>NC_062236.1:4986428-6291213 GCF_905475465.1 Pieris napi | reverse complement strand
AAATATATAAGGAAGCGAACGGTAAATTGTAATAAGAGTGAATAATGATTTCTTTTTACATCATTGACTCATTTATTTGCACTTTGTGAAAACATGTTTACACTGTTAAGCATCCTTCACAAGAGTAAATATTAGCCTTTAAGAAGCCTTTCTTCCTGATCGAAATGAAAGACGGGCTATTATGGCAATATGACCTCGAGGTTTGAGGACCTTTTGTTTCCACGTCAGAATTGCTCTTTCAACAGCTGAATACAAGTCAGAATATAGTTAAACTATTATGGTATTAAAATTAATTATAATCATGTTTTATCACAAATTTCTAGATTCATATAAGATACTAGCTGACCGGGCAAACGTCGTTTTGCCATGTATATCATTTATAATAAAAGTAGGGGTTGATCGTAGAGGGATGAAAATTAGGGGTTGTATGTATTTTTTAATGTTGTATCATATTTAAAAAAAATTCTAAAAAATATTTAAAAAAATTTAGGGGTGGACTACCCCTAACATTTAGGGGGATGAAAAATAGATGTTGGCCGATTCTCATAGATACCGGATAAGCACAAAAAATTTCATCAAAATCGGTCAAGCCGTTTCGGAGGAGTATGGCAACGAAAACTGTGACACGAGAATTTTATATATTAGATGTTAATAATATGTATACATAAAAGTGTAGTAGGTATTATTAAAAATAACTTCTGTTTTTGTTAGTAATAAATGTTGTCTTGGTTTCTTATCCAAAATAGACAAAGTTACGAATTTAGCTATGTATTATAAAACTGTGTTAATAAAAATAATTAATGTGTCTTTTTGTTATGTTTTCAGGATGACTAACTGAACAAGCCATATGAGGCGCAGAAATGTGTATTTGTTTATAAACCCAACTTGTGTATGCATAAAGTGAAAATATATTACAAATTTTAATTCAAATTAAAAAAATTGTAACTTAAATAATATACCTACGACCTTTAACACAAATTACTTTTTACAACAATTTATATAGCTTTCCCATAACTTATACAAAAAATTTTAGTACATAACAAATAGCGTTAGATTTTAAAATCAGAACTAGTATTTGGTTGAAATTAATAGTTCTAGTTGAATGAAGCATAATATACAGCCTTATAAACTTTAAAAACAAAGTATAAAATTAAAAAAAAAAATATGTTTTAGATAAGATCTAGGTACAAAATATTTTGTACATTAATTTACTAAATAATTATTTTGTTAAATCATATTACACCCAGCGAATTTTAGATCGACAATATAAATGCAATATACCAATTCTGAGTACCGCTTTGAACTCAGCAATACAGTGAGGTATCTGAGTAATTCAGACGAATTAAACACTCTCACACAGTAATAAAGACGTTTATGGTGATGGAGACGTTTATGGCAGTAACCTATAAAAATGTGACGTTCCTTTGTTTATAAGAGAGTCTTATTTCAATAAACATAAGAGCCAATATTGAGTCAAAGTAAAGGTTTAATTAGGTAGTTTTACGCACAAAATAATACTACAGTAGGTAAATGACATACGAATAGTAACGTAATTTAAATTTAACTGCGGTCTCACATGGCTGGATATTTATTTTGGATTATAGTCTATATTACATACATTGTAATAGTGAAATCAGCCCAAATGTGAGGTTAGGTATTCGTTGCGTTAAAAATATAAATCTTTTCTCTTTATATTAGTATGGATTTTTGTCGTCAGTCGCATTAATTTATTTAGAAATATCTAGTGAGGTAAAAATATTATGTATAATAAACACATTAAGCTACTCGTTGACGTTATAAAATAGAATTTTGAAACACCATTCACACTTTGAATTTCATTGATTTCCTTCTTCCTTTTTATAATTTAAAAATTTATGTTTCTTATATATATGAAGAGATTCATATTTGTTAAGCTTGAATATAAGAGCTTGTCAGATTAAATCTTGTATTTTTCTTTATATCCGAGCGCCAATCTTTTGTAAATTAAATATTATTTTAACTTAGATTGTGATTCAGTCTATCTATTGATACCAAATTCAATAAGTTTTTTTTGAGATACGACAGTCCTTAGTCCTGATAGTATTCGACTCTGAATCTCAGGGGTAAGAAGCAGGGGTGCTTCATGAGTTGCGTCTGCTCTCGCGTTGGTCTTTTTTTCAGACCCAATACAGATAAGTATTTAGTGATACTCATAGGAGATCAGAAGATGGTATGCTATATTAATAAAAAAAATCTTATAAATTCAATAAAGTCATCATCAATGATTAAACATAGAATACATTTAATAAAAAGATTTAGAATTATTTGCCTATTTATTAAAAAATATTGTTTGATTTAATAAATTACTCTTTTGTGCTGTCGGATATATATGACCTAGCAATGGTTATAAATTTGAAGTTTGACAAACCAGTTATTTAACTAGTACAAGTGCCGTTCAATTTCGGTATTTCTTTTTCGTTATAAACTTTCTCTCATACTTTCTCTGACCGATGCACTCAGCTGGATATTAGCATAATAAATATTTCCAATTTAAAAATAGGCATAGAAAGAAAAGTATAACTTTTATTTGAATGAAAAACATTAAATAATATTTTTTTCGACAGAACCGGTGATAATTATACAACAGGTAAGGGCAAAATTACAAATATTTTTCAAAGACAATGAAACATAATTAAAAAACCAAATCATATGTTTGTGACATGCTAATGCCCAATCTATCATAGACCAATTTTAAACTTTGCAAGACTATACAAGTATTTTATCGCATAGAAGTAAAAAAAATATATTTTGAACTTTACATATAAAAATAAGGATCTCACAGATAACTTTTTTTTAAATCGATTTGATTCAATAACATTTAGCACACTTGCACACTTACACACTTAACCGAATTTTCTTTAATATGTAGCATTAAAAAAAATGATACTAAAAGTCGATTCAGGGCACATTTTTCAAGAAAGGAGTGTACCAGTTCCTAAAAGGCCGGCAACGCACTTGTGGTAGGAGCCTTCAGTGTATGGGTCCATGGGCGGCGGTATCACTTAACATCAAGTGAGCCTCCTGCCTGGTAGCCCCCTGTTCTATATAAAAAAGTAATATTCAAGCCTATTTCGCACAAATCAACTTAATTCTATCTACTTATATGTATGAAAATAACCTTTAATATCCTTCGTTAAAAGTTAAACAGATAAGGACAAGGGCACAACAAAAAAGGTCAGTTAAGATGTATTTACGAATAAAACAAAGAAATCTTAAATAAAATGTATGACGGAGGCACAATAGTGAAGGACTAGTACGGTCGTTTAAAAACGTGACCTAACTACGTGGCTAAGTATATAGCACGATATTCGTTACCATGGTAACCATATATATACCATATATATATATATATATACACCCCTTTTTATATGAAATACCATCGTAACCATGTTAACGAAGACCGTACTTAAACCCACGTTTAATATAAAGGCAGAGTTTTAGTGATTAAGAAACTATTTTTAGAATATATAAATGGAAGGTAAACTTACTAAACACCCTATATAGTCGTTCAAACGTAACTTTAAAGTAATTAATTTAATTAGTTAACCATAGATCTAATCAGCACCTAACATCTAAAGCCCTAATCGTAATTAAATCGTCAAATTATCTTACGTTAAAATCTCCGTTGCACTGTTCTTTAGTGAATAGTTAATGTCTAATTAGAAATATTGGATGACTAAATGTTAAACAAGAATTTAAGCAAATATTCAAGGATTATGTAATACATAGTATTCAAATAAATAGCATCAAACACGTATGCGAGCTGGCAATGACCCACAAATATTAACTATCAATACAAACTTGCTCAAGTTATAGCTCTTTCGTAATTGCAATTATATTTTTAAAACATGCTTATTTTGTTCTTACAATTAATTAAAAAATAACACATTAATCAATTTAATGTTTCCACGAAGCAACTCCTTTCATAATACAAATGCGATTTGCATATTATGACATTTATTCTAGTTTTTATAGTTTTGTCATAGTTTAGGCAATCAATGCAGATAGAATTCAGATTGATTTACGTTGCTATGGCAACCGATGCTATAGAAATTGAGTTCGGAAAACCATCAAAATGTAAGTGGCCTTAAAATAACCTTACATTTAGTCATTTTAAAACTGTACAAAAATATTAACATTATTTAAAAAATGCACATTCACTTTGCAATTAACTTATACAGTTATGATAACATTTTTACAACGTATTCATTTTGTTGTATGCATTTAAAAATGCTTGTCATTCTTATTCTGTTGCGTGAGAGTTCGAATCTCAGTCAAACAAAGTGCATTACTAAACAATTGGAAACTTCGAGAGCTGATTAGTAGCCGCAGAATTGCACATCCCGATGAAGCAACAATTAGTTCCTACGGAAGTTTGATCCGGCCTCAAAAATTATCAATTAAACGCAAAAATGTGTGTCCCATGCCCCTTGAGGTGTTTATTACGCACTTTGAGTAAAAGTAAAGCTAGTATTCTAAGTCGTGCTTATACAAACCATTTATGTATGAGAATTAGGACTTTATTATATTCCCAGTATTGTCAAAATTTAAGCCTCGATTGTTTCGTAAAAACTTTTCCTTTTGACATTGTAGGTCACTCCTTTTGGATCACACAGCCTTGATATGAAGCAATAAATAAAAACGATTTTATTCATAAGTACAATTTACTTTAATGCCATCGAAAAATCGAAGTGATTATAATTAATAAGGAATATCTTTATTAATTATTCTACGTTACGAGTGATGTGCAAGATAAGGATTAAGTTTTAATCCCGTTTCTTACTTTATGTTTTGATGGGTATTAAAATTTTAAGTCCCTAAAATTAATTACGATTAGTTTATTACAGTTAATAGTACATTGGAATGATTTTACTGATAAATTTCATTACTATTATGTTCATCTAACGACGCGATGTTGTAAGTAAAGTACCTACAATGAGACTGGTCGAAACGGCCTTGCGTTGCTTAATATACGATAACTTGCAGCCTGCACCTGATCTTTAGTATACTATGAAGTAAACAGCATACCTACTCTATGAAATTATACATTACCAGTAGAAACAATTCGTTTAAAACTCTTTTATAATTTTTTACCACCTACAGTCAAACTAAATTTTCAGTTAAAAACGACGTCATGTCGTTCTTTTTTTAAATCTACCGAATCGATGGAATAGTGCAAAGAGTTTTAAAAGACAAAAGACTATTGCTATAGATATATAATATGAGTGTTATGCAGCTTGTATTTTTTATTTGTTCTTTTTCTGAATATTTGAATCTTTAGTTTCGAAGTGTCACCAATTTTGTGAATATTAGTTGCGTAAAAGTAATTGTCAGTTTTTTTATGAAATTTAAACTTGACAATCGACTTTCGAAATATTTCGTACTTCGCGCTCACAAAATATTTTGCCCCTGGCCCAGAGAAGATTCGGTATTGAGTGGTTTGCGCAAATATCAATAAGAAATTATTTGTAAGCAGTTCGTTGCTAGTTCGTAGTGCAATTAAGTAATCTAGTACCAACTTCTTTGAAAAGTTTTATGACATGAACTTATAAAACTATAATTTATAAACCTATATAATAAAGGTATAATTAAATACTCAATTCAAAGTATAAAATTTTTATACGTCTTATAAACAATATAAAAATTACACGTCGAATATATACGAGTATAACCTCTTCTTTAGTTTTTTTAATTCGCTTAAAAAGAAATGCAATCCCATCTTTCTTTGTTAGATAATATAATATTTTTCTATACATTCATATAGTTTCCTATAAGCCTTAAAATATATTATTGTTAGCGTATTTTAGCTTTTTAGCATCTAGAATTATCTTACACATCATTTCTATGGTGCATTTAACGTCAGCGTGATATGCCTGAGGCAAACTGAAAATGTGCATTTTCCGAATTCAAAGTCAGCACACTGCGAACCGCGATCGCCTTGAAATACTTTCCAATATCTTATGGACTATGCGAAAAGGTTTACCTAACATGACAACATTTAATTAACACGACATATTCAAACAAACTCACCTATAATTTTTTTCACTTTGATAATCTACACTCACTATAATCTGTCTTCAAATTCGATGATCTTGATAATAGAGTCAAGACAGACGATTATTAAAAATAAATCGTAATTTGAATTTGGAACGCGATCTGCGCGGCTGCTGGGTAGTCGCGTCTGACTGGCCGGCAACAGCGCGCGATGCTGTGAATCGACTGAGCGTAGAAGCTAGTAAATGTTGCTGCACACTGCGCGCGCAGGTTCAACTATCGTCGCACCCTCGAGATCGTGACCTTCGCGCAGGTTCCCTTAAGTTGACAACTAACAAAATTTGACAGAGGGATGATTATGTCATTGCTCAGTCGACATTTGACACAAAGAAGATATTGTATTTGTAAATTAGACTATCTCTCTCATTAACTGTGATTAACGGTAACAAATACAGATGTGATATGTCGACATCCATTAAAAATTACCGTACCTTAGACGAAAAACTAAAAATAAATTAAACAGAAAATATAGTTTGACGTTTGTTAGCGAGCTGCCATTTGTAAATGTTCAATCTTATGCCGGGTCGGTCCTTGTTCGTAGACTAATAACTCCTATAAAGGATATTAGCGGAAACAGGCACGTGACTTCTTTTGTTTGTTATACGAAAAGTAGGTTCAGGTCATTGTGCGTAACAAACGAAGGCCTTGAAGTAAATCAATATTAACAAATAAATTAGTAATCTTTAAAACTCGGTCTTTCTAAAGTATGTACCCGGTTATTAAAATATTTGGCAATGTAATTGGTATGTCAAATAGCATACTACAGTGCTTATGCCCCAAGCATATTATACGTAATCTCCTTTGCTACCCAAAGATTGAAGGCCATCTTGCGATACAGATAATATTGATACGATAACGGTCTATAATATGTATTCCTATAAAATGTTTCTGCCAATAAAAATATTTGTTGTTTCTTTCGACATAAGGGTGGCGCCATTTGATGATAATGAAAATGTCAATAGAAGTCTCAAGATCATTTAAGGCGGAAACATACTACTAAAACGTGACGCGACGTGTCGTGTCGACACCCGATGTCCATCGTGCACATTACCAACACGCGACACCACGACACGCTTGCAAATTCAAAAGTCATTTAGCTGATTTATTCCCCGCGCAATGTGCCAGCAAGTTTTTACCAATTTGAGGTTCAGATTCGAGGAATGTTTGCAGCGCAATGGTGCACACCTGGATGATGTTATTTTTAAGAAAAAAATTTCCCAGATGTCTATTTTAATTGAAATAAAAAATTTTGTGTATTGTATTTAGTTTTTTTTTATTTTTTTTTCAAATTCGCAAATCTTTCTGGCCAACCCTGTATTTTTCTAATAAACTGAATTGATTAGCAGGTTATTTGTATTAACTAACAACATCCTAACTCCCTGTTTTTGTCCTTGTATTGAGGTAATCTCATGTCATATAAAACAGAATATTGCTTCACCAACTCAATTAATTGTTCGTCGTTCATTTCGCCAAATAAATCCAAAAATATCTAAGTATATAAATTGACATTCGTGTCAAAAACTCGAAGGCATTGACGCATGACGTCATCATCACAACATCCACAACACGCCGATCCAAATCGATTGGATGTTACAGCGTGTGATCACATGGCGTGTTGTCTATGTGCATCTGACCATATTAAATATATGGGATTGATAAGTACTGACATGCGTCGGATGGCGTGGTGTGGCGTCGCGTTTAGGTAGTATGTTTCCGCCTTTAATTGAAACGCTTATTAATATCATAAAGACTAAATCAGTGCAATTTATACTGTTTTATGATATTTTCTGTCTCTATTTAGCATACCTTTAGTACAATGTTATGGTAAGAGACAAAAGAGTAGGTACCTACTTTACCTTAAACGGTGCAGAGCATGACTGGATTATAATGCTTAATAACAAATTATTTGTATTTCTTACGTATAATATAAGCTATTATAGGTAAGTATGGTACGTATGGTACGTAACACGAGGAAATAATGGGTTATAATGAAAATAAAGAAATAAAAAAACAATATTATTTCAAATCTATAATTAATTGAAGTAATTTCTAAGAATTTTTATATTGATGCGCTTAATGTGCACGTGTTTAGTCAAACATATTGTTAATTAACTTTACATGACTTTAACGTATGGTTAAATTTTGAAGCCACTGAGTTCAATCTTAAATTGTGAAAAAGCAAGTCTACAAAAAATTTACTTTGTAACCTTAATACCTCATATAGAGAAGCGGGGTTTTTTTTACAGCATTGCAACAAGAGAAGTGTTGATCAAGTGACTTCAGCGTGCGACTCTCATTCCTGAGGTCGCAGGTTCGACAGCCGGCTGTGCGTAATTAACAATCGGTCGTACGGAAAAGGAAAGGATACCGTCCTAGACCCAAAAAGCCTATTAGAAAACAAATGATCACGAAACAGATACAAAAATCAGAGGCCCAGTTCTTAAAACATAGTGCCACTGTTATTATATGTTATATTTAAGTTAAATATATAATATCTTAATTCTACATCAACGAGAAACAGTACGATGCGTAGTAAAAACTTCTACGGCGTAGAAAGGACTACTAAACTAGGTGGTAAAAGTGTGCTGTGATGTTGCAGAGTCTATGAATTAGGGTAATATTCGTAAGCCCTAAAAAAAGTATTTTATAGTGGTTAAAGAGAGAGAGCTAACGTCGTTAATATTGATTTGTTATTTTGGGTTTCGCCTTTTTAGTGAACTTACATTTTAACATTCATTAAACATTTAGGTAAAAACACTGCGTTATGGTGTAAGTTTGGTAAATGTGTAAAAACTTATATTACGACAATAGGTAATGTTGGTTCTGAAGGATGGAGTAATCCTTTCTGGTACCTACAGTAGTCGAACTTGTGACCTTCTAAAACGCAAACAAATGGTTAGAATAGTTATTAAGCTGACTTGCAGCAAAACCAGCTACGATAAATTTGGGTAAAAAAATACATACTTTTGTTAATTTATAAGTACACTTTGAGGAGGACAATTTTTATTTTTAAGCCTTTGTATGTCTATAGCATTAAATATTGTATAAATTATTATGAATTATGTTTAAATAAATTACCGTAATTCCAATGGGGCTGCAGAGATAATAACATGTACTTAATGTTAACCTCAAACTATTGTCACGATCCACCGTTTGTGTAACCTGTAGCTTGTCAACGTCATCTACCCGGTCATAGATACACTAATTATTTAAAGTAATATAAATTTGAACAAAATGGAATGCAAGGGCCCTAAAAAATAAAAAGACAACTAGATGGCGCTAACCTAACCATGGTTTTATATTTATTACAATTCTATCTCAAACTCTTTTCTAGTTTAAAGTTAATCTAAATAACGAAATGCAATTTTTATATTATTATTTATTTATAAAAACAACCTACATTACACTTTTGATGAGATGTTTAGACGCGTAATTGGAGCTTAAAGACTCATTTTTGTCGCCTTTCTAATAGTTAATAGCGACATCTTTTGTACTGCGTTGAAGTCACAATAAAAATAAGTTTTTTAACCTGAATCCGTTAAAAACGGTATTGATATATCGTCATTAACATAGAGGGCGTAATGAGAATCTTGTTTATCTTTATATATATATATTATCTTTTTTCAAGTCTCATATCGAAATTCTAATGAAAAAACATACAAGCGTTGAGCGTGAAGCGATTTTGTCTTACTAAGTTGAGATTCTCTTCTTACGGATTTCCTCAATCACCTCTTGAAACATTCTTACTATTACGTTTTTAATATTTAAATAATTTAAAATGATCTAGCCGTTTAGATATAATGAAAACTTGAAAAACTAAATTTAGCTTGAGTTGTTATTAATTGATAAAAGAAAATTGATAGACAGTGTTTTGTAGTAAAAATATTTATTTAAATCGTCTTTTACATTATTTTCTAAAAAATAGATGTATTTATAAAATAAAAGGCACAAACAATTGCCTTCTTAAAATAAATCTTATCGTGTTATAAAACAGTTTAACACTAAAATGTCCACAAACATACAATAAAATCTAGGCTTTAGTAAAATAATTAAATCACAATAGCCACGACGATTTCGTGTTTCAAATTTGTACAAGTCTTATTTTAAATGCGTAAATTATAACTTAATCTAGCAGGCGTTTAAACTAAGCATCGCAATGCCGGAATGTATTGAAATTTGCATTAGAAATTGTAAATTGGCACTTAGTTGCTCCGAAAGAGTATTAAGTAAATCTTGGTCCTAGAATTCGTTGGTTTACAGTATTATAAATAGACAATTAGGGCAATTTCCATTAGCAGTGAGAATTAGTTATTGTTGTTAAGCTGTGGTCTTAGAGGGAGGCACCCTTCGACCCAGAAGTTAGGACGCTGCATCATGGTCTGCCACAAACTGACTTCTTTACCGACGCTATCCATCCAGTTAACACTTGCCCCCATGTAGGTTCCTGTAAGGAAATTTATGCCTTAAATTGATAAACCTAAACTTTGATTTTTTTATATATAAATATGAGTCTGTAGAAAACGTGTTATAACATTATAGTTGACTTTGTTAATACATAAATTAAATATTTAATTTAGAACTTAAAGTATTTTTGTTTTAGAAAAGAAACCTTTTATATAGAGTAGAATAGTTATATTCATTTAAAGTTTAAATATAAAAGTTTAATATAAAAGTTATAATAACGGTTATATTCGTTTAAATTTTAAACGAATTTTAAGAGTATTGAGAGTTCCATATTGTTAAGATATGCACCTGTCTTAACCTCTTTCGCCTCTCTTTTAAACTAATATGTATTATAGCATTATTTAATTAAACTTGCTACCATACTAACGTGAAAAAATGGAGGAAAAAAGTTTTTTAATAACCTGTTCCTAGTGAGAGCCTAATAGCACCCATGAAGTCATTTGAGGCCAGCCGGTCTCGGTCCCACAAACTGAGTTCCAGGGCCCGCGAGGCCACATCCTGGAGAGTGAGGCCGCGGTAAGTAAAGGTGTGTTCCCATCGTGGGTTTAATGTCCGTCGCGCCACGCCTGTCTTTTGTTTCGCAAGACGTCCACGCTCTGGCAGTAGATAGCTGTAAAAAAAATGTTTGAAAACTAATACTTTCTATAAACGGATTAATGTTGTACGTATATATACTTTATTAATGTTTCGTTCTACAGGCTATGGAAGCGTTTCTCTTTACGTGGTAATATATACATGGAGAGTACAAATTTATTTAGAAATAAAACATGACTTGTGAAAAGATATTTATTAACACTAATAAATAGCAAATATACTGACATACTTGATGTATTTTGTGTATCGAGGAATTGCAAATCAATGACAAATTTACTTTATTATAAAGTATTTTGCTTTAACAACACATTTCAAAGAAAATACATGCGTTTTAAAAACATTAAACATTTTGAAGATTTTGTGGTTAAAAGATTGCCTTTTCTTTATAATAGATTTTTAAATGCGTTTTCTTGAGTAATTTCATCAATGAATATTTTCTTCCTACTATATTATGAATTTGAGTATAGTATGAAATACTGATTACAACGGCACAATAGCACATAATATGCATCAATGAATCGTCAATATAATACTAAATACTAATGGTTATGATAAAATTGTAATATTTACATACAAGTATTTTTGTAAGCATCAATTAATCCTGTTTTTTAAGCGGCTAAAAGAATAAAGATACGATTGATTATACATATCACGCAGTCAATAGTTTTACAAAGTGTTATCAATTTCGCAAATTTGGTTTTAAAATCATTTCTAGATTTCAATTTTTTCCTTATTTCTGAATGCCAATAAAATATTTCATTAGTAGGTATTATGTACAAAAATTATTATCAATTTGTCAACAGAAAATGTTACTACGAATAAAAGTTACCTTTTGCAAAAAACATCTGTCAGTCCACTGGGTTTAGTAGCTACGAGATTCTTAGCTTCCTTTACGAGTACATGTAGAGTTCCTTTGCCCCTTGCAGCAGTATCTTGTAACTCAAACTTCAACCCTATGATGATGTCACCTCGGGTGCCTTGCTGTTCATCAAACTGTTCCGTCTGAAATTAAATTATTACTTAAAACTAACAACTATTGTATGATAAACTTGTTAATTCTCTTACGTTAAGGCGAGGTAAACCGAATCATAAAGTATAGAACAATAATTGTATACTTGATTGTTGATACGGAAAGCGAGATAGTATAAGATCCCGCTATACAACGACCTTCACCGAGATGCTTATTTAATGAAACTTATTTTATATTTAATTTAATATGTCAATAAATATAATCCATATGGGTTGCCTAGCAAATTTCAGTCCAGAGTATGTTTAATTAATATTAAAAAAAAATTTTTTTTTTATAATTTGCATGTAGTAAACTTTTTGAACTTTTTTCAATCAATATTTTTAATCAGGGTAGTATTATATATGTATCACTATAACCTTCTTTTATACTAAAGATGTATATATACTTTAGTGTCACATAAAAAATATACACATAAATAATTAATTGGTTAAAAACAACCTAACGTTTGCATATTCTATGGGCTTCATACTTTCGATTGGTATATAATTTATCTAATAATCATACCGGTGAAATGTTTAATAAAATATTTTTTTTTAAATTAATTAAACGTACTCTGGACTGAAATTTGCTAGGCAACCCATAAGGATTATATTTATTGACATATTAAATTATATATAAAATAAGTTTCATTAAATAAGCATCTCGGTGAAGGTCGTTGTATAGCGGGATCTTAGACCAAGAGATATTTTCTGCTGTCATTTTTAGATTTTTAAACCAATGTTATTCAAAAGTTCATGCTTTAGTTCTAATCACGACCATCTACGCTGTTCTATCCTTAAGTCAATACCGTCTTCACCATAAGGGCACACGGGGCCCGTGCCCAGGGCCTCCATTCTCAGGGGGCCCCGAAGGACCGACAATTTCTCTTACGCATTTATTCTCAAAACATTTTTGACGGGCACATTACACTTTCACAAATCAGTAATCTTATCAGAAGGTATTTACAAGGCATATACTACGCCATTATATCGATGCGCCTCTTTCTACTGTACTAATTAATAAGGATATAATAGAATACTCAACAGGAATCTCAAAAGAAACCGTTATCGTAATCGTAACCAAAAAACCAGCCGCATTCTAATATCATTAATGACATAATATATCATTCTGTATTTGATGACCTATAATAAATGGTCATACTTAGTAATTTTTTTATATTATAACTAGCTGACCTAACTAACTGGGCTAACTTCGTTCCGCCCTACAACCTTATAATATCGTTGTTACTTTAATTTAACTTATTTTAGGATTTCATTATTGTTAAGTATTACATTAATACAACTTTTTTGCAAATACAGAAATGTTTTATTGCTTGCCATTGCGAAAGAAGAATGGCAGTTTTACACATTAGGCATCTTCTCTCTAGCGTCAATATGGCGATACTGCATGTTAAGCACTTTCTGATATCCAACATCTTTTGATCAGGATCAAAGCATGGTTATGCATCTCCTCATTCAAACCATGGCAATCGGTCCTGCCGTTCTGGAGTTATAAGTGTTGTAACAAACACGACTTTCTTTTATATATATAGTTTTACTTCCCAAAAGGGCCCCAAATTCTTGTGTGCCCAATGGCCCCAGCCTAGTTTAAGACGGCCCTGTCCTTAACGACACTATGCAGGCACAATTTGAACTGTGCCAGTTATGACACAGTATAACGAGAACAATCAGCTATACTCTACTATAGGTTCTGATAAGCGTTCGGGCCCTTTTGCCGTCCGTAACTCACCCTCTCATGCAGGCGGTACCACATAGGCGCGGGGTCGTCGAACACGACGTCGGCCAGCGGCAGAGAGACCTCCCCGAGGAAGTCGTTCCGGCCGAACATGTCCGCATGCCACACGCTCAGCCACAGTGTCCGAGAGGACAGCGAGGCGAGCGG
This sequence comes from Pieris napi, assembly GCF_905475465.1. Classification (NCBI taxonomy): domain Eukaryota; kingdom Metazoa; phylum Arthropoda; class Insecta; order Lepidoptera; family Pieridae; genus Pieris; species Pieris napi. Next base: position 6,277,151 of record NC_062236.1, on the reverse strand, counting down.
TTGGGCGAACGAGAGGGTCTCCTCGAACACGGGGTTCAGGGTGTTCTTCTTCACCTTCGTCTTCCTCTTGCCAGCTTTCGACTTGTCCGGCAACAAGTACACCTGGAAGTTGTTGGGGAATATTTAGATTGATAGGTCTAAAATACTAAAATCTATTTAGAAGATCTTTTTATGTTGGTCGATGACGCATTTGTATTATCATCTCCGATTAGTTTTATCGTCCACGAAATTTATATGTAAATTATTATAATCTAAATACATTTATTGTATTTCCAAACATAGTACATGATAATTAAAAATTATTACTTGGAAACTTATATATTTAAAATAGCAATTCATTATAACTACGCGGAATTATAACAAAAGTCCATTAAAAATATAAACATCGTGTTAAGACCTTACAGTGGAAGTTGACGAAAGCTTGGCTCAACAATATTCGTCAGAATTTTCATCATGATACGGTCGACACAATCTATTAATAGGAGCACATGTGTGAGACAGGTATATAGAAAATATTTTTATTAAACTAATGCAACAAATACTGAATATTCTACATTATACAACCTGATGGGAACTTTTTCTTCTTATTGTCTATGATAATTGCTACATATGACAATACCCACTGTGTTACCAGATCTGAATTAAGTATTGTTTCACCAATAAAATGTAATAAAATATAAATGTATACTTGACCAACTAAGTCACAAAACAAAAGTAGCCGTTTTTACACGCTTTATATTAGCATCACCTGTATGTATGTAACCGACTCCTTTGGACTCGATTTTGACCCACTTTTAACGGACAGATTTAATTCAAACTTTGCGCACCTGTCAAAGATCGATGACAATGCAATAATCCGAAAAAAAAATGAAAAAAATAAAAAAAAAATAAACTAAAAATTAAAAAATAAATAATAGTTTAAAAAAAATAAAAAACACGCTTTTAAAGCACATCAAACTAAAAAGTGTTAGGAATTATTTTTCACTTTTTAGTTTGATGTGCTTTAAAAGCGTGTTTTTTAGTTTTTTTAAACTATTATTTATTAATAAATAGGGTTTTACTAATATTTTCAAACTTCGAACATACCTTGACATAAGGATCAGATCGGTTCCGTTTGACATCTATGGGGGCGAGATCACGACATCTCTTCACTCCAACCTCCAAAGCACCTAATCTGTAGTTGTATAGAAGTGAAAACTGGACTTCTCCTTTCACAGTCACACTTCCACGTAGACCTTCCCCTGCACCCGAGTAGACGGATGCCATGGATTCAGAACGATTCTGGAAATACATATTTTAGACTTTAGTTTCAATAATATAATCGACTCATTGGTCTAGTGGTTAGTACCCCTGACTGCGAATCCATGGGTCCCGGGTTCGATCCCCGGCTGAGACGAACATCGATGTGATGAGCATTTGGTGTTGTGCTTAGGTCTTGGGTGTTTAAATATGTATTTATATGTCTATCTATCTATAATATGTATGTATATTCGTTGCCTAGTACCCATAACACAAGCTTCACCAGCTTAGCATGGGACTAGGTCAATTGGTGTGAATTGTCTTTAAAAAAAAAATGATGGTATGTAGTATGTATATTATGGCTGATGATTTAAAATTATTAGACACAGTTTTCTTCGTAAAAATCCTGAATACGACATGCTTTGTCTCGTTTATTCATTTGTTAAGTAACACAAGAGTGATAAGGACAAGTTTTTCACACGATTAAAATATAGTATTAAATGTCGGTATTGACCGTAAAGACATTGACGCGTGCATGCAAATGCTTTAAAATTTTCACTAAACGTCGTTGCATCTAATAATTAGGAAAGGCACCTTAAAGATTATTATAGAAAATAATTAATAAATACCATTAGTAGCCACGCAACGGAGATATTAAAAATCCAATCAGCGAAAGGTAATCAACTAATCAACTCCCACTTGTACTGTAATGACTAAATTCAGTATTGTATCTGGCATACCGCATTGGTTTTTGTTTATCACCTGACCGTCATTTGATACCAGTTATTGTCAATTGCTATAATATTAATTTTTTAATTGTATACATTGTTTATGTTGCTGTATAATGAGGTTTTTAAACACATTTATGTCTTAAACGTATTACGAAAAGGAAACGATCCATTATTAGTACTAATAGAATGTATAATTATTTTTTGGCTTGCTTTTTTAAGTCGAATGTTCAAGACAACTTTCAGATATTTAAAAACTAAACAACGAAACTAACAAGTAATAATTATAATTAATTGTGTAACCACTCCGATGTATCTTGTCAAACACAATATACATCGGAGTGGAATCATGTTATTATAAAGTTAGGAGGTTACCATGCATAAAAAATAAATAATATTATATTTTTACATTACGTTTTAAATAATTTAATCCTCATAAAAATTTAAACACTGGTCACATCTCAAGTCTTCGGGGTAATCGGGGACTGGCATTGACCGATTTATTTGAAAAGTAATATGAACTTATAACAAGAATATAAACTAACTTTAACGACGTTACGTAACACTAATGTCGTATTTAGTTATGCGGAAATCAAGTTGGTTTTTCATACTTGTTAATATAATATATATATATATGCTATAAAATTATTCAAAGACTATGGTACGTGTTAAAAATCAAATCAATTTAAATATTACGGATAACTGGATTCATCCAGAAACGAGACTAAGCACGAACTATGTTCCCTAAAATCCCATACGTCTGACATACGGGGTTATACTAAGGGTGAGTTCCAGAGACGAGATATAGCATGAACTATGGACTTATGGACTTCTGGATTTCTTTTAGAACGTATAAAATAAGTGTAATTAAATCCAATGACATTGATTAGAATTACGTCGTATTAAGCTCTGTGCTAATCATTAGTATTCCGTATAAACAAAGTTTATCTTAAATTTTAATTAATAATTAAAACAACAATTAATATTTAAGTCCAATTATTTTTGTTTAAATATAATTAGTTATTAAAAAACGCGGTTTTTGTATGTTAAAATTTATAAATCTTTGAAACATTCCCACAGATAATCATTGCGCAAAACATAAACGGAGACAATAAAATAATCTATGGTAATAGCATAGACAATTATTGTTTGGTAATAGATACAAAGTTATTTTAAATTTACGAATTTCCGTGAATTCGCCACAGACCGTTCGGATACGCATCAGACCGACATTTTGCAAACCCAGTTATTCGCAGGCCATGGCGTAAGACATTGCCCCTAATACAATACAATGGCCACTGCGAGGTTTCAAAAACAATACCTAACGATTACAGTTATTCGCAATATGGCAACAAAGATTCCCTACGCCAAAGACGATTATATCTAAAAATATATAAATAATAGAATGGAATGATTGACATTATATCAAGAAATAAGGATTTCTTATGTATGAACAAATTATCTGTTATATTTAAGCTAAATTCCGTGTAATAGCGGTCTTTTTATCAATCACTAACACAATTTAATAGGAGACAGAATTTTAGTTATTTTGTTGCAATTAAATGAATTTAGCTATACTTATAAGGGAGTTGGAAGTGAAGAATAGGTATCTCATTATTTTTTAACACAGCCATAACATAATTTAAATTAAATCAGTGTGTGAGTAAATAGACTGTGTAAGTTTTTAAGGGCCATGCTTGGCTCTCGAGACTTATCTTGAATTGACCTTTTGGCGACAAATTTAGAAAGGATTTTACCTGCTTTTATATTTGCATACCTGTAGTCCACTCCTGTTGAGTGAAAACCTGTCTCTGTCAGCATCATGTGGCAAGGGTGAGCTGGACCTTCTTGGCAGGGTTGCATGGCCAGGGGACAGGTTATCCGACATGTATACTTCATCTGAAACAAATAACAGCGTTACCGTTTGTATTAAGAGTTCAGTTCATGCAAATTAAGACTTCTCGCATAAAAATAATTTTATCGGTTAAGTATAATATCGTATGGCGTGCAATCGATCCTTTGTTTAGTATTTATAAATATGCAATATATTTAAATGTATTCATAGTTATTTACGTTTAATTATTTATCTTTGTTTAAATATGCGGTGATGTTAGAAAAAAAATGTTCGAATTAGAGTAATTGTGTGAAGGTGCTTTGTAAAAAGGCAAATAAAACATTGCTAAACAAATTGACGTGGAGCTGTTGTTTAGTTCTAAGTAATGTGCATGCGTGCACTGTGAAATGAAAACAGATTTCTTGGTACCATCCGTCTGCAATTCAAGCCACTCATCACGTTTTATGTATCGACACTTTTTGCCCCTCGTAAGGGAATTGTCACACCACTCCAATGATTTTAAAAACGAATCACGATACGCCAGAATTTCGCGAATGAATGAAGCTTTCTCACCAGTGCGAATGGTACTGCAATTGCTGTTGTTTCCTGAGTCATTTCTAGATTCTGAAACACTGAGTTCAGTAGATTGTTTCTCTTTGGAGGGCCCGTGACTAGCGTCTTGTTCCGATGACAACAATAATTTTGTAGTTGATTTCAAAGATATTGTTTCACCATCGTTAATTTTAGTTATTTTTATGCTCGGTTGTGGTGAAGTGTTGCTTACGTTCCTTTTAAGAGTATAACTTTTTTTCACATGGCCGACTAAAGACGAATTCGGATCATCTAAAGGAGACTCATACACTTGATAACTAGATGTACAGCAAGGAAAACAGCACTCAAAACACTTTTGAAAACATGTTTTCTTATTTGGATCTATATATTCACTTGTAATATTATTGTAAATATTCACTGGTTCATAATGATTTATCGAGACATTTGAATTCGGTATAGTTCTTCGTATTGAAGTGTAACCCGGGTGTGGCGTAGTAATTAAAGCCATTGTTAAAATTCTACTGTGACACGCGTCCAAAACGATATAACATTTATTTTTAGTATTTTTTACAAGTTATCACATTTCCCGTGCGTCGTACATTTCCTGTTGCGTACAGAGTCCAGTGCACAATGCTACCAATATTACCATATGACTAGTCAGCCACCAATAAACCAGGCTATCGAGGTATATCCTGAGCAATTACGTTAATTAACACGATGTGCACGACTACAGCGGGACATAACTATTTTTTTATTATTATATGTGGAGAAGGATTTTGTTCACACTTTTTTGCAAGTCACAATCAAATTACGAGAAAAAACTATTTAAAATAAAGAATATTACTAGGTACCTTCTACACTGTAAGCCCGAGCTGGCAACGTCGCTGTACTCCATCTTATTGATTTAGGTGATTTTTTATGGACAAGATTCATGTCTCCTCCAACTGAAGATGAAGGCATTTTCAATATTTTCTTTTCCACTTTATTAAGAGCCGGAAGAGATGTTTTAAATTGTTCTCGAATGCTTAACTTTTGAAGATCTTCCGTCAGTTTTTCAACGTTATTTTCTTCATTTTCTGCTACATCTTGAACTGTAGCTACTGACCCAGCATATCCTGATTCAGAGCCATTGGAACTTGTATTATCTGCTTTTTCTTTTAAGGCTAATTCTTCGTTATCATTACTTAAACTGCTTTCAATATTTGAAGACTTTATTACTTTTTCTTGCTCATAATCTGATGATACAGAAGATGTATTTTCCTTCGGAGTAGATGTCTCGATCTGAACTTTATGTAAAACTTTAACTTCGTCAGATTCTTTATCTTTACTTGTGCTAAAACTGCTATCATCCAGTCTGGAGTCTTTAGAAGTGTCTAATATGTGTTTCAGTGATGCAGGAGACTGGCTTCTACTTAACGACAATAATGATGAATTACTTATAGTTTCAACATCAGGGTATTTATTTTCTATAGAAGATTTAATATTGGCAGATGCTCCCGAAGAATCGAATGATTGAGATGATCTATACTTTGTAACATCTTCTGCAGAAGAAGAACTAGGCGTTCTATCAATTTGAGCTATAATTTTTCGTTTAATTGGTTTCACAGGTTGCAAATTCTTTTCGCTTCGTGACTGATTGAGTCTGTTTCTCGCCATAGCAAGACTCACCTTAGCTGCCGCAGTAGAATGGGACTCAATAGCCTTTTGTTTTTGTAAAGATAATTTTTTTCTTAATATTTCTTGTGAATCCATACTTCTTAAAATGCTACTTTTTACTTTCGTTTCGGGTTGTTTAGTTTTTCCATCAAAAGATTTAGTGTTTTTATCCTTTTCGAAATGTTTTTCTGCCACTTGTTTATATTTTACAGGGTCGGCTTTTTTCCCAAATTTTTCGTCAATTTTTTTGGTCACACCATAATGATCCCCAACTTTTTGCTTTAATGATACAACCTTTGGTCTGCTTATTTCGGCTGCCAAAAAAGAGTACAACTTTAGTTTTTCCCTCTGCTCTTCTCTAATCTTTGGCAGAGGGATCGGTTGAACACTGACCTCCTTGTCACCATCTTCAGATGAAAAACAATTCCAGCAACTGACATCCGGTTCACTTCTATAATTGTCACTTTCGCTTACACCGTCTAAACTCATTTTAAAGTTTTTATGCACCACACTAATAATAGAATTCAATTATGTATTAACATCAGCCCCGCCGGCTGGCATTAGACTAAAGGTTTTTCAACCGGTTTGTACATTAAATAACGAAGGCTTGGAGCATGTATATTAATGAATATTAAATGACATATAATATAGTTGTTCAAATATTTAAAATAAAAAGATTACGCAATATTAAGAACGTCCATCTAGAATACGCCTTTTACATTTAGTAAACACGTTGATAACGTCCTTAGAAGCTGAACATATGAAAACATATAAGTTTAAACCAGTTCCAATTAATTACTGTACACGAACAATCTAGTGAACTTGTGAAGGATAAATTAAATAACGTAGCGATTAATTCTTGACACAATACACAATTCCATTAGCATTAGTGCACGCAAAACTTAAACAAGAAAATAAGATAATATATTTGAATTACGCTTCTTCCTTCTAAGCCTCCTTGAAATTGTTTTTCTGAATGTTTTTGCGTACAACTGAAAATATTAATTTTGATTGAAACTCAGATACAAGGTCTTTGCGTATGTGTTTTATTTTTAAATAATAATAGCTATTTAATATGCTATGCTACAAATGTTTATTAGGTAATATAATAATAATAACGAATGTGGCTTTTCATGTTAAGTACCAAAGATATTTTTTATCTGTAATTTAAATCTACAGTAAGATTGCTGACAAACGAGATTAATTGTATAGGTCATGGGTGCAAAGATCAATGTTAGATGACAGTTTCATCAATGTATTATACACCAGGATTCGAGAATATTTTAACATAATACATTTAGAATTGTATTCACTTTTGACAAAAGAATAGACACATTTCAGATAGTTGGACCGTGGTTTTTAAATGCGTTTTGACGTATAAAGTGTACTTTGGGTACAATAAGAAAAACAGATTCGCACACAATAGGCACTGTTTTAGGTTAGAATTAACTATGTCATGGTCAATAATTACAACACTAAATACACACGGTTGTGCAACAAACAAGTATCGAGAGATAGAATTACTTTACAATATCTTGTATACATTTTGCTATTGATACTAAATAGGGAGGCAACAGTGTCGTGAAGGTTCTCATGGCCAAATTCGAACAATTCCAATACCGTCAATTTTTTATCGTCAAATCTAAAGCGTCTTCATTAAATCATTATTAAATTTAATAGGTCGCTAAAGCATGCTTTTTTAAATAAAATAGGGTAAAAACGGGCAGGAGGCTCATTTGATGTTAAGTAATATGGAAACTCTATATGCCAGAGGGCTCAAGAGCGCGTAGCCGGCCTATGAGAATTACACTCTTATCTTGAGGGACTAAGTCAACGGCAAAAATTATGTCCTATCTGCATATAATTAAGACAAATAAAAGTCTAATCTTTCCGATTCCAAGTCAATCAAACGAGTGGTATTTTCTATGGAATGCATTCAGTGGTTTTATACGGCGCTATAGCTTTGTGTTATTATCGCGTCTATTGAGTGAGAAACAGTGATATATTACACATTAAAGTCAAAGGGAAAAAGTAATAAATTATCAATTAACTAGTAAAACTTCGACCTTGGTCAAACTTGTTACCTTAATATATTTAAATTAACTTCCTATGTGGAGAATTTAATTATGTAAATCAACAAGGTCTTGTCTCCTTCAGTGGGATTTCAAACACAGATACAAAAAGTCCAAACTGTGTTATACTAAAAACAATTGTTGCGTATGGTTAACCGCAGGTGTCAGTGTTGTTCATGAACATGAGTCACGTTCATATATCAATTGCTGCAAACAGGGTTGTTTACATCCGAATTCATCATATTCAGGATTATCTTTCGCCTTTTATTGTTTCAACATTCCTCATTAAATGTTTTATTTTACATGCAACTTGTTTTTTTTATATAGAACAGGGCCAAACGTCCAGAAGGCTCACCTGAAGTTAAGTGATATGGACACTCGATGACAGAGGGCTCGCAAGTGCGTTGGCGGCATTCAAGACTTGGTACGCTCTTTACCTAAGGACGGTAGGAAGAAGGACCCTAAGTCGAATTGGTATTTCCAATATTTATATAAAATACGTTATCAACCTACTTAGTAATAATAATAATACATCTTAAAAACTAACGTCGTCACAGCTTAAAACAATATAATTCGCGTGAACCATAACCTATGGCGTATTTAAAAATAAAGTAATCAAAATTCGAATTTGAAAATAGAATTCCCTAAAGACTAGCCATAGCTTTGACAATTGACCACGAGTCAACGTTCTACGTTAGTTTACTTAAGCGCCATCTACCTACATCAATCCTTATTGTTTGTCAATAGATTACGCGGATTACTAACTAGTAACTAGTCATTGTTTTGCAAGTCTCACAGTTTCAACTCTCGCTAATGTGATATTCAATCAATCATTGAGGCCGTGACCCACAATTTGAACTATCTACACTTGTTGTACGAGTCTAATATATCTCATTTTTGTGATTATTTACGGACAAAATCATTGTAATAAATGAGTTAGTATATATATATATACATAGTTTGATTTATTTATATTGCAAATACAGGGGTCTGGGCTCTGAATATGATTTTGTCCCATTCGGTGTCGAGACCCTTGGTCCGTGGGGTCCTAGCGCTTTAAGGCTTTTTAAAGAAATTTCAAAAAGGTTAGTCGACATCACAGGAGACCGAAGATCTGGCAGCTACCTCGGACAAAGAATTAGTCTAGCAATTCAAAGGGGGAACGCTGCCAGTATCTTCGGAACCTTGCCTAAAGGGACTCCTTTTAATGATATATTTTAGTTTATGTTAAGTTTCGTTTCAAATTTCAATGTATATTATTTTATTATTATTAGTTTATGTTTGATTTTATGTGTTTACAATAACCTGCCTATACCTAGCAGGTTATTGTAAATCTACATATATATAGTGTTTACTAGTTAATGTGACGTATTTGTTTTAAAATATATAGAATATATGTATACAACTAAAAAGGTTCATTACAAACAAAATTGAATATTCCCTTACTTACTCTCTTACGCAAATGTTGAATTTCCTTAACGGTAGACAAGTATTATACATTCACCGTGTTTGTAAACTTAACGACATTTTAATTGTTACTGTTCCACAAATGTCTTCTGCGATGTAGAATGTAACAACATGTTGTGAAATATTTTGTAATTAATCTCATACAAATCTCAATCCAATTGCGCTAGCTCAGTCCCTTACTGCGCCGCTCATTGCGTTAACCCTAAAATTCGCTAACTTATTGACAGTTACATCATTACTTTTGACATTAATAACAAATAACGTTTGTTTAATATGAACTTTCTTATTATTATAGGTCAACCATGTTGTACTGTAAATTTCCAATATACCTAACTTTAAGGGATATCTTAAAAATCAGTGTTGGCCTAGTTGCTTAAGCGTCAACCTTCATCCCTATATCGTGTGTTTGAATCGCGACTGTGCAACAATGAAAACTCCATGCTATGTATGCAATTAGACTACGGTAAAAGAAAAACATAGTGGGAGTCATAACCTGATTGTCATAAACCCAAAAACAAAAGACTAATTACCTACTAGCCTATTCAAACAAAAGAATGCAATCTGAGGCCAATATAGGGTTGTAGCGCCACTGGTTTATTTTATTATTATTATCCTAAAACACGACCCACGTGACTTGCGGTATGCGTATAATTTTGAAACTGCGAGGTGACACAATAATGAGCGCAATTCACGCACAGATCACTGTTACGCAGCTCTGCACAGCTGCATTGGCTTGTTTATACGAAACTGAACAGAGACGTTGAATACCAGAGACAAATTGTATATAAAAAAGTATTAGAGCATATTTTAGAAAAGAGATTGCCCCACATACAGCATGTATGGCTATTATCTTATAAATAAAGATTTCCTACTTTATTAGTAATAAAATGCTTAATTCATACTGTAATGTTTACACATTTCTGCGTTTATTTTCTTTAGGTTTTCACTTTCGCGTACTATGTGTTTTAATCCGAAATGATTGTATGATCCCAGGGCCACCAGATCCGTATTTCATCCGTAGATTTGTTGCAATAATTTCAATTTATAATATTAAAATATTGTGAAACAATATAAATACAATTCTCCTTATTTATAAAACTATATCCGACCAATTTTATTGTTTTTTTATTAAAGCGCTCCTGTCTCTTTCAAACAACGTTTCATCAAGGTAACAATTTGACAAGAAGAGATGAAAGAGTAGACTTTGGTTAAAAGAACGAGACCGATTTAGTTTTTATGAATAAGAGATGTAGATGTATGTAAGAGTATACTATGTTTATGCTAAAGCCACTAAAAAGTGTTCAAAAGTATATTTTAAATCTATCGCAACATATTTTAATACAAGGTGGGAGTGATTGATCAATAAAAATGTTATCTTATTCCGGTTAGACCTAGAGCCTGTATTGGCCAAATATTGTGCAATCTACCTACGTGCTCCAAGATCGCTAAGTCAGGTAAACTCGGTCAAACTTGATACTTTAACCACGCAACATATATAATCTCCGACAAAAACGTGAGTTAAATTTCACTAGATCTGAGTTTGCAAAACGTTGTATTCTATTTTTAAAAGACGTAACAAAAGTGACGTTATATCAAAGTAAGGAATTGTTAGGAAAATGATTTCATACATTTTTGCATGAATTACTCGGCAATAAGTGTAATAGATCATGCAATGATGTGATTATGATGCATGCTAATGTAAAACAGTCAGGAATTAAAAATTATAAAGGATCTACGATGTATTTAAAAAATATTCCCGCATGCAGTAACGACAATACTTAAATTGTACGAGTTGTAGGCAACGACTTTATTTCGACCATGAGCCAAACATTTTCATAGGTAAAATCGACATTTAGTATATAGAAACTAAGCTTGAGCAGCGCTCTGTGGCTGTATTCGGAACTAAACGGAAGTCCGAACCTATCACGTGGATCCTATATTATTCTACAGTAACCCAATATTTTCATTGATCTCTTTTTAAAGTTTATGTAACGATACGAAACATAATTTACCTATAAGCCATATGATGAACCATTGATGCAAACAATTGCTAGTTATCTTACTTAAAACAACAAATACATTATCTATTTATATAAAAATGAAACCCGTTTTCCGTTGTCACGACATAACATGAAAACGGCTTGACCGATTTGTGTGATTTTTTTTGTTGTGTTTGTAATTGTCAGGAGAAGGTTCTTATAAAAGAAAAAAATTGCGCGGAAAATTAGAAAATTTAAGAATACTTAACCACCATACAATTCGAACTTTTTGATGTAACCTTATGGCGTTTGAAATAACATAGACAGAATGCGTGCTGCAAATATTGTCAAAGAGGATGTAAGAAAAATGAATATCGTTTAAAATAAATGCTTCGATCGGAGTTATTATATTGATAATATAATAATATGCGAGCCAGAAAAACAAACAAAGAATGTTGTAGAACATAAAGCATTATAATAATAAACACTTTGTTTCTGAAATATTTTTTAATTAATTATACCAATTTGAAATCAATATTCATAGTTAAGACAGGACAACGTCTGTCGGGTCCGCTAGTTATGTATATAATTGTATCAGGAAGACGGAAACGAGAAATGTACGTCCGAGTGTAAGTCTACGCACTTTAATCGTAGGCTAACGAACGCACTTAATGGGTTTCATAAATTCTTTATATTACGAACGATTCTTTGCAATTTCATCACAAAGTACAAACTAACTGTACTAAAAGGAATGTGGCGTAAATAATTGAAACTTCGAAGTATAAATGTCACGCTAAATTACCTGCTAAGGAATTAGAGGGTGAACATATTTCGTATATGTCGTTACACAGATGTTATTATTACAGTTTATTTAATACTGACAAATGTGATTGCAATACACAATATATAAATGGTCCGTTCTACGCTGCACTGGTTAGTGTAAATTTAGTGTTATTCTTTACCTATTTACACATTTCACACAAATAAACAAAAAACATAAAGCCAACAACTCAGCTATGTCTTCCAGGCAACTAGACAGCTAAAAGTAAAACAGAAGTGCGAACCATAAATAATAATAATAAAGTTTATTAGCCTCTTCACAATATTGCATTTTACGGCCAGCAAATACATTACAAACCTTTTTATAAATTCGCGCACATAATAATTTTTTTGGATATTTTTTATATTAATAAAACTTGTATAACAGGTTTTAGACCACATTTCTTTTCAAAGTAAATCGTAAAACACACGGTCAAAACTGAACCGGTTCTAATGACAATTTGAACAAGGTTAGGTTGCGAATCCTGTTGTTCTTATAACGTTTATTATTAACATTACAATTATTGCATGCCTAAAAAACAAGTAGTTAGGTGTAACATAATCACATATCAACATAATCATATCAACATTGTTTTAAGCAACATCGCATCGGTGATTTTAGAGATCAACTTACATTTTCCTCCTAGCCCTGAAAAGGTACTTAGAAAGTAAGAAACAAAGAAACATAATTTTTAATGGTATACCAGACTGGATATGACTCGAGAAAGTCATCTAGACGTGTCTGCATTCGTGTTTCCCATGACGATAGAAAGTTGAACAATCTGCAGCCATTTTTAATTGCTTTTGTAATTTACGTAATGCACTGTCGTACAATTTATAAAATTATATGCAAGGCACGTAGAAATGATATGCAATTTGAACTTGTAACTTCGTGTTCCATATTTGAATTCTACTGTTTTTTATAGCACAAGCTTCGACAGGTAACAGTACAGACTAATTAGTATTTGCAGATTTGAGTCTGTTTCTCAAATTTGAGTAGATACTGTACAGTAGTACAGATTATAAATACATGAAATTATTTAAGGACATTACTTCTGCAAAGATTGTTTAATATTTAACATGTAAATGTGATATACGTGAACAAACATAATGTAACCGGAAAGCAATACAGAACAGGTTAAGGTAGCAAAAGTGAAACAGTTGCACAAGTATGCTCCAGTGTTTGACTAGAAAATTTACTGAGATAAGGTTAATGACACGCTTTGTGGTAGAAAGAATCTGTATGACTTGAGAATAGACAATCTAGTAGCATAGAATTGAACGTCCAGTGCCCGTACGGGCCATAGTGTCATATTTCATTAAAAAAGTTAAAGGAAACAGGTCATTCTGAGCCTTCCACAAAATAATATATTGCCATTAATTAATATTCATTTTTTAAAATACATATTTGATTTAATATTTGTATTTTTTAATGTAATTTATTGTAATTTTTTTTCTCTTTAATACTTAATTGTAATGTGTTCCCTTTGAATGTTGCGCACACTTGTCATTGATGCAAATATTGCATTTATGTTATAGTATTGTGTTTTTTGTATGTTGTGTGTGAATGAGTTTCGTTAGTGTGCCATCTCATAATAAATAAATAATACTAAATTGTATGTACTATACCTACGCCTGTGCTGTGCTGACTTTGGAAGCGTAATACTTTACATTGAAGTTGAGATTGAAATATCTATCGCTTGCATTATTAAAAAAAATGTTTATAAGAACCTCACAAAATATAAGCTAGGAAGTCAATCCGTTACGGAATGAACTCATCCGTATTACGTCATATGGACAGCCTCCTCTAGTCGACCTCGATAAATCTGTTCTTACCCGAGCTTTTACCTAGTTTTAATACTATGTTTGATTGGTTGAAAGGTGGAAAGACGAATCCTATCGCGGGTCCGTGATTGGCTTACAAATGCGCTATCGTTTCGTCTTTGTTTTAAAACTCTCATGTCCTTTGACATATTTGCTATATTTCTTGGAGGTTACACAAATTTCAGACACATGATTCTTGACAATTGACTTATTTACGTATGTAAATTGTCAGTGACAGATTTTTCATTTTGAAAGGTATTGGGTATTTCACTACGGTACTGTTATTTATTATAGATTTTCATTCAATAACTTAACATCAGCGCAATTGTTATGATTGATTACATGAGTATGTATCGTCGACCTTTCTATCCTATGAATTGCGCACCGTTGACATTTCGACAATTTTGCAAGAAACTTGACATGTCTCAATTGAGCGACTATTGACACTCATATTTCTTGTTGCACTACTGTTTACACTAATTTCATGACTTGATCGATGGTATAATGATGGCCCATATGTGAGCGGATGCGGGCATTCGTCTAGTGAGTACCTACTTGAGATTTTAAACTGGTTCTAGGCTAGATAGTAGGCACATTACTATCTAGCCTCTGAACCACTTTAAAAGTCTCTTATCATTAAAGAAATTCTTCCGAGTTTTCGAAGTTTGATGTGTGTGCAAAAGATTAGATACTAACTTTCGACGACCACGCCTAAATACTGGATGCTCATACATTCCACTCAAACACATTATTGTTAAGTCATTTTGTAGCAAATACTTTTAACAGAAGACTATCAATTAGATCAGTGCACGACTTTCAGTAACGGCCGTATATGTATATCTATGTATGTATTAACAGTATGTCGTCAAATATTATTAAATAGTAGTTCAATATTGATAACATACATATATGTCAGACAAAACTAGCTCTCACTAACAAAGTATGCCTTGAATTTCTAAACTGCATCAGCTGCACAAATCGTGAATAGCTTATTGGTTCTCATAATGCAAATTGTACAATGAAGGTATTTAATATCATTAAGACATCGCACAATTGATTGTAAAAAGATGAATAAGTTTTTAAGTGTGGGAAATACAAATTATACGACATCGTACTTTCACATTTTAACTATCTGTAATTAAACGGTTGGTCATTGTTAATGCTTTTAACTAAGATAACTTTCTCGAGTTTAAAATTACGATACATTTTACCACTTGCATTAAATATATTAAATTTTTAGAAGTAGAGAAAAATTCTTTATTACACTTTTTATACAACAGGAGGCAATTTTTTTTTTAATGTTAAGTGATACCAGCGCTCATAGACACTCAGACTGCCAGAAGGCTCGAGGGTGCGTTGCCGGCGTTTTAAGAAATGGTACGGTTGTTGCGTAGAAAGGTTTTTATCGAGACAAAAACTGCAAGGAAAAACCTTAAACCCAGTTTTTATTCGAACGAAGTTCGCGGGGGCCGATAGTAACTTATAATAATTTGACGTTTGAAATGCTTTTCAGTACTCGTGCGAGAAGTTGCTGCCTCATATGAAGTACAGAATGAAGTGTTTAAAGGTGCGTATTACTCGGGTAAACCACAGATTATATTTTGTTTTATTCGAATTTTTTGTTACGATAGTAAAGCCGTTTTTTGTACAAATATCCGACTTTATTATAACTTAAGCGACCTTTGATAAGTATTATTAGTTATGCAGCTTTATAAGGTCACCATAACGTCAACGTTTCTGACTTGTGACTCGTGGCCTTCATATTTATAGCGGACACAGTGCGATTGAGATTCATATCCTTGTAACAATATTAGTTTATAGAGTCTGGCTAATGAAAGATAATTAAATTATTTGAAAACTTTCGGATGGCAACACAGAATGTCATTGAATTTCTTAGGTTAGTATCATTTATTGTCTTGATACTTCATGCAATTACTCATTTTTATTTCTATTATAAATTTTTTCCGAATAGTTAACAGGTATAATAGCCTAAACTTTGTTTTATTTGATAGAATATTTCGTTTCTTTCGCAGGAAATCTGGAGGATGTAGAAGGAAAAGATGCAATAGTCAGAACTATTGGTAAGCTCACTGATTTAGAGCTAAAGCCCCTACGACACCGAATCGCAAACATGAGATAAGAGAATGGCTTACTTTTGGTTTAATATTATAGAAATACAGTTACTATCAATGTACAAAATAATAAAATAAAATCAAGTATCAACTAAGTTTAATCCACAAAAAATAACAAACTTTTAGGGATACCACAATAATTTTTTTTGAATTTCCCGCGCTTTTTCGTTATCTTCTTTTATTAGCCAGACTCTATGAATTTTAAAAGAATTCCGTGCAACTTACTGGTAATTTGCTGGTAAATAATTTTAATTGCCAGAAGGCACATTTCCACATATTTTATTTTTATATTGGCAAGTACGTCAGTCTTATATTGTAATGTATGTTGACGAATAAGGTTGTAGGAGATAGTTAAGCACTTCTTTCGACCCGGAATATCGAAATCCGGTTCGGAGCTTTTGAAAGGCATTACGTTATGACCCGAAATCAAAATACTATGCCAAGTACCTTGTTTCAATTACGTTTTAAAGACCGCGATGCAATATCTTATGTCATTACAATAGCCTTGCGCGGTCAAGACCGAAATGCTTTTTGTTGAAAACTATTATTATTACGCCGATATTAATTACTTAACTTTTCACTGCTTAGATGATTTATGATTTAAATTGTACATAAATTTGTATTTTTTGGTTGGTTGGTTTTACGCGTTGAATGTTTTTAAATTATACGAATATTGTGGGCCTATGGGGGTCGATTTAGGCACTAACCCGCCTAAATAAAGCTACCATGTAGCTGGTATTGCTTAAGTGTCTACTGGTTCAATTTAAGCATATACCCTACAATTCGTTTGGATGTCGCAAGATAATAAATTAATAAATTACCGTCTAAAATTCGTAATATTAGCGCGGTTAACAAATTCAAAAGGGCGTTAAAGATACATATCAGAATGAGCCTAGACTAAAATTGGGACGGCTAATGGCGACGTGTATCTCGTTCGTATATATGTTAACGTAAAATTGTAAAAACCGTTAGATTGTAATCTATCGGTTATCGGTTATCGGTATTCGGTAGATTGTACTACACTAACTTAGTTATCATTCAAACTTCTTTGGTCAATTACAGATTAATTTTACTTCCCAACAATTTCATATAACTACCGAATAATAATACGTTAAATTGCAAGCAGTATGTTGAGTTGACAATCTTTCGACAGTTTACAATCTCGCGAGATAGATTACAATCTAACGGTTTTTACAATTTTACGGTGACATATACATATTAAGTTTCTCATGTAAATAAAATACATTTTTTTTGTAATGAGGAATAAAGTTCTGTAAACATTACTACATATGTTATATTAAAGAAGTGTGTACATGTGATTTTGATATACATGATTTATAAAAATAAATCAGTGGCGCTACAACCTTTTTAGGTCTTGGCCTCAGGTTTCTGAATCTGTTTCATAATCATTTTTAAATCTGATAGGCAAGTAGGTAATCAGCCTCCAGTGCCTGACACACGCCGTCGACTTTTTGGGTCTAAGACATGCCGGTTTTCTCACGATGTTTTCCTTCACCGTTCGAGCAAATGTTAAACGCGCACATAGAAAGAATGTCCATTGCACAGCCGGGATCGAACCTACGACCTCAGGTATGAGAGTCGTACGCCGAAGCCACTAGGCCAACACTGCTTCTTTGATATAATTTAGCTGCTTTATTTTTTATGGGAATAGGGGAAGATATGCAACACCAACATAACCTTTAGTAATGAAGAACACAACTAAAGGGACCACTAATAATTCGCCTTAAAAAGTACGCAGAATTGTTAAGTTTACAATACACTGGCGTCCTAATACGTACTGTATAATAAGAGAAATGTTTTATATTAACAATGGAAGTCAAGTATTTGTAGGACTACGCATAAATGCCGCTATTTACGAAGGAATGTCGAACAAAGAAAATGGTGAATGAACAGTTTGGTCTACTTTTTAAGTCAGATTGATCGGAAAGGCGTGACCATTTAGAAATAGACGCATTTTGAATACATTGTAATACGTGTCTATGAATAAGTTGAGGAAATTCTATAACTTATTCGCATATTCCGCATTGGCTATTTGACAACATTTTATTTATACGTATAGACACAAATTGTTATTATTAATTTTGTTAAGTAGCTAGTTATGTTACCTAATATTAGTAAAGCTACATGTGTATTTTAGTTAATAATTAAAAACGTAAACAAAATGTAAACAATCATCGCACACTTGAAACCAATTGAGCCTTTTAGTTTTTACTATGTCATTTAGATAATGCTAATAACATAAGTTTCACTTAGATTTACGAATTCTTCCATAAGTCAAGTTAGTTTTTGTTAATCCAGCGTCGCAAACCCACTACTCCTAATGTTATCTTAGTTATAAGCTCATGCTTTCAACAGCCAGTTGTTACCCAGCTTCAAACAATGTATAATTTAACATATCCAACAATACAACCGCCACCGCCATTCTTAAATTACACATATATTATTACTAATTCGTTCAAAATCTGTCTTCGGCTAAACTAATTTTCTAAGACAGTGTTAGTATTAGACAGGCGAAGGCATTATTTACGAGATTTGTGTGGGACTGACGTATAGTAATTCATATTTTTAAATATGAATTTGTTGATAAATTAATAATTATTTATAAGTTATTTTTCTCTGTACTTTAAAGAAGTAATACAGGTGTATTACTTGTAAGTTATATGTAAAAGTACGTAATATACGTAAAAGTCTCCGTCTACTAGGTACTAAGCATTGGAAACGTGTATTTTAAATAAAATGATAAAAGCGCACTTTCAGTTAAAATGTTTTAATTAAATAAAACATAGCTAGGTAGTTACTTAACTCAGAAAAAATATTGTTTTATTATAAAGGGTATTTCAACAAGAAGTTTGTTTTTCAATTGTGGCAACACCGAGAACGTGATAGTTTTGACATTTAGTTTTTGGCGGTATTCGTAGCAGGTGCTTTGGCAATTATTACAATGAATTCAATTTCGCTCGAAAATCACATTAAAATAATTCAAATCCACTATAAAAATGGTGGTTCTGTTAAAGTTACATTTCGTAAAATTCGTGATATTTTCGGCCAGCATAATCGTCCTTCTGAGACCGCTGTTAAGAATTTGGTCGCGAAATTTGAGTCGACAGGCTCGGTACAAAATGTGCCAACACCAACACGTGTTCGACCGGGTCGTTCAACAGAAAACATCGCCGCCGTGAGCCACAGTGTTGAAGAAGATCAAAATTTGTCAATTTCACGACGTTCTCAACAATTGGGGTTATCCAAAAGCACAACATGGCGAATTTTGCGAAAGGATTTGGCTTTGAAGCCTTACAAGATTCAACTGGTGCAGGAATTAAAGCTGATCGACCATTCAAATCGCCGCAGATTCGCTCAGTTCATTCAGGAACAACCTGCTGGTTTTTCTGAAAAAATCATTTTTTCAGACGAAGCCCATTTTCATTTGTCAGGGTACGTCAACAAGCAAAATTGTCGCATTTGGGCTTCTGAAAATCCTAAATCAATTAGTGAGAAGGCTTTGCATACTCAACGTGTTACTGTGTGGTGCACTATGTGGTCTGGAGGCGTGATTGGGCCGTTTTTTTTCGAAGATGAGGCTGGAAATGCGGTAACAGTCAATGGATCACGGTATCGCGAGATGTTAACCACTAAATTTTGGCCTATTATTGATGACATGGATATCACTGAAATGTGGTTTCAACAGGACGGTGCCACATGTCACACAGCCAATGAAACGATCAATTTATTGCAAACCAAATTTCCCGAGCGCATAATTTCGCGAAATTCAGCTGTTAAGTGGCCAGCCAGATCGTGTGATTTAACACCACTGGATTATTTTTTGTGGGGCTATGTTAAAGACAGAGTCTATACGGAGCCAATCGAATCGATTGCAGCCTTAAAACTCAAAATCCGTGATGTCATTAACGAAATAGACCCTCCATTTTGGCAAAAAGTGATTAAAAATTTTGATGAAAGAATCAACATCTGTCAGCGTGGTCGTGGTGGACATTTGCCAGATATCATTTTTCATTCATAATTGCCAAACTTTTCTCTTTGTAATACAATAAAAATTTTATTCATTTTCCTCTAAATTCTTTGTTTTATTTTGTTTTAGAAAACAAAGTTCTTGTTGAAAAACCCTTTATTTGTTTTCACTTACGGCAAGATGACGTCAATATAAAATATATATAATTTGATAAATTTTTTCGTCCTTTCGGTAATTAATGTGTGAATAATTTAGTAATAACGTATTGAAACTGAGTGAAGGTAACTGTGTCATTGCAATTTCCTTCCGGTGTTTATCATTTCCGTAGTTTGTATTCAATATGAAAGCCTACTTTAGTTAGGAAATTAAATATTATCTTTGACAACAGAACAAAAAAGAATTAAACTATTTAAAAATTAATGAATTCAAAAATCAAAGACAACAAGCCCCCCTTAAAAAAAAATGCCTTATTTGATGCTGGCGCTTACATCTGGTAGTATAGCCCAGCTCCCTTAATATCAGGTATTAATAGAAGAAGCACTGTGTAGTACTATGTATATTTATCGAAACAAATCAAATTTATATAAAACTATATAGGTACACAAATTTACTTTGATAGTAGCAATTTAATATTACAAATCTTTTAAGTCTATTGTACAAATAATTTAAAAAAATGTAATTAATAAATCCGTTTTTCATTATAAGGCTCAATTGTTATATTCTTCTTAGTTTCGAAAGACAGTGGTGGATTATATTGTATTGCCCACAAAAACTATCCGTATAAATATTTATCCCTTTCAAATCTCTGTTCAACATTTGCGCTACTATCTATTTAAATTAATTGTAATAGTTTTAGTCTGCATGACAAACGGCCATATTATATTAGTTAAGAATGTTCTTGGCATGTACTTTTATTATAAAAAAGGCTTTACACACATAATTGTTGCCTGGAAGAAATCGCTTGTTAGCGATAAGGCCGCCCGTTGCCTTAACTTGTGTAACCTATTTACTTTTTGTTTTTTTCTATATGTATAATTGAAGTGAAACTTCTTTATCGGGGTTGGAAAAAATTTAGTGTAACATTTTTTCGCTACGCCGTACGCGTCACGTTTTTCGGTTACGCGCCATGTTCCTTTTTGAAGTCAAACTTCTTTATCGGCGTTGGAAAAAAATTTACCGCCACATTATTTATTATTCGACACTTAATATTTTAATGACAATTAAATTCATTAAATTCCTAACATATCTTCCTTTTTCCGTCCCTCTAAGTATCGGAAATCTAAACTTTTAGATTTGTATAAATATGAACAACACTTCAAGATTAGTTTGCCACTGAAGTTTCACTTCTGACATGTGTACTTTGTACACACACACTTTTTTTTTGTGTATTATGGCAATGAAGTATAAATAATCTGAGCTTACCTTGTAGACTTGGTGCGGACGCTGGAGCAGCTGGAGGTGGCTGTTGAGGTGTGGGTAGCGGTCGTCTTCTCCGAGGTGCATGAAGACCAGGAGCTGACGCTGCTCTGGTGGCTGTTCTGAAGCCTGGGGCACGATACCTAGCGGACTTCACAGGCCCCACAGGGACTGGGGTAGCCCCGTTTATAGATGGTAGCCGTGGTAGTGACCCTGCCCTTTGCTCCTCTTCAGACTGTTGGAAAATATCATATTTGAACTAAGGTCGTAGGAAATAACAATACTTAACTAGCAGACAAGGTAAACGTGTAAGGACTCGTTAGAAAAACTTTGAAACTTTTTGTTTGCCTAGAAATCACAGTTTTCTTCTAACTGAT
This sequence comes from Pieris napi, assembly GCF_905475465.1. Taxonomy (NCBI): domain Eukaryota; kingdom Metazoa; phylum Arthropoda; class Insecta; order Lepidoptera; family Pieridae; genus Pieris; species Pieris napi. The sequence continues at coordinate 6,255,068 of NC_062236.1, read as the reverse complement.
TCGAGTTGCAGATACGTTTACTATACAGTTTGTCTACACCATTATTACCTCTCCTTCATTACTTATATTAACGAATTAAATGCGACAGCACAGCATCAGCATTTTCATTTGAGTATATAAATACTTAATTCAATTTTACTTTGGATTTGTCGAGGCCTTTCAACCGAATAAAAAATATATTTTCAGTCATAATGAAAAATTATAATTTTTGAGTATGATCAATTTAGGCTTCGAAACACGTATGTTTCGTAAATGTATATGTTTGTTTACAAATTTCTCGGAAACTAAGTTATTTTACTGATTTATTTTAATTTTCCAACAAATAATGCTATTTGGAGTTACGATTTTTCCTAAATTACGATTTTCTTTATTTTTATTAAAAGTTTAATAGGAAAATTCAGAAACTTATATTAACTATCCAAGTTAAGAATGTCAGTATAAGTAAGAGAACTTTTTATTGAAATGCTTCCGATAATAATCCCTAAATGGCAACGTGTACCATTTTGGTTGTCTGATAGTGATCGATTTTTATCCATAAACTTCCGCCTCGACAATATTGTGCAACGAACACTTTGTTGCAAAACGACGGCCAATCAAAAATTCTCACGTATGTTCGTAAGATTATAAAGTCCTAAGAAACATCTCTTAACTTTTTTTAACTTCGGGTTTCGTGGCCCCATACATAGAATGTGTTATCCCTATAACACTCACTTCTTCTAAGTGATATGTTTAATACTGCTTTCAAGCCCGTTTTAAAATCGTTTTTTTTGTTACAGGAGTCAAACGGGCAAGTCGCAAGCGAGCTGCCGGCCTTTAAAGAATTGGTAGGTACGCTCTTTTCTTGAAGGACCCTAAGTCGAATTGGTTGGCACCATATAGTGGTGGTGCAAAAATTGGCTTAAGAAATTGCGTTTTTGGAATTGTTGTCTTCAGGGCCGGATTAAGATTTTTGGAAGCCTCAGAGCAACAATGGAGTGGAGGCCCCCTGGCCCCAAATTATTTTCCAAATAAAATGAACATTTTTTTTCAGTTGAGTTTTTCAATCAAAATTTTTTTGTAGATTCTTTTAGTATTTGTTAGAGTTTGAATATGTAAATAATGGCATCCAACACTTGTCACATCTGAAGAAAAAGTTTTAGTTACGAATATTGGAATGCCTGTTTAAATTGTATATAAAATAATTGTTTTCTGTTATGAAATTGTACTTCTCTTTATGACGCGGACAGTGAAACAACCTTGTCATATATAAATAAAATTATTGTAATAAATGTGTAATCGTTTAGAGCATGGATTATATATATATATTAAACATGAAGTAAGTGTTATTAAATAGCCTCACGTCCAGAGCTCAGTCTTCTCAAAATTGGAACGTCCAACAGTATTTAACAGACATATAAAAATATATCAAAATAAAAGTTAGTTCTCGTCGGAATTTAAAACTTTTTTTATCCGAAGTCTCTACTCCCTCTTTTTTGGCGGCCCCGGGGCTGTAGCCTCGGTTGCCCTCCCCTAAATCCGGCCCTGTATATATATTATAAATTGCTGTGTTTACAGTTTCGATCACATTATTTTTAGTTGTGTTACTCATATATTTTTTTTAATCTTGACTTAATCTTGTCTTATTCATTTCCTTCCTTCCTATTTAATTTACTCGTGGTACTTTATTACAACATTCAAGAATAGACAAACGATGTAAAACTCCAATTAAATAATAACATATGCAATTACGTGATGTAATTTATTAAACTGTCTAATCCATTGTTGCGTTAATTAATATTCTAGTAACGTAATTTATGTTGTCATTCGATTAAGTATTAAAGGACAAGGCTTTTAATAATTATGCAGATAATATATTTTATATTTCTATATATAGTAGCATGACCCAGCTTCGCACGACTGGATATATTTTTTAATATTTGGCAATAAATAAAGCCTAAGATGTAGCATTGTTTTGGCGAATTTAATTTTTAAAATCGGTCCTATTTATTAAGTAAACTTACGATACAAATCTTAAAGATCAAAAGTATAGATTTACATACAGACCTTTTTGTTAGATATTTAGAATTATATCTACAAATAAATTCAGATGTAAATAGTTACCCGATAAAGCCTATTGTAACGTTACTTTATTGCACAGTCCCGCGTGTTTGGAAATTATTTAAATTGCTACTTCATTTATAGGTATGGTTAAAAAGCCTTTAGGTCTTTTGGTTTTTCCATCCATAGTGTAGTCAATAGTCGAAAACAAAACAATCGTAATCGACTCCAGGAACTCCGAATTAAAACGCTCTTAGGGTGAAAATGAACTAAGATTTTTACACATGCGCGTCATAGTTTGTGTTGTCTTGCTGGAATCATACTCTTAGAGTCATCAATGAAGCAACGGAGACGGAGATAGGCTTAAACGATATTTATAATGAGTTGTTAATTGAGAAATCACTTTAAAGTTATTGTTGCTTGAAATTTTAGATCAGTAGAATAGGACGTTATTAAGTATTTAATTAGTAAATGCTTTAATTTGAATACCTAGATTCACAATATTTCCTCGAAATTCCCTGTTGTTAATTCTCAAATCGATTTTTAATTAGTGAGTAGTAATTTAAAACATTTTACGGCTTTACCGATTTATTTTACTTGTCTATTGTTTTAAACATCATCGATATAGATTGCCTTTATTAACTTCACTATCTAAGATAATGTTATCAATATGTTGTAATAAACATTGCCAACACTAACACGCAATGGAAATACTTGTTTGTGTAAAATCTATAAGTTATGTCCTTACATTGTTCACTATAACATAGTTGATACTCGAAACAGCTGATTTTTGTTTATGTAATAATGAGAGTCTGGCAGTTTGTATGTTTCGTGCAATGATTTCCTTTTCTGCCTGTTCAACGATTATGTAATGAAAATCTTACCTCAGCATCTGGAGCGGAGGCCCTTCGCCGTCCCCGCCATAAGCGATCTTCGCTACCACTTATCGCTCCACAGCTCCTCGAGTGTGTCTTGAGAGCGGCTAAATCAGCCCCGGCTGGGGACCGCCTCGTCTCACAACCACCACCCCCTAATGTGCCTCTTGAGTCAGCCGCCAATAAAGCTGATTCAAAGCTACCACGCCACGAAAATCGTTCACTATCACTCGCGACACTACCCCTACTCGCAGTCTGTTCTAGAATATCATGAGATCGACTTCGTGCCAGCGCTCCCGGTTCAGACGCACTATCGTCATCTGTGGTTGGCGATGCGCCTGCCGACACCTCGTGCATCAATGCCACTAGCCTCCCGCCTATATGCCGCATCACTTTACCAAATAAAGGTGGGGAACCGTCACCCACACGACCTAGAGTTGCAGCCAGTCTCTGGTATGCACCGACGGCGTCACGTTCAAGAGAACCCTGTTCGCTGTTGCCTTTATCAAATTCGTCAATTATTTCGCGACAACTATCTGATATCTGTTTTCTCAAGGCAGATCGATTTGCTGAGACCTCCAAGTCAGACCCGGCATAATCTGATGAGTCATAGGAGTCACTCCACGTATCCTCGCTTGATAAATACTCCACTATTTCTCGCACCTCTTCATCTCTGATTCCAGGAACTGTTTTCATTAATCTCGTTAGTTCAGTTTCAAAATAAAGTAACTGCGGTGGTTTCGGTGGTTTAGGACTTTCAGAGTTCGAAGAGGCCGGCGTTGATGTTCGTACGTTTGTAGAGTTAATCATTTGTTTGAAAAACTGTCTCATTTTAGTCATCATCAAATTTGTTTCTTCATCTGAAGACCAGTTGTTAAAACTATCTTTCCTTGAAAGTGGAGTCGGTGGAGGGCGCGACGAGGGTGTTCTTTCTATGCGTTCGTCTGTATCGGGTCGTACCTCTTCTATTATTTCTTCTAATTCCGTTTTAGGTTCGTGAGATTTTGTAAAATCAGAACTTGAATCGCCATTTCTTAATAAATCGTCACAGCTGCCAACAAAACCGCTATCACGACTAGTTTGTTTTTTTGATTCAGAAAGTTCTGATCCAAGAGGTGGGAACTCGGGTCGAGGGCTCGAACGGCCATCCTCTCCTTCCGATACTGACCTCGTATCATCACGGGTTTCTTCAGGAAATTCCATAGACTGACGCCGCTCGTCAGCGGGCGAACTTCGCAGCTTTTTATTTTGTTTTTTCCGTTTCGTTTCACTTGACAAATCCAATCGCTCCAGTGACTCATTGCAGTTATCGGATTCTGTGCTTGAGCCATCTGAAATTTCTTGGTTTTCTTGTGATGGTTCCTCACCGGCGAGTAAATTGTCTAGAGATGACGAATGTGACCGCGGTGTACCTCGAGCACGAACTAGGCGTTTTCGTCGTTGCTCCGGGCTCTGTTTCCCTTCACTGTCACTACCCACACTTCCTGAGCCATCTGAATCCCTTCGTTCCTGGCTGAAACCCATAAAACCGGACAAAAAATATTTTTCTAACCTAGAGGTCACAAGCTCATCACTATCGCCACTTTGTCTGGGTTGTTCACTATCAACTATCGATTCACCGTCCTCACTACACACACTAGAGGTGTCCGATACCTGGTCATCGTCATCCCGAATATTTTTTCCGTCACCTAATCCAAAGAAAAAATACTTTTCGAGCTCTGTTGTTGATAAAGGACGTTGCTTTTTTGTTGTGGGCTCAGTCTCGCTTTCTTCACAACTTTCTTCTACTATTGTATGTAATGTGAAGTCTATGGAACGCCTACAATATGCGAAATCATCTGCCCGGGTAGGTAAGTTCGCTTCGTCCCCTGAATCGGAATCTGACTGAGAGGTGGCTTCCTCATCGTCATGGCTGACGTCGTCGACCCAAGAATCATCATCGGCGAGTCCGTCCTCGAGGCACACAACTGCAGAGAGAGTGTCGGCGTTACTAACAACAGTCACTCCAGCTGAAGGTTGCGCCGATTCGTCGTCGGATAATCGTTCGTTAGTTTCGTTTTGTTGTGCACTTGCGTTTGGGTCTGGTTCGTTGTCTAAGTTTGTGTGGTGCACTGTGATATCTTGCATTAGCCGCGTCGTGTCTGACGTGACTACGGAGACACGATCGTGCGTTATCATAACGCGGCTAGTGAAACGCGCGGACCCGTCCACACCGGCCGTGCGCGAGCGGCAAACTGTATTCTCCACAGGTGCGCCCGCGCCCCTCTCCGTCTCAACGCAAACCGGCCGCGAAATGTGCGTTTTCTCCTCACCGCGGTCCTCCATTAATTCTTTCTTCAATAATTCACTAAGCGTACGTTCAATACCTTTAAACAAATCAATTTTTTGTACGGGCGGCAATGATGATATATTTGAGTTTTCGAAGGCAGGTTCCGGCGAAGGAACCGGTTCTGGTATTATAGCGCTAGGTATTGTTGTGGGGCTTGATTGTAATTCCGCGTTATTATTACAGGATTCCGTATTTAAGTATTCCGAAATTTTAATATTGCAATCGAAGTTGAATGAATTATCCAAAGAATCGCACTCAATAACATCTGAGGAATTTCCACTTTGTGAATTTTGATTTAAAGAATCGAAACTGCTTAGATCCTTATCACTGCTTACTTCGGTAAAACTGTTATATTTTTCATTGGTTTCACTCGAGAGCATATTTGTATCACTAAAATTTGAAATTCGTTGGTTTCCATTGTCCAAAATTCTATTGTTCTGAATCGGATAAACGGAATATTCTTCAGTAAAATTAAGAGATTGAAGTACAACAACATTATTATTAGAACAAGAATCCTCCTGATAATCGTGCAGATTAATATCGTTTTGTAACGCCAGTTCCACAGCTACCATTTCTAAGCTGTCAGATTTTTTGTCGTAAGAGTCGTCGCAATCAATTCCACTACTGTCAGCGTTTTCATCGTTTTCCGAAGATGAAGAAGTGGGATTAACAACAAACACTCTTGAAAACTGGCCACCCCCGCCGCCGGAGTCATCGGAATCCTCGTCCGACGTAGGGGGCTCCTCCGGGGCGGCGCTTCTTAGGTCATAGCTCCTACGCGCAACGCCCTTCTCAGAATCACTAGATTGAGCCGACTCATTAGATGAAGGAAAAGCTTTTTCAGCGTCCAGATGATCAGGCATAGCTTCTGTACCGTCTGACAAAACGGAAAGACAGTCGTCCTCTGCGATCACTTTTATACCGTCTGACGTTTCATGTTGAACTGCGTCGATAGTGTTATCGCTCTTATCGCTATCGCCGAGCTCGACCGTTTGCGATTCGGACTGTATTGCTTTATCAGTCCTTTCCACGGTCATCTCAAGCCGATTTCGAGGTAAAGCGTTAGCGGTGGCGGCTGCGGTGACAGCAACGGCGGCGGCCGTTGTGATCCGAGCGAGAGCGGCGGCATCGAGCGGTGGGAAACCAGGGTAAGTGCTCCAATGGGGAGTCGGCGGAGTTTGCGGCGTAAATGCGAGTAAGGCGGGCCAAAGGGCAGCCGGAACTGGCACAGGTACGGGGACTGGGACGGCGACGAAACGTGGTTCAGCGCCACAAGAGCAGGCGCGTTGGCAGTCTTGTGGAGTATGTTTGGGAGGTGGTTGTAACGGTGGAGGCTGCGCCGCCGCCGCGCCGGGCTCGAAGTAGTCCCAGTCGCAGTCGTCGGCCACGGGGGGCGCGGCGGAGGACGCAGTGGAGGCAGAGTCTTCCGTGTCCTCACGGCACGACGAATCCGAGCTGAGGAACACAAGGCGGTAGTCCTCGGGACGCATACGACCGGCCTCAGGTTCACTCACTTCGCCCGGCTCACTATTGACGCCCCAATCTGAAAACGAAATGGTACAATTTTTAAATATGAATTACACATTTGCAAATCTCTACAAAACTACTTACAGCTCTAATAATTAATAACACTACAGCAATTATATATACATGAACATTTGCTAATAAAATTCATAAGGCGTTTTTTTTTTCACAATAACTACAACTAAATGTGAATTCTAAATCACATCGCACATCGCGCACGCATATCTACACAGTTATAAAATATTTGATGCATTCTTTTTTAAGCGAGTATTGAAAAACACAAGCTACAAGTAGATTGCAAATCGTACCGGACGAAGTTTTGTTGAAAGATAAAATATTTTCAATGTAAATATTAGATGAGGAAGTGTGAGTGCAATGAAAATGCAGTGATCAGTAGAAAGCAGCACGGATGGGTGGCCCTCGTCGTGATTTGAAAGCAGCACGCTACACGAACCATGCTTAGATAAACTATGTATTAGTATAGAAATTAATACATTCAATGACAGCCGATAATCTAAGATCATTAAGAGCGTAATTCGTTTGGAGTATGGTAATATTAACAAGTAAGCCGAACTGCCTTAGACAAGATAATTGCAAGTAAAATGAATACAGTCAAAACCGGTTATAACGACATTGAAGGGACCGTATAGTTGCCGACGTTATATCCGATAGTCGTTATAAGCAATGTCATATATTATATATACACAAGTATAGTTCATATGTATGTACAATACATACAAGTTATATTATCATAGTTATCTATCTAGAATAGGTAGGTATGGGTTATAATATGGTATGTTAATATTATAATATGTAAACGAGTCAAAAAAGAAACAAAAATATTTATTACGAAATAATTAGGTACAAAAGTAATCAGTCATTTTGGTCTGTTTTATTTTAGCCCAGTCTCAAATATTTTTTGCATTTCAAGTTTCATACTCCTCAAGGTATGAGTATCACCAGTATCAAACTGTTCGTTAAAGGCAACAAATTTTTGGAAAATCGTTACAACGTTAAGAGTCTCGGAAATCGTTGTTGGCTGAAACTGTTCGTTGGGAGAAAGTGCGTAGGTAATAATATGCCTAAATATTCATTCAACGCCTCTAAATAAGATTTAAAATAGTTTGTATTGTTTTGTTTTGCTGAGACAAGAAGCGGTTGGTCGTTATAGCCGATGAATATCGATAAAATGTCGTCGTTGTAAGCGATATGTCGCTGTATCCGATGTTGTTATAAGCGGTTTGTTTACTGAATAGTTTACTAGGGATTCGGACGGGACCGTACAATCTGGTTGTAGTAACCGATAGGTCGTTGTAAACGATGTCGTTATAAACGGTTTTGACTGTAATTCCCATTTATGATACTGACATTCGGCTGTGATCCTTTAGAGCAGTGTTTCTCAACCTTTTTTGTGTCCATCTTAGCCTTACTAAAATTCGTGCACTATGCATCATACATCATTTTTAATATTATTAAATATTGAAGTGATCACCTAATAAATAAACCTTAACAAACACTGCTATGGATGTTAGTTTTTCATCAATGTTTGACTGAAGTCTTTTCGTTAGAACTTGACTAAAGGATATGTCAACGTGATTTGAATAATACCGCGTAAAATAACCTTTACCTACAAAAAGTAGGCCTTTATTGGCAAGCCAACGCATACAATGTAGTACAAATGTTTCACCTTAATATATACAATATAAGTGTTAAGTATTCATATTACGTATAAACATTAACATAATGACGTCGTTCGTTAGAGGTAACATATAATGTTGACTTGTGTACGAGACATAAGAAATTTGTATGAAATTGACAGCCTGAAATACAAATACTTAGTACAAATATAACGTAATAGTAACAATAAAGAGTATAGAAAATGTGATGTGTGAAAAGGAGAGACCTTTTCGACACCTAACTAATATAGCTTAAACAATTTTCGGTTTTCTAAAACCAATGTTTGGATAATCTATGCGCTGGGCCTCAGATTTCTGTATCTGTTTCATGATCATTTGTCAATCTAATAGGGAAGTAGGTGATCAGCCTCCTGTACCTGACACACGCGGTCGACTTTTATGGGATAAGGCAAGCCGGTTTCCTCACGATGTTTTCCTTCACAGTCCGAGCGTTACGTGTTACGCACATAGAAAGAAAGTCCATTGGTGCACAGTCGGGGTTCGAACCTACGACTTCTGGGATGAGAGTCACACACTGAAGCCACTAAAAAATAACTGATTGATTTTTAATGATTTGATACCTTTTATTTTGGAAAAGTTACTATTAGTCTATTTTCCTGATTTTCTTTGGCTCAGTAATATAGCCGCAACGAATATAGTATACACGCAACGAATCATAACTGAGATATTAACTAGGAATAATATTCAAATTTAGATAAATTTAATTATATATAAAATCCTCAAGTGCCGCTGTGTAACTTTAACATAAGTCTCATTTTAAGTTAATAGTTTAACGGCATCCGGACACGCTTATGGTTCGTAAGTTAACTTCAGTAGGTACTTAGGTTTAATTGTGTTTTAAAATCAAACTGTCAAAATCAAACGTGTCCGTGTAATTGAAAATTATCTTATTGCTATTTAAACAATTTTATAATTACATATTTATTTCGTATTCCTACAGCTTACTATACTAAAATATAGCCAAAGATGGAATACATAATATTTACAAAATTATTGAATACACTTAACTAAGTTGTTCCTAATTCGGCTGTGTTGTGTGATAGTGTGTAAGTAAGGGTATGTACGTGAGGGTGTGTATGTGGGGTGTGCTCGTGATGCTGGTGATTTAGCACTATAAATATTTTTAATACACCTTTTAAGCATATTCCGCGATAGCTTAAACAAGTCAAGGCTTAAATATTGGTCGTTGTATGTCCTTATTATGTTAAACATTAATCTAGAGTTAGAGTTCTTATGGATCATTACGAGAATTTGTTCTGAAATACATACATAGTTTTAATTTTAACTATGATTATTATTCAATACATATTTTATTCTTTATAGATATTGTATTGTATGTTACAAAGCAAGAACATCTGTGACCTGTAAAGTTAACAATAAAGACAATTCAACGAGGTCATGGTAGTTATTGAATATTGAATTATACATTATGGCAATTTCAATAATGAGAATAACATTCTATTACAATTATGTTTATTTAAAACAAATCTAGTAATAGAGAGAACAGCTCTATAGTCTATAGATATCTTTTCTTGAGTTTGAAGCAAAAATCTCGAGAACTATATATGTTTAGAACCAATAAAAACTGGGTATTCATTAGACAGTAAGTTAGAGGTAATAGCGCGATATGTAGTGCAGATAATATAGTATATATATAACTAATGAATAAATATATATAAATCGGAGTTGAAACATATTTTATTTACATTTAAGTCACGTCATAAACGTAAACAAAAGTCAAATACTCGTATATTTTGTTAAATTATTTATTTTCAAAACGTTATCAAATTGGTAAAAGCATTAAACTGCTATTTTATATATGTTTTAATACCGTTTGGGCCTTTAGACCAGGATCCCGCGTCTTTTTTACTTATCACCTATTTAAGGCAAGTAGGTGATCAGCCTTCTGAGCTATATATACCTCATTAGTTTTTCTATCTAAGACTCAAAATACGACCAGAGTGTAAATTTCGGAAAGAAATCCGTTTATGTAACTGGGATTCGAACTCAAAGGGTTTAGAACGAAATGTTAAGAATGTTCACTGTTCTGATACTTGTATGAAGAATCTAATATGTAATTTGAGTTACATAACAAGCAAAAATATACTTTAACCTAAGTGTAGGCGGTATGTTCTTTATGTTTACCTTGAACTGGCATTATACGAAAGCTATGAAAGATATAATACATTCATTGCATGAATTAAATATTCGATAAAAAAATTACATTACGAAACAAATTAAAAACCATGCAAAAATTGATTTCATATGTATTTGTTACGGAGTATTGTTAGCTACGCAATTTTATAGGCTGTTATTATATTACATCAATATTAAACGTTTTTGGAATGTTTCTTTCAAAGAAAACTATATTAAAATGACTAACGCTTTCTTCTCTTTTCTTGTAATAGACAAAAATTCGTGGGCTTATGAAAAGAACTAAAGCATGGCGTTAAAAGTCTGTTCTTTGTTTCTTCAGAAGAAACTTTAAATCAAACATTTTCATCACGTAATTTCTGTAGCAGTTTACTGATTCAAATGACTAGTGCTTTCTTCTCTTTTCTTGTAAAAAAAAAATCGTGAACTTATGAAGAGAATGACTGAAGCATGGCGTTAAAAGTCTGTTCTTTGTTTCTTCAGAAACTTTGGATCAAACATTTTAATCATGTAATACATAATTTCTGTAGCAATTTACTGAAACATACGCGCCTAAAACCTTCAGATTCAAGACTCAAAACCGTTATACGCGGTTTAAAATTTAATTCGAAATCCAACAATGTCACACTAATCTTTATCCAATTACACGATATATGATACTCACATACGAAGGCTTCATATAATGCTCATATGGCTTCATCACATTTATACAATTTGGTAAGCACAAATTAAACACAGCACTATAACTGTTAATCACTCAATAAGATAAAAAGTTTCGGTTAGGGCTGGAAACGAGCGCGAAGTCGAACGCGCAAGCGGATGTGCGCATGGTGCCCGGCGACTGCTGCGCTTGCTATTCTAGTGTTGCGAACAATGATCGATAAAAACAGATTTGTGGAGATCGAATTGTGTGTATTTTATTAGAAATCTAATTTATTGAAAAATTTTTATTCGTCATTTATGGTAAATGACGTAAATAAAATATGTTTATTATGGAACATAAGATACAGGTATCACTTATTCCGCGTCATTAAATTTGAAACTGTAGGCATCAAGTAACGTTCCATGATGTCTTAGTGAAGACACATGTTTAAAAAAGAGTTAAATGATGTTTTGTTGATTTTCGTTAAACTATGGAAACCAATATAACGTATAGATATAATTATGCAAAACTTTAATATTTATTTAATCAAATAAACGTGCTTATTAACACGCCACGCGGATTAAATGTTGCGACTTGCGACGCACTAGTTTTCTTTAACGGCAGTTAGGTTACAAAGGTTCAAACATTTACAAAAAGAAAAGGAATATAAGAAAATATAATTAACTATGTAATATTCGTAATTTACAATATAATTAGGCTAAAAAGCACGCGAAACGTCGGTTAAATTTAAAATTATGAAAAATAATTGTAGATACATAACTTCAATCCGGTAAAAATTGTTTTAATGTCATATAATTAGGCTTTTAAAGACGTACTTACAAGTACTTTGTTCCCGTATATCGTGATTTTTTTTTACTATTGACAACACTATAACTTGACTCACCGCACGTCTCAACGCCAACAACAAAACTCAGTCGAATGTTTAAAAAGTCGTAAGTGACCGGTGACGACAGACGAAACACAGCCTAGCGAAGGCCAGATTTCCAAAAAGCGACCGCGGCTTTTAAGACCTTTCTCGCATTAAACTCAGTCGAACAATGAACTTGCAACTAGACCAAACAACTAGGCGCAGGTATATAGACTACTGAGCCAATTGTTCGTGACACGGACGCCTACACATTTGCGTGTGTCCCTCTTACCTGGCTTTAAAGGCACTAGGCACGCTGTTTAGTTCTCGCATGTTGGTAACGTACTGGAGTTTGCCTCGCAAGTGAGACAGGTGAAACCATAAACCGTATCGTTGAAGGGTCGAGTATCGGTTTTAGGGTTTCCATGAGCGTACCTTGCAGTTGCTGTTCAATTTCTATTGACTTTGTTTATAGTTAAAACAGTAGTTTTAAATGTAAATTACATTTGTTTTATTGTAACAAACTGAAACTAGTTAGCATAAAATTACTACTGTAATGGTATGTTCTTACAAAAGACCTAAACTTATTTAAAATATTGATTCAAAGAACGAAACGCATGTTCAATTGTTTTTCTTCATAATACGTACTTTTGTCTCTTTTGTTTATTAGAAAAGTGTCACGAGTGTGTTAGAGACAACTACCTATAATAGCCATAACTAAGTTCAGCCCAGTAGGAGAGATGCGCTAAAGTTAGTCTTCTTAAATAAGAATAAAAGAGAGTATAATAATTAACATATGGAGCAGTGTTGGCCTAGTGGCTTTAGCGTGCGACTCTCATACCTGAGGTCGTAGGTCCGATCCCCGGCTGTGCACCAATGGACTTTCTTTCTATGTGCGCATTTAACATTTGCTCGAACGGTGAAGGAAAACATCGTGAGGAAACCAACATGTCTTAGACCCAAAAAGACGGCGTGTGTCAGGCACTGAAGGCTGATCACCTCCTTGTCTATTAGATTTAAAAATTATCATGAAACAGATTCAGAAATCTGAGGCCAAGACCTAAAGAGGTTGTAGCGCCACTTATTTTTTTATTTTTTTATAATAATTACCAAATCGAAAAAAAAAAATCTGACAGAAATTAGATAAGCCTTAAATTGCAAATATTATTACATAATGTTGGCTGAATTTTAAATGTGTATTTTATTTATTAATAAAATTACATGACCATAAATGTATACAATTCTCTTGTCCACAGAAGCAAGGAATATTATAAGATATATTAACTACTAAAAAAATAAAATACGTATAAATCAAAATGCTAAGAGGTACAAAGTACAGTCAGAATAATTGGTAAGACCTCGAAATTTGTGGTCATCTTCCGTTTGAAGCTCTGAGCGTGACGGCGTTGAACTTCTCAGCACAAAAAAACTTTAAAAAACTCCAAGAGCGAAGGTTTACGACCTATGTGGTTCTGTAGGATATTGACGTTTGGAGCTTGAAGATGGGGTCCATTTATAAAGCTCATTCAGCTTTTAGTAAAAAAAAATAATCTACATTTTATTGTTATTTTCTTGTTGACTACCCTTCCCCTACACGCAACAAATGTTATTTGGAACCCAGGGCCTCTCTGGACGTTCTAGGTTCAATTGAAATCGGTAAAGTTGTTTACGCGTGAAAGCGTTACAAATATAAACTTTCACTTTTTTAATTACCGTCTATGGATAATTCAAACAATAACCTAAAATTACACATTTCCTTATGCAATCACTGTCATTACAGTACCCTAATGACAAAGACTGAATTTTTTCTCCTCTTTTTGCAGAATATGAATCGCGAAGCAAATTGAAGGCTGTTTTAATGTAAGCAATCACCTAAATTATTTTTATGATACGCTGTATCTAAATTTATCAATTACAGCTCTGGCGTTTTGGTAACAGGTGATGGGCAATCATACATAAAACATTTTCAATCTGGCACATTGGATAGGCTAGCTTACACAAAGTTAGTCAATAAATTTACCACTAAATTGACCTCCTCCACCTCTTATAGTATCACAGAGGTATCTCTAAAGTTTCAATTAGTTATTATTTTTATTTCTCGATAAATCATCCAGTATTCAGTTAGCAATAGTTATTAAGTATAAAGCATGTGTTTGCCTGTTAAAGGGGGTACACTGTAGAATTAGTTTTTATTGTTATTTATTTCTGGATAGAGGATGTTGTGCCCGTTGGCACATCTTTTAAATAAATATATACTTAATTACTACAACTGTTTTCTTTGTTGATACTAGTGTTATTTGGTTTCTTGCATCGGCTACCTATGGAGACTCGATATTCAATTGGTTTGTGACGTTTTACGCGCATTTTAATGGTAATAATGTTATGTGGTGTATGTCATTGGCCTTAGTATATAAGTTAATTATTTAAATATGTTCGACGTGTACAGAAAAACTGTGTCCAGTTTGTGTTTCCACCACACTGTTATAAACTTTTTTGTCATAAACATTTTAGATTATGTATACAATAAATAAATAAAAAATCACATATAGTAATGTAATCATAATATGTACGCACAGATAAAGTTTATACTATTCTACCCATTATCACAGTATTCTTCCACTTAAGCTAATTAAAGCGTCGTTGCAAAACTACAATAGCTTAAACGCTTGATAAAGAATACGATATTAATAATAATTTAATACTAGGAACTCGGCTACAAGAACACTAGTCGAACAGCAATAGCTCAAATTTAGAAATCTATGACGTAAATAGTGCCAAAGGATTTTATTATGTGCGTGTTAATAATGTAAAATAACGGGCGTAAAATAAACGTTAAAACATAGCAACAAATACGACAATATAATCTACACAAAAGCAAATAATGAAACTATTTAGGATGTCATATAAAAGACATCAACGATTTAAATGTTGAAGAGCAAAACGATGAATATTTGATTTATTTGCAAAACATATATGGGGTTGGGTTTGATATATAAAAACTATATTTATAATCTATACATCTTTTATATACTATAAAATAAATAAAATAAAAAATAAATAAATCAGTGGCGCTACAACCTCTTTAGGTCTTGGCCTCAGATTTATGAATCTGTTTCATGATCATTTTTAAACCTAATAGAAAAGTAGGTGATCAGGCTCCAATGCCTGACACACGCCGTCGACTTTTTGGGTCTAAGACATGTCGGTTTCCTTCAACGTTCGAGCAAATGTTAAATGCGCACATAGAAAGAAAGTCCATTGGTGCACAGCCGGGGATCGAACCTACGACCTCAGGTATGAGAGTCGCACGCTGAAGCCACTAGGCTAACTGCTCATATAATATATTATATATATAGATACAGATACTTTGTGGACGAATTTAAATATAAATAAATAAAAATAGCCTGTATTCGAGTACCACACTTTCATTATTTATTTATTTAGATACTTTGCTAATATCGCCATATGACAATTTATGAATTACTACGGTGTTACTTAGAATCGATTTAGTATGTTATTTTAGTTTATGATATGATGAATGATAAATATATCTATAGATTTGCAATTCAGTTTATTAATACACGATTAGTTAATGATTAATAAAAGAAATGCCTTATTCCCTAACCGGCCTCGCGCACGGCTGTTATATGTTACAAATATTGCCTGAGAAACCTCAAATAGCGTAGAATTGTAATGGTGAAGAGATGTTGTAATCTAGTAGCTTTAAACAATGCAGAAATACGAATCTTTGGTCTGTATAGTAGTAAATTATTTCGATTATGATGAATGTACTTCATAACATTACATTGATAACTAAATAAAATAATGTTTTTTTCTTTCTTGTTGTACAACCAAAGTATTTGACATGTTTCCTTTCTTATTTAAGAAAAACTATATGTGAAGATTTTTAATTGGCTCACAATATTATACATATATACATTTATTTCTGTATTATGTTGTATATCTTCTGAATAAATAAATAGTATAGGTTGAATCTAAAAAATAATTTAAATCTTTACCAATTTATTGGAAATTTGAGTTTATTTATTGTCTTTGTATAAAGTATGTCAATGTCACTTCCTAACTAAAAGGTTCGCCTTCGATACATTATCAACCCACTCGTGACTCCCACGCGCCACCTACAGGATGCACTTCCTTTGTAGAGAAATATATAACACATTTGTGAATAGATGTCTGTCTAAGGGTCTGTTTCACAATGTACGGATAAGTTCTACATAAGTTCCAAATTAGCTATTTATTACTTATTGGTAGGATAAACACTATTGTTGCGTTTCACGACTGTCAGACAGCGCTATTCGTCACATAAAGGCCATCATAAGTTATGAGTCCGATGAATGTCAAATAGCACAATTTATCTTCCAAATAATTTATGTGTTGCATAGCTATTTGGTACTTTATCCATACATTGTGAAACAGACCCTAAGCTTTTTAATTTTTACTCGAATTTATCTACTATTTTATCTACTAGATAATCACTCAAATTATAAACAGTATTTTGATGATTACATAAAAAGACAAGCCAAAATTATTTAACAAAATGCTTTACTAACGGGCTCCGTCAAACACGAAGTTATAAACAGCTCTTGTTTGTGTGCGTATTTGTAAGCAAAACTATTGAACACTACACGCACGTGTGTTAAACGTATCCTAAATATACAGTTACTTAATTAAAGATTTATTAAAAGTCAGCCTAGAAGCGAAGCCTACGTGAATCTGAAGTAAATAATATTGATGTAAGATTGAAGTTAATTCATTAATCATGCAGGTTTATGGTAATATTGTTTACACAGGCTCAGGTAGGCTGTTGAAATGTCTTATTACCATATTATTAGGAGATAAAGTAAAAATAATACATGTTTCTAAGAAGATGAAGAGATATATATATATATAGATAGAGTTATAGAGTACATGGTAATAGAACTTATGTTATTGCTTCTTGCTTTGAAACTTCTGTTAAATTAAGAGAAAGAATGATTTATGAGTGCAAACCTAGAAATGATCAGGTATACAGATATTATGTAGAGTACAAAATAATTATGGGTGTGCGACATCTAGTGTTCATTCTTGAAACGATTATATCATATGCCACCAAAGACACTCGTGTAGAATTTCAAACTTTTAGTAACAGTTTTCAACACTTAAACATAGATGGCGCTAAACAACAAAACAGACTTCGCAAACTAATTTATCAGTACTTAAATCAGTACTCAGTAATATTGTACATTTTGTAAACAATAATACCTACTATAAGTATAAAAAATAAAAAACCATCGGTTTATAAACTAACTAACATACAGATAGACTGCTTAAAACTATGTTAAATAGTTCACAAGTGAATTTAACATAATATATAACCCGGCTTATAAGAATGTTTCTTGTAACCTTGGCAACGATGCAGTCTTTTACTAGCCTTTTACCAAGACTTTATATTTGTTAACATAAATATATATTGATACATAAATTCACGGAGATTTTATTCATTCATGGGCAATAATATTATTAAAAAATATTCGTAAAGACACAAGGGCACATTTTCATTAATTATGCAATATTGATAATATTCATGAGGTGGTGACTAATAAAGTTATTCATATAAAATATTTAGAACATTTCTTTGTAAATGGATAACTTTTTCACGTTCATGTTCATTAGCTGCAATCTATAGTGAATTTGTATCACTTACAAGTTACATGGCTCTCGTATTATTTGTCATGTAAATTAGTATTCATATTACCAAGAAAATTGTTACAAAGCGAGGCATTGTACGACATTATTTAGATATTATTAATTAACACATGAATTCTTGATGAATATTTTAATATGTCAATAGTAAGCTTGTAGTTGGTTTTTATTATTAGTGACAATGTGTTTGGGAAGTGCGTTTCTCAACGGAGGATAACTTTTTCACTTATTCTCTCATCACTTTAATTACATTAAACATAGATTGAGAATATTGACACTGAGCGTTTTTCAAGGTAGTTTTGCCGCGCACCACCACTTTGTGGAACCAGCTGCCCACAGAAGTATTTCCGAACAAATACGACTTAGGGCCCTTCAAGTAAAGATCGTACCAATTCTTAAAAGGCCGGCAACGCACTCGCGAGCCCTCTGGCATTGAGAGTGACCATGGGCGGCGGCATCACTTACCATCAGGTGAGCCTCCTGCCCCCTGTTCTATAAAAAAAAATCTTATCTTAAGTGAGCGACTTCAGTCTATCATTGTCCAAAGAATTTTTATTAAAGGACAGGTCTGTGTATGATAAACACTTCAAATTATCGAGAGATTTAAATTAACGATATTCAATTATCGAGAATCGACTGTTTGATTAAACTGTCAAAACTTCAAGTTGTTTAACCATGTTAGGCTTGGCGTTTATTCATTAATCAGGTACAGTGAGAATTTGTACTTGGGTATAGAATTCTATAAATTACTTAAACCACTTCTATTGTTTGTAACGGTAACTTAACCTATAGTCTTTAAAAGCATATCCTAGTTTTCGTCACAATGTTCTCGTACAATGTCTTGATGATGACGAAACACTTCAAACTGTGTTAATGGTCAATAAATCGATAAAACATTTATATCAATTAAATCAATTGCAGTGGCTTAGATGAGATTAATTAGTAAGCAAATAATAACAACCCACGGCCACTTTTCTGGGTCATTTTAATTTAGACTTATCTAAAAATAGAATAATGATAACGTTTTAGTAGAATTTTTGACATTTAAAAAATATGCCAGCTCTGCGATTCTGTAACTCTGTAAATTCTGAAAAGGTGGGAGCTTGTAGTGTTATTGTTTATCAGAATGCCAAATCATAAAATGACTGCTTCACGACTGCCCTGCGATTCTGTAACTCACTTCACGAACTCACACAGCGGTTTTCGCATCGGTGGTCTCTCTCAAATCAGTCGTGAAGCAGTCATTTTATGATTTGGCATTCTGATAAACAATAAAGTACAAGCTCCCACCTTTTCAGAATGCCAAATCATAAAATGACTGATTCACGACTGATTTGAGAGCGACCGCCGATGCGAAAACCGCTGTGCGAGTTCGAAAAGTGAGTTGCAGAATCGCAGGGCTGTTCTCGCTCTATGCGTTTGATTTCGGAACTAAATTTGGAAAGTAAATGTAAGAAAAACCAATATGATTAAATAAATTTTCAGTTTAATCTCAAGGTTAAACCATGTGTACTAAGAAGGCTCTACAAATCAGGACCCTCAATCTCTAGATTACATAAAACAAGAGTGACCCAGACCTAACTTGCAACAGTTCATTTATAATTTAATACATCCTATTAATGTAATTACATATAATTAGAAGAAATAGTTTTAATCAATTATGAGATTAATCACGTATGTTAGTATGAAAATTACCATTACCAAGGTTCACGTTTGAGCAAATTACTGTTTGCCCGTTGACGCCTTATTGATGTCAAGGAAATGTTTGTATGCACTCTCTTGGAGGAAGTAATCTGACACGGTAGTCGGTAATAATTACGGCTCATCTACGTCGTGTTATATTGCAATTATGCAAATTGTCACCCTTCTAATGCGTATACAAAGTAAAGATATGAAAATGTTGTTAGTAGCCGGTACGATACTTGTCAACATTCTATGACGAAAATTTGCACGTCGCATATCTATATGTATTTATAACGATCGACTTCTGACAGTATCTTTGTTTTTTTTATACTGAACTGGACAGCTGCTTAGCCAAATTTCTATTTGATGTTGAGTGAGATGTGGCCTATTGGAAGGCACGCCTGTCCAGAAGATGCCTAACCACTGCTTGCTATTTATCTTTACTGTTCAATATAAGAGTATACAGAATATAGTTACTCATATACTAAATATTATATACATACATACTCATATACAGAATATTTTTACAATAAGAATCCTTTCAATCCTATTAAATACAATTATTAAATTAGTATCGAAATAGTGTTCGAATTTAATAAATTAATGTCCCTAGTTGACCTTCTGAGAAGTTATCAGTGTAAACGTATTAAAAATATTTAAGAATAGAACTTAAATGGGGAATTACAAAAAATGCGAATCTTAGATTTGAGGTAAAACAATTCAAATAATTTCTTACATAAGTTGAAGTCTCGTTTTTATTTTACTTTGTTCTACAGTTGCATAAAGCGACATACACAACACCATTGCAATTATATATCCTTGGTATACATAATCTATTATCATAATAATTGACATGTAATAGTGACTCCGCCAGCATGAAACTATGCAAATCAATAGTTACTGAGTCAGAAAGTACATGCGCTTGCGACTCGTACAGCCACGTGTTTTCAATACGGATTAAATTGCTAATATCGTGATTTTTATTAGTGTAATTATAGAACTGTCGTTTATATTCATATCGTGTTTTATTATATAATTACTCGACCTAGATAAAAGTAATTAGTTTTTGGTTTTATGAATACAGTTAATATAATACGTAATTTATCTTTCTATATACACTGCCTCCGAGTTCAATAAACCTTTTTTCCGATGACTTCGCAAGCTAGTCGCAAGAAGGAGTTCCAGTCGAATATATTGAGAGAATAGAATTTGCCGATCTCACATTGGAAAGACAGAAAATTGCAAAACAAAGTTAATATCAAAAAATACTATAGTCAACTCGTAGTAGAAGATGTTTAAAACTGAAGTAGGGAATTGTAAACAATAATCTATTGATGTTCACTGTCCTATAATGCGCGTGGTCCTATACAACGTGCCAAAAGGTATTTAAAATAGAAAAATAGAAAATATTTATAAGTAATTGTGAAATTACGACACTATCTAATAACGAACGTGGATATCATTTTCCATCATTAGCGTTTCAAGACAGGATGTCACACTAAGCGAAATAAGCTTATTTTATAGAGCTTACGACTATAATCTTACTGGGTTATGGACTTATATACTTATTAGTTATTACTATTACTGTAGTTGAAATAAATATTTAATACTATTGAATTAATTAATAATGAAGAAATGTTATACAAGAGATAATTTTGTTTAAGTGTAAAAATGCTTCGGTCTCAATTGACGTCTCATTGGTCTAGTGGTTAGTACCCCTGACTGCGAAACCATGGGTCCCGGGTTCGATCCCCGGCTGAGACGAACATCGATGAGATAAGCATTTGGTGTTGTGCTTAGGTCTTGGGTGTTTAAATATGTATTTATATGTCTATCTATCTATAATATGTATGTATATCCGTTGCCTAGTACCCATAACACAAGCTTCACCAGCTTAGCATGGGACTAGATCAATTGGTGTGAATTGTCTTTAAAAAAAAAATAATAATCAATGGGTTTTACTAAAAACTGGCACGCCGCTTAAAAACCTTTTTAAATAAAAAAAAATAAAATAAATGATGTACATTTACATATATATTATTTAATGCTATGAACTACGGAGTGTCGTAAAACCGTTGGGAAATGCCAACCCATTTCCTCACCTTACATAAAGCAAGTATTGTTTTAGAACAATATTGAAACCAAGCTAAGATTTAAACATTTTCCCTAACTAACATATTATAACTATATCAAATGCCTTATAAACCTACATCTATGTATCACTCTTGCGTTCTAATGGGATTAGGTCAATAGGAAAAATAAGCAAATATCACTTTTATGATGTTCAGAAAAATTGTGTGGTGAAATAATTTTCAAAATCGGTTGAGAAGTTTCCGTAGTAGACTAGATGTTTCTCCAACATATAAGACAATCTTCAGTTATCATAAGCGTAAGGAATTAAATCCTTATCGCTTGACAATTTGCAAATATATTAAAACGTGGCAACCCCTCTGGCCGTTTCGTAACGATTTGCAGAATTTAAGGAGTATAAATAAATAATAGTTAAAAAAAAACTAAAAAACACGCTTTTAAAGCACATCAAACTAAAAAGTGAAAAATAATTCCTAATTTAGGCTGAAAATGGTAATGAACAAAAAATACTAGTATTATTGTGAAAAACGGGCGCACTGTGCCATATTTTTCGTCTATCGAGCAACCCTCGCTTTTTAGTTAAATTTTTTTTTTTTTTTTTTCAGATTATTGCATTGTCATCGATCTTTGACAGGTGCACAAAGTTTGAATTAAATCTGTCCGTTAAAAGTGGGTCAAAATCGAGTCCGAAGGAGTTGGTTACATACATACATACGTCATACATACATACAGACATACAGGTGAAGCTAATATAAAGCGTGTAATAAGACCATTACGGGGTGGACTTTGAGACTATTTGATATTTAATTAAATTCTGTTCGCAATACTACGTGGATTACTTAAAAGACAGCGCAATTGTGTAATATTCAATTAAGATAATACCTGGGTTAGCGGACGTTCGGCGCCGTCGTGCCGATGCCTTTCTCACTGCAATGGAAACAAGTGAATCCATTTCACTCCCCGAATCCCATCGCCGTCTGGGCGGAGACAGTTTGGGCAGCGCGCGCGCATCGTCCTCTGTATCTCTATCACTACTCGTCGGAGGTACGTGGGATTCGTCACTTTCCGGCGGGACGGGTTCTACTTTCATGGCACTAACATCGATTGGCACTTTGTCGAAACACGATATCGGATGTGTCAGTGTTCTTTGTATGTTACTCTTCCTGTGTTTCACTTTTATTGAGACTTCTGATAGGGATCGCCTGCCCAGTTTTTCTGTTTTCTCTACGCATTTTAAATCTGATGGAGACAGGGATTTCTTTCTTGAGTTACGTCGTTTGATGTTGCGCTTTCGACTGGAGTCTCTTGTGCTCTGCATTGTTGCATTGGTTGTTACCTGGAATGAGAAAGTAAAGGTTAATGTTGAGAACCTGATGGGAGCGAGGGGAATTTTTAAGACGACCACTCCAATAGCAAACAGGCACGAATATAGGGTTGTATGTTTTGTTGGGGTAAGTTTGAATTTCAAAAGGAATCACATTTGAAACTTAAAAAATCATTCTCTTCCAACATTTTTCGACGATCTCTAAAAACTATGATAATAAATTTAAATGAAATAATATTTATATATTCATAGGCCAGTTAATTATGTAATAATATAACAGGTTAATTATATGTAACATAAAATAAACTATTGAAATATTATAATTATTTGCCAACGAAACAACGGAATGCATGAAATATACGAATATAAAATTTTTCACATCTTAAAACCTTATTATCTAATATAATTCAACTTTAAATTTAACGAACACCTTATTGTTTTAATATCTACTTATTAAAAAAGTAATTTTGCTGAAATAAAATTACCTTATTTCACTAAACCACAACCTCAAACCAAAGAAATTGTAACGTTATCTGCATTGGATCACATTACAAGTTTACACTACACAAACACACGTCACTTATCTATGCACTAAAACACACTAAAGGCACTAAAAACATACTGAATTACGTAATTATAAAAATAAAGCAAAAACTAAAATATCAAATGATTGTTCAGTCAACGTCCGTAGTCGACGAATCGCTAGTCTCTACTGCCTGTGTTGTCGACTTTAACACTGCGATACTGTTATACAGCCTAGACAAACAAGGCTTTGATAATATTTATTGCTAACCAATTAAAAGTAATACTCTCATTGGCTTGACACGATTCACGACTTCGAAGTGACAAAGATTCAAATGTATTACAATTAATTTACTATAATGACAAAAGGAATTAAAATTATATAATATATAAGTTTAATTAAAAATATATAAGTTGATAAATTTTCGAGAAAGGTCAGTGTTTTCCAACCCACAGGGGGGGGCAATTTGATTGTTAACGGCTAGTCGAAAACTTAAATAATTTTTTTTTGGAATTTGAATTTTAAGTATGTTTTGAAAATTTACTTACTGTGTTTCGTTAACAATTTCTTCCTAAAACCTATAATTTCTTAAGTGCACAATTAAATTTTTTAATATGTATTAAAATAATGTATAAGAATTTTAGAAAGGCTAAGGTAAGGAAAAACGTTAGGAAACACTGGTCTATAGTGTTATGAGTGAAGCTACTATATATTTTTGAGAAAAGTTTGAAAACTTATAATATTCGTTTTTGCTACTGTTTCACCCTTAGCACGAACGAATAGTTAACGTTGATGAAATAGAAGTTTGGACCGACTTCATTTGTATACTATATTTTATATTAATAATTGCTTACTGTTATTATTAACAATAATTGTATGAATTTGGAAAAACCTTCCGTGGATTTAGAACTGAACTAATGGCAATAATTGTATTATATTTGTGTTGGCAAAAACGATCAATGTATACTTCAGCATACTATGGAGGAGTTCATGGTAACATATTCATAAAATAAAATCATAAGGACTCATCATTCATATGGCAAGTGGGAGATCCGTCTTCGGTAGCTTTTTGTCTGAAAGTACACGTGTCAGCACATTTTAGGGGATTTCAAAGAGTAGAGAACTTCTTATAACATTATACTTTGACAACTTAACCTACTTAAGTTTAGCCGTAGGACACTTGCATAAATTAAAACCAATAGCACAGATTATATAATAGTTACGTATCAAGCGTCGACAAGACCCAATTCAAACTGTCAATTGTCAATCAACTAATAAAATAATGAGACAAAGCTTCTTAAACGAATACATCGGGTTAAGAATATTTTTAAATATTAACTTTTCAGAAAAACAAAGAGTTTAAAGTCCGTTCTTAATTAGTTCGCACAAAATAAGAACTAATTTGCGCAAAAAATTTAATCTTTAATATTCTTAAATGCAACAACAGTATTATATTGCAACGTTGATTTTGAGTTCGTATACAAAGTTAATATATAGCTTATGTTTTTTATAAATAAGTATAAATACGGGAATCGTCTCGTTTAAAAATAACTGTTTATAGTAGTAGTAATTAATTAATTACTTTTATTTAAAGTAATTATTATTTAATATAAATATCTTTTTCAATATAAATATTGCAAACCTTACTGGATTTAAAGGGGAAGAATTTAAAGTAAAATTTAATTTTAGGAAAATCACACATCGACAGATGGGCATCGTCGTAACAACTACAAATAACTGCTTTAAATAGTAATAATTAATTACATACTTGTATTTACAGTACATACTTAGTATACACCTAAATAAAATCTTTATTTAATATAGATATCGCAAACCTTACCTACTGGATAAGGATAAAGGAGGGAATTTAGGAAATAAACAATTACATATCGGCTTCTTGTACTAACAGTACCGACTAATTTGCTACTAAAACAACGCTATTGCCCTGTTATTACTCAATTGAGAACAAGTTCATCTAACTTCCCATAGTTCAGCCGGGTTAGAGGTTTCTCATGCCTTTGTTTGAACTCCTTGAGTAATGTTATACTTCATTACAGGGTCCACTCAATGTCAGTACCTTCGCCTTGTAGGGAAAGCGAGATAACAATGTGTGCTGTACATATATTTATATTATGTTTAAACTTGCAACAGAATTGATTTCCGTGAGCTAATTAGAATTGTATACAATTTCTCACAAAGTATAGACGTCACAGTCGTATATAAACATAAAAATAACATAATATACCTATTCAATTGTTTTCAAGCGTTAGATAATATTATTTCTAGGCGAGTTTTCCTAATTAATGATTGCTGGTAAAAAATATAATGCAAGAAAATAAATTGTATAGATTTTTCATCAACTTTTAGTCAGCTTATTTACGATTTTTATATAAATAACAATATTATCTCAGAATGAAATAAGCTAAAAATTTGTTAAATATGAATCATATAATTTACATAATTAAACAAAAGAAGGATTTTTCATATGTAAGTTAAGTATTTAGAATTACATCACTGAAGTATTTAATAATTTTATATTGTACTTACAAATAGATTTATTGTGTATATAAAATTTTTAACGAAATCTAGAGTATTGTTCCGAACGCCAACCTTCTAAAGGCACTATAAGAAGAGGAAAGAAGGGATTTGTTTGAAAATAAAGCAGTAAAACAATACACAATCTGTAAATAAAATTGCTTATGGGAGTTGAATAAAATGTAATAGAGAAATAAGAATTTAACACAACGAAAATTGATAAAATTAGGTTAATGTGAAAACCGGATCGTATGCAGGTCACTGAACCCACCATTTGTCAAATGTACGTGAAATTGAAAAGGTGATGTGTTAGATACATTTATGGGATGTTAATAAGTGTAAATTATTTAAACTCCCAATATAGTTAATTATATATAAAGAAAAGGTCTTTTTTTTCTCTTAACGCTTTCTCTGGAACTATATGCAAAGGATTACCATACAAAATATAGCGTTTTAAAAAATCTCATATAAAAGATAAGAAGCCTTATAGAGTACTATTTTGTAAGTACATAGTTGATTGACAAAAGTCAGGTCAAAAGTACACCAGAAGGTCATTGAGTTTGATGATGACTTAAATCTAACCAGAGAGCTTTATAATTATTATTATTGCGAGTGTTCAAAATTTCATATTTTAAATCCTAACAACGTTTTCTTCATATTTCGCCATCAGCTAGTCGTGCCTATATTGAAAACGCAATAGCAATTATTTTTTAAAAACACCTTTTCGATTTTAGAATAAAAACATTGAAACACAAAATTAAAGAGAATATTTCCTACAATTTATGTAACCTAACAAACCGTTCTTTTTAGATCAGTAGCATTTGTCAACTTCATGGTAGAAGTCATTTACATACAACCTTCTTGGCACGCCCATGATCATAGATAAAAAATATAAACCTTAAAGAAATCCTGTATCTTATCAACGGTAATGGTTTCAAGGTACCGGATGTTTTAACTAGGGGAAAAAATATCAGTCTTCGAGAGACAAGTTTTTGTCTGTCTCTTGGAATTGATTATAATTACTAGACTCGTTTATCTACTCTGCTACAATTAATTACAAGATTGGAGATTTATTTAAGTCATAGTTGCATTTACTATTACCAGTTAATATTACTCAATATACCTTTTAGGTGATTTTAGGGAGACGAGTTTAATATTAATTTGTGATGTTTTTTTTTGACCCACCAAATTGGGAAAAACACATGATGAAAACCAACAAATTAACGAACATACAAAAATATGAAAGCGGTGCGGTCCCTAAAGCATGCGGACACGACCAGCGAAATCAAGTAGGTACTAAAATCAGTGAAAATACAAAAACAAGAAAAAAACCTAAAAAAACAGAGCGGGTGCTTTCCTGGCTATACGAATAAGTATGGCCATACAGCGAGAAAATGCTGCCAGTGTTAAAGGTACACTGCCATAGGGACCTTTTAAATTTGTTTTAATTTTCTTTTTAATAATTTTTATTGTACCTTTTTAGGTTAAGAAAGTTGTAAATACAAATTATACCTATGTAGATTAATAAATATGAACTAATAACCAAAAATACTATCTATAATAAGAATTAAACTATTTGAATCAAGAATTGGTTGATGTTTTGAGTTTGTATCTTATTAATAAAAATATTCTCCCAACTATTTTTGGAACAAATTAGTAACTTTATATAATTATTGTATAAAAATTTGTTAACAGTACTTTATCGTTTTCTCTTTGGAACTTCAGAGATCATTGAGACTTCTTCCTCCAAACGAAAGCCTTGAACAACTCCATATTATTTAAAATAAATACTATTATAAAATGTACTTAGCTTATAATGTTAATGAGTAGCCATATTAAGAAATACCCATTGATATTTCAAGCCAGCCTAAGGATGTGCAAGTATTACACAAGCATGGCAAATTTCATTTCATATCTAGTACAGTTGGTACTTAAGCAGCAATGTAAATTATTTTGAATATATAAATATGAATCTTTGCAATAGAACCAGAATTTTAAGTTTAATCGAGATAACCTTTTTTATTATGTTGAATAACCTTCCGTGATTTTCTGTTTCTTACTGGCGTAGTGTTATGCTCTGATATTTTTCAAGATTTAAGGCTTGTCAGCTTCTTAAAATCATAAGAAAGAACAAAAATGTGTTGATACCTACAGTATTCATTTTGTAGCATAAAATGTTTTATACATGAAAATAATTATAACGCTCTGGCAACGGGAATATTAGCACACTGTCCGATAGTATTTCTTACGCAATGTAATGTTACATTGAGGTCGTGAAAAGTTCCGAACATAATAATAAAATTTATTAAGAGCGTGCATTCCTTCGAGCGTCTTCCTTTCATCAATAGATAATTTTGCCAAACCTTTACCAAAATATGGCATTTTTGGGTGTGATTATATTTAGCCCTAAGTACGTCACGACCCGTACGTATATAATTATATATGAAAGGCATACGTATTGCTGTCGCAATTCGGAACCTCTATGTTAGTGTAGCTTGTATAGTCTAGTATATTTTTGATATAAAAATGTAAATACATGTTGTAGTTATTTCTTTAGGTATTACGTACGTCTTTATTGTTTTCCTCTTTATCGGCATTGAGTAATCAAGCTTGAAGATCGTACACAATTGATAATGACAAAAATGTCAAAGCCTTGCAATTTTCTTCTATTCTTAGCACTTTTTATTTGTATTGCGAATAACGTCTTCGGTCACGCAACTTGAGTCTTGAACTACTTCCGGTAGGTGCAACTTAAAGGAGATATTATTTTGTCTATGAATAAATTAGATAACTCATTCTATATAACACGATAGATGTTTGGTAGTGTATTTATGCGTTATAATTGGTAGAGGCAACTCTCTTTTTGGGTGGCAGATGATATTTATTTATTTATTTAAAGAAATAAGTTGTCATTACGGGTCCCCCAATGCGGCAAGTATTTACACTTATATTACATACAAAACAACACAGACATTTAACAGTAAAAACAACGTGTCATTTAACAGTAAAAGTTTAAAATATATACAAAATGCGCCACCTCTATGTGGAACCTGCCCCGGTGGTGCTTACTTCAGTAAGTATTTCCGAATCAACGCGACTGGACCTGGAAGGACCCTTCAGGAAAAGAGCGTTCCAATTCCTAAAAGGCCGGCAACGCACCCGCAATGTAAGTGTCCACGGGCCGCGGTAAAAGTAGTTTTGCATAAAAAAAGCCTAACTATTTCTACCACTATAGGAACTGACATAAAGCATACCTTTTGTCAGTTTACACAACGTACAATAACAAAGATCCGTTAATCTATGAATTGCGTTAAGTATTTCAATGCATGTCATGTGTGCATTTTTGAAAAGGTAAATTGGTTGATACTTTCTTAGGAAGTGGATTATATGACATAATTCGTGCAGTATTCTCTTACTCGAAAGGGTGCAGTGTAGGTTTTGCTGGATTAACATTTCAACAGATAAATTTAATTCTTTTTTAAAGTAATTATTTTATAAATAGTTCAAAGTAGTCGAACAAATATATATACATATTTAAATATAATGAATAGCTATGCAATGTATTATACTTATCAGTCTTAGTCTATTAAAAAAAGTGCATAAATAAATTAAAATATATAAAATTGTGAAGTATGAATTGATTTAATTTAAAGTATTACGTAGTGTCAACTTCAGCCTTCAAGTAGGTACTTCTTTTGTCATGTTTAATAATTTTCATCGTAATAAGGAAGCCATTCACTAGATAATTATAAATAAGAACTGTAATGTTACACACACATATGAACACGCATTAGTACATACCACATAGTTCAAAAAGAACATGATTTAAAGGGGCCTCATAGCCTAGCGGTCTTATTAAGTGGCAGCTAGGTGAGGGGTACCGGGTTCGATTCCCGGTTCGAGGGCAAGTTTTCATTTAATTTAAATTTGTTCTCGGCCTTTGGGAGGGTTGTGAGGTACCGGGCGAGTGCCTAAACCGTACATGGATGGAGGACATGATCGAATTTCTAAGGCAAAAAAAAAAGAAATCTCATACTTGACGCTGGCTAATGCACAAACCGTGCCAGAGCCATAAAAAAAAAACATGATTTATATAAGTGTGTGGGTTGTGATAATGAAAATCTGTCAATGAATTACTTGACTCATACGAAAGTAGCCTACGATTCATAACAGTTGCCTACATGCATTGTCTTCATGCCCTTGATCAAATTCACCTCTCTCTATGTCAGAAGGTCACACAAAACACTTGGTGTGATTTTATTAAGCGGCTCGTTAGATACCAAACAGGTGGAATATCTTACGTAATAAGGTTTAAATTTGACACCATAGCGTTATTTGAAACTGTCCTGTATTTTGTTAAGCTAACTGTAGTTTACTGAGAAGAATGTGCATTTCACACAGTGTACATTAAGGGTCCGTTTCACAATGTATGGATAAAGTACCAAATAGCTATGCAACACATAAATAATTTGGAAGATAAATTGTGCTTTTTGTCACTTCATCGGACTCATAACTTATGATGGACTTTATGTGACGAATAGCACTATCTGACAGTCGTGAAACGCAACAATAGTGTTTATCCTACCAATAAGTAATAAATAGGTAATTTGGAACTTATGTAGAACTTATCCGTACATTGTGAAACAGACCCTTAGTTTCAAGTGATTACTGGTGACACTCCATTGTACTTACTTTGACATTACTTTGAGGACATTAAATTATTTTATTAGATTAAGCAGAGTGAGTCTTTTTAAGAGAAATATATTTTATATTATTATAAAGTTCTATCCTGAGAGTAATAACGGTCAATTAGAATACATCCCTGAACAAAGAAATAGTGTTTATTTGTGTATTATGATATGTTTTCTTAATTAATTTATAAGAGCAGAATCTAAAATTCTACAATCAATGATTTACACAATACTGCCCCCGTGAACTCCGTTTCTCCTTAAAGCCTAGCCTACCTTTTTAGTACATACCAACATGGAACATTTTGCTATGCTACCCCAGAGACTGTTCGGTATACCGGAATGAAAACTTTTTTCTGTGAATTTTCTCTATACTCAGAGTTCAAGTTATAAGTTCTTAGCTAACAAATAAAAAATAGGTGTTGATCGTAGAGGGTAGATGAAAAATTAAGGGTTGTGTGTATTTTTGTATGCTGCATCATAAAAGAATAACAACAAAAAAAATTGTCTAAATAATAAAAAATATTTTTTTAGGGTGGACACTGATTCTCAGACTTACTGAATATGCATAAAAAAATTCCATAAGAATCGGTAGAGCCGTTTCGGAGGAGTATGGGAACGAACACTGTGACACGAGAATTTTATATATTAGATTGTAAAAAACGTTAAACGTTTTTAATTTTTAACACGACTGATAAATATAATATATTATCGGAAAATCCTCCTTCAATTTTGTTCCATAATGTAAAACATATTTAGACCTTGCTGACCCAGCATTTTAAACTATTGTACATGACAATCAAATGTCACCTCAATGCATATTAATTTCTTAAGCGATCTACGGTACAAGTTTCAAGAATTAGAATCTGGTTTCAACTTGATTTTGGCGTTGACCTTGCCACTTCTCTGAAGATCATGACGTTTGCAAAATATTGTCTAAATATTTATACAAAAATTGAAGTGCTACTTTGATCCATTTAACTTCTGGTTTTCAGTGAATAGAAGTGATAAGGCTAATTACTCACTTAAGAAAAGAGATATATGTTCCATTCTTGAAGGTGACTAGTTGTAATGAATACAATTTTGAAGCATTCATCTCCGAAACTGGCTGTACTCCGTATGTTGATAATCAGTTTCCTATGCCTTCAAACCACATTAATTAAACCCGTTTCAAATTGATTCAACATTTATTATGGCATTCGTATACAGTCTTTACTTTATTAAATACTAGCGACCCGCCCCGGCTTCGTACGGATGCAATGCTGACACTAAATTCAAAGTGCTATAGAGAATAGGGAGAACCGCGGCCTCCGACGCGCTGAGTCCCGCAATTATTAAATTTGTAATATCATCGAAAATATTCATTCAAATCATATGCTGTAAAGGGTCATATAAATCTATATTAAATCAACAATTTATTTAAGGTATTTAATTGGATAAGGATTTATGCTGTATTGGTTAAAATCGCTTCGAAAATTAGCCATTATTTGTCGTAAAAAGTAAATGACAAAAAAAAGTTATTGTGGGTTATCCATAAGAGATAGACATATACCATCACGGACTTTTCTGTAGACCTTTTCAATGTGTACAATACTTAGTACATTATTTTGATAAAACTCGTAGGGTTCAGCCTGCGTTTGCAATGTAAGCGGAAAAAATGTAATTATTTACGACATCACATTAGAAACCTCAAAAATAACAGTACTTCTCCATTATTTAATGGATGTTATTATACATATAAACCTTCCTCTTGAATCATTCTATCTATTAAAAAAAACTGCATCAAAATCCGTTGCGTAGTTTCAAAGATTTAAGCATACAAAGGGACATAGGGACAGAGAAAGCGACTTTGTTTTATACTATGTAGTGATTTTATATAATATATTTTCTCAATTAAAGATTAATATGTCCTGTATGCGAAATTATTATAAAACTTCATTTATAAACAATTATTCAAAAAAAGAAATTTTATATAAGCCGAAACTTTCATGCGCCTAATTCTAGCAAATAATAGCAATTTTGTTATTTGAGTGCCAGCAATTTCCTAAATAGCACGAAAAAACACTTTCTCAAATCTAATGTACTCTCTGATTCAAATAATTTCCCTTTAAAACAATATACGAACGCTTTTGCACTTGATCAAATAATGGAATGATTCTACTATTAATTACAAAAAATCAAGTATTCCTTAATACTTAGGTTCTTTAGTCATTACCTACTTTCCATTTTGCGTGCCGTGTTTCTCTTCCCTTTAAAAGGAAACACTTAAAATTGTATACACCTATACAACATACACACAAACAATGCATCGTCTTGACAAGCGCAAAACTGGAGTTCAGGTTATTTAAGTACCAGAATGATGTGGAAGTATAAAGGCTTCAGAATCTATACCGCTTCAGGGAATAGTGACCTGTCTCTACTTAATAAGAAGGATTATAATTCCGTGTAAATGTGCTTGGTGCAACTCGATGTTAGAATGCGTACCGATTTGTAGAAATAACGGAACAGACCAGTCGATAACCGAAGACATTAAATGATTTGAGTGATTGTCAATACATAGGGGCATGCATATAAATGAAAATTTTTCTTTTGAGAAACTTAAGCCGTCAGATTTTAGTGTAGTCATAACGAAACCTGTTAATATCTCTAAGCATAAGGCTCTTCAGGAACATAAAACCTTTACTAGAAGTCGTTAATTTAGTAATCTGTAATGGCAGACTAATAAAGAAACTTAAATTTTGTTTTAGGAAATCATGGGGCAGTGAAACACATTTTTTTTACCATCTGTGTGTATCTATAAAGTTTAACCTTTACTTAAAGCTTTAACCCTCCGAGACTAACAGCTAAAACACGACTCTGAGTGTTATGAGTTTCACAGTGTTGACGCTAAGATTCGAATTCTATAGACTATAACGTTAATAAAACTAAAACAACGTTTAAGAGCTCTTAAACATGTAATAACAAGCATGATTGAGAACGGTCATGAGCTACATGATGATCAAATGCGAACTATTTCTTCGATCTATATTAGGATAAATAGTTCGCACTGACAATATATTAAAACCATTTCAGAATATTCATTAGTGACTATATAACCTATACAATGATATATTGTTTTATTCAGTTACGTATTTATTAGGGTTTACAAATTATAATTAAATATTCATAATTTTAGTATTGCGCCAAAACGCTTCTCCATGCAAGATGGCGTCTTCGTCATTGTCGCCAGTCCATGTCGTATCATAAACACGTAAACAAACGTCAAGTCTTCAGTGATTCAATGGTCATTTAGACATTATTTAGAACGCTACGTCATTTGACCAATCTGAGAGTTGAGACCATTTGTATAACGTGATTGATTTAAAAAATAAATATTTTTAATAATATCCATTATCTTTCATAAATTGTTGATTATTTCCAAGTTGTTTTACTCCATAATGCCATGTTTTATACATCATAACAAAAAAAATAGCTCATTGGCCATTTGGAAGCAATTTCTGTTTCGTCGTGGTGTATTAAGTTTTTTAAATTGAACCAAATATTTGGAAGACGTGCCGCAACTCTAATATCTACATTAATTAGTAACATACAAACATAGTTGCCTACATTTTGTGTTTATTAAAATAATATAGCAGGTCAATCAGATACAAAATATTATAACAGTCATTCGTACGTGAGGAAGTTGTCCACGTCGTGAATTCAGGACAGAGTTGTAATATGCCTTCTGTATGGAACCATGCAACAATTATTTAAAGGGACCTCACTCGATCTCGATTGCGCAGACGTCGTATTTAGGTATTTTTAAGCTACTTAAGAAAATGCAGGAGGTCAATATTTTACTACAATTTTTTTGTGTATTTTTAAGGATAGATGTAACCACATGATTTGGATTTGCGAATAGGAGTTAAAAACCCAAGGCAGGCCTATAATCCTATAAGGCGTTATAGGATTTTAGTACGTTTCGTAAGTGTACTTTGGAGTTGTTTATAATTTTTGTAAAAAAAATTATATTGTACTAACGCAAACTTTGTCACGACGTAGAATGAGGCAAAGTTACGTACCGATATATAACATATACACCAAATATATCTAAACCGAAGGATTATTATTTAAGCCTTAGTTTCAAATGTAGAAGTTCTAAGTATGACTTGGAATTAAGTTACAGGAAGTCTTAAGTTAATTAACTTACACTGACTGCACCGTTGTCATTATTATGTAAAAGTTATTAATTAGGGTTATTATTTATTTTTGGTAGCCTATCCTGGCTTTGCACGGCAGGTGTAATAAATTAACGTTTGGAACTTGTAAGTGTATATTTTAATTTGGAACTCTTCTCAATAAATAAATATAGTACCTACTCTACAAGTACTATAGGTAGAGTACCAAACAGTAAAATATTTTACTTGAGTTCTTTTTTCTTGTATATATATGTATTTATAATATATACAGTACATATGTACTTGAAAGTAATAATTTTAATTAAATATAAAAACCAAATATTTGTTTATTGACTTTAGAGTTTTTTAATTTAATTATTCATGGTAAACCAATGTTCATTATAAGAATCGAAATTTAAGATAATTAACGTTCAGATTTTGCTAATAGTGCTCTATTCTATTAGATTGTATCAAAATGGAATTGTATTTGCATGTAATTGCAATTATTACTTTCACAATCGCTAGCCACAATACCGCTTATCAAACCATAGATGTGAAATTGAACAATGTTTTCAATGACTATTTCTCGCATACGTCAGAATACAAAATCTTTTGACTGAATTTTATGGAATACATGCGTATTATACACATTTCTGGGTTTGTTTTGATTAATCTTAATCTTTAAAGCTGATCAGCCTTCATCTAGTATTAAGTGCCTGTCGGTTTCTCCACTATATTTGTCAGAGTACGAGGCAATGACAATTGTACATAAAGAAGAATCTGGTGTCACAACTGGGATTCGAACACACGACCTCATCTTTCGCACGATTAACTAGGCTACTAGTCTCATGAGCAGTATAGCTCATAAAGATTTGTTAAAAAATACTTTACTTATAAAGAAAATTACTTGAAGCGTGGCGTGCAACACAGAAACAATTTTGCGATGGGAATCGAATGTGTGAACCCACGTGGTGTGAAATTTAAAGGGTAATAAAATCTCGTATTGATATTCTGTTGGTGCAAAAAATATTATTTTCTATATTTCCTAAAAGAAAGTAGAGTCAAGGTTTTCTAATCGCCTAGCACTAATTATTTCTCTTCCTATTTTAGATATCAAAAGCAATATCAAACTTTCGTTATGCTAGGTATGCTAAAGGCGAAGGAGTGAGGGCGGTCGAGAGCAACGTCCTTACCGTTCGTATGCCGCGCTGCATACATAATGCGATACCTTTAACTCTCTGTTTTTATTTTTTACCAGTCTTTCTCTTAGTTCGTTAATGTATTTTAGAAATTAAATACGTACATAGTTATTTGATATAAAAAGGAGAGCATAGTCATTGTTCGGACGCAATGTTTCGAAATCGGAAGAACATGTAACTTTTGAGAAATTTTATGTAAACAATATTATCCGTGAGGTCCTAGCGCTATAAGGCTTTTAAGGAAATAGCAAAAAGGTTTGTCGACATTACAGGAGAGCTAGCTATTCAAAGGGGGAACACTACCAATATATTCGGAACCTTGCCTAAAGGGACTCCTTTAAATAATATATTTTGAGGTTAATTATTGGTTTTTGTTATACTAATTTAGGCTGTAGGATTACGTAATTCTTATATTATTTTATCACTTCATCACATTATTAAAATGTACTATTACGTTATCAAATAATATTACTTATGCTGTATTACACTTAAATAATTTATTTATGTTTAGTCCCAACTCAACAACAACAATCTTGCGCTCTACAAAATGTAGCATAGCCTGAGGTATTCACAAAAAACAGCTGTGCTCAGAGTCGTCCGTTAAATTATATATCTATCTACGATGCAAGTCAGCAACGAAATTTAATGCGATAAGGAAATAGTTAATAGCAGCAATATAGGTTTGGATCTACGGTAAACTTAAAAAATACTGACTAAATTAATTAACCGTTAGATTTCAGCACTGCACTCAGGGAGTATCCCTACCCTAGAAAAAAATATTGTCTATTAACTACAGAGAATTGCAATATATTTTGTCCGATAAATGCGTCATAGTTAGTGATTCATATTATGGTGAACAGTATTCACATAAATTATCTGATGTTTAAGGTATAAGGATGTACACTTTATCCTTTGTAACGGTTAATAAGCCGTAACTAGATAGAGCTGATTTTTTTTCAATTGCTTTGAAGATTTGCAATTGGACAAAAAATACCGATGGTAGCTTTGTTTTTTGTCCTTTTAATTATTTTTGTCACATTTAAATTAATTACTCTTGAATACAAAACGGGTTGTAGATACTGTTTAGGTATTTGTGTACCTACCTTGTGGTTTTTATTTGATAGTACATAATTGAATGACCAAGAAAGCCCCGATGAAAATCTTTTTGTGTAAATCTTCGTAAACGTATAAGCGTACGCAAGCAGTTGAAGTTTATAAAATAAGAGTTTGGAAAATGTACCTACAGTTAAATAGGAAAAAGTCTCATTGCTTTTTCTAATGCATATAATATTAAGAGTTACGTGTGTAAAATGTAGATAGAAATGTAATGTACTCTTAAAATGTACTATGTTTATAATAACATCGTTCTGTAACATATTTGAATATTAATAAACATTTTAATCATTTCAACCTACGAGGTACTTCAATGAGGCAACCATTTCTTAGTCCGAGCTTTAAATACGAATTTTTGTACCTGGGCACTTTTCTCATACTTCGGGACTTTAAAAATTCAAATACCGAATCATCTTTTATTTCTAATACAATTAAAGCTTACCTTTTATGAAGAAATGCACCGCCGATGGCCAATGATTACATAGGAATTTCTCTGTTTAATCTAAAATACCAAGCCTTGCTTTGTGCCCAGCAAAATTCCAAAATCAGGTTCGTTGGAGTGCCTCAATACACAACTAAATTAAAACTTCAAAACACACTTTACAAACAAACGGAAACAACTCTGATTCTATAATAAGTTAGTTCTTAAAATATGATAAATCTCTGATACATAAATTGGAAATAATGTACGTTCGTTCGATCGTTCTATTCGTTAAACCGGTTTGTCAGGCTATCGGCCGCCGCAATCGCCTACCCCATATTCAAAGAATACGGCCGTTCGTATTCAATTCGACTATTCGACTTTAAACTTAAACTGCACTTTGAAGTTTTGACTTTCAACATAATGTTACCACCTCTAAAAATATTTCTTTAATTCAGTAAAAAGAGACATCTGGGACATACAAACTAAATACAAAGAAAATTATTGTACAGATCTACCGGAATCATGGCAAATAGGGAAATAAAAATTTGTTGAGGGCAATACTCTAATTTGATTAAATGATCTTGATACTGTCCAATTTTTATTTGTCTTTAGTATTAATGAACATTCAACTAGAACTCTACCGGAATCCCATGGCAAATAGGGGAATAAACAAATGTTGTGGGCAATACTGGGGAAATTGGATTAAATAATCTTGATACTATTTAATTTAGTATTAATGAACATGAAGTATATCAGTTATTCGTATAAATAATCGTAATGCTATTATTCATGGGGTTCCTAAGACAGGAAAATATGCCATGAAAAATAAATCAATCGTAAATTACTTTATGAGCTAATTTATTATATATAATTTCAAAGATACAAATAACTTATAACCTCATTATTATATCTTGCTTGATGAAATGGTTTTCAATTTCTTTAAATGTTCACAACATTTTCGCCGATTCTCTGCACCAATTTGTGAGAAAGCTTCTTCTGTTAATAATTTGACGTCACTTGTAGGTCTATTTACATTTTTATCAGCAACTGTTTGCTTCTTCATTCCTTAAATCGTTTCTATGGGATTCAATGTGCAATTATAAGGTTGGAGTTGTAAAACTTCATGCCGTGCAATTTTATTACTTCATCTATCTATTATACTTGTTCTTAAGTTGACATTTACGGCAATAATCATCACAGTGTAAATCATTTTCACGGAGCCATTCTTATATATTTTCAGTGATACGATTGGCTTGTGTAGGTGGTTTGTTCATACGTATGGTATGAAAACTAGCATTATCTTGGTCTTGATAGATTTGGAATTAGCTTCACTGTCACCCATTTTGTAAAATTGTCTTTATTCATATCGTGGTAGCAGTCAGCAGGTACCTACCCTTGTTGACCTGTACACCAGACAACAATTTGGTACAAAGGCATTTTCTCCACCAGCGTTTACAATGATCCAAGTGAAATACCTGAGATCTGAGAGGCCTGCAATATCTTTGCTTTGTCAGCAGTTAATGACAGAACATGTACCGTGAATGTAAGTCTCGTCTAAAAATAAATCCATCCAATTGGATAAATAATATATGTAATAAATTTATTATGCTCTTCAGTTTGGCGGTTTTCCGCTATACTCTTCAAAAACTTGTATCTTTGTAGTTTTATATCATCCCTTTCCAACATAACGGTTCTTTTTGATTGGTATTTAACATATTCAAAACCAATTTCCTTAAGTATTTAACATGTTGCTCAAACGATAGCTTATTCATTCATCACCATCAGTCTCCTCTAACGAGTTCAAATGAGAGGGATTATTACTTAATATTTTTCTAACCTCAGAGATTCTCTTCTTCCGTTGAAATCAATATCTTGTCGAATAATTTGTAACAGTTTCATTACTGTTTAAATTTCCTTCCATACTGTATAGTTTAGAAGGAAGTATCTTTACTTTTTTCCGAATGAACTGTAAATCGAAACGGTTTAAGTTGATTTTCTTCTTCCCCCTCACCTCTTTTTTACCAGGTGTGGAAAACATACCATAATTCGATATGCCCTCAGCTACAATTCCCCATATAGTTGTACTGAAAACCTCTTTAAAGAAGTCTCAATTAAGTACCGAAGAAAAATATAAAATAACTAAAAAAACGAAAAGTATCAAAATCCCTCCAACTTATCGGTCAACTCTACCACGAGCTTTAAAATCAAACATTGAGTTTTGTTTACACCTTCTTCTTCCTTTATTTCATGATAAAAATTGAAAACAATATTTCTCGCTTGCCGTTTACGTTGACGTTATGCTATAGTTGTACTACAAAAATAATAACTTGTGTTTACTACAAATAATATCTTGTTTATAGTTGATTATAAATAGGTAATGTAAAACAGGTAATGTTACCATATAAAATAATATTAGAGAATCTGTTTAATCTGGTAGTCTAAACGTCTATTTTCGAGCAATTTAATTAATAATTGTTATACATACACACAACATCTCAAGTAAATTTCAGATATTCATACTTTGTTCAACGTGATTCATTGTCCGATTCTTAAGTTGGAAAATTTGAGGACTGAATAGAGCAACTCCACTTCGATGTCAATTTCGCAAACGTCAAAAATCAACCAACTTCTCAGTGACATATTTTGTCAGTTTTCCAACGATACCACTGAGAAACTGTCCATAAGCTTCCATAGATGGCGGTAAGAATGAAAAAAAAAAACTAGATGGCTTGACCAAATTAAAGACAAAAATCAAAATTTTTAGGCAGCCGTTAATGCAGAGAGTCGACTGTACTATAAAATTATGAAGCATTTAATTTGTAGTTGAATATTTCCTTGATTTCATATAAGGATTTAGTAAAATAAAACAAAACAATAACAAATAGAAATAATAAAACAACTATATTTTTATAGATTCATTTTATTTTTAATAACATAAAAATGTTATGTTTTTTATTTTACATATTTAAAAATGATTTCAGTAGGGGTACCAGGTTTCTAGTATTCACAACGATTTCGGGATTTTCTACATTACAATTTGGCTTTCGATATAGGTCATGGGTTGCATAATTATTTAGAATATCTGTTTCACTTATTTCCAAATGCTGTGATTTACAATTTGTCAAATCTACAAACTCCACAGCTGTTCATTATAATATTCAACAAAATATATTGTAATAATTTACTCATTTGGATGGATCATGTAATATCCTCTTTGTCTTCTGTTTACTGTGATATGCTCTACATTTTTATGATATTTTCATTTTATATAAACTTTCATTTTACCTAAAAAATAGGTAAACATGTAAAAAAATTACTATTTGGTCATACAAAGACTCAATATAATGATCCATCCAACAGCATATTAACTACAATAAATAGAACTAGCTAACTGGAATTGAAGGTCCCTTAAAAGTATTATAAGTTTAACTCTAAAGCAGTGATCAATACCTTTGCCATACTTAACTTGGAATTTGTAGTTTTATTAAAGTTACGTGAGGAAACTGATCACCGCTTCATGTATACTAATTTATTGTTTTCATAATAGGTGACTAATCTAAAGAGGCGCCCATATTCATAGCATGTATTAAAGATGCACAAATCACCAATTTTTACAAATGTTAGAAAATCGACAGAGTTACATTTAAGAATCTTAGATATAGAGATGTTTAGAAAGTGTTAAGTATCTGTAAATGAATCTTTATCTTTTATGTGACAACTACAAAAAGGTTACCTAAGAAGTTCTGTTACAGTAATTAAAATTGTAATCATTTTTACATCTTGACTATGGCGCGCTTAGGCAAACATACAACTGAACATTTGAAAATATGTGAAATAAGTAACTTTTGTCAACTTTATGCTCATCATCAAACAACAATTATTTTAGGAAATAATGGAGAATGTCACTATTGTTAACTATTACTTATTGCTTTTAGTTTACGGATCACGAAGAGATTTAATAAATTAATTTGAATTGATGAGCACAATTTGAAGAAAATTTTAACTAAATTGTATGTATCTATTTGAATTACCTATTGTTTGCGGATGACATTTCAGGGTACAGATAACAATATATTTAGATATTTTAGACAAAGAAGAGCCAATTAGGATTCAGATTCATAAATAATGGGTTGAATTTTGTCAGAGTTTAAATAATGTATGTAAATGCAAATGCAAGAGATAATTTAAGGGATTTAAGAAGTTTAAGTACAAACCTAATGTCATCTGTACTCTGAAGCTTAAATTACTTTCTGGTGTTCTGTACATGTAAAACCATGTGTAGATTTCATTTAATTTAGTAATACTACACTAAAACTGGCCATCATATAAGTATCTGCCATGTTCTAAATATAACTAGGTCATAATATAATATTCTTATCTAAATTGGTATTTACAAATAATACATTTAATTATTACTCTTTTAATATAGAAATTAAAATATATTTCTATCATTCTTCAATTCACATAACACAAAATAATTTAACAGTGTTTTTGCACTCACATTTACAATATAGTTTAGTAACAACAGTTACCGGTTACTGATCTCAAACAACTCATTTAGAATATATCACCCAATCCCTGAGCAATGATACTCACGGCTCCTAGCATATCTTAATATTTAAAAATGCAGAAATGTGAAAACTTTAAGGAATATTTCATTGAAGGGGCAAGTGAACGTTATAGTTCTTTAGTTTCTATAGGAACTATAATATTCATTATGCCACTCGAGACCGCCGCGTAAACTATATGTACATATTGGCTAGCGGTCTCTTGACTAAACTGGAACCACTAGGAAAATAAAATATTTCACTATTTACATTGTAAACTATACACGTTATAATACGAATTACTTCATTGAACGAGTTTAGAATTAATTTAATTTGTTTACTCCGTTGAGAACAATGATAGCGCGCGTGACTGACGCGAGGAACATACATACACACCGCGGTACGGCCTTCGAAACCTTTACCTATATAACTATAACATTTCCCCAGCGTCGTTGTTTCAACGAGACGCTGCGTTAGACCACGCCGAATGTCACCGTGACATTAGAGATTCATGACAGCTGACAGCCGCTGTCAATACAAACGGTGACATTCGACATCGACGCTCGTGGAGGAAAAACTAAAATCTAATATCACAATGTGGAGCTCTCGAGGAGCTTAATAGGCGCCAAAGTAGGCCACTCGATTTAAAGTTCTCCGCTATGTCTGAGGGCTACTATCTAAGGCCCATATTCCAAAACGTACTTCACTTGTCGTAAACACTGTCAACATTTCATAGAAATAGATGTTCGAAACTAGATACGGACTCATCTGGAATACGAGGCCTAAGGGCCCAGGCACATTCTTGTGACTCATTCGAAGAGCGCGAGTAGATCGTCCGAAGAAGGAGCGCGAGGGGGGTGTGACCCTGCCGAAGATGACGACGACGGCGGCGTCGCAAGTAGTTCTCCTAGCGCCGGAGCGTCTAGATACGATAACAACTCCATGGGGTCCACACTCGTCTCTGGCAGCAACTGCAGCAGAAATAACTAATAAGTCACACTCAAGGAAAAAATCTAACCTTAAAAATTAATTGTAGAAAACTTAACTATTCCAGCAATACAACAATATAATGAATTCTTTGTCCTGCTAACAAATCAAAAGTGTTCACAGGTAATAAGTGTGAAATTTCATTATTCTATGCAAGGTGTATTGTATACTCATTTTTTCGTCCTACTTTTTTTTATTTGACCAAAACAACCATGGACGCGATGACGGAAATAATTCAACTCACATTAAGGTTATCCGTCCCCTCGCCATCAATAACTGCTGCAGGATCAAAGTTCAAATCAGCAGGTATGTCGACATCATTGAGGGAATGATGCCCGACGGAAGGAGGACCTGGAGTATGGCTGGAGCCTGGTGTGTGCGCACCACCGCCACCTGGGGTATGTGCGGACCCAGGCGTGTGTGGTGTGTGAGGTGTGTGGGGCATCTGAAGAAAGTAAGATTATTTTAATATGGTGATTGAGGTATATGTGTGGAGTTCCTTAGCTGACAATTTAAATAAAAAAGATTTTAACCGGATTAAAGTTATGTATTATTATAAATTTACAATTATTTAACATAATTTTAAATTTAACCGACGTTTTGCGTGCTTTACAGCGTGCGTGGTCTCGGTGACAAAAAAAAACCGTCACCGCGAAACGTCGGTTAAATTTAAAATTGTGTTAAATATTTGTAAATTTATATTAATACATAACTTAACTTACTATTAAATTACGAAAATGTTACGTGTCTATTGAGGTTTTCATCGCGCGAATGTAAATTTATTCATATTATTAAAAAAATCCTTCCTCAATAACATTCCTGGTATTATTAAAACTTACTTGTTCGTTGAGACTCTTCTCCATCGCGTTTAGAGGGTCCAGGGA
Organism: Pieris napi; assembly: GCF_905475465.1. Lineage (NCBI taxonomy): Eukaryota > Metazoa > Arthropoda > Insecta > Lepidoptera > Pieridae > Pieris > Pieris napi. The sequence continues at coordinate 6,211,083 of NC_062236.1, read as the reverse complement.
ATTGACACTATCATTGAGGTGTGAGAGCGGGCCATTTCCGGCGTACTCATTACTTCCCGGTCCGTTGTTCATGCCAAAATCGTAATTTTGATTCGAACTTGACGCTCTATTCTGACTACTCTGATTGTACGAAGAGATCATCGAGCCACTTGCTATGGTGTTCATATCTGGAGGTAAGTATGGTGATAACGCCTGGTTCATATCCCAATTGTTCATAGTTGGCATATTCATGGAGCCAGGAGACATCGCCTTGCCTCGTTTCCCCATGCTGTCGTTGCTGTCGTCTTCTTGCTGCAATTTTAAATCGTTTGTTATAATTTCTTTTGGTTTGTGAAGCTTCAAGCAAAACCTATAAATATATATCTCTCTAAACGATACTGACAAAAACCTATTGCGTTTTTTGTCTGACCATTTATTTCTTTTTACGTCAGAATACATCAAGATGACAAATTTAGTGGACTTAGCACGAAATGAGAGATCAAGATTATCCAAAAATTTCGTTAATACAAGAAGATAAAAGTTGTCTCCAAGTTTAATCATCAATTCTTGTAGGTTTTGCTTTACAACCCGTATGTATGTTTTTTATCACTTTACTTTTTTACAAAAAATACTTACCTTTATACTAGGATTAGCTGAATTCTTTGCTGCTTTCCAATTCGCTCCACTATCAATCGTGACTTCATCAACATCCGACGTATTTAAAGTATTGAGAATGCCCCACATGTACTGGTCAACTTCTAGTCCTTCTAATTGAGCTGGTTTGCTGTAAGAACACAAAGCAATTAGCTTTCCATGAAATTATCTTGACTTTCAGAAAACGTTATTATATGTGACTAGACTCTCATCCCTGAGGTCGCAGGTTCGATCCCCGGCTGTGCACCAATGGACTTTCTTTCTATGTGCGCATTTAACATTCGCTAGAACGGTGAGGGAAACCGACATGTCTTAGACACAAACATAGTCGACGGCGTTCGTCAAGCACAGGAGGCTGATCACCTACTTGCCTACTAGATAAATAAATCATGAAACAGATTCAGAAATCTGAGGCCCAGACCTAAAGAGGTTGTAGCGCCACTTATTTAAAATTAAATGTAACTAAACGTTTTCACTAGACTTCACTATTGGGAAGAAGTTTTCTTTGATTTATTTTAAAATCAAAATAATTTTTAACGAGAAACTTACTTGCAAACTGGACATCTCCACGATCCTCTCTCGCAGTTAAGCTGAAGGTATGATTCCAAGTCAAAACACTGTATGTGTTTACACTCGTGCCCTCGTGCAGGTAAAGTTATCTTCTTAAACGTTATCGGGCACTTAAGCGATACCTTTAACGCAGTTTGTTCAATACTATCTCTATCATTTGGGGTATTAGTACCATTATTCCCACTAGACGTTTGATTAAAGTTCATCTTAATTTTAGCAATACAATGGTCCGCTGTCAATAATCGCTTTCTTAATAATCCCTGTAGAACACTTCGTACGCTCGGCCGATGCACAAGTTGTAGGACGAATAGGTGAGACTGTAACAACGAAGTTCACATTAGTAATTCTGACGTAAGTTTAAAATTTACATAATTGAAATAACGTGGCTGTCAAAACGTGAATTCAAAATAGAAAAGTCTGTGTAAAGTATTCCATCTCATTCTTTTACACGTTCAATCCTACAGATATATATGTTTGTCTCTTTCTATATAACGCCTCAACTTTACGTGTTACACTAGATTTTACTCCTCATAAAATTTCCGTACCGGGCCTTGTAACTCAAATCGTTTCTTAAGGAGTAAACTCCAAAATGTTAACGTTTTTTACAGTATTTCTCCATATACTTCAGACATTTTTCTGCTATTATTTAACAGACACAAAAAATAAAAGTTATGTATATTACGCAAGGCTCAAGACGAAACAATTGAGAATAACTGTGGACACCCTTTGCCCCATCTAGAACACATAGCACAAGCCAAGTCCAGATGTATATTTAAATATTATGATACTTACACAACAACAAGCCGACACTGTGATCTGTATCGTGTTCCTCCCGGGTTGACAAACTTCTTTCAGGTACAATGGTTTATGTGAGGTTTTGTTCTCCCCTCGGTCTATCATAAGCGGTGTCGCGTTCACCGAAACTTGAACACTCGCCGGCCAATTCGTATTCATTTGTCGGTCTTCATGATGGAAACATTTTAATTGTAGTTCTAGATCCGATCTGTTGACAACATACCTATAGCATTAATATCAAATAATTTTACCACAATTTTTTTTTAAAACTTTTGTTTAAATGTTTACCTCCATATTAACGTAGAATGGACTGTCGGCTTCAGTTGAAACACGTGATTGCTAACTGCTAAATTATGTTCTAATCTAAATGGTGGTAAGATGATACCATCTCTTACAGGGAATGTTAGTCGAAGCTCGTCATCTGAAAATAAATAAAGGCAAAATTAGAAATCTGTTTAATATTTAAGGAAGTTTTTGTCGGACCACCACTATGTGGAAACACCCACTGAAGAACATATTTCTAAACTAATTCCACTTAGGGTTCTTCAAAAAAAAGTGTACCATTTCTTAAAAGGCCGGCAACACACTCGCGAGCCCTCTGGAATTGAGAGTGTTTGCTCCCGGTTCTATAAAAAAATGTATATTCTACAGCGAGAAAGTACAGGTAAAATACTTACTTTGCATACCCATCGGTGGTTTGAGCTCGTTGAAATGAGGTTTTACATCAGCATTGGGACTAATGTACGGTGGCATACTGCTTGCTGGCGTCAAAGGCGGCGTTGGATTACCAGGTACAGGACTGTGTTGGTAATTGTTAGTTCGCATTGCTACCTCTTGTGCGAATTGACCACTATACTGCCCTGCATACTGTGCTGAATTAGCTTGATGTTGAGGAAAATGGTTCGGGACAGCACCGTTATAGTATTGCCCTTGATTGGAATAAGGCGGCGTTGATTGTCTGATGTTCCCTCTCATCGTCGGGCCGAAGTTCCCACTTGGTCCCAGAGGTTGTTGCGGAGGGTATTGGCCTTGGAAGCCAGGTCGACCGCCATATCCAGACGGGTATTGCCCGGGTCCGAAACCCGGTTGTCCACCAATGTACTGACTCTTTCGCGATCCCATCAGCATGGTACCCGTTGGGTAAGGCGTGTGTCGCCTTTGGTAGCCGGGTCCCATCTTTGTCGACCCTCCCATTTGGGCAGGGCCCATTTGAGACGGCATCATGTTAGCATGCATGCCCATATTGGCCATCTGGGCCATCGGATTCATACCGTTCATGGAGGCATTACCCATCTGGCCCATTCCAGTCATGCCGGTCATGCCATTCATGCCGTTCATTCCATTCATTCCCCCGTTACTGCCCATGCCCATTCCTGTCATGGCGGGGTTATGGCTTCGTTGCTGACCGTAGCCATTCATCGCACTGTATTGGGGATTACCCATAGCCATATTGCTTTGCATCTGAAACATAAAATGATAAATATATTTAAAATTTCTACACTATACAATATAGAATTTTGGAGGATTGAATGGGGTTTTTCCTGTATCCTAATCAGTAGGTACGCGTTAGTACTCAAGCAGTTACTAAGCGGACGTAAGCGCGGCTATCTAATACTTTTGGCAAGCTTGGTGAGTTTTGCACTTACATCTATGACTAATTACAACAATTTGTAATGTTTTACTATTCATTACTGTGACGTGTAGATCACTACTGACATTATGAAAATATCGCTTCAACTTTGGAGCAATGGCATGGAGCATTGCATCTGTTTCACTTGTGTGATAAGAAACAATTATGATTTAGCCGATTAATTAAAACCTGCGAATTAAAAGCTTTGAATATCGCTTGACCAACATTGCTAACCTACATTGATTAGAATTTGGAGCACGGTATTATACAATAGAGTTTACCTGCGAGAATGGCTGTGAATCCTGTATCGCGGCCGTGGTGGCCGCGGCGACCATCGCGGCGGTGGCGCCGAACTGCGCGTTCTCGCCCCCGCCGCTCATCGCGTTCGAACCGCCATGGCACCCATAACTGCTGGCAATTTATATCCTAATTAATTACTTATTAGTTTACGTATACTTATATAACACTGTATGGCTGGCAAAATAGAAGGATTTTTATAATGATCTCCATTCGATGTTAATGTAAATTCTATTTCTTAACGGACATTTTCAACCATTGTCAAGTTTTTTTTGAAGACGCACAGACGCAGACTGATGCAGCAATGGGTAGGTATTCTCTCATAAAAATCGGGTGTCAGGTAGAAAATGTATGGTCACTGCCGAGCATAACAAAAACTCATAATACAACAGAAACTACTTGTTATTCAAATTACAACAAGATTAAAGAAATTTCTATTCAAAAATTGAAAGCGTCAATGTCTTTTTGTAAATCTTGTAATATTAGTAGCAAAAAAATTACAATTTTCATTAGCAAAAATAAATCAGCGCAGTAAATTTCATTTCGCGCACGATGTAGCGACTATCGAGTAGTTTCTATTGCAAGTGGCCTTGCGAAGTCCAACATTTTACATTCCACACGTTAACACGTCCATTATTATTAATAAACACAGACTCAATATCAACCCAAATTCTACCGTCGCCGGCATTTTTAAACCTCTATGATTTTATTATATCATGAACAATGAGACAAAAAATCAATATGGACTATAACGCGTTGTTACCCCTGTGTTTCTCTCGGGATGTTTGATTTTTTGTATAGCGCTGGAGTGGGAGACAAAACTCATGTGAACTGCTTTTGGGGCGAATTCCCGAGCCCTTTCTAATAACTTCCATTCGACAAAAGCTCAATAAACACTCGCACGGGCTACTTATTGTTGTTACTTGTCTGTATGTGTGCGTAACAGGCATTTTAGCTTGTAAACGACTGATATATTTAATATGTTTTACATCATTTTTATGTACGTCATATTATTTATGATTAGAACCATGCATCGATAAATAGATATTTAAATACTATCGCATTCCTGTCCTTGTTGATTAGATTTTGTAAAAATAACAAATTCTCAAGGAGTTCACCAAATAATCACACCAGTCAACAACTCCTTAACTCAGTCCTTTCATCCACTGCAAACGTGATTTACAAGGACCCTTTCCTTAGGTATCTAAATCGCTAGTCGTCTTTTATCTTTTTGTAGTTGCCCTTTTTGTTGCCGACCATAATGTGTGCAACTAAAAAAAACATATCCTGACGAACTTTTTGTTGAATTTGTATCACCACATCCGAATCACTTACGCTGCTTTCAAAATATTTGGGACTTTCAATGCAGGCGTCCAACGCGGTGATTCTTTTTGAGCGTTTCTCGGAATGAGCTTTACATGCATATGGTTTATTCGGCCGTTTTCCTTATCCTTCATAAGATATATTTAAATCGTAGCGTCCCAGTAGAATGGAAGCAATATAAATCAAAATGATTAAATCGCTATTTCGAGTAGCTGGAAGGTGTTTGGCATACTATTGAGAGATGTACGAGTAACGTAGATATTTTGATACATAGGCTGCAGTTAATTTTAGATTGTTGCGCAGACGTGGTGAATTCTTAGCTAATTGGCAGCGATGATAATCACGTGCGGAATTGATATCTCAAATGAAGTAATTTGAAATATATAACCTTTTTATTTACAAGGGTAATATTAAAAAGTTTGATTTGGAAATAGTCAGTTCGATAATGCATTTCAAGTGTTGCATTTTAGCCCAAGCAACGCGACTTTTCAATGACAGTTGGTCTCCCCTATTTTAATCCTTCAAATTGTGGCTTGAGCGCTCATTGGTAAAGCATTAACATGTGATATGATAGTTTGTATCGATTATTCTGACGTACACGTTACGTTCTGTCTATTCGTGAACCGTCATATTATCACGACATTCTTCGGAGGTTTTTATTCAAAATTCTAAACTTAATATATAAAATTATAATCAAGTAAATATGTTTTATTTGTATACGATTATAACGGTATTTATAAGCGTTATTAATTTTGATTTTATCTTATCCACGTCAATTGACGCCCGGAGCTGTGAGAGAATGAATCATGCTTCAAGGAGCGAATTCCGGGGGTTATAAATGGCGAGTGTTCTGGGGTGTATGGGACAATGAGTGGGAAGGGTCGGTTCAGTTAGGGCAAATAGGTTCACGTCAATGTGAGACGATAGCTATGATAAGTAATAAATGTACTTTGTTTGCGACTGTAGCAAAAATTTATAAACTAGCATCGTACCTATACAATAGTTCGTATTTTGTTCTTAGATGCTACGTTTTTACCTGCTGAATCAATTGTATTGGATGATATCCGTTGTAAAATATTAAGCACGTGGTAGGATTCATGCAGTAGTGGCGGGTATCCGCCCCCAACCGACTCACCCGTTAAAAACTGACATGTTTTCCCACGATTCTAAGTGTTTTTATAATAATATTCTCGTGATAAGTAAATGCGATGTCTATTATCGCGTTTATATTTTGTTTTGCTCACGATGCACGGCTTCCTCTGTTCATTCAAGCCTCGAGCCCTACGTTTATTATTATTAACTTATTGGTTTTGTAATTTTAACAATGATATTATGTTGTTTGTATAGGGAACAAAACAAAGCAGTTGCGTGCCCCGACTTAGCACCTGCTTAGCTTTTGTAACGTTTAACCTTTAGTTTTAATAAAATATATTATAGTATCCTAAAATACCGTGTGAAAATGTTTTTTATAGTTGCAATTAAATTAATTAGCCGAGCTGCTAAGCGACGATTTTAAAATTCTTGTCTAGTAATCCAGTGCGTTAATGTTTTGTTTATTTGTATTTATTGTAAGCTAAAGTGCAGTCACCGCTTGCATTCCCATCGCTCGCTTGTGTGCGTGTCGGCGTCATTGTGTGGGTAATGTATAGATGTGTGAGTGCAAGATGCTAGTGTGCGTTGACGGGCCCGAAAGCGTTATAGTGCGTGTGAATGGAAGAGCACATTTCGTTTCTTTCATTATAATGGCAATGATGCGCGCCGAGATTATTTTCAAAATTTAATAAATATTAGAATTAATAATTTAAACGTTATTAATTACAATGATTTAAAGGTTACACAAAAACTTACGCCCTATGTCAGTGTTTATTTTGGTATTTTTAGCGTGTGTGATAACAGATAACGAGACGTTTTGCAAATAAATTTATTTCAAGATATCATTTTATGCACATATTTTTGAATAGGGATGAATTTTTTTTTTAAGGTATTTTGTTAATAGAAATTTTTAGTATTTCAGAGATAACATTTTAACTGACATTTAAAAAATATATTTTATTATTTATTTAAACATTAAGCAACATATATATTTCAAATCTACCTTTTCTCGCATTATTTGCACTATATTCTTACAACGTATTACTTTTAATAAAACAGACATGTCAACATGTTTAATTTTCAAGTACCTTATTTATTTTCACACTGTACTGACTAGAGACTTACCTTTGCGTATTTACTCTGTATCCTATGTTTTCTTGATAATAATTCTGTTTTCCAGTATCGGGAGCTGCGGCTCCCGAGTAGCTAATTTTGTGTCCTGCGTATGCAGCCGTATTAGCAGAATTCGCCGTCCTGCCGTTTCAAAACACCTCCTGAAACACGATGGAGCTCTATACAATCTCTTTTTTGTAAGCCAGACTTCTAGCACATTTTTCACGTTCGCAATTTCTTTCATCAGCTCACGTTTACTGGATCCTTGTGCATTGCAATGTCAACAAATTAGAGAACGTATGTGTGCAAGTTTCACAAAGTTTTGGATGTATTTTTTTTGTTTACGATAACTTTTAATGAGACTATTTTAAATACTTTTTTTAATTTTTACTTTTTGATAAATTTCTTTAGAAAATTTATAATATGCCAGCACTTAAAAAGCACGCAAGGAATTTGGACTTGTACAAAACTTGCACCGTTCAACGTATCCAAAAAATTGTTGACTGCAACTTTAATTTAGTTTTATATCCTTTTTTGTTCTTAATTTGGTTATATTTTTTTTGTAATTTCCATTATGCGAAACACACCTTTTACGACATCCACTTTTGTTTAAATATTTCCACAGAGATCACAAATTTTTGCATCAATCCACGTTATGTCACTTGTAATCCTTCGGTTCACTGCACTGTTTTTAATTTTTATTTTGCCACTGCACAGGTGATTAAAAATCCAAATCCAAGGTAAGGTCAATATTTGTCACTGTGTTCCAGGTATGGTTGATAATAAATTAATATTATCATTCACTCACGAGTCCGACTGAGTTCTTCGTAACATTATAGACGTGTTGCACGAGCGTCGACGTCGACGTCACTGGCATCAGACAACCACACGTTCGACCGTCAAAGGTAACACTGGCTGGTAAACCGGCGACGGTGAGTGAGAGGTTACGCCGCGGGGGGAATCCACCCCGCGCGACGTTGCCGCTCCGCTGCGATAAAGTGGCGCACCACCTCGTCCCCCGCTTGTGTCGTCGTCTCGGCACTCTGCGCTCGGCCTAGCTCGGACGGCATCGTCGTCATGACGGTTTCATGCTCCACCCCGCGCACTCGACATTTCATTTCACGTAACGGTCCTCAATCGAGCGCGATACTGCGAGTGTGATAGTCGCAGTATAGTGTAGCACAAGTCATTAGTTATGTTAATGAATACATGATAGGCGGTTAAATTATGCACTATTAGTATTGTTTTCACTTACTCGTAACACTTTTATTAAATATAACTAAATCTGAGCTTGGCCAAATAAATGCTCACTGACATATTTTTTGTCCGATGCGAATCGTTATCGGGCCGCTCTCGGAATTCGGTGAGCGTCCGTCAACGCTGGGGCATAATAATTAACAGTGATAAACAATGGTCATGTCGCGTCGTCCTCTGGCCGCTACCTGCGCATGACGCTAGAGGACAAGTCATTCGTCCTGCGATGTCCTTGCTTCGATGTTGCATACATTTCGCACAATATTGACTTATTTGTATTTCTATAAACGTTTCAGTAAAGCAATCAGCTTTTATCAACAAATTAAAGACGTTATCAACGACCGTTTTAAGTCAATGTTAAAAGCGCAATATTTTTGCAGATATAAAATTTTATCGATATTGATATTAATAATATATAATAATAATCAGAAACTTTCTCTATGCGTATCTATAAAACGTAAATATTTTCATGCGGCGGTGCATTTGACGTTAACGTGGTTCGTTGGAAAGTCGGGAAAGCGGCGTACGAGCATTCGCGTTTCGCGCGTTGTCCGCGTTCCGGTATGTCTCGCGTCACCCTTTACGACATTCATAAAAAAAAACTAACAATTTTTTTAACATCATGTTTAATTTTATTTTTATTTTTACACGTTATATTTAATGCACCTTGCACACGACTTAAGAATATCCTTCATTCTATAAAAAAACAATGTAATAATCATTTAAATACTAATTAAAAACGATTCAATTTTCAGCGGTAATTATAGGCATTTCTTGTTTACTTGTAATGCGATTGAAACGTGTTAGTTAACTCTCGGTATTCTGAAATCTTATCGCAACTGATAACTGACGTTGAATAGTATCTGATAATACATTATTAGCTTGAAAGCACGTACCGCACAATATACACATTCCTACTATTCTGAATACTAAAAGTAATTACGTGATTTTAGTGAAAATAAAAAGGTCCTACAGACACGGAAAATTCTGGTATAAACGTATTACTTATTAGGTTTACTACAACCCTTTATAGGCACAGATTTGTGCATCGTTGATAGGTATCATGTTTTTCTTCGCCATACGCGTATACTTAAAATATTTAGGTTTATTTATTTAGGTTTTAACATTTGAGAGTAGTTTATTTTTTTTTCAAAAAATTAATTTAAACCGACCTATGTTTTTTTTGACTTAATACCCAGTAATTAGGCCTGGTTTAAAGATCGTGTGTGATAAGGTAATCAGAAAAACAATTTTTAGAGTAATCATTTAATTTTTTTAAGAAATATGACGTCCGCGTACTAAAGCAATTTTGTAAACTTTTAGTGGTTTTTTGTTTCCACTGAGATAATTTATTCATTCATAAACTTAAAAAAAAGATTCACATGTTATGTACTTAATGTTATTACGATAATAGCGACCGTGACTACAATGTCAGACATAGAAACAGGAACTGATTATACATATTAAATTGTTTTGCGTAATTCAAATAGCCAACGTTCATTACCTTTGTGATTCTTTTTAAGCGAGTCTAATAAAAAGCTATATAATTCAAAAATTACAGATGAAATCGAAATTGTAATAAAACTGGAAGAATTACTTTAATATGTGCAACGCCGGACTTGTTCTTGATAAGTAATCTCTTTCACGCTGGGAGTAATAATCCGCCTTGTTAAGTTTTTCAGGACCACAAGTTGGAGGTTTACCAAATGTTAAGTGAGGGGTAGGTTGGTACCTACTTTGACTCTCGAAGTTCTGAGTGCATCACAATTTTTCTTTTCATGTCTACTGTAGCTAATGTGTTGTCTAATTTTACATCACTTTAAGTACAAATTTTTGAATCATTTGTTGCATACACAAAGATACATACATACTTATTGATTAATTATCGTGGTAGGTTATATTAATTTAACTCAAGTTGCATATTAAATGCAATGTGGTAAGCGAGTATGTCAGCATACATCCACCTCGCAAACCAGTTTGCGCTTCGCATGGAAAATATGTCGCCAATCGCGCGTGGCAACCGGCTTGTTTCCATTACACTACTTTTTTATATCCCTCAAACGGGCATGGGGTCTGTTTCATTGATATTTTTAAATAGAGTATTGATACTCCTATAGGTAAGTTTGGACACGTGGCAAAGATGAGTGCTGTCAGTAACATTATCGTGTTAATCTTATCAATCTCCTATACTGTAACATACAAACATTAAACTTCTGACATAATATCAAGATTTTGTTTGGTTTTATCGACGTTCAAAACTACCGTCATTAAATGTTAATTCTAAAGGCTGCTTTTGTGTAAAAATTTAAAAGCGTTACTTGGATAACGTAAGCCATATTGAGAATGACTTAATAATTGTGGCCCTAATAAGTTCCCCTGCGGAGAACGAAACTAGCCCAAGAACTGCATTTCTTAGCAAACGTTAATTAGACTACTAATCATTGCAATTAGTTCTAATGAGCTTACAAAAACATTAAAATGTACTAAGATTTCGAAATTGGAAAACACTACTTCCGAAATTGTACGGAAGATGAAACAATGATGAGCGTAAAAGGGTTAAGTGTTTTACGAAAATAAAGGCTACAGAACGGGCACAATGACTCAGATGGAATTCAACGTTACCCGCCATACTTCGTCGGAATCAGAAATACAATCCTAATTATAATCGCACGCATCCGTCCGACACCTCAACTCAATCGGTCGCAAACGCTTCGGCTAAACCGCATTAAGAACCAGATAATCACGCGCATCTTTAACTTGCTTTACCACTACTTGATTCCTTTTTGCTGAGCATTTAGTAGGTTTACGGATTGATTTCTAATCTCCATACGTTTGTTTTACTGTTCACGTCACGTACACTATCTTGTGTACACATAAAAGTTTCCAGTCATTGTTGAGAGGATATGCGGAATTAAATCTTTGTGAATGTAACAAAATCTTGAAATCAGCATTAGTAAAGTAGATGTGTGTAGCAGTACTTTGATACAATCATACAACGCTTCATTTGTAGTTTACTGATTGACGTAAATAACGTACCTTGTGGCGCTACAACCCTTTTAGGTCTGAGCCTTAGATTTCTGTATCTGTTTAATGATATTTTGTCAATCTAACAGGCAAGTAGGCGATCATCTTCCTGTGCTGTCATCACACCGTCGACTTTTTGGGTCTAAGGCAAGGCGGTTTCCTCACGATGTTTTCCTTTACCGTTCGAGCGAATTTTAAATGCGCAAATAGACAGAAAGTCCGTTGGTCTAGCCGGGGATTGAACCTACGAGCTAAAGGATGAGAGTCACACGCTGAAGCCACAAGGCCAGCGCACTGCACCTTCTGGGTTTCATAACAAAACAATTATTACATCGGAAAGTTGATCTACTTTCATTTTAAATCAATGTGACAGATGCAGAAATTAGCTCGGTAACGTGGCTGCAATGGGTGTTGGGAAGTATAAAAACGTTATTTCGAATTGCTATATTGGCTAAATAAATGCCCTTGGATGGTACTGGAGTCGCAAATAAGTCGATCCTTCGATTTGTTTAAGCAGTGTATAATAATAGCGAACGCATCATCAAGTTGTCTCGTCGGTTATTAAACTGCTTCGAATGTTTTCAGTGTGCGTTGTATTTATAAATAAAGTACATATTAGCAAATTGTAAGTATGTACATAGGAGCAACATTGCCGCATTGCGGGGCCGGCATGTGTCGACACATCACTTTGCCCTTTACTGGCAACTTGAACCACTAATCGTATTATTTCATATAGTAATTGAAATTTGAATTTCTTTTTAATATCTGATTTATAGGTCAATCGAACATAGATGAAACAAGGAATCAGAGTGCGAAAAAACATTATTTTGAATTTCGATTTTTTTCAGGTTGCACTCTGTCTTAAGTGCTGCGTGAATTAAATGTATCAAACGTCGTATAAGCTGTATAAAAATAAAAATTATAAGTCGTTTCGGTACTAATGTATTCCGTGATTGGGGCTGAGGTGCCAGTCGCGACTATGTCGAGTTTGTATTACATTAGTTGGGTGAAGATTTACACGCTACATATCGTGGGCGCGATCTATTCATAGTTCCAACTAAATATAGCGACGATTTCTTATTATTTCTTGAGGCTGAGTCAATTTGTGGTTCCAGATTTAAATTAAAGAGTTCGGTGTATTCGTATTATGGTTTGAAGTATTCTTGCCGTGTTCCAAAGATAAGGAGAAATTTATCTGATAAGTTAAATATTTGCATAAAAATTTAAAATTGCTACGTAATGTACACTCATTCATATCGAATTCTAAATGTATAAGCATTACTTTCGAATATATAACGATTATGGTAATCTTTTATTGAAAATAGGAATGGACTTAGATTAAGGTAAGATCAATCATTATTTAATGACTTACAAATCCAAATCTAAAGTGACATGACTAAAAAGACGATTGTGATTTAGTCTATGGAACAAGCACAGACTTATAGAAGATTGTATGCAAAGGTATAGGTGACCGGGCGCGCACATCTGCCGCGCCGCGCGTGCGATGCAGCCGGCTGATTCGAGTCATAAGTGACATGTTTTTTTTTTTTTACATTTTTCACCTACTGGATGGAAGGGACAATTATTCTTATTAGTTACATTTTGTTGGCGTAATATCGGATCCAATACTCTTATTCTATATAATATGTGTGTCAATAGACAAATCTATGGTTCGTAGCAATGTCTCTTTTCACAAAAATCGTTCTTAATTTTACAGAGAGAATATTATATTTTTTCCAGATTCTTCATTAAGATAAAATCTGAGTCACCTGCATTATCTGAAGTCATGATTATTTTTACGCGTCTTAGATTGTTTATCACTATGGTACTCTAACAGTTATCTTCCAATGTGTTTATACAATACGTGCAAGCATGCGTACGTTATATGTTATTATACGCTGTGTTTTATAGTCTGTCACTTGGACCACAGAACGCGGCTCGGGACTCGGGAGCGCAGCTAATTATAATCGACTAAATATCATCGAGTGCTCGTAACTTAGGGTCGCGCCTCAATGTATTTTTAAAAAGTTTTTTCCTCCTATAACCAGCGTTAAAATAGCATATTTAGTTTCATCCAATACATTGTTAAAATGCAGTTCTGAAATGGTATATTTTTTGCTATAGGAACATGTACTATTTAGCATTGATGTCTCGGACAATCGAATAATTAGTTAAATGTGACAAATTGATCGATTGTTGACAACCCGATAAGATCAAATGTCAAGTTAGTGAACGTTGAATAAGTCATGTGTCATAATAATTAATCTATCGAGTTTTGGTCTATTTATCCTGCGTTTTGGGTGGTTGCCAGATTCTGGAGCTATCTATGTGTGTAATTTTGTAAAATGTGCTTGTTTACTTATTGTTGTCGCAGCGGGCGATTTTCATAAAGCAACAAACTTATCAACTGCACGCGTTGATACACTATCTATTTATTGTTACAACTTTAACAGTTTATGTTTCAAGTTTAAAATGTCAATTGCGAAAGATAAAGCTTTAAATTTGTTTCACCAAGTGAATGTTTGCTTCATAAGCAATAATTCTAAAAGTTCCGTTATCATAATGCGAGGTTGACAGTACGGTCGTAAGTTTTCCCTGGAAACATATCACCTTGTCGCCAGGTAGCTGGTACTTACAATTAAAAAGCGAAAGAGCGCAGATTCCACGGTGATTTTCGAGAAATATCGACGGGGTCATCGAACCGTGTCGACGCATCGTGTCCGCGTAATCTCACTGTTTTTTTTTATTAAAATATAACGATTCATCAAAATATTTTCGTCTCATAAAAGTATTAAAACTCTTCACTCCTGTGACTCTACGGGGTGACGAATGGCGGCTGCAGAATACTGATTTCGATGTGATTATAACCTAAAAAAGTAGCTTCGATGTAAGCTTTTTTTTTATTATACCTCTAACTTTAATACTGGAATATTGTAACCACTAAACGCGATTATATTGTGTAAATCTAAAGCAATCGAAAACCTTGTTATGAAATTTATGATAGAGTATATAAGCATGAGCTTGCAGTCTTCTCTCGTCTGGACGTGAAGCAAATTTTCTCATACTATGTCAGCGGTTGTTTAATTCAAACATGTATAATACCGCTCTGGCTTCACTCGTAGAATGCGAACAATAAAAATATCAGCGACGTTGAAATAAATAAAAAGAGCAGCCGGTCCAGGTGCGGTGGGGGCAGGTGGAATAATTGGCAATTCTTTGTCTCAGCCGTTGAGCCAGCGACGAAAACCTACCTTAAGATGCCTTATTTTACAGAAATATGTTTTGGTTTATTTCGTTAGCCTTCGTCTGCGATGCGAAATCACTTAACGTTTTGTATTAGCTTGATTGGTGTGGGTTGCCTGCTTTACTTGCTAAGTGCAAATAAAAGTATTATAAAGACAGTGCCTCTGTGGCTTGATGCGATATCAAAAAGATTTGAAGGTTGTAGATTCGATTTCCGGATACAATATGTTTTGTTAGTAACGCAGTAAGTAACGAGTACTGTCCCGAAAGAACTGTAGATGAATTCTAGCAAAAAAATGGTTTACGTATTATAAAGAAATTACCAATGAAATAGAAATAGATGTGTCTACCCTTTTGAAGACAGGATTTCAAGGAGTGATTTTTTTCTGTTTGTTAAGGTATTACGCGTTAACTGATGAACTTATCTTGGATACCTTTTCTAAAAATGAGATGGAAGACATGTATAACAAAAATTAAATCAATACGAATATTTTTATGATTATAAGGATAATGTAGGTTCAAGTGAGTGAAATTCCGGAAGGCTGAATGTGGGTGAGGTAACCTCATTCGGTGTTCGCGCATGCGCGGTGTTCTCCATCTGTAGCCAGATGAATCGAAAATTCCGTAGGCCCGTCTATTATTCCCTTTATATAATGCCGCTTAAATAAATTAATAGATCTTTTGAATCAAAATCGTTCGGAAAAGTAAAATTATATATTTTTAATGCAAATCGGGCAGGGCATATACACCAGTTTCGGTTCCATTCATAATTTTTCATTTGGAAAGCCGTCGTTATTTAGGGTCTGAAACACGGTAAATAACAAAATTTTACATAACAAGTGTTAATTGCGCATAAAAATGGTGCATAGTTTAGGTTTGAACGCACAATGTCAGGGTTAAGGCCCTATCCCAGCACGAATTGCTGTGTCAGTGTCTCGAGGTGGACTGCGGGGCGCAGTGGAGAGCTGGAGCACTGAGGGGCGCCGGCCCGTAATAACAATTAGTTCTGTAAAACATTAAATTAATGTAGGTAATTTTATCAATTTTTTTTAAATGGATTTCTTGGCTTGCGATAAAATATATCGCGTAAATTTCAAAATCAGGTTCCATATACATTTTCGTCATAAAACGAATTCAAAGTGTCAAAAATTTTTGACTATGTTTGGATTTTTTTCTATCGAGCGAAGTCATTTAAATCGTGTATCGATCTTTCAAAATGGATACCTAAACTACTCAACTCCACTATATATTTTTTCCATACTTCAAGAAACGATGCCAAAAAATGGAAAGAAACAAAGTACTTTTTTGGAGTTTGGCAACCAGATAGGTCCTTAAATACCTAAGATACAGGGTAAGGTACCGTGAAACATGCCTTAGCTTTTAATATAACTTTATTCGTAAATAAAGCCACATAGGTGTATAAGTTAAATTATATAAGCTTAACTTAACTGTGGTCACTTAGGTAGCCAGTACCTATGCACGCACGTTATCTCGATTTGCATAGCGCGGACGAATAGCGGTGTCGACTATAGAACAGTTGCATAGGAACATGGAAGTCCAATTACTGTGATAATATTACATTTATAACGAAATCAGTTGTCTTATACTATGTACGAAAAACAGACACACCTGTATAGTGTATAAAAACAATTGCTATAAAATATTAGATAAACAGTCAAAATAGTTATATTAAAATCTCAAAATCACTTCGGAAAGATAAATATGGAAGAGAAAAATGATAATAGATTTAAACCAGCCCTTTTAACTGGCCAAACAGAAGTTCCAATTTCAAAATAATACCTACATTACAGCTAATAGACTCTTGTTCCATTTTTAAAAGTTCAAAATTCAAAATAATACATTTATAGCTAATAGACTCTAGTTCCATTTTTAAAAGTTCAAAATTCAAAATGATACATTATAGCTAAGAGACTTGTTCCAATTTTAAAAGTTCGAAATTCAAAATAATACTTTACAGCCAATAGATAATTATTCATATAAAATATTCACTATTAAACACCGTCAAAGATGAAAAATATGCTAGAATATTGTTTGCGCGCGACATTGAACAAAACACGCGATCACAATGGATATGAATGAATGTCGTTCACAGTATATACCCGGATAATGATGTTATTTACTTTGCCTTCCGTCATCGACGATCATTGCGAATTCATACGCTGTTGTCTTTTTGTTATTCCAACTAAAACACAACATTGGTTCCAGAGCGTAACACATTTACTGGCAGTAAAACTGCTTGCCATGTGCATGCGATATTAAGCACTGCCTTTATTCAATCAATTAAAAAATATCCAAAGCTAATAAGGTTTACTAATTATTTTTGAAGGGTGAACTGTAAAAAGATTTGAGGCTGTATAGGGAAGTGAGTTGTGGAGTATATTGGGCATATCCAATGAAGTAGCTAAGATGGATGTAATATGTTGCCCTGATCAGGGATGGAAAATAAATACGCAAAACAAAATATATTTTAACTTGAGGATTTTAGTATGCTGTATAGTTTCAATGTGGAAGCCATGTGTTTATAAATTAAAATATTTTTTACTTTAATAAGAATCGAGAATGTATATTCTATATAGTACAGTATCCATACCTATACTAATATTATAAAGACAGTTTGTATTTGTTTACAACGCGTCAAAAACTTCTGTAATTGGTACAGAAGTTTAGGTAAGAAATTGGTTAAAAAATCAGCATTAGAATGCTTGTAACATTCCTTATTTAACATACTTACTTGAATATTTATATCCTAAATATAAAAAAACACAAAAGTCCAGCGCGAAGCGATACCAAAAGTCGAAATTTTCAATAGCGTTTCATAATTGAAAATAATTCATTAATCCGCTGCGTCTACTTAATATAAAAACGCTTTATTCCTTGTTCATTAATATACATTATTAGCAGATTATCAACAACCACTTTCGAATTCACAACCAGGCCAATACATTCCATAATTATTAGATACAACATCAATTAATTAACGGCCTTTGTAGTCATTGAATGTGCAGGATGTGACTGCACATACCTATATCAATAGATCACCGTTGACATAATGAGATTAGCTATTTGCATGGTTATAGAGATGGAAATCTGAAGACAAGTTTTTAACCTAATTCTATAAACTAGATATAAGCTGATGGTAATCGGTAAGTTAAAAAAAGGGCAAAAGGATAGAAGAAAGAATGTCTTAAATCAATATTTAATTAAATTCATAACTCCTCCTTTCTTTGCGAGTCCTTTAAGGTCTCTGCAGTTAAGCTATGGAATTCACTTCCAGTCGCTATTCGCTTAGCTCCTTCTCTATCTTCCTTTAAATTTCTTCTGTACAAACATTACCTGTCCACATCGTATTCCTAACATTAATAATACCTACTAACTGACGTGAGACTGATCTTAAATGAAATTCTTAAATGAAATTATAATGATTCATGTGCACTTTTGTTATTATTAAATATTTTTTTTCATGTATCCTTTATTAGTTTAGTTTGTTTTTTGTTCCTGTTTAGTTTCTTTTTCTTAATAACTATATGTAATACATGTATTTTTCCACTTCTTGCCTACCTTATGTAATTTTTTTTTTCTTACAGTGGTTGCCTGGAAGAGATCGCTCGAAAGCGATAAGGCCGCCAGTTGCCTTTCCTTTACATGTTATTATGTTATTTTTTATATTATAAAGCAACAAAGTGTGAATAAATAAATAAATAAATTAGGCATGAACTAAAAGCTAACCCATATAGGAATTAATTAAGGGATGAACCCAACTAAAATCTAAAGTGCCGAAGCAATCATTAGTAATTATAATTGTTATGTAACGCGATAAATAACTAAGGTTATTCGTCATTATATACTCCGTCTTATTCGTCCTCGAATGTTATTATGTGACAACTACGCCACAGTTTACACAAGGCACAGTCCGTCGTTGAATACTTCCGCTAACAAATTAACTGATGACTAGTGTATTCATAAGTAATTGTTGATAAGATGTATTATGTAACGGCATATTTTATTATACGCATGCGTTGCAATATTCTTTTCCCTCAAGCATACAAAAATGCGGCATTTCTCGACAACAAAATGATTAGGGGAATAGGAGAGGTTAGAGGTTACTCCGTTTACAATGCGGTAAATTCTGACTGGGTTATAAACGAAAATAAATTTAATTAATTACAGACTAAGGGATTCAAATATCGTAAAAATTACGTATCTTGTTAAAGTTACTGGGCATCATTTTTCATTAAATTTTAGTTGACACGATCCTATTGTAGCAGGAATTGAAATAATCTTAAATTTGCTGAATAATAGTAATAATAATTTGAATTTGTAACAAAGGTGTGTGTGAAAGTCCTTACGAAGTTTGAAGATCCGGGTTTAGCATAAATACAAAAATATTTGTGTTACTTTGTACATCGTACATATATATAGGAGAACCGGATTATGCAGACGGATATTTGTACGTGAAGTAAAGATAAGTACCTATTAAATATGTGTATTATAAAAGTAACTAGGGGAAAATTTATATTTATTTATAAACACTTTATTGATATACATAAGGAAACAATAATAAGAAAAGTACGTGGAGCAATAGGTGGCTTTATTGATTATAATCGATCAATTTTTTATTTCATTTAATCAGAAAATTAAATTATAGATCTCAGTTAGTCATTTTATTTTAATCATTGTAAAATTCTTAGCTTTAATAATTACCATAACGTGAACATTTCAATACTTTATTAGTCAATAAAGAGCCAGAGCAAACTAATGTTTACTTGTTAACTTAATAATAATAATTAAGTGGCGCTACAACCTTATAGTTATACGTCTTGTCTTCACATTGCATCCGTTTTTTGGTAATAGACATAGACAATTAGGTGATCGGCCTTCTATCTGACACATTTCGTCGTGTTTTTTGGATTTGAGTCACGCCGATTTCCTTTACCGTACGAGCGAGTGCTAGATCCGCTCTTGGAAATTCCATTAGTGCACTGCCGAGGATAGAACCTTAGAAAGGAGAGTCGCGCGGAGAATCCACTGGCCAACACTTCTTCGTATGTCTGCCTGGAAACTTTAATGTAGTATTGTCTTAACAATATAGCCAGTCTATCAAGGTACAACCAAAACACTATGGTGAAACACAGTGTACGCACTTTCATAACATTTAAAGAATTATTGTTCTTCATACATAAGTTTATATTTAAAACAATGTGCCGTGAACTCAATCCTTAGTGGGAAATTTGGGTACAGTGACTCATTATATCTACCTGTTACCCAAAATGGTTTTTTCCTTTTGTCATATGAGCTTGTGTCATTGTAACTCAAGTTTGAACTTGTGTATGTTAACTAATTACTAAGAATTTTTATTTCCAAGGGTTTGTTTAGATAACGTAAGTTAGAAGTTTTATTTTTATTAATGACACTAATACACAATACAGGATCTAGTAGTAAATCGCAATTACACATGTATTAAGAAGTAATGAGCATTTTTAAGGCATTTTTGACACGCACCTCCACTATGTGGAACCACAGATGTATTTCCATACCAATGAGACCCTAAATCGAGTCCTTCCAAAAAAGAGCGTACCAATTCTTAAAAGGCCGGCAACCCACTTCGAGTCTGGCAATGTGAGTATCTATATGCGGCGGTATCACTTAACATCAGGTCAGCCTCCGATCGCCCATTGAAAAAAAAAATTACGATTTTTTAAATTTAACTTAGCCCTTAAGGCTATTAACTTTCTATGACCATCAAAATGTTGTTTCACGGAAAATAGAACTCAGCATCTCACTCAACATCATAAGACAATATTGTCTTGAATAATCGAAGATAGATAATTTTAAAAACCTCCTCGTAGAAAAACATTACAAAAAATTATCAATGACACTAAATTGTTGTACAGTTCCTTCGAACAGTCATGTCATCATATTTCGTTGTAATATGACTAAATACATCCAGACGGGTTGACTAATTCGTCACCAGGTATAACCATTTGGTAGCAGGTAATAAAATCGACAATTTTTTACGCGCTAATGAGTTCGCAGAGATAGATTACTTGCCCAATTCATCGATTACTCTTGATACTTTGTCTTTTTTATTTTTACTTGATATGTACTTGATATTACATTAGCTGATAGGAATTGTTTGAAATGCTTACATTAATTATATACCTACAACAAAAAACAATTATACTATATAACAAATAAAAGATGGAATACATAATTTATACAAAAAGGTTCAAAGATATTACGAAAGGAAAAAGAAATAAAAATTATCAAACACATTTAACTAAGTAATACTTAATTCGGCTGTGTTGTGTGATGGTGTAAAAGTGAAGTATGTACGTGAGTGTTGCAATTATTTATTGCTAAATAATACAAAAATTGACATCTATTTTATGCGTGTTCCTTTTCCCAAGAACGTACCAGAATAGTTTAACTTAAGCCTTCCCGCGCGACCTTCTATTGTTTTATACTCTTATCCCTAAAGTCATTCTTGCAATATTTTTGACGTCATACTGTTTACCAAATAATTTAATCAGCTTAACATCAAGTTATTATGACAAAAAGTTTCCAAGAGCAATTACTTTTTCATAAAATATATTATATTTATTGCGCATCTAATAGAAAAAATTGAGTTGCTTTAAGCCACAAGATCTAATATTACTTATTACCTAATGGGAAAGGAATTATCTTACTCGCCTATTACGTATGTAAGGGCATGCGCATAGGCACATTCATTTACAACTAACAAGCCATACCGACGTTTGCGCAAATAAAATGATTTCTTAATATCGTCGCTACATTTATGAATTTTAATGAAGTTAAAAATTGTCAAAGAAAAATAATAGATCGTCTTTAGAAATATGGAATAGTTTAATTCTAACAAGTTTAAATGGTGCATGAATTACAACATTTTTAAGATTAGGTTAGTGAGAAACTAAACTTATATAGCAAATATTTAAAACGCTGTAAGTGTGAAGAGATAAAAATGAATAGCTGCCCAGCAGCGTACATATACAGAAGTATAAAGAAATTTTAAAAAATCATGGTCATGTGATATTTACGCAATGCAACAATAATAATTAAATCAACAGAAATTTCGAATACAGTGACACAAAAATTCGCTGCATATAAAATATTAACTTTTGTAAACATGTCACCGGCTATTTTTGTTCGTCTTCAACTTCCCTAACCTTAACATTTTAACCTTTATGCAAGTATATAACTGCATGGTTTATCGAAACACAAGGCCGTTGTTTTATTAGTATTTGAGTAACGCGTGTCGTTTACAAGTTACTCTTAACGTGTGTTATCGGCGAACGATAATTTTATGTGTGCACGCCAGTTGAGTGATTTTTCCACGCACACTAGTATAGAGTACAATTTCCTTTTTAAGGACTGAAAACACTCTTCAATGTTTCAGAGTATTTTGTTTAAATATTAACTAGCTCTATGAGTAATGGAGATCTTGGATTTGACAGATCCAAATCCGGCGAAATAATAATTGTTTTATGTTTTTAGGACAGATAATACATACATACATATGATGACCCAGCCACAGAAACATATTACATAATTTCAAGAAAAACTATAGTAATACAGTAGCCAGAGCAGTAACCAGCTCTAAGTTAAATAACTTGATGATAAAGCTAAACAAGTCACAGATTAGCAAAAGTTTTAAATAAATAAAGACTTATCACAAGGCAAGCCATCTTATTGTTCCAATTAACGGACAGGAAATAGGAAATTCCCTTCGATGGAGATGACAACACTAGCAATGGTAAATTCATTTAATCGCAAATATTATGTAACATGGCATAGCTCACGTAACCACACCAAGTACCATACGTTCCGCACACAATTACTTTTCTCGCACATATGTAATTTTCAGAGACTCTCAATCGTATTAGTTCGATAATATATCGATGGTGAGCTGGCCAATTGGTAAAGCAGCTAAAACATTCCTCTTATACATTGAGGTGATGTAGTCACTGTTGAATTAGCTGAAATTTTAGTGATTTCCGTCGTCCTCAAGACACCACCACATGACGAGGTTATACTCTAATAGTACTAGCCAAAGTGATAATTTCGTTACACAACAGTTATACAAGCGTTATCAACCAGTTCCATGTATCCACGGTGCATTTGGCAAGACGCGTAGTGAAAGTGAGTGCGCTTGTCGCGTGCGCACACCAGCCGACCTTGCCATAAACGTCGAACCATCCACTGCACCACTTACCTTGAAGTTTTTGCCTGTTTCAACATAGTCAGGTGTCTTCCTTGGGATCGGTTAGCCCGTATCGGTCTAATCGCTGACCCATAGAATACTTAGTACTTGGATATATATTTACAGACGTGGATGTGTGAGTCGTATACTTTATGTAGAGAAGTTAGAGAAGTAAATTTAAAAATTGAATACCACTGATTTCAAAAATGGAATACAGTGGCATTCCAAATTAAAACCTAGCAATTGCATTTAATCCTTCTTAGTTAATATTCTGTTCACTGAATACTGCAGATATAACCATTGAAATAAAACCAAGAAATCTACCTACAGTGAGTACAGCACTCAGGCCTCAGGGACACAATTAAATGATGTGTCATGATTGATTTTACAATATTTTCAACGGTACAACGTACGAATTTTATAGATTATTTAACGACTGATTAAAGGAATATATCAGTAAAAGACCTTATTAAGCTCCTACTTATTGTAATTATTATAATTTTCGACACTTGTTATTTTAACGACAAATAAATTCATTAAATTCCTAACATATCTTCCTTTTCCCTCCCTCTAAGTCTCGGAAATGTAAAGTTTTAGATTTGTATAAATATGAACAAGAGTTAAAAATTAGTTGGCCAAAGAAGTTTCACTACTGACATGTGTACTTTGTACGCATGCAGTTTTTTTTATTTTAAATATTTAGGAACCCTTTGTAACTGTTACTTTATAATTATCTCTTACTCAATCTATTTACTTATGTAAGATTCGAAACTTACCACTAAGCATGACATACTCCTATGTCAAATTCCTGTCATATTCAACAAGTTATGACTATGAATCTTACCCTTGAGTACTTTCCTTACTAAAATTTTATTTAAAATAATATTATAATATCGAAGAAAATAATAATAATAATAACTGCTTATGAGTAACAGTGCGCAAAATGCGTTCAAACAGTTTTGTACCTATTAGAGGAAGTATTTATTACAGAATACAAAAACCAGTTATTATCAGTTACCTTATCTAAAAGACCTTTAAATAGATGTATAAACACGTTTTTAATTTGCGGAATGTTGTTAGGAAAGCGTCATATCTAGTGATAAATTATATTATGAATATTATTGCTAATTTATATTTTATTGTCTGTGGACATCTGGAGTGTATATATAAAATTATAACTTAATTATTTTTAGTTAATCGTTTATTTAATTGTTAAAGTCTTTATTATTCTAATATTACTTGGGTGGAGAGTTTGTCGATTTATTAGTTAAGAAACACTTTGCACCTAATATATTTCAATATATTTTAATGAGCTTAAATTATAAGGTCATTTAAAAATGGTTTCATTTGAGAATAGGTTCTATACTTTATTGAAACGAAAGACAAAACTAAGACTTTCATGTCTAAGCGGCTACTTGACCTTGAAATTTCAGAGTTTGATGCGCGGTTCCGGGTTCAGAACGATAGCTGTTTCGGTGAGACACACAAATTCATCAAAATAATCAGTGAAATATGCACAAAATCGAACACTTTTTAAGGGTCAGGAATTGTCAACTAAGGATTTTTTTTTAAATTCTACTACTCGTGTACATTACGTTAGAATAGTCTGTTATTGTTGTTAATCGCAGTCACGTGTACGCAAGGACGCGAGATCTCTCGCTGCCTTGCAGTTTCGCAATCACTCGTAAGTATATGATTGAATTGTTCTAGAATCATCGTAATTTATTTCTTAATTGCTTCAATTTAATTGAAAAGTTTTTATATAAGTTTATTAATTATTTATGTAATTTGTACAATTGCATTTGTTTTGTAATCTTTAATCTGTAATTAATTCTCCATATGTGTATTTTTAATCAAAAATAATAAGACGTAGGAAGCAACACGCGCCTACAAATTTTAAAATATGAGACTTGCCTATCGGAAATTGAGGTTTTTGTCCCTTCAGTTCTTCAACCAATCTGTATATTATTTCAGTTTGAAAATAAAATTATTAACGAATACCAGTGTATTTTTTTCGTCAGCACAAAAAGCAGTGGAAGCTCATTTTCGAAACTGAGCTGATCATCAATATGTTTAACTGCTTATTAAGAATATCAACAGATACAAAAATCTAAGCAGAACAATATACCCGTATTTCCACAGGTAACAAGGTGGTGTGCAGTAGAAAACGCTCTAAATATTAAAAGACATAAAATATGTATTGGTAAATAGTAACTACTGGTTCGGGGCCGCGAGAGCGAGCGACCTCTAGCCTCCGCCCGCTTTATAACGGCTAGCATTGAGGCATTTACCTTTCCTAGGTCGGATTTGTCCTCAATAAAGGCACAGTTCATGAATAACAGTCTGTTAACTTTGTTTAAATAATTTGTAAGAAAAGCTTAAAACATAGTTACTCGTCCATTACATTTTTAGGAGATTAAACGTCTAGCTATTAGATTAACAATAATTATAATAATAATTTGTTGCAAGCGTATGGTACAAAAATATATAGGTGGTACAACCTAAACTTCGCATATTCTAGCATATAATGGCGTGCAAAATAGTTTGAAATGGTAGGTTTTACATAGAACTAGAAGTTAATCAATTGTGAATCATATGATTAAAGTCTAATTAAAAGTAATTCTTATATTACTTTATCACTACATCATCCCATTATTAAAAGTTAAAACATTAACACACATATTAATTATAATGTTTCACTCAAATAATCATAAATAGAATAATATTTTTTTCCGTAGTAGGAAGATCTTTTATCTCGTGTGAATTTCTATGTAAGGACTCATAGTCGACTTAGCTAAGAGTGGTTTCGGTATGTCTGATCCGACATGTTAAAGATAAAAACGCGTGAAGTTAATAGCTAGAAGTGAAATGTCTAAAGTTATAGAGTATCCGAAAGTTCTAGAATTCTTTACAGGAACTGCAAAAAACATGTCTGTCCCTTTTCTCCACAAAGTAGAAGGCATCAGCTACCATCATACATAACTGGAAGTATATGACGAAAGCGCCTAATTGCCATGTTATATCTGATTTTCTAAAGGACCTATTCCCTGACGTTGACTAGCTATTTCCAATTGTCTGTAAACCAGGCTCGAAGCGTTGATTTATTGCGATGTATGGAATGTTGTCTCGGTTAAGACACAAATTTTGTGCAATATGCCTAATTCGACAAACACGCTCACTTGCTACTTGGGCGGTCATTTAAACACGATCGAGCGTTTTATTCTAGGTTTTCGTTATTAGCACTAACTAGTTCGAATAGGTCTAGCATGCGTGATTAGTTCGGTACTCAGGGCTTTAATTCTAGTAGAACGGTATGTGTTTCGAAACAGTAATTTCAAATATTTAGATAATATTGAGTAGAGAACGTGTCTTAACGTTTTAGTAAAGAAAATGTAGTTTAACTCGAGCTAATTCTAAGGTTTTATTGCTAAATACATTCGCCATAACTTCGTAAGGGTTGATTTTGTTGTTGGCATTAACTGGAGACTTTGATTCTAGACATATATTGAGAAAAGGCTTCTGTCCTGCGATGGACTTTTCCTTCTTCAACCTGAAACTATGAACAGTCTAACATTATAAATACCAATAAAGGTAATGTTTTAAATATAATTAATTTATAAAGATGAAATCCTCTACTGAAAATATAGGTAATTGTGTAATCTTATATATTATTTTCTTAGTAATTTGCTATGATATACCGGAAAAGTATCTTAATGCAGTGTAATCTACAAATATATATACCCTAATTCTAAAAACGCAGAGCGTGCTTCAATTGTTTGACAGTTGCAGTGGACATTTTGACAGTTGACATATCTACTTTGATGCTACAGTAAATTCGTGATAATGAAGAACTAATCCTTTTGAAATTCGAAAGCATAAACGCGTGCGCTATCAATAGCTAGTGGTTTAAGTTTATTACCAGGAATTTGAAATATCAGGTCGAACATAAAAAACACTAATTTTAACACAAAGTTGTTACAAGTACTTGCTTTTGTTACACCGATGTGAAGTATTAAATAAAAATTATGTAAATGTTAATTTACCTTATTGTCGACACTTGACAGGTGGTGAGTGGTTACGGACAGATTGGCTCTTGTAATTGAATATGTTAAATTCTTTACTGTTAAAATTAATAGTAGTCTGACACAACAAATTTGAGTTAAAAAAATATTAATGCGTCGTAAAGTACAACAGCAGAATAACAGCAGAGCATGCAAATGAAGATTTATAAAGTGTAGTATATAGAATACGAAGCATTTGACCAGAAAAATTACATCTAAAGTATACAAGTAAACAAGACGAAAAACATAAGAAAAAACCTGCGTCCGTACTCTGTAACTTCCAATGGCGTCGTTTTTGTAAGCTTGATATAGTTCTCTCAATATCCAAAGGGCTAATGTCGCAACCTCTGCGCGGAACATAAACTCAGGATTAAGATCAGGATCACTGACAGTATCGCTATTGGAAGTTACAGAGTAAGTGCCCTGGCCCATGTGCAATGACTGCTAGCACCTTAAAATAGTTTTCCGGTATTTGTTATCGTGGTTCGTTTTATATAGATTGCCCACTAAGCACAATTTTTTGAAAATGTATTATTTCTGGATCACAATAGTAATCCACTAAACATGAAGTTTCTTTTACAGTTTCAAATATATGTTTTAGCATATATAAACTGTTTACCTTAATTGACTTGGTATGTCATTAATTTTTATATTTAGAATAATTATTACATTATGAATATGGAATGACATATCTTACTATAAATGGTGCTAAATAAATAGTTATACGATATTGATTATGGTATATTAAGCGGATGTATCTACGAAAGGACAATCGTTTCGCCAATCTGTTGAAAGTATTGGTTTGGTAAATATTCATTATATAGGAAAGATTACCAAGAAATAATTTAAATGACGGGATTTCATATCACATACATTATTAAATTTTATGCTTGTTCAATATATCAATAGAACTATTTCGAGAAACTTAAAATATAGTAAATTAAAATACAAATTTATCTTTTTTATTAACCAACATAGTATAAATCTACATACATATAAATAAAGATGAATCGCAAAATATGTTGCTAAAACTCGCGTCAGGAGGCTCACCTGATGTTAAGTGATACCACCGCCCATGGACACTCTCAATGTCAAAGGGCTCGCGAGTGCGTTGCCGGTCTTTTAAGAGTTGGCCTATCTGTGCGTATTTAACATTCGCTCGAACGGTGAAGGAAAACATCATGAGGAAACCGGCTTGCCTTAGACCCAAAAAGTCGACTGCATGGCACAGGAGGCTCATCACCTACTCGTCTATTAGATTGACAAATGATCATGAAACAGATACAGAAGAGGCCCAGTTGTATAAAGGTTGTAGCGCCACTGATTTTTTTTTTTAATTTTACATGACTTCAAGGCCACTTAAAAGTGAGAGATGTCTCGAAAATGTCACAGTATATTTACGGCATGTTTCTATTACAATGTACCTTGACATATAAGACAAGTAATCTTTGATTGAATTACACATTTCTTAAATATTTGCTTAATAGAGATTTTTAAATAACTTTTGTATGTGGCAAGAGGAGATTCCGCAGAGCAGTGTTGGCCTAGTGGCTTTAGCGTGCGACTCTCATCCCTGAGGTCGTAGGTTCGATCCCCAGCGCCCAATGGACTTTCTTTCTATGTGCGCATTTAGCTTTCGCTCGAATGGTAAAGGAAAATATCGTGAGGAAACCGGCGTTCCTTAGATCGAAAACGTTGACCGCGTGTCACAAGAGGCTGATCTACTTGCCTATTAGATTAACAAATGATCATGAAACAGATACAGAAATCTGAGGCCCAGACCTAAAAAAGGTTGTAGGCTGTAGCGCCACTGATTTATTTTGGACCAGATTAAGGAAACAGCATGTACAATGTACATGGCATAGAGTAGATCTAGGAATGAATAGATGATAGACATATGTAAAGTATCTGAAATAAAAGGCTTTTATTATTCTTATTATGTGTGCAGATTATCAGCCTTAACGATTCAACGATTTGTCTCTTTATGTTATTATTATCTCTTTGATGTAACTACTTGCGTGTAAATATAATAGATCATTTATTAATAAATAAAAGTTTAAAGTCATCAATCATTGAGATCACTGTAGAAGTTACGTGGTAAGCTTGCTGATTCATGTATTTCTTATTGAAACAGTATAATAGCAGAATGGGTTATATTTAGTTCGTATTATTCTAGTGTGCGCATTGCGTCATATGTTTACTAGCGGTAGGTGTGCATGAGTACTGGTTGGAAACTCCTCCTGCATTTTGCATACTAAGCCAATTTATTTTAAAGAAAAAATATTTCCTGCTTATTTTTTTACAAAATTTATCAGCTTTTATAACTCGACCTTAATGCCCTGGTTGAGTTACCACTCACTGAGATTCACAGACCTTGAGTGTGATGGTATCAAAGTCCAAAATACTACTTTAATACTGTATTCTATTAATATTTTGCGTACAAATTAAAAGAAGAATAGATAATACTAAAATTTTGTATATACTAAAAACTTGTTCGGAATTCAAAACTTAGTTTTTAAAATAAGATTTGCTGTTTTTCAGGTAACCGCTTTAAACTGAACTGAAACAACGAAATTGGATCATATTTTCTAATCATATTCGATTTTCAAATATGTCTCATAATTTGTGTTTACGGGTGGCCAGACAGCCAATTAATTCCAAATACTAAAACAGTAAAACATAGACAGTAGACACCTCCGTGAAGGTTGTAAATCAATACGACAATAATGTAAATCGTCGCGATTGTTATCTACGATTCAGCTTGGACATGATGTCACTGACAACTGACAGCCGACAACGAGGCCTTGGTCGCCTTGGTGGCAAAACTGCTCTTTAGTTTTATTAAATACCGTGCGATACATTATATTTACATAATAAATGCAAAAGTAAACCTTGCAGCGTGTTTTTCTCTTTTGATAAATGATTACTGTTAAGAAATATATTTTATAGAGACCATTAAGTTCCATTTTAAATGAAATATTCAGCGTAAGAGCAAATAATACATTCATATTGTATAAATCTTTAAATAAGTAGAACCAAAAACATGATTTCGTTTCTAGTTTTTTATTAAGTATGTTGTTGACGCCTTCATCAGACACTAACATCGTCGTATACGGACTTTTTCAGTTCCCGGAAGAGAAATATATAAATTAGGTAAAAAACGTACCTAACTGTTATATTATGCTTGTCGTATATTTAAGGTTAAACACATTGTTGTCAAAATTTTTTGAAATGATACTTCTTTTGGCGCGTTAGGGAAAAATGAGGAAACTTTTACGATGCGTACGCACACCGTCACAAAAAACCGACACCCTGAAGTTAGCTATAGTCAACATTATAGTTTTTTATATTGTTAGTGTCGTTTTTTCTACATACGTAGAATAAAATTTTTGAACAGATTTTTATCTTCTAACGCGTGTACGTAAGTACACACACGTTTTTTTAAATTATGTATTATGCGACGTAAAACAGTTAAAATAAAACTTTGCTAAAATAGACAAACTGTTTTCATGTAATATTAATACCTCTGTTAACAGAAAATTTAAGGATTAAATTCAAATTACAATATTAACAAAGATTAATTTTGTCAAAGTTCCATGTTTTTGTTAGTCAAAACGAGTTTAGATTTTTTGCTTTATTACGTTTATTAACGTATACAGGTAAATCATTCCTATTTCTCATTACTCGTAAGTCATTGTTGAGTGGATCGTAATTTGCGCAGTATGTTACAAGGTCAAAGTTAGGACGTAAATGATGACATATAGTTGACGATCGTAGAATAAATTACATTGGTTTCATAACATGCTGGAGTAGTGATATGTTTCTTGTTATATTTAGATATAAAAGATATTATATAATATGTGATACGCTGGTGAATATTGGCAGAAATATGCTCAAGATACAGCAAGATGGAGACGGTTGAAAAAGGTCTTTACTTTTAAAAGAAGTTCTGGAAAAAATATAATTTTGCATAATATGTACAGACCAAAACGCTAAGTGTATTAGACATTTTCTGACATGCATAGTGATTTAAACAAAGAAAAATCCAAAGGAATGTGTTACTGATAATGAATTCAAAAAATACACTTCGCATACACAACTGTTAAGTATGTAATAAAATAATTATATTATTACAATGATGTAAATTTGTTTTGATCTCTGAATACTGACGCACGATATAACAAAGGATATGTATGGACAGGTGCATTTTTCAGCGCCACGAGCAATCAACTTCTTTAATATCAGCCAATAATTACAAAATCGCTATACATACTGCCAATTGAAACTAACTTTATTAAAAGGAGTTATAGTGGTGCATATTGTGTGACTATAGCTTTAAAAAACTGGTTGGCGAGTTCAATTGTACCATTTCACACTCGTAGACTCTGTTTCCACTTTTGTGCATCCATGGAATGCCGGATTTAAGAATCTGAAGGGCTCGGGCCAATAAAGAAGTCCCTAATTATTTTCAAAAAAGCGATTATTTAAAGTATAGATTATTTCATTATTTTAGTCTCTTTTGTAGGGGTCCCTCTTTTTTGTTGCCCCTCAGTTGCCCTCCCATAAATCCAGGGCTGCCGTGTAGGAAGGTCTCTTTGAGTATCATTTACCTCCTAGATTTATCAAATGGAGTTACCAATTATTATGAATTCGGCCTCCACAGTCATCCTTCAATAAGAACGATATTTGGCAACCGTCTTCTAGTTCTCTTATCCATCGTTTTTGTCTGGACTCCGCGCAGTTCCTTATCAATTCAGGGTCAGATCTTTAGCGTTGTCAACTACTGCCACGGCATTCACGCCAAAAAATGCTTCAGGCTACAAAACTATAATCACCTTTTAAGCAGGTAATGAAATTTCCAATGTTTTTCTATGAAATTATGTTCTCAGTACTAGAACACTTATGAACGCTGCTTTTAAGTGCTACATTTCGCCTGATTGATTCTTTTTTTAAATTGATAACCGGAAACAAATAGAACCTACTTTTACAATCGACCTTGACTTCGACCCCTGCTGTGTACCAATAGTTTTATCGATGTGCGCAATTAACACATGCATGTAAAGGAAAACATGAGGAAATTTGCACATCCAGAGATAACCAAACATTCATCAGACGCGTGTCAGGCACAAGCGGATGATCTGATGACCATACGTAAAACTTTATATTACATTGAAGTAGGACTACATTAAAGCTGTGGATAAGTAACTGTCTGGTTATAAAAAGTTTGTAACCGTATTATAAATAACTGTATATCACAACGGTCAGTGATATGTCTAGACCGATGCATTGTTACCGACCCCGACAAGATAAGCTCATGCTTATTAATCTTCAAATTCATGTTATATGAATATTAGAGATTCAATACCTAATCGCTATATGTTTATAGAGTTAAAATGATTTGATTCTTTCTCTAATGGCCGATTTACATTATCTTAGTGTTTAGGAGAGTGCTTTAGTACAATTTGAAAGGCAAGTTCTTTAGCGTAGCGTTTACTAAAGCAAGTAGCGTTTACATGTTTCAACTAAAGTACTATCCTAAAGCACTCTCCTAAACACTAATGATAATGTAAATCGGCCTTAAGATTAATAAGGTATACAGTTCTGCTTCGTTTTGTTTTGCCAGGCGAGCCTAGGACATCCGGGTTATAAGTGAACTACAAACTTCTTGCCAGTAAAAATAGTATTAGCTGTTTCCGAAAATTAAATAAGAAACGTATTACGACGAGTACTGGATCATTATTCATTTGTTTTTAATAAAATAATTTATATAAACAGTTATAGGTACCAGATAATAGAGTGGTAAAAACTAAACATAATAGCTATTAATATAACTCACTTGAAGACTTTGATGGAAGGTGGTCACCGCTTACACCGCCCATTACCATCTGCAATAAGGGAATTGCAGGTGCGTTGCGACCTTTTGCTTATTTCTTTTTGCTTTTATTACATTACAAATGCATTTAACGTGTGAATGGAAGATCTCCAGCTTTTAAAAGTGCAAGTTGATATAATATGTATAATTTAAAATGTCTCAAATAATGTGATGCTAAACGTATGACTTATATGAATTTCTCTACGTTCCCACACATTCACGAAATCCGTCACGTTGTGTGTGTGGCGTTTCAGTGTGGGAGTGAACGTAGTCGATTACCACGACTAAATGTAAGTAAATTGTTTGTACGCTTTATTGCATTGTATTAAAGGTTATATTCGCATACAGCTTATATTCAGTAGTTGACGGTGCCGTATTGTTTCATGTTTAGGTATCACTGTGTTGAGGTTAAGTAGAGCGGCGTTATCTCCGAACAAAGATTCCGTGGAGTTCTGATTAACAAAACAAACAATATTAAATTTTTCTGTTTAAGAATGCTGTTACTTTTCTTAAACATGGCCGACAGCGTATTATAGTATTTTACTGCGATATCAATAAATCACTAAGTGCCAATTAAATGACGTGTTGACGTAAGAAAACAATGTATAAAGGCGAAATGTTTCATAATTGGTAGGTGTTTAGCGTATTGGCCATCTAGCCTAAATGTCATCGAACGGAGTTTTGCAAGAACGTCAATCACGGGCGGTCACCTACTTTCGCGATCGGCCGACGGCGATTAGCCGACTATTTACATTCACTGAGACCTCACTTCGCTTCCACGCAACAATTGTTTCTATAGGAATCTTTTATTTATGGCATCAGAGTGTCTGTGTGCGTGAGCAGTAACCGACGCTTGTGTCTTACCTGTTTGATAGCGCAGTGGCGGCGCGTCAAAATCGACTTTATAGCCGAGGAGGTGGGTCGATATTCAATTGCAGGCTGGTGACAGAAATGCTTTACCGATAATAAGTCAACGCTCGAACTCGCCTGTTTGACAGGATTCCAACCGCGTCTGTCCCTGTTTGTTTATTGTAACGAGCTTAAGGTGCGGTTTCGAGTGATCTCCTGGATCGCCTTCTGTGATTGTTCTCTCCGCTACTCGGTGTGTTTGTGCTGGTATGATACGTCATTGTACCGCGCTCGCCTCGCCGTATCCATAATTGCTCGTCGACCGACTTTAACAGCTCTTCGTTGATTAGTTTCGCGATGATTTATATTATTAATTCTAAGTTTCATCTAAATTAATCTAGTAATAGATTATCAAATTTTATTTATTATCGTACGAATTAATATCATTCATTATTTAATATGTTATAAATTAAACAATTCGACTGCTTTGATACTTCATGTATTGATTTATAGATAGACATTATCATTTTGGATTGTTTGATACTAGATACTGCTTATTGATTTGTTTCCTATCTGTATAGGGGACACAATATTTGGAAGCTACATTTTGGTGATAGCTTGGAAAATTATTAGATAAGGGAAGGTCAACAAGGAGTCGTCCGCGCGGGTGGCACCGCACATGACGCGGCGCGACTGTCGATGCGACGAGCCGTCAACGGGAACGCGCATTCCCGCATAAA
Source organism: Pieris napi (assembly GCF_905475465.1). Lineage (NCBI taxonomy): Eukaryota > Metazoa > Arthropoda > Insecta > Lepidoptera > Pieridae > Pieris > Pieris napi. The sequence continues at coordinate 6,176,348 of NC_062236.1, read as the reverse complement.
CTTGAATCTAAAACTCGTTTACAATCCACTACTCACTGCGCGCTGATCATTTCTGTATAGGTTAAATCCAGCAATCAATGTATGGCAAACAATACATTGAATTCGTAATTTTTTACGCAGATGGTTGTGCAAATGCCTTCTCGCTCGCACGCGCCCGACCTCCTTACAAGTGCCGCCCGCAAGGTCGGCTGCCTTAATTAATAAACTCACCGTAAAGTATTTGAGATCGGTGACTACAATTCTACTCAGCCTTTGTCTTATCGACCTTATTTTATTTTTCTTAATTTATTGATTTAAATGCATAGATGAAATAATGAAAGCTTCTGAATAGTCAGCTTGAAAAGTAATTTACAATGTGGCGCAAAATAAATTTTTACGTGTTAGTGGCAGAGTGCCGGACATCTGTCATCATCACCTATTAACACCTGCACGGTAACAAATTATGACGACTTGTAAAATTTATTTGTCTGTTTACTTGTAGCTAATTTAACTAAGAATGAGTTTATATTTAAGGTTCGAATTTAATTATACAATTACAAATATATTATTTCTTGCGTTACTTGAGTAAACATCGCTATATTAGTGTTATTTATTGAATTAAAACTTTCGGGTGAAGTGCGTGTTATGTATTAATACAGATTTAAAAAAGCTACCTATAAAGGATTTGTAACTGAATATTAGACACAAATCAAATTCCCAAAACAATTTAAACTAGTCTAAATATCTCAGTAACAATCACAATGTTAAAAAGCATTAGTTCATTCCTGTTCAATCAATTGTAGTTTAATCGTTTACAAAATTGTAATTTAAAGTTTGTAGCAATTTTGACATTAGTTTTACTCTTGTATTCTAATCTGTTTTTGGTTAAAGCAATTTGTATGACTTGTAACAAGGTAGGAACTAAGGAATAATGGTAATCCATTAAACCATATTTAAATTTTTAATGAACCTATACGCAAAACAGAATACGTTCATAATCAAATTATTTATTGTTACCCAAGCACTCGCTAATCTTGAAGTTACATAAATAATCTAACTAGGCAGCGACCAATACATGACTTGATAATCGTAACATTAGGTAAACCTGTTGGTATTATTTAATCAATACGATGATTAAAACGAATTGCCTACAATTTGCGGGAAAAGTTATTAAATTTATTTATAAATAAATAATAGTTTCTAGTGTTAACAATGATTTGTCAATTTAAAAGGGCTTCTCAATAAATATTATTACACCAAAAACTGTTCACGATTTCCAAATCCGAGCACCTTGCTTAAATTTAAATGATAAAGAGCACATCAAATGTAGTCATAACAGGTTGTATAAATTGAAGTAAGTGTGTCTAATGCCGACTTGCTTATGGGATTGCTATAAATAGCGGTTTTGCAAGTAACTGGATTGACGCCGAGATCTGTGGCCGATTCGAGCGAGCGTCTGTTTCGAGACCACTTCGCAGATGTATAAGAAATAATTTGCATTTAATTGCCTTAAGCTCCATTAACATTTAAATTTCGACTTTAAAGTTGTCAAATAGAAAAATGAAAGGGGTTTACCGCTAGATCTAGAATCTAGTTTTTGACTTAGTATTATGTAATACGTTAAAAATCAAAGAACAAAGCTTGTCACGTCTACATAATTTAATATTAATCTATACGCTGCGAGGCTCACATTGTTACCTGCTTATGTAAGTCGGAGCGTCTTCTACTTTCGAATCAAGTTTATTGACACGGCAAGCTCGACAAATGCCTGCTTAACAGTTACATCGCTTCGGCTTCACTTTGATTATGAGTATACGCGATCTTACTTCTCTGTAACGTTCTCATTTCGACACAAAACCGGATCTGAGATGTACGCTCCAAGGGTGACGTTAAGAATCGCATCACGCCAAATATGGTCAACGCGTATTTATTATTTTAATATTAAATAGTTGTTGTTGTCTGACCAAAATTGGACGTGTCATCGCTTGTCAGCGTCTCCAGAAGCATAGTGAACAAGGGGGACTTGAAAGGTTTAACACTTGATTTACATTTCAATAAAGATGTCAGAGAGCAAATACTATTAGCAATAATTTAATCGGTTCAAGATTTATAAATCTATTAAGAGATTTTATGTTAATTTTATATGGACCGCCTCCGTGTATCGGTTTCCTAGTAAGCCAGTCGAGTGGCGACCATTAAGTTTAATGCCAATAAATCTAGCGGTGTAAACGGTTTGTCGCGGAGCAGTCGCGCGCGCAGCTAATCACTGCTTAGATCGCTAAGCTCCTTTCGTCAGGTTTTGTGAGGATACGCCCGGTTTTATTACATCGATTTTAGTTTGTGAAATTCAACGTACGACAAAATAATCACGAATTAATTTAAATGACTGTGCCAAGCCAGTGTTTCTCAAACGATAATTGCTTCGGGAAGAATGAACGACTGATTTTTTCTAAACATCGGTCGTTCATCACAGATCATCATCACAGAATAATCTTATGCCTCATTTTATTATGGAACCGTTAGAAAACACTTGAATGCTATTTAAATATTCCATTTCCATTAAACACAGCAATACAGCTTAGCCCTTATAATAACATATCACTGTAACGTTTAACGTATTAGGTTACTTACATATAATTGATTGGATATATGAAGGATTCGCAGTATAAAGGCGGCACGCGAACACATAAATAAGGCAGTTCTTTGAGTGTTTGACAACAGAGTATAAATGTCACTTTAATAAATTTTATTAAAATAAATACTATTCATTATTTATGGCCATATTCGTTTTTTTTTGCAAATTTTTGCTACAGTATTATTTGTAGCGTTTCTTTCAAAACATACAATCGAAAAATAATAATTTGTAATACACAATTTATAAATGTGTTAAAATACCAACAAACGATTACAAAAAATGTACTTTTTATTTAAAATTAAACTAAAAACTGATGCTTAAAAACACTAAAAATTTCATTTCTTGGAGTTTTGAGGTTGACAATTGACTAATAAATCTGTAAGTACGTTTTCTTGGTTATACCGTAGTTCAATGACCTTTAAAGCTTTTAATTGTATTATATTTAAATACGAGGCACGTAAGATAAAAATAAAGTGGTTAGAGATGATAAATCTCATGTTTTATTTTGCGACGGCGCATCTTTGCATTCGTTACTCTGCTACTCGTATATTACCCGCGTGTATTTGTTAAGAGTGTAATCGTTAGTCACTGACATCGAAACGCATAGTAAATGAAAATTGAACAGATACGACACCACTACTATCAACTGTTTTCAAACTTATACACGAATAAATTAAAACAATTATCCTTTCCTTAAACCATATATATTTATTAATATTTTATCGTCTTCATATGTGTCATTTATGTTACATTAGGAATTCTGTTTGCTACCGCAGTGAACATCACACTAATAATAAACGTGTATATGTGTTTTCTAATAAATAAACTTTAGTTGACCGAAATTGAATTGTGCGGACGCATCCGTGAATAGTAGGGCTCTACATAATTGAGATTGATACAGAGCGGTCCTTAAATCATCTTGGGAACGGAATAATAAAACTAAAGGTTGGTCAACGGCATCTCTAGCCCATAGACGCCTGACGCGCAATGCGATCCGTCTTTCTGGTTGACCAATCATAATTAAGCGAAACGCGCCATCATTTCGTTATACATTCTCACGATACGGGTTCTTCCAACACTAATTACAATTAAAGTAATATATAAATATTGCATTCCAAAATGGCAAACATTAAATAAAGTTTCGTGTTCGCTTCCAAGAACCATAGTCTGTTGTGTCAATTTGAAAATAACTTTAACAAAACTATCTGAAACCAGAAAAAGACAGAAAAATTGTTTACTTTATGAATAAATATTACATTTTATAGTGTCAAGACACAACCAAAAGGTCAGAATAAGACAAAGACTGGTAATTTTTCACGTGCGTTTTAAATTCAACTGTTGCTCAAAAGCCATATTTATCAGAAAGTAACGAGGCTAATTGTCATTTCTATCCTCTCTGAGGCTTACATCATCTTTGATAATATCTCGAAAGCGCATCGAGCGTGTAGGCATTTACATAGATCGCGCCCACAATGTACTGTCCACCAAGATTTTTACATTCGAACGAGTATTATACGGTCAAGTTAAAATGTTTATAATTCGTGAGACAATACTGACAGGACAACCTCCCCTTTACATATCAGCATTTGATTTCACTCAGACAGGTTCTGTAGGAATGTATGCCGTGGCATACGACCGAGTTTAATAAAGCGCGCACTTGCTACTTTATTACTTTTTGTAGTCATAAATAAAAACGCTTTCGAGAAAAAACGTTTTATGCTTTATTGAGCCCGTCGATTTTGTTCTGTGTGCTTGTTTTGAATTTTTTTGATGTCAAAAGTTAAATGCTTTTAACGTATTTATTGCTGGGTCAGTTAAGGGGTTTCTCCTTTATGCGGTGCTGTGTTTCTATATATTAAGCGTACTGAAGAATTGGTGCCAATTGTTCTTGTTTCGTAGAAACATATGCTTTAAAATTTACTGTCTGTTAAACATTGCTCTAGTATATTAAAGTATTAAATTTATTATATACTTAATTGTAGGAAAAGCTGCTTATAAGTCGCGTAGTATGCGTAGGCGGTGTTCGATGACGTCACAAGCTCTACGGCTTCGTAGCGTGCTACGAAACATATTATGAGTATTTTCTAAACTTTAGTATTAAGAAATTACGCAGGCTTAAATTATATTGTCTGGTCCAAAAGTAAAGTTTTAAAATAGATAAAGAAATGAAAGCGTGTCGCGAAAGTTTGTCACGTATCTCTTACGGAATATTCATTTGTAGTTGTATTTGTTACACATACATGTGCCCACGCCAATTCTATACATAGCAAAAATTAACGGATTATTATAAATATACATTATTAAACACACATATAGTTTATTTGTGCCAAATACAATCCGTTTAGCGAATCCGAGATAAATTCACTTACCTGCCGCGACCGCAGCGCGTTTCAATAATAACCGTGATATTGCGATGATACCGACTGGAAAAACTTGTTCACCGGATGTCGATATCCTTAAAGGATCGCGGTACTGTGTGTATCAACAACTACATTTCCCCGCAGCTATACATTGCGGTGTATTGGCTGGAAAGCTTCGGAACGTGTTAGCAGAAACGTCAATGTATTTGAAGTCGTTTTCATGTGTACCTTATTAATGGTGTATACGGGACGTTTTGGTTTTTGGTGAGGGCGCATGGCTTTCATTCATGCCGCCTCAAGCTACGTACCGATCTCATCTTCCAATTACCGCAGCAACTGTTAAGTACTTATACTTTGATTGTTTTCTGATACTGACAATTGTAATAATGACTTTTAATAACGCTTTTAAAGATCAAGACTTTTTAATTTATTTCACTTGCGTTAAAGGATTTATTTTCGGCTTAAATAATTTTTATGGAACATTGGTAAAGGCCAGCAACTCATCTGATGTTCCATGTGTGTTGCCGACCTTTTAAGAATTGCTAAGCTCTTCTTGATTTAATGACATTTGCTTTGCACGGTTTTACACATAATTTTGTTATAATAAGCTTAAAGCTCTACCTACACAAAGCTTGGACGGATAGAAACAATACATTTAATATGCCACAGTACTTGTCCATAAGTCCAATGAGATCTTTCACAAGTTGAAGACCTCAGCGCATTGTGCTTGGATTACACAAACCATGAGCGCAATCGTCGTTTCACAATCCCGGGTTCACCGACCGACACCAATACCTAAATTAATTTTCTTTTCGGTCCCGCGTGGCGTCACTCATTGTTCAATTTGTGTCCGATTTCGGAGCGAAGACATCCATCGCTGTCGTGGATTTTTTGCGGTGCGACGAGTCTGTTGAGTTGATAACGGGGGAACCGGTAATGCGGGAACAGACACACATTACATAGAGTACCTATAGCGTTTATTACTACTTACATCGAGTTGTAAGTGGATTGCTTTTAGGACAAAAAGAGTTTTTTTGTCTACACTCCCACATAAAGTATGGGGGGCAGTTTTGCGTCTGTTTAATATATAAGGTTTACTTGTAAAAGCACAAAGACCAGGGGTTTTATGAAGCCAATAAGGCATATAACCAAGACATATATAAGGCCATTAAGCTACACTTAAAAAAGCTACATTTTCAAAATTTCAGATACCGCAGTATTTTGTATACAAATAATATGAATACGCATAATAGATACTGTTAATACTGTTTACATTAACAAGAGAAATTAAATAAGTACGGCGTAGTAAGAAAGTATAGAAAGTTCGTTAGTAGAACGACCGTCGCATGCCGCAGCGTGACCTGCCCTAAGAATGGCTAATACAACCTCTCTTGGCTACACCTTAAATTAGATCAACAATGAATTCTAATTTCTACAAAATTAGAAAGGCTTTCCTAGAAATTTTATTTGAATTTTTATTATTCTAATTATAAGGCAGGATACTATACTATTGTACTATATGTTAAGGCCGATTTACATTATCTTAGTGTTTAGGAGAGTGCTTTAGTACAACTTGAAAGGAAAGTTCTTTAGCGTAGCGTTTACTAAAGCAAGTAGCGTTTACATGTTTCAACTAAAGTACTATCCTAAAGCACTCTCCTAAACACTAAGATAATGTAAATCGGCCTTTATGTTCAATTTTACTGTTACTACTAGAAGGTATCATGGATAACATAACTGTTAATCTAATAAAACAATTCTGTGTTAAATTATACGATCCTTTGTGTGTGTGCCTTCTCTGAATTTTCTTCTGCTTTTCTCTTTTGTTTTTCTGTAACTACTTTGCACAGATAAAAATCTAAATACTACATATATTGTAACTGATTATTTTTGTTTTTAAATTGTAGTTTATTTCAATAATTAGTCTAATTAATTTAAATAATGTATTAAACCATATTTAATCTTTCCTTACCTTTCCTCTGTGACTCAATGGTTAGGAAAGCACTTAGTCATGCATAGCCTTCACTAAAACAGAGGAAGAAGAAAAGTATTTGTTTTGTATCAGAAGATTCACAGACTGAAAAATAGATATATTTTATAAAACATAAGCAAAAGATTAGTTTATAACATTGTGTACCTAATTATAATAATGTTATTTATTTATAGAAACAGGATTGTGTTTTTAAACAATAAAACCTTCAAATAAATTGCCGTTTACATCAGTCAATTATTTCTAATATAGTGAAGGCGTACAAATTGTTTTCCGGCATAACTATGACAAAACCGGATCAGTTTGGACACACGGGCATGACATTTTACTAACATAACTGTAACGAGGCCACTTACCGTTGTTATTGGAGAATTATCGTTGCCTATACTCTATGACCATTTGAGTTGTTTTAAAATTAGAATGTAACTACTAGTCGGCCCCTTTTTCTGCAATTTGACAAGACATTTTATTGTGTGTATAAATTTCATTAAACAACTACTAGAGCCTCAGAAGCCACGGGAATGACCTAATGACCTCACTCCATAGACAATGTATGCTCTATAAATGGCTTCTTCCTTGCATTCCAGGATGACGTGAGAAACCTTTACTTTAACTTTAAGACAACTTTGCTCGAGGTAAAACGAATTATGGCAGGGCAATTGATATGCTGATCACCTTATTGCCTGGAAGTCATATCAATAGCTACCAAAGTAGCCAAAATCTAAAACCTTTCCTATTAAAATATTATTATTTGTGAGCGGGAGTTTCCCATTTATCTTTCTGTTATATCAAAGTAGTTACTGACAGCGATTGTAGAATGATTTCTTGGAATTTGAGACATCAGTTGAAGATAATAGAACAGTTTCTAAATCAAAGAGAGATGCAGACTTTTCTATATTAAATTATTGTTAATCATGTAAGGCAAGTTTTACATATGTTAAACAAATTGTAGTTTCTTAACAAATCTTAAACTAGAATTTCCGAATATGAAACCATCCGGAAGTCTTGTTTTTAATTTGTTGTATTAATTAATTAAAATAGTGGAGCCACAACCCTCTGTCCCTCAGATCTCTGCATCTATTTTCTTGAAAATGTTTCTTTATTGCCTGTGGTAACATACGCCGTTGGTTGGGGACCAGTTGGGGGCCAGCCTTCAGTCTTTGGGCTTCGTCTTACGACCTCAGGGTTTAAAGCGTCTAACATATTATACTTTTATGTATTATTGAAATTACGGAAACATTTATTTACGGTATTGGTTAACAATACTTTCAATTACATAATTTCTCTTTATTAAACAAAATGTTTCTATAACCGGAACATTGACGTGCGCGTGATACAGTCAGTGTATTGTTACTACATGGCCCGCTTCATACGAACAAATGGAGAAAGTACGTATTCAAACGCAGTTAATCTACGCTCAACCGTTTCCTATTTCCATATTGCACTTCGATGAAAGTTTTTAAGGGAAATTATTAAAACATTTACTTTTCTTTTGTTCTTTTTCAACTGTTTGAGGCGCCGCCGATAACAGTAATTTCTATACTTATAAAAAAAAACAATCTCGCGAATGACCTGCGAGTCACACGCGTGTTATGGCCGATTTACATTATCTTAGTGTTTAGGAGAGTGCTTTAGTACAACTTGAAAGGCAAGTTCTTTAGCGTAGCGTCTACTAAAGCAAGTAGCGTTTACATGTTTCAATTAAAGTAGGTACTATCCTAAAGCACTCTCCTAAACACTAAGATAATGTAAATCGGCCTTTAGCCATATAGGCGATCAAAGATTAAAGGGTTGCCAGAACGTTGATTACTTCCCTTATATACTAGCATAGTATGTGCCCTCTATTATGGAATATTTCACGGCGCCCGACCTTTAGTTTTTAATTGTGCCGAATCGAAAATGTACTTAAAATGTTGAAGTACATATTTATTTTATTGTTCGATTAGTTAAAACAATTCCGTGATACTTAGTGATCCGAGAGATTAATGTTGCGAAAGCCTTAGTTCTTTCTACCGCAGGTCAATGAACTTCTGCAATAAGTAGCTAACAACAATCGGAGCGCAATTTGCGTCTGCGCAAAGTTTCAACTCTGACAATTCTAGAGTTCAATAATTACGTAAGTTAACTTAACTTGTAAATAAATTAGTTTGCATTTCACCATTACGAAAATAGTTAGTTCTTAATCATTTGTAATGTCTTTTGTTATAACTAAGCAGTTATATAAACAATGAGCTGTATAAAAATTAATATTTTCCCTTGTTACAAAATTTAATGTTTTTTAGTTCTTTAACGCATGCAAACCATAAAATAATTAAAGAAAATAAAATAATGTTTAGTTTTAATAAATTGTGATGGAATTAGTTTTTAATTAATTAATTATATTGCACCTAAATTAAACAAATAATAAATCATTATTGATTAAAGGGTCATAATTGTTTAAAAGAACAATCGCAAAAATCTGCACGAGAAACCGAAATCATTCGATAGAAATGAAAATACTAATTAATAATTGATATCGAAGTAGTTTGTCTAGATTCGGTAGTATTTGTTGTGCAACGACAATCGTTGCCTTCCGAGAGGTTTCATAAACACTTTCGTTTCAATGCGGTGCATAACTCAACGAGAAAGTAACATCATTTTACTTATATAATTTAAAAAGACGGATTAGCTTGATGGGAAATTTTGTTTACCGATTTATTTTGTGATACTTACAGCTCCATATTTTCTCTCAGTCCTCGTGAAATATAATGTAAGTCAACACCCTAAGAATTCTTATTCTAAGTCAACAATATCGGAATTTTAAATCTGTATTGCCCAGAGCGCTGTCAAATATGTCAAAAATCATAGAGAAATAATAGATTGACAGATCTAGGCGTAACAGACAGATTGAGGTTTGTTTTTCGTGTTGTATCCGGAGAGCACGACTACAGAAGAGCAAAGCAGTTTATTCAGAATAAACGGATGTAATACGTGTACACGCTTAGCTAGACTTCACTTTTATAACTGAAAGTAAACGCAAACACAATAAATTTTCGCCTACAACTTGATCCATTTGTCATATGAATAAAATATTTGACGACAATCTATTGATTTTTCATTGCAGTCATAGAGTTAACTGAGGCGATTACAGTATAAATTGCTCAAGTTTGCGTCACTGGCCGGTCACCGGTGACGTATGCAGGCGTCCACGTCCATTTTACTGTCGATCTCTTGCGTAATTTAACTAAGTTGCATTAATTTTGCGAGCCATTGTTTATCAGTAATGCCGCATTTATGTCACAAACGTAATAATGAATAATATAATGTTATCGATTTCAGGGAACCACTGCTAGATCATGAATCTGTACATTTATTTAACGGGAATTCACACTTGTATAAGTCCCAAATGGGGTATGAAACATGTTTCTTCGCCTACTTCATTGGTATCTTTCTGTGTCCATGTCGTCAACTTTTGGGTCTAATACTATTTCTTCACGATGTTTTTCTTCAAGCTGATTGCTTGGCTTTCATAAAAGCTGGATATTGAATCCGCCACCACAGGTATAATCGCAGTATTTACCAGGTAGCTAATGCTATTATTACACATCTAATGTAGAGACTTTGCTTTTATCATAGGAATATCATAGGAATCTATTTTTGAGCATTTATCGCTTGAAACCAAGAAAAACTTAGTACAATATTCAACTCATTAAAGCAACGTTTCGTAACATCGAAACTTACGTATTCTACTTTCAAAAATCAAAGTGATATTCGTAATCAATAACGTGGATTGCTTTAGTATAGCGGCATCTGAAATTATTGTTGTTTATACATTCATTTGTCATTAGTCATGGTCGCCAATACTGAAGTGTTTGAGCGCCTTTCTCAAGGCCAGTTTGAAATAGAATAATCTATGCCACTTGAAATTATCTATTTACATTAAATTACAAGTAAATGAGTTATGTGGAAATTTTGATTCAACACTCTTCAATTGGTGACCACGAGATGTGAGACAAAGATTACGGATGTAATATTTATCTTAGAGATAATTTTTTATTTCTTCTTTCGAAGATTGGCCATCATCATTTCTACTTTAATGTTGGATGCCGCTCTTCTTAACTTGGTGCTTAGACCAAACCATTGCCGAAGATTATTTAACAAGACGTACGTATGCAGTTAGCTACAACTACACTTTGCCTTGAATGATTACTTAAAATTACTTTTTGGTGTTATGTATTTGGTTATTTTTTGACGTGATAACGTCTTTAAAATCGTTTTAGTCGGGTGACATGTTCAGAAACTTGTGTCACACCAAAACCTCACGAGCGCGATCGCAGGTATAACGAGAGAGAGACGGACCGATCTCCCGTCTCATCTCGAGCGCTGCCAGTCATTCCGTGAATGTATGAAGAAAAATGTATATCATAGTCGAATAAGTAAACTTGTCATTTTACACCCGAAATTTATCATCAAAAGTGTGAATAAAACGATAGATGTAATTTAAAATTTGAAAAAATTGTTATCTTCATTAATTCCTTACTTCCCAAAAACTTATATCACCAATAAGACGTTATCACGTAAACATCTCGATCGTAAACCTACTTTACAAACAACCAATATTTTTTTTTTAGTTACTTAAAATCACAATATGAAAGTATACCATAGAGAGATATTTTTTATGTTAATATTTCTTTATCTATAATTCCATTTGAGTACTTACTAATGTTCCGTGCTTGTGCAAAGTACAAAGCTATGTATTTGTAAATTGCAATCTGTCAGTAGGTCGTAAAATGCAGTGTCGTAGTTCGTTCAAACTTAAAGCTTAGTCACTGAAACATTCCAAGCGTACCGATCCTCTTATGATGTACATTTATCTCACGATATTTATTTATTAATCGCATATTTAGATTATTACGGTACATATGAGTCATACATATAGTTTCAGAGAATCATATATAACCTTGTTAAATCGTCTTTCATTAAAACATACAGTTGCAGTTAATCTTTGTTCAAAAGTTAAAATGTCGTTTGCCAGACACGGCCGTCATATTCTAATAAGCTGTAGTTTAATAATTTGTTTTTTTAAGTAATTAACTGAATTTTGCTTGTGAATTCAAATTCAATTTTTTTTATTATTATTAGTATATTTTTTTTAATGTATCCTCTATTAGTTTAGTTTGTTTTTTTTTGTTCCTGTTTAGTTTCTTTTTCTTTACAAGTATATGTAATACATGTATTTTTGCACTTTTTGCCTACCTCATGTAATTTAATACATTTTCTATTTTTTCTTTTCTCGGAGCGGAGCTGTGCCACAAAAATTAATAAATATCGAATAGTAATTCGAGTATATTGAAGTTGGTTAAGAATTATAATAAAAGTCACCATTTGTCTCAGGTTACAAATCCAATCCAGATTTTTTATGTTACAGGCTTTTGTAAGCACCGTAACAGCCTTGGCTGGATGATGGATGTAAAGTTGAATTATGATGAGTAGTTGTCGAAAGGCAGTGGTCGTGTCATTTTGCGATTGCTCAATGTCTCGCGACGCCGGCGCAGGATCCAAGTGGCGGTGATTTATTAACCAGAGCCCAGACTTGATTGTGGCGACAGTGTGAATAATATTGCTAGTAATTTGTTTGCTCAACACGTAAACAAGTTTAATTCACCTCTATGTTCGCTACAGTTGTATGTAGAAATGAACTAGAAACATTAATTGTTTTTGTAATGGCCTGGAAATAAAAACATGGTACCTGTGAAAGATATGAATAGATTTAATTAAAAATAAATATAACTCGTGATATAAACCTAATAAAAACGTTATTCTAAGCCATTGTTATTCTAGGTAAAAAATTCATTTTTCAACTCATGATTCTAAGACAAATTTGTATTTTGATTAACAACCGCATATTATTTGAATAAAGTAAATCATATCCGTTCCGCAGAACAACTCCGCTTTAAGGCCATCATATAGTGAAGTTTTAGTTATATATTTACACCAAGATATATGTTTTTAAACAGTCTTTTAGTAATAAATACGTTTTTATATCATACTTCTTCTAGCTGACCCGCAAACGTTGTTTTGCCTTGTATATAATTTATATTAAAAAAATAGGGGTTGATCGTAGAGGGGTGAAAGTTAGGGGTTGTATGTATGTTTTAATACTTTATCATAAATAAAAACAGAAAAAAAAATCTAAAAAAAAAAAAAAAATTGGGGGTGGACTACCCTTAACATTTAGGGGGATGAAAAATAGATGTTGTCCGATTTTTAGACATACCCAATATGCACACAAAATTTCATGAGAATCGGTCGATCCGTTTCGAAGGAGTTTAACCACAAACACCACGACCCGAGAATTTTATATATTAAATTAGCTATAAACAGGAAAGAGTCGTTTTATTGGTTTTTCATTGATTAGTTATTTAAGCAGGTAAGTCAGTCTTTCCAAACCGGAAGTAAATATTTTTAGTCGGGAATTGACTAAAGGCTCGCATTAGGAGGTAGGCATATACCAGCATAGTATTAAATATCATGATTGAAAAAATATATAAAAAAGTCTTATAGTATGAATAACACACCGTATGTCGTAATCGATTCAAATGTATGTAAAAATAAAATATACAACCGAAATGAGGACTTTAAAAGAATGTTGTTTTCTACCGTCGGTATTGACGCATACGCGTGTTCCCCTTCGACCTAAAATTAGACGAACGGTGATTCCATTCTGTTTTTATAAATAGACGCGTAACTTTAATGTAATAGGACGTATCGATGCTATGATTCGAGTCTAAATACAATAGTAATAATGTGCGGAATAAAATAGGTATAATTTTCATCTGAACCTATTTAATTTATACTAGCAGTGTGGCGAAGTTTCTTCAGCGTGCTGATGTGCTATCCCTGAGATCGTAGACTCTTACCCTGACTGTACACAAATGGAGATTCTGTCCACGTATGGTGATGGAGGAATTCCGCATGCCTTACAACCAAAATGTCGCCGGTAATTGTCAGACAGGCTGATCACATGTCTAATAGAAAAAAAAACACATGATCACGAAGTAGATAGATAGATATAAAAACCTGAAGCCAACTTTAGCGAGTTTGCCATGCCTTTGCTACTCCTGGCTGTCACAAACAAACAGAATAACCCCTGATCTTACCGTCGGATGGAATCTCCTTAAATTTCATCGGAGTTGTGACAGAGAGGACGGTCTCTTCCATGTCATAGACTGTATATTCGGTCTTAATGGTATTGGATCCAAAAATCCGTTTCATACCCAAATGTTAGGTACATTTGGGTATGAAACGGATTTGGATAGATATAGATAAGTGTATAATATTATAGATAAGTCCTATATAAATTTGCATTTTTTCTAATAATTTGTTGAGTCACTACCGACGTAGAGCGTCCCGTGCGTCGGCGATAATGGAAATATTTCCTCGTTTGAAAACAGCACACCAACGCGCAACCATGAACCCTTAATGTTGCTTTAAAGTCTGGGTTTACCAGCTCCGAAGTATAAAATTTAAAGCAGAGATTTTTTACTTTATTACCGCGCTTCAATTCTATAGATTAAACTTACAATTTTATAGATTTTTAAGAACACGCTTCGACACGATGCCAACAAATGATTTCTGATTTGAAAAGAATTTATTCATTTTAAAGAATTATATATTATTAAAGTACATAATGTATCAGATTATCACCATTTATTGAACGCCCCTCGTACAGAAACGCTTATTAAACGGTACATTATGTTAATATAGTAATTTTGTTGTTTGATTTTTTATTAAAAGTTACCAACACTAAAGGCAAGAACAAAATTTTAAAAATTAAACAATATTAAAAAAATTAATTAATATTTATTATAATGAGTATTTATTTAATATAGTGGGTACGTTGCCAGCCTTTGAGGGAGGGAGAGTTATCTCTTTTTTAATACTTGGTGGTCTCTTTGGGAACTCCTTCACTGGGAGCCGATTCCACAGCTTGTTAGTTCAAAAATTAAACTAAAACTAGTTATGACATCTATGACCCTTCTGTTACGTTCCCTTATATTATGAAATAATACCACAATCCTGTTTTTATGGGCCTGGATAAAATTTGAAATGCATATCCTTAAAATTTGCTTATCCACTCTTACGCAGTTAGTAGCTTGTGCGCAATCGTCATCTGCATAGAACCGCTCCGTTCTCATTACCCGCCCGTTACCGACCCCGCGCCTCGCAACGGGATCCGCCGACCTCGGCCTACCAGTTACCACTCTTTATCGTTCGCCACTCTAATTGCGCGTGCAGTGCTCATCATTATTTGACTTATTCATAACAATACATGCAAAATCCGTTTATTATTATTAAAGCTTTATTAATCCATACAATTTGGTTAGTTTGCATTCCTTAATATTAGTATTAGTTGTGTTAGTATAAATTTATGTTAGATTTATTTTTTAGTGGTATATTTCTTGTATGGCCCCTTTTAGGGTAAAAGCCCCCTCCATATGTTTCCATTTCTCTTTGTCTTGAGCAACATTCATCCAGTTTTTCCCCGCTATTTCTATAATGTCATCTGTCCATATCTCTTCTTTTGTCGTCCAATACATCTTTTTCCAGTAGGTCCAGTCCATTCTGTTATTTCCAGCGTCCATCTTCTATCTCGCGTTCTAGCAATATGACCTGCCCATTTCCATTTTAGCCTTAGAGCGTGTTTAAGTGCATCTGTAAGCTTTGTTTTATTGCGTATGTCAACATTTCTTATTTTGTTAATTGTCCAGAAGAACCGTTAATTTATAATAAATTTAATTTATAATATGTGTGATATAAATCACTTTTAACTTTTTTGAATTATATACGCGATAATGAGACATTAGGGCCGTACTTTGCCTTCCTTGACCAGTTATTTAACACGGAACTCTTCATGTATTATTTCCTTGTTTGATATTTTTATTCAATATTTATAACCTTGATTCCTTCGTATTATAATTTGGCTGTAGGAATTTTACTGCATAACTTGTGTTATTTATTTCTTGAAGTTTGGTATACGTTGAATCTATGGAATGCTATGGCTAATCTCGAAATCTTGAGACCAATTTGTGAATACCGTTGATAGCGTGTAAAAGAAATTTTATTTATGGTTAGCCCTGTGGGTGGGGTCAAAGGCTTTCTCCTTGGCCAAGAAGTTCTTGTTTAAGGGAATTCGCGGGAGGTGGTTATCGCACGCATGATTAGAAAGTACTGAGACCGTCATTTCTATTCACTCAGCACTAATCAAATTGGTTGCATTTTTATGCAAATCAGTCGATTTATACCTGATATCTGTAACTGGTTCTAAGGCTCTTATCTAGTACATCCTGTAGTAACCTTCGATAAGTTTAAATACTTTCTGGGTTATGACTGTTTTTTGGGACTTAACAATTAAAATTACAAGTTAATGAAACTGATAACGAAATTAGCAGTAATTAGAATTAAAATACCGGTTGTGTAAAAAAAGTTATTTAAATGGAGTTAATTTGTTAATTTTCTGATATGGATGTGCGGTTCTGTCTGGCGTTAGGATGTATTAACACATAATTCGTTGCCAAACTGATTGGGTCATTCTTTTGTCCGCGTGGGAATGATGCAAATGAGCCACTTCGCTATTTCTTTGTTTGATTTCGTGAAAGTTTACACGATCGAAGAGGAAACGGCGACAGGCCGATGTGAACGCCATTTTTATGTAATTGTTACGTCGTGAGGGCTGCTTAGTGTAGTAAGCTGTGAGCGTTTAGTTCCTTAGAAAGTGACGAAAGATATTCTTCTTCGCTTATAATAGCTACCTATCGAGTGCAGCATATCTTTCGATACAATTACAATCATAGAAAAATACCTGGCGAGTGAACAATTATAAATTTGCAGATTTTCGGTCTATTTTATCTAACAGATAATTCTAAAGACCGTGTTTCTTTAGTTTGGAGAAGTTCATAATACATTATATTAAAAAAATCATGACTTGATTTTATTTTTATTTAATTACTTATAGACTTATCTTAGTTGACATTTTCATATCGAATTTGGCCACACCGCGTTATGTACAGCAATGATTATGTAAAGAATTCTACAAGACTCGATTCAACTCTACACAAACATGAATACCTACAAATTATTCAACAGTTTTAATCGATTATATATAACTGTTTTACATTTCTACGTCAGCTCATGCCTTACATCCCGTTACGCTTTGCAAAGGGGAACGCCCTATGAAATCAGCCTTACCACACCCGGGTCAAGCCGGCGGAGATTTTTATACTTTAGGGGAATTTGTTTAATACGAAAGGGCAATAACGGTTTCCATGGTACAACTTAGTAGTATATACCTAGCCTAAGCATTCGGGTCATTGATGTATTCATAATTAGTAATAAATACCATATAATTCTTTCATCTCACTCAACTTACTCCACGGAAGGCGTAACGGCACTTTTGGCTATAGCAATATGTATCTAGCGGCCTATTAAGATGTTTAAGAACTTAAGACGAAAATAATGTCCTAAATGAAGAGCATACCACAATTACTAAAAGACCGGATTCTGGCAATGAGTGCCGGGCGACGTACGTATGTATTGTTTGATATTAGGCGAGCCGCCTACTCGATTTTCCTTTTAAAAACAGTAAAATTTAGTGCTTGTAACACCGTCTTTCAATTCAATATTAAAACAAGCATTTATTTTATATACAATCGATTTTTGGGTCGAATCGAATGTTACATAAACTACTTACATTAGTACCCAAACAAGATTCTAACGCAGGATTAAGAATCGCACGCTTATTGCTGTTCGAATTTTTAAAATAATTAATCAAGGGACAAACTTTTTTATTTTACTTATTGTTTATTATTTTTATATACAGATTAAATCCAATTATTAATTGTAATCTAAGTTATTAATTGAACAGTGTTGGCCTAGTGGCTTCAGCGTGCGACTCTCATCACTGAGGTCGTAGGTTCGATCCCCGGCTGTGCACCAATGGACTTTCCATGTACGCATTTAACATTCGTTCGAATGGTGAAGGAAAACATCGTGAGGAAACCGGCTTGCCTTAGACCCAAAAAGTGTGTCAGGCACAGGAGGCCGATCACCTACTTGCCTATTATATTGAAAAATGATCATGAAACAGATTCAGAAATCTAAGGCCTAGACCTAAAGAGATCGTACGCCACTCATTTTTTGTATAAATTGTAATCATTATGTCTGTATTAACAATATTAATTGTGTTTCTATAATTTATATGGATTATGTAAAAGTGGAAAGATTGACAAACTGCATGCACGATTGTCGCGTAGCCTCGGAGACGTGGCCTTGATTCAAACCCGCTCGTAGTGATTACCTGCCCTACACTACCTCCCTGACCTATATCTGCATTTCTGACCTTACAAAATATTCTACGCTGCATACGTTTTGTTTTTAGTACGTCAAGTACATCACAAAATTGATTTTAGTTTATAATAAAAAAAAGGGTGCGTGTACTTATGTACGCGCGTAAGAAGTTATACTTCTTTGGCATTATTAAAAATAGTTTTTGATTGTATGCAAATAATTGATTACAATTAAATAATCAAAGACTGGAAAAGGAGTCATTATAGTCAATAAAGTTCAGTTTACATTTGAAAAATTAAATAAATAAATATTTATTATTATTCTCGTACATTAAGTGTAACATTAATTCTATTATTATTCGAATGTTGTTTTTAAATTATGTCCAATGCCGTAGAATTTTCCTTGGGCAACTTCATTCTGTTAATTTTGTGTCACGGTGCGCGCGCATCGTATAATTTCACTCTCATTAATTTTTCATAACGCGCCTAAAGAAGTATAGGTTCAAAACCTAGTACACTTTTTGAAAATGGAACCTCATTATTTTGTTTTGTGTGTTAACAACGTCTAAACTACAACTTAGACTGTTTAAAGGGTTCACCCTCTATTTCTTTAAAAAATGTTCACGTGTGTAATATGGATTAGTTAAAACAGTGAAATAAGGCTGATTTAGTTTTTACGAATATCAGGCATTATGTATATATTCCAAACATGTAATTTTGATCAAATATTCAGTATTTTAAATAATCTTAACCTTCATAGTAATAATTATAATTACAATAGAGAATAAATTGATAAATAGGAAATTAAAACAAATTCAAAATGATTGGTCCCTGTGGCAGTGTACCTTTAACGCTGGCAGAAATTCCACGCTGTATTGCGATACTTATTAGTTAAGCGAGAAAAGAACTAGCTCTGGGGTCACTGGTACTGTGTACCAGGCGCCAACTTAAATCTTTAAGCGCCTGTGCACTTGAACCCCACGGCCCAAGAATCTAGGCAACAAAATCAAACTTGTATGTAATTGTTAATTTGATCAAAAAACGATATGATAGTCACAATAGTTTAAGCGTAAATTTGAAATTCGAATCCACGTTCCCATAAACCATTTCTATAACAGCAGTAATACTTATCTATGGTAGGTTATAGTCGTAAAATTGAAGTATCAAGTATTGTGGCGGCGACAAAACATCGATTATTTGATAAGTTAAACGTTATCGTGCACGTGTAACTCGCGCTGTCACTCGTCACGCTCGCACTTTGACCATGAAAAGCAATGGAAACGTAATATAAATGGGTTTCGCGAACAATAATTTTTGAAAATAATTCGATTTATGGAAAATTGGCTAAGCCATACTTGAGCTTAGCAAAAAATAACGTATTTTTTAGGATATACGTTCTAAATAATAAATTGATTTGTATATAACCGCGCGGTATATAAATGAACGCATGCACACTTGAAACGTAATTAAATTGATAATAATATCTGATAACTTCAAAACAATATCGATTTTATGAGATATCGAACAGTGCATTTTAAATGATAAAGAGTAACGTTCTGTTGATAGTAAAGCGATATTAAGAAAATATTGTTTGGCTTATAAATTGCATTTTGTTTATAGACTGAAATATTGGTGAATTCTCCTTCGAAAACACCATATGATATTATTAAAGATATAATTTTGATTAATTGTTGGAGTGATTATAATTAACACTATAAGGTTACGTTGTAACAGGTCAGAATAATTGAGAATTCTTAAAATTTAATCAGTTATCATTTAAATCTAATTCTGATGTCTACACCAATACCTGTAAAAATATATATAAACTTCATATATTTTTATGTGTTTATTGTTAAGGGAAATGCCATTTATTAGATATCAACTTTGACATTCAATATACCTTAAAAATTAAAATTGTAAAGAGAAATAATTGCAAGTTAAAGTAGATACTTAGTAACCTTTTGTTAGGATTCTTATCTTTATCGTTGGCATTCATGCGATGAAAGTATTATTGAAAGTGATTGAAAACAATAGCAATGTATGAAGTCAATTACAGGAAGTTATGGCGAGGTGAATAGGTAGTGTTTTTCTTTATTAGATATAGTTTCATATTTGGAACTAATTGTGATCTTCAGTAATACGCAGAGTCATAGATTAAAACTGTTATTGTAGATTGACAGGATAAAATGATCAAAATAACATAAAGAAATCTGAAGCTGGTATAAAACTTTGTTAAGACACGTCTCTGGTTATTTTAATAACAACCTAGTTATATTACTAGGAAATCCATTTTTTCTGTCTACCTAACATAGAAAGAAACAGTTGAAAATGGTAATTTCGGGTTATAAATAAACAGGGAAGTAAGGCGATGTCACGCAAATAAAACTCAGTAATTTGTTTAGCCGATAAATAAAACAGTCATAACGTGGGAAAACTGAGTTTAAATGCGTGAAGATCGTTGGAAATTATTAGCATCCAAGGTGGCGCGTGCGTAGAACAACCTTGCGAATTAGTCGGCGCAGTGGCACAACTAATCATGATCCTTGCAGAATGAGTTACATCGCTTAGCAATGATGAATTATTGTTTTGGTTGTTGTATGAATAATTAAAATAAACTCGAACACAGAGTACTTTTAAACAGTCGCTTTTAATGATTTGTAAATTATAATGATTAGTACGCCTCTTGTTTTATGTCCTCGTATTTAATTCCTTTTCTTTTAATTTAAAAAATGTTACAGAAATGTATGTATTTATAATAGTAAATCTTCTTAGCTCTTTTTTTAGTTTCTCCCAATGGGTTATTACCCATACTTCACTATAGTACATTTTACCAATAATTTATAGTTTAATTAATCAAACAATATTCATATGGTTTTTCAAATTAGTAATATTTATTTAAATCATATATTAATCTGTCTCATTGTTGGTACTAGTATATATAGACAAGATATAGGGCAAATAAATCAAGTCCTTCCTCTTTATAGTCTTTTAAGTTCGATATTTATTATTTGATTTCAATCAATGTACTTATTTTCTTCTCAATGGTTCTTGATCCTTAGGACCTAAATGTTACTATTACATTCAACGCGATAACTTCCCCAATTCCCTTATTTACATTAAAATATATCGTAAATTGTGTAAAGAAACGTAAAGAGATGTTTTGTTGCCTATCAGACCGAAACGGTAACGTTATACTAAAAAGGATTTGTCCCAATAATACCGAGGGGCTCTTTAGGGGTCACCTCATTTTACACACCGTGACTTGGAAATCTATGGTTCTGCTACGGTTATTTTTGGACTATATGTCCGAGAATTTAATTTTGTTTGATACATAATTCATTTAATTTTTCGACGTCCTGGTAGACCGAAAAAGTCTAGGTCCAAAATGATTACATTAAGCCTTAAGGAATGTGATTTTTAATTTTGATTGACTTTCGTTTGTATATTTGTTTTTTCGAACTAGTTTGCCAAATAAGAAACATAACGATTCGTAGTACTTCGATTAGTAGATACGGGAATAATTATCGAAGTAAATGTCAAAACAATTGGAATAAAAGCCGTTATTATCAATCAGTATTAAACAGTGTGGGAGCGGTCGACTCGCCGCGTGGGAACTTTCTTATATCTAGTGCATACCATTGATGAGTTCATTCTTTCATTGTCTAATACATTTTTACACAAATCATTACTCGGTCATTTACATAAATTAACATCTTGTAATTTTAAATAACATTTTTAGTATTCACAGAAATTTTAATTAATATGTGTCATAATATTATAGTACTCATGAAAAATGAAACTATCAACACAGCCTACAACAGCCATTATAAACAAAATACATATATAGTAATATTGTTCATGTACACAGTGGTCATTTCTAGCCGAGCCGACCGTGACCGCTGTCTGAGCCACCTACGCGAGCTGCGACCAGTTTAGTTGACCCCTGATCTATGCTGTATCCCAACTCGTATCCTGTTGACAGCCGCATCTTGCAGTCCTATCTATCTTGGACGCATCTATTTTTCACGCCTACATCAATGTGGCGCCTTTTTGCTCACTAATTAGATCTATCGGTCTTTGACACTAAATTTCTTATTTGAATAAAAAGCTGTACTAATCGCTTCTTCAACGGCCATATTATTTTTTTTTGTTCTGGCCCAGTACCTACCAAAAGATGGAATTTATAATAGTGACTTAGGATCTCTTCTTTGTACTAATTATTATATCGACAATCGCATAAAAAGGAGTTTTTTTTACTTTACTTTTCGCATTCCGCGTTGAATGTATTGTATCATTTACTTTCTACATGCATCATACTTGCTCACACCTCATACTCATACTCGTTTCTAATACTCGTACTCGTTCCTCTACTCGTACTCGTTCCTAATACTCGTACTCGTTCCTCTACTCGTACTCGTTCCTGATACTCGTAGAGGAAATGTAATTAGGAAAACATAACCAAAAATTTTGGTATCAGAGACTGAGATAACTGACGCAGAAATCTAAGGTTGTAGCGCCATTGAATTGTTATACTAAATACAAGTTTGTCGTAATTCATAATGATATCATGATTTCTAAGTAATATTCCCATACGTTATTGGATTCTTGGAGATGAATCATTACGCGAGTTATGATATTTTGTACTTGTTTCGATTTGTTTGTTAAGAGGATGTTTGCTGAACCTCAGTCGCGCAGTGTATAACCAATGATATAATGAAGATAAACAAGCAAAAATTCTCTTAGACTTATTACGACATTTACACCTCGTCTGAGGCTTTTTTGTGGGTAGAGCCTACTTCGATTTGCAGGCTTTGAGGCACGCGACTCCATTCAGTGGGCAGTCAGTTCTTCGCATTTTTTACTTTTACAATAATAATTTTATAAATCATTTCGGTTTTTCAAAGGGGTGAACAGAGACCTTCCATATGCCTTCTATTCCTGGCTTCCTCCAATATATTTTTTGACATTTTGCATTCAGAATCGTACGAGGTCTGCCAATCCTTACACTACAGTTAATTCGAATTAACACTTTTTAAATTCATATTTATTATATTCTTAAACAACTTATTTTCTGGAGTTGAAAATTCTACTTTTTAACTAGTGATGAAGTCTCGAAACAATAAATGTTTACGTTAAACAAATAAAAATAAATACGTCATAGATTGGGAATATCTACCGGTCGATGACCTTAATGCCATATTTGAGAGGCGCGAATAACTCGCGGCTCTTCAGCGACCATGACCGACCAATGTAGGTGACCTCACTGCAACCTTCGAATTTCGGAATTATTGACAGACAAGAAAATAAAAAGCGCGTTAAGCCTTTTCAGAAGCATATATGCATTTATGACAAGGCCTTGCATACGACACTGCACACACCTTGCCAATAGATGTCATCTGTCAAGTAGTCAAATTTTCACAGATTAAATTTATATTAATAGTTTATTAATTCGCCCGTAAATTTTTTTTCATAAATTTGTATAATATGGATCAGTGTGTAATTAAGAAAACGTGTGAAATATTTTGCAATAATGTATTACAACTATATTTTGCAATATGGCTTCGACATTCGTTATCTGTTCCGTATCTTCAAGTGTTCTGTATTGAGCAACATAATGTGTTGCTAACTTGACTAACGTTTCTAAAATGTTTTCTTCTCATTTTTATCTGTTTGAGTTTTAATTGTACGGTATTGATTGTAATTATTCGATAAAACCATAATGCAAATTATTGCGACAATTTTGTCTTTGACTAACCACTAACTATATACTATGGCATTGTTAGAATTATAGGATTACTAGCGACCCGCCCCGGCTTCGCACGGGTGCAATGCTGATACTAAATACACTACAGAAAAACTGTGCGGCCGGCCGGTACCGCCGCAAACGCTACGTCCCGCAATTTTTAAATCTGTAATATCTTCGAAAATTAGCCATTATTTGTCGTAAAAAGTAAATGACAAAAAAAAGTTATTGTGGGTTATCCATAAGAGATAGACATATACCATCACGGACTTTTCTGTAGACCTTTTCAATGTGTACAATACTTAGTACATTATTTTGATAAAACTCGTAGGGTTCAGCCTGCGTTTGCAATGTAAGCGGAAAAAATGTAATTATTTACGACATCACATTAGAAACCTCAAAAATAACAGTACTTCTCCACTATTTAATGGATGTTATTATACATATAAACCTTCCTCTTGAATCATTCTATCTATTAAAAAAAACCGCATCAAAATCCGTTGTGTAGTTTCAAAGATTTAAGCATACAAAGGGAAATAGGGACAGAGAAAGCGACTTTGTTTTATACTATGTAGTGAAGATTCGAAATATGAAATTTCGTAATTCGAATAATAAAAATAAAAATCATAAATATTTTTGACTTGACTAGGTACAGTCCTTTGCCTTTATCCATTAGGGATAAAAAAGGATATCGTAATCCATTCGACCGTGTCAAGGTACTCAAAACAAAGGAAAATGTGAAATCGGCGTGTTTTTAAGAAAATATGTAACATCCGTCACATGAGGTCATAGGATAAGGTAAAAGGCCGAAACACTGAATTCGGAGGTAAAGATGAGGATCCTTTTGAAGATAATTTAGTTGATATAAGTAGCTGTTTTTGAAGGCAAGTTCTACGCCGAGGCTTAAGAAATATTATCATTAATACTACGTTTGTTGGATCGATGATAAACGCAGAAGCGTGTGGTTTTACGTAAAATATTAAAGAAATAAAATGATTATAAAATTCAATAGAACTCCATAGACATTTTTTTATTACCTTGTGAAACGTCTCAATAATTCATTCAATTTGAAGAGGGTAAAAAATATATTAAGTACCAGAATTGACAAATTTTGAATCTATATAACCTAATACTTTTTTAATTTTAAATACAGAACGTGTAAAAACCACATCGCTATAACTGTAGTTAGGTTGTTATAATTGAACAATAAAACGATTTTACTCAATATAGCATATGCTAACTACACGTGACGGATTTGGCACGTGTTGTGATTTTTGTAGACGTCAACACATGCAAAGATTAATTCTTCACACAACGAATACTTTACGGTTTTTGTTACGTTTATTGATTGACACGAAGGAGTGTTAAGGAAGCATATACGAGAAAACCGATTGGAGAACGACTGGATGATAAATTGGCCGGGAATAATGGTTGATTGGAAAGCAATAACACGAGGTCGTGGAACTTGATGTTCTCTTGTTTCAGAGGCCAAGAATCACATTGGATCTTGCGCCAGCAGAGTTTGATTCGTAATTCTAGATAACGTAGCCCGCTAAGTAGCAGAAGGAGTGGGTCCAGTTTCGAGCTGGGGAATCAACTTTTCCAGGAAGACAGATCATCCAAGTAATAAAAAAAGGCATACTCCTACTCCACTCCTACTGGGTGTCCCAAGTCAGTAGCTGCATTTTGTGACTGTCCCATAGGCTTGCCCCCTTATATCTTTCAAAAAAGCCCAGGATTTTCGGGCTGAACAAAGACCAAATGGACTTCACGACAGGTGCGCTAATGCCAAGAACCTAAGACCACAAGCAGGAAGGCATTAACAAATCCGAGAAAAGAATCCTCGTTTAAACCAGGGATTTTGAGCCTTCTTTAGAGAGTTTATATAACTATTACCGTAACATGCCGCAGGGTACACCGCCTTGCAGATTCAGAGCCGAGCCGTAGCGCTTAGTGCGACTCCTGTACACTGTACACCGATTTTGACAAACGGGAGTCTTAGTTTACGCTTAGTCTCGTTTCTGAATCTCACCCTGAAAACCGTTTTGAATTTGATACGTCTTCTGAAGTCCTAAAAGTTCTAGACAGGCGTCCATGCGTCGGGTTGTCTCTCTTAAATATGGCGAGGGTTTCAATTCAAATTGTCATCGTTTTTATTAGCGTGACTCGCCGCTGTATCTAGCTGATACATTTCGTTATCGTGGATAAATCAAATTTAGTTGATAGCACAGAAGAGCAATCCGATTGCTGGCCATGCGTCATACTGGTGAATGGGTGCTACTTGTGGTGACGTACTTGAATTCGTGAATGCGGTGATGTTAGTTATTTCGACAATGTATTTACGTGTTGTTCCCACGAGAATGTAAGTGCTCCTATTTCACCATGCCTCCTGCTGATAGAGGACAAATGTTTGTTTTTAATTTATTTTATTATTATTTATTACATAAGATGTCATGTGCAACATGGTGTAATTGTTGCAGCTCCTTACAAACGTTGTGTAAAACAAAAAACATGGCGATTAAAAAGAGTGGCAGAGAGTTTATTGTCAGTTCTTCTCTTCAGTTCTACGCCCTTAATTTGAAAATTGGCAGTTAATGTAAAATAAGAAGCATTTAATGTATATTTCTTTTTTGACGTTCATAAGTGTACATTGTGTTACCTATATAAATAAATGGTTTTGACTTCTGACTTTTTTTGGACAGACAAAACTTTTCTATTAATAAAGTTAAATCTTGGCTAGATTTAATTTTATGAATGGAAAAGTTTTGTTCTGTAAAGATTAACACTGTAATGTGTTTCATCTTTCAATATGTAGATCAAGGCAATATTTAATTGCTTGGGTAGTGGATACCTATTTTCATACTCGGTGGGATAATTACAAAAATAATTTGCATTAACCATGATCTCATTTAGACTCGTTGCACATGTGCAGCTTTTGCATTATGATCTTCGCTTTGATTGATTGTAACAATTGTTGTGAATTCGAACTAATAACAAAGAGATTTTTCTTCAATACTGATCCTCATTTATTTCCTTCCAAAGTACATAAGGATAAAATAGATGCTTAATTAATTCCCAATAGCGATAGCGATCCCGAACGTCAACGGGTAATAAATATTGTTATAATATAAATAATCAGTTTTTGTATTGCACGATCGGGGTTGCTACATCAGTGCTACGGATAAACACGTCGGGATCAGCCCTGCGATTCTGTATCTCACTTCACGAACTCACACAGCGGTTTTCGCATCAGTCATCATCATCGGTTTTATCAGAATGCCAAATCATAAAATGACTGCTTCACGACTGATTTGAGAGCGACCGCCGATGCGAAAACCGCTGTGTGAGTTCGTGAAGTGAGTTACAGAATCGCAGGGCAGTATCACTATTAGCTTCAGACTAGAGCGAAAAATCGCTTTCAACGTGATGGCGAGGTCCCTTACTTCGTTCTTGGCTCTCACTGGGAGCTTCTGTTCTGCCAGGAGATTGACGACGGCCCAAACCGAGGTCCAGATCTTGCAGGAGACGCAATTCTACTAGTCGTAGGAAAAGCTCATTTTTGCCAGAGCTACGCTTTACAAAACAGCTCGAATTGAGCTGTCAAAGTTCTGTAGGGCCAACAGGGAGATCCCATAAAAAATCGTTTTTTGAAATTACAGAGTACCGACTCTGGCGGCAAAACCCATAGAGGGTAGCCCCACTGAATACAATTTTATATACCAATGTATCTTTATGTCTAATGTCTATGTACAAAGACGGGTTAAGTTGTGATAGAACTAACCTCTTATTTATTATCTGTTATTCAATATTTTGTCCTTATCGCTCATGCATTGCATTGCAATCAAATAAACATGACAGAACATTGATAGAGGCATATGTAAAAAAAGTTAATCTTATAAAACAAATCGAAAGTTATTTAAAAAATTAAGTATAAAACACAATTTTACGCACGTGTGATAAAACTACACACATATATGTGTAATTATTCTTTATTTATTAAAAACAGTTTATATATTAGTCGTATTTTTAAAATTAATTGTTTGACAAAATCTGTTAACAAAGTATTGAGTCATTGTTAAATGTTAAGTATACGTAATCTTTGAGGAAACTGACGTCATGTTGCAGTTTCCTTCTATTGCTTTTAACGTCATAATTTATTAGGAATCGGATGAGGATAATTTTTAATCATCTGACGTCCAGGCAGAATACGAAATTCCACCCGTATCAGCTCGACGTCCGTCGTTCCAAAATTGAGCGTTTTTAAAGCAGTCTTTGCCGCGCACCACCACTATGTGGAACCAGCTGCCCGCTGAAGTATTTCCGAACCAATTCGACTTAGGTTCCTGCAAGAAAAGAGTGTACCAATTCTTTAAAGGCCGTCATCGCACTCGCGAGCCCTCTGGCATTGAGAGTGTCCATGGGCGGCAGTATCACTTAACATCGGATCAGCCTCCTGTAACATAAAAAAAAAAATATTTTAATACAATAGACAGATACTGTTATAAACTTATGGAGTCTATATTCCTTTATACTAAAATGTCCAAATGTATGGATTTTGAGATCGTTAAACTATCCAGATATAAACTCGCAAGTTACATAAAAATTACACTAGCCAAATTGGATTTCGAATCTACAGAGGCATTACTACATATCTTGGTATGACTTTGAGGTTTCAAAAACTAACACAGACACAGTGCACGATAACAAATTTCAGCTACACTCTCATGTCATCAAATACATGCGCATACCCACCCATTCACACATTCACTCATTCTTAATTTGTAACACATTTTTTTTTTAAACTGTTTTAAACATGTACCACGTAATAATTGCTTTCTAGTCACCCACAACACAGGGCCTTCCTGGGACTAGCTATATATGAATTCTGGCAAAACCCTTTTGTCATAAATAAAGTTTTTATTATTATTATTATTATATGTTAAATTCTCTTACTTCTCAATGGCACCGGACAATTTTTTTTTAATTTATCATCTTTAAAGGCAAGATGATCAGGCTTCTGTCTACGAAAATATTTTCTTATTTTCCTAACATATAACAACCAGTATGTCTTTATAAAATTGGGTCTATAAATTATATAGAGATTCCCCTCTATACGTACTGTTTATAGGGGAATAAACCGTATATTTTGCTAATAATACTTTACTCTTACCGCCTAATTAATATAAAAATGTCTTAAAAATGTTTCAGATCACACGAAATCAACTGTAATGTATTCACGGAACGGTAAATATTTAGATAACAATTATCGTTCCGCCGCGAACCTTCAATAACATTCACTGAAAATCAATTTGTATTAACACATTTTCATTACGCAATATACAACGCTGGTTCTATTTGCTATATCGTTTTAACATTCCTGCATAAACGAGCAGTGGATTGTGTGTATTTGATATTGTTGATAGTTGGGACTCGTGAAATGTTGTATTAGTAGCAAGTTTGATTACTACATAATCGGCTGGTAGTGCTATGATATCATTTGCTGAACGGTTTGTTCACACCCGCCATATTTAAAATGAATCGAGTACTCGCTGGTTGCGGCGTAATTATCTTAATACTCTTTGAGAATTTTATCTTTGTAGCGTAATCGATAATGCATTTCTTTCCAAAATTCACTTCCCTCATTGTCGCCATAAGCTAAGGTACATAACAATAAACGAAGCGAAATAACGTTTGTTTAAGTGGCGCATTAGTAAGTAATACGCCACTTTAAGTAGTCCAAACTGATACCACTTTGGGCCTTCAAGAAAAGGCCAACCATTCCCTAAAACGCCGCCAACACACCCGCTAGCTCCCGACGTTACAGGTGTCCATAGGCGGTGGTTATCACTTCAAAGTGACCCTGCCCGTTTGACCCCTGTCCTAAAAATAGGCTTCAGATAACTGCATCTATTTTATTGATATTTTTTTGTAGAAAAGGGGATCAGAGTTTTCTACCACAGTCGATTTACCGTTCGAGCAAAGAAGAACCCATCGGTACAAACGGCCAAAATAAGATCTTGAGCTAAGAGCTCCTTACAAATATTGTGTAAAACAAAAAAATTGACGATTAAAAAGAGAGGCGGAGAGTTAATTGCCAGTTCTTCTCTTCCGTTCTACGCCTATATTTCTTTTTGACATTCATAAGTGTACATTGTATTACCTAAATTAATACATTATTTTGATTTGATTTGCCTTGAAACCCACAATCTTTGGTTTGAGTGTCACACCCCTAGCCGGGCAATAATCGCTCTCACAAGTCCCTCATACACTTACTTATTGCCTATTCAATCATATCGTTTTATAATAATCACACAGTATTTTCCCTGAGCGTCACTACATTAGTTTTTACACATTATATCTATCAATTATGGGGAAAACCTTACAGTATTTAACGCGGCAATATCATCTCCGTTTACTTAGCTCATAGGGTTATGCAAATATCTTATCAACGTCCTGCCTCGTGAGCCGCATTCGAAATGAAGAATCGTGCTAAATATAGCCGCCACATTCTTGTTCATACCTCGAACCAGATCTCATTTGTTTTGTCTTTATCTGTTGTATTTTGTCCCACTTTAAGTCCTATTAACACAAATAGCGCTTGGAACCTCTTTTAAACTTCGATAGGTTTGTATGTGTATTTTTGCGTTCATAGCTCCTCCATCTGTAGACTGATCTGGTTAATCCAACCAACAAAAATTGAACCTATAAGATCTTCGTTCTCTCGTCAACAAAGCAATGCTTAATTATAACACCCTTAAAAAGGAAAGAAATGCCAAAACGTATACGTTCTCCTTTTGCATTGAAAATACATGATAGGAAAATGTCATACAAACTGCTCATTATTAGCGGTTTGGTCTACATACTATTAAGACACAATTAGTCACAGAGTTATTTAAATATTCATCAATCCCAATATTCTTCAAAATTAAGCGTACAATAGAGTAGTATATACATATATATATACATATAAAGTCCGTTTCAAATAAGTTATAAAATTCACTTCTAAGTACACGAAACAATAATATCCGAAAATATAATCAAAATACTTTCATTTTGATTTGGTTTTGATTAAAATTTCTTATCAGATAACAAAATCAATCTTTTATTTATCCACATTTTTGTTTATTCTTATAGTGCCACCTCCTTCCGAAGATTGGCGATCATCATCGCTACTATAGTTTTGGATGACACGCTTCTAAACTTGGTGCTTTAAACAACCCATTGCCGAACATTCTTCAACCAAAACTTGCGTCTCTGGTCAGATATCCTTGTACTTGCCACTTTGCATTAAATGATTAGTTGAAGGAGCCGGTATTTTTAAGTGTTACGTATGACGTCCAAAATATTCAAGTTTCCATTTCTTAACCGTTACAAGCACTTCTTTGTTTTTGTCCAGCGCGGATCTGTCCAAGATATGCGTTTATTAAATCATTAAACTAAATAATAATAATTTTATTGTTTCTTAAAAATCTTAGAAAACGGACCACACAAAGGGCGCAGGTAGAATCATTCAAATGCGGACTTAATTTTATAGATATTTTGATTAATAACACCACTGGCCTTTTTGTGTTAGGTATCGGTAAAAAATGTGTAGCATTATAGCCTGATTTGTCTTGTTTTAGAGTGCATCAAAAGGTTGAACGATTTCTGCGTATTAGAGATCGTGTTTAAATACTCAAAATATACACATCTAATATGTAATAAAACCATTAACTTACTTTGAATGGACTTAGAAATATTACATTGTGTTATGTAAATTGAATGATAACACGAAATAAATCTGTGATCTGTTTACGCAAAAGCCCTTGCTAATAAAGAGACAAAGTCACAGGAGATATAAAATTACTTAATATCCCGTAACATCTTGGGCATACGGCAAGTATTCTATGTTACCGAGATAGAAAACACGGTAAATTTACACTATTACTTATTATTATTTACTTATATACAAATTATATTCTTTCGCAACCGCCTTACCCATTTCACCTTTGCACATGCGCGGTGGCTTTGATGAATCACGGTAAGATCTATAAACTCTTGATTTTATAAAGCGCAGGTAGTAATAAAAAATTGTCTTAGCGGTGCCGCATGCGTCGGCGCATCAAACGAAACGCTCTGCTCCCACGACAACTTTAAAAAATATCTCAATATGTTTTAAAGGGTCTTACAACTCTTTTGTGTGGGATCTTTTTAAGAGTTACTGGTATTGGGTAGGCAATGCGTTGGGGCCATGTGTTTATTTAGTCATTGTGTTCATCATGCTTCATACAAAATATATTCATTCCGTTTTCTATAAAATACGACAGAAGATAACTTTGTGCCATTGTTTCCTATAGATTATGTAATAAGGGAAGGAATATCTGCAAAAATTACTACAAATTGCAATATTATCTAATGAAAGTTCCCGAATGTCTCGAAATAAATTATTCTCGAAACCTAAAACAAATAAAGATAAAAGTGCGCGCTTCGAATTTTAAATACATTCAACAGTCTATTATAACAGCCATTATACTTTTTCCACAATTATTTTTATCTCGTCTTCATTCAATTGAACAGATCATATCGTACGTTCACGGCTCTCATTCCATTGACACGGTACAGTAATATTCCGATTTCTCTTAACGGACTAGTACATCGGGCACCTAAATTCCTCAGTGAGGCGCATCATGCAGCCACAGTTAAATAAACCTTACTAATCGTGGGTTAAAACCGGCTAGAAATGGTAGTAAAATAATGGTATGTACATATAGCATGTCGAAACGTTTGATATAAATAGTCTTGCGTCTGACCGGCGACCGTCGACAGCGGACTCGATCTTCGGTCGAATGAATTTCTCTATTTTCAAATTGGTTCGGTGCAAGTCTGTAGGCGTGAGACACTTGCCACGCGTAGACGGGTTTTACCTTAACGTTAAGGGCTGTTAATTCGCATTTAATACCTTTTCATTACCACTATAAAAGCTATTTAATTTGTGACAATTTTCACTAATGCTATGTTGTTAGTTTGTGTTTCTTTTGCATACATATATAAACTGTTATTTGCTTTGTTATTTTAAAAACTTTATGCTATACTTTTGTTATTTTAGTCGATATAATAACTTGACATGTTACAGGACATATGCAACTGGAATGGGTTCTGATATGTTTTTTGTTCTTAATCGCGGGCGGGAGTGGCGGAAAGTTTCTTGCAGTTCTTCTTGCCGCTCTACGCCCTTGACTTGCGAACTGGTAGTAAATGTAAATTTACAATTAATTTAACTTCTTTTCTGACGTTCATCAGTGTACTTGTTTACCTTTATGAATAAAGTTATTTTGAGTTTGAGTTCAATTATATCTAAGATTATAGGTACGTAGCCTACCACGCAGCTTGCGAAAGTACTGTCACTTTGACAGTAATCAAACCTCTGATCTCAGAAAAGAAATCACAAATAAAATTGGCTTCCCTTTAATATTTATTAACATTGCCTACGGCGTTATATGACCACGCCGTAGGCAAATGTAAGAAGCCTCCAATAGCTCTGCCAAAGAAAAACATAATTTACGCACGAGACCTCTGCGTGTGTGAAGTGTGAACGTGTTGCCTCACAGGCATGCAGACCAACATACTAGGCTACGATAGGGTTATTACGACACAGCTTCACTTACGCAGTCGCACGATTCAAGAACGTACGACACAAGCAATCAATCCGTAAAAGTATTAAAGCCTAGCACAAATTTAGCCTAGTTGCAGCTCCTTACAAACGTTGTGTAAAAAAAAACATGGCGATTAAAAAAGAGTGGCGGAGAGTTTATTGCCAATTCTTCTCATCCGTTCTACGCCCTTGATTTGAGCACTGGCACTAAATGTAAAGTTAGAAGCATTTCATACACATTTCTTTTTTTTTTACGTTCATAAGTGTACATTGTGTTACCTATATGATTAAATGATTTTGACTTGACTTGACTAGCAAATTTGGTAATGACAAGAAAGTTGGCTGTAGTTGTTTAAAATGATCGTGGCAGGGATACGATAATGGTACGATTTAGCGAACGCGACTCATTCAACGGTGGGAAATAAGTATGCGGGTTGAGCGTTCGTGTGAACTGTGAATAGTTCGCGATAATTGGCTAGCAGACGTCGGCTCGCGACTAGCGCCTGTCTTCGCGCCACGCGCCTAGGGTTATCAGATAATCCTTGAGTGTCCTTTATGATAGTCTTAAAATCTATATCATTATGAATACAATAAATAATCTATATCAATTACTTTATGATGTTATTTAGATTTGGCTGAGAAATTTATGCAGCAGATTTGCAGTCTGAAATATTTCATAGAAATTATTTGTTCTGGTACGCCTGTGCCACGATTTAAAGGTACAATAGTAAATTTAATTTAATTTACTAAAACTTTACTGATAAAAACAGGTACCAGCCTTTTCTTTAAAACCGGCCTTTTCGATAACAAGCGATCTCTTCCAGGAAACCCTAGTAAGGAGAATAGGTGCAAGAAGTGCATAACTAAATTAACATAAATAAAATTACCTAAAATTACAAAACAAATAACAATGAAACAATTATACATACATCTAAAAAAAAAAAACAATTAATGGCAAATGTTCTAATTGATCTATTTAGTTAAATAATGTTGTATTATTTATACGATTAACACATACATATCTACTTTAATTACTCAAATTAACTTATTACTTAATTTAAAGGAAAGAAACTATACGGAAAATTATATCAGTTTTATACTATGTAGATAAACCTGGCACTTTCCATTGCTGCTTTCACAGGATTGCTCACCAAAATCCCGTCTATAATCATTCAATAGCATTAGTTGTTTCAATGCTGAATTTCTAATCTAATGTAGGGCGAACTCATTTTCATAACAAGCAAGTAATTGGCACTGCTTTCTCTCGGCACG
This sequence comes from Pieris napi, assembly GCF_905475465.1. NCBI lineage: Eukaryota > Metazoa > Arthropoda > Insecta > Lepidoptera > Pieridae > Pieris > Pieris napi. The sequence continues at coordinate 6,141,414 of NC_062236.1, read as the reverse complement.
TATTATTTATCACCGGGTTGGACTGAACTTAGGATATGTCGCTAGAGGCTTAGCACAAGTGCCAATAATTTCTCCATGGAAAGGCATTTCTAAAGATTTATACATCAGTTGAGACAATTGCTTTGCCCAGACTCAACAAATAATTCATGTATTATATTCTCCAGGCCGATTCAGCCGCGGCGTTTTATCTTTATTAAGATTGGCTATTTGTGCAGTATATTATAGTGCAAGTGTATTCTCTATTCCGTAACTCAGTTACTCCGATGGTTCGGATTTCCTTAAAGTCCTTGAGTGGCGCACAAGCAACTTCAACAATGGCAGAAAACGCAAAAGTGTATTTTATATAACATCGGATACTAATTAATACATGATTTAAAAATATATACAATAAGTTACAGTGCGTCTTATAAAAGAAATTAAACATAAAAAGACTAGAGATAATACAGTCATTATCAGTTAGTTATTAGTTAAGGGCAAATTTGTATATTTAATAATTGTTTACAGTTTTAAAAATAGTAATTTCTCAAACGTAGTGCGTTGTTATCAATTGGCGTTTATCAACGTTTGTAAGTCGAGCAAGGACGTTGATAGCAACCACATTCGTCCTGTTGGGTTAACCACATACATAAATAATTTAAAGTAGAAAAGAAAGCCAGAAGACAGATACCGAATTCTTAGCAATTGTACTGGTAAAAATTTTTTCGTCTGTAAATAATCAGAAAATATGTTCAAAAAATTATGCTTCAATGTTTGCAGAAAACCTCTTTTTAAAGTCTGTTTAAAAGGTACTTATGTGGTTCAGACAATTCAGATATATTGTCTTAAGTTGTATATAAGATTATATATATAAGATGACTGAATTGTACACACAAAAATGAAACATTTTTATTCACGATCCAGAAAGATTTAATATACAATGACGTCAAATACATAATTATAACAATTTCGGAAACTGTGACAAATCGATGTATATATTGTATTTTTTAAATAACGTTAATACGACATATCACTTTGTTTTTCGTATTCAAATTTAAAAGTTATTGATGGGTTCATTGACTGCGCACAGACATGTTTTTGGGACGATATTTGTCTGAATTTTGTGTGATACTGTATAACAATTACGATTACATTGTTCGAAATTAATTTAACTTTAATCTATGTTAGTGGCGCTTTGTTTGGTTAATTGTCGGTCATGCAAGGTTAAATATTCTACTCTCTATATAATTTCTGTTGTATTTTTTAATGTTATTAAACTGTTTTAGAATAATTTATGAAATATATGTGTATTCGATTATTTTTATTAACTTTTTTTACAGATTGATTTATTTACATTTTACGTTTAAAAACTTCATACAAACTTACTTTATACGTTTGATTTGAGGTAAACATTTAAAATACCGTTACTTATAAGAACAGCTCCACCCTTCAAGTTCTAATATATTTCAATCGAGTATGTGGAAAATAACCAAGACTCGCCCCGCATCATTGAGATGACGCAGCGTCTGGGACTGAGCCGAATTATTACTGGATAATATACCCTTTATTAGGACATATATACTCATTTTTTAGACTCTTTATATCTAATTCAGCAGTTGTATACTACAGTAAACTTTACGTAAAATCCAAGGTTAAATTTGTGATAATAAATTCAGGGAAATGTTTAAAATAATTTTAATCATGAAGCAGGAAAATCAAAACAAAAACTATTGTAGTAATTAAAGCGAATGATATTTAACCAAATCCCAAATATTATATAATTTTTTTTAAAGAATAGGGCAACAGGAGGTTTATCTGATGTTAAGTGATGTACACCTGGACACTCTCAAAGTCAGAGGGCTCGCGAGTGCGATGCCGGCCGAAGTAATGCATATAAGAAAAATGAAATTGATGATGAACATTAATGAAAAACCGAGTATTGAATTCGCGATATTAAGCTTTTTTTTAGAACAGTAGGCAAACGGGTAGGAGGCTCATCTGATGTTAAGTGATACCGCCGCACATGGACACTCTCAATGCCAAAGGGCTCGCGAGTGCGTTGCCGGCCTTTTAAGAATTGGTACGCGCTGAAGAAACTTTAAGACAATATGTGTCTATTGAACGAAATAAATACACAAATTAAAAATTCGCAGTTAAGTCGTCATATATCGTGTTAAATAAAATCAGAAACGACATTACATTAAAACAATTGAACAACGTTGAAAGTATGTAAAAAACACTGTTATCGCTTGGTTTGCGCAATAGGAATTTAACACAATGTGGAAAGTAATGATTTCTAATCTCAATGCCGCTGTAATCTTAATTTGTTAGATATTTGAAGTTGCCTTATACAAACACATAAGATCATATTCGAGCGAAGTAGGCTAAGGTTTACCGCTATTGCAACCAAGTAAATACGCGTACATGAGGGCTATGGAAAACTATGTGTTACTTATCAACTCCTGTATTTACGTATTTTTTATCTGTTAATTATATCTAAGAATATTTTATAGCACTTGAAGCGATTCTGTGGCATTCAAATAAAAATCAGGATGTTCGAAATTTAAAATTAAGCTTAGTGACCATATTGATCTGATAACATCTTAATTCACAACTCAGTAACATATAAGTTGGAAAGTATATAAGTAGTATAGTAAGTATAAATTTAGGACAAATAAGTAAGCCAAAAAGTAGATCCTCAATGACCGTATTAAATAAGTATTTACGTTTTATTATGAAAATTCCACGACATTATCAAAATATGTATGTATCGATTTGAGGCCACTACATTTATGTATAAGGCACACATGTCTTATTCGACTTCTCTTAGAGTATGATTCAGAGTTGAACATTATTTCTAAGTGTGGCTTTCGTATGTCAAAAATTTAAATAAAGATCGGTTAGTACCGACTCTTATTATCTATACTGTTCGACATAAGCCTCCTTTACTCTCTATGGTTTCTCTATGGTATTCTGTGTAACCTTTTTTTTCCCTTAGATAAATAACTTTCATCTCCTTGTTTGCCGTTCTTGTCTTCTTTTGTCTCTGGGATCACTCTTGATTATATTTCGTCATTGTCTCCTGGATCGACCTTCGATGTGTCCGATCCATTTTTCACTGTTTTCTTCTGTGTTAATCGCATACGAGGACCGTAGTATTCATGTCATACGAAAGTGTGAATTAAAACAAAGCTAATCCATATAAATATGAGAGAGCGTCGCGTGTTTTCACTGATACAACACGATCTACTTCGAAAGCGATATTGTGCCTTTCACCTTCCGACCGGTGCGCGCGCCGTGCGTTATGCGCACAACCACAAACTAGATTGTTAACTAAATCATCGTTTTACATTATTGACATTTTTTATTTGAAAAGTGATCCATTCGGAATATAAACAATATGCCTTGATAATACATGTATTTATATCAAATACATAAATTACAATATTCTTAACCTACATAGTAATAATAATAATTTAAAAAGAAACGTGTCGCACTCGGGGACTGCCGCGGTAAAGCTATTGCATAGCATTTTTTATTAACTTATGCAAATATAATTATTTATTTATTTTTTATTCATGCAGTATTTTCTTTGATATTAATTAATTCTACCACTCTACCAGACTCAGACTAACACGCCTATATAGTCTGTCCGGCCGCTTACACTACGTCACCGATCTTGTCAGAGAGATGTGAATACAGTATGCGTTCTGTCCTGCTCTATCGCATATGGCCGCACCTATATTACGTCATCGTGTGTTAGGTGTTTTTCGTTACGCAATAACTTGATTCGGTCGCCGCGCTCAAAGCCCGCGATAAAAGCTTAAAATTTGATAAATATATAGAGTTGTTACTAAATTTAAAAAGTTTGGTCCCTGTGGCAGTGGCGTCTGGCAGCATTTCCTGGCTGTATTGCGATACCTATTCCATGAGCGAGGAAAGCACCAACTCTGGGGTCACCGGTACTATCTACCAGACGCCAACTTAAATCTTTACTTGCTAATTGGTTCAAAGTATATTCAATTAAATCATATTTATATGCATGCATGCTTACATTTCTGTATCTTTCATTGCTCTTCTTTATTAGCTGAAGCTGATCAACTATCTACCCGTCCGTGACATACGGCATTATCAAGTTAAAGACATAAGAATATCCTCCTGATTGCTTCAACATATATAGTTTTGAACGCACGTAAATGTTGTTTTGAAAAGCCGGGGTGCGCTCACGATCCATGAGATTGTTGACTCGCCTTCTCTGCTACTTCTGTTTTTTAGTAATATATTGTATTGTTATTGAGCTATTGGTAAATTAAAGGTCCAGTCGCTGTTAGTAATTATTCAGAAAGGTCAATTTACAATAGATTATTTCAAGATCGTCGACTAGTACGTCAGTCCAGAAATAGAACAAAGTTATATGAATACTGGCCTATTATTCCGCACTCAGTAACATCCTTATTGGGCGTTATTGAAATAGAATAGTTATTTTTCTGTTTTACATAATATACATACATTTACTAATTCAGGTTATTAAGTGGTATTGTTTGACCTCGTCTGTCTGAAAATCTAAGTAGCAAATGTTACAAATACTTTATAAAACCGAACGAAATTATTGAATAAATCAAAAACACTGTTTAGTTGAAGTTGTTGTTATTTCTTAAGATCCCTAAACTAAAACAGTTTTAAATAGCAATCATTATCTTCATATCCTAATTTTCTAGCCGTTGTCCAACGTAGTAGGTTAAACATACAAGAGATAACGAAGATTTCTGTACTTTATGGCGCAATAAAGTAGTCCCTTGAATCAAATGAGGTTTGATAGAATAAGGAGTAAAGCATCAACTTACCAGTGAAAGTACACTTTCTTGCTGTCTTGTTTCTACTGAGAACTGTGGAATTACTGAACTGGAAGTGCTCGGTTTTGAATATAAAAATTTATTAACAGCATACATAGGCTAAAATTTCACTAAAAATATTATACAATTAAAAGGGACGTTTATACGATTACCAGAATACTTTGCCATATTTTCTAGGTGTTTTTAAATCGTAATAAGTTGAAAAATATATTCAAGTTAATACAACTACTAATGTGAACATAATCGGTCTGTATTAAGTATTTGTAGGGACGACCATAGTTTTATTATATATAAACATATGTTTAATTAGATTACATATATCATAAATCATAATAATATTTTTTTTATTTAAGCAGATAATAATAAGTCCATATGGTTCTTATTGTGGTAGTTACCTAAATTATTGTTAATAAATATTATTTTAGTAGGTTATCTTTAAGGTATATTTAATTATAAAAATTAATTATAAAATTACACTCATCGTGTGTGTTTTTTACCGTGTACATGCAGTCCATTTCAATGACCCATGTAAGGGCAATCCAGCATGCATTTAGCACAATGCCATATTATTTAAATTGACCTATTAATGATCCGATTAAATTCCAAATTTAAAATGTAATAATTGAGTTGGCTAGTGACTTGAATAAAGATGTTATTTTAATTGTCCAGTACTTACGAGCTGTCATCCAGTCTCTATATATCCACGTGGTCATAATAATTGAGCAAAACTTGTGTGACGATTTTCCCTACAACAGTGTAGGTTAATGTATTGTCGCTTTCTTCCTCGACGCATCACTAATTATTCGATTGTTAACCCACTAATTTAAATAGTCTTAGAAACCAATTTAACATCGAACTCGTGACTTTCATAAACAGTGTTTTTCGATCTATTTATATGGAGGGCGACGATTGTTTGATTTCGTCTTAAATTTAGCATACGATTGAGTGAAATCATGTTATAAATTAGATAAATGGAGGTCTTTCGGGCGATTGAAGTCCAAGAATTATTGGCAACTTTTCAAGTGCCCGTTTACACTAAATATTTACCTGTCTGTCGCGATTTGATGTGTTTTTATTCAGATAGGTGCACTTAATTAATTTACGAAGGTAATCATAATAAATTAGTCTATTAGATATTAATTCACTCTGTGTGTGTCGTAAGCATGGTCACCGAATTAAACTGAACGCTGTTCGATCTCCTATTATCTAGTGCTGTATTAAACATGGCTTTAGGTATCCAATGTAACCAATTTAAAGTTTAATAACAATTTAATACATGTATTATAGACACTCATGCAGACGAGTTTACTCGACCATAGTTTATAAATCCATTCCTTATAGCGCGAATTCATATTAAATTACTAGCGTTTTTCAATTGTTTTTCGTCCATTCACCTTAATACGGGCATTTAAGCTAAACAAGTGGAACGGCCAAGATTATGGGAATCGATGGACAACGAGGTTGCGCGCCGTGGGCCCGAATAGCAAACAAGAGACGTAGTAATAAGGTCGCGAACGCGGCGGAGAGGCGCCGGTCGACGCCCTACTCCAGCCTAGCTACTAGCCGTGCAGGGTTGCCACGAGAAGTCCTTTTGGAATATCTGAGTGTGGTAAACTGGTTATGAGTGGTTACTTCCAAAATATGACCATTTTCCTTTCTTTTCTTGTTATTGGTGAGCAAGCAGGCTTGTAAGCTTAAACAAAAGATGCTGTGACATAATTTGAACCATTACTGACAACAAAACATTTTGTAAGATTATTATTGATTTAACAGCACAAAGTATTCTGAGAAAATTATGGTGTGCGTGTGTGTGTGACAGTTTGTTAATTAATTTTATTATTGACAACCCTAACAGCGCACTGACTTGATTATATTGCGTCGCCTTTATAATATTGCATGCTCATATGGATTTTGTGTACGATAAACCGTTGCATTGAACATGCAACGCATGCTAGAGAAATCACTAATAAAAATTTAAAAGGAAATGTTATATAAGGTTATTAATATTGCTTAATTTCTAAATATCAAAGAGACACTGAACTTGTATTGTTTTTACTTGCGTCTCAAGTATTGCTATTTAGAAATTTCTTAAAAATGGCCATATGATGATAATCTAACAAATTTATATTTCCTTTAAAACTATTTCAATACTCGTCGTCCGCTTGACAGATTGCAGGGTCACGGACTAATGTCGACTATCGCCAGACTTAGTCACCAGTTAGCATCTGAATACAATAGAAATGAATCCCTATTTACCTTGGTCTAGTCACAGAACTTGAGAACTATTTTTTTCTAATATATATAGAAATGAATTGTAATTTGTTGTAAATTATTTTATTACTCGATAATTCAAGAATTTATTAGTTTTTTTTAATTTTGATTTGAAATAAATAATTTATAAAATACACTTAAAAATTTATAAATTACATACACTTAATAAATTATAATAATTTATAAATCTCACTTCTGTGGAAATTTCCAGAAAATTAACGACCTTTTAAACTTTAGACAGTTTGTAAATTTGACAGTTCGCGCATTCGACAGTTCGCGCCTTTTACAATAAACGCGTCGATTTCATGTTATCACGTGATCAAGGGCATAAGGCATTAAGGAAACATTTCAATAGAGATTCAGTTCAAATTGTTAATATATGATGGTAGAACTGTCAATCTTAAATTTTATATTCAAAATACTTTCGTTCTTGCATTTAGAGTTTAGAAAACATTGTGACGTGCTCATCAACTCTAAAGTTAAAATCAAATAGCTACATTTGCGTATAAATGTGACAAGTAATGAAGATAGCTCTCCCACGCATATACGCTGCGTGCTGGCAATGTCTTCATAACGTTATGATAAGAAAACAGGAATCTTTGTGAACCCTGATTGCCTTTGCATTTGAGGAATTGCATACGCTAATAAACACCAGCTGGTCGAATAATAATTGATTGGCATTATCTTAATTATATGACAAAAGATGAGAGGTAAAAACAAAAGTGATGGTGCGTTTCGTTCGCTTGTGATTGGTCAACTGGATGGATCGCGTGTCTGTGATTGGACTAAAGATTGACCAAGTTTTACCTCTCTAGTCCCACTGGAATACTGCGTCTAGTATTTATTCAAAAAAACAGATACATTAATTTAATAGAGACAAAAACAATAAATAAAATATAAAGTTATAGTATATGATGGCTTAGTACAGTTTCACAGATAATATAGAAGTAATATACTTGTTAGGCGTAAATAATAAGGAAATTAATATTTTGTATATACACTTCAAAATGCTTAAAATTTATTTGAATTTAAATCCTCATATACCTGACCTTCCTCGATTTTGCTAATAATTTCCCTCGTTGAAATTTGAATTATAATAGATATTTTGTTGCCTTTGGAGTAGAGACTCTTGGGTTCAAGTGCAGAGGCGCTAATTACAGATTTAGGTTGGCGCGTGGTAGATAATAACGGTGACCCCAGAGCACCTTTCATCGCTCAACTAATAAGTAACGCAATACAGCGAGGAAATGCTGCCAGCATTAAAGGTACACTGCCACATAGGCAAACTTTTTAAATACGTTTTTTTTTTTATTGAAAAAACGGGACAAACGGACAGGAGGTTTGATGTTAAGTGATACCGCCCCGCCACCCATGGATACTGTCAATTCCAGAGGGCTCGCGAGTGCGTTGCCGGACTTTTCGAAACCTGTTACAACATTTTACATTTTTCAGCACAGTTTTATTATTATAATAACTACATAAGCTACCTAAGGTTAAGAATATAGTAAATACTGTACTGTACTGTTGTACTGTTTATAATGTGTGTTGGAAATAAATAGTTGAAGAATTATTCAAGTTGAAAATAATTAAAAGGAAATTAAAACAAATTTAAAAAGTTTGGTGTCTGTGGCAGTGTGACTTTATAGTTGAATATGAAGATATTAATATAAATTAAAACAATAAAAATGAAGTTCCTCCTATACAAATATTTCCTTGTTCATTTCTTAACACTTCAAAGATTCCGGATGAACGTAGGGTGTGACGTCACATCCGGCAACGGCGTGTGCGAGGATCACTTCCGTTATGGGCCCAGTCTCAGCTGATAGATAAGAAACTGGGACGAATGTTGACTTGCATAACGTTAAAAAACTTTGAAAGTAGTTTTAGTTTCACAGTATTTACAATATTCTTAACCTACATAGTAATAATAATTAAAAATTGATAAATAGAAAAAAAAAAAAAAAAAATTTGATCCCTGTGGCACCTTTAATGCTGGCAGCATTTCCTCGCTGTATACAATACTTATTCGTTGAGCGAAGAAAGCACCAGCTCTGTCATTGGTACTACTCGTATCTACCAGGCGCCAACTGAAATCTTTAATTAGCGCCCGTGCACTTGAACCCCACAGCCCAAGAATTTCTATCCCAAATCTAAAATGAACTTTAATGATATAATATTATAATATAATAAAAATATAAAAAAAGGGTGCGTGTACTTATGTACGCGCGTAAGAAGAAATACTTCTTTGGCATTATTAAAAATAGTTTTTGATTGCATGCAAATAATAAATTACAATTAAATAATCAAAGACTGGAAAAGGAGTCAGTATAGTCAATAAAGTTCAGTTTACATTTGAAAAATTAAATAAATAAATATTTATTATTATTCTCTTACATTAAGTGTAACATAAATGCTATTATTATTCGAATACTGTTTTTAAATTATGTCCAATGCCGTAGCATCTTCCGTGGGCAACTTCATTCTGTTAATTTAGTGTCACGGTGCACGCGCATAGTAAAATTTCACTCTCATCAATTTTTCATAACGCGCCTAAAGAAGTATAACTTCAATAATAATGTAATATTATAATAAATATGATATTTCATTTTACGCAGTTCGATAATATACCTTCGAACTACGTCTGGAACATAAATTTTCATTCATGAGGCCGTACTCAAGGAGATTATTATCAATTCAATTATCTCTAATTAAAGTAATCTCAATTTTCGAGATTAGGACAGATAAATAACTCATTAACACTTAATTCATAACTATCTATCTATATTTTTCACGACATCATTCATTCATTTGAATTCTTACATAGCGCACCAATACGACAGTCATAACCCAACCCCCTATAGGATCGTCTGTCTACCATATGCCGCCAACGAATTATAACATATTTCGGCCATACACTGCGCAGAGGCAATGAGAACTTGGAGAAACTGAGCGTGGTAGGTAACACAGACGACAAAAGATTATGTGGCCGTTCCACCATTGTGAATGGATAGATGGAGCGATCAAGTGAAAGATTCATCGTCAAAACGATATACATGGTATATATAACTGTTATAAGCGAGGTGCTGGACAGAAACAGGTGGAAACTGATGGTCCACTCCTGGTGTTTTCTCGCTGACCACGACACTACATACTGACTGAAGAGAGAGATACATAATGTTTATACGCGAATTCTAGTTATTTTATTCAGTTAAAACTAGTTAACCATTGTTGTCAATGGAAAATTACATCAGTGCTCTCAACTTCCGGTATTGACCAACGACTTGACGCAACCTTACACATACAATACAATATATTGTTACACACACATAATACGTATTAACATAACACTGCTTAATAAATTTTCTATTCCAGTTTCGTAAATCCTATACAATTTCTTAATCAGTTTTAACATTGTACATTATTATCTAATAACTTGTTTTGATAACAATAGTGATTATAAACCCAAAACTTGTTTTATGCCTTGAAGATGCAATAATAGGTACTAAGGTTCGATTCTTACATAATAATATTTAAACGTCATTATAGAATACTAGCTGACCGGGCATTGGGCAAACATCGTTTTGCCATGTATATCATTTATAATAAAAAAATAGGGGTTGATCGTAAAGGAGTGAAAGTTAGGGGTTGTATGTATTTTTTAATGCTGTATCATAAAAAATACAAAAAAAATCTAAAAATTTAAAAAAAAATTAGAGGTGGAGTACCCTTAACATTTAAAGGGATGAAAAATAGATGTTGTCCGATTCTCAGACATACCCAATATGCACACAAAATTTCATGAGAATTGGTCGAGCCGTTTCGGAGGAGTTTAACTACAAACACCGCGACACGAGAATTTTATATATTAGATAATAATCCTGTGTGGCTAATGTTTATAATACAGGAACAAGACGCCTGAAGATAACTAAATCTATTGTAGTTAATATAAGTGCAAGTGCAACACCCGAACATAGTTTTAAAACATATAATACTAGTTTAAGCTATTCACTAGTATTATAGAAAATGAAGTCACATAATATTAGCCAAACATATTGTATAGGCTAGTTTGTAATTCATGTAAGGTCGCACTCTCTTTTGTAAACTTTCTTGTAAGGAAAAAAAACGTGAAAGTTAAGACTTAGCCCATAACGACATCTAATACGTTTTTGACATTTGGAAGTCACACCAACTGAAGTGGAAAATATAACAGCGTTCTAACTCTATAATTTCCAACAGCGTTTATACTGACGTTTTTGTATGCAAGTTCGATGTTGTTCCCTCGATTTCGGTACCTCTGTCTATTGAGTAAGGAGTCTAACGGATTCTTTTTTTTAAATGTGATTAAAACCTAATCTTTGAAGTATCTCTAGTTTTCCTATAACCTTGCTCCCATTATAAATATTCAGTTGTGTTATGTACTTGACCAATTAGATATACAATTACTAAGTACATAGTGCAGTCGATAAACACTCGATGTGTACCAAGGATGGCACTCTCGTCACGTGTGGATTGAGTCATTGCTTGTGTGGAGGGTTATTCATGTAAACGATAAATTAAAAAAAGTATCGCCTTTTTTAAATAAAATTTTATTGCACTCTTAACTAACCACAGAGCTTCTCATCAAAGCGTTAACACAATGACAGGAGAGGAAAGAGTGTGATGGAATTGATAAAAAAGGGTGGCGCTACAAACTTTTAGGTATAGTGGGATTAATTTAGTTTATAAATAATAAGATAGGTGTATAATTAAATATAGTCTTTATCTCGTATTAATAATGGCAAATAACACAAAAATTGTCTAACATTTTGTCTATGATTCAATCGTATCGAACTTTTTAAACATTTGTTAAATCTTCCTGTTATTGTACGAAAATTTTATTAATCAATCGATTTCTTTACACTTCTACTGAACAATTACATACTTTAATAAATAGTCTGGCTTAAAATAATTATATTACGCTTTCTCTACGGTACTTATTGATTCCTCAGTTAATATTAATCGTTGACGTTTAAGTGGTCGTTTACTCGAATAGGACCACGGAGTTCGCCGTATAACCGTGTCAGTGTGACCGTCGCGGAATAGAATCAAGGCCTCGTACCGAAAACACCTGAGCAATGTAGTTTCATTCATTTATTTAATTTTCCTAATCTGTTGTAATTACATAATTAAATAAATATACAAATTATTATTCCATTAACGGAACAAGATAAACACCCTAGGAGCTTTAATATAACAAAATAGGTCAGGTTTTACTAGTTTCCGGAGAAACGGTCATATTAGTATGTAGCGTGGACTCAGTTTCCGCAATTAGATGCCTTTTTGGTCCGTTGTGCGAAAAGTCCTGGCTAATAAAGCCAGCCTAGCACTTTCCAGAAGATTAGAAGATTCCTGGACACTTCACAGAGCGACCTCACTGCACCGAAGATTTCTGTTCGTTGGGAAGCCACACCCACGCATTCCAGGACTAAGTGGGTGATTGATTCCTCTGCGCTGAAATAGCCTCTGCATAAGGGACAAACGAAAAAGTAAAGAACTGTAGATATCCCAAAGATATGCGGAAAGAACGTGTGCTTAATACAATTTACTGATAGACCAATAAGTCTTTGATAACTAATGTAAGAGCAACACTATCAATGCGGAAGATATTTTTATTACTTGCACAGATTATCTTTATCCTGAACATTTTCGTTTTGATTAAGGAAGAAAGTTTATGGTAACGTCAAAGTAAGTTTAAATATTGTTTGTTTAAAACTAGAATATAAATGACTGTACTACTGATAGTAGTACAGTATTTTTCACAAGTTTTGTACTGTAATTTTCCTAGTGACGTATCGTCAAAGCTTTAAATTATTTATTTGTTAGCATTTATTTCAGTGAGTTCGTTCTAATATACCTGATGTATCTTAATTGGACCTTTAAGAGTATTAAACATTAAGAAAAGATTCATTTTCATATATACAAGACCTGAAAACCCTCACAGGGAAGGCTGTATTTTGGATGTTGGGTACTGAAAACAAAGATAAGATACGTTTTTCTTTCCCTAATTTCCCTTATTTGCATCACGTGACTACAATTTAAAATGAAAATCAATTAGTCCTGAAATAACTGGTGATGATTCAAACGCTCGTCTCGACCCGTTATTATTTGAAATATGTAGGTAGAGAAAGGTATTTATAGATATTTTCGGTGAGACCGGGTGGCGGTCGAGGGTCCTAAGATTTATGGCAGAGCGGGAGAGTCCCATCTAACTGGGCTGCTTCGGGGATGGTGCAAGGGGAAAGAAAATGCGAGGAGAAACGATTTTTTTACAATAACAGTATTTAATAAATATTTTCCGGAGATATTATATTATGTAACCCATGTGTGGTCGATCATGAATTGGAAAGGGTATGTCAAATTAGAGATTAATAATAACGAGCTATACGATAATTACTATATATATACTGATGCGAGACTTTAAATATTTAACTAGAAATATTTAACAAGATTTAAAAGTTTAATTTATTTATTTATTCACACTTTGGTACAAAAACAAATAACATATTATGTATATATATATAAAAATTATAAGGGATGCAACGGGCGGTCTTATCGCTAAAAAGCGATCTCTTCCAGGCAAAAGTAAGAGAAATAACTAAAAAAAGAAATATGATGGGTAAAGTGCATTCTTAACCAAATCTTATAAAAAAAATATAGAACTTTAATCTAAAATAATACAAAAAAGAATATTAATAAAACAAACTAAAAAGCTAATTTCATGAATTGCGATGCAATACAAAGGAATATAATAAAATTAATAATAATGTTAAATTATCGGACCTCTGGACGTATTTTTATATAGTATTTGCTAAAAAGTAAAGCACATTTTCAACCTTCTTGATTTCTCTCACAGACTTTGTATATTTTATCTTTAGTCTGGTTACCTAGAAGAAAAAACTTTGTAGGCATTGCACGACATTTGCAGTTCTTTCAATTTACGCTATGTTTGTATATTTGTACCACATAAATTTCGGAGCGCCTCATACCCTAGCAGGCTCTAAGGGCAACTCATTTCACCGCCTTGGACTATCTACGTTTCAAGATATTTTTCTTCGTAATACCATTGTTAGGAACCCTCTTTTTGTACGTAAATTGTGCTTAAAACGAATATAAACAATAAGCGACATACACTTTGGTTTATCAGATAAATTTCTAATCAATGTTTATCAGTGATTTTATCGAAATCATTTCCTGAATATGACAGTATGCTTTACCTAATTAAAATGTGATTTCAAAATATTTAGATTTTATTTATTTTATTATAAACATCTATCGTAAGTGCAAAATACGAAAAACAATTTTAAGATTGAAATAGTTGTAATATTTTTACATCCGGTTATTTTGTATAGGTACGTTTTATTTTCTATAAATAAATTATTACTGTCATTTGTACAATGATAAAAACCAATGGCCGATTAGGTATGTGGTCGATTTCCTCGCGATGTCTTCATTCATCGTAAGAGCCGGTGTTAATTGCGCCCATATAAAGTTCGTTGGTGCACAGCCGGAGATCAAACCTACGACCGCAGGGATAAGAATCCCACGCTAAAGTCACTTAGCCAACACTTCTCGTACGTTATTATGAACTCCGGCTGTGTACCAATTTTTCCGTCCAATTTAACGGAACATTTTGAGAAAACTAGCATGCTTTAGTCCCAAAAAAGACGAAGGCGCGTGTCAGTAACTGATCACCAACTTTCTTACTAAAATACAAATGATTACGAAACGGATACAAAAATCCTTGTGGCGGTGGGGGTGACTTCATCTCTAGTCTTGTGAAGACAACTTTGACACATGTAAGAACATGGAACAAGTACATGGAAGAAGTAATAAAACTGTTTACTACCTTTATAAGCATAAGTAATCCAAAAACTTACAAAAACAGTTAAAGTGAAACAGAATGTACGCATAAAATTATAACCAAGTGATAAAACTTAAAAATGGGTAGCTTAATTCACGCAAATTAATACTATTTAAAGTTTATGGTCAACGAAGCATGCTCATTGTTGAGATGTAATAAATCAATGTGCCGACCATTTGTTACACACGTCAACACTTAAAAGTAATTATATAATCTTCAAAAATCACTGTAATAAAATTTACACTCAAGTTTTGATTGACGTTGTAAATTGAAATGAATAGCCGTGCACTGGGTTGGCGAATGCTGTTTGGAAGTATTTCATAATAAATGTTAAGGAAGTGTCTTTGGTTTGGATATCATTGTTTGAGATTGGAAGACAGTCAAGGAATAGGTTCCATTTTGAATTCTCTAATACTACTTAATTTTACTAATTATATTTAATATAATTCGTAGTACTCATGTTTATACTCATGTTTATAGAATTTTAGAACATGTTATATTGTAAATTGTACTATGTAGGTTACATAGCAATAATAATAAATGATATTGAAGATGATGATCGTTAAGTATAAAAAGGACTTCTCCAATAAATGTTAGCCTAATAATATTAATAATAAAATAATATTATTAATAATATTATCAGTAGTGTTGCAAATATATATGTATAAAATTAATCTATTTTAGTTCTAAAATGAGTAATATGGTACAGGTATAAAATAACAAAATTGATTTTTTTTTAAACTTTGTATTATTAAAAATATTATAAAACACTATGTCAGTTTTGAAATACGACAAAAACATCTTAATAATATCACACAGATCAAAAATAATTACATAATTCAATCATGGCAATCATCAAGGGAAACATAAATTACCTTTACGAGTCTATTTTAGAATATTAATTGGTTAATTTTATTAATTAATAATCATAATATTATGACAGAAAATAATTTTCAATGTCACTATAGGACCTTGAATAGTAGATAAGAATTCTGGTGATTATATTATGTATTTCTTCTTTCACAATTTTATATGAATTATGTATACAGTAAGTAGACCAATGAATATACGATTCTTTGCAATAATCTGAGCTTTTAATAGTAACTTGTCCAATTTAAAGCTCTTATCATTGAGGTTTACATGAATCACACATTAATGTAATTCATAATTGTTGCGTAATACTAATAAATTAAAGAAGCATGGTGGGTGTAAGACTTAGACATCTAAAAAGAGCAGAAGTCAACGACCAAAGTAGAGGATATAAAGAAAATAAGGCAATTGAAATAGCGCTGGACCGGGCACATGACGAGAGATAGCAGGTTGAAATGTACGAAAATCATTACAGAATGGCAACCACGAGATAGAAAAAGAAAAAGAGGAAGACGATATAAAGATTATACTAGGAACATCTTGGACAAGCTTACATCAGAAAAGAATGGAAGCAGCTGGAAGAGGCCTATGTGTCACAGAACACGCTGATTACCAAAAAAGGATGTACAGTAGAACCTCGATAAGATAAAGTCCAAGGGAAGCACAAAATATTTTATGTTATAGAGGTTTTAAGTTATCAAGGTTCTATGTCAGGTAAAGGTTAATATAGAGGTATGTACATGTTTCTATGTACCCTTCCTCCCATTTTTACTTGTATGCATCAGAAGGATGGAAAATTAAATATGTAATCATATTTATTCACATTATGTACTTACATTACATAAAAATAAAACAACAACTAAAGGTTTAGTCTACTTAAAAAAATCTGTGATTTTCTTTTGTTTTAAAAAATTCACTGTTTCTAAATCGATTTGATTTTCAATGACAAATAGAGAGGAGAATACATCAACACATTAACTTATGATGCAAGTAAGTCGTTGTCACAAAGCTAACCGCCGCAAAGCTTTGAAGAATTTAGATAAAGCAAACAATAGGTAATGTATTGTTTACGTTAACAATACATTAGTAAACACGTGCAAGCAATAAATACCGAAACCATTTGTTTTGACACTCTTATAAAATGACTCATTCACAAACAATTTTATGTTATAGAGGTTGTGGAAACATTTCTTTTAGTTACTGAGGGCCTATACAGAGATTATTTATTTACGTTATAGAGGTTGCGTATTTTAAGTTATAGAGGTTTTGGGCTCTGATGGGAAGGGAACATAGTATTTTTTGAAGTAACCGAGGTTTTTATGTTACCGAGGTTTACGTTATCGAGGTTCTACTGTATTAACATCATATGACTCTATTGGAATCTAATGATTAAGTTAGGTTATGTTACTTAAATAAGTGTTTATATATTATATTGGGTGTCAGCAATAAATGCTTAGTAATAATTTACGTATAATAATATTAAATTGGTTATAAATTATGTTCTTCCCCGAAATTCATTTTGAATAGTGACACATAGAGTGCATCGTGGTCATTTTCTAATCCTTAAGCATCTTCTTTATAGGATTATTTTAAATAATAAGTGCTTTACTTAATAAGTTTAGGCACTTAAAGTGTTCATCTTGTGGGACACCTTCACGGTGAATGTTCATCTTTCAATGATAGTCTTCGGTTCTATAGTGATTGCGTTGTTGGCACACTTTTTCTAAATGGTTTGTCGAACGCCAAAGATCGCAAGCTGCAGTCCCATCGCACGTGGCATAGGCCTTTCCGTTAATAAGCAGCAGGTAGAAGTTTTTTACGAGCAAATTAGATATTATGGAACATTCTAGATTCGTATCGGTCACAGTAAATTTGAAATAAGTCCTTTCCCACGTTTTAGGTTATGCTTATAACCATACAGTCGACCTTAAATTATATATTTATAATTATTTATTTAAGTCATAGTATTTAAATTTAAATTATAGCAGTGTAGTTTGACGGCTCATTGGTCTAGTGGTTAGTACCCCTGACTGCGAATCCATGGGTCCCGGGTTCGATCCCCGGCTGAGACAAACATCGATTTGATGAGCATTTGGTGTTGTGCTTAGGTCTTGGGTGTTTAAGTATGTATTTATATATCTATCTATAATATGTATGTATATCCGTTGCCTAGTACCCATAGCACAAGCTTCACCGGCTTAGTATGGGACTATGTCAATTGGTGTAAAATGGTCCAAAAAAAAAAAAATTGTTGAATTGATAACGGCTCATTGAAGGATGTACAATGTGTTACCGTTTGATTCTGTTTGAAGTTATTAAAATAAAATACCGTTAACTTCTGTTACCATATTTGTTGACACACAATCTATTATAGCTTATATATCGCAGTGTATAAAACGATACTAAAAAAAAATATTTAAAACACCGTACTGTTTATTAAAATATATATTTTAGAAACTATACATAAAGTATTACTTTAGATGTCTCTACCTATGTAGATAACATAAACATATATTAAAACTAAAAAAAACATTATTTACCTAAGTTATTTATTTAAATCAAAGAAAAGAATATTATTTACTGTGATAGCAAAAGATTTGTAGGTTTCCGAAAAACTTTCAGAAGCCAACTAAAGACAAGTTGAATATTTCCCATTATTAGGCATATTTGGGTAACATTCCAAGGTCGGCCTTAATTTGTGATCCTTTCTGCTTCGATTTTTTTGTTAAGTGTCGGTTCATTTTGAAAAGTTTTTTGCCGTTAAGGATCGCTCTAACGGGACATATTACCTAGCACACGCCTTTGTGTCGTATCACCGAGGATCCAAATGTGAAGTGGCTAACACATGAAACATAACGTCAAATCATTTAAAAACACAAGTCGAAGGGATTTGAAGAACTGGATTGGATGATGTTGTTTTCATTTAGTTTTGTTTATTACTGTTATTTTTATTTTTTATCTTTTTAGTTTTAGTTATTATTAATTTTTAATTATTATTATTATAATTTTTTTGTTTTGTTTTATTTAATTTTAATTTTGTGGTTGTTTGTTTAATTTTTTCCTTTGATATGTTCTAATGTAATTGATGTGCGTTAAATGTATGATATCATATTTTCTTCTATTTTTTAGGCATACACATTGTTTTAGAATGTATAAATAAATAAATTAAATGTCATTTCAGATTCATCAATCATCGATCAGAGTTTAGATCAATGATTCTAGCTGAATGCAGAACCATTATCTATGTGCACAATTAATACTTTATGCTTGCTCATACAGCATAGGAACATCGTCACGTCTAAGGGTGAGATCTATAGAGCGCACTTAGACTTTGCTCAGACTTAACTATAACCATTCTTTACTTTTTTAAAGGATAATAAAGAAGGTATTGCATGAAATGAAACATCAATTTCTGTCTTAGCTTGAGCTTAGCTTAATCTCACCGTTAAAATGTCTATAAATATCCTAAATCATAGTTTAACCTTAGTGTTTTTCGTAAGTAAAGTCTGAGCAAAGTCCAAGTGCGCACTATAGATCTCACCCTAAGACCTAAAAATCAATGGCGTGTAGGCACAAAAGGCTAACCACCTACTTGTATATAAAAGTCCAATTAAATAGATAAACGTGAGACCAGGACCAATGGTTGTTGTGCTCCTGTTTTAATATGAGCCTTACACTTACGTTTTAGTAACGTTACGCATTTTAATCAATTCTAGATTTTTGAATAACATCCTTGTTATTTGGATAACATTCTGAAATTATGATGAAAACTAGATACAGTGCGAGCGTATTTGTTATGACAAGTCTTATCTCTAATCAGGCGTGACGTATAATATGAAAAAAAATCTCTTACATTGTAAATTCTAGTTGTTATTAAAATATGTTTGTCGAATTTAAAATTCTCAAGCGAAAATTGTAAATTTGTATGTTCACCACTGGGGTGATATTTTACCAAGGAAAATTGAGTCCCTCGGGAGCATATGGGATCAGAAGTAGCCACAATCGCTATGAAATTGAAACCCCCTCGGCCGATGTCATATTTCTGAATAAATCAAGGATCGATTTTTAGGGGCGGACTAAAAATGTATCTGTTAACGTAAAATTGTAAACACCGTTAGATTGTAATCTATCTCGCGAGATTATAAACTGTCGAAAGATTGTCAACCTCAGCGTACTGCTTACAATTTAACGTATTATTATTCGGTAGATTGTACTACACTAACTTAGTTATCATTCAAACTTCTTTGGTCAATTACAGATTAATTTTACTTCCCAACAATTTCATATAACTACCGAATAATAATACGTTAAATTGCAAGCAGTATGTTGAGTTGACAATCTTTCGACAGTTTACAATCTCGCGAGATAGATTACAATCTAACGGTTTTTACAATTTTACGGTGACATATCTTTAGCGAAGTAGTTAGATATTTATGGATTTAGACATTGGCTCGGTCCGTTGTGATTACTCATAAGTGGGACATGGGACAGGCACGTCTTTGTAATCATCTTGATATTTTCGTAAGTTTCGGAAATCCCGTTATTCCTTCACTGAAGAAGATTTCTTACCTAACTCAGACTCAAACTCAAACTCAAAATATCTTTATTCAAGTGGGTAACCAAGTACACTTTTGAATCGTCAAGTTAAATTAATCGTAAATTTACATTTACTACCAGTTCGCAAGTCAAGGGCGTAGAGCGGGTACGAAGAACTGGCAAGAAACTTTCCGCCACTCTTTTTAATCGCCAAGTATTGTCATACAAATTGTTTGAACTGGAGCAATTCAATCCCAAGGATTAGGATTATTTAAGTAGTCCTCAACTACTAATCTATATCATACATTTCAACAGTGATGAAAATGTCATAGTACCTAAGGTACTATGACATTTTAATCAACAGATTCAATAAAATAAGACATACGTTTATATCTGTAAAAAACTCAATCAAAACAGTTTTGTCGTATTCAACTAGTAATCTACGATTCGTAGTAATAACGAACCGTAATCCGGATATAAAACCCGACCTTTAATGAGTTGGACTTAATATGCGTAACAGGAGGTAACACAGGTACACGCCACAACCTTAATTAAAAATAGGATTTAAAAGTGTTTACATAATTTAATACCTATTATGTTTGGTAATTGACATTGATAATAATGTATTCGAAACAAAAAAAGCGTTATAAGTAATATGCTGTCATACATTACAAAAGTATGTATCTTGCGCATTGGCGGGGAGATTCGGAGAGAGGTTGATAATAACAATTCCATTATAACAATAAAAAACGCTAAGATAGATGAAAATAAAATAGTATTAGGAAACGGTTCACAAGAAGCGGTAGTGAACAAAAATAGGTTCATTAGTTTACGATACGACGGCGTGTGATCGCCCTCGTATGGTTTATTTCGAGAATTTCTATTCTGTCTACTTTAAAAAGAACCTTTGGGTATTTGTCCGATCGTACTATAAATAGGTCAATGTACTAAGATTTAATAAAAATATATATTTTCCAATTGAATAATATACCGGTTCTGAAACATATCGAGCTCATGAATCATGTTCTGAAAGATAAGCTTTTCATCAGACTTAAAACGTGGTCCCAATGGACTTTAGCAGTTTTTTGGTCCTCTATTGTTTTGTTTACTAATCAATACTAACATAGTAACTAAGACCGAATTGTTACTAAATCTAACTAAAACTACATATGGATATAATCTGAAATAAATAAGTAATTATTGTTAAAGTTCAAGTTATCGATGAAATCAAATTAATAACAGTTTAAAAGATTAAATGTTGCTGTAAGGGTCATGAAATACGATAAAACATTTTGTCTAGTTAGATAGACTGTAATTATAAAAATAAAAAATCTGTGGCGTTACACCCTTTTTAGGTCTGGGCCTCAGATTTCTGTATCTGTTTCATGATAATTTTTTTGTCAATCTAATTGGGAAAAAATCAGCCTCTTGTGCCTGATTACACGCTGTCGACTTTTTGAGTCTAAGGCAAGCCCGTTTCCTCATGATGTTTTCATTCACCGTTCGAGCGAATGTTAAAAATGCGCACATAGAATGAAAGTCCACTGGTGCACAGCCGGGGATCGAGCCTACGACCTCAGGGATGAGAGTCGCACGCTTAAGCTACTAGTCCAACACTGCTCTACCCTAATAATATCAATTAGACAAAATCGAATCACCTAGAATAATCTAGATTTTTAAAGGCATGGTACCTTTATAATGTCATAAGTTTTAACAAATATTATAAATATGTATCTTAACTGTTATCTGTCTATTATTGTGATATTATGATTATTAATATGACATTTGCATGGCTATTTTTATTTGGCTGATTGTACATCTTTTTTAAAATTAATCAATCTGATTCTAACACTTTCTTTGCACATACACTACGTTTATATTTTAAATTGGATTAAATCTACTAATATATGGTCTATAGTAATAGCATAGTTCAAGTATTAGAAACGTTTTAGCAAAAACAAATGAATATCTCATAATTCGCTGCAAAACTTGAATGGCGCCAAAAGCAGATCACTGCACATGCCTTAGACCGGGTGTCACAGATAACCTAAAACTATGTATTCCACAGACAAAAAATAAATGATAAAATTTGCATTGTAAAAATAATAAGTTAGTAAATTTTAACAGAAGCTTGTCGACATTTGAATTTTGCTGTTATGGTGACCAGATTCCATTGCGATACAAGACAATAACGCGAACATAATTTTTTCAGCACATTTACATTCAACGTTTATATTTTTGTCACATACGGACTCTGCTGTAATTATTCCTTTATACAAATATAAAAATTTAGAATTGTTTATTTTAAACTAACACCGACACTATCAATTGATCCTTTGTACATTTGTTTACAAGCCATTGAGAACGGCAGATAATTTCTTTTGTCGCGAGTGACAAAAAGTAGAACCCGGTGTTGTTGAAACAAGTTAATTACTCGTTCCATAGTGTCACAATACTATAGGCACCCGCTGGTAAGGGTTCACTTGTTAGATTTATCTGCTTGCAAAACATGATGACCATTGCTTTCAATGACCATTTGCGAACACATTTTTGTGTTTTCATACTTAAATAGTGATGATTGATGTATCTATAGTTTATTTATTGATATCAAGGTAATATTATTTTCCAATATAACTTCTGAAATATTTTTTATGACAGGGAAAACATTGAATTCGATTGCATAATTAGATAATGTAAGCGAGGTTTACGACAAGATCTGTATATAAAGCGAATAAATTAATTTGAAAGTTTCACAAGCAGTCCCGGCCTGTTCTGGTTGAAGACAGTTAATATTAAACAGGGCGGCTTCTTTAGCAATATCTTCAAAGAGTTAATGTTTGCGGAGTAATGCGATAAATAAATTTTAATTACGAACTACGGCTGTGGCTACCGGAAAAACGAGAGCTAAATAGGCCAGAGAAATGGGAAGCTACCTAATTGTAAATTAAAAAGTTCGCGGAGTTACGACACCACAGTCCACAATGACACCCCACCGGTTGAAAGGGGGTGACATCGCCTCGTCACCCCCAGTCCCTCACCCGACCCCTCGCTCAGACGAGAAAGTGGGGGTGTAGACACCCGTGGAAAGCGTGTGACATTTTGTTTTAAAATATTGTCCGCCCGAATACATTCACGTGGGTCATTTTTAATCTGTTCGCTTTCTCTTTTTTTGCAAAGCGTACCTGCGTTTTGTGAAAACAATATACATTCGTAGCACTTTCACAGCGATTGATTAAAAACTCGCTAGACAACTTAAAGATGATCTCACACTACCGCGACGTAATAATTACCGGCGATGGCAGTAAGCGCCAGCGCACGGGGCGTGAAAGCTCAGTAAACATGAACATAACCCTATCATTAGACCACAGAGTAGCGGAGCTTGAAGCTTTGTAGTTGGGAAGCTGGTTGCTCAAACTTCGTAGACGAGGAAGTCACTTGAGGCGGGATTGTTTAGCTAAGCGCACCAAATATTGTGGTGTCAAGGCCGCCAGCTTTCCTCCTACATTCCGTTCCTACCGCCCACAGAGGGATCTCTCACGCACGTGTTATGTAACATTTCGACTAAGATTCAGTTACGATTGACGTTATTCACTTGTTTTACGATTGGAATTCGAAGGTTATTTCAAATGAAAAATAGCCGAATATGATATTAGCGCTCAAATGATCGAAATGTCAACTTAAGTAATCCGATCTGGTTTTATCGGCGTTTCTGTTTGGTTTATAGGATTTGGGTAAATGTAATGAGGAAGTCTGATTAATGTCAAGGTTAAGAATACATTCTTGTACCAACTAAATATTGCTTGCATGTTAGAAAATCTTAAATGACTTATATTAAAAAACGTGAGAGATTTCGTTATTTTTGATGGAAAAGCCAATCCATACATGAGTTTCATTTCAAACAATTCCATTTAAAATCTGAATCGTCCTGTCGGGACATCAAGCGTATAAATAAAAGAGACGCATTCACCTCTAACGGGATTTCAGTCGATTGGCACTTTTCACGTTGCGCTGTACGATTCATGGAAAACCGTTTTTTCTTTGTTGACGGAACGGGATTTAATTAAGCGATATCAGGCGGTATAGTTTATAAATACACCTTATTGAAACCTAAACGTTTTCCATGAAATTTAAAGCTTTGCTATTAAGTTTAATATTGTGCACTAGATTCGTTATTAAATTATTTCGTTTGGGTATTTAATGTTATCTTTTATGCAATACACGACTATCCCAATAGTTAAACGTACTGAGATCTTGACTCTCAAAGACTAATTTGTAGTATCATTACAAATTACATAAATAAAACCAGGTGCTGTTAATATATTCCCAAGCAGGCGCTTCATTGGAACCCACAAGGAAAGTGGAAGTGTAGCCGTCCCAAGTAAACCGGGCGCCGTACAGTTGCAGACGAGGCAAAGAGAGCGGGAAAGACTTGAAGCGAGGTGAAATACGAGGCTCAAGACCGAACGCCATGGAGACTTATGTGGTCGCCCTCTGCCCCATCTAGGGGTTATAGTACATTAAGTAACAACCTTTTGGGTTTCGGCCTCAGATTTTTCTATCTGTGTCATTTTATTTCTTAATATACGAGTAGGTGATCAGCTTTCTGTGCCTGACACAGCGTCGACTTTGGGTCTAAGGCATGCCGGTTTCTTGACAATGTTTTCCTTCACCGTACAAACGAGCTCATAGACAGAGAGTCCATTGGATAACCCACCCACGACCTCAGGGATGACAGCCGCGCGCACCACTAGGCCAACACTGCTTTGAAAATTACATAATTAATTTAAATAACATAGGATCAATACCAGTGCACAGCCGATTATAATTCGAGATTCATAACAGCGGCTTATTTCTCATAAAAAGTTGTTCCCTTCAAATGTAGTAATTTCGCAGGCAGAGGGCGGCCCCTCCCCCTCGACCCCCACCTCCCGCGATGGCCTTTTAGCGCCCGAGATATTGTCTCTTTAGTTAGATCTGTGTTTAGTATATAAGAAAACGAAACTTTAATTGTTTTTTGCCTTCTGCTCGGCCTCTCATCACAATACAGTTATGTATCATTTAAATATAGTATAAAGTACGTTATAGTGTGAATACTGCATGTGTAAACCCTGGGATCAAATGGGGCACGGGCAGACATATTTCTGCGTCTTTTTTATTGCAATTTTTTCTGGTCTTGAAATGATTTTGGTGTCATACGAAAATCAGTCACGTAAGCGTTAATTGCCTATGAAAATTCTATTGCCGTTCAAACGCACGATCTTAGTGTAGACACTCGCTAAACCACTAGTCTAACACTGCTGGATTATTTAATTAATTAATTTATTGTAAATAAATTATTGTAATTAATTGCGTCATAGCAACAAAAATGAATAAATAAAATTGTATTGTGTTCACAAAAAGTCAGCGTTCGAGTTTTAACAGTACTTTTTAGGTCAACCTAAAAATCATACAATTAAGTCCCCGAGCCTGTCACGCCCTCCAGCGTTTTTATAATCTACTACCTGCTTCCTTCTACACTTTATCACCTTCGTATTAATCCGACATTAGATTGTCTTTTGTTAATGAGACAAATAAATCAACAATAACTAGTACTTTATTAACTTTTTAAATCTGGCCCGAGGCCTGTAATACGTTATTGATATTTGTGAACAAGCTGGATAATAATATTTGTATACCGATTTCTATTTTATGTTGACCTCCCTCGTCCCCTTCTATTAGGAGTGTTAACGTGAAAAAATTGTGTTTGTTGTACGTTTAAGAGCTCAAATAGATTGGTCGTGTGTAGTATCCACAATGGTTGAGGTAGGGTCCTGTCACAATGAGCCCCGGCGCGTAATTGTTAAACTGAACGGGGGTTGAACGCCTTGTCAACTGATCCTTCATCGGCTGAGCAGAAAAAACGCCGTCTGCTAATTACGTGATTAAACAATGGAGAATTTAACGAAATTTGCGTATATATTATATTATTATTCACTTAGCTTTTCATAATATTTGTTGCTTAGTCGTTAACCGTCCTAGATTTGAATCCACGGGACTATGGTTACATATAAAACACCCGCAGATATATGTAGTAGACAAAGTAAGTTTTCTACGTGCCTTATCATCAGCGAAGCCAAAAGAACTTTCTACATACGATAGAATAAGGATTATTGAATGATAAATAATGAAAAAATATTGATAGTAGAATCGTAGTATTGACGTCATCGCGATGCCCACGTCGGCGCTAGAGTTGATCGTTCATTCATGGTGTCGATTACGTCTAACAAAAACTTAAGTACATACTTATTACTATAGATCGTCTATTTATAAAAACTAATAGTATTTTTGTTTACAAACTCTTAATTATGAAGATTTTGTATGTTATTTTAAACGTTAAACTTCCGCAGTAAAACAAAATATTAACCTCTATTTCAATAAAACATTTCAATGAATGAAAAGTGGACTGATACCAATCACTAACTGCCGCGCAACAATACACTTCATCCCTTATTAATTATTTTATTGTAAGCATAAAGGATGCCGTAATCGTCAGAATAATAATATCATCGCACCGCATAAAGAACCCCAAGTAGCGACAACACAAGCGTAAAAATGACACGCCGTACCAATATGTTTGTGTGTATTACATTAGATTTATTCGACTGGGTCACGCACACATGCGCAATCCAACCCCGAAGGGTGTATGTGGGGGCGACACAACTACACGCGCACGCTGCCCACCCGCCAGATGGCACGCACACAAGCGAACCGCGAAAGGGAAAGCTACATTGTGTAAACAAATCGCGGGGAGTGCTATCCCTCTCGGTTACAAAGCCAGTGTGTGTTTTGTCATTGTGTGCTGTACACGAAGTAGATTGTTCTGTGAAATTGCCAGGTAATAGGCCGAGGGACTGTATTATACGTACTTATTGGTATCGCTTAGATGCTCAGTCTAATCGAATTGAATATTTGCGACACGTTGTAAATAACTTTCTAATTGAAGGGTTGGCTTTAATTAAACCAATAATTTAATTGCTATCGGCTAATCTATTATTTGAATAGCTTTAAATTTTTTATAATTAAATTAAACTAAATGGTCTAGTAATATACTATTAATTAATATTGAAAAACTTATCAAATTTATATTACTGGACTTAAAAAAAGTCGAGGTATTTAAAAAAAATACCTAATCTAGATATTAAACATAATATTCAATACTTAAATTCTACCTTTGCGCATAGTGACGTGATCTGGGAATTTTTATCGACACCTTATCAGCAGCCTAGTTTCGTCAGAACTGATAACATGAAATTGTTACTGTGGTGTAGTATATTAAATTTATTTAACTGATTTTTTCCTTATTTGAAAATAAAAATAATGGAATAAATTTGTAGTGTTTTGTTTTTAAAAATAATTTTCATTAACATAGAATAATTTCCGATATTACTATAATACATATTTAAGACGGAATCGTATTAAAAATAAATGATCATTTAATTAACTAAATACGTACTTTGAATACGCGTAGCGCCACCTAGGGACCCGAAATTCAAACTTCAAGTCTTTACTCTATAGTTAAAATTTCATTTCTTTTTCTATTAAAGTGACACCGCTAAATAAGTTCTTAGCAAAAATATCACATTTTATTCACTCAAGGTCCCAGTTCCTAGGTTAAAATGTTCCTGAAATCTTATGGAGTTTCAATGATAATTTAAACTGGTTATAAATATACACTTTGATATAATTTCATAAAACGTCATTATCCTAACTAAATCTATCTATTCATAGAGTAGGGTAAGATTTGCGTAAAATATTAACAGTTAATCACAATGATCTTATCATAATCGAATCTTTGAAATAGCAATCAATCACTGGCAGCGCTGACTAAACTTGCGAATTAACTAGAGTATTGTTACTGCGTAATCTTTGTATATACAAGGGCTACATAATTTTTAGGTATAAGATATATTTCATATATAATATGAATAAATGAAACTTTATTTGTTTCACTTGCGAGCCTTCTGGCAATGTGACTTTCCATGTGTAGTAGTATCAGTGAACCTCCTCCCGTTGGCTCCCGTTCTATAAATAAAGGAATTATAGTACCTACTTCACTGAAAATCAGTGTTGCGTTGAGTTAAAAATCATCAGCACAAAGACACTACCGAAAGCTTTGGCCGAGTCACCCCCAACCGCCAATGGTGTACCGTCCTACGTGCTTCCAGTTTGTTATTCTTAAGGTTTTAGAGGAGCTGCAACGGAATTCTGTAACTTCTAATACCGCGATGAATGGAGGTCGAGGTCGCGCGATTGAATTCTCAACATTGATGTCTCGATCGCTATCGCAAACTCGCATGAGTTACAGAGTACTGGTGCCGCGGAACACCGCCCAGCCTGTGTTTTTTTTAGACGGTTCTGCCATACGAAACATAACCGTCGAGGACTACGACTGGTAAGCTGTACCCTTCAAACGTTTGATATTTAGATTATGACACATCCTATGCATATGCATATACATATATGTATTTCAGAAGTTTTTTTTTCATCATTCTGACAACATTGTTCTAAATACTTTCCGGTATTCAAAAGTATACTGTTCTTCGTCGGGGTCACCAATTATGGAAGTCATTGTTAATATTTATTATTATGGCCACCAAGCTGTCAAAATATTATCCTTCTTACTAAATTCATGAATTCATTCATTCTTTATAAATTCATTCATTCAAAAGGAGGTCATACCATGGAGTATGTATTTGTATGTAGTATGTACCTACCTATTGTAAAGGATCCTGGAAGTGTCGGTTTTCGGTAACAAATTTAATAACACAACAATATTTTCTAGCCAATAAAAATGAAAATTATAACACTAAGATTGCTATATACCTATCTAAAAATTAAAAAAAAAAGTCTATCAGTTAATGTGTTTCGGAGCTGCTTGCGATTCTGTAACTCACACGGCGGTTTTCGCATCGGCGGGATATGAAAAGGTGGGAGATTGTAGTTTATTGTTTATCAGAATGCCAAATCATAAAATGACTGCTTCACGACTGATTTGAGAGCGACCGCCGATGCAAAAACCGCTGTGTGAGTTCGAAAAGTGAGTTACAGAATCGCAGGGCTGTACATATTAAAACATATTATGTGTGCCTTATCTCTGTATGCGCTCGGCATTTATATCGTCCCATTTGCAGTAGATCAACGAAATATATTTCTATACAGTTCATTTACCTTTACAAACCTAAGATTTGTACTAAAAACAAAAACAATGTGTTATCAATGACAAAGATCACTGAATGGAATATTTTAAACGCATACGCCCACGCTCAGATATTAATAACGATCTATATTTGTTTTTCTTTGTCTTTTTGTTAATAGAGCATTCTTAACGTTGTCAAACTATTTACAGTTTAGATGTAAACCCACAGTCGTGCGAGTCAAAGTTGACATTATTAATAATAGCCGCGGCTGTCGGTTCAAGAACTACAGAATACCAATCTACTTGCTGCACCTTAGTTCAGTTACTATTGTGCCTGTATGAAAGCCTATTTGACCTCCTTAAATATCGCTTTGTTAAATTAAAAAGAAAAATAGCCGCAAGGAGGAAGACGTAAAAAACAACGAAGCATATGAAATATGACAATTACCTTATAAGCTACTAGATTTTGTTCGCAACTTCTGAATTTAAATTTTTAGTATTAATTTTAAGTATGTCAACATTATTATGATAGGAATAAAAGCGTCAAAATTATAAATAAGGGGGTTAAGTGTTTCCGTATTTATAATGCGAGGACGTAAGTCGTTTTTTACCTTTCACCTCGTTAAAGTGTTTACCGAGACGCAATCTATATCAAAGGCGGTGAGATTCTGTGATTTGAATCCAGATAATATTCTAAGTCTGTGTTACCCGCTTTAATGTAGACCAACTTTCAATAATCTTTTCACTTTGCTGCAACATTTCTAAAGTTTCCCTTGAAGGTGGCAACACAGTGATAACAATTCTATATTTAAACTTGAGTCGACAATTGTCATTGTCAAGGTTTGCATGATAGTTATGAATCACTGGTTTCATTTGTCCTCTAGCGCGTTCGGAAAATATTAATCTGTTTATCATAACTTGTACTGTGGTCTGTTTAGGTATAATATATAAAACACAATTTAAAAATTATTTTCTTTTCATGTAGCGTAAAGAGTGTATTATTAGCTAAACTAAATTTTAAATTAAAATAAAACCACCATAGTTATTAAATTTACTATCATTATCTAGAAATTCATTCGATTAGATCTAAATAAGAATGTATCCAGGCACTAAAATACGAAACACTGGTGTATACGCCAGGGTAGCTAGAATTGGCACAACCTTCGCCCCACGACACTATCCCAATGACGGTGTTTGTGACAACTAATGGTCCTCCTGAATCACCCTGACAGGCATCTCTTGGTGGATTATTTGCTGCTGCGCAAATCATTCCAGGGGTGATCACACCCAGATTAAGGTATGACTTCGCGCATTCTTTTTGTGATACAATGCTTACAACTGCAGCTCGTAGATCGGAGGATTGGCCGTCATACTGAAAAGTAATGAACACACAAAATAATATAATTTACTCTGACTCTAACAACTGAAAAATACAATGAAATCGGTCTTACAAAAGTCTATTCTACTATCATAGTATCAAACTTTAAACAAAAATGAAATAAAACGAATAAATAAGACACATATGAGAGATTAACGTAGAAGAACTTAACAACACTAAAGCCTGTTAAACATTTGTGAAGAAACCGGACTTGTTTTTTATTTTATAGGATTAATAATGATTCCTACCTCCGTTCTACCAAATCCAGATACGATAGCTTGAGTTCCAACGGGTATTTGGAGAAGCGAAGGTGCAATATTTGCTGGCATCACCGTTTCACCGAATTTAATAGTGCCAGTAATAGCCACCAAGCCAATATCATTATCGACGGTTACTGACGAATATCCTTCGTGAGGGTAAACAGAAGCCACGGCGTATGTGGTACCATCAGAACGCAATGAAGTACCCACAGCGACTATTAACGTTGAGGGATCAGTCTGATAACTGGAAAAACAGTTACTTTAATAACAGTAGTTATATAAAAATAATGTAGGTTTGGAATGTTTTTTTTTAAATATATTCTACTCCCCTGCCATTCTGTCCAGGGACTTTTTCTATATCTAAAATGTTCAATAAAACATGATGCAATATACGCCCCGGCTACATCGGTTTAGAATGGTTACAGGTTGGTTCAATCTTTCGGTTAGAAGTTAACTTTATGATAAATAGTATTTTATTAAGAAATGTCAACTAGCAAAGGTACAATGATTATCTTATAAGTGACTGAAATATAGGTTTCATTTATCTGTAGTCATCATATATTACGACCATGGTAAACATCAGTCCATTCAATTTGACTTATAATCAATTAATTCATTTGCATAGGGGAATTTTTTTCTCAATAAATAATTATTTTTGTTTATATTTGATTCGTGACGCGATCTTTGGTTAAACGCTTTGAAGCAATTGCATCTAGCAGAGTCTTCTACTACTCGTAGTTACAGTACTTGCTACGTAGTGAAAGCTTGATAGTTGTTGCCTTTGTCATTATAGTTCTAATTATATACTTACCCAATCACACAATGTGCAGCAGTCAACACACTCTTAGTAGATATCACAACCGCTCCACAGGAATGACTCCATCCCGATGTAGTTTTGCGCCTCAGCGCCGCTTGATAAGGGACCTCTGTTATATCCACTAATACGCCGTTTACTATGCGTTCTAAAGACTTACTAAGTGATCGTGGTATGGAACAAATTAACCCTGGAAATATATTGATTATAACTATAGCTACCCTGCGTCTATATGAGGAATCTTAACGCTTTATTTATGCGTTAACATAACAGTTTAATTCGCGAAACACAAAACAATAGATTTTGATTTAAATCAGAGATCATAAAGAAACGTACGAAATTAAACTTTATAAAACAATGAAACAGTAATAAACGTTATCGTAAAATAAAACTGCGTCATACATTTGTTTAAATATCTTGTAAGATTTTTAAAACAAAATTTAAAAATAAGATTTTTAAACAAAACAACTTGCTTGCTAGGCGGTTGCTTTATGATGTAAAACTCTCTCAAACTCTTATTTTGGCACTCTCATGGCATAACTACTACAGAATACACTGAAGCTTTGTATCACACTAAATAATTTACTATAATTATATAGATCATCGTAGGAAATCACATGACAAAAAGACACACGTGTCGACGTTGTGTTCCATTAGCACTCTAACTGCGATGTTCTAGAACCAGATTACCACTCGTAATTTCTACGAATGGTATTTCTATAGTATTGACAGCAATTTTTTGTTGTAACGATTACTCAAACAATTGCAAATGTTTTGGATGTAGGGAGTGGTAGTTTATTTTACTTTCTTTAAATTAAAATAGTAATTCAATTAAATAAATAAATATTGAGATGAAATTATATTAAATATACATAGTTGTTAAATTACATTAAAACCTTACCTAATAATAATATTTTTAATAATTTCATCTTAAGAGATTTCACTGACACATGATTCTTAGTTCTACACAGATCACAAATTGATAATATATCGACATTTTTTCTTATCATTACAAGATGTGAAAAAATACGTTTTGGGTTTTCTTACACTTGAAAGTAAAGATAACAGTTACCTAATAAATTCTTTATCTTAGTCCTCGAGACTTAGTGATTGTCCCATGTAGAGTTTAAACCGCAGTTCCATTACAAATCATTAATTGTTTTGCTAGTACTTACCCTTTTAATTACTCAGATGAAGAAACAGATTTGCCCCATGACTCATTGGGCAATCAATACAATATTAACATTACATTATTGTCCTCAATACAATTCATCACTCATCACTTGTCACCTAAATAAATATATATATTTACATAAATACTCAACTCACGAAGAAATTTCAAAGCTTATCTAGCTTGTTAAAAATTCAAAGCATTAGCTATCACTACGGTTCTTACTAACATTTATAATATTAATAACGATTATGTTACTATAGCTTAAGAATGTTGAGGGTCTATTGGTAGGTACTAATAGACCCTAAACATTCTTAAGTTAACTATAGTTACTAGTTAACTACCTAGTTCCAATGCCAGTTAAGTATTGCCATTACATAGTATACACTTATCGAATCTTAGATTAGTAAAGTCGCGTATATAGGTGGCTCTCGTAAAATGCAACGCCTTGCAAAGTTGATTAAGGCATAATAAATGTAACAAGTTGGCGTTGAAAGCGAACATAAACATATAATATCACGCGATTAAATTGAATTATTGCGTTCATAAAAAGGTGCAAATTTTATTAATATCGGCCAGTCATTGCGGATCTTTTATCGGTAATGAAATCGGATGTTCAAAGTTTTTTATTTATACTACTAAACTTTTTGGGGTTTAGGTATCCAATGTGTCGTTGGGGTTTTTAAATGAGGTTAATATGGGATGTTTGGTTTGATTTGAGAGGAATAAGTTCATCGGGATATCATAATGTGTCAATAAAATTTAGTAAGATTTTTTTAGAAACATGGATTAGTTTTGTCAACTACATACAATGTTTAAACCAATTAAAATTCTTAATTCTTGAGAACATAGCTATGATACCCACTCTCTCCTTGTAGGTGTTTTACCTCAGCCTAACATTGGCTATATATTATAAGTCGACAGTGAAAAGTCCGGTTTCAACAACTGGCGCCATCTTTTGTCAGTATGCAAATACATCGCCTACGCGAGTTAACTATTGTGGTTAACAATATAAATCAAGTATTGTTTGGTAATTGTCGTGTTTCGTATTTTTCTGTATTACTATGAGATAACGTACTGCATAATGTTCAGGAAATTGTTTATTTTTCTAGGTCCATGTGAACTTTCCTAGAAATTCTTATCGTTTCTGGTGATTCTCAAACGCTTTATTGAACGTTTTAGGGGCAAACGATAAGCAATTGGTGATAACTGATACAGTATGTTGAATCAATATTTTAAATGATTTAATTAATAATTATATTCGATAATAGTGAAATTTTTAAAAGTCTATTCTCAGAGGTAAGGGTTGACTAATTAAGCCAGCCTAGCTCCTTCCAGAAGCTCAGAAGGTTTCCTGGGCACTTTTCAGGCTTCATGAAGCGACCTGACTGCTCCGAGGATTTCTGTTCGTTGGGAAGCTACAGCCACGCATTCAACGACTACGTGGGTGACTGATTCCTCGCGGTGAAACAGCCTCTGCACAAGGGACTGTCTGTCGCAGCTCCAAGGCCTATAAAGGAAATAAACAATAAAACAAAAAGTCACGCCTTGTTCGTGTGCCATTGGGGGATTATCTCATCATTAGCACAATAACTGTTGAACTTCATTTTAGCTCTCTAGTCTCTTGGTCCGTGTTGATGATTCCGTCACGACAAAAAGCAGTTAAACCGATGAATAAGAAACAATAAAAAAAGACTTAAGTTAATTGCGAGTAAATAGGAGAGAGTAAATATCCAGGAAATAACATTATTAATTAATTATATACACTCAAAATTTGTGGTAAATGATTTATTTTGTAATGTAAGAATGTTTAGACAAAAGACGTTTATTGGTAGATAAGATAGCACTAGTTAAATCAATGGAAAGCCCGAGTTCATGGGAGCTGCGCCCACGCACACATTCCGTAGGGAGCCAAAGACCTCTTGTTTCCTGGATCACACAACGAAATCATACTTATTAACAAATAACGGTGATCTACTTGATTAAGTTTGATAGGTCAAATAGTCTGTTATTTTTGTTGGTACATCTGCTGCAGATATAGTCATTGAAAGACAAGCTGAATTTGCTGAATTAAAACAAACTTTTTATAAGTTATTTATAGATGACAAGATTTTAGCTCCAAGTTCCCTCAGGCACTTAATCTTTATTAGACACTTTCTCTACCCTTTACTCCTCGCACTTCGCGGTAAAAGTATTCTATTATCGGAAGGGTTGCCATATCTATATCAAAGTAAATCATTGATTCAAGGATTTAAGGCTTGGAAGTGAAAAGTTTTATATATAAAAAAATTATAGAACAATATTGTCTTTGGTTTGCACGAGTACTACAAATTTAAATAAAACGCGAATTTTTTACACTGTTTCCATAACTTGACGTTTAAGACACGCCAAGTTGACAGATGATGATTTGACATTGTGACAATCTATTGTATTGTTGGCATATAAACGCCATTTATTGCCGCGATATTGGTATTTGGCAGAACAATATTGCAAATAGGTTTTATTTAAATGGTAACAATAAGTTAATGATACTATATGAAGAATTATGTTAGATAAGCCCCAAAGCATAAGCTAAAAGATAAATTACTTAAACAATAGATATTTTCTACCTTCGCGTCGTGGTGAATACAAATAGTTGGTTTCCTACAAGAAACAAAACTGCCTTGGGTTTGATTTTTGTTGGAATAGCAATTGCTTTAAGTTGTACCACGTACAAATATATCACATATACATAAGGTAATATAAGTTATCGGCATATATTTGTATGTAAATGTTTCCACTAACACGAGATTAATTTCACAATATTGCTAGACTCATTTTTTGACGGTTATATTTGAATGGATTTTGTTATAACATTCTAAATCATACAAGGTTACAATAATACAATTAATATAGTTAATACATATTTAGTCATATGTTGGCGAGTTTCACACTGCATTCGTTCAACTGTGAAGGACGGTGCAATCGCTTTGTTTGACGGTCGAGTTTAAAACGAATATATTTAAATAAAGTTGATGTTGTTATTTTAAAAATGGTCAGATATCAATGTCAATGACTGTACATAATAATTACTGATAGATTATAGATGTTCTAAAATCTGTGTAGAAATTAATGAACATTATAACAGTTAATTTTTTATATTGGGTATGTTTATCATGGAAAGAGCAGAGTCCTGCAGGTCGTAAGTTCGGACCACGGCTGTGCCTTAAGGGATTTTCGGCCTATGTGCGGTTTTAAGACTCGCGTGAACTTTGAAGGGACCCACCGTCCTTAGGTCCAATAGTCGACGGGCACAAGAGGCTGATCACCTACTTGCCTATTTGAAAGACTAAATGAGAACTGAGGCCCTAACCTTACAAGGTTGTTGTTTTTTTCTATGGTAGGACTATTTCCATAGTAGGATATGAATGTCCCTGGAGCGGAAGGATGTTACTCTGTTACTGAGGGCTTATTTTTCCATTTATGCGCGGAATGATTACTTGTCCATATATATAAGACACCGAAATGAGCATGACTTGGATCCAAAATCGACGACTGCCAAGAATTGTCAACCAAAATTTAAAATGTTTAAAACTGAATTGAAATATTTAAGTGTAAGTTTTGTTGTATCTGCGTAAATAAATCTGGTATCATAGTTATGACCTTAGCGACGCTCATTACCTGTCTTAACAAACACGATAAACAATTTGATAAAAAAGTTAATACGAAAAACATTTACGATTAATTGTTACCTTGAATAGGTTGACCAGTGTAAACTGACTATATTTTTGTGGTACTGTACGTATTTCCTATTATAAACGTATCATTTGTTCGATTATTTTTTTATTTTATTTTTTATTTTATTTTACAATTTTAGGGAAACTTACAGCTAAAAAAGGTTCAATAATATACAATTAACATGATGACGGCCAATTATCAGTTTCCACACTTACAAATTTTTATTAACTATTTTTATTGGCTTAACAACGATACTCGTGTATCGTCAGCTGTTACTTAAGCTATTTCGTAAATGTATAAATAAATTCAACCTAGATCCAATTATGCTAAAAAAAAATTCAGTGCCTGATATACACTGAATTGTTAAATAGAGAATTCAAAGCCCAATTACACCGTTCTGTAAATAGATACTGATTTTCCTGAACAATATATTTGAGACATAACATACATACATATTCGTAGATATGTCAAAATACACTGCTTAAGTCACTGTCTCTTTTTATCACATCATAATCCCAATTTGACAGATACAGAAGAAGTTTAAAGAGCGATAGAATCCATCAATGTATGAAACTAAACATAATTTTATATATAGAGGACACCGTAACCCTCCATCTTTTAGTCGATACAAACTCCGGGGAAACAACTACAGATAATGCAACTTTTTCTACAGCTGTGATACTTTTTGACATTCAACACCTTTTGTCTTCAGTCACCGTGACCACGCACGCTGTAAAGCACGCGAAACGTCGGTTAAATTTAAAATTATGAAAAATAATTGTAAATACATAACTTCAAACCGAAAAAATTGTTTTATTATTAAACATAGTTTTTCAAAATTAACCTAAAAACATCTGGTTCTCTTTACGTACGTCCATAAGACATGTAAAAATCGATTATTACATAATTACTGTAACATTTGAAACTAACAACATATTTAACAAGTCCCTCGTGGTTACAGACTACACAGCTAATAGGATTTTGACAGGTATATTGTTCGGGGCAAATGAAAATTTAAGTTTGCTGTTACCCGGCAAGTTCAATTTGCATACAGAATTACGATTTTCATGTGAAACTGAGGTTCTTACTGAATTATTCGAGCCAGTGGAGCGGCGATTTCCTATTTATGGCTCTCTGCTATTGTGTCTTTATTTGTATCAAGGTAGTGAGCGTAAAGAAATACGTGTTAGATAACTTTAACACTGCGTACACGAAATGTGTGAATCGCCTTCGTAGAACGAATTCAAGATTTTTTATAATAACAACACATTATAAGTCTGGTTCTATCGATACCTTTAGCATTAGGTCCAGTACCTTTAACGTCGGATCTATTAAAAAAAGTTCACGTCTGTAGATCAGCGCATACAGGTATCACCAAGGATCACCGACAGAATTAACAAATCAGTGAATGCGTAGTCGACCTTACCTCTGTTAATGATAGATGTATATCTACGCTGTTAGATCGATGATGCACTGCCGACTTTTTAAATAATTCTTTTTCATGTTAAATGTCATGTTTTCATCTAGCTTAGGATCTATATAAGGTTATAAAATACTTCATCAATAGATTATAAAGTTGTGATGTTTTTTGGCTCCACGACACTTTTGGACTACCCTCACGTTTGTTCCTTTCGTTTGTTCATAATTATGAATCCAGTACACATATTCGTTAGTACTAAAATATGAGTACGAAAGTAGAGAGAGAGAGAGAGATCACATTGATAATGAGAGTAAAGAGTCCTCGGTTCACAGTGTTAGTAGTAATGTATCGCTTGCACCGTTCACTGTTCAGCAAAATTGGCTTCGCTCTCGCAAGTCTATGCGGTTGTAATATAGTACACACGACGATTTCGCGATATCTCCGTGAAAAATATGCATGGAACTCTTGTATCTAATAGAAATGTTTGCAAGATTCGTTTTTAGTCCAGTAACCACAGAATTGGACATGTTTCTGTGTCCGTTGTATTGGTAAAGGAGATGAGGGGAATAGACTTCAGTCCCATCCCGTGATATTTTGTAGCGGGATTTGAAAAAGGGTTAAATAGAGATTAAGATGCTTAAATAGAGATTTGATTAACACTTTTGTGTATTAGACAACAGCATTCTTCTTTAAGGTAAATTTTATTCCATCTAATATAAGGTAAAAATCTTCTAACGAATTCTTCCTTAACTAGATCAAGCGCAACCACATATAAAGCTAATAAGAAAGAACCAGTGTAACGAGCTCTATTCTTCTCCCTAATAAGAGGGCACACCAGTATCTAATGAAGTATGATAGTACGTAAATGCAGAGGTCTGTCTTAAGTGGTTTTCGTAAGCGGAAGGCGCTTAGAGACAATCGTCGTACATCTGATTAGTACATGGGCCAATGTTCTATATATTATATATAAGCCGCTGCAGAAGTTTGGATAAAATTTAGCCCCTTAATTTGGTCTGGAATAAAGTAACAGGTAACACATTTCAAAGTTTTTTTAATTTGTTATGGACAAAGTCATTACAAGAATCAAGCATTACCTTGACTTTTTTTTTTTAAAGACAATTCACACCAATTGACCTAGTCCCATGCTAAGCTGGTGAAGCTTGTGTTATGGGTACTAGGCAACGGATATACATACATATTATAGATAGATATACATATAAATACATATTTAAACACCCAAGACCTAAGAACAACACCAAATGCTCATCACATCGATGTTCGCCTCAGCCGGGGATCGAACCCGGGACCCATGGATTCGCAGTCAGGGGTACTAACCACTAGACCAATGAGTCGTCAAACTCTAACCCTCAGTACTAAAAAAAATATTGTGATGCAAAAATGTCTGCAATATACTAAGGTACCCGATTTGACATACACAATCTATAAGCAAAAACAATGTCGCCAATATCATACAAGTTCTGTCGCGTACACATCCTTCGTTATTATGCAACTCGGCCACTCATCAATTCACGTCGGCTTACAATGCAGTGACTATTATTATAGGTAAATCTAATGGCATTTAGCATCATAGTATTGCTTGTACTATTGACTGACATTTGTGGCTTGGTCAATTGGCTACAATGAAATAATGTAATAACGTAAGTGAACCTAATTTAAAATTAAACCGCCGACGCGATGGCTTATTTCGATAGGAATATATGTAAAACTCTATTATGCAAAGAAAATATTAGGTTTGCATAGATATATCCTCTAGTAATATAATCTATTTTATCGATAAATCATTTAGATATACATAAAAAAACGTAATGTTTAAAGATACAAAGCCTTCGGGATATAACATAAGGTAAGTAAATTTTTGCGTGTGTCATGCTGCAGAAGATGTCAGGAGACAATTGCTCTTTCCTCACCATGGTTTTCTGTACTGTATGAACACGTGATAGTTGGAACGAAGTTCCTTATCGCGCGTTGTGAAAGGGGGCTAGACGGAAAAAATTCTTACGAAAAGTTGTCACGACACTTTTTTGCTATTTGCTATTGTAATACACTGGTTCTCGTCCGATCACCGAAGTTAAGCAACGTCGGGCGAGGTCAGTACTTGGATGGGTGACCGCCTGAGAACACCTCGTGATGTTGGCTTTTTTTTTCGTCGTAAGATTGGTGTCGAGAAATTCTATCATACTGTTATGATACCAATTAACATATTAATTAATCGAAAGGAATTTCGTTCCATCCGGGTGTCCCTTGACACCTCTAAAGTTTTTATGTTTTTTTTATTTCCCAATATCTCAGGCGTTACATGACAACTAGGGGGTAAAATTCTTGTAACCATGACTGTTGAGACAGAAGTAATAACCAGGAATTAAGGAAAACTACGAATCTTCAATTATAACAGCATGCTGACGGTAATAGCGGGAATCCTTAAATGGGTCATTACATTGGACTGCATGTGCCTACATGCTAATAAAAATTGCTCTGTGTATTAATTTTTAATTTTATGATTGTTACCTTAGATTTAACCTACCAATATAATATGGACTTATGATTGTCTGCTGATAAATTATATATTATTATAATATTATATAACCTAAACGGACAGCAAGCTATCAAAGAGCATCTCATTTGGAGAGTAACAATTCCCAATGGCTCATCTTTAAAGTGTAGTATTACAACCGAAAGTGTACTTTAGAATGACAGAAGCAGCTTATTTACAAAATGATGACATTTCATCTGTAACGCTATGTGACATCCGATCATCTTAAAAGGTGGAAAAACATCAGACAAGAAATTCTCGGTAAAATTAATTCAATACAGTCCGCGCGTCATAATTCATTGCCAGCGAAGGCTGTATTTATTTGATGCGGTGGGCTAATGTAAAATTCAGACCTGTTTATATTGTGTATTTATGAATTCATTATTTACTTATTGCTGTGACAATTATTTACGATCCAATGTTATTGAATGCTGGCGCGATGCGTTCAAAGTTTTTTGCTTTATTACGTTTATAGGGTTATTTGTTTGTATTGTTTTTAGCTTAGTAGAGGTGGCTGAAAGCGATCGTTGCTCTGTAGATAATAAGCCTCTTTTAATGTACTTTTATGCAACAATGTGCCAAGAATTAAATATGTTAAAAAATCGCAAGTTGTCTCGATAATAAGCAATTTTATATTCATTATAAACATAAATAATACGAAATATGTTTTCAGAAGTTCTGAGAAATTCCTTATAATTTAAGAAATTGTTCTTATTTTGTTATGTGCAATTGAATTTCATTTTTTATTTTTTTTATAAATAATCTGTCAAAGTATGAATAATGGATTGTTATGTAAAACGTAAAACGTAGGGGGGTAATGGGGGAGAACGGATTTAACATCTTTCCGGCTCCAACTGTCAACCTCACATGCACGCGCGGACAACACATCATCCGCGGCGGTATTCCTATACCGTGGTCCCCCTGCTAGATAACAGACGAGGCAATGGCGACCGAGCAGTGGCGGTATAACCACATACCTGACCAGAGGTCAGAAGAGGCTACAGCGGCCTTGGGGTTCAAATAACCCCTAAAAGAACTGGTGCAGAAGGCAAGCAACGGGAAACCACTGCAGCTAATCTCCCGAGAAAATCGTTATGGAAGTGGACACAAAAGAATCACGACTGCCATGCGAACCGCCTAGCCAGCGGCGCCGCGCCGCGTCCGGGGCGAGCGGTGGGAAATGGACTACCGGCCATGTTGGAGTAAGAGACCAGGCTCCACGTGGAAATAATGCTACTGGAAACCCCGTCAAGTTACGAAAAATCCAGAAGATAGGCACGTGGAATGTTCGCGGGTTGCTAAAGCCCGGTAAACTTAATATCGTGGAGAGGGAAGTCACCAGATGTGGTTTATCCATTTGCGGTCTAACAGAAACGCACTGGAGAAGCAACGGGCACTTCTTTACCGACGCCCATGCTGTTTACTTTTCCAGTAGCGATGACAGTAGCCAAAACGGAGTAGCGATTCTAATTCCTAAGCATCAGAATAACAGTGTGATAGGGTATGAGGCAGTTAGCGACCGCATTATGTCTATGAAGCTCAAAGCGTCACCTGTAAACTTGAACCTAATACAGGCATATGCCCCCACTAGTGAAGCTCTACCCCTCGTACTGGAGAGTTTTTACCAAGATTTACAAGCAACAATTGCCAAAATCCCTAATAGAGAGTTACTTATAATAATGGGTGATTTCAACGCAAAAATTGGCGCAAACTCTGCCCAGTACAGCAAATCAGTGGGAAACTTCGGACTTGGGGTACGTAACGAAAGAGGTGAAAGACTCATGCAGTTTGCAGACGAGAACAACATGGTAGTGGTGAACAGTCTATTCCAACACCATCTCCGTAGACTGTTCACCTGGACGTCACCTGGAGGTAGAACCAAAAATCAGATCGACTACATACTGATAAGATCACGTTGGCGCACCTCTATTCTTAATGCACACGCTTCCTGGGGCTGATTGTGGTTCCGATCACGAACTCGTTATCGCAAAGATGAGGTTGAAGCTCAAAGCCGCTCGATCCTCCAAGAAGACAAGACGGATTGAAGTAGCAGATAACGAGAAATTCACTACAGCCATTGAGCGGAGTTGGACAGATTGGACAGTTGTAAACCACACCGAAGCTACACCAGACACGCTATGAAATAAGGCTAAAGAACTCATCCAAAATGCAGTCACGGAGTCTAGTCCGGGATCAGAAACGCGCAAACGTCAACACTGGATGACGGACAGTACCCTTGCCCTTATAGAAGAGAGGCGCTTTAAGAAAGCCGCAGGAGCAGACATAAGAGAACTGAATCGGCTGTCTGCTAACATCCAAGCCTGCTGCAGGCGAGACCATAATTCCCACCTTCATAGCATTTGTGATGAACTTGAAAAACATGCTATGAAGCACGAGTCTAGAGATCTTTACCACAAAATTCGTCTAATTACTAAATCTCTACCTGCTAAAACCTGGGCTATCGAGAACGACAAAAATGAAGTGGTAACAGAACTCGAACAGATCTCTGAAACGTGGAGGAGCTATTGCCAGTCATTGTTCCTGGATCCGCAGTCGCGACTGTCTATAAGCACAGAACCAGAGCCAGAGAATTTGGAACCAGACATCCTTTTGTCCGAAGTAAGAACTGCCATAAAACTCCTGAAAAGCAAAAAAGCAACTGGCAGAGATGCAATTCCTATAGAGACAATTAAAGCCTTAGGAGAACGTGGCGACCAGATGTTTCATCTCATCTGCAATAAGGTGTGGCAGACAGGAGTTTGGCCTTCGGAATGGACACACACTATATTCACACCCCTGCATAAGAAGGGCTCAACGAAGAAATGTAACAATTACCGCCTCATTGCTCTGATACCACACGCTAGCAAAATATTGTTACATATTCTCAACGAGCGCCTGAAAGCCTACCTCTCTAAGGAGATCGCTCCGGAACAGGCCGGTTTTGTCAAGGGGAAAGGCACTCGGGAACAAATTCTTATTTTACGCCAGATCATAGAGAAGTCAAGAGAATTTAATAAGCCCGTGGTCATTTGCTTTGTTGATTTCTCAAAAGCATTCGACTCTGTGAGATGGCCGGTGCTGTGGAAGACTCTGCTAGACATGGGTACACCAAAACATCTTGTGCACCTTTTAAGACGGCTTTATGAAGAAGGCACAGCTTCAGTACGCACAGATGATGTCCTATCAGGTGATTTCCATCCTAGTGCTGGAGTACGCCAGGGTTGCATAATATCACCGCTCTTATTCAACGTGTACACGGAGCTTATAATGCGCATCACTTTGGAAGACTGGACAGACGGTGTAACAATTGGTGGATACAGAATTGCGAACCTGCGTTACGCGGATGATACCACTTTGCTTGCATCCAGTTCGCAACACTTGGAAGAGCTTCTATCAAGGATGGAACGAGTGAGCCATGAGTTTGGACTAAAGATAAATCGCAGCAAAACTAAGGTGATGATTGTTGACCGTGCCAGAAATAATTCGCCTCAAGTTACTCAAATCGCGAAATGCAACGTGGTCCAATCTTATGTTTATCTTGGGGCTCAGATTTCAAGCCATGGCGGATGCATCGATGAGGTCAAACGACGTATGGGCATCACAAGAACGGCGATGGACAAGATGCAAAAAATATGGAGAAACAGGAATATAACAAAAGCCACGAAGACCAGGCTCGTGAAGCAGAAAATAGACGCTCTGGAAATGTGGTGCTGGAGGAGAATGCTTGGGGTTTCGTGGACCGAGTTTCGTACAAACGTCTCGATACTTCAAGAACTCGGTATTAAGCAGCGTCTGTTTTCAACAGTACAATCTCACATCCTTACATTCTTCGGTCACGTATCTCGGCGTGGTGATCAGTCCATCGAACGCCTTGTCGTCCAGGGGAAGGTGGAAGGCACTAGACCGCGCGGAAGGTCACCTACGCGTTGGACTGACCAAATTAAGTCGGCCGT
Organism: Pieris napi; assembly: GCF_905475465.1. Taxonomy (NCBI): domain Eukaryota; kingdom Metazoa; phylum Arthropoda; class Insecta; order Lepidoptera; family Pieridae; genus Pieris; species Pieris napi. The sequence continues at coordinate 6,096,569 of NC_062236.1, read as the reverse complement.
AGGAGACTCTGTCAATCAATGCAGTAGGATGACTACTAATAGGCGACGATGGCAAAATGTCGTGAAACGCATCACATCTGCCCCTACTACTACAACTACTTCCTAGCGATCACGACCGCGTCAAGAGTGCACCGAATAGGAAGAAGATGTAAAACGTAATATTATTGACTACTTTGACGTAATAAAAAACCTTTTGAGGTCTGGGCCTCAAATTTTCTGTCATCTGTCTGTAATTTTCTGTCAAGAGGCAAGTAGGTGATCAGCCTTCTATGCTTAAGACACGCTGTCGACTTTTTGGCACTAAGGCATGCCGGTTTCCTCCAGTGTTATATGTGCACAAAGACAGAAAATGCATTGGTGTACAGCCAGGTTCTAAACCATGGCCTCAGGGATGAGATTCGCACAATGAAGCCTCTAGGCAAAGACTGCTTGACCTCGTCTTAAATAACTAAACCTATATCATCAACATAGAACTTCAATGGATTGGAGTATTGTCTGATTATTTATTATCCTACAGCTAGCATAAATTATATAAAACAAAACACAATTATACTAAAGAAATAGCCAAAGATGGAATACATAATATTTACAAGGTTCAAACATTTACGAAAGGGAAATTCAATAAAAATTAAATACATTTAACATAGTAATACCTACTTCGGTTGTTTTGTGTGATAGTGTAGGGAGGGTATGCTCATGATGCAGCTTTTTATTAAGCTGGATATTAAGAATATTCCGCGATAGCTTAAAACTTACGTTTAAGTAGACATTTTAAGCTTCCTATTTAAATGACATCCCACATTTTCAGTGTGAAAGTTTTTTCACTTAATGAAAGCAAAGAAAATATTGATTTCTGGTCCTCGATCTCCATAGATTATATCTACCAATAAAGCAAACGTTGCGGCATTTTTAAACTTGGAAACAAACACATGAATAACGGGCACTCGTTAATGGAACTAACGAAGGTGTAATGAACTTTTGTATCAAAATTAGTAACGCGTGTATCGACATTGTTAATAGCTGTGAAATATTTACTATGATTCTTAGTAAATTGGTTAATTAAGCAAAAATAATTTCTTATATTTGTCGTGGTTTGGACAGAGATACATTTCTGCGTCTATATTTTTGCCTTAAAGACCAACAGGAAGAAGGAGAAGAGGTCGCCCAAAAAAAAGGTGGATAGAAGAAATAGAAGCGGTAGCAGGAAACGAATGAGAGCCATAGATAGACAGAGTCAGTTGGAAAAAGCTGGACGAGGCCATTACCCATGAAGGGGTTCCGATCGACGGTAATAAATTTAGATTTACAAATTTATCATGACAAAACAACAAATTATAATACACAGCTTAGGCTGTGTATTATAATTTGTTGTTTTGTCATGATTGGAAATAAAACGGGATTTATTATTATTATTTTTTTTTCCTTAAATGCCTTTCTCTCTCTTCAGTGGGTAGCTTATATCTGACCGTCATGATCATCAAGGAATCACCTGAAGCGGACAATCTGTTTCCACTGGATTTCTGTCCAGTGCCTCTCTTATTGTACAGTTTTGAGGACGAAGAGCCTTTAAGTGGAACAGTCCATCTGGTTGGTGAACGGCCACGTCATCTTTTGCCTTTTGTGTAACCAACCACAATCAGTTTCTCCAAGTTCTCATGCGCAGTATGTATGGCCGAAATATGATATAAATTAGTTTTTGGCATATGTCTTATCTTTCGGCGTTTGATTCAGTGTCATTTGTGTCCATAGAAAGAAAAACCCATTGGTATACCGCAGAGATCAGTAGGCACGATACTTTTACGTTCTTCGCGCACGGTCTTTATAATCTATATAAAACAAAGATTTAGCTTTATTTTACATATTCTTTGTCTCAAACCAGTTTTGTTAAACGGATTACATCATTGTTCGTCAGTTGTGGATTGACATTATGTCTAGCCTTGAGCCTATATTTAATAGAATAAAAACTTAAGTAACAAAAGTTTTAACTGTGGGCGATATTAACCAAACTTAATGAAGTACATTGTCTTATTCCTATATGTGGTAAAACCAGTCTTTACCTTCTCCGGCCGAGCAAATAGTCGTGTGGGATGATTTTTGCTGTTTTTTGTAATAACGTTTAATTCTTTGGCGGCTACTATGCCAGTACTATCTATATTAAAATATGTTACACATAAAATGAACTTGATTTTTGTATACATTGTAATAATTTGGTAGGTACTTAAGACTCTTCGAATTTTTCCAACTAACTTGACCTACGATTGACTTTCGTTTGTCAACGTAGTGGATTTATCAATACTGATTTTGAAAGGTTGGCAACACATTCGAGACTTTTGGCAGTATGTACATTGTACACATGGGTGACGATACCACTTAACACAAGATTAGCCTTCTAACTAAAAACTCAAAAAAACAAAGTAATTTGTAAGTAAGTAAACAAGAGTAATTTGTTCTTAGTACACCGACTAGGCAGGGCTGCTCTATAAACCTACAGATTTCCAATGACTCAAACTGAAAATGCTAATAATTATGACATCTGATGACGAAACCCAATTTTCACATCATGAAATCGCTATTTATTTCACGAGATAATCCTTCCGTCATCTGCTCGTAATATAACATAAATGATTACTTCTTAATATTAATATAATTTTGAGTTTCTTTTACCCTTGAGACAACCTTCAAAACAAAATCGTAGAAAGCCTAAAACACCTTGAAATATTTTTGTAATTAACCAAAACACGTCAGTTACATAATTATTTCTGGATTTTCGCAATTACCTTAATGCAATGGTAATAAAACCCACATCGTATGCAAACATATAAGATAATAGTAATTAGTTTCTTATAATAGCATACTACATAAGAGCGATATCGGCGCCACAATCAATGTGATTTAAATAATATGATTTATGTATGTATTCGGTCACTGTTTTAACGACACAATACTCGTAACATATTACGTCCGTTCGTTTGTTTCTTCCAAGAAAACCTTGGAAGTCATTATTTAGGAAGTTGGTGGAACAGGTAGTCGGTGTCTGTCAGTCCAAATTTTCGTATATGTTGGACATCCGGGTAATATAACCAGTATTCGTAATCCAGTATAATCCATAACCCAGCCTTGCGATTCTGTAACTCAGTTGCGAGTTACAGAATCGCAGGGCTGCCGGTCATGGCCTCAGATTGCATCTGTTTTTTTGATCATTTTTATTTTATAGACAAGTGGGTGGTAATGATGCCGGTTTCCTCAGGATGTTTTCCTTCACCGTACGAGCCAGTCTTAGAAGTGGATATAGGATATTGGTGCACAGCCGAGGATCAAACATACGAGCTAAGCGATGAGAGTCGTACGCTAAAGCCACTAGGCCAACAGGGCTTCATCAGGGTAAGTGATGTAAGAGATGTAAAATCATGCACTCTGTTAGAAGGACTTTTATTATTAACATTAGTAGAATTTATATGGACAGAGTCCCGGAAACTTAGGTATGGGATGCCATGCGTTTGTTTCGAAGGCACCACACATCTCTCTGCAGAATAAATTGTTAATTACATTTAAATCGGTTCGAACTTTTAACAAAATATTACATGAGAAATATGATTCTATTATCAACGATTTCAATAAATTTTAAATCGATAATTCCATTTTTGATTACTATGTTATTAAAATTAAATTTATTCATAATTATTGCTACATTGTCATTGTATGCTAAGATCTAGTTTTGTGTTACTGAGGTCATTGAGGGTATAGAAATTGATTTTATATCAATTTCATGCATTTTATGTAATACAATGCGATAACGTCTTTTCCTTTCTAGGTACAATTTTTTCACGATTATATATTTATTTAATATATCATAAACAGAATTAGATTAAGATCAAAATGTGTCTTTTACTATATTAATCATAAGAGCACATGCATATTAGTTTGTCTCCGTAAATTCAGGCCAGTACTTGGAGTTCCCGTTTAAAATTTGTTCATAGCTTCGCCATTTATGGAATTTTACAGTACTGTAAACACAAAGAGGTATAAAACACAATATGTGAGACACATTTTTCCTAACAAGGGCAGAGACCTTGATGCCCACTCGCCGATATTGGCGGTTTTAATATGGGTAATTGCAGCCTGATTGAGAATTGTCCGTCAGGCGATCCACCCACGTTTAACCGATTAATAGCTGTGATGTATATTTTACCATTAGTTTAGTTATATAATTCGGTTTTTTATAATCCATCTTCCAAACACATCTTTTGAAAAGGGGATACGAAAACAAACAAATTAATGTATTTAAATTAATATACGGCATTATATATTATTAATATTATAATTTTCAGCCAGTAGGAAGGTATTTTAATAATCGTATGGGTCGTAATAATGGTCTAATTATTTTTATAAACATTAACCTTTTGTTTACGCCAATATTGAAATTAATAATATCATAAGACAATTCAATAAGACGATTACAATTATTGTAATTTTAAAAGACTGCCTTTCTTTTTTATATATAACTCATATACCAAGACTCTTTGTCAATAATATTTGGGTGGCATTAAAAAACTAATAATTGTTTTTATAATAACAGCACAACCAATGAAATATTTAATCTAAAACAGTAAAAGTCTTATAAGGTTAGGGTAAAGAGGAAATATTTTTATTTTAAAATTAACTATGCCGATTTGTAAATTCTTTCGCCGTTATGAAGAACCAAGAAAGCCCTAAGAACCATTTATGTATTACCAACTTTTTAATCGACTCCCAAAAAACTGAAGGAAAAGGTTAATGTGTTCTACCCGGTGACTGTAATGACTTTTGACTACCCGGTAATGACTTTCGGTGTATTTTCAGAATACGTAATATATAAACTAGATTAATATACAATTAAATATAGTTTACATATAATAGCAACTGTGTATATGGCTCTTAACTATTGAGATGTGATGTCATCAACGTATTGTCAACTCAATATAAAGGTCAGTGGCGTATTAAATCAATCAACGAACGCGCCTTTATTAATAAGAGGTGTAGACGTATAAAGAAATAATCTTAAGTAAGATTAAGTTTTATTCGACAAAGAGCAGTGTTGTCCTAGGCTTCAGCGTGCGACTTTCACCCTGTGGTCGTACCTTCAAACCCCGGCTCGGTGAAGGAAAAATCGTGAGGTAACTGGCATGCCTTACAGGTAAAATGTCGGCATGTGTCTGACACAGAAGGCTAATCTTGCCTAAAAACAAGAAAATCTGAGGCCCAGTCTCTTTTCAGTCATTATATGGGACTCTCTTCTGTTGTTGTAAAAGCATTTCATTCATCACAGATCTATACATCTGGTTGTATGATGACTACCTGAATGGATATTCCGTATGTGATGGCTGGTACAATATTGAAAGTCTTCTTCTTCCTATCCGTTGCACTCTTGACAGAGCGGTCGTGATCGCTAGGAAGTAGTTGTAGTAGTAGGGGCAGATGTGATGCGCTTCACGACGTTTTGCCATCGTTGCCTATTAGTGGTCATCCTGCTGCATTGATTGAGAGAGTCTCCTAATATTGAAAGTGCCGGGGCAGAAATATCAACTAAAACACCCATGTTTCTTCCATCACCGAATTGCTCTCTGTATGAATAGACCTTGGAGTAACTTTTTATTTATAGTGTGACCAGCAGGGTAACGCAAAAATGCGATTCAATTGTGATCAAGCTCATGGTACGCCCTCTGATCTCAGCTATAAGAATTTAGTTTTATGTACAATAAAACCGCAGTATAAACATTGTATTGAAAAGCCTTATTACCCGTATTTGAAGTAATCTACTGGTGTCCTCAATAGCTCATTTCCTACTCATGTAATATTTAATTTCTAATATCTAATCAAGTAACGGTGGGGTATATATCTTTGATTTGCGGTAAACGCAGGGCACTTTACGTAATATACTTTCTCCATACGTAGACCCTCAGATGGCTACTAATTTCGCGTTAGGTAAGAACTGGATATTGTAGGGATTTATTTTAATGGTTTCTGTGCTCTGAAGAGGAATCTTTATTGGAGGGAAAGGTTTGTATTAAAATGGATTTCAGTGAATTCTTATTTGTGTAGCTGTGAGGCTTGAACGGTTATTGTGAACCACCAGAAGCTAATTGTGGCGGAACGCAAGATATTGCGCAACATCTTGGGGCCGACGTGGATGGGTCATGGGGAGTCCAAAAGAATGCCAAAATAGAAGAATTGGTACCTGCATGGGCCAAAATGAGCAATGAAGGAAGCAATCAAGCTAGGCCAACTAGGCCAGCTTAGACTCTACCTTGGAGCTCGTGCATGTCAATTTCTACAGTGCCTTTTCTATATCTTGGTCGGCCAATTGGAGTTCCCAGATATGAACTTCAATCTTCTCCCAGATTCATTTAAATATCTTAATAATAATTATTTATTCTGTCACCAGTCACGTTGTATTTTAATCATCTGTTATTTTTGTATCACAGGCCAAACACAATATGCCCAAAAGAAGACTCGATTTACGGAATATGAAACATAAATAATATTACCTAACTAATAAATAATTCTTATATATTCTTGTATTGTTTTACAAAGCATTATTATATAGCTTTATCTATTTTGCAAACCTTGTTTGCATAACATGTGACGAGTGACGCAAATACAGAAATTATTATTATTATTGTTTTCATGGATATTCTATCTACACACGAGAGTAGTGTTTGATCCTTGAATCCGAATCGAAGCCGGCTGTGCACCAATGTACTTTCTGCCTATGTGCACATTTAACACTCGTACGGTAAAGGAAAACATCGTGAGGATACCGAGGATACCCAAAAAGTCGACGGATATCTTTAAGACAAATGATCACGAAAGAATAATAGAAATCTGCTTCCATAAGTTTTCTCCTAGAGGCGGTATATTGGATGTAAATAAATTTATGATTTTACCCCACGAGAAAGACAAAATAACAGAAATCACAAGATTATGCATGGTAAGAAAACTACAAAAACATAAAAACTAAGACTTCATAAACATATTATATTACAAAGCGCAGATGAATAGCCTTATCTGACGAATGTCACTGAAAAAAAAACCATTTCGACTAATTTAGGCAGTGAGTAGGTATAAATATCTATAAAATTAAAAGTGACAGAAAAAGCATATTGTCTTTGGACGAGGGCAGCTAGCGATGAGCAAGGTTTTCCGTTCAGGAAGAAGGAAAAATTATTCTCGCAATTGTCAAGCCTTGGACCTTGGCTGTGATGTACCGATGGATTTATTTGTTAACGGGTAATTATTAATTTTATTACTTAACTCTTAAAGTGACGAAAGGTCAATGTTGCAATGATTTTTTAATTTTGAACTTACAGTACGTAATCGCAATATTATAATCGTAATAGTTCCTACTACAGTAAATAAAATATTCATCAGTTACTAAACATCGATTAAGCACATGGCTTTGTTAATAATTTTTGTCAATGATTGTTATTATAAAAGCTTTTAAAGACATGATAACAATAATAAAACTTTATTCATTACAGACAAAATTGATCTGACTCTAGTCCCCGCACTGGGAGCCCCTGTGTTGTGGGTAACTAGATTACAATTATTCCATGGTACATGGTGCATATTTAAAACAATTTTTTAAAGAAAAAGTACTGTTAGTGTTACATCTACTCAAAGAAAATTAGTATAATACCTTAAGATTATATGAGTATACGAAATAGGTGAGAGTGTGCTTGAGAGTTGTAATAAGTGTGCGCTGCGTCTGTCTTAGTTTTTGGAACCTCAAAGTCATTTATTACAGCATACATTAAAATTAGTATTTTTAGTAACGAAAGATGCTATGAATGGCAATGGCCCTAGTGAGATATTTAAACAAATCCAAGGACCATTAATCGTTGCCCTTTTTATCATAACTAACCGCGTATTAAACCGGAAAATATATTTTCTGTTTGTGTGAATTACAGATACAATCGTTATGTAGTTAGTCTGACTCTAGTTTCAGAAGGTTGAAGATGATTTCAACAAAATATAGGTCTATGAAATCGAGTACATAAAAGATTACAAAGTTGGATTATTGCGATGACAACTAGACAATAACGCAGAGTTTGTGGTCGGATGATTTATGTAGCAACTCATTCGCACGGCGGCGTTTACAGTTTACAAACGGTGATTGTAATCTTTGATATAAGTTTCAATCTCCCAAGCGGAACCACTACCGACATTTTTTCACTAGAAATAGCGGACTCTGATGATATTATCTATGCACGATTTTCATTAATGCCAGTTATTTAAAATGATATTTTCGAATTTAGAACGGAGTAGAGGCTTTATCGAATCGGTAAAAACAAGATAAAGCAAATACCATCTCAGCAAACAAGTTCACACATCTTTTTCGAAGTTTGAAAATAAATTAAATTAAAATTTAGAAGAACTGAAAACTCAAGGTTATACGAGTATATATACTTTTTCTAAATTTAAAAATAAAAATATGGTTGGAAATTTAAAAATCTAAATATCGTTCGAAATTCAAAATGCATCACCTCTGTATCCATCCGAACATACTTTAAAATACAAAAAAATTGCGTCTAATAAAACTCGGCAAACAAATGCTATGAAATCTATGTATGGTAAATACATTAGCCAGTGTCCAGCGCAAGCGCAACTCAGTACAGCGCATATCGGAAAGGATCGGATTCTCACGGCCAACTACGATATTCGCGGTCATTTGTCGCCGAGCAAGTGAATCTGGTGGATATGGCATATGTTTTATTTTTCTTTAGTAAAAAATCGTAATAAATTAACTACCAGAGAAGTATGACGCATTTTTATTCTTAAGCGCCAATAACCAATTATGATTATGTAGTTTATTGAATAACTAAATACAAATACAAGAATATTAAAAACTTATAAAAAACTATTACAGGGAATGGCAATTTTTCCGCTGGACGTGGTATCTCGATTATTAGATAAATTAACAAACCTTAGAGAATCTTAGAATTTTAATTGTTCTCTTTCTTTAAGTCTTCTCTAAAAATAAACTTAAAGTATTTACAAACAATCGTATCCTTTGGCATACTATAAGCCTCAATTAGTTATTTTTGGTCACATTTATTTACAAAGTAAATATGTTTATTTCAAAATATTAAATATCAAAAAATACGTAAATTATTTCTTAAAATAACAAACAAATAATTTCCGAATGAAAATTGCCTCATCCAAAGTTCGCCATCACCTAGATTCTAGAAGCATTACAGTGCGCGTACGCCTCTCCGCTCTTCTTGCTCAGCTTATTTATTTAAATATGCGTGAACTTCGCTCGAACTCCTTTGTCTAGTGCTTTGTTACTTAAACAGGCTTCTTCCTATTGCTATTTTAGTTATTGGCAATTACGCTTACTTTATTTCAAATTAGGTAAGACATAACCATTTATCCTCTACGAGTAGAAGAGGTCATGCAATGAATTTTTCGTGTTACAATAGTGTTGCAACATATTTGTTTTATATTTTGCGATAGATTATCTTTTAACACCTAAATGGGAGAGGCTTTTTTGCGATCTCTTAATTAACTAGGTGATCAGACTTCTGCCCTGCGATTCTGTAACTCACTTTTCGAACTCAAACAGCGGCTTTCGCATCGGCGGTCGCTCTCAAATCAGTCGTGAAGTAGTCATTTTATGATTTGGCATTCTAATAATGAATAAACTACAAGCTCCCACCATTTCAGAATGCCAAATCATAAAGTGACTGCTTCACGACTGACTTGAGAGCGACCGTCGATGCGAAATCCGCTGTGTGAGTTACAGAATCGCAGGGCTGTACAGCATCGCAGGTAATCCATTGACGCATAACCAGGGCTCACTCACGACTGTCAGACTTGATAATAGCAAGCATGAACTCTAGGAACTCTGCTTAGGTCAATCTCTCACTTTTCTTCATTGCTGAAGGTTGCGTCACTGTAAGCCTGCTGCCCTGCTAGTGATATCTCTCCACTCTGTTTGGTCTATAGCTTCCCTAAGCGCAGCTGTTTGTAACCTTAGAGGCATCTTCTTTGTTTTCACGTTACTTAATAATTAATTATCTTTAAATTACTTTTACTAAATTTATTTTATTTTACTAAATTCACGGCCAAGCAAAAGCTTTCATAATGTTTAGACTTTAGCTTAGACTTAGTTTAATCAAAGAGCCTTAAACCATGATGACGTAGATAAAAATAAAACGTTTCAAATACAGAACATTGTGTATCAGGTTACAATTTGAGTAAGGATTGCGCAATCGTAAATCCCGAAGAACTCGAACAGTTGAATCATAAAATATTTCGCGCACCTAAAATAAAATAATACCATTACCGCGGCAAAATTCCTGACCCATGCTACAACGTTACTTAATTTAAACTTTTAAATTATCCCTTGAGTCCTTGTCAATAGGGTCCAGGTTTACGAGCGATTGTTTTCTGCTCAACACAAATGTTTGTGGTACGTCTTTCAGTACTCAAAAGGCGTTTTAAAGGTTTTCTTGGGACCAGTAAATTAATGAAGAGGTGAATATGAAACGAATAATTTGTGGGACGACTCATCCCTCAGGCACGTCAATGATTGTCCCACATAAAAGGTAACTTAATTGCAAATTATTGTACCCACTTTTCGAGGCGGATTTTTTTTCTTTGCTTATTCTGTAAAACCAATTTTCATATTTATATTAATATTCTCAAGCTAATTATTGGATGGAAATATAACCTAATAACATCATCTAAGAATGAAGGCAATTTTTAATATAGTTCTGTCAATATTTAGGGCTAATGTCACAAACATAGAATAACGCGGTAAATTAATTAATTATTATTCAACAAATGTTATCAGGTATGGCGAATTAACCTTACAGGCATCTTATTTCTTATCCCGTTAATATAAAGGTAATTAATTGGTAAGTGTAATTAATTATCTTTTAATTACATTACAATGAAATAATTGAATCGAAACAATTTATTAACTAAATTCGCGGTTAAGCAAAAGCTTTCAATGGATTAATACTAAAAATGTTTAGACTTAACCAATATCATAAATAAATGTTCCAAACACACCGAGAAGTGAAGGCATTATTTCAATGGTGAGAATTTACAGCCAAGAGTTCGTCGTCTTGGTATCACAACTATAAGCATAAAATTGGCTGCGATTACTGACCAAGGTAAATGTGTGGGTGAATATTATTGGCAGGTCTCCGACGGAAAAAGCTCGCTATACCCTCACCGATTACCGGACCACACAAATATGTCCTCATATAGGGTTATGATATGGGTATAATGGTATAGTCGCAACGTGTGAGCCAAGCCTTAGATTCTGGATCCAGGAAGGTTCCACAAATAAAATATGTGACTGAGGCGACGGCGAGGTGCCGGCGAGATGAGGCTGCACAGCCTGGAGCGAAAGAGAGAAAACATGGAATTTACTTAGTGGAAAGGAGAAAGTTATATCACTTGGCTATCTAGAGAAACGCGAGCACCTCATTTAATCGGTACGCGCTTCGTTCTTATAGTATACGGAATATTTTCAGATGTTATTTGAACTATTAAAATATCATATTTTTCTAGCAAAATAAAATCAAATTCTGGACTTTAAAATTACAAGACTTTGCTAAAATATATACTCGTACCTAAGACATATACCTACATAATAAATCAATAAACTAATATTTCAAAGGCCGCCATTTATACAATATACATTCTATTTAAAATCTTAGATAATTTTAATTTCTATTTATTTATATACAAACTTTATAGTCGACAGATTTTATTGTTTATTTCAACCTTAAACAAGAATGTCACGAAAATTTAATCCCTTGAAAAAAATGGCCTATTTTCTGACTAATAAAGTTCGGAAGAAAGATAGAAATAAACATGTCTGGTATATTGTAAATTTGAACTAAATTTACTACAAAAATTTAACAAAATAATTCAAAAATATTCCATATACTATAGTTTTAAGCGCTTACAAACAAAAGTAACTTATTGCGAGATGCCGGCGGCTCAGCACAGGTTACATATTGTCATAAACCCACACAGTGTCGGGGACTATTATCCGGCCGAGTTGTATAAGGAGAAAACACAACTAAACGCCGTTAAATGCGCAGCAATTTATCTTGGCCGGGTAGTACTTAACATTGCGGGGAAACGGCCGCTGTACCTTGATCTCTATTGGATAGTGAGCTCTTACATTTCGAAATCGATTTTCTATATTAACCTGTATTAGGTTTAATTATTATAATAACCTCGGATTTCTTTGTATCTCATTCCCATTCTCACACAATGATCGCCCATTACTTTAGTTATTATTGTGTCTTATAAAATATTCAATTGTAATCTGTTGTATGTATGAACTGAAGTTATCGCATCGAGATTTAATTAATTTCTTTAAAAATACCAAATTTAGCCCTTATAGACTATTCTAGAAGGTCAATTAATTGGCGAATGGCAATAATGTTATTAGTGTAACAATCCTGAGGAGTGATCAAATAAAGGATTTTGAACAAAGAGGTCGGATCAATGAAACGGATGCATACTAATGTGGGATAAATACCAACACATCACGGCTTATGCACACATACACATTCTGCACTGTTAACACAACACACGGGCATTTCAGGGCTACCGCTTTTTGGTCGATTTTGGTTATTTTTACGTCGGTGGACTGGATACAATAATTTCTTGTTTTGAACAGCCTTTCATGTTGATGCGTTTGTTTTGGGATCTAAGTGCTATCATCAACCTTGGGTTTCGGCCGCTATTATTTTATCTTTTAGAACCGGTGGCCCTGACTTCGTCTGCATGATATCCAGTTATAAATATACCTTATGCCGAACTTATTTACATCATAGTAATCAGAGTCTACGAAGATGTAGGGTCTTGTGAATGTTTAGTTTTCAAGATTAGCGTGTAAAAACAAACAGAGAAAAATCTGTGTAAAGAAAATACAAACATATTGGGAATCCTTGATTAATTAAACAATATGACAATGGTTGCTCGATTTAAAAGAGTGACGAATAGTTTGTTGCCACTTCTTCTCATCTGTTCTACGTCCTTGATTTTAGAAACTATCAGTAAATATAAATTGAGAACCATTTAATATATTTTTAAGTTACCTAATCAAAACAAAAATCTTTTTTGAGTACTTTGAGTACTTTAGGTCCAATGGGTTGGCCATTGGATTTGGCTAATAAATTAGCATTTCAATGGGAAGCATCAATTCTGTCAAAACAAAATCATACGAAATTACCATATATATAATATTTTAAAAGTTCTCAAAATCAAGTTCTGCAACCCTAAGCTAAGTTTGCGTCATTGTAAAAATTATGTGCTTTTGGTAAATGCTACCGGCTCCCGCAGTAACAAACTCATACATTACAGTCACTCGGATCTGTTGCTCACTGGTTTTTGTTTCTCTTTGTTTTATTACGAAACTAAATTATTCTTTAGAATACGAATTATTACTTCGATTGCTAAAAGCTCTATACAAGTGCTTAATAATAAAGTTATATTCAAGGTGCAACAATTATTTTTACTGTAAAAAGTGTTAAGGAATAGCCTAATTGAGAAATAAAGCAATATGAATGAGGATTTTTTTTTGTCTAGAGAGAGGTGTCGAGAGTATGTTTTATTAATATGACAATAATTATTATGCAACTATATTAATGCCCTATAAATTAAGTGTAATTTTGTTTATATCATAACCATATATGATACACATAATTCACAAGTTGCACATTAAAAAAAATGGTGTTACCGATTCATGTAAAATCGTAAATATGTACTACGCATACACACACTATGTTTTAATGTAAGATTGAGTAAATATTTGTATCTATTATAAAACTCGTCACTTGCGAATGATTCATTGCATTGTTTTATGCATTCAAAAAACGCTTAAAGCATCTAAATCTCCACTTAAAGCGTGTCGATCGGACACAATAAATAGTGCAATCGGCGCCAGTTCTAATTCGCTATGCCGACTTGTGTTTTGCCAGATCCTTTCAATATTCTTCGGGAGTACGAAGGGTCACCGCGTTCCCTTGAGCCCGGAGGCAAACCAGTTCCAACATTTCAATATCACACCGATATAAGCGATACAGCCAACCCGTTTATTTACGGCTCGTACATCACATCTCCGTGCCCTTCGACTAATAGTGAGCATTGACTTGACTACGGAATGTTCCGGGACTGGTATTAATTTATTGACTTACCTTTAAAGCTGCCCGCGAGTACGTCGCCTATGTTTTGTTTCTAATACTTTAGACATCAATACTGATACCGAAATTTAGGCAAAATGTAGAATTGCAAACACGCGAATGAATTAAGAATTTAAATTTGGAACAATTTTTATAAGATTTTTTTCCTTTTCATAATGAATTCAGTCTTTTAGTGTAAAGCGTATATACATGGAGTTTATGACAGTTATAATGGTTTTTCCTGTGGTAATTTGTTAATAATAAATTGAATCAATATTTCAGTTTTTTCTGTAAAGAAATAAACGTAAAACGTATTGTTTATCCAACCATAAAACAAAATATTGTAACAGGACGATGTAAAACAACAATAAATTATAAGTTTCATAGCACCAGTAAAGCTGGTAAGGCTACATTTCTCTCAAGAATCCCGTAAATCAAAGACAATGTTATCTATTAAGGAAGTTCAGTACATCCAATAAACTTTGAAACAGGCTGAGTATTCAAACAGCTAATTCCAGAAACCTGCCGCGCTCTCTATTAAAATAAAACTATTGAGAAACATTTTGAATTTAAATATTACGTCGATCACTGAACCCTAAAGACGTGATCATTAACCACTTTTCATAGGCTGAGTAGAAAGTCAATGTAACTATTTAATGTACATAATTTACGGAATACCAGTTAAGTAGACATAAATGCGAAAAAAATTTATTTGTAACACCTCAAAACCGATTTTGTATCAATATATTATACTATTATTATATTATATAGAATGCCCAATATTTGTGATATTTGTGTTATTATTTACTATGTGTACTATATATAAAGGCATATAGCCATAAGTTCTTAAATCGTATCTCGATACAAAATGAAATCTTCAAATTTCGTAAAAGCTCTAGTAGTCCGGTCAATTTAGACATCCAAGGTTACAGTAATTCGCACTTGGCTGAATATTGGTAGGATTGCTCAATACACTATTATAAAGGAAATGTGAAAAGTCCTCATCGATCCGGCATGTGCAAAAAAATTTACTCGGGATCAAAGGTCACAAAAACGGGTTTTTCGCGATTTTCAGCAAAATGGTAAGTTTTATCATAAAATTAGTTTAGACAAAAATTGTAGATCAGATAATTATCTATAAAAAATGTCCAAATACTTTTTTCCTAAGAGCCACCGTTTTTGAGATATAACGATTCAAAAAGTTGAAAGAGTTGTATTCGTCATAATTATGCACACGTTTCCACGCCACCTTTGAGGTAGTATACTTAGCGTTTTTTTTGTAATGTGGTTTCCCCGGTAGGCCTATTCCACTGATCTTTTATGATTCTGTTTAATTTGAAACTATTGAATAACTGTAGATATTGACAAGGGTTGAAAATGATGAAAGGGGTGTAAATTACAAAAAATAAGAAAATTTATCCGTCTGAATCTAAATCATCATTAACTTCTGCTTTCTCTTAATCTTGTTCTTCTTCTCTTCCTTCTCCTTCTGCTCCTTCTTCTCCTTCTTATTCTTTATCTTCTTCATTCTGGGTGTTAATAAATTGTCCCAATAATGACACATCGCATGTCTCTTCGTCAACATCAATTGTTGGCAATTCAACATTGGAGCATGACCGTCCTTGACAGTTAGTACATGCTATGGAAAAAAACAGTCCAACTTTTTTTGCAACCACATTTAGCACTACATCCCTTTTTACAGTTGCAAAAAATGGTGTTTAGTAGTTTTTCTGGTGCAGGTGGAAGTAAAGTCTGAACTGGCTCTAATAAATTGTCGACCAACTTCCAACCCCAGTCTTTTCCAACAGCACGAAATAGCTTAGAAAAAATAGGTTACAATAAACACGTGTTTTCACTCCAGAGCGATGTTGCTGAAGGTTACACTGGCGTAGAAAATAAAGGACTGGGTTTTTTTTTACCCGAAATTTTCATATTTTATATGTGTAAGTCACACTGACCGATAGAACGATATTTTTGTTTGTATTACGGCTTCAGTGATGTATATACGTGGTGTACTTATACATATAATGACGATTACAACTCTTTTAACTTTTTGAATCGTGATATCTCAAAAACGGTGGCTCTTAGGAAAAAATGTATCAAGACATTTTTTATAGATAATTATCTGATCTACAATTTTTGTCTAAACTAATTTTATGATAAAACTTACCATTTTGCTGAAAATCGCGAAAAACCCATTTTTGTGATCTTTGACCCGGAGTAAATTTTTTTGCACGTGCCAGATCGATGAGGACTTTTCACATTTCCTTTATAATAGTGTATTGAGCAATCCTACCAATATTCAGCCAATTGCGAATTATTGTAACCTTACCCCTATTTTTTAGTCTAATTTGACCGGATTACTAGTGGTATTTTAAATTTCGAATTCCAATTTCAAATTTCAATTGTTGTAGACGCACTTATTGGCGCATATTCGATAATAGTGAGCAAATACGAGGATGAGTTATCGTTGATCTAAGGTCGTCGGCCGCAGTACCGTTCTACTTGCCCCTCAACGCGACGAAACTAAACACAATGATACAGTACTGTAACTATTTTGGATACGGCATTTTTTGTTTATAATTTTGGTGTTATGTGGCTCGTATTATAACAACTAACAATTATGAGTAGTGTTAGCCTAGTGGTTTCAACGTCTCTCAGGTCGTAGGTTCGAACCCCAGCTGTGCATCAATGAACTTTCTGTCTATGTCCGCATTTAACATTCGCTCGTATGGTAAAGGAAAACATCGCGAGGAAACAAAAAGTCGACGGCGTGTGTCAGGCACAGAAGGTTTACCAACTTTCTTATAGGCATAAGAAATTATCACGGAACAGACACAATCTGAGATACGTTCTAGACAGGTCTAAACTACGCCATCATCATCATCAATGGCTATTCGGGCCTTAGCCTCCCTAAGTACACTTCGCCAGTACTTCCCGCGTCCAACTTCAAACACCTATTGTTTCGACTCAATGCCACCAACGCAGCCACCGGGTTGTGGGTTCAGTAAGGACCTTGGGGTCCTGTCTTCCACCATTCGGTGCACATGTCCACCCACTAGAGCCTGTTGCACTTCATGAATTGAACGATGTTGGCGTCGTCAAGGATTTTAATACGCCAAAAACCGTCGTCGCAAACAGGGCCAGATATTCTTCGAAGAATCTTCCGCTCGAAAACAGGGAAAGCCATCTCGTCTTTCTCGTTAAGGGGTCAGGTTTCAGAACCATAAGTGAGCACTGGTCGCAGCAGAGTTTTGTACAGGACAACTTGGTATTATTTCTGAGAAGTTGCGATTGAAAATATCTACGAAGGCCAAAGTAGCAGCAATTTGCTACCGTAATACGTCTACTGATCTCTTGGCTAGGATTTCATGGGATTACCACTAGTCACCATTGAGCCCAAGTAAACAAACTCCTCACATTGTTCAAAGCTTACATCTTCCACGACAAAGAAGTTTCTTGCTACCACTACTGCTTAAACTACATCATTGTAAACTTATTTTTTAAAGTATCTATTGTATAGTAGGAATAATAAAATACAAATAAACAATGACGGACAGTAACAGGTTTAAAAACAACGAATCGTTATTAATTTTTAAACGCTTTCAACACAGATCAAGTGTATGAATACTTATTCTGACAAGATACAATCTCAATAACATTTAAGAATCTATCAACATGACGCATCCAAATATTGGCTGCTCCGAAATCTATTAGAAGAATTTCAACGTGACCATTCTGCTAATCAAATTTTGTAACTGCGGTTACAATATCATTATTTTTTTCAGTGGATCAATTATTATATACCGTTAAGTAATAGAATGTACTCGACCGTTGCTTATTACCCTCAATTATGTGCTGAGAAAACCATAAAGCTTTGATCAATTTCATAGACAATAATAGAAGGCCAAATGGTACAACACTCTGTCAGAATAGACAACTTGAAGTAAGTTACTATTCTGTATCTATTCACCTCGGGTAACAATAAAAAAAAAGCTTTTTGGAAGCCAATAGGAAAAGAAATATTTATAATTTTATGACATGAAATTTAATAAATCATTTATTGGAATATAATGACGCATTCTAGCTTTCTCTTTTTACTAATAAAATAAGTGATATTTCGCAACAAATCCTAAGTCTCCATTTCAATTTGTTGCTTCATTATACGCCAAATATATATCACCTCGTACACCTATGAATTTTAATATATTGCATGTAATTTATAGTTATTTAAACCTAAATACATTAAACTAGTTAGAGAGAGTAATAATAATCAATTACAGAAATAACATTAACGACGTGATAATAGCATTAGGTACAAAAGAAGTGTTAAGTTGTGAAAGCGTGAAGTGGCGCCATCTCTATTCATAACTAGGAAACTGGTCTTTGTGAACTTTCGCGATCTGTGACACGGATTATACACATTGTACTTATTTCCTTATGATAAACATTGTATTATCTGTGCGAGGAAATAATTTTAACTTTCCCTACTTTCAATTCCTTAAGAAATTGTTTTGTATTTTTAAATACGCGTTCATTTAATAGTTTTATAATAAAAGTTACGATGACCAATTTTATCTTGACTACGGTGCTATTGGTATGAATTATATAACTGATGTATTAATAAGTTCTATAGCACTTGCATTTTATAAATACGCACGAATAATTAAGATTTAATTCCTGAACCTTTGCAAGCACTAGAAACGACAGGACAGAATAATAAACATATAAAAATTACGATGAAGATCACAGATATGTACTGTTAAATTGCCTTACTATTACAGTTCAGTATCAGATTTTAAATCTACAATTTTTCGAAGTTTGCTTACGTGGTTACGGTTAACTGTCACCGTTGCTCGGTAAAAACAACAATATTACTGTTAAAGGTTCGCTTAAAGCTTACTATCGTATACCGTTAGCTCATTCAAATAAGTTTAAAACCTTAACCGTAGGAAAGACCTGCGGACATCACGACGCGCGTATATCTTTTGGATAATATAACTATTTAAATAATCTGTTGTTTATAAAACGGAGTAGGTTTTTAATTTGTAGTGTATTTTATTAGCATACATTGTTCAACGCCACTCCTGTGAAGAACAAATTATAATATTAAGTGACGAAAGAACGCTGGGTTTGGCTCAGATTTTGTATGTTTAATCTGTGGTTCTTTTCATATTAGTCGAATTTTTCGATCTGTCGTTTTCTTACCTACTCCGTCGGGTTTTAATGTCTGATAATATTATAGTTATTTCACTATTTCATCTAAAATATGAATTATTATGTCCACCTTACATCGTGTTAGTTAATTCGAGAATTGAAATCCACTTCTATCAATATCAGTTTTGAGACAACACACTAAGCTCATATTTGGTTCACATATTATTAATATCCAATTACTCAGAAGTTATCAACAATGGCCGCAATAAAAGCCATAAACGTCACGATCTTTGGTGTCCCGTGGTGTGCGGGGAGATCTCTTAACGAGGCTAAACCACGTTCTACACAGAATATTTGCTTAATAGATACGCCATAGTATGGACGAAAGCTTTAACCTGGAAATTACACATATTTAAGCAACGTTAAGTTTTATTCATAAAGATATCCTTAAAGACAACACTATAAGCTGTCAAATAGTACTTACGCTGTAATAGAAAGAGTCACAACATTGTTTTAGTTTTTATTATTAACAAATTCTAAAAAAATAAACATTCAATTAATACTGTAGTTGAAAACAGAATATTTTTTTTTTAATACAATTAATATTAAAACCAATGCGTGCCTTTAGTATTAGCTTAGTGGAGGAGACCTGTAAAATTAAAAACTGTAGTACATACTTTTGTTAGTCAGAAATTACTTATTAATCTGTGCTATTGTAACTTCAAAACGCACTGTAGTAGAACTCTGAAGTTGATCTGTTGCATAGTCTATGGGTGGCCTAGTATGGCGACGACAGGCGCGCGCGCAGGTCAGTGGGGTCGTTGACCGGCCCGTTACGCGACTTACGTAACGTAGCTTACGGGCTCGTAGCTCGCATTAGTTCAATCCCGTAGCGCTTATATTTTGCAACACCACTCTTGTAGAACAGTTAATAATAAGTGGCGCTACCACCCTGAATGGGTATTGGCCTCAGATTCTGTATCATTAATCTATGATTATTTTCTGTATTAATAGATGATCTATAGTGCGTCATAGGTGTGATATATTTCGTATCTGCCTAGTTCCTGACAATCTATTCTAATAACCAATGTTAATTGCGCACATAGCAAGACAAATTGGTGTAAAATAGTTTGACCCTCGACCTCAAGGAATCTCAGACTTAACCACTAAGCTACCTTGTGGCAATATTCACTTCAATTTACCATACTTTTATGACATACAATATTTCAAGACTTAATGCATTTGAAATTCAATAATAACTTAAAATCACTGATTGCTTTCGGCTATAATTTAACTTTTAATTTATGTGTGAGACTGATTCTCACATAAGATAATATTCAAGTGTATATACAAAAATATTTTCTTTTAATTTACGCAAATTTTAGTAGTTATTGGCCGAGTACAGTGTATTATGTATATAACTTCATAACATAGTTATAAATTCTACGTTACTTTAATCTTAACATCGTAAATATTAATTATAATTAACATTAAGTAAATATATTCGTCATACAAATTGTTAATTTAAGCTTGTGGCTCAATTAACTTCAAATTATTGTTACACTCGTGATACAATCTAATCTCAAAAGAGTGTTTATGTTTCTTAATACTTTGCTAAATGATGTTAATCTGTTTGTACTTATTGTTATCGTTTCACGAACGTTGTAAAAAGTGTCCGTTATTATGTGAATGTTATTTTTATTGTGCTTTTCACTACTTGCTTTTGTGTAGCTATCGTGTGACTTTTCTTTATACGCAAGAATTAACGCTAACTATTAGGGATCGTATAGTATTATTGATATGTTACAAAACTAAATTTAATCATAATACATTAGCTATATGAATTAAAAAAATCTATTTCGTCTATATCGTTTATTGAAATATTCCATTGTTTAATTACTTAATTAAATAATTACAACGATTTCTCATAAATGGACAGGTGATTAAATGTAACTCTATTAGTCCATTACTTTAAGTTTATCAAAATTAAAAGTTCTAGTTTTAAAATGGGTTTAGTAACATAAATGTTTAGTTTCCTATGTTGAAAACAAATAAGTCAGGCGCTGTATGTTGTATACAGCGCCTGACTTTTTAGGTCTGGGCCTCAGATTTCTGTATCTGTTTCATGATTATTTATCAATCTAATAGGCAAGTAGGTGATCAGCCTCCTGAGTCTCACGATGTTTTCCCTCTCAATTCGAGCGAAAATGCGCACATAGAATGTAAGTCTTTTTAACTAGGGTTGCCTGGCAGAGATCGCTTATTAGCGATAAGGCCGCCCGTTGCATCCCTTATAATTTTTTTTGTATTGTGTTTCATTCTTTGTTTTTTGCAACGAAGTGTAAATAAATAAATAAAAATAAGTCCATTGGGGCACAGCCGGGATCGAACCTACGACCTGAAGGATGAGAGTCGCCCGCTGAAGCCACTAGGCCAACACTGCTCACCTATTAACAAGAACTGTGTTAAACATTAAAACAGATAAAACATTGCCTAAAATATAAATAGTGATAGACAAGACTTAACAGCGCATACATCTAAATAACATCAATTTGCTATAAATTAGACGTAATAAATCAAAATGAACACATTAATAATTTTATCCCCTTTATGAAGAGAGGACCAGGCGACTCAAACTATTATGAGGATCAATAACGAATACAATGGCTCTCTAAAAGGGGGCTCATATTTTTATACTCACAAAAACCTAACTCTTCCGTGGACCCTCTTCGGATTTTGTGAAGGTTCTTTGTTAAGAAATAAGATTGAATATTGTTTAACAGGATACTTGTTGTTCGCAGTCTCGAGATAGCGCTGTGATCATGTGAGCTTTATGTAGCTTTTATACGGTACAATATCGGTTGAGCTTTGAAGGAGGAAGCTTTTAAATCATCTAGTATTGATTGTAGTGACTACCGTTAGGTTTTTACATAATATCTGTCTTTTTCGAGGGTGAATACGCAGACACGCTTACTAGGGATCCAGAGTACTTTATTTGGCATAATACTTTTTCCATATTTTAATATGTTGGTACAGTATGATGATTTATACTTTGATTTCGTAGAAAATGGAAAACGTTCGTCAATACTGAATAGGTCTGCTAAGTATTTATCGATCGTGGCTTTACTGCGAAGGCTGTGTTAGTTTTCTAAGACCTGTATGAATACTTTAGCAGTTGATTTAGACTTCTGCGTATTTTAGTAGTACCTACTTCTATACCTATGACAATTACATATAATATTATTTATATTTATAATATTATTATATTTTCTTTTAATATGTATTGTAATTTAAGGTCGTTATTGACCGTAAAACCTAGTAATTTATTTAGTGATTAGGGACCTTACCTCCCTAGTCCTAATTTTGATACCCGGTGACATAATGTTTTACTCATAATATACTGAATAACGTCCTTCAAGAACTATCAAACAAATTACTGTAATAATTATTGACGACTCATCGGTCTAGTGGTTAGTACCCCTGACTGCGAATCCATGGGTCCCGGGTTCGATCCCCGGCTGAGGCGAACATCGATGTGATGAGCATTTGGTGTTGTTCTTAGGTCTTGGGTGTTTAAATATGTATTTATATGTATATCTATCTATAATATGTATGTATAACCGTTGCCCAGTACCCATAACACAAGCTTCACCAGCTTAGCATGGGACTAGGTCAATTGGTGTGAATTGTCTTTAAAAAAAAAAAAAAATTAAGAGAATTCAATTTTGATTTTCGCAAACAGCTGTTAGCATGTTTCCTTTGTATGGTTACTGATATATATAAAAAATAAATGGCGCTAGAACCTTTTTAGGTCCGGGTTTCAGATTTCAGTATCTGTTTCATGATAATTTGTCAATCTAATATGCAAGTAGGTGAACAGCCTCCTGTGCCTGACACACGCCGTCGACTATTTGGGTCTAACCATTGATATAAAAAAAACCCAAGATGCACACTCAACGTCAAAAAAACGTCCTCAAAAAATGAGCGCAACATTCTAAATTGTGCGCTCATTTCAAATAGTCTCGCGTCTAACTAATAAGTGGAGTCGATGTTATTTATTTGTTGTTTTTTTATAAATAAATTTATATACTTTTGAACTTTTTTGTGTGTAGTTTTTGACAAATATATTTACGCTATATAAAGTATAGGTCAGGAGGTAGCCAATTTAAAAAAAAATTAATTTAAAGAAAAAACTTTTTAACCGGATTAAAGTTATGTATTATTATAAATTTACAACTATTTAACATCCAACACCTTTTGTCTTCAGTCACCGTGACCACGCACGCTGTAAGGCACCCGAAAAGTCGGATAAATTTAAAATTATGTTAAATAGTTGTAAATAAAAAAGTCATGTTCGACTCCACTCAATACCTTGTGCTACCGACCACGGTCAGTCGTAAAATTTTATTGCTTTAAGTACGTATACACTGCGTTGTAATAACAACTTTAAGCAATTCGCGTAAGGTTGATTTTGCAATAACATATGCTTGTAACATATACTGTTATAGACATACTGTTATAGAAAGGGACAGAAGTAGTGTTTCGGGACACTTTCGAGCGTTACTTTTATTCGAGACTGTGCATCTTGGGTTTTTTGTATATCAATGGGTCTAACGCATGCCGGTTTCCTCACGATGTTTTCATTCACCGTTCGAGCGAATGTTAAATGCGCACATAGAAAGAACCTACGACCTAGGGATGAGAGTCCAACACTGCTCTGCTGCATTGATATATACTCGTATATATAACTAGCTGACCGTTTTGCCATGTATATCATTTATAATAAAAAATAGGGGTTGATCGTAGAGGGCTGAAAGTTAGGGGTTGTATGTATTTTTTAATGAAAACAGAAAAAAATATCTAAAAATAAAAAAAATATTTAGGGGTGGACTACCCTTAACATTTAGGGGGATGAAAAATAGATGTTGTCCGATTCTCAGACATACCCAATATGCACACAAAATTTCATGAGAATCGGTCGAGCCGTTTCGGAGGAGTTTAACCACAAACACCGCGACACGAGAATTTTATATATTAGATATAAGACCTATTGCATATATTTTCATTAATAAGGAGCATATTGTGAAAAGATTTACATAGCATGTAATATGAAATAATACGCCATAAAACCGTTGTATAGGCATAATTATAGTTGCGTGATGTGGCCTGTGAGTTGAAGTGGAAGCCTCAAGGCCGCTGGACGTTGGCAATCTGTCACCTCATCTGTTGCGCGTACGTTCGTGTACTTGATTTCTCAATACTATTAATTACTCTATGAGGAAATTGGTATCTTATTGTTCTCGTAAGATTCGATTGTATCCTTGTTTTTTTCTAGAACGATTTGTATTTTTAGTATGTTTTTAAATATATAAATAGGAAATGATTAAATCTTAACCAAAATATAAAATAGCCAAGAAACTTTCCATGAAATTCCACTAAATATGACCCCAAGTGAACAGGAAAAGTATGAAAACTGTCGTATTGAGGTCGCTTACGACAAACCGTCTCCCTTTATTGCCCCTTTATTTATTACTATGAAGATTGAAAGGGGAGTCGTGGACGGCGAGATGATTGTGACGAGCCCTTTACAGCTTGCCATATGGGTTAGGTACAAAACATGTGCACTATGTACCTACGCCCTTGATGAATCAATAAAATGCAATCATAACATCCAGCCATGCGTGCTAACTGTTCGTACTATGCACATTTATATGAACTGGTTGAATGCTCAGATAAGGTACGATTTCGAATGTGATTGATATGAATATTATATCAATACAAAAACAACCATGAAAATGTCATATAAACATATTTAAAAAGAAATTTAAAACTGTCCCAAATTAATTCGTTCGTTGGGTTTTTTTTAAAGGTGCTAAATGTTTGTGAAATCTTTTAGTTATAATAAAAATATCACTTCGATAATAATCCTCAGTTATTTTTTTGATATAGTACCTAATGGTGAGGCTTTTAATGTACTGAAAATTATTGTTGTCACGCTTATCACATTATAGAAACGATGGTTGTACAACAGTACGTATATTGTTTTTCAATTAAGGGGAAATTATTTATTAAAACCTAAACATAACAATCAAATATATAGTATTGACAATTTTCTTAACCTACATAGTAATAATAAAATCAATTAAAATCACTAAAAAGAAAATTAAAACAAATTTAAAAGTTTGTTCCCTGTGGCACCTTTACTGTATAACTTAGTTTTTCTCTGTCCAATGTTCTGTTTTTACAACGTACCTGCCTTGCGATTCTGTAACTCACTTTTCGAACTCACACAGCAGTTTTCGCATCGGCGGTCGCTCTCAAATCAGTCGTGAAGCAGTCATTTTATGATTTGGCATTCTGATAAGGTGGGAGCTTGTAGTTTATTGTTTATCAGAATGCCAAATCATAAAATGACTGCTTCACGACTGATTTGAGAGCGACCGCCGATGCGAAAACCGCTGTGTGAGTTCGAAAAGTGAGTTACAGAATCGCAAGGCTGTATATCAAACCTCGCAAAATCAATACGTTGATACATTTTAACTTTTCATAAAACCAATGCACTTCACCAAATTTATGTATGGGGTGGCTCCCCATAAAGTTCAAATGTGCAATAACGACTCGGCCAGTTTAAACCGATATTACCCGCTCATATGAAATATTGATGATCTATAACCGTTAACATAGCGACGCGTACAGAGCGCTGTTAATAATCGATAATAATGCATGTTGTTTTAATTGAATTTTAATTCAGAATCAGTTCGCAAAATTGTATACAGAAGGAATCTTTCCGTGACACAGTGTTAATGGGCTTGATTCACGGGGAATTGTTTAGTTAACTATGCACAAGGCTGATTTAAAATGACTATTAAATGGAGAGTGATATTATGTAATACAGATCTGTAATTAATCATGGATAATCCATGCATCCAATTTGATTTTATTTGACTGACATTGCAACTGATATTAATAAACAAAGACTACAGCCAAACACATCATGTGTCCTAACATGATTCACGGTAAAGGTTGGGGCGATTTCCCAATACAATATTCAAACAAGATATAAAAGACGTACTCTCAAAGAAGAAGTTGCGCAGATATGCTACATTTTACGTACATTTTGCTGTTTTTAATAAATCCATATTTATTTATGGCATGGTTTGTTTGCAGCTTAGAGTGTTCCAAATTCAAAATTAGATATTGATAACTGGGCTTTTCACAGGTTCTGCGTTTATCATTTTAAAGACTGTAAGATATGGCGGAAGTAAAACCAGGCCTGCCTAAAACTCAGCGCTAGCTATTCCTAGGATTTGCTTGCATAGCCAAAAGTTAAATGTATTGTATAACAATATTAAGTATAAGAAATATTTTTTTTATCTAAAAGTTGACAGTGTCAAACCCATTTAAATATAAAGTTAACATTTGATACGATTATAAACAATTAATAACAGATTATATTTTAGTCATGGTTCTGCGCAAATAATCTGTTAGGAAGGTAACTGGATTACAGTCCGCCATAGTGCGTATCAGCGCAATATATCGTTTCGATTGAGCTTTTGGCGTATCATTCGCGGAATTATGCCATCCCCTCGTCACCCTCATAAGGGGTGATCGACGTCACTTCGATCTTTAGTTACATTTTCTTTTTGTATCGTCATTCTTCTTTGGAATCGATTTTTATAGTGTTAATACACGGTTTTTAAGTAACACTTCATTAAATTAGACGAATATCACTTTGAAGTTTCGATTAAGAACTCTTGGTTAACGAGAGACGCAATACCGAGACACGTAATAATAATAATAATAAAGCCAGTTTATTATTATTACAACTCCATTCGCTTCCTGCTAACGCTAACGTCTTCAATCTACCTCTTTTTAGGGCATCCTCTTCTCCTTCTTCTCCTGGGTCAATTCCATGGACAGGATACCTGTCCATATTTAATCTGTGCCTCTTGCTATTTGCCCCGCACACTGCCACTTCTGTTTTAGGGAATAATGCAAGACTATCTATAACATTTGGTTTTCGTCTTATCCTTTCGCTTATACTTAATGTATTCTGCGAGACATACTTATTTTACTAAACCTACAAAAATTATGTCGAGAATCCATCTATTATTAGCTAATAATCGTTTAAGTTGAGATTTTTTTTGCTTAATTTATTCTTATGATGAGACAATAATATTACTGTTTATGTATTACCTGCTCATTACAAATTAAATTTTATTAGTATATACTTAATCAAATACTTTGTACTGTGTAATCTTTATTGGTCAGTAGAAGGTTTGCAGATCAGGAGCAAGCTCCAAAGCAATACCAAAAAAAATACTGCTTCGACGATACGGAGAATGATGAAATCAAAAAAAATTTTTTACTAACGAAGGTTTTTCTATATAAATCCCGGATCTTAGATTGGCCTTATCGCTTTTAAGCGATCTCTTTCAGTCAACCAGTGTGAGGGAAAAAAAATAAGGTGTGCGCAAGAAGTGCAAAACTACATAAGATATACAATTAGTTAGAGTTAAAGTATGGCACAAAACAAAGCAATTAAGAGAGCGTAAGCTATGAGCTCCCATAAATTTAAAATCTTTCTTGAGGCAAGAACAAGAGCATCACGCCGAAGACGAATAGTTGACCAGATTATCCGATTACGGAGCGCAGAGATGTGGTCGTACTCAATCGGGAATTGGTATTGTATAGCTGCAGGCTGTATCGGTCATACAACACTTTCATTTAGAAAAATATTCGCTAAAAAAAAAAAAAGTTAAAATAAAGAATGTTTGTGCAATGACTCGTACGGCGAGACAAAGAGATCGCAGCGAAGTCCGTCAATAAGTCTCGCCTCGGTCAGGGTTGGTAATTGACGGGGGTGAGGAGAATTATTTAGGGTTGACAAACACGATAATTTAATAAACTGAGTGCTATTATATCGTGTTATTGGTTTTATGTGTGTGATTTACTTTTGTTTTATAAGAGGATGACAGGAAATACGTTTTAGTATTGTTTTCTATTTTTTAATGTGAATCAATTTATAAATTAAGAGTGTTTCTTTGTTATTGTTTTAATAACTATGTAAATAAAGATAGTCCAGATGAAATCACCAGAGTATTGACATTATAAACAAATTGATACGATGCAAGTATTTATAAAACAATGATTATTTTAACTGGTTTAAAACAATCGAAAGGGGTTATCAATTCGACGTATATTTTTTTTTTAGTTTAATTGTATCATACATAATATGATGAAAATTCCTCCTGTTCACCCTTCTATATTTAAATATTAATTTTTTTTTTATAAATTAATAACGCATTTTTTCACTAAGTTTCATATCAGTAGACAGCCCTACAACACGGGCAGTTACACAGCTCCTTCCCCTAAAACATTGTCATCTGAATTTGTGCCCGAAGTAAATAAGAGTCCTGGGGAGTCCTTCGGTTTAATGGCGGCAGATTTATAGATTTTCCTGATGCCCCGCCGGGCCGGGATTAAATTACGCCAGCGTATTGGCCGGGGATATTAGCGCTACCATTTGTTTCGCACTTCGCTTTCAACTCATTAAACGATCACTTGGATTTGTAGCTTAATTGTTGAGCTGAATCTTAAGGGAAGACACTTTATGGAGGTGGACTTGTCCAGTACCTAGCCTATACTACATATTGGTCACCTGCACCAGTTTCCTAGAAACGAAATTAAAAAAACCCAAGCTAAAGTATCGACTCGAAAATAATAAATTGATAATATTATGTTTCATTTATAGCTAATTTCGTACTTCTTTTGTTAAATGACTAAGAAATATGTTTTTTTATTTTTATTGAAAATCGGAAAAGTTGTTCTACATTTATGTAAACAAATAACATGCTGAAGTTTGAATAAAGTATTTACTTATTTAAAAATACTCTAACACGGTGTAGGTACGCGATAGGTGCTAACGATTTATCAGTCCACTACCAAATATAACAAATAAATAATTTTAATAATGTAGTTCTCATGATAATAATATGACAAATAAATACTTTTACAATTATATTGCGTTAAAACTAAAGGTTATTATTTATTGTTCTGCAAACCGTCGCAGTAATTTTCAAGATTAAAACCTACCTGATGCAAAAAGAAAGAAGACGGACATCTAAGTACCGTTAAACGGTGCTTAAAAACAAAAATATCTAGTCTGTAATCTCGAACGTTTTAATAACAGTTTTCTTCTGTTTTGTCCCCTCATTCGCAACCCTTCTGGGGGTAACACCCCCACCTGATTTTTAAAATCGCAGACGGGTTAAGTCGTGGGACCCGAGCCATTAACAGTACGCTGAATTTAACTATGGTTTTTTACTTTTTATTAATTATAAGTATTGGGGTTGGTGTCTGTTAACTTTTTGTTTATTACGTTATATTTCAGAGGTATGATAAATTTGTGAGTTATAAAATAAGTTATCATTTTGTTGGAGGAAAAACAAAACTATCTATTTAGTGAGCTAATATTTTCTTTAAACGAATGTTGTTTAATTCGTTAAAACTTATGTCATAAAAACGTCACCAGAAACCCATAAAAGTTACGCATCCGAAGTCTAGACAATGCTCGTATATTAGCGTCATGTATTTTATTTATATAAAAGTACTTGTACTAACACCCCTGTTAGGCTTTTTGCATCGGCCGCCCCTTAGCTTCAAGAGACAAATACTTGTGTCCCTTCAGACGAGACAGTCGTCTAATTTACATTTCTACCACTATATTTATCAAGAGGTATATTTGAGGGAGCCCTCTGATCATATCCTCCCTTTGATATGTAACTCACATTATGCCTTAGTGTTTACATTTGAACAAAGAATCTTCGATTTCATCTCCGTGAAATGCGTGAAATTTATTCATGCAGTATATTGACGTCACATTAAAAAGCAACGTTCTTACCTTCTCAATATCAGAATTATTTGATTGTACCCCTTAAATTCTGTTCCCGATGAATCATAAATCAAAAAGAGAGCAGCGAATCAACCTCTTGTTCCTATTACGAGATGTACAAACGCATTAATCATTTACAATTACGTTAAACGAGCGAAGGCTCTGACGGGATAGACTGTGGCCGCATTGTGAATAGTACTCAACTGACAGTGGACAAATAACAAAACTAGGTTAATCTTTTGCCTCCCGGAACGTCGGGGTTTGAGTTTCACCCCTCATGGCTCTCTTTCCGCGACCGTTGAATCTGAAAGGGACAGGAAATCACGCCTACTTCGAAAAGGCTTTTACAAAGGGGAAGTTACACCACATTTTGCCTTTATCACCCGGTAATACAGTTTAAATTCAATTGCTGGGTCCTCTTTCACCTCAGGAATCCGAAAAAATTTCAGTGAGCTGTAAAAATCTGAACTCTGCTTCGTTACCGATTGAAGTCTTTTTTGGATGTTTTGATCGGGGTTTGTGTATTATTCATATATTTGCTCTATCACGTCTATGTCGGGAGATGAAAATGCCATGAAAACTTTGTCCTTGTTTCGTTTATGATATTGAATTCAAAACTCATGTTTCAAAACACATTTAGTAGTAAACTTTTGTAACTATGTATTTGAAATAAAGGGATTATTTAAAGGAACATTTAATAAAAAGAAGAGCATTAACAGTTTAATTCTTTGATTGCTTTAAAAAGAAAAGTCCGGAGCGATTTTGGCCCGTCTAGACCGTTTAAATTATACCAAGATACGAATTCGAATAATAAAAAGGTAACATTCCACGATCGAGGTGTATTGAAATATTATAATACAGTTTAACCTATAATTTGATTAAAGCGAAAAAGAAGGATGATGGATCATCAGATTGGGGTCGGTAATGATCCAGACGCATTCTGTTTGGTTTTATGTTAGGTCAAAACAAGATTCGAGATTCGTTATTGCATCATCGTGATGAATTTTGAAACTTAGCTCAGTGTTGAATTGTTTTGCTTGTGTCAGTGCAAGATAGCTTAATCCTATATTACGAGTATAATGACATTTAACTTCCCTAACGAATACTGTACGGTAATAATAATAATAAGATTTGTAAGGTTGGTTTTCAATTCTAATTAGGTTCGTGTCGCTACGCTATGAATGCGTTAATAGTACAATAACTACTACAATATAATTATATATAAAATTGATATAATTTGAATCTAATTTACTTAGCAATAGTAATTATGTTAAAATAAGATTTTGTGTTTTAAAAGTACACTATATGGGGGGGGGTAAATATATAAAATAAAATAAAAATTCATGTGACAACCATTCATGATAATGTATAAGATTTTGGAACCCTTTTAAGTAAAGAAATACCCGTGTCAGGGTTCCCAGCTCTTCCATAACAATCATAAATTCCTAAAAATATTAATTCATATATTAATAATTTAATTATTTTTGTTTTTTCAACAGTTTTCAACACACCGGAGTGCGTGAGTAGGTGGGTGCAAGTGAGTGAATGAGTCAGTGAATTAAGGAAATGTGTAACTACATATTAGGTCTCAGAAGCATTTTCTTGATGTAGGGTGTTTACTTAATTTAGACACAAACTAAATTATAATTGCCAGTTAAGGCTCTTTCGATTCTTGATACAAATAGAAAACCATGGACAGTATCACCTGTGAAGCCACCACGTAATATCCAATAGTCTTGACTTTTGGCGGCTATTTCAAAGTTTACCGACGTCATACAAGTTTTTCATTAATCACATCAACAAAATCTATTTATTGTCTAATTAAAAAATTAATTATTAACCCTGATTTTTTTGTAGAGTAAGGTTAGAACAAAGACTTCTAACGATAAGACATATTCCGACTACGGGTTGTATTCTCACTGTAATGTAAATTGTAAGTGCATCCCGCTGATGCTAAGCGGCTGTTACATAATTATGAAATTTTATTTCAATATGTCAAGTGGAAACCTTGATCGAGGTATACATTGTAACCGATATAATTAAATAAACTTTGATTTTAATAAATTGTAATCGCAAAAGAGCGACATTACTTACGAGAAATTACAATTATAATGATTGTATTTATGACATCCAAATTAGATACATTAACATGGATTTATCTGCAGTGTGCATTTTTAGCTAAAAACGAGAAAAACCCCGGCTTGGCACCGGATTATACTCCGCAGTGAATGAGAGTAGCAACGGAAAATTTTTAAGACGATAACTTGGCATGTTATAACGACAAATAATTCCAAGAGCTCACGTTTTTACTGTGATTATTTGTAGCGT
Organism: Pieris napi; assembly: GCF_905475465.1. Taxonomy (NCBI): domain Eukaryota; kingdom Metazoa; phylum Arthropoda; class Insecta; order Lepidoptera; family Pieridae; genus Pieris; species Pieris napi. The sequence goes on along the minus strand of NC_062236.1, from coordinate 6,063,995 downwards.
TTTCGTGGATTTAATAGAGAATGTACTAGCCTGTTTCGACTTCGAACTGGACATTTTAAAATATTTTTGAAATAAAAACATGCTACCTAAAGATAATGCAGCATTCTCAAGGAGTTAGATTTTTAAAACAGTCCCTCAGTTTTTCAGTTACAAAAATACAATGCTTTGTAATTAGTATGACATATTTCGACTTTCAAAAGCACAATTTTATTATAATTTTCTTCAACTTGTTAGTATTAAGTACACAGGTCTTGAAACAGCCAGTCAACTGATCTTATAAAAACCTAGAGAGGAGGTTCACAACTGTAATTCTTTGTGTGTATTCAAGCGTAGCTCTTCCGTCCGTGGATGGATCTGGATGATCGCGGTATCAGTTGATTTGCAGCGAGTTAAAAGCAAGTTATGAAGATCCTGTTAGGGTAATCCTGTTTTGGATCTCGGTGCAAAAAGTGTGTGTATTTGAACAAAAATTAATCTCATAGAATTTTTATTTATTTCTTCTATATAAATAAACTAATGAATAAGAAGCAATATTGTCATTTGTACATCCTTATTAACTTTCAAAGTCACTTCAACGGAACACATTCAAACCCCTAATGTGTATGTTACACATAATACATACATATTATCAATAATGCACACTATTTCAAAATACAGTTTACATTACAAAGGATCTAAAACGAGCTAAATTGCGCGGGCGCCGCGTATCTATCATAATGTTAACTCGAAATAATTTAATTTTCCGCGTAATTGATGTTCGTAAGTTATTTCGACATATGCATAGGGTATCCATGATATCATTGGAGTACAGTAAAAGCAATTTCGAGCGGAGACGGTTGGCAGACAGCCAGGAGAAATAAGCTTGCTACACTCTGAAAACACCAATACATACCTTGCACGTATACGTATAATTCATAAAAATATGTACATAATGTTTTAAATCGTGACCTCTGTGTTCAAAACTGTGTTCAATAAGTTGGCCATCTTTTTTCTGCTAAAGAACATGCGCGAAGTTTCCACTATGCAAAATCTGGCTACGCCAAAGTAATACCGATGCTAATAGCAGATCCGTTTCGAAAATAGTCTACGATGTTCTTAGGCTTCGAAGACACAGAACTTATTACATACTTTCAAATTTAGAATTAGACTTAGTTTCTAATTTTTTTTAATGGCTCTGGCACGATTTGTGCATTAGCCAGCGTCAAGTATAGGATTTTTTTATAATTCGTGCTTGTCTTTAGAAATTCGACCGTGTCCTCCATGTACGGTTTTAGGTACCGCACAACCCTCCCAAAGACCGAGAGCAAATTTTAAATTAATGTAAAACTTGCCCTCGAACCGGGAATCGAACCCGGTACCCCTCACCTTACCATAATAAGACCGCTAGGCTATGAGGCCCCTAGTTTCGAATAATGTTATTTTTGAAGGTCCCAAAGGCTTTTAATAAAAAATAGACGTAGTAATAGGCTATCTTAATATTCTAGTCAACAAAGCAAAAAATGGCTACGTATACGTCAGTGATCCTTAAAATTGACATTCGACCTTTGAAATCTTTGATCGATTCTCACAAGATTTTGTTCAACATTAACGTCAGACATTTATTTAGAATAAAATTATCGTATAAATGGCGTAAAAAAGGTAGTAATTAAAAATTCTGGCAAATCGTCTACATAGATTTGTGTTTTTTAATAATTAGAACGCTTAAAAAACAATAACTGAATGCCATAAATTTTCTATATAGATTCTAAACATATTATAATATTGCTATATTTATATAGACATAGAAACATAATTGCTTCAAAGTGATAAATTAACGCAAATTTTGTCCTTTCGGGGGTTAAGATACTTCATACAGTGTCTCCATGTTTCTAGTTGAGAAACGCATACAATTTAAGATCATTGGCGTACAGCCAGACACATCTTCCTTAAGTTATGTGCCTCCTAGATAAAAGTTAACATAACTTTTAAGCACTACAGTTGTCGCTTAGCAAATCAGCTATTATCAAGCATCTGTTGGCACTAGGGCTTAAGTACTGGTAAGATGATAACTGGTTTTCTTGGCTATAACAAGAATACCGTAATTTTATATCATTTTTAGTATGAAACCCGCTGTTAATGGCACGAGCTACCTAGATGCTTTAATTTTGTATTTTGCCTTTTAATGGATAACAATGAAATTCTGTTAGAAAAATAAATCATTTTTCTATCATATGGTCTAAAATTAATATTAATATTAGCGCGTTTGACCGGTTAAAAAGGTCATTAGGTGTACATATCAGAATGAGCCTAGTGAACTGAAATTGGGACGGCTGATGGCGACGCGTATCTCGTTCATATATACTTTAAGTTTCTTATGTATTTTTTTTTTGTAATGAGAAATAAAGTTCTTTAAACACTATCGGCTTTACTATGTTCATAATTTTATGATTCCGATAAGAAATGTCTTAGGTTTGTCCTGCTTAAAAGTGTTTTTAATTAAATATAAATTTTTGCCCTGTTGACCTGTGTCAATTATTAAACCATTATATTTATCTTCAATCATTTTCTAAATGACACATTAAAAAAAAATCTAAAATGTTCCTTGTTGTTTAGGTCGAAGCATAATATTGAATAATAATATAGAAAAATAATCAACTTCACATTACGTGCGTAAATCCCTCCAATTTTAATTAAATTTAAGTAAGACGAACCAAAAACGAACTGTGTATCTAAGTCCGCATTTAACAGTGGCTCGTCTGGTAAAAGAAAACATCGCGAGGAAACTGGCATACCTTAGACCCAAAAAGTCGACTGTGTGTGTCAGGCACAGAAAACCGAGCACCTACTTGCCTTTTAAGAAAAACTTATGATCACCGAACAGATAGACAAATCTAAGACCTTTGTTTTTTAAAAGGAACATCCATTTGCTTCATTTATCAAATGTTAGATGATTGCTCTTCTGTGCCAGCACCTACATCTGTTTTATCCAGGATAACTAAATGTATGAGCTAGCTACAGCGGCGAGACTCGCCAATTAAAACGATGACAATTTTAATTGAAATCTGTATTATATAGGAAAATTAATTTACGTGCCTAATATACGCAGCGGGAGTAAAGAGTTTTGGGTACAACACCGGCAAAATCAATTTGAAGCGGAGTATTGGCGAGTGGCCAGCGTCCACAAACGGACAGCCGCAAACCTGAATATTATAATACAATACTCGATCATCAATCACGTTATATTTACTCCTCGCTGTATCGATTGGCCAATTCAAGATTTGGAAAATCTTGGTACACCGTTGTATCCTTCTGTTATTATACGTTAAACACAACAACGAAATTTAATGAGATTAGTTAACGACTGGTTTAAAAAGTCTTAGCATTTTTAGATTTTAATGGATAGTGAACTATTTAATAGTAATAAATTTATAAGCCAATCTTAACTAATGTGTCATACATAACAAACGTAATAAATAAATAAATCAGTGGCGCTGTAACCTCTCTTCTGGGCCTCAGATTTCTGAATCTGTTTCATGATCATTTTTCAATCTAATGGGCAAGTAGGTGATCGACCTCCTGTGCCTGACACACGCCATCCGTTTCCTCACGATGTTTTCCTTCACCGCTTGAGCGAATGTTAAATGCGCACATAGAAAGAAAGTCCATTGGTGTACAGCCGGGGATCGAACCTACGACCTCAGGGATGAGAGTCGCACGCTGAATCCACTAGGCCAACACTGCTCACGTACTTAAAGACGTCAAATAGCTGTTGCTGAATAGATTAACGATATAATTGATATATTATACAGGATATTTCAATTCGAAAATTTATATAGAATGTATGAATCAATTATATCGAAACAACCACCGCTAAAATTAACATACATCCGAAATTCTTTGTGAAAGATTTAAAAAATGCGAGTGATTGGTATGAATTTGCCTGAGGCCATGTCTGTCATTTGGTAAATATCTTTGGTGAGATATGCGTGTATGTAAGGCTTCTGAGGAAGCCGACGGCTACGAATCAAAAATCGAAATATTTATAGTTAACTAATGCAATTTTTGCAATTTCATGCTAATTTTACGTGAGAATTTCTCAAGTTTTGTAAGACTTTTTATCGAAATTAAGATCTACAGAAATATTTCGTTTACATAAAAAAATTATATCTTCTTTCAAATTGTAAAATGTAATTAAAATAAATTACAATACATTCATATTATTTAACTAGTTTAAGAGGAACGCAAGAGGTAAGAAAAAAGTTGAAGTTTTTTTTTAGGTTTACTTAAAAGTATATTGCAACTAATGTAATTGTAATTTAAACTATCGATTTTTTATCTAGTAAGATTTTTTAAAAGCCGGCAACGCACTTGCGAGCCCTCTGGCAATATGAGTGTCAATAGGCGGCGGTATCGCTTAACATCAGGTGAGCCTCCTGCTCCTTTGCCCCCTGTTACATAAAAAAAATTACAAGAGAGTTGATTATTAAAAAATACTATATTAGTAATTTTTTATCTAAATATTTTTTTATTTTATTATATTATTTATTATTTTTCTCCGCCCTGCCATAGCATAAGATAAATATGTAATCGAAATATAAATTCAAATTCTAAATATTATTCTGATGTATGAATAGCATATTGAAGTGTCATGGAATTTCAAAGAAATATATATTTTACCTCCTACCTAATCGTTACAAGTATGTAGCTGGGGTTGCTATCCTCCACACTCTACAGACAGGCAATGTTCTAATAAACGCTATTTTATAAAACTGCTCCCTATCTAGACTGTAGTCTATGGTACTTATTTCTTTTGGTTGTATATTATTCGATGAGTATTAAAGGTAATCTCTGCGAGTATTTACATTATTGGAATCTTGTTTTTTGATTTGATACGTTGCTTTATTAAGTTTTTAATTTATTTTAGTCTTTGTCTAGTATAATGTAAACCTTTTTATTTTCCTTATTGTATAATTCTGTTTATGTATTAATTTTGTTTCTGTTATCAGTATTTCGGCACCAGTGTTGGCCTAGTGGTGGCCATGTTGACATGCGACTCTCATCCCTGGGGTCATAGGTTCGATCCCGGCTGTGCACCATTGGTCTATGTGCGCATTTAACACTCGCTCGTATTCCGAAGGAAATTGTGAGGAAACCTTAGACTCAAAAAGTCGACGTTTATGTCAGGTACATAAGGTTGATCAGCTACTTTCCAATTAGAAATTATCATAGAATACATTTATATGGGTCCCAGAACTAAAAACTGTATTACACATTGCGCTTCTTTATTTTCAAAATGTTTATCAAAACTTATTGTCTGAAAGGATTAGGTTTTAGCAATAAGACCCCCTGTTTCACACAAAGATTCCCATTTATGTTAAATGTGTTATGAATTAAGTGTTAACAATTAAATGTTTAAGTAATAATTATATTTCGTCTCTCCAATCATAACAAAAATTATGAGTCCCAGTATTCGACGCGTAAATTTCACCAGCACCCAATAAATGAAATTAATTCTGTGAAAAATAATTTTCAACCGCTATTCTTCGATACTTTACAAACATTATAAAGTCGATATTCAGAGCGAGAACATCGATTATAATCGTTCCGGTACTTTACGACTTTATTTCTGGCCGGCATGTTTTCTTTGACTGCGTCAGTTAGCTTGGGACTGAACGTTCGCTGTATCGGATAAATATTAATAAAGCTGCCGGCCTCGTTTCTGAGAAGTTGGGAGGATCTTATTTTAACCGCAATAGCACCTATAATTAGCAACATCCAAATTACTCGTGGCGTAGGTACGACTTGCGCCAGTTTGGTATTACGTGTCGAATATTTGAATCACTTCTAATATTATAACTAATTGATCTTTAAACGACCTACCCGCGACTCTTTATCCTTTTTGACTTTGAAGAATTGTAGCCAAATACCCGGAGCGGCAATGACAAGCGCAATATTCGTGGAAGTCTTTATCGAGTGCTCGCGAAGCAACAGGCAAATAACGCGCAGGTGTGTCGACTACAAAAGATTTACTTTATCCTCCCCTTATCAAAAGAACGATCAAACTAAAACAAAAGAATGAGTCAAGAGAGCCAACGACCGCTGTTCCAGGGTGATCTCTCGAAATTCCCGAATAATTGTCGACGCGTAAGGTGACGCCGAAAATAACCCACTGCATGAGTCGTTCCCTCTTTCAATTAATTTTATTTTTATATTGACGAAATGGCTTATTTGTTTTGTATAGGGTGAAATTGCGGTCTCGAGTGTTTGGATCTAGGCCAAAGATCCTTTATAAATTGTCGAGATAATTTCGCTCTGGTTTTCATTGTATGGTATTTCTCGCTGGAAATCGTCCTGTTTTATTACGAAATAATAAATACATATGCAAGCGGCGTAAATAAGGTAATAAAGTGTTCCACTTTGGATTCCAGTATCGTAGTGGTACAAGTGAGACCACCGCACGAGTCGGCCGTTGGGAAGCGATGCACTCCGCCGACTGACCGTGGGAAAGCTACCGTATACGGTATGTTGATAGTAGACTTATATTGTACTAGCGGAACTGACCTTTTTGGTCATTAGTCACTAATTAGAACAAGAACTGGATACACCAGTTGTTTAAATTCATAATAAATATATGAGACGGTATCTAAATAAGAACAAATGAACGTTACTATGCTCGTTTAATATAAACTAGGTCGTGTTATATAAAAATATATATGAATAACCTTTCGAGATGGATTAGCTTTGCTTGCTATTTATGTAAATATTTGTAGGTCTCTCCTTAACATTAAAAAAAATGTTTTTAATTAAGCCAAGTAGACAACGCAAGTGGATACTCATTAGGATAATTATATTGGCGATTTACTGCGTGTTTATGCCCACAATGCCACATGTCTTAGTGTGTCCGAATCGAGGTTACACACAAACAACAGATCGTACAAGTACACTCGGTTCGCGTGGTAACAACGTTCACGTAGTTACAGTATAACCTGACTACTACTTTTGACCTGCAGAAAAGCATCTCTTTCACCCGGTCGACACCGGTTTCCTAAGCGGGGGAGGCAGAGGAGCGGATCAAGCTATACTGGCCATTGAAGCGTGCGGCAGACGTCATCCGCACACGAGCCCAGCTCACTCACACATGTACACATGACCGTGGCATTCCATCAGCATCCACACTTACATGCACACAGCGCACCTTATTAAAACGAGACGCGAATCGACGACTTATCGGGCAATTAGTCGTGGTCGGCGTCAAACGGTGCGGCGATCCGGATTCTTGTTCACCTTACACTGTCCCTTATCTTATCTGTTTGAATTGTTAACGTATTTGAACGCGACTAAATGTAGAGGTCGCTCCTTAATGAATCCGTAATTAACTTCAAGTCTAATTGAGGTGGTTAATTAGGCGTTATCTGGATATGCTTTTTGGAAGCAATTAAAGTTAAAAAATAGTGGCGTAAGGGTTGTTTATTGAATTTTAATTTTAATTATCGTATGTGTTAATAGCTTAATAAAAAATGTTAAGTGGTAATGTAAATCGTGCATATATATGCAGTCGTCATTGAAACCGATTCAAGTACGTAAGGGCACATGTAGTCGGCACGCGCGCCGTTTGCACTGCGCAAGTACAGTTGATAACAGGCTCTCAAATTGTCAACTTATGAATTATTATTCTGTTAATCCGATTAAAATAAAACATTACGTGCCACTGTTAATTACATCTCCTGTCTGTTTTCACTTAATTGTTCATTACAATATGGGCATTCATTTCGCTATTGTAATATATTTAACATTACCAAATGACGAATTGCTTGGTCTATTAAAACCTGTTTTTTAAGTATACTTCATCTAAAACAAACATGCAATGAATAGTTAATTGGCTCATATCCGGACCTCAACAGGTTTGAACATACGAATTAACGTGATTAAATCACATCGGATAACTATCGCTTGAATCGCGTTAAAGTGTTAACTTCTAACAGCTTGTCATACCGTGTTATGATTGTTGATATTATAAGAAGATAAAAAGATAAACTATGTGCCTTAACGCTTACGCCATAAAAATAAACAGGCGTGGCTAAATTTATACGGAGGGAGCATTTTGTAATTACAGAGATAAATCTATTAAGACATTCGAAGAGGGCTTGATATATTTCCAGTTCTGATCGATTATTTAGAAAGTACGATAATCTTATAATATAAAAATGAATCGCAAAATGTGTTGATAAGCGCATAACTCAACAACGCCTGGACCAATTTGGCCAATTCTTTTTCTTATAATTTTCCTTGAAGTACGAGGATGGTTCTTACGCGGAGAAAAATTTAAAAAAATCGAGTGAAAAAGACTAAAAACAACACTTTTCTATATTCCCATACAAAAGATTCGTAATAATACTTAAAAGTCAATTTGAACAATTATACCATACCATTAAGTTTAAGTGTTAGTGGAGGGGTTCCGGGAAGGTAAATTTTTATTTTTTGCCATAATGTATTTGTTGTCTTATCAACTTTCTTTTTTTTTTCTTAGCTAGACCGGTGTCCCGAATAGCAGGATAAGTATTTAAAAAAAATAAAGAATCGACTGTTAGGCGGTACGATGTTTGCCAGGCCAGCTAGTTTCGAATAAAATTACTATGTTTTTATGATACGAGATACGAAGGGTATCTCGATTTCTCGCTAACGATTATTCGGGATGGTACAGGCTCACCGCTGATCACCAACTTTGCTTGGTAAATGTAACAGATACACAAGTGTGTCTGTTTTATAACGGGACTTAAACACTATAACTCAAAATTAAGTTATACTAAAGTTAACATTAAATTACTCATGTCGAAACCAAAATAGCTAATTATGCTAAATTTATAGTATTTTCGTGATAACGCCTAACTTTATTTACAATTTTATTAGACCACCCGCGGTTTAACGGACCTGTCTTAATCTATGATACTATTTAATTTGTACAATATGCCAAGAAACCGTCGTAATAAATTATATTCGAATAACTAATGTCTTTATAAGATCTATAAATTAATTTGTCATTCCGGCGCGCATACATTGTAGCGGTTAGTTGTTATTTGGTGTCAAAGGTAAGGACTACTTTTTTGATACTTAAGTCCATTTTTGAAATTTAATAATTTTATAGAATTTTTGAAGTAATACTTCTTTAGGCGCGTTATGAAAAATTTATGAGAGTGAAATTTTACGAGGCGCGAGCACTGTGACACAAAATTAACAGAATGAAGTTGCCCAGTTGTTGTAAGAAAATAATAATAAATATTTATTCATTTAATTTTTCAAATGTAAACTGAACTTTATTGACTATAATGACTCCTTTTCCAGTCTTTGATTATTTAATTGTGATTAATTATTTGCATGCAATCAAAAACTATTTTTAATAATGCCAAAGAAGTTTAACTTCTTACGTGCGTACACGCACCTTTTTTTTTCTTGTGTGAAGTAACTATTATTTAGTGTCTGAAATGATTAAATTTAATAATAACTTTTTTTTGATGATTAAAATCTGAAAACTGACTTGATAAACATTTAAAAAAAAAACTTTAAAGTCAATTAATTACAACTAAAAGGCATAACTAGCAGTATCCAGTACACATGCTAGGAAACTTAAAACCAAGAAGCTTTATGATCAACACAGATAAGTAAAGACAGTACAGTATTCAGAATCTTGAATCTTAGAGCGCGGAGTACGGAGTGTAAGATAGGACATCGCTCGTAAACTTACTGTAGAGACACAAACACAAATGATACCAAAGACCTAAGAAGGGAATAGATAGGTCACGACATCGATGACGTCACTAGAGTTCAAACGTTATAAGAATACTATTCGTTATTGTTTGTGCCCCCTTTCCGCTATTAGATAACATCTTATACAACCTTATTTTAAATCGCGCGCTACAGATGGTACCGTTGCCATGGTTACAACATCTTTTCCACGGTAACTATGGTAACAATCGCGGTACCCAGTTCTCGTTTTATAATAAGGCCGTTAACGATCAAAGACAGGGCTATATCTTTTATATTATGTTGCCAGTGTCTATAATTTATTTTTCATTGTATATTACACACGAGGCACGGGTGAATAGATGTGTTTTATATTATAAATAACTAATTTCTTTAGACATCTCTTTCTGATACACTGTAAATATAATTTGATAGAAAGAGATAGGCAGTGTAATTACATATACGATTTTAATGATTGTGAAAGGGTTAAAGGTTTTAGTTACGACCTCCTATGAAAGTATAAGAGAAAGTGTTGGTTACTATAAACTTGGGTACCTACTAGTAACGGAATAAATTCGTAGTAATTTTCTAATAAGTTTTTTAGGTCTATGGTGTTCTAGCCCTGTCTCGCTGAAGGTAGGCAGTTAGGCTCTGTCCGGTTTGCAGTAGGCAAGATCCTAACTTATGTAGAGGGGTACTTTTCCTTGTCTGCATAGCATACGTGCAATAGTATTTAGCTTATACAATTTTTTTTAATTAAAAGAAATGGACCAATAAGTTCCACATATTCACGTCACTTAAGGGCTGTTAAAGCTGATCAAAGCCTTGTGGATTTCTTTTAAATATAACTAAGTTTTGAATGCTTTTTATACAAAAGCTTTTTAAAAAAAATCGTCATAGTCGTAGAATAGTGACGAATCTGACAAATAGTAAACTTTACAGGGCAGCCATTTAAAAATAATATAATATGTTAGTTTTTGTCATAACTATTTTAATTCATATTCTGTTATTATGAAAATTGGCATACAAGCAAACAAAAGGGTTTGTTTTTAAACAAAATAAAAATGATAACATTAAATTACACAGTTTTCTAGAAAAATCACATGTTTCTATAAAATCTAATTTAATTTCAAATTTATATGGATTTTTTTTAATGTAGCCGTAATATTTATTCAATGTATAAGAATTTTTTTCAAATCCGAAATTGTTCTACGATTATGACGCAGTGGTCGGCACACTGATACATTGGTACATAAAAAATAATATGACAAGCACGAAGGGAAAAACATATTAAAAATTGGTTTCAACTATTTCAAATTCAAAAACAAAATTTAGAAAAGGTTAGTTTTGATTGTATTATCATTACGATGTCAAGGCAATTAGCGATTATTCGTCAATCGTTATTTTAAGTAAGAATTAATTTGAAAATGGAACCTTCATACTAGATTAGTCTCATGAGTCAGAGGCTGTCATTGGTGGCCCCATTGATATTCCATGAGCGCCGAACGGCCTTATATTAACGTTGGTCACACCCACGCACCCAGATAAATTTCCTCGTTGTTTCTACATCTCATATAAACATCGAAACACTTTATACACAGAAGGCTCACGGTTAGTTCTGGTTTGACGCAAGTTGTAAGCGATTAGATTAAATACTGTCAGACCTACGTAAACGTTTTGATATTCTGATTGACAATACTCTAACTGTGTTCTAAAACTATTCATTTCATTTCTCAAATTATTCAAGTAGCAAAAACATGTTGGCTGTTACGTAGATGTTACTGAGACAATAATTACAGTTCAACATTTAGTGTAATTACTCAATTTAGGTTGTAACTGTAGAAAATGCATTATACATGATAGATGATAACTCCAATATATTATATTATATATAACGATTAACTCCAACTCAGCCCTATAGCTAAATAAATATGAGTATACCAAAGCACAATGAATTGAATAAACGTCATACCGATAGGCAATATTCATTAATAATAACCCCTTATTTATAACTGAAGTATGATCCTCAAGTAACTATATATGGTTTACTCTTCACCTCTCGTGCCAACATCGTACTTTTCTAATCGAAGCAGAGTCAAGAGTTTAGTAATAAGTGTATTCATTATAAGGCAATTGAACTTATTGCCACACAAAACAGTTTCATTTTTGTGTGGCAGCAAATGGGCAGGAGGCTCATCTGGTGCTAAGTTATACCACCAGCCATGGACACTCACCCAGAAGGCTCGCAAGTGCGTTGCCGGACTTTTAAAGGCCTTTACATACACTAATATTGTGAAGCTATATACAGTGTAAACTCTTTATAACGAATTTCAAGAGAACGACCATTTTTATTCGTCATACTGATATTTCGGTATACGAAGGGAAGAATAATTAATGTATGGGTATTGTGTTAAACCAAATAAATTTACACATTTTTACGTTATAGATAGTTTTTCGTTGTACCGAATGACGTTATAAAGAGTTTACACTGTTTAATACTAGTCATAGTTGGTCATCCTATTCCTAATACCCGCTCAAGCCTGTGCCTTATTCGAATCTCTAGCTAGACATGCGTATAGCACTATGCAGGCCGCAGTCAATGAACCGGCAGAGGTCAGGTGAAATTATCTCGTATGGACTGCCTTACGCGACATCTGACTCACAATGCCCGGATACTGTTTTATCTTCTGTTAACTTGAATATTTGAGGCTGCGTTGATTTAAGATACCTTAAAAGTTTAAAACGCTCTGAAAAAGTTTAATTAAAATGTATTAGGTCTTACAATGCGTGAAAAGAATTAATTGGTTGACTGACTTGTTTGTGAGCTTTCGTTGGCAGAGTGTCAATTATCTTTTTTCGTATTGTGCTTTCAATGTGTATATGTATGTTTATAGCGCGGGTATAAATGTTCAATATAATGTGAGGGTCCAGGGGTCGGTTAGACTGCGACTGTGCGCACGACATCTTGCCCCTTATCTCAAATCTTTAGCCGCTTTCGATGTAACATAGATACTCGTACGTATACTGCTTTCGCTTACTATATCTATATATTTGTATACAATCTAATAACAGAGGTAAGTACATGGGCTTTATTTAGCTATTATATTTATTATTTAAATATGATTAGTATTTTTTTAATATCTAAGGATGGAAATCAGCTGGTGAAAGAGACGAGTCGACACAACAAGGGGAGACTTATGTCTGAAAACAACCTGACCAACTGGCTGATGATAAGTTAAAATGTATATTATCGCTAGGTATGAAGATCCTATTGGCTTTTTTATTTAAACGGAAGTTGTTTATTTACAATCAAGTATACAGTTTTATCGCTTAGATTAAAATGTTAATGTATGTATTTGTTTAGTGAATGAAGGCATTTATTATTATTAAAATAAGTTTTTAATTACTGATATAAGGGAGCAGTGATGGCTCAGTGGTTTCGGCGTGCGGCTCTCATGCTTGAGTTCGATCTCAGCTATGCACCAAGGGGCTTTCTGTCTGTGCGCATTTAACGTATGGCGAAGAAAAACATCGTCAGGAAACAGTTGACGGCGCGTATCAGGCACAGAATGCTGATCATCTATTGGTCTATTAAGAAAATTAAATGATCACGCCGCTGCTTTTATGCATAGTACCTTAATGACGAAGTATTATTACTTGCATACAAATACGATATTTAATTTTTAACAAGATATTATTAATAATAATTTTAATATGTTACTTATATAAGTATAATTAATGCTTAAAACAATCATTTATACTTTCGCAAATGCATTGATACCTTCAGGAGTTAACAATACTAGTGCCATAGACCCTTAGGGTCCTTCAAGAAACGAGCGTACCGTCCTTAAAGGTCGGCAACGGACTCGCGTATCTTCTGGCAAATTGAATGTCCGGCATAACTTAACATCAGATGAATCTTCAATCCATTTGACCCCTCTATTATAGAAAAACACGTTTCCGTAGATTTACGTTTCACATATACTAAACGAGATTTAAGAAATATAGGATACCGCGACATACATTACACAACAGTATTTCTCTCGTTATTCTAAAGAGCTTTCACTTTACATAACAATTATATGCCGCTTGTTGCGTTGACGAAATCAGTGCATCATTTTATGTAACTACTTGGGTAAGCATCGATGATGAAACCGCACTTGTATTGTTTGACACTTCCGTATACATTATCTAAAACGTGTGCCAATGTGGCTTTAATTCATTTAATTTAGAATCAATATACTTTTATATTTATTTCCAGCAAATGTACAGTATTTATAATATTCTTAGCCTTTGTTTTAATTTTCAATTTATACATTTTTATTTTATTATTTTTACTATGCAGGTTTTATTATAATATATGTATTTAAAACATTTCACATACTTAGCTCTGAGTTTCGACTCTTTCGATACAACGTAAACACAATTTGACACACGGGGACGAATACGTTATTTAATCCTGTATAATAAAGTGTAATACATATTTAGCAGTGTTCGTTCGTAGGTTCAATCGCTGGCTGTGCACCAATGGACTTTCTGTCTATGTGCGCAACAGTCGCTCGTACGTAAAGGAAATCATCGTGAGGAAATCGGTAAGTCATAAATCCAAAAATCGACGACATATGTCAGACAGAATGCTGAACCTATTTAGGATTGTACTGCCACTGGATTATTATTTACACTTACTTAGTTTTTATAAATGAAGAGGTGTACACAAACATTACCTCGTAATTTATTTTACAGTAAACTGCACCATACGAGAGCTATAAGACCCTACAAAAAGCATAACATTAACGCCGAATAAAACTTTTCGTTTGAAATAATCAAGGTACAGTGCGATGATGCGGCATTGAAGTGTTCGCGAAAAAAAAAGATCCAGTGCCAACCGAAATGTATAAAAATAAACGGCAAAGGTTTTACGGAGTGAAATCTACGAACAAAAATATCAACATGCTTCGTGCCCTGATGACGAGTGGATAGGGAGGTGACGCGAATTATAATTATCGACAAAGAGTGCGACGATACTTTCTTATTTTATCGTTTTATTGAAATAATTTATAAGGAACATCGTGTTGATGACTCGTTTTTTGGCCTATGAAGAAAATTATGACAATGATATCAAATTAAATTCTGGGAGTTCAGGTAGCTCTCACTCGAATTCTCCACAAATGAACTGAATGAATGGTACTTCATCAAGAGCTTGATATATTCGATAGTGAGCTGATCAATTTAAAACAATTATTGCGTGCGTATTTCAGCACCCATCAGGTAATCATTAAATATGTAAACAAGTATTTTTTTTTCTTCTCTTTTTTTTTTTCATGCAATTGAAACTTAAACCCTAGGAAATGATAATACATTTTCGTGTACTTTAATAAGAAAATCATCAATGTAAAATATTGTCTAAATTCAATTAAACCTAGTTAGAAACCTTATCGTTAAATACAAACTACAAAACAATTATCAAACAATGCCGTATCGTATCTGTATTGTTCATTTTTTGTCACCGCACTTGACACTCATAATTTAATCACTCACATACCTTTGTCACTCTTAATAACACAAACAATAAAAGCGAACCAGCAATTATATCAGTGAGTCGATTAATTGCTATTGTATTCATGATTTATCGATAGCTACATTTATTATGGTAGTCATGACTTAATAAGTGCACGTTATAATTACGCATCGATAGGACTTGTAAGTGATGACTGCATACTTTAAACACGTGATAATTTTCGTTGCTTTTCATTATTAAATACAATTCAGATATAAACCTTTTTACTGGCTGAACTAGTGACCTGTCAAAACGGCTTCAAGCGTAGGCCTATCCTTTTTCTGCTCAGAAAACTGCTGGCTGCTGCAGCACAACGCATCTTTGGATGTTCTGGGTGAGTATGGGCTACGATTGTCAAACAAAACATGTCCTTATGAATTATTATTAAGATATGTTAATACATACTTATATGTTTGATACTAGTTATTAGGATATACATAGTTGCTCCCCTCACACTATAAAATGGTTTTTGTTTAGTTTTTTGTAATTTGAATTTTTTCTTTGATTAGTAATTGTTTTTTTTTTTGTAATGTTTGTTTTGTTTAATAATAGGTTATGATCTCTATGTGTATGTCATGTTTGCCATTAAGTGCTTGTCACATTAAAAATTGTATTTTGTGTTTGTTTTTACCAATGTGTCAGTGTGCCGAGCGTTGGCAAGCTTTTTCTCAATAAAAAAAAATACTCGCTCTAATTGAGTTTTAAAGCTAAAATGACAAAAAAACTGCACTTATAAAAGGTACGTTTATTAGTACGTAAGTAAAGTATAAAAATATCATTTATCATAGATATAGTAGTATATTTCTTGCTACTTTATCGTACGTGTTCTGATTTTTTAATTAGCTTAACAGCGAGTGGCGACTCAATCAATTGGACTCAGTGTGAACTTCACGCATTTCATAAATTTATTATTGTTTTTCGCCACATTCGATTAATAACTAGTTTTGTGAGTATTTATGTAATACGAAAACTTGCCGAGCCTTATGATTCTTCAGTGGTGATTGATTCCATAACATTAAATTCATCATACATATGTATGTAGTCTATGTACATGGTTAACTAAATCACTGAGATATCTCATATTTAAGTTATAATAATGTAAGCATTCATTAGATTCATTTAGATTTTATGAACAAGGGTTAATCCTATTGTATTGTACACTCATAGTTCTGCGTAAAAGTTATCATAGTTATGTAATAATAATTATTAATATTTACTATTAATAATAACGCGATGCATTCCAAAGTATACATATATACTTAAAGTAATTATATTAGATTCCGACACTCAGCTATTCATTGCTTCATATACCTTAATACATAATACAGTACATAGACCCTGACGATGTTATTAATCTAATATAAGGGTTAATTAAAGGAATAACGTGTCTAATGTAAACCTATTAAAAAATCGTATTCGTTTAGACGCTTCTAAAATATCGAAAATTGACATTTAAAAACAATAGAGAACATGGGTTGCAATGCGGATAAAAATTCATAAAACTACAGCCAATAAATAGGTTCCTTTAAGAAAGATATTGATTACCAGCGTAATATATTCACGAAAGCACTGAAAAATAAACCGTTGTTTCCCTTCACTAAAGGCGGTTGAATTCGACGCTGTTGCTTTTTCCCATTTACGAGTTTCACGGCGACCGTTGCCTGAAACTTAAACGTATCCGGAATATAAATGTTTGATAACTCTATCCCGGTTGCACGCAAATGTTTTTGCTATTTGCATCCCTCTCTGTCACCAGATAAAAATGTAATGCCCGTTATGGTTAAAATTGAAAAATACAAGACTACAAAATCATACATTCTAAATTGGGAGGTATGCAAGTGTAATAGATTCGAATTCAGAAGCACCCTTACATTTTCTAGTGCCTTTCTGAAGTGGAAAGAGGAAGATGTTGTCTTTTTCGAACCAGTGGTATTTAAAATACTCTATCCCTGTTAGATGATTCTAGATTCTGGACTTTCTAGTCTTGTAACACAAAGAGATCAAACAATGACTAAAAGAATAATTCTAAAAGGAGTGGACGAATGGAGTAAAGTTAAAACTAAGAATTCTATTTTTAAAATATCTTTAGAGCACAAACTAAGCTAACACAAAAACAAAATGTACTGAAATGTTGTCGAATACGTGATAAACATTGTGTATTTACTTAAAATGTTCTCACTTTTAAATAAACACATATAAACAGATTATAAATGATAAAATCGAGATATATTCACACTTAATATAGATCATTGATCAGGAAGCGCAGACGCAGACGTTCATTAAGAAAGTTATTACGATATTATCTCCGATGAAGAGGCACGCGAAGAACTATATAATTGCGAAGCCCTGAGAAATCTCGGATCAAAGCTAGTTATTCCTCGGTAGCCATTCCGAAAGTTGGTAGGAAGATCATTGCACCGCGTTCGCAAAAGCGGGAATGTAGGGACATCGTCCTAGACCGGTTTCATACTTCGTCCACTTTGCAGTCTCATTTACTTGCTGAATACACTCAAATTTTGGTTCTATATTTGAATTCAGATTTATAGAATAAATATTAGAAATCACGACTACAGAATATCAAAGGTTCTGTGATGTCCTCATGGGCGGGGATAAAAATATTATTTATTCATCGTTTAGTTGGAGATTAGGCGGCCGACTATTTATTTCTTGGGAAACCATACCATTTATTTTAAATTTTTAATTAAAATCCTTTTGTATTCTACACTCCAAGTTGTGCGTAAAAGTGGCGATAGTTATGTAACATTCAGTATTATTAATAACTAGATGGCCTGGCGAACATCGTACCGCCTAACAGTCGATTCTTTATTTTTTTAATACTTATTCTGCTATTCGGGACACCGGTCTAGCTAGTAAGATAAAAAAAAGAAAGCTGATAAGACATTATGTCAAAAAATAAAAATTTACCTTCCCGGAACCCCTTCACTAACACTTGAACTTTATGATATTATGGTATTAAAGTTCAAATTCACTTTTAAGTATTATTACGAATATTATGTATGGGAATATAGAAAAGTGTTGTTTTTAGACTTTTCACTGATTTTTTAAAATTTTCCTCTCCGTAAGAACCATCCTCGTCCTTCAAGGAATATTATATAAAAAAATTGGTCAAATTGGTCCAGGCGTTGTTGAGTTATGCGCTTTTTGCGATTCATTTTTATATTATAGTCGTGATGCATTCCAAAGTTACAGATATGCTTAAAGTAATTATATCCGATTACGACACTCAATCAGTTATTCATTGCTTCATATACCTTTATACATAAAACATATACCCTGAAGATGTTATTAAGCTAATGTAAGGGTTAATTAAGGGTATAACGTGATATCAAATTGTTCACTTAAAACTTAAGGCCATGAAATATGCAACAATAACTTAGCCAATGTAAATATAATAGTTTATACATTACATTTCCGACATACACTCAAATTACGTCATTTATTAATAAATTATATCAAAATTAAATTAATTTTTAAATGCTACATCGAATAAAATTGGGGATTGACATGTGAATTTGTGTTAAATTAACGTCCTAGGAACAAAAGATTACACATCAATTATACCAGCCCTGCGATTCTGTAACTCACTTTTCGAACTCACACAGCGGTTTTTGTATCGGCGGTCGCTCTCAAATCAGTCGAAAAGTGAGTTACAGAATCGCAGGGCTGATCTTGATTATACTAAATGCATTAGAGGTTCCACGACCCACGTGTCTCGCAACACTGATGTCGCTAATTTGCGTACGTGATACCAATAATATCTCCGTGTGTATGGTAACTTTTAACACCTTTGTTGTAAAACTTGGATTTATAGCTTACCTATTATATGTAAAGAAATGACATTGCTTTATTTTCTTTTGTATAGTCTGTATGTGTCTGTGTAACTGGAAAAGGTTGTTAAGATTGACACATAGCGATTTGCCAGAAATCCTTATTTAATAAATTGAAAAAATTTAATAAATAAGGGATTAGATTGTTAAAATGTAATTACCGTTTCTTTTTTTGCATTAGCTTTAAGATACTTATTACTGTCTGTTTTTCAAGCAACGCATTTTTGGCAAATTCCAATTCATTTTCATTGAATTGCCTGATAGAGCAGTGTTGGCCTAGTGGCTTCAGCGTGCGACTCTCATTACTGGGGTCGAAGGTTCGATTCCCGGCCTTGCAACAATGGACACTCGCTCATACGGTGAAGGAAAACATTGTGAGGAAACCGGCATGCCTTAGACCCAAAAGTCGACGGTGTGTGTCAGGCACAGAAGGTTAATCACCTACTTGCCTTTAGAAATGATCACGGAACAGATACAGAAATCTAAAACCCAGCCCAGGTTTGAAGGTTGCAGCGCCATCGGTATATTATCAGTCTTCTGTGACTGACATCGTTTAATGGGTCTAAGAAGGTTTGGTCGTGATGTTTTTCTTCGTCGTACCAATTGATTGACGCAAATTGTCGGAACGCAGAACCTCATGGTTTTAATTATATTTAGCTTAACCCTGATTTGACAGTAATAAGTTGAAATTGAGACAGAGGAACATTTTCTTCTTCTTTGTAGTCAATACTGAAGATCGTGCCAGTCTTGAAAAGCCCTAACCGATATGTTGACTTGCTGCCTCCACACCACTTTACACTCAGCTTGTCTCAGTCCATTAGGGATACTGAGACTTGTCTTAATTTGGTCAGATCAACGTAGGCGACCAATCCCGACTTCTCCTGTCATCTCTCCTCCCTACCATTACCAGCTTGTCGAGTCTATTCTGTTATCTCTAGGCAATATGGCCAAAGTAGGACTTGTTTCTAAATGATAGTCAACATAGTTATATTAAAAAAAATAAACAAAAACTAAATTCTTGTAAATTAGACGGTACTTTATAATACTATTAATTATTGTTTAACACTAAACCGTCTTTCCTTCCTTTTAACCTAATTAAAGATTTTAAGTTTATTTAATAATAAAAAAAAGAATAATAAAGCAAACAAATAATGCTTCTAAAATTACCATCACTTAAATGTATCTTCAAAGAGCTATTCAATTATTTACTTGTACAAAAGCTGTTTACGTAGGTCAATGAAATGTGTGAGAAAAACTAGAGACTGAAACAATACTAATAATTTAACGCTTTCCCTTGTGATTGTCTCTTGGGAAGTATTTTTGATTATTTTAGAACCGTCAATAGACATGTTGTTTTACGAATCAAGTCTAATCTTATCAATCAAGTTTAATCTTATTGTAAGTACACTAACTCACACACAACAAGCACAACATTTCAAGGGTATAGTGTAGTGTAAATTTTGGCTTTGCAAAGAAATTAACGTAAAAAGTTTAGTTTTTTTAACATATTAAATATAACTTTCACTTAAAAGTGTTTATAAACTGCGATAACCTTATAAAATCATTCTATCAATAGGTGGAACTAAGACATCTAAGAATACAAGCAAATGAAGTCTGATATCCAAAAACAAACTTTAAATTTATTTTCTTATTTAATTTATAGAAAATTTGTTAATTATGTATTTGTTTTTTATTTGAAACACTGTAAGACAATATTACATTAAAAATAAAGAGTATTTTCGACTCAACTCACAAGTAAACTTAAAAGCTTGCGCTCATAAGCTATTAATTATGTGAAAGCTCATATAAAAAGTCAATACTGAGGACATGAAGTTCAACGAAGCTCTAATGGCGTGCTTTGTAATTAAAATGCTTCGTTTGAGTGGCTTATTAGCGAAATGGATACAAAAGCGGTGATAATGAGGTCACATTAGCTTTTTATTTACCAATATTGGTATTTCCGACGCATTTTTCTTGCAAATTCATTATTCAAACGAATAATGCTATTTTTAATACAATGATTGTTAAAGAACTTTAACTCCTAATGATTCGTAGATTGGAAAATGCGTATGGAAATTTCATATATAAAAGAGTATTTGATAAATAAATTAAACATTTAATTATAATAATAAATACCGTTAAAAATATCGTCAATCTTTGTGTAACAACAGTATCAAGGGAATTACACATACGGTGAACTTATATAAAGTAAACACAATTGTTAAATACAATTATCTCTAACCTATTTATGTCTGAAATAAATTTAATTAACATACACGACGAGAAACTATATCTTTCTAAACGTAAGATCACATGGCCTACGCCGAGATCCAAGTGAAGCACTGCCCTGCGATTCTGTAACTCACTTTTCGAACTCACACAGCGGTTTTCGCATCGGCGGTCGCTCTCAAATCAGTCGTGGAGCAGTCATTTTATGATTTGGCATTCTGATAAACAATAAACTAAAAGCTCCCACCTTTTCAGAATGCCAAATCATAAAATGATTACAGAATCGCAGGGCTGGACAGAAATCGTTGGTGGAGCTTAGACACGAGTTCAGACGCAATATACAGAGAGCAATTGATCAATACTAAAAATACTGAAGCATAATGTTACAGTGTGTCGTAACTGTAATTAAGCAAAGGAGGCGTAAGACGGAGGGATGCCTCCTTCAATGTTCTCAAATCTCATTTCCATGCAAATGAGGGGTGATGTGTTATACGATGATATAGTCAACTACTTGTTACTTAAGGCTATGGTGGTCACACAAAAAATCAAATACGATATTTATAAATGACAAAATTTTTTATGGTTTTCGCTCTCGAAAGCTCGGATTAACAGTCTTATAATTATAGTCAAACAATTATAAATTGTGATAAAACGTCGCATTTAATGAAATTTTTATAATACTTCAGTTTAACATTAGTTAAGTTACATGTACATATATTTTATTTAATATTAGAATTAGAAGCGCAAACCAAATGTTAGCAATTATAGCACCTTTAGTTTTTGCCCAAAAGGTCGACTACACTTATATTTAAGTGTCACTTAAATTTAAGAAGTTTAACGCTTCTTATGCCATGTTAGTTTTTTGTTAGCGTCGCAACCCCACTACCCCTAATTTTATGTTAGTTATATGCTCTTGTTAAAACAATTAAAGCCAGTTGACACCCAGCTTCAAATAAAGAGTTTCATTTAACATATATTTGAACATCCCTCAAACAACCACCACCGAACTTAACTCTCGTGTAAATTAAATATTTTCGTTGGAAATTTAAGAAATCTCTCAATTTATGTCTTAAGTGTTCTAAAAGCCTTAAGAATCTAGGAATCGATGTTGAAATCATTTTACCAAAATGCTGCAAAAGCTGGAAAATTAGATGGTTTTTATTATGTAACAGATCAACGAACAATTTCAAAGTGCGTCGTAAGAAGTATATTTCTATAAAATTTGTTTTTATTTAATTTAAAAAAATATATGTAAAAATATACTTATACTCACAATACAAAAGTTTAATACTTTTTAAAATGGACTAAAATTATGGTAAATGAAATTTTTAATGGTAATAAAAAAGTACATTTCTTTTTTAATTTTTTTAATCGGTTTTAGCAACGCTTGTAACATAACTTTATTTTCTCAAGCCTAAAATTCTATTGAGGTACGAAAATCAACAGTGTAATTTCGTATCGGATCCAAGCAATGTCAACACTATATCTTCAAAACAATGATCAATAATATGTAGGGCATAAGGTTCATTTTCTCGTTATAATTTTCTGTTTCAGTGATTATGCGACGTAAGTCACGTATCCCACAGACTTCATGTCAACAAAACCAAATTCGTGCGTTAATTGTAATACGAATAGATTTGATGTTGTTCTTGGTAATTTAATGAATAAATCTATAAGATCTATTTATCTTTATAGTACAAATATTAAAATTTAAAATTGTTTATTTTATACCATATAGTAATTAAAATTTAACAATCAAATAAATTTGATGTAAATTTGGTTGTCTTGTTGAAATACTGTAAAATGTTACAATTTTTTTAGCCTACATAGTATCTAATAAATAAGATAATTAAACATTAGAGACATACATTTAAAAGAAAATTAAATAAAAAATTAATTAATTACATGAAAAAGAAAATTAAAACAAAATTAAAAAGCTTGGTCCCTGTGGCAGTGTACCTTTAACGCTGGCAGCATTTTCTCGCTGTATTGCGATAATTATGTTTTGATTTTATTTATTTATTTATTGAATAACAGCACAATGGCCAAACTTAGACTGAAAACAATAAATGAAAGAATTTAATAAACCATTTCAATCACATTACATTAAATGAAACATGTGGGCTTTAAATTAATTATTATAACATTCACTAACATAAGAAAATATACTAAGTAGTGATATAATAATACATTAGGCTAGCTTATAATCTAATTATGACACTAGTAAAAAAAGAAAACAGCAGGCGAGAAAAAAAAAGACTTATTAGATAGACATATTTTAAAATAAGGATCAGAGATGGTATTTAAAAACTAGATATTTTACCTTGTATTTTTATAAATTAATTTTTTTGTTTATATTTAAGGAATGCTTATAATTTTTTTCTATTCATATTTTACCTTTTGGCTTACAGTAGGTTTCTGTATGCAGTAGGTTTATTATGTAAAATGCTCGTCGTGATTCTACGATTAGTCATTTCGGATTGATTCCTTGCTACAAATATTTTTGATTGCGAACACAAAACGCTGGTCACTTCGTTGCCTTATAAATCTAAACAGACACAGGACTTCACATTCAGTGGTTACTTCAAACGTCTACAAACGTTTATTGTTGAGTAAAAGAGTATTACAGTAATACAAAATCATTTACGTTATATTTGGTATCTATTTACTTTCAAAAGACCGTCAAAAAGAACTTTATCAGTATGACAATCATAATCAGTTCATCTTTGTACTGATCATTCAGAGTTTTTATTAGCCGCTATAAATTTAAAAACTAAAATTGTTGTGTTGTTTGGTTCAAAATGAATAACGGATATTTTATTTACGAATAATATTAACCCAACAGATTCCGAGTTGAGATATCTAAGTGCGAATCTTGTATTTCATAAACTAATACTGACTATTTGACATTAGGAAGTCGTTCTTGGTATTGTGATTCGATAAGTTAGTTTAAAGAGTCGAGTAGGTTCGTAGGAACCAATGTATTTCTTGTAATGTGAATAATTATCAAAGTAACAGATGCAATCTGAGTCTAAGCATCATTCGATTCCTATTTATTATTAATACCAGCTACAACATCATGTAAACAACGCCTAATTCAAATTATAATTAAACTGGTTAACATTACACATGGATAGAATTGTCCACAATCGCCTGCGTAGCATAATGGATTAATAGCGGAGACAAGTGTTCCTATATCCAATTACCTTAGTGTGTACTTCAAATAGTACATAAATGGTTCATAAATGATCCTTTAAAGGTCGTAATTGGTACAAAATATTTAAAAACTAAAATATATCCCTTAATTTACACGTTAGGTCTGTGAGTTGTTTTAGTCTCTGAAACTAAATCAATAACATCGCTTTGTTACATCTTAAAGATACTATATCGCCGTTAGAATTAGTGGAACGAAGCTTTCGTTGAGTTAGTTATAATTTACTTGTAATAAATGTTGGTCAAAAATCGATATAAGCCGTCAAATCGATCGTGGCCACTCGACACTCGGCAGTCGTTAGCGCGCCATCTGCATCAGCACGTGCCCCGAACACCTTTTGTCTACGAGTTTTTTACCAAACTATTTTTACACTAAACGAACTGCCGCGCAAATGTCCATTGCATTTATATTTTATTAAGAACTTCATATGTTCAAGTCGTCGTATTGACGTCTGCAAAGATCTAGAAAACCAAATATATATGTGTACAAGTTCCAATCGCTTTAAAATAAACATCAATGGCGTACCGTAACCGTACTCATAAAAATCTAAGTACAGCGAAGATTAAAACGTAAATAAGCTTACACTGTTAATTGAATAATGAAAATTGATATCTGAAGTCACAGGTAGAAAGCAAGCAGTAATGTGCTTGCATTCTACCTATGACTGATTCCAGACTTGTTAAGCATTTCCAGTTAAAGCAATAAAATTATATGCTCCACTACCTGTGGCAAATGGGGTAAGCCAGCATAATAACAGGAACTTAATAAGAACAAAATGAAGATATCAAAAGCTTCTTGTTTTGAATCGGCAGGTGATTATAATAACAGACAGGTGCTAATAAAAATATCAAGCTAAAACTGCAGTATAAAGATGCAAAATGACAGAGTAAGTGATTAATTCTTATATGAAGGGCAAATACGAAGGTAAAATGTCGAAAATAAAACTGTATTGAACAAAATAGTAGGGAAGAGATTTGTATGATATTTATTTTATCATCTACGTGATATATATGCTAATTAATAATCCAATTAAATTCTGTAAAATTATGTCATCAGCGGTTTATTTGTCTCTTGTTATTTATTAGGTTCTGTTACAGTACTTCACTAATTAAATGGGTACAATTAGGTCAATTACTTAATAATTCTATTTCAATCGATAGTCAACCTATTTAAACACTCAACAACATAGCAGACATATGTTCGACACCTTTCATAACCGGTCGAACGAAGGACATCCGCTTTTTGGAGGGTAAAAAAATCGGGCTCAACATTCTCACAGGAACCGCTGCGTATCCGGTGCGCAGGCGCGGGCGAAATAAAAACGATCATTTGTTAATGTCGGACCATACTCCAGGTACATTACCGCGTCTCGAGGGTGCTTCGATACTTACCTGCTCTTGAATACCTTGTTATTTAATTTATACCAATATCGCTTGTTGTTTAATTTATACCAATTCGCTTTATTGATTTTACCCCATTTATAGGCAATTACACATATAACGAACGATGCCTCGAGAATTTACCAACAAAATGTCATGGAAAGTAGGTTCCCATGACCCATCCTACATTACATTCGATGTGTATTACGAATGTACATGTACGTTTGACGCAATGGTGTCAAACATCGCACACACATTACGCAAATAATATCAGTAAATTTACGCATTTAATAAACTTTCAACTTAAGCGATCCCCCCACTGATTAACACGGCACGGCAGAAATAATTAAGGTTAAACTTTCCAAATTGAAAAATTACAAAACGGTGATACTTAATATACCTTAACTAATACAACTTGTATATGGCGAAAGCGGCAATTTTGTTTTAACACTCAAAAAGACCTCGACAGTACGGTATGATGACCCCTAATCTACATTCGTACAAATGACTTCCACGCATGGACAACAACAATAATTCGAATGTCTTCGGAGACCAAATGAGGATAACACAATAACAACCTTTATTTCCTCAACATACGATCGAAAATGGTATAAAAATGTCGCATGTTACTAAATTAGTTCTGTCAGTAGATTTGGTAATAGGTAAGTGAAAGGTTGTACGTGAGAAAAACATTGGTCTAACAATGAACACTTCGTCTTCTGGAACGGTGATCGATTAATGTGAATATTTCATTGGTCGCTTGTGAAATGGTATCAAGCATTTATTGTAGTTGCTTATATGAACCAGTTAACAAAAATAACAATAATTTTGTTATATTTGTGACGTAAAATACCAAAATTATGTCATTATTCGATTATTTTTAAGTTCAACGATACAAGCTTTTCTGTGGTGCCGATTAGTTTTTATGAACTACACTGGGTTACAGGAAACCTAATATAAGACGCTACAGCCTGAATCTTGGGCATGACATCAAATTCTGGAATTCCCATCCCGCAACTTGCAACTCTTTAGTCTTTGCTCCAAATTCTACATCAGTTTTGTTGGTTTCTCTTATAGGTTATTAACCTTCTGTTCCTGTTCCGATTTCCCCAATTCACTTTGATTTAAATGGGGTTTATATAAAGTCTTATCACATAATGGCACCCTTTAGACGGAAAGAGACATAGAGGAAGACAGACTAAAAGATGGGAGGATGACGTTAAGAAAATAGCGAGTTCAACATGGACTCGCACTGCAAAAATGAGAAAAGACTGGAGAGCTTTAGAGGAGGCCTTTGTCGGAAGACAAGTTGTAACCGAACTACCGTTTGCCGATAATTAATCAATAGATAGTAAAATTGTTAGTATATTAGTTAAACTCTAGTTAATAGTCAAAATGTGTTTTTTAGGCACACGAAACTACTCTGTGTAAAACTTGTTAACAACAATAAAGGCTTTATTTATTTATTTATATAAAGTCTATTAAATAAAAACACGATAGTTATTCGTCACACTAAATAAATGAACGTCAAAAACAGTTCTTTGTCTATCTGACTTTGTCCTTCTAACAGTCATGCAATGCCATACTTAACATTTCATGATTGACCTGCCCCGTCCTTGGTAATATTGTCGAAGTCAATATTAACTGAAACCTATTTTCCAAGAAACCTGTCTACATTTAGGTTTTGTAAGTTTCGCAATTATATTTGCAAATGAATTATTGTCCGCTGAATTTACTACGAAAGATTATTAATTATCATTTAAAAATATTTAATGAAACCTAGTGGATGCTTTTTTACTCTCTAAGTACATAATAAGGTTAATATTAATTATATATAGTTTAGTTCTTGAATTTTATTGTTACAACTAAAATATTTGTCGCTACACCTTAATATTTAACTTTTTTTTCTAATGAATTTATGTATAGAGGAACTTTGGTTTGACTCTATTTAACAGTCGTCAGACACTATCTCATGCTGACCATGACTTTTGAACACCCATCAAATGCCACATTATGTAAAAAAAATATTTCTTAAAAATAGATCTCGTGTATTGCTTATTAAATTATTAATACAGAGTACAAACGAAATATCTTTAAATATATAATTACACTGTACGAGTGTATGTGACTGGACTCCTTTTAAACTGCTGGACCGATTTGAATTAATGTTTTTGTTTGCGCGGGTGGCGCTTTTGATGGTTTAGATTCACAAATCAGCCCGGCAAATGGCGCTGCAGTCGGTATCTATACTCAAATAAATCTTCTGTTTATGTGTTCGTAATTAAACTCCTAAACGGCTGGACAAATTTTTATGAATTTTTTGTGTGTTCAAGTGGAGTAAAGTATTTATATTTTTTTTTGTATATACAGGACAACTATCGGATCCGCTAGAATTATATATATATATAATTATAGATATAGAATGATATATATAATTATATAAATTGAGTTTGTACTTAGTAATTTCCAATAGTAACATCGACACTGATTCCCACATTTTTGTATGCATGTTCAATGTATAGTTAGTTCTCTAAATATCAGTAATGCTATTTTCGCAACCGTGGAATCACGCGGTACAAAAACTCATTTTTGGAATCGCCATTTGAGGTTACAGAGCAAGAGCCCAGGTATTTACAAATAATACCAGTTTATACACAAGATGTGGTGTGCATTTAAAAGCAATTAGTGTTATTAAAAGCAGTTCTGTAAACAAAAATATATAGTAATAAAAACACCTCCATTACATACGTCGGGAGGATAAAAGAAGAAGATCGAAAATAAAACTCCCGGTGGGCGGTGGGGTTAAATCCCCAAACATATTAAGGGAATATACGCATGTCGACTGTGGACCGTACGATTTTTCGCAATAATCGCCGAGATATGACCGCTGATTTTATGAAGGACGTTTTAGTTTCAGAATTATGTTAGGAAGATACAATAAACAGTCTATAAGGCATTATGTGCCTTTTTATTTATGTAGTTTTTTATTTACATACCACTAATAAGTCAATAAGTTACACACCGTTAACTAAATTACTATTTTCGATTAATCCACTATTATTTAAGACAGATCAAAATATATATTTAGTCTGTCTTTAGTGGTCCTTAGTCTCATCTGTTTAGATTTTTTTACGTCTAATTCTACTCATTTGTTTTCACTTTGCATTTAATACATTTAGAGAACTGTTATTTTAACGTACTAAAGTTATATTACCCTTAAAAAATCTTTAAGTTTAACCAAATACGATTTTTAAATTGTATCACTTGATCGATTTCAAATCTTTGTTTAAGTAAGTTTACAAGACAATACTTGCTCTATTGAAGATTATTTTCCTTGAATAAAAGGAGATCGTAAAAAGTGTATTAACAGATTCAGTCGAAAGCGCTCTTGAAATGGCTTTTCTATTCAATTTTCGATAGAGATTTTTTACCAACCCACAGTTTTGCGTACGGCGGAACCAATAAATCTCCTCTTGAGGTAAGGGGCGACTTAATCACTCGACAAATCCGTCAACTAGTCACAAGATTTGCGACACACTCATAAGAAATTGCACTTAATGTCTTCTGCATAAAGTCTATATTCGTGTATGCAATGTTTTGTTACGAAGGTGAAAATAAGAAGTGGAAATAAATAGTATCTTCTGCAACCATACACTCAGAGGAGATTAAAGTGGATCGCTATAACATAAATTAGGGACGCCGCAACACATTACATCTAACAAAACAGATAGAATAGTTTAAACCACAAAAATGGACAAATTCAACGGGTGCACAATCAAAAAATCAAAAATCCAATTTCATTTAGCGTCGCCCTGAAATTTAAAAGCTGTGTTATTCCCGCCTATTAGGGGTAGGGCGGGCGGTGGGCTGGTATCGGGCACGAATTAATAAACATACCGGCCAAGGCCATCAGCCACACGGCCTTTGCCCCATCTTTGCTCCCTTTAAGCGTTTAATCATAAAACCGTTGAATTAACTAAACAGAGCTTCAACCTACATTGTACGTTCAACATATAATACAAAATATATGTTGAAGCGGCAGAAAAAAATAAAGCATGCAAATACAGGGGTCTGGGCCCTGAGTATGATTTTGTCCCATTCGGTGTCGAGACCCTTGGTCCGTGGGGTCCTAGCGCTTTAAGGCTTTTTAAAGAAATTTCAAAAAGGATAGTCGACATCACAGGAGACCGAAGATCTGGCAGCTACCTCGGACAAAGAATTAGTCTAGCAATTCAAAGGGGGAACGCTGCCAGTATCTTCGGAACCTTGCCTAAAGGGACTCCTTTTAATGATATATTTTAGTTTATGTTAAGTTTAATTATTTATTTCAATGTATATTATTTTATTATTTCTTAGTATAAAACTTATGTTTGAAGTATAAATATTAAATACATAATATACAAAATATCTACATTTCACATTGTAACGATTTTACATTATGTAAAATGGAGTAAATCCTCAATTCGCTATAACGGCGCAAAGAAAGTGGGATCTTGCACGGCCAAAGAAAACGTTGTCATTCAAAATCAGACCACGTGTACAATATTTCATCATCAGGAAGGGTGTCCCCTTCCCAGAGCCTCCCCCGGCCCGACCCAAAAAGTGTATCTGCACTTGACATGGGAGAGAACGAGACAGATTAACCGTAGAGTGAACAAAGCTGAAATATGTTTCAAGCTCTTACAGCATACGGATCTCATTAGCACTTCAATAGGTGTATCAGTCTTCAAGATTTTATATCAAAATTTATATTTAAATCTATACAATATTACTAACCAATTCATATATATTCTACTTGGTGAAAATATTATTGTTTATCTTAAATCCAAAAACAATGTTGCCACACCAATTTTTAAAAAAACCGCGTAAAAAATTAATCCTGAAATTAAAAAAAAAAAAATACTTGGCTTTATTACGCACACATCAACGCCCCTGTCGTGAAAAGTTTGAGCAGTAATTTATATGACGGTTTAAATAATTACTTCGCGTTTTTGGCTCAATTTGTAGATGAGGTGGTGTATCCGTGCTGTTGACATTTATGCGAAACGCTGAGGTGAAATGATAGAGGGTGTCCCATTTCGGCATTAAATTGATTTTAATCTCAGCTGATATTATTATATTGTAACATCGTGTTGATGTGAATTATTTGACTGTTTTGCATTATGTAATAAAGACCTTTATTACATAATTAAGTTAGCTTTCTAGACCGATCACTTCATAAAATTATTGATTTAATAAACATCGTGATCTTGTTTTGTAATAAAAAAAGGGTGCGTGTACTTATATGTACGCGCGTAAGAAGTTATACTTCTTTGGCATTATTAAAAATTGTTTTTGATTGCATGCAAATAATTACAATTAAATAATCAAAGACTGGAAAAGGAGTCATAATAGTCAATAAAGTTCAGTTTACATTTGAAAATTAAATAAATAATTATTATTATTATTCTCTTACATTAAGTGTAACATAAATTCTATTATTATTCGAATGTTGTTTTTAAATTATGTCCAATGCCGTAACATCTTCCGTGGGCAACTTCATTCTGTTAATTTTGTGTCACGGTGCGCGCGCATCGTAAAATTTTACTCTCATCAATTTTTCATAACGCGCTTAAAGAAGTATAACTTCAAAAATATTCTTATGTATTTTTTGTATAAATTTTTACATTATGATCAAGACTAACTTAAGACTAATAAGTAAGTGATGAAAAATTTAAAACTAACCTAATTTACTAAAAAGGATATTTAACATAAGAAAGTGTCACTAATTACAGTCTCTACTAAGGGGAAGAGAACTACTCTGTTCTTGTGCATATTGTTTTACAGTCTAAGGGGAAGACTCTGTTCTTGTGTACTATTTTTTTTCCACGTACCACTGTATAGCACTTAAGACTCCTTAATTTTCCGTCTTATAAAATCCTATTTCACTGCCATCTGCTTCGAAATAGATTGGTTGTCAATAAAAATGTAAATTCGTTTCAGCTCACGGCTAATTCATTTCCCAATCGCACGTCACCGGAGATCGATGGATTTCGCTTAAATTTTTACATTTTCGCACTGACCAGACTTTAATTCACCTTTAAGGTTAAATTGGCTAAAGAACGTTATGATTTCTGGTATCAACTTAATTAATCCTTTAATATTAGGAATTAAATTTAGTATTAATTATAAACCTAGGAACTAGCTTTTAAACTATTTAAAACTGACTATATCTACCCTATTTATTAGTACATTAACCACACTTTATAAGTATTAGTAACAAACAATCGAAAACGCAAATTTGATCCAAAAGCAGGCTTACCGTAGTCGCGGCGATACGGCTGACACCCTAATCAAATAAGTACCTTTTACGGGGATCGGATACAAAAAGGTTGAAAGTGAACTCTAAGCGGTGGGAGCACAGTTTATAATGGGCATAACTGGCGTAGTCAGACTAGCTTCCGCATAAAACGTATTTGTAGGAAGGACGACCCAGAAAATGGGTATAATATACTCACACTACGCTTCCTCCTTTCCTCCCGTCCCCTAGGAGCTGAAATTTATATAACAAGCTATATCGCCCCGACTCGGCTATTGTCGACAAAATGCCTTAGATTATTTAAAATTAAACAACTGTCCGAGTAAAAGAGATGTTTTTCAACAAAAGCTTTAAAGCGGGCGTTTTTTAATCAAATATCTCAATCTTTTAATTACGTAACACTACTAAAATCATATCAGTATGTTTGTTTTAATTTTACAGACAAGCAATAAAATAATGAATGTATTCATAATTGAAAAATTTGATTTTAAGTAGAACCACTGCTCTCTATACAATCTTATTGGTTTCAACGCATTAATATCTCATATCTCGCGCCTCTTGTAATGAAATTAAAAAATCTGCTCCTTTAAACAATTTCCCACTCAATCACGTTAAATGAGTGGGGGAGCCACCCCGGGCAGGCCGCTCGAATGTTCATACTGAGTGTAATCTGCCAACGCCTACTACTGAAACAATCGAGTTCATATCGAGTTTTACTGAAACAATCGAGTTCATATCGAGTTTTCACTGGTGTGATAAAGAAAAATTTAAACATTCTTAATTTAAAAATCGAACTGATTTATTTCAAAAATATAATTCTGACCCCATGTTTTTAAACACTAGCTCATTCGCGTCATATCTGAATATTATTATATATTATTTTTATTAAATACTAGCGGACCTGGAACTTCTTTTCGCCTTAATAACTTATTTTTCTTTTTAGTAGCAATATGCCAACATAACATTTGCTATGGTACCCCTTAGACGGTTTTTTTTTCATGATAAAAACCGAAACAGTACTAAATAATATTTTTCAAATTTTTCTCTCCATAAAACCTTCCTCAAAGTTCACAGACTAGATAAAAAATACGAATTGGTCCAGCCGTCTTCGAGTATTGCGCTTAGTAACTTATTTTGCGATTCAATTTTATTTACATATAGATAGACAGCGCTCCATTATATCGTTTTACATCTCGAAGGATAAATACATTACCTCCGATAAAAATATGGTTCATATACTCAGACCTCCTGCAACCTTTAGACGACCTGCAGACGATCTTACGAGCCTATTAAAGATTATTGACAGAACGTAACCTTGGCTTTTAGCAATTATTATATAAATAAAAGTTAATAGATATTTAAATTTAGATTTTATCAAAGTCATATAACAAAAGAAAGAAAATAAATGCAATGTTACTTTTGATAACTAAGTGTTTAAAATTACTAAGTGCGTTCTGTTTGCGCAATACATAAAGAAGCTTAGAGGTTCACAATGGCTGGAATCGCATCTTATGTAGTACGTGATCTGCAAGACAACTTCCGCATCCGGTCTGTCCGACCCTCGGACTTACCACCATTACAATTTATACCAATGTACTCATAAATTGTTAATAACATAGTTGGAACGATTTTATTTGAACGGTTCGTGGTTCTCTCGATTTCTTATGTTTTGACGTGATGATTTATGATAACGTCTTTAAAATCGTTTTAGTCGGGTGACATGTTCAGAAACTTGTGTCACACCAAAACCTCACGAGCGCGATCGCAGGTATAACGAGAGAGAGACGGACCGATCTCCCGTCTCATCTCGAGCGCTGCCAGTCATTCCGTGAATGTATGAAGAAAAATGTATATCATAGTCGAATAAGTAAACTTGTCATTTTACACCCGAAATTTATCATCAAAAGTGTGAATAAAACGATAGATGTAATTTAAAATTTGAAAAAATTGTTATATTCATTAATTCCTTACTTCCCAAAAACTTATATCACCAATAAGACGTTATCACGTAAACATCTCGATCGTAAACCTACTTTACAAACAACCAATATTTTTTTTAATAAGTTATATACTAACGTCCATTTACAAACTCAATTTTTTCAAGAGACAAAAGAGTACCATAGTAAGAGCAATATACTATAGTACTCTTTAATCTCTTTCTGAGAGAAAGTACTCTTTCTTGTTTTTGCCACGCACCACCACTATGTGGAAGCTAGCTAGCAGCCACAGAAGTATATGCGAACCAAATCGGGACCATCAAGAAAAGAGCGTACCAATTCGTAAAAGGCTGGAAAAGCACTGGCGAGCCTTCTAGCAATGTGAGCGTCCATGGGCGGCGGTATGTATCACTTAACATGAGGTCCCCTGTTATATAAAAAAAAAGATTTTACATTGTGATAAAAAGAGACTAGTATTGTCCTTTATTGACATAACTTTTACACATTTAAAGGAAACAATTTTTTACCGGATTGAAGTTATGTATTTATGTATTATAAATTTACAATTATTTTATTTTCGCGGATTGTTTATCTTGAGATTTTAATTTGGATATTATTGGATTCCAGGTGTCTGACAATTTTAGGCCGTCTTCTCTATTGAAATTATTATTTATAATACATAACTTCAATTCGGTAAAAAATTGTTTTCTTTAAAAAGAGACTAGTTCTAAATAAAGAACAAGTATATTCAGGTAATAGACAAGGTGCCGTCTACCATACGACCACTTCTATTAGCTATTCCTTATTACCAATGACAGTCAGCAACTCAACGTCTGTTGCATTATTATTAATCTAAAGGGTAAGGTACCAAAAGGGGTATTTGCTATAATTTTTACTGATTTGTCCAGATTTCCATAGAATTAGTGAAACTTTCTTAGTTCCAAGCTTCTTCTGCGCAATCTAATCTAAAGTCGCTCAAGTTAATAATACGAATATATACAAATACACGCGAATCGTAACATTATTTAAAGGATAAATAAAAACAAAGAGATATTTGTGCATTTTGACATGAGTTTTGAGGAAAAATCGATATTTTAATAAACTCAACAGTCGAATAGGTTAAACGTTAACAAGCAGGCGACTACAACTATGACCTAAATAAACTGCGAGCATCGCACCAATTCAATTCAATCCAATTACTGCACATATATCGTTAGTGCTGTGATCACACTAGCGACAAAGAATTCCTTTAATACGCTGAAAGGAATATTAATAATGTGACTTCATTTCTTTCGCCGTTGGTTTTATACCATTGTTATTCCATTATTTAAAATCTCAGATGTGTATCAATGTTCCTAAAGTACTGTGCAATGTCACATACCTTTTTTGGTCAAACAGCTTTAACAGTTAAACTTAAGCTGTGACTTATGATAATATTAATAACCAATTGCTAGACACATGCGATGACAATAGTCAACCGTCTGTCATGTGTCCAAAATGTCATTTGTCAAATTAGAAAACATGTCAAAAGCAATGCGTCAAGTGACAGCTCTGTTTCCGCCAATAGTTGTTCTCTTAATGTTGGTTAGTCCTAGATGCCAGGTTTAAATCAAATACCTTTTGTTTTTTTTATGATTTTAGTCTATCTTACATAAGCCAAATTACTGGGCTCAAGGGTATGTTGTATATAGTAACATTGTATGACAAAAAATATTTGAACAACGAAACGATGATTTTTGAAATTGTATAACTAAGACAAGCTATCTATTTCTTAATACACACTTCTTAAGTCAAACTTTTGTTACAAACTAAATGGAAAAATTATTGACTGAATTAGGAAAACAGTACATACACAACAAAAAAATCCTCGTTCTACACAAAATCAAATTTAATAATAAAATAGACAAAATTATTGTTCCAATTGTGACCTAACCATAACGAGGGCCTCAGTCTGTTAACGGAATACGTATATAATATGCTATCACAATATTTTACATGCACATAGTATTGATTATGAAAAGCTTTTAAAATTGCCACAGCAATTCGCTTTGTATCTGCGATCACTATTTGTTTATTTCAGCGAGTTTTTGTAATCGCTAAATGTAACGAAAAGCAATTACTTACATACTATGAGCCGATTTTGAATTTAGAACATTTTTTGCTAAGTTTGATATTAGTTGCCGAAGCATTTAGATACCTGAGTAGGTACCAGAAACGACCATGACTCATCGATGATCGCCTTATTTATAAGTTACCGCATAGTCCAGGGTTCAAATGACGGCAAAATAATAATTGTTTGCTGTTGTAAAGCAATAGAGACTGATCCTTGTCTATTATTATTTAATCACAGGAAGGTGAAACTAGGACAGCATCTTGATAATGGCCCAGGAAGGTTATTGGCGGATACACGTGGAAAAAGGAAGGTAGTTGAAGGCACTGACAATGAATTGGGTCATCATTGGGTAATAACTTTTTACCCAATGAAGACCCATTGGCTTAAATGCCCACATAGAAAGAAGAGTCCATTGGTGCACAGCCGTGATTCGAGCTCACGACCTCAGGGTTAAGAGGCGCAAGTTCAAGGCACTAGGCCAACACTGCTCTAATTTTAACATACACCAAAGTAATAAGTATCTTGATTAAGACGTAATAGTAGTTTACTGTTAGTCCCCAAAATTGGATGAACGAGGGTTACACGAGTATAATATGTGCACAGAGGTCAGGTCTAACGGTGACCTAAATACGATCCCGACAACTCAATTACAAAGTACGATTCGTTATGCTACTTAAACTGACACTGATAGAGTAAAATGGCGTTTTCTAGACGCCTATTTAATACAGAACTTTCTCAAAGGTAAAAATAGTTAGTAACTTTTCCAATCACCAATTTACCTGCTGATTTCTGTATAAAATACTATATATATATAAAAACTTATTGCGACTACAAAGGGCACCAGACCTTAAGACCAATCTCCTAGCTAGGACCTAGTAAAGGTCTCACCATCACCCATACAAATAGGTTTGCCGAGAATAGAGGGATGTGGAGGTATTTGTGCAACGCCATTAACCTTCAGAAATAAAGAGCGCGACTGAAGACTGTACCATTAGCGTGAACATTGAGGTCATATTGTCAAGTATCATATGTCAATTATATGAAGTCAGTTTTTGACAGTTTACATGAACGTTATTTATATACTCGAACGGATGTATTGCTGTATTCAGTTCCACAGACGAGGGTACAAAGATTTCCATACAAAAATGTATTGATACTGTACAATCAATATTCGTGAATACTTGGCGTATTTGAATTCTTTTATGGTTACCAACAAAGACCATACCATTGGTTTTAAGTTTTGAGCTACGACCTCAGACCTAACAGAGCGTTATCACTAAACTATTAAAAATAATAAGTAAAACAAACCACAGTGTATTTGAAATTTAACGGAAGGGAACATTCGAGTATTATTCATATATATTATATATATATATGAATAATATCATATCTATATATATATATATATATTATTCATACAGTATCGTATATAAGTACACGAAAAGTTGACAAAACTATTAAAAATTGCAGTGTTTAAACCTTGAAAGGTCGTAGTGTACTTGGGACTGCCTGTACCAATAAATCTTATATAATTACTCAGTCAATATTTGTACGTTCGTTGGAGGAGAATTTATGAGGCGCGAGTTCTATATATACCTAATCGGTTAATAGAACATTGTTTCATTTGCAGGTGTATGGCAAGGACGGCCCCGGTTTGAAATATTCATACCCAGATCGATATGAGCTTGCCCGAGGAGAGCACTAATCAAAAGGTAATTCCAAGCTAATATTGTATTCGGAGCAATATTTGATACTACACAAATGCTAGACTTCAATGAATTTTAATGTGTTGTTGACGGTCCATTTAAAACATTCTGTAAGGGAAAAGTCGAGTTGAATTACGCGAATAGAACGTTGCACTTTCAATGAATATTTTATTAAGAAATTTATTTTACGAAATTAAGGCGCGATCCCTTGTTACAATTAAACCTACAGTTTAGCGTGGTTTATACCCTGAGTAGTCACTTGCTTTGATTAAACTTGGAACTTGTCAATGTACTCATAATAATGCTTATTTAGTTTTTAAATTTTCAACTATGGTATTAATTTCCTCGTCACGACGTTTTTGCCATTTGACACATAAATACAAACTAAGATTGAATTAGGTTTTTGACGTGACAACGTCTTATAATTCGATGGAGCCGGCTGCACGCACGAAAAAACACGACTCATGCGGCGTTACCTCGCTCTGAGGCGTTCCATTTAAGGCTTGAAGTGCAAGCGAGAGCGAGGAACGAGCGACAAAGAGGCATAGTCGGCCTCCGCGTTTTACATCTGTCTCTCTCCTACTTAAGTGAGCGATGCGTCCGCGGGAACAGCTGCTATACAATAATACATTTACATGTTTTCGTCAAGTATAAAATTAAAATTTTATTTTGAAAAATGTAGCCATTCCATCAGTATTTTCTTATGACGTTGTCACGTTCAACTATCGTCAGTAAACCGACTTTACAGTTTACAGACAACCGATTTTTTTGAATAAAATAGTATTTATATAATGAACACAAAATTAATAATTCAAGCGAAATTGTTTTTTGGTTCTCCTTACCTTTTCTCTTTATTTTCTAATTGCGTATTATTACAAAATTACTTATTATTTACGTATATTAAATAAACAATGGCGTACTTGTATCATCTAAGAAAATACGAAAAGGTTGCTCGTGTGCACAAAAATAGATTCAGTAGGCGTTAGATACCAAACGTAAAGGTCGCGAGCAATCTTAAATTTTATCACTTAATGATATATTAAGGAAATGTCAACAAGGGGAATAAAAGTTGGGCAATCATTTTATTTATAATAAAGTTTCAATGCTTTGCCAAAATGTATGTTTGCCTCAATAAAACCGGTGTGAGGTTCTGTAGGTATGGGACAATTTTAGGCATCTGTTCGCATTGCCTAGCACACGTAATATGCTTTCACCGTAGAACCTCCATGAATTAATTAAAGCTGCCGTCTAGCTTGAGGGTGATAGGGTATTTGATTTATTTTTATTACAAGAAACGTTGACAATTTGACGTGCAACAGACGAGTTAAATTCTTGTGTTTTTTCAAGTGTTATCTTTCTTCTATCAACCTGTTCACATAAAGTGGTAGATATTTTGCTTCTATACTAACCACGAGAGTAGTGTTAGCCTAGTGGCTTCGGCATGCAACTCTCATCCCTGAGGACGTAGGTTCTATACCCGCATGGGCACTAATGCACCTTCTGTCATTACGCTGATTTGTGATAACACTCGTACGGTGAAGTAAAACATCGTTTAGAAACCAGCACATCTCAGATTCAAAAATCTACACGTGTCAGACAGAATGCTGATCACCTACTTGAAATAAAAATGATCGAAGAAACGGACGCAATCTGAGGCCAAGACTCATATAGGGTTGTAGCCCCACTGGATTATTCTTATTACGTAGATATTACCCACGACAAAAATTTATTAAATAATTATTGCTTTATAACTACAATTATAATTTAGGTATCATATTCTCTTGGAAAATTTCAGCGAAGGAAGATGCTGCGACGTCATTTACGTGACGATTTACATTTTGTCCCCTTCAATCGTGACTCAAATAGAAAAAATAGGCAGTTAACCTTCTCGGTAAGTTCTAAATCTTAATTTGTTTATTTGCTACAATTCTTGACTATTAACATAAATTTATACTTTAAATTGTTTATAACTTTAACTTGACTACACTTTCAGTATATTATTATCATGTATACTACAAATAACGTAAAAAAGAAATGAAATAAGATTATAGGAAGATTGGTAGGATTACGTAACACAAAAAAATACGAGCTCCTTCAACTATTCATACACAGCAAAGTGATCTGGCCGCAGACTTGGTTGAAAAATCTTAGACAATGACTTGGTCATAGCACCAAGTCATCGTTCAAAAGCGCGGCATCCAATATTAAAGTCGCCATCATGATCGCTAACCTTCGAAAGGTAATGGCACTATAAGAAGAAGATAAGTTAATAAATAATAATACAAGTAACTAATAACGTTCTATAAAATCTTTGTATAGAATGTCAGTTTATCTATCCACAATTAATATTTCTATCCCATTTTCCTGAAATTCGCTTAGAGGAAAACTGCGGTATTGTAATAATGATATCAGGAGAACATTAAACGAATCTAAGGTAAGCCTCCACTCTGTTGCAGTTGAGACGGTAGGCTGTGGCGCCTCTCGCTTCCAGAATTAATAACTTTCTCGACCCCTCACCACCCACCCCCTAAAACACCCACGTATCCACCTCGCCACGTTGCTCTTACTATGATCATGTAGGTCGGCGGATATTATCAATGTTAATTTTACCATTATTTATTACACAATTTGTGATATTGTATCACTACCCGCACTATACAAGGACGTTTAGACCAAGTAAATTTTTGGATTAAATAATAAATAGGGAATTAAATTTCCTCAATGTTCATAATGTTCTTAATATCAGACGAGCTTAGTATTTCAATTTATTTAAGAATCTTACTCATATATACCCTAAGATTAGCGTATACATTTTTATTACTATTACTATTTTTAAGATTTTTGTTTAGTTATGTTGTAGTTAGTATTTCTAGTACATGTAATTTTTTTTTATGTGAATTTTATTGTTTTTTTTTTAATTTTTCTATAGGGTTGCCTGGAAGAAATCACTTGTTTAGGCCACCCGTTGCCTACTAACTTATGAAACCTGTTTTTTTATATGTATGTTTAAGGTAGTGAACTGTAAAAAAATAAATGTTAAATAACTAAAAAAACTATACTCTTAAAGACCTATGCAAAGCAAACCAGTAGAGTTCTTATAACCGCCAGCATGCTTTTAGGTCTTCCCGAAAAACATTTATACCACTGTTTAAATGTAATACGAAATTCTCCAAAAGTGTTTGTTTCTGAGACCTTAGGAAAAATAATTCTTAGCCATACCTGTATACAAAGTTTAAAAACTATTTGCTAATGCTGCAATGAAACTTAGATACTAACTATAAAGACGGCTCATATAAAAAAAGATTAAGTTTTCGTAACATAAGTTCTTAATATTTTAAATTTATAAGTCAATTCGAGCTTTCGTAGTAGAAGACATCGTTCATCTCTCTCTAGGGGTCGGAAAGCCTTCGGAAGTTTCAGGAGTGTTTCGGTTTGCCTCTTTGACTCTATTTGGCTGTGTAATGATTTGGCACGCATGTAATTCGCTGTAAAATGTATTTCTTTGTAGTATCTGATATTTCAGGCTTTGACGCTAGCATTTTGTAAATGCTACTACATTCATTGTAAGATAAAAAAGGCTTGATATTTTTTATTATTTATTTAACCCAATAATGGAAAAAAATAAAAAAAATCCATTAGAACGATAATTTCTTGCCTTATTAACGATCATCTTCACGTAACAAGGAAATCTTTTCCTGAAAATATAATAACGAAAAAATTCAAAAAATATATACAAATTTTAGTATGAATTTTTTTGTGACAATAAAATATAAAAAGTAGCAAAAATAATTTGAATAAAAACGTTTTAATGTTACGTCGCATTTGTTTAAAAAACATTCTAGCTATTAGAATAGAAAAAAATTAAATAAATGAATTCTTCAAAATATGACTTGGTTTTATCATCTAAACTACTTTTCAGAAAGCGAAGTGCGATTATTCTAAATAAACATATTTTCTCGAACATTATATCATTTCTATAAAAAGTCCTTCGAATAATACTTAAATTTCCAAACGTTAATCTACTCAGCCTCCAATAAATATACGCCAAACTCGACTTTATATTATGGACATTAAAGTACAAAATGGTACAATATTGTCAATATATAAAACATTTCCTTTAGCATATATTTTTTTTTTCACCTCATCAAATCACCTCAAAATAATCTATACATATTAATTTGTAATTATGCTATAATGATACATTGTAGGTACTTAATATATGTATTGACATAGGCCAGTAATTTTCATAAATAAAAAAATAAAAATTAGGTGACATATACAAGTTAACGTATGGCAAAAGACATTAGAACATATTAAATTTTTATTTACTTTAAAACGATTTTTACCTTCGGTATCGCGCGTTGAAGTCTTTCACTCAGTGCCAATTAATTTTGAAGTTTCTTAAAATGTAAAAACTTAAATTTGACCGTCTTAATAATCTATACAAATATATATTAAAATTTTAAGTGTCTAATAGACAAATTACTTACAAATACTAATCACGAGAATCCATTTGTGTTTATTAGTACACAAATGGATTCTCGTAGTAAATATTGTTTTTTTTTTTAATTTTTCCCAAATTCCAAAAAAAAACAAATACATTTAAAAAGACTGATAGGACACATTTCTGTGTCCATAATAAGTCGAAGAAGATTCCGCTATGAACGCTTTTTGTAGTTGGTTTAATGGCAAACCAATGTGCAATGCTACGTGCTTACCCACCCTTATAGTTGTAAAGTTTAGTCAAGCTTTTAGATACGATATCCTCAATTTTTAACAGTACGTACGATTAGATTTTCCAAACGTTTGATATACACGATAATACAACGATGTATCACCTTAAATTAAAAAAAAATATATTTTACTATGACGTCAAATAATAAATTGTTTAATTACAGAACCCCATAATGTAGAAAATGTAAGCTAAAACTATTACTAATACACATAATTAATTAATATTTTAACCTAAAGACTTTTTAATTACACAATATTAACATATGACTATCGCAGGTTTAATTGCTAGCTAAAACAAAAGGCTAGGAAGCGTCAGGTAGCGGTGGGGGGCAAGTTGGGAGAGGGGGGTATACGATATGCATCACTGCAGTCGTTGAGCTGCATTCCACGCGCGGGCGAACGATAATATTATTATGGATAATCTTATCTTAATATTAATCCCTGTATAGTCAGAATTTGATTTTGGAACGTAATTAATCTTTACGTTCTAAATTTAAATTTAAAGTGGAGAGCTTTGCTGTTTGACATTTCCTTCTTTTTGGTGGGCGCTTTTATAGAGATAGGTATGTAACCATTAGGCGAGGTCTAAAATAATTTGTGTTAGGGACGGACCACACAACTACTTAATATGCTTTAATGCGGTTTATGCTAACACTATTCTAGATAAATTATTGTTATTTTGCAATATTATTTGCGTTATTTCACAACTGCCAAGAAGCATTTTTATTCGTTATAGAGAGGTTTCGTTATAAGCAGGGAAGAATTAATGTATGGACTTTGTGTTAAACCAAACAAATTTAACATGTTTTTACTAGCGGACAGACGTTGTCCTGTACACGTTTTAAATGCGAAAAAATCACTTGAACACACCCAAATTT
This sequence comes from Pieris napi, assembly GCF_905475465.1. Lineage (NCBI taxonomy): Eukaryota > Metazoa > Arthropoda > Insecta > Lepidoptera > Pieridae > Pieris > Pieris napi. Next base: position 6,020,385 of record NC_062236.1, on the reverse strand, counting down.
CACCAAAGTTTAGAAGTTTCATCACAAACGTATATATTAAGATTAAATAGGATTATCCACATATCACACAATTAACTTTCAGAATCGTCAGTCGCACTTAGTCCGGTCTTTCTAATTTACTCGACGGCCGATCGTGAACACATTGATGCGACCTTTAATATTAATATTGCAAAGGATTGCGCTTAAAGTGCTGGACTGAGAACATAATAGGCATTTGCGTGTTGTCCTGTTGACTTTCCTTGACACATGCTGATCACTTACTTGTCTTTAAACGACGATATAGAGACAAAAGGAGGCCGAAGAGAACAAGTGTAGTAAGACTATTAAGGATAATCAAAGAGTATATATGCAAAAAATCTAATATTATTTTATAATAAATAAATAATAAATATTTTAAAAGTACGTTGTAATTAGGTTTTGCCTTTAGCAGAAGAAATATCCATTCTATGCGTTTTACATGCACTTGTCTTTTATTATGAATATTCATAGATTGTAGGTTAATTCTTTAAACACTGGGTTCAATACTCCAAGAAATAATAATTTGTGTAAGATCGGCCTATCATCCATTTATTAAACCTTGATTATTTAAAGCAGCTTTTGCCGTACACCATCACTATGTAGAACCAACTGCCCACTGTTGTTACAAATCAATTCACCTTAAGGTCCATTAAGAAAAGAGCGTACTAATTATTAAAAGGGCGACAACGCACTTGCGAGCCTTCTGGCAGTGTGAGTGTCCATAGGCGGTGGTATTACTTCACATCAGTCTCCTATGGCATTCTGTTTTATAAAAAAACTATGATGTTACTACATATGTGCCCCATACTCCATCTTCACACACTCACTCTAGCTTTTACCCTGGAACGAGGTTAAAAAGGTTTCTAAAATATCAAGTCGAATTGTAAAGCCAGACTTTTAAGCTTCTAATTCACTTTTGGTTCACACAGTAAAGGCTATATTAAATTAATTATTATATTCTCTCTAATAGTCATAATGGCATTATAATCGTTAAATTTTACATTTTATGCGTGAATTTACAAATTTTATTCGCCGCAGATACATTTGAATTAAGTAAGACATAACTTTTTATACTACTTTGATAACGTGTGAGCAAATTAAAATTTTGTAAACATTTGTATTCGAAGTGTAAAACATTTGCACAACAAACTTGATTAGAGTAAAAATGTTGCCTAATGTAATATGTAAAATAGTATTAAATAAGTAAAGCTCTAAATCCAGCCTTAAAAGAGATTCGTTTGGTAATATAAGTTGATTCAGAAAAAAATATTGTCAAAAACCAACCAAAAACAATTCAATAACGTTGTTGCTATGTCGAAAGTCATATCGCGGGCCACTCCAAAATCCAAATTGTGATTAAAGTAACCTAATACACACAATAACAACTCACACGTTTACCGCCAACCGTGCTCAATTTGAATCAAAAGATTATAAGCCAATTTAATACTGTAACTGCGATAATATAATCTATCACCTAGAATTAAAGCTCAATGTTGTATAACAGTGAGTGATGAAACATCATGATATGGCTGTGTGCCTCCGTGAAAGCTACACATTTCATTTATAATAGGTACAATGAGCGCGTCATATTGTACACAACACGTCCACTACCGAATTCATTGACTCGTCTGTGTGTGCTGTCAAGCTAATCTACACCTTCAAATTCTATTGATAAGATCTTTATTAGCGTATTCTGTTGTGTATGGAGAATATGTTGCTTTGTTTGTGTGAACCGCAACGGTTCGAAGTATCGAAGAATGCCGAGCGTGAATTACCATGTTTAGGGACTTGTCAGTTTGACAATTTTGCTCTTATTTGGTTTTGTTTGGATTAACGAGAGCAATTAATTGTACAAATCTTGTATCGTTGTTTAGGTAACTTTGTTGATAACTGGTTGTTAAATGTAAGTTTTTTTATTTGTGACCTAATTCAAAACACTCATTAGGTTATTTACCATATTATATAAATTACTATATTAAATTTATATAAAAATTAGAAATCATAATTACATAACATCATTAACTTTAGAAAAAGCTTTAACTGAAATATTAATATAATTTTATTTAATTACTATCGAATAAACAATTAAAACATTTATTGATTAAAAATAATAGTGACAATCGAAGAAGCGACAATGTTGACCGACCAACGTATCAATTACTAAATTGAATTAAACGCTGTAAACCGCGCGGGCGCTCTTCGCCTGCCGCTACAATAGCGATCACAACGCATCGCTCGCATTAGCTACTGACAGTTTACGTACATGTGTGTATCACACTCGTTACGTTAACGTGACGCTCACACATATTTACCAATTTATACATGCAACAGATTCAAACAAATATGTACTTTAACCCTCGGAAATAGCGGCACTAAAGTGTTGTCAAACTTGCAGTTTTATAAAGTCGCGCCTGCCACCGCAACGGGTGGCGCGGTACGGCAACGTCGCGCGAAAATTTATTGTGACATTTATTTCACACAATACTTAAAACAACTACCGCTAGCGACATCTATCGACGCTGTGAGGATTTAAAGTTCGGCCTTTAGACAGAGACGGCAGCATTTTGACAATATCACTTTCACGGTCTCGTACTTATAGCTAAGCGGTTTGCAGTGTACAGTTTGTTTGTGTCTGTAAACAGCGCGCCCGCCGAGGTGTACCGCGCATGAATGAAATGGATGACCCGGAGAATGAGAGGGCGTTCTACGATTTATTTATGAGGAAAAGGGATGGATTGCGAGCGCGAAGCGTGCAGCGTACATCGTTTATCAGATTACATGCGAAGTATCGCGAGCGTGGCGATGTTTTGACACGCGATAATCATGAGATAATGCGGGCGATCTCAGCGTCGTTTAGGTTTATATTTGCTTTTTATAGGAGCAAGTGGAGTGTTGGCACTAGCGTGTAGGTAGAATAATACCAAAACAAAAATAGCATGCGTTGTATAAATGACGTACGCCGCCAGGTGACTTTTCAACTTCGCACGCGATCTTCGCAAATTAGCCCGACTTACGCACTTGACAAATGTTTCCTTCGCTGCGCTGTTTAGCTCACCAATCATAACAGCTAATTTTCATGTTAATTTATTGCTCAGCTTTATATGTTTATTTTCCCTTATTTTTATTGCCACCAATAATTTTAGTAGTAATTTATGTGACATAAAATTGTCAAAGACTTCCCTCTTAAAATGTATTATATTTGGATACCATGCCAATTTCAGAAATTTTGATAACTACATAAACAAAACATAAAAAATTTATTCTGTATGTTATAGTCATAATAAAAACTTATAAAATTATTACCTTACAAAATACAAATAATAAAATTATGTGCAGTGTGTCATATTTTCTTCAAATTATAATAAAAATACAGATTTTCTGCAATTTGTCTATCAATTGTGTTTTTCTCACCAACGCCATCTATTATCAAGTAGCACTGAAAAAACTTGGAACTATATTCAATATAATCGGTCTTAATAATTTAAATCATCGCTTATAATATTCCATTCAATAGTTTACATATTTTACTCATAAATTATATTTTACGTAGGCTATAATAGCATTCAATAATCAATTACTTTTTAAGAATGACGCAGTAAAATAATTTATTACGTTTCAATACAGATCTTAAAACGTTTCAGTCGTTATCAAAGTACAGCGTATAAGTACAATGTTAATGGAATATTTCCGTACGTAAAACAAATATAAATAGAGTATGTAACATTTAGTTTATGCATTAGAAATTCCTTGACCGTTATTTCTGGACTGATGTTTATCTTACCGCGTGCTTCGTAACATGTTGTTCTAGTATTGAATTTGCTATTTATTTCAGTAATTTTATTAATTGATTTTAATTGTACTTATTAAATAGATATTTTCGTTTGTTAGAACTAATTTTCTGCTATTAAAACAGACAGACAATTTTCTTTTGACACTTACTATGCAATTTTAACATTTAATATTATTGTATTAATTACATACAAAAATAATTATTATAATGACTAGTACTAAAATCTTTATTAAAATATCGAATATGTTATTGAAAACCACGTTTTTAACAGCGTTCTTTCGAGAGTGATAGTTTTATTATCGTCGGATCTGCTTTTGGCTCGGTTTACATATTCTGAAGGCACGTAAATCTTCCATTGATTTACGCATTACCACGTACTTTAATTTATAACTAGTCAGATTTATCCGAAACAGACGCGTTGCGACCGTATTAGATCGTTTCCTATAAGTCGTAAACTAAAGTACAAGTCTATCGCACGTGTACGCCCAAGAATATTTCTCTCATTCAACATGACGTTATCATTTTAATTTCTCATCAATATCTATATATACTAATGGCGCTATAATTTATTAGGTTTAGGCCTCAGATTTCTGTATCTATTTGATGATTATTTGTTAATCTAATAGGCAAGTAGGTGATCAACCTTCCAATGTCCAATAACACTACTTACAGTCTCTATTAAGAGAAAGACAACGTGTTCTTCTGTACTATTTTTTTCCTCTTCCAACTGTTTAGAACTACCGTACTAACCTACACTCACACTAATTCACTAATTTGAATGGTTTTGTCCTTTTAAAACTTCTCACTAGGCCCGTGGTGTTAAGAAGTTGAATATCCTCGACATTTGATATAATTTACTTTTTTATACTTCTAAAACGCTTCTTAGATTTTCTTATATTTAGAGAGATTAGATTTTTCGTGCGTAGAATTCAGACCGACTGACTACTTTTGGACTTGATTAAAAAGCCTAACCTGTAAACATATCAACGCAAAAATGTATCTTTGTCTATGGTATTTTTGCGCCACCTAAATGCTGCAATGATTTACACATTGCCAGAAGAAATTTATACGATTGCAATACAGAATTGGCACTTGGTATTCTGGTCTCATATGATTTACATTGAACAGACATCGTGACTTAGTTTTTGATCATTTTGACTGATTTATGAGTATTATAAAGTCATGTGTGCTTTACGACCACGAATAGAGAATCTTTTGGGTGGTCCATTGTGACAAGGTTTCCGATAGAACTAGGTGTTAATAAGAATTTAATTATAGAGTAACTAGCCGTTTCGCGCCCGCTTTGCTGGACGAATTAAAATAAATTTTATGTTTCATTATTTTTTTTTTTTCATATTTTTATTATTCTTCTTTTTAACTTCCCGCTAAGAAAATTGAAATATTTCGAAAATCGAGTTTTTAACAGATGTTGACGTTTAGAGGTTCTAGGAAGCCTCCCCGAATGTTTCCGCGGTGAAGTCCGTATGGATAAATTTTCATAAAAGTAAAACAGCAATAAAAAAATGAAGGATAAATTAAAAAAAATAAATAAATAAATAGCCATAAACCATCTAGGAAAAATTTCGCATCGAATGGTGGTAGTTTCATGTCGATACGATCAGTGGTTTAGGCGTGATTGAGCCTCAAACGAAGACAATTTTCATTATATATTATAGAGTAATTTAGGATATATATTTTATTTTTCATATGTCTTGTTTACTAAGTAAGACTTCAGTAAATATTACAAAATCGATATAGGTCAAAACAGGTTTTGTACTATAGTAAAAATTATTTCTCCAGATTTTCACAGTTCAGGTATTGTAGTGTGAATAAATTATAAATGCGCGGAAGTTTTCCAAACCAATTTCATTTGACCCACTTTCTGTCGATCGGCTCGTGAAGTTTCAGGTGTTTCAGGGGAAATGTGAAGGTATGAGAGCTCAGGCTATACTGGCTGTACAGCGACCCACTTATGTTAGCAGTCTCTCTTTTGTTGTACCCGATTCCAGGTAGAGCCGAGTAACTTTTGCGATTATTAACTCAGTACTAATACACACAATTTCCAAGTCGCAATTAAGGATTTAATATGAATAATTATTTAGAAATTAAAGGTTTATTATTTATAATAAAGTATTTAATATTGATAATTATTTAGGAATTAAACGTTTATAATTTATAATAAAGTATTTAATATTGATAATTATTTAGGAATGAAAGGTTTATAATTTATATTAAAATATTTAATATTGATAATTAAAAAAAATTAAACGTTTATTATCTATATTTTAATCAGAGTAATTATTTTTTAATGTTGTTGTGATAAAAATATAATATTTATTATTAAATCAAACAAGTAATAGACCAGTGCAGATAGCCTTTAAAATAAATAAAAAGTGAAAAAAATTACAGTAGGATGAAACCCATTAGAAAAGGAGGGGAATATGATCAAAATGAAAGGAAAAATAAATTACGGTCGATCTGAGGTCGGGAAGGGGTAGGGGGGGGGGAGTTTTAAGGGTAAAAAACGGTTTATCTCGATTTCCGGCAAAACTAAAAGTTCTATCGAAGAAAGTTAAATGGCAAAGTTGTAGGCAATAAAAAGATCTACAACTTTTGTATTTACAGATTTTTCACATAACCTCAAAATTTAGGTGAAAAATTCAAAAAACCAACTTTTTGGTAAAATTTTCGTATTTCATAGAGAAGTAGGGAAGGGGATGACGGGTCTGGGCATTACTGCATACGATGTTTTGCATTTTCCGAGAAGATTTACTATGGTAATATATATATATTTTTTACCATAGGAAAGTAGAGATTTCAACGCACTGAAAGCACATCAACTTTTTGAAAAAAGCTGAAATTTTGACGTCAGAATTTTCGATTGAAAATTAGGGTGTTTTTTGGATATTAATTCAAAATAAGGTGAACAAATAAATATTTTTAATCAAATAAATTACAGTATATTTGGGACATAATAAGGTAAGTTTTCACCAAATTTCGTTTAAAAAAATAAATTTTTTTAAAAGATAGAAATAAAAAACCAAAAAGTTGGTTTTTTGAATTTTTCACCTAAATTTTGAGGTTATGTGAAAAATCTGTAAATACAAAAGTTGTAGATCTTTTTATTGCCTACAACTTTGCCATTTAACCTTCTTCGATAGAACTTTTAGTTTTGCCGGAAATCGAGATAAACCGTTTTTTACCCTTAAAACTCCCCCCCCCCCCTACCCCTTCCCGACCTCAGATCGACCGTAATTTATTTTTCCTTTCATTTTGATCATATTCCCCTCCTTTTCTAATGGGTTTCATCCTACTGTAATTTTTTTTGGTTTCAAAAATTATCGGCACTGGTCTATAACAGATTGAATTGAATATGAAAATGACATGAAATTTTACGCGGGAAAATTGTGGTTAAATGACAAGTCATTCATTCGTCGAAAAGCATATTTTCTAATTTATAAAATGTTGATTTGATATTATACCTAGGTAGTGTGAAAATTCACTACAAAGAAATTTAATCAGCCTGTGATTACAAAACAGGCGCGAGCAAGGAGTTTTATGAAACACTAAAACAATATTAATTAAGCCGACTTTCTTAGATAACATTTTATAACTTCAGTAAAGTAAGTATTCATATTAATTAGATTAGAGAAAACTCACAAAATATTTGTAATACATAATATTAGGACGAATATTTAATTGAACGATAATATTTTTTACAGGTGTGTAAAATATGATGGATATGTTGATGCCACCCACTACGAGATGGCGCTACCTTACCGCATCTATCGACAAACGTTTAAAGTTTTTAATCAAATGATGTAAAATGGTTCTGGTTTTCTACATCACAACCAGAACTAACTAGGTGACTCTCACTGTAAAGTGACTTTTATGTTCGGTTAATTTACGTTTTAAGGCATTAAGCAGCCACATTCATGCGTTTGTATCATTGATACTTTTTGTCTAATAAAAGTCGACGATCTGTGACTAACAAAAACAATGATGACTTCGTCGGAATTCGAATCGAGGAACTTTGACTTATAATCCATGGAACTTCAATGGTTCGAAGGTACAATGGTTACTGCAAAAAGGTACTTAATTTTGTATGAATATCTAAGCCCCGGAGGCATTTAAGGTTTCAGCTGTTTATTAGATTTAAAATATGAAATAATAATCGTCGCATGTTTGCAGGATGATTTCTGAATAAAGCGATTTCAAATACATCGAGATTCTAAAAATAAACATGACAGAATGTTGCCACACGTTCACAATTTCCTCTCGATTCTCGTCAAATATCTAAGATATTGCCGCCAAAAATAACATCCTACCAAGGTAAGAAATCTAACCTAAATTTAAACACATTTGTTACATTACATATAAACTTATATATAATACTATAACCAATAACATAATAAAGTACTATTCTATGTAAATTATTATTTTCAAAAAAATGATAGACTGTAGAGTGCAGAGTGTGTAGTTTTTTTAATACACTTAATATCGCTTAGGATAAAATGTAGTGAAAAATAATGCGTGTGGCATTACGACATTATTATTAATTAGATTATTTAGGTCTTGGCCTCAGATTTTCATAAATGGTGACCAGCCTTCCATACCTGGCATAACCTAATGTATGAACGAGTGTTAGATGCACACAAAAATAAAAAGACGCAAATTCCATTGGTGCACACGCCTGGAGTACGAACCTACGACCTCTAAGGATGACAGTCGCACGCTGAACCACTGACCTAAGCCATTACTGCTCCGTGCAGTGAAATCAAGCGGCATATCAGTGATTACTCCCAGACAACCTAAAAAATACAAAATTAATAAGGAATTAAATATAAGCAATTACCAATCTTTAGAATTGCTTTTAAGCCGGATACAATAAAATCTTTTGCAACGTAAAATAAACAAATACGTAATAATTTATGTAAATAAAAAAGTGAAGTGAAGTTTGCATGAAGAGCGTAATATCTGAAACTTTTAATATATATAATATCTGATACTACATTGTTCCTAAATGACATACGTTAGCACCGTCTCACCTCCCTCGGACAAGGTTGAAAGCTGACGCTGCCGCTGAGCAGGGGGAAAAAATAAACGGCAAAAATACAAGAGACTTTCCTCCAACTTTGATTTTGTTCCCTTTGGAGGATAAACTCTTGGCTTCTAGTGCACAGGCGCTAATTAAAGATTTAAGTTGGTAGCCTAGTACCAGCGCTGGTGCTATCCCGCTCAACGAATAAGTATCGCAATACAGTGCGATCGCAAAGTTATTAAATTGGATTTGTGTATTTAAATAATTTTATTAACTACTCATGTATTTTTAATTATATTTTTAATTCTTTCAAAAATACATAAGATGTTCAAGATTGATATTTGTGTTTTCAGATTGGGCAACACACAAAAAGTGATTATTCCAAAATGATTTTAATTTTGAAGGTTTTGCTATAAACAAACTAATATTAAAATTACATTTGAAAGTTTAAGTTTAGTCTGTGATGTTATTAAATGGTTTAGTAGAAACTCTTGTACATTACAAATAAATACTTTTTCAATAATACAAATATAAACAATACTTACCTATGTTTGTATTTACTAAATATCAATGCAACAGACACAAAATGTGTATGCACCGTGCTATCGTGGTTACCTAATTTAAACACTTACTAAGTACCAAATGAACGATCTTAATAAAATTCAATCTCAATCAAATCAGTGAAATCCACTGTTTTATTTACAAATTTGTTTCGGCTCTTTCTCGATGTATGCAAATCACTTGCTTGCGCCACATTCGCACTACGGGGCACACCCTCCTAGTACAATTAAAATATGCAAATCGAAGTTATTACCCACTACTTCTTTCGCATTTGTTGGGGAAGTGTTATTATACTTTCGCATCGATGGTAGGAATGTAATTGAGATCAGGTTATTTATCGTAAAGTGCTGTTTTGGCTGTATGACTACGACATGTCAACACTAAACATAATTATATTAATAAACATAACAGAGACTTCAAATAAATAATGTTGAGCAGAAGCTTAAGATACACTTTTCTAAAATTGTTTACAGAAATAGTAGTTGGTACTTAATCATACTAGTAACAAATGCTATTTTGCTAATGATAATATCTATACGCACATAAGTTACTTACCTCAGACGACAATATAGTCAGGGAATTAGCCAAAGAAAAAAACTATATTTAAAATATAGTATAGTTCTGAATTAAATTAGGGAATTAATAATGTCAGCAAAATTTCTTTCACACTCATGGGAGACATGGGTTTAATACATACAGGATAACATTTACAGGCGTTTTTTTTTTTTAAAGAAAACATCTATAAACCTGTGTATCCCACAACCATTGTTATTGCTTACCTTAAGGGCTTTGGAAAAAGTTACTAAACTTTTAACTTATACTTTATTATAAAGCAAATATTAAAAGGGAACTATTATAATTGATTTACATTTAATAGTAACCTTTAATATATTATGTTTTATATTGACTAATTGTCAAATTCTTGTTAGTCGTAACTCTAGGTTACACCCATTATAGAGGTCGGATAGGGTAAGCTTCAGTGTAAATTAATAATATGTAAATTTCTCGTTCAGGCACTGTAAACGGTGCTTAAGCAACAATTCTGTATCTTGACTATCATTATTAATTACTAACGTAATATGATATAAACCAAAAAACTTGGCCATTAAAAAGAATGGCGGAGAGTTTATAGTCAGTTCTTCTCTTCCATTCTACGCCCTTGATTTGAGAACTGGCAGTAAATGTAAAATAAGAAGCATTTAATATGTATTTCTTTTTTGACGTGCACATTGTTTTACCTATATTAATAAATGATTTTGATTTGATTTGATAATATTTTATGTTACATTAAATAGCTAACTAGAGATAACTAAGATTGTAGAATGGTATCCAAGACAGGGCAAAAGAAACCAAGGAAGACCATTGATCCGATGGGATGACTATCTTAAAAAAGTAGCAGACCCACTATGGAGAAGGATAGTCCAGCCTTGCGATTCTGAAACTCACTTTTCGAACTCTTGAGTTGTGTGAGTACAATGGAAAAACCTGGAGGAGGCCTATGTCGGAAGACAAGCAAACACCGAGGAAAATTGAATAGATTAATTATAATATTAATATCATAATATGCAAATTCACAATTAGGTGTGAGAACTTGGTTGTTTGAAATAAAAGCTTCATTCATTCATTCAAACAGCTAACTTTGTTTATAACTGCGCGTCTTTACGTTTGAGTTCTTTGTTTATTTGTAGGCCCTTGTTGCCAAGTTGATTGTTGCAAAGTGTAAAAGCAATAAGCCGTCATAAATCGCCGGGAATCGAACTCTCAACTTATATGTTAAACTATAACCACTAGACTAGATGTCTCTTTAAGCTCCTTATATTTTATATAAGCCAACCAAAGCACGATTATGCATTTATACTCAATTTTCCACATTAGCCACTAATTAAGTTACGTCCTCCAATAGTTGCCAGTGGGATGATTCATAAAGTGATCACAATTCACATTGAGTCACAGGTCAATACTCGTAGGGGATGCATAGAGGGTGCAGTCCACGTGTCGAAGGGCCATAATCCCTGAATGAAATACGCTCGTGTCTGGCTTAATTGAAAACCTAAAAAACACATATGTATCGTAGAAACAGAATCATAGTTTAATGCTTAATGCTTTAAATTTTATCTGATTATATAAAAAAATAATAATTAATTAATATTTCCTCCATTTTCGAACAATCTTGGCCTTTTAGTGCGTACGACTATCAACCCTCAGGGCGTGCTTTAAAATCACGACTGTGCACCAATGCTGGCTCATTCGATGAAGGTGACTGACATGTTATAGACGTCAGCAGAAGGCTGATCACTTACTTGTATATAAAAAATATAATGATTAAAAAATCGAATGTCATCTGAAAGCAAGGCCCACACGGCGATGTAGCGCTTAGCGATTTTTAATATTTCTCCGCAACATACAAACTAACCCCAAACAAAACCTAACCTTTCCTTACAAAACCAAATCAACTAAGGACGAAATCCCTTTCGATGTTGTTCACTCTAGTGGAATTAGAAAAACTCAATATTATCGCTTTTGAAACTCACGTCTACGTACGTGTACGCGAGTATTTTTCTTTAACAACTTTAAAAAGGCTTATATAACAGACAATGGAACAGACAAACTTCTGCATTTGTCGAATTGATTGTGTCATTATTATTGTATTTTAATTTGTGAATCATTGGGTTTCATACTTCCTAATTTACCTTTACAGTACCTAAAAACCTATGCCGCCAATATTGGCGCACTTGTTCAGAATCGCGCTAAACAATAGACAAACGCTAAAAAGCAGTGGCGCTACAACCCTTGCTCTTCTTCCCTCAGGCCTTAGACTGCTTTTCTATTTCTTAATAGCATAGTGCCTGACATACGCCATCGAGGTCTAACGCATGCCGGTCCTCGCAAATTTCCTTTTTCCGCAAGTGTTATGCACTTAAAATGCAATGAAAAACTTTTGACCGATATCCCTATTACCGGCAATAAGGTTCCATTTGCAATCATTAATTATATTATACCTGTCGTATTCAATGGCCGAGAGTAATTAGCTTCTATAATAGATAAACATATGTACAATCCACAAACAGTATTAGCGGATATATGTGTATGGTATCGATTGCATATCAATGAACACTTTGCATTAATGAAATTATTGCATATTATGTAATTGCACCGAAATGTGTAGCTGATACATAGGCTATGTAAATTAGTATCGAGTATATAGAGCGGTGGCTAGTGGCTTGAATGACCTTTTACTCTGAGTTGAGTTCGAATCATGGCTATGCATGGAATTTTACTTCTGTGATCGCAATTAACACACAATCGTAGGATAAAGGAAAACATATTGAAGAAACCGGGCTTAGACCCATGTGGATGTCATCAGCTATTAGACAATTGAAAATCATGACAATGACAATTGAAATTAAAAAATCTAACGTTACCCAGGCTTCTAGGGCCACTGGATTGTTAAACATACATGTAAGAAGAGAAAATCAATAACCTCTATCTCATCCTTCAGCCCTTATAATTAAAAGTATGGATAGATTTTCTAATTTATTTACATAGTACATAATCTGCAGCTTAGTAATTGTACGTGAATTAGTACTCCTAGATAGGGCATTTTAAAAAGTAAAAAACAATATCTGTTTACCCGTAATACCTTACTAGATAGCTAATTAAACTTAAACATTGTTATATAAAATACAACAAACTTCATAAATGAACATTAATTACACTATAAAAAGTAAAGAAAAATTTATTTCAAAGTGTGAGCAATGGGAGCAACTACATTATATCCAGATAAGATGATTATGTAAGGTACTACTAATATTCTACTCATCTCCCAAACCCTAATCATTTGTAGCAAATTCTTTCCAACTGCCTCAAATAAGGAAAAAAATTACGGTGACAAGACCACAGTAGCTAATATAGTACAGCTTCTACAAATAAACTATATAGGTTTCATTCCTGTACAAAAAAAAACTTAGCGATTTAAAGATTGACTGACAGATTGAGATTATTGCCAGTTCTTTTCACCCGTTCTTAAATTTGAGAACTGGCAGTATTTGTAAATTTAGTATAATTATTTTTTACTGACGTACCTACATGAATAAATACACATCTAGTTAATTTCAACAATATAGTATTTATATGAATAAATTATATTGTTATTTTTGAAGAATTTGGTCATTTTCAAATTCATACCTACTTACTTGTAAATACACTTATTGCATATGTTACGTTCATCCAGCAAACCTTGTCTTATCTAGATATTTATAGAAATATTGTGTGAATCGTCGACAGACGGGGGGCAATCGAATTATGTTCCCATTATTATTTGGGAACGCTTTGCTGTGTTATAACAGGGGTGATTTGTGTCCAACGTAATATCAATAGCTTCAAACCAATTACTTAGCTTTGATTCATTTACATTAATCATATTTTCGCTATTCCTTTTGAATACTAATTAAATTATTAAACTCAAAAGTGTATCAAAACACGCCCACTTAAATAAAAAAAATATTCACAAATACGAGGACAAGTCTTGTCAATATATAATTTATTCATATAGGCTATGTAAATCAGATTATGAAAGTCAGAAAAAAATTATGTTTCTAAATTTACATTTACTGCCAGTTCTTAAATGAAATGGGTAGAACGGACAAGAAGGACTGGCAATAATCTCCGTCACTCTTTTAGTTTGCAAAGTTTTTTTTTACAAATGTAAGCACCTGCAAACATTACATCAAGCTCTTCATCACATGAAAAATATGTCGAGTCCCTATAGCAATACTGTATAATATGAACATAGCAAGAATATGCTATAATCTTTTAGTTCTTGTTCTTAAACAAAATTTCGCAAAATTCACATTCGATAAATTGTTCTTTTTTTAACAGTTCTATTCATTTAGGAAATGACGCGCGCTCAAAAACATTGATCAAGTACAAAGACGTACAAGTGACCATAAAAGATAATTAAATTAACCAACCCTCAAATCTTTAACTAAAACCCGCATCGCGTGGCCACAACCTTGATATTGTTTATAGAATTAAATTCTTCCCTATCCGTAACCCAAATAAGTTATATAATTACATATCACTTCATTGTCGTGATAAATACTTTCTCACACTTATCATTTACCAAATCTACGCCACTGTCCATTTTAGATAATGGTGCGAAGGGGATGGCACCAAGGGAGACCCCCCAAGCGAGAACGGAACAGCAATATAATAACATATATTATTATAGTGCCCACAAGCCAAGCGGATATTGATTATCTGCCACAGTTGAGAGCCAACACCCCCTCCCACTGCCTCCACCCCGGGTATCAATATGTCGTATAAAATCCCGTTCCACCCCGACTTTCCACCGTATAGCGGCTACAAATGGTGCATTTTCCTGCTTTTCTCTGAAACGATATAACCCTTTTCTGAACGTGTTGGATCTTCAATATTTGATCTCTGTCTAGCAGGCTGAGCGGCATGTGACTGCAATATTTCTATCTCGCTCGAACACATTCCGTAATCATTTTCAATGCATTCCCTTGCCATGATTTTCCCGCGGCACTTGCGAACACAAGTATTCTACCATTTTGCGTTCATAGCACTCCGAAACAAAGAACTCGGAATCACAATATTTGACTTTTTATTTCTAATTAAATATAATTTTTTTTCAAAAATTATATAAATTTTACAATTTATATAAAAAATTTAAAGAGATATTAAGCGCTATTCAAACTTTTGTTCGTCTACATTACAACAATAAAATTAAAATCCAAACAGTGTTCACATAACTAAAACGAAATACCAATATTAAGATAGTTAACTTCAATATAAAACCTTTCCGATAACTTTGAGCGAGGATTAAAACTTAGTAATTATTCGTTTCAAGTTCACCCAATAAGTCTCGCAAGATTCACCTCTAACTTAAAAGCATGGCATGTCTAGACACAACTAGCGAACAAATTTTGTACTACAAAAGTTTTCGTGGGGACGCCCACATTGATATCATTACATCTGTGTGTGTAAATGTAACCTGTGAAAAATTGCTTTGCCTTCGTAAGTGGCACACAGATGTCGCTACCAGGGGGTGTCGGTTTCGTCGTGTGCGTGTGGGGACAGGGCGGGAAAGGGGTCCGAGTCGTGAACTAAATAGCTTAGTGTTAACACATATTGACATCAAATTCACCGCGATGTTATCATTTATTCAGGTAGTTGTAAATTCATTGTACTTTTCGTTAAGGTTTAAATAATTTTGCGTGCCGCTTAATTCCCGCGGTGCGACATTTTTACTGCGCGAGCGTGTCAGCGATTAATTATTTTTGCCGCTTTGTTTAACTTACGTTGACTTTGCTTCAGAGTTATTACGAATTTTAATTGCCCGCTAAAAGTTCTTTAGTGAATCTTGTATGTATAATTTGTAGTTATACACGCTAGGAGCAGGCGTAACGTTCTTTTTCGTGCTTTACAGAATTAAATTAGAGTTAATATTATGTACAAATTAAGAGTTTTAAGTTTTGGTATAGAGTTTGCTAGTCACCCCACTCCGTTCATGGCACAATTAATACAGAATACTTTTGTTACGAATAATATAAGATGATTTAGTTTTCGTTAATGGCTCTCTTTAATATCAAATTTAATTAAATTCAGGTACATCTTAGTGAATATTATATAAAGTAACGAAAATTTGTTTATTATATTTGGATTTTTTAATAGTATGTAGAATAAATAATCTATTAATTATAAATAAAGTTTAACTTAAAAAAATACTTTTTAGAAAACAGTAAAGTAAGCGTTTCGTGGCCTATTATGAACAAAGAACTGTTCACTTCAACGCCGTTAAGTGTATTATAGCACATTTAATATATGTTTTTGACTATATATCTTTAAAGCTATAGTCTCGTATTAAGGGCCAAATCTTTAGAAAATCACATAAAAATTGTTTTAACACAATTCAACTGTAGACTTGTTTTTCGGGGAAGGTACCTATTGGGATTTATCTCGTAATATGACGTCATTTCTTCATATGTAGACAGATAATACAAAAATATCTAGAATTTACGATCAAAACGGGTGCGGGTATCTTAATGAACTTGTAATAAAATTATTGGCCACACAGAGGGCAGTTAAGGCAACGCCCCAACTACGGAGAGTTAACCTGATAGTGAGGCATGAGATTTTATCGATATCGATAGAAAGTGACCTGGAATTTAAAAGTAGCTATGATGATATTAAAATTTTAATTATAGAACAAAATTGTTACTATCTTCGTCATACCTATTACGCATTAACTACTTATGGTATTACTTGAGAGATGGGTTATCCCTTTATGAAATATAATTAAAAAAGTTTGATTGAAACCTGCAAGGCATACAGGTCATACATATCACTATCGTGAGCCCTATCTTGAGACCATCAAGTCTTAATTTTTTTATTATTTGTTGTAGCCTGTGTTTTAGAGGTGTCCTGTGGTTACACTGTGATCTTGTATCGCCAAGCATTTATAATATATAATTTTATGTATCAAATACACCCAAATTCCTTTTATAGTGTACCTTAAGTTTTGACAATATTATAAATAATTTAAATGTTCTTATTATTATGTCATTATCATGCCTATTTTTATACGGCTGATTGTGTGGGTTTTAATAATTAATAAATCTAAATGAACCACTTTCTTTGCAAATAAACGGTTTATTATTTATTTTATAAACTTTTTTCGTATACCGCAGCCATACATACTCCCAATTTTTTTTTTTCATATACCATTTGAAGCATCGACAAAACAGCACAACACTACCCCAGTAGTATCCAGAGAGGCTACAATAAAATGTACCGAGTGAGCTACAAGCCTGAGCAGTTACTCCGTTCCCCACACTCACACCACCACCACCCTGTAGACATATGCGCAACCACCCCACGCACACATCCATACATATGCATATCAATCTATGCACAAATCGTAACTTCAGTTATTAACAGTCTGTTATCTGTATGGATCTGCCTCAATTAGTTGACTAACCTGTGTTTAATTAGTTTTAATACGTAATCTGTTTTGATACTGTTAATATTAAATTGTTCTCGTATATTAATAGTCCTACTCAGAGTCGTTTAATAATATCTAACAGTTACTTAAGGAATAATCTTACTCTTCAGAGTCAAAATTGAGCGCGAACTTTTAAAAAATGGCGCTACAACCTTGTAAGGTCTGACCATCAGATTTCTTTTTTTAAATTGAATTTTTATTCATCTTCCCATCTCTACTGTCCTCCTTTTTTCATTTTTCCAATTTTTGGGAACCATCATAGAATTAATTCACAGTTACTCTCACTTTTTTACTTTTCTCTTTCCCTTCCTCGGGAGGTGTGTTCTGTCCAACTCCACTTGTCTATCGAATGTCGTCTATCCTTTTCATTTTCCTAATGTATTAATTTTTTACCCTACCTTTTTTGTTTACTCCTAACTTCTCTCCATTCCTTTTTCTAATATACCTTTGAAAGGTTTGATAAATATATTTTAATAAAGTAAATTGTACAAATTGTTTGCTACATAATGACTATCAGCAATCTAATACGTAACACTTAACAAATTACTTTAACAGCCTTATTAAAGCGTTTAATTGCTTATAAACTTTTTGCTTATAAAATCACATAAAAGGTTTCCTTCTTGGGAAGTTTTGAGAAAAAATGTTTTGATTAGGCTTCTCGCGTATTTTTTGCTTTCAAATTGTGTTTATTTGCTAATTAGCTAACCTAGCTCCACGGTTCCACTAGAAATTCTGATTATGCAAACATGGTTTATGTGCGGTGAGAATTATTACAATAATTTAGATACTGTTTTATATAAAATGTGCATGTAAATGACAAACAATTGAAAACAGTTAAATTATTGATTAATACATCGTATTCGAAACTTATAATCTAAGAACTAGAATAGTAAAATATTTATTAAGCTATTGCATAGATTTTATCGCGGGCTTTGAGCGCGGCGACCGAATCAAGAAATTCCGTAACGAAAAAAATCTAACACACGATGACGTAATAAAGGTGCGGCAAATACGCGTTAGAGTGGGACAGACTATATAGGCGTTTTAGTCTGAGTCTGGTAGAGTGGTAGATTGAAATAATATCAAAGAAAAAAATTGAATTAATATCAAATAAAAACAAATACTGCATAAATAAAAAAATTATAAATAATTATAACTGCATAAGTTGATACGTTTTTTTTTATTTTTTTCCTTACAATTCGTAAGCAGTGGCCAAATAGTCACAATTTTATATGCAAATAAATAAAAGTGTTAGCCTAATGGGTACAGCGTGCGACATACCTGAGATCGTAGGTTCGATCCCCGTCTGTGCACATAAGGAAGGAAATATGGTAAGGAAACTGGCATGTCTCAGATACAGAAAGCTGATCACCTCCGTGTGTATAAAATAAAAATAGTCAAAGAAGCGCCGCTTTGTTATTACTAAAATAAATGAATCGATAAAGTATAGGAGTAATCAGTTTCGCGGTTAATTATAAGTTATTAAAACATCTTCAACCCTGGCCGTTCTGCAAATGATAACCTTAAAAGCCTACCCTACTTCAATGACAAAAAATATACAAGCAATAACCAACTCTATGTCTAAACAATACAGTCAATACTTTTAATTGACATCGGACGAGGTCGCAAACATCTACATTGTATAGTTATGCTGGTAACAGGTCGCGCACCGACTTACACCCTCCGCCCGCCAGACGGAGTACATTCAGCTACAAAAATACATTTTAATATGATTATTTTTCCGACCCAAATATCGGCCAATAGAATTGCACCATTCGACGTCACGTGGTACAACCTACATGGTATTATACCGATAATTTTTTGTGATTATTTTTCCGACCCAAATATCGGCCAATAGAATTGCACCATTCGACGTCACGTGGTCCAACCTACATGATATTATACTGATAATTTTTTGTGAAAATTTTCTCTGGTCGTTGCTTCAAGAAAAGTATTAAGTAGTTGTTTTATTCATTATGAAATTCTTATTTGTTAACTGTACATTTCGTCTCATGGTGCAATTCTATTGGCCGACATTTGGGTCGGAAAAATAATCCCCCGAATACCACACGAGCTTCAAAATTATCGGGCATTTCCCGATAGGTTCGTTGCAAACAAATATAGTCGTCATGACGACTATAAAGTCTTGACTATAAGCTCTTGTGGTATTATAACTGAAAAAATCACAGATGATTTACATTAATCTATATGGTTTATGGAACAATCATATTGAATTGCTTAAAATATTAAAATGTACCCGATCTGAGGACTCGTCATACTGAGATGTATATCATATCATAGCGTCATACTATGATCAAAATATTATACTTACTCATATTTTAAATCTATATATTAAGAAGTATGCGAGCCTCGATTTATTCCATATTATCTCTAAACGCGTTTTTTTGTAGGCGATAAGCAAATTACGCACAAAACGCACACACACACTTACACACCCCCACACATTACACATTCCCACACACGCAACCAATACATTATTAGTAAATTGTTTATTGGATTATTATCAACCTGTTAAATAAAATTAAATTTGTTTAGTCCTTTGTTCGTTTTTACGGCAATTCCTTGCGTAAAATCCTTTTTCTTCTCGACTTTTTCTCTCGTGTTCGCGCTGTGAATATACCTTTAAAGGTATTTTCACTTTCTTAAAAGTGGTAGGTCACTGGCCGCCTATTAACGTTTATATATCTGTAAATCTAATGAACAAATATTAAAGTAAACTTTGCTATGGAAGTTATAAAAACCGGCCCCTTGTATCTTAATGTCAAATTTCGTACCGTGTCCACAGTACATTAGCGCTAAGGATATTTAAATAACTTCAAAATTGCATCAGTTATCTCTGTTAGAAGTTACCAAGTACCAGTTTTTTTTATATAATAGGAGGCCAACGGGCAGGAGGTTCACCTGATGTTAGGTGATACGGCTGCCCATGGACAGAAATCATAACATAAACATATTTCATGTTTTTGTTATGTTTGTGAGTACATTGCCAGAAGGTTTGCAAGTGAGTTGCCAGCCTTTTAAGAATTGGTGCGCTCTTTTCTTGAAGAACCCTAAGTCGAATTGGTTCGGAAATACTACAGCGTGCAGGTGGTTCCACATAGTGGTGGTGCGCAAAACCTCCCTTAAGAAACACTCAGTTGTGAAATGACGGACGTCGAGGTGATACGGATGGTATTTTGTTATCTGCATTGACGTCCGATGATGAAACTCAGCTGCAGGTATTAGTCGGAACAACTCCTCTGAACACTATTCATGGTAAATGTAGTAGAAGGTGCAGGTTAGGGAGTCATAGTACATGACTCCTTAACTTTTCTCCTTCATTGCCATTATTTTACCTAATATTATTCTAGAAAATTCTAACTAAATTCTACTTGGTCCTTGAAATGTTTAAGATTTTTAATAATAAAACAGGTTTTTCCTTAAAATATAATTTACATACGTTATCTGAATGTGTTTTTAATTATTTTCTTACCCTTAACTCAACCTTTAAGGTGTCAAAATACTTATTAAGTTAGTACAAACCACACATTTTAATCTTTACAAATTATTTAATTCATATTTCTTTTACAGTACGCGTACTTAATGCCTATTTAAAATACATTGATCCCAGCGTGGGTCATTATGTTTTTGTATAAAGATATTTTTACTTATTTTTTACTACACATACAATGATTTTTAAATATTTACAAGTAACTTAGATAATCTTATAAAAAAAAATAAGGGCATGGTAAACCTCGTCAAAGAAGTTTCACAGCCTAGCGATTGGGCATGGCACATTTCTTCTGTTTCATTGCTTATTTGATTTTATAGAACAAATAGAAGAGAAGATGCTTCTGTACCTGAAGACGGTTTTAATGCTTTCCTTCAGCTTTTGAATCCTTGATGTGCTACACCAAGCGCCTGCTTAGACCTTGTTTATATAAAAAAAAGCCAGATTTTGGGCCTTGATTGTATTACAAATATAACAAGGCGTTGTTGAACATACACTGACAACCCTGAGGTGTTGCGTTCGGTCGTGCGGTAAATAAAAATCACCTGACAGCGTGTGTCGGACATAGAAGGGTGATCACCTACTCACCTATTGAAAAAAATATTCACAAAACATATAGAGCCTAATACCTAGAGGTTGCAGCTCCACTGGTTTCCGTTAGTCGATGTTATAGTCTCTTACTTACTCTGCAAACGCACCAGTATCCAAAACAGGCCTATACATACATACATACATACATACGTGTGTATATATAATACATATTCTAACCCATCGTACATATTTCAAATATTACGCATTGTATTTAAAAGTCATTTTAGAATTGAATTGTTGAAAAAAATATTTCTAATTTTTAGTTTACACTGCAAAATGTTTGCCGCATCCATAATATTCGTAAGTTATTGTGATTCAGTCTGAAAGTGGTCATCTGAAGGAGAAATTACAATAACAGAAGATGTGAACACCCTTCAATATACATTCCATTAAATTCTGAGTGCATTGATTCTCGTAAGAAGATTAATAAGAATTTATTTATTTGATCAAAAAAGTAACGATTACGGATCATCCCAATGCGGCAACTATTTACATTATATACGAAACAATACATATAGGAAAATCATCATATAGTAATAATAAATTATAAAAATCGGATAATTGTTTATAAGAAAATATTTCGATTGGCCTTCAATACAAGACCTGTTTTTAGCGCTTGTTCATAATACCAATTTAAGTGATGTGAAAAAATTACACTATTTAAAAACGGGTGTGATGCAGTTAATAGTAATAATAATAAATAAAAATGCATAATGCATTAGTCCCTGTAGCAGTGTACTTTTAATGCTGTATTTCTGTAGAGCGAGGAAATCACAAGCTCTGGGGTCACCGGTACAATCTACCAGGCGCCAAAAAAAAAAATTAAAACGTGAAAATTAAATGAATCATGGTTTTTGAAAAACAGATGTACGTGTAAAAAGCTGTAAAAATTGAATTTGGAATTCCTAACCAAAGAAGAGATATTTGAGGTCAAAGTGGCCAGTACGACAAAACATCAATTTCCAACTACCAACGTGATACAAACTTTTGTTTTACCAGCATTTGAACTAAGAAACACTAAACTATCGAAGACATTATTTGGGGTACTTATAGACTACTTAATCAACGTACTTATAATTTAAAAAATGTGTGCGTGTACTCGGTGTACACACGTAAGAAGTGAAACTTCTTTATTTTTCCAAAAATGATCTACTATATGCAACTTTACAGAAATTGGTTAAATAAAGTTAAATTAGATAAAGTTTAACAAAAGGCTTTTATTATCATAGCCATGAATACAAATACAATTATTTCATTTTAACTTATTACTGTACTACTATGTAGTACTAAGATTATTACAGAATTTCATTAATTGTAATAGAATTATTAGTATTACTATCATTGTTATCGTTATTATATATTTTTGTTACTAATTTGCGTCGAATCTCTTCGGATCAACCGTGGTAGGGACAAGAAAAAGATGGCGCGTAACCGAAAAATGTGACAAATGTGTGTAAATTTTTTTCCAACGCCGATAAAGAAGTTTGACTTCAAAAGATGGCGCGTAACGGAAAAATGTGACGCGTAACGAAAAAATGTTACACTACATTTTTTTCCAACCCCGATAAAGAAGTTTCACTTCAAAAATCCCCTTAAAGTATATTTTTATTGTAGCTAGCACAGTAAAACTGTAATATGCATAGGACCATGAAGGCGACCATCAACTAAACTTACATGTGAATGTAGGTCATGTCTGACTGGCTTAGAAAAGCCACTAATTAGATTACGCTTTTGTTTAACAACTTTAATGTTATATTAAAACACGGAATATTAACAAAAAACCAGTGGAGCTTCAGATTTCTTTGCCTATTTTATTTTATATAGTGAGACTTCTGAGCCTGCCAGGCCGTTAACTGTTTTAGTCTAGACTCTAGACTCTAGAGCATGCTGGTTTCCTCACGCTGTTCCTTCGTACGATCGTGTGATAGCACACATATATAGTTTATTAGAGCCCAGGTGGGTTTCGTACCTAGGACCTCTAATAAGAGTTGCACAAGGCCAACGCGGCTCTAATATCTGCAGTCACTTATTAAAAATTACAAGAGACGACACGAAAGTGAGACCCCGTTTTATCAAATAATTCAGAATCTTTTCGCGTTTGACAAACCAAAGATGAAAGAAGTTTAAGTGTTCTTGTAAACGTGGCTGAGATGGGGAGAATCGTTACATCCGTTAGGGTTACCAGATTTCCAAATTTAATACGCAGGACAAGAGACGGGAGTAAATTCGTTACCTTTAAGATCAGGTAAGGTCTTTTATAAGCTACGTCCGGGACGTAACAATTATTAGTTATATGACAATTTGTTCAAGGTTAAGAACCTAATCGTAGAATTATCAGGGTGATAAAGAGGATCCATGATGCTAATTAATTTTTAAATCTTATATATTTCTTTTCAACTTAATAGAATCGATTCCAGCCAAGAGATAGGGTTGCCTGGAAGAAATCGCTTGTTAGCGATAAGGCCGCCCGTTGCCTAATAACTCATGTAACCTACTTATTTTTTTATTTTTTCGCTATATGTATAATTATGTGTATTATGGCAATGAAGTATAAATATATAAATTAATAATAATGGTCCTAAATTGTTGCCCATGATGTAAAAATTAAATTAAGTTCAATTATTGCGTCCATGCGTCGGGTTGTCTCTCTCCCTAAAATATGGCGAGGGGCCGATGGCTGGCCATGCGTCATACTCGTGAACGGGTGCTACTTGTGGTGACTGGTCGGACTTGAATACGTGTATGCGGTGATGTTAGTTATTTCGACTATGTAAGTGCGTGCTCCTATTTCACATGTCTCCTGTTGATAGAGGACAAATCTTTGTTTTTAATTTATTTTATTATTATTAATTACTTAAGTTGTGATGTGGCACATGGTGTAATGATTGCAGCTCCTTACAAACATTGTGTAAAAAAAAAACCTGGACGATTAAAATGAGTGGTGGAGAGTTTATTGCCAGTTCTTCTCTTCCGTTCTACGCCCTTCATTTAGCAGCAAATGTAAAATAAGCATTTCATATGTATTTCTTTGTGACGTTCATAAGTGTATATTGTATTAGCTAAATGAATTTAAATGATTTTGATTCGAATCGAAAATTACAGTTTCTTTAAAATATAACAACAATAAAAGCACATTAGTTTTTAATTAACCCGGCCAGTCAATCGTCTCAAATAATCAACGTTTTATTCGACGTGAAAACGGTTTTTCCTCTATTTTTCCATTCTGGCAACCTTATTCCCGGAAAAATTCTTTGAAAGTGAGCGGGTGGGCGAGGCGGGTCTCAGTTAATGATCAAAACGCCTTCAATATTGCGAAAGCATGCCCTTATCATTATAATTTATTCACGAAATAGAAACTTTGTCCGTTGTCTTTTCGGGCTTTTGATTTGAAAAGATCATTCTATTTACATACTTAATTAGTATAAGTTTTGAACGAGTTTCCAGTAAGGAAATTCTTCTTCTTATAACCTTCTAGTCGGGTATGCCCTATGAAAAGGTTCTGAGTCCGTGTATGCTATTGTTACCATCCCAATATTTGTTTTTTTTAAATATCTCATAAGCTCTAGTGTAAAAACGTTAAATATGCGCATTCCCCTTTATTTTAAGCCAAATTTAACACTGTGATACTGATGTTGTACTGATAAAATTATACAGCATTTTCATACATTTCATATGACGATACAATTAAAATGTTATTAATAGGCACTTTTTACATAAGTATAACACGTCGTATATCACTTTAACAAATGTAGATTAGTTAAAGTGATAGGTATAAATAACATTACTCTTATAATGGTCTTAACCTATGTATTCAGGGTCTAAGCAGCTAAAACTTTCCTTTCCGCAGTCAAACTTAATGTAAAACTAACATATGCCCGAACGATACTTGTTTTTGCTGTTATTACATCGCTGCGCTAGTTGGAAGCCTTATATGGAACTCATACATATAAGAAGCAATGGAAGCGAGGTAGGCTAATATTATCGTGGATCCGCAGATGCTCGACGAAGACATTAGATCAAGCCGATTTTGGAATTACATAGAGTGGCAATATCTCTACCGTAGCATTCGTCCGTTACTAGAAACAATTATATTTTTTTTTGTATGGACAAATGTCTGTATGGACAATAATAAATTATTTATATTGCATTACTAAATTCTAAAAATAACATTTCCTAAGAAAATTTGATGGAAACATAAAAACCACTTTATATTATTTATTACTAAAGGTAATAAGGTAACTAAATTGTTTATTACGAGTTGATACAAAATTCTATTAACAGTAAAGTACGTGGAATAATAATCTTATTCGGATAGCGAATTGTATCAAGACACGATGCAACCCAGACAAAATAGATTAATTGAAAATTGAAATTGAACTCACTCTATATAAATACATACTCAATTTCACTCACAGAAGTTAAGGAAAGGTTAAAGCCGCCCGCCCAAGCTCTCCCACCGCCCAACATTCCCGAATTTTCCCAAAGTATCGCTTAATGCAAGTTTATTATCTCTCATCGTTGAACATTAATTAATTATTTTTCAAAGCGTCACTCTTTAAATTTTTTGTGAAGGATTTTATTCCCTGCTCTGTTTATATTCAAATGACGTCTAGACAATGCACCGATGTGGAATTTTTACTGAGATAGACTAAAGTATCGATTCATTTAGTTATGAGCATATTTCATACGAATTTTATTTTTGTAAAGGTTATTGAACCTACCTTTAGCCGTAACGATTATTAAATAACTTTTATCGCAGTAAATATATCTTGTTAACCGATTCTAATGTGCTCAAATTACATTAAAATCGCTTAACAATAAATACTGAAAATCGAATCTTCTATTTTAATCTAAATAATTAAATAAAATTGCTTTTATATTCGTTGAATAAGGTAAATTTAAATTTAATTTATGTATATAGTATTATGTATACCTAAAACAGAATAAAAAATATTATTAAATATACAGAACGGACATAAAATATTCAGCTAATATCATGAAATAATCAATCAAATAATGTTTTATTTTTGAAAACATTATTTGAGTTATCTAAATTTCCAGGTGTCATAATTATCAAGTACAAGACAAATAATCAAATTGATCGTAAGCCAGGCCGATATAAATATTATTAATTCAAAACCCGGGTCGGCCTCCGACTCCCCGACCCACCCCAAACTCGGTCTCCAGTGATTGCGGGGATGGCCCAAAAAGTTACTATACCATCTTGTAATGGAAAGTATGGGTCTAGGATTAAGTAAATCTTATAAATTTCTCTTTAAAAATGGTATTAAAAAAGATATTTCATTTGAAAAATACAGTTTTGAAACGCCATCGTCACTTCATTAAATTTGATTCAAGTTGAATTTATTTTTTATTATTAAAAAAAATCGGTTGTCTGTAAAGTCGGTTTACTGACGATAGTTGAACGTCACGAATCGCTCACTCAAGTAGGAGAGAGACAGATGTCGAACGCTGAAGAGCGCGGAGTCCGATTGTGCCTCTCTGTCGCTTCGCGCTCTCGCTTGCACTTTAAGCCTTAAATGGAACGCCTCAGAGCGAGGTAACGCCGCATGAGTCATGTTTTTTCGTGCGTGCAGCCGGCTCCATCGATTTATAAGACGTTGTCACGTCAAAACAATAGTGCGTCTTATTTCCTTAATATATGTAATCGATACCGCACATTTCGATATGTGAAAATACATATAATAAATCAGTTCTCATATTGATAATGAAAACTGTTTCTAAAGAAAGCTAACTTTAAGACAAACGAATAATACTAGTATGACATTGAAAGTCAACTCCAAAATCAAATGGGGACAAAACTTCGATCAACTATTTAAAGAAATCCACTCGCACAATATGCCATTATAATATGAATCGCGAAGCAATTTACCTTTTTCCCACGTCATAAGGTGGAAATTCGCATGAAAACTTATTTTCCATTCGCAGACTTCGATACTATCTGTCACGGAATGCAAACTAATTTACCGATGAATTGTGTATTAATAGCCCCTATTCCTAAAGCGCTAGAGTCAAGTATTGCATGAATGTGTTTGTAAGGGTTTTTTTGTTTGCGAGATCGGGGAGTCATCCGCCCTCCACCCTGCCGGCACTCTACATGTTATTTACGTGTGAACACAACACCACCAAGGGTTCAATTTATCTGACCTACTAGGCCTCTAACTAATATTACGTCCGAAATGGTTCTACATTTTTTCCGGAACAATTTCCGGACCTAAATGGCAATGATAACCGTTTTTAACTGTATTTTCAATAATCGTTTATACAAGTTTATTAGTGTGATATTTAATCAAGGTTTGCGAAGGTCTTTTAATTATTTAAAACAACCGCTTGTATGCGAACTTTATAGCTGAGTAGGTAAAACTGTTTATTAAAAAAAACATTTTCATATTCTCGCACTTAACTGATACAAAGAGATCGTTGAATAAAGTTACAAAAGTACACATCGAGTGCGAGTTACCATAGTGTGAGTGGGGTCACACCTCCATTCCAACAAGCGAGCAAGTGGCGAGCAGATTCACGATTACAGTCATTTAAGGGAACCCGTAATGTATGATGGACTGGAAATATTCCATAATATCACAAGTGTCGTTACAAAACCTAAGCGAAATATTTTTCTCGGGTAGAAAGCCGATATTCCCCCAAGAGTTACGACATTTCAATTTGCCAAGGCGGGCGGAAAATGGAATTACGATTGAAGCGAGTATGGCCGACTGTCGCCGAGGGCTCCGTGCTTTACGCCGACTATACCCGAGCTTACACGAAGTTCCACGAAAGCGCCATACTCCCGCCGCACCAAAGCTCTGTATTGATTAGATGCGGAACGCCCGATGCTATATAAATTAGGCCGCAAAATCTGAATTAAAAAATAAATAAATAATCATAAAAAATATTTATTAATGTACTGTTTTCATTTTTAGGCTCAATTTATGTCAAAATATATTTTTATAGAATAATATAATTTTGAACTCATATACTTAGTAGAAATTCAAAAAACATAAATTATGTAGTTATTTTTTTATTATGTTAGTAAAAATATCCTTTGAATTAAAGTTAGAAAAAGATAAATTGTGTTTTGTATTTTTGTTTGTGTTTTTTTATTATGTAAGTAAAAATATTCTTTGAATATCTGTACGTTTCTCCAAGAACAAAGTATTAAATGCTACTTAAGAAGTAATAATTAATAAACTCTTTTCCGAAAATAATTAATGTAAAAGCCTACCAAAAGTAACCAGCGTCGGTATTCGGTAGAATAATGTAGACGAATAAATATACATTACATTATTAACGAATGTTGGCCTCGTTTCCCGCTCTCTTTGTTCGTTTCACAATTTTCCCGTGCGATTAATTGAGAATAGGTTTTCTCGTGCGAGACTCGAAGGTTCAAAATAATTTGTCGTTTGTAGCATTTTGTTCCCGTTGATCGGCGCCCTCCTTCAATTGAACTTTGAACTTTAAGCAAGAAATAATAGAGTTTAAATTCTAATAATAGCTGTTACAGCGAGTTTCATGATTTGTGAGTTTATAGCAACGGTGAAGTGTCGGTGGTTAATGGTGGCAGAGTGTGGCTCTCGCGACGACGCGTCGTATTGAAAAAGTTTAACGCAAAAAAGGCGTTTATGAATACCAGATTTTAATACCGCTATTGTTTTATATATACAATTTATTGCTTGGGCCTTAACGTTAATTAACGGAATTAAATATTACTCTCCACTGTGGAGACAATTTATATGTTCCAACGTAAAATACTGTCAAGCAAGAGCACAATCGTGAGCACTATTAAAAGCAACAAAAAAAAACAGTTTTTTTTTCTTTTTATATTTTACATTTTGAAATGTAAGAAGCATGCATGTTGTACTAATCTTGATTCGAAATGAAATCTTTAAATATAAAATAAACATACAACAAATTTGTTGAATAAAATTATTTCGCAGCGTCCCTAAAACCTATCACCTTTTCAGTAATTCAGCTCAGTATCTCTGGGTGGGGTAGAGCAGGGGCCTCCCTTGGGGTCATGAAAGAAACCCTTGTTTTTCAGAAACCCTCACAAATTGTACTATTGTATCTTTATTTATCTGTAAATCAATGTCTCGCGGATTGTAATTTGTATTAAATTATTAACCAATAAAAACGTGCGTTCGTCGTCGTGATTTTAATAATGTAGTCAATTGTTTTTTTGGTCAATATACCCTGCTCCCATTTGATGGAAGGTGTATCAGTTTAATGTAAATCACGGCGGGCTTATAAAAGCGAGTTTGCTCTTTAATTGCAGATCGTCATATGTATAGTAAGGCGACTTTTTAGTTCCACAATATAGATTGTTGTAATTCAGTGCCAATATAATGATAACATATTAAACAATTAAAAGAGGTTGGAACGTAAATTTGAAAAGCTAATGATACATTTCGACCAATCAGAATTAAGAACGATTAGTCGTTGTGTTTTTGTTTTTACGGGCTCGCGTCAAGTTTAAAATAAAATATATAATACATAAAAAGAGAGTTAAAATTGCATATTAAAAAACATTTGTGTACCATAAAACTCGTTCGCAAATCCATGGTAGGGGCTTCTAAATGGGTCGATTGCGTAAGTAATATTATGATGCCTTCCCTTATTGCCGGGCTCAAAGAATAACTAATATATTAACGAGAATCAGCTTTTTATTATATTGTAACGCCTTTTACATTGTTATATAATTCATACAGTACACACGTAGTTACAAATTAAGAAGCGATTTGGAATCAAAAATACGTAATAATTGTTTGCGCCAACAAAATTTTCAATATTTATTTATTTTAAAGTTTAATGACGCGTTTCCCGCGTTAGTTAATATGGAAACGGTTTCAAATAAACAGAGTGCTTGCCGATATTTTAAACCTATATTCCAAGGAATATTTATAATAAGTATTGAAGAATAAAATAAATTAAAATCAACTCCATATACATATAGATGGTAGTTCATTCTTTTGCCCAGGAAAATAAATTGGAAAAACAAAATTAATTTTGGTTGCATAACTCGAGAGCTACTTGCTAAAAATCCCGATAATTTAACAGAAACAAAATTTGTATTTCCCATGCCCTATGTCGTATATGGTTATATAATGCTATTTCACTGAATATAATATATAAAATCTTTGCTATAGTATTCATGTATTGCTCACAAAGCCTTTTCAGATTTGTGAGGGCGAATGTAACGTTATAAAAACGTAAAAATCAACAAAAAGATTACGTTCACGCTAAACAGAACTTCCATTTTAGCAAAGGATCCGAATATAACCTTAGGGCCTCTCACTAACAATAATATTGAGCTATACTATACATATTAATGTGTGTTATGAGTTCCTAATTACTTTAATCTTTAACTAAAAGATCTTTTTAGTGAATGAAGTCAGCTAAAGCTTTGTAAAGAAAAAAACAAATATTTTAAAATATGTATTACAATTAAAACATCAGTATTTTGAAAAGTTGCTTATGTTGAATATGTGCTTTGAACATTACTTTTTTATTTTACAAAAAATTACATCGAATTTAAAGAAGCATAAGGCACGTATTTAAATCTGAACTGGCTCCATTGACTATTAACGCTGATTGAAAGACGTAAAGAAGAAAATCTTTCCGTAACTCACGCATTTTTTATTTTATTTTACGAGTTAAGGACTATCGGAATATATTTTTTTTAATCAATAACGATTGCCACTATTTTCACTTAACTTATCTATATGTCAATAATGTTTATTTCGAGGCTCCAAAGTTATAAAGACCGTCTCTGTTAACAGGGGGTGTGGGGTGCACCCCTTCTGATTTATGGTAACATGTCGCGAGGAGCTACCGCGTACAGCAAGCTTGCTTTTTGTCATTAACCGATTTTTATTCTATTTCGTTCCTCTCATAACTAACAATGTTAAAATTGATTTAGCGTTCTCATATTATACAAATAGATTTTGTACCTTCAACATTCGTTTTAAATAGCAATTAAATTGAATAACCCTAATGTATATATATGATCATAGATGGCACTGTAGTCAATCTTATTTAAGCTTAAAATAATATATGAATTTAAACAAAACGTAAATCGTGAATAAAATGTCTTTTAACTTACTAAACATTCACATAGTATACATTTTGGATTATTCATTTTATTTTTGTATTCTTATCTTAAAAACTATGTAGTATAAACAATACGCCATCTATTGTCCAGTAGCTTAAACAAACCAACATAGATTTTATAAAAGTGACATCTAGCGGCAGGTACGCATACTTGTACAAAATTATTTATTCTCGCTAGTGAGACTCGTGCTTTTGAAAGCAGTGAAAATATATTTTTAAACATTCTATTTAAATACGGGTAGTTCCCATAATTGTTCCATACAATGTATATTTTATTATTTTACAGACATAGTATTGTTAACATTTTAATAATTATAATATGACCTATTTCCATCACAACGCAATCTATCAAAACGATAAACAGAAAACAGGAAGCCTTTTTATCTATTTGGGACTTTTAAAACTTTTTGCCCTAAACCTTATTGCACTATACGTATACAATTGCATGTTTATACTTTTGCTATAAATTACTGTTGAAACATTAGGTACCTATAGGATATAAAACAGATTGTGAAGACATGCATTGGCTAAACTTCCTGCGCCTAATGTAATACAGGTTGTAATCCATACTAAATATTTGTATACAAGGACTATTACAAAACGGCTGTTTTCACAAATCAATCAGATTATTGGTAATATACGTGAAAGATATATTTGATTTGTGATTTGATATCATACATGTGACGGCCTAGTGTTTGGCCATGGCAGTATTGGTTTAAGCGTCTCTCTCTCTGAGCTATTGCGTTAGAATTATGGCCGTGGCGTTCGACTTTTCTATGTGCGAATTAAACGCTCGCTCTTACAGTAAAGGAAATCACCGTGAGGAAGTATTTCCGACTTAGGTCCTACAAGAACGGACCGTACTCATTCTTAAAAAGCCGGCAAAGCACTCGCGAGCCCTCTGGCATTGAGAGTGTCCTTGGGCTTGACATCAGAGTCTTCTACCCGTTTGTCCCTGTTCTATAACAAAAATAAACCAGTATGCCTTAGGTCTTTAAGGCGACTGTGGGTCACACAACGCTGATCATCTACTGTTAAGAAAATAAAATCATTTAAAAAGAGATGCGCCACTGGTTGTTATTCCATGAATGAGTTACGATATTCACACAGCCTCATTGCAACAGCAAAATGTTTAAATATTTTTGAACGTGATATCTGTTCGAACTCTTCTTACACATAGCCATTAGCTTAATCATTAATATGGCCCTTAATATGCAAAAAGATATAAAGCTTTCTTCCTCGCCTGTTTTTAACATACAAAAACAAATTTCAAATCATGATTTTTTGACTATGAGAACAATCGACTTCATTAATTCAATAATTGTTTCAATTAACAGAAATGGCAATATAGCAAGATGCACAAATAAAAGGTGGACTTTAAAGACAGCTATATACTTCCAAGGGTAATAAGAAGCAGGAGATAGCGCCCTAAAAAAGGTGGAATAAATATTTGGAAAAAGCTGTAGGAGGCCGGTACCCTTACGGTAGCCTTTACCCGGTAAGGGGTTCCAATGGTACGAAGAAAGTTAGGATATCAAGTTCCAAAAAATATATTCAGAAAATCTTAACTGTATATTCATCATTAGTATCTAAAGATTGGAAATAAATGGGCTTTATTCTTATTAAATAAAAAAAATATTGTTAAATTAATGAAGTTGAACGTAATTGGTAAATTTCATAGAAATACTAGAACAACAATTGAAGTGTTTTAGTAAATATTCCTTTCAATAACTTGAAGATTGAATTTATATAATAAATGAATAACACTTTCACGATACATAACTGCAAAAGTTATTGTTGATCATTCAGTAATTAGTTCCGTTAATATGTAATAACACGTAATATATAAATGTAACATTCGAGCAAGATCTTTATTGTATGGCAATGTACAAGAAATTAAGGAAATGTAGAAGAAAAACTAAAATTTAATTCACGTCGAGTTCATGAAATTTTGTAAGGATTTTTATATGAAAATTTTTGTACGAAAATTTTTAGCTTCCGTAAAACATTTTTCTAAATTTTTATTCGCGTCACGTGAGGTTATCGAGAAAATCAAAATAAAATGAGGGAATTTTAATGACATTAAACCGACTTCAAATATTGTTAATTACCTATTAACGTGGCCAGAAATACATAGATGGAATTCGGTCGGTTCTCTAAGTTGGAGACGTGATTTATATACTTACATATCAAAACAATGATCATTTCGACTACACTTGTCAAAATATTTATGGACAAACACAAACACTTAGGAAAGTTAGCACACGAAGCCTAAATAAATCGGCGTACTTAAATATTAACCAACTTTAATAATATCACATACATATAGGTAGGTAGGTATTTTCAGTGTTACCTAGGTAAGTAGAAAGTTGCCAATACTTTTATTGTTTTCACATCGCTGCATTCGATGGGACCACTGAGAAAAGCAGTGAGCCCATTCTTCCTTGGGGTCTCTTCTATGGCATTTTCGTACGCTTTCACCGCATCTATAGGTCTCGTAAAGCGAATACCTTGAATTTCATCTTTAGTTTTGGGTTCGTAGCAATATTTCCAGCTTTCATCACCTGTGACGATGTCAAATACAGCGTTTGAGTAACCCTTGTTAAACTTATCTAACATTTGGCGCCACCAGTCCATGCGAAGGTGTTTCTGGTCGTCGGTTAAAGTATTGAGAATCCATCTGGTACAACGATTCCTGACGCCTAAATGTTCGTGTAATATTTTTTGAACTTGACTCATATCAATGAAAGTCATAATAAATCATTGACCGAAAATTTTCTCGCGTTAGGTTCATTTTCACGTGTAACAAGAGTTTTAGATTTGCCGCCAAATCACAAAAACAAATGACAAATGAATGCAATATACTAAATTAGGTTACCAAAGCGTTCTAAAATTGAAATTCAAAAAAGTTTTCATTAAAAATGTTTCTAACTGGCCAATTCTAAACATTTTCAGTGTTACCCACGTAAAACTTTGTTTTTTGAAAGTGCTATTTGCATTTCAAGATTTCTACATCTTTCTAAAACTCTACGAAACCAGTACGTCTTAGGGTATAAGGCAGCAATAATACTACAGTAAAACTTTAGCAAATTCTTATTTTAGCTAAAATATATATACGTCAATGAATGTTGAGTTTCTATTGTTTTATCGTTTGAAGGGCGCCCATGGCTTTAAGCAATAACCTATAAAGTAGAAACTGCATATATTATTATTTATTTGTGTTTTTTGAATAGCAAACGGGTAGGAGGCTCACCCGATGTTAAGTGATACCACCGTTGGACACTCTCAATGGCAGAAGGCTCGCCGCGAGTGCGTTGCCGGCCTTTTGCCGGAAATACTACAGTGGGCAGTTGGTTTCACATAGTACTGGTGCATTAGGCTCATTTCTGCATGTGTTTTATTAAACTCCTTTAAAGGTCCAAGTAGACATATAGATGTCTATAAAGCATAGAACATTTGAACACTGAGTTACGAGTCACGCTGCACTAGGCTAGCGCTGCGTGTACTTTCCTCACTATGTACTAATTCTGATGCTGTTGAAGCGTTAGTTTGTCGGAATCTAAGTCACTCCGCGCACTGATGTCGGACGCGCGCGCGTCTCTTCTTAGTATATACTTTCTATCAGTTAAAACGCGATAAAACTGTGAGTAAAATCATGTCTTATTATTATTATTATATAAAATTATCTATATAAGTTGAAAATAATCAATAATAATTAATATAGGAATATTTCTTAGTAATAAGATTTCAAATTAAAATTGGTTGGTTTTAGTTTAATTCATTAGTTTTCTTAATTATAAATTCCAATGAATATGTAAACATTTGCCCTTCATATTTCCTGGTGCTATTGTTTCAATAAATAAAAAAAATACATTTCTATTCAAAAATATTAAACCATCATTTCACTTATTATTTAATCTTATTATTGGGATCCTCATTGCAAAATCTGAAAACAATTTACATTTCAGATTAGATATAAAACGAAACAGATTAAAAAATATGCATTCTTCTATCCTGGATTGTCTGGCAGAAACTGTTTTTAGCAGTAAGACCGTCCATGTATGACTTTTTTCCTGTTTTGTGTTATAAAGTATTAATATTATGTCTTAAATGAAATTGACGTCGGCTATAAACATAATTACCCCAAAGCTGGTGCTTTCATTGCAGCTTATGAGCACAATACAGCCAGTAATTGCTGCTAGAATTACGGATCAACTAAAGAAACTAAACCTACTAAACTTGAATTATAGTTTTAATGTATTTAGATTTTATATTTACCTATTATATCAGAATATAAAAAAAACATTTGAATAAGATTATAAGAAATGCCATGTAAAGGTAGAAAGGTATTAGTTGCCTATAAATAAAAGTAAATGATCAAACAGATTAAGAATCAGGGGCCACGGCCTAGAGGTTTTATAATTAGAAGAGTTACGAGTTCATTGAGATTTTCTCATTTCAATCTCACAATAAATTGTCGAAGAAAGCGTCGCAGTTAGTAAACCTGACTAGCACAATAATTGTAAAATAGAAAGTACTACAGAAACCGTGTCAAGTATAATGCGGGCTCTGGATATATATAAATCTGAGGCTTAGATCTAAAAAGGTTGTAGGGTCTTTTATTTATACAGCAAACCGCAAAATTACATAGTTCACCGGGCGTAGCACTAAGATTCCAAGAAACCCGAAATCACCTCATTTTTAAATACATATATCTTGTTTAAACTTTGTAAATTTATTAAAATTTATTAAAGCTTTATATATTAATCCCTACAACAATTGGTTAGCCAACATTCCTTAATTCCAGTATAGTTAGTATAAGTTTTAAAAATTTAAAGTTAGATTTCTTTTTCTTTTTTAGTAGTCTAGTTTTTGTATGGCCCCTTTTAGGGTAAAGGCCTCGGTTCAATAATTATAATTTAATACTCAGTAGTTAATAACGAAACTTATACCTCATACGAAATAATACGCTTCGCTGATTTTGTTGATAAATCTCTCTTATAAAACCACTGTATCTGGGTTATAAAATATCATCATTGATTCAAACTATGGAAATCGTGGTGTAAGATATTAACTTTAATATACGTGAATAATGCACGAATAAGTGCAGCCTTGCGATTCTGTAACTCACTTTTCGAACTCACACAGCGGTTTTCTGTCACACAGCAGTCATTTTATGATTTGGCATTCTGATAAGGTGGGAGCTTGTAGTTTATTGTTTATCAGAATGCTAAATTATAAAATGACTGCTTCACGACTGATTTGAAAGCGACCGCCGATGCGAAAACCTCTGTGTGAGTTCGAAAAGTGAGTTACAGAATCGCAAGGCAGATATATTTATAACGTACTTTGAGGTTAAAATAAGTATAGGATACTAATTCACTGTATTAACAAGAGAAATATATTTTTAATTTATTGAGACCCGTAATAATTTTGTTCGTCAGTTCAATTAACGCGTTTATTAATCATGATTATACATTTATTTAGATTGAAACTAAAATATTAGGAATGGCTCGTACCTCGTTTAGAGCTTGAAACTGAATTATGTATATATTCTTAAAAGAAATAACTGCATATGTATATTTGTCGTTAAACATACTTAAATTTTATTACGGTTTTGACAGTATTATGTAATAAACCTATTTGTTGTTTAATGTCGTGGTTTTTACAATGTTGCTCAACACGGAACATTACTGTTGTATCATAAAGAGTTGTATCATTTCGGGGTGTCTAGTTTTTACTTCAACACCAATAAACACTCATTTGAAGTATTTTTTTTTTCGGTAAGAACAAACTAGATTGTTTACTTTAAAATCCTTACTGCCCTGAGATTCTGTAACTCACTTCACGCACTCACACAGCGGTTTTCGCATCGGCGGTCTCTCTCAAATCAGTCGTGAAGCAGTCATTTTATGATTTGGCATTCTGATAAACAATAAAGTACAAGCTCCCACCTTTTCAGAATGCCAAATCATAAAATGACTGCTTCACGACTGATTTGAGAGAGACCGCCGATGCGAAAACCGCTGTGTGAGTGCGTGAAGTGAGTTACAGAATCACAGGGCTGATGGGTTAATTAATTACTTTTTCGCCTTTGACATAGTGGTCGCACTGTGTACTATAAGAAAATACTATAAATAGGACTTGCTTAGATTTGGATAATTTTAATCAGCTGTTCGGATAGTTATAAAGGTTATTAAGTCAGACAAAACTGACTGAATACTGAAATGTAGTTTTTAATGCAAATTTAATTTTAAACAAACTAGTCGACTAAATAGTATCAAGCAAAAACTTGCAAGTAACTTGAAATATTACAATCTTAACAATTCTTATATTCATTTTAAATATGAAGTTATCTGATGGTATATAAAGCCGTTTAGACTAAAAATAAATGGTCAAAGACGACTTCCCTTTCTTTTTACTTTGCGTTACTAAGCCCTGAAGCTAACATTTGACTTATTTGAAAATACGAATAAAAGGTTTTTCAGTGTCAGCGAAAACCAGATCTAGCTTGCTAGTTAGACGAAAATTTACTTCCAGGCTTTGCTATGAAGACATACTGCTATAACATTTATGTGTCGTTTTGTACCAGGAATGTAGACAGACTAGATTTTACGTACGTATTGCGTAAACTAAACATTACCACTAATTAAACTTGCATACCTTGATCCGTTAAACAATATTAGTTTTGTGAGAATTGCATATTAATAATGATATTGAATTATGTTGTAACCAAAAGAAATTTTGCGTCGCTAATGGTCCAAGATCCCAGGGCCGCCAGACGTCACGTATTTTCTGACGGATGAAATGTGGACGATTGGGTAGTGTTAGTATGTACTATGATCGTATGCCTACCTGCTAGCTTGGTCAAACGGCCAATTTCCAGGTATCAGGTAATCAAGGTACACAAAAACATTACTTACTTCACGTAAATTCTCATGGCTGATTTTTATATATGTTTTCGAGTGTATAGTTAAAAATAAATTGTCAATACTCCCAGACACTTTCCGTCGGCCATATTGCTTAACAGACGCTTTAAGGGTCTCAAAATAATTAGTCAACTTCATGTAAATTCTGACGCTCCATTTTTATATATGTTCATTCGACAACTATTTTAAAAGCTTTGACAAGAAGACAGACCGATCCAAGGGGCCAATCATCCCCTAAACTAAATTTTAATATCTCTATGAGTGAGAGAGCATTATCTACGCGCATGAGACTGAGTGAGACCGACTGCGCTGTTAAAGCCATGAAAATTACTTGAACAGATATTTTATAATTTTTAGAACTTTTGTTGACAAGTAAATTATAGCAACAAAAATAAGAAAAAAACACATAATAAATAATACTAAAGTTAGCCGACATTTTTTTGGTATATGGCCGACGGAAAGTGTCTGGGAGTATTGACAATTTATTTTTAACTATACACTCGAAAGCATATATAAAAATCAGCCATGAGAATTTACGTGAAGTAAGTAATGTTTTTGTGTACCTTGATTACCTGATACCTGGAAATTGGCCGTTTGACCAAGCTAGCAGGTAGGCATACGATCATAGTACATACTAACACT
Source organism: Pieris napi (assembly GCF_905475465.1). Lineage (NCBI taxonomy): Eukaryota > Metazoa > Arthropoda > Insecta > Lepidoptera > Pieridae > Pieris > Pieris napi. The sequence continues at coordinate 5,981,148 of NC_062236.1, read as the reverse complement.
ACCCAATCGTCCACATTTCATCCGTCAGAAAATACGTGACGTCTGGCGGCCCTGGGATCTTGCTCTATAAAAGACATTGAAGGTTCACGAAAAATTATATAAAAATGATATAATATTATTTATATAATCTCATTCGATAATATTCTAATTATGAAATGAAAAACAGACATTTATTGGCATATTTTATTTACATACTTCTTTAAGAAAATTAATAAATGAAATTAAAGCATTATTCTCCTAACAAAACAATGCATTGAAATATTTTTTTAATTATTAAAGACAATGTGTCGTGACCAAGGAGGTTTAAATTTTATTTAAGCACACATAAACTGTGGTGAGCGCGCTGCGCGCGCAACGCGCTGGTTCCGAGCCAATAGACCAATAACAGACTCTTTCCATTTTGGCGCTATTTCGTACATACGAATTTGAGTTATATTTTGTTGGATAAAACTTTAGTAGCAAAAATGTCAAACAACACCGACGATACTGATGAAAATTTAAGTCCACCTGACATTCTAGAAACAGCTACGAAACTGACGAATAGTCTTTTGCCAGAAAAATCAAGAAAAGCGTACGACAAATGTTACCAAGACTTAACCAATTAATCACATTGTCTTAATGACTTGGAAACCTTTAGGCATGAGATTAAATAAAATAGTGTATGCAACTGCATATAATTAGGTATTAAAACACTCGTGTAATCTTATTTTGAAACTCGCCTGCGGCTCGTTTAAAAAACTACACTCATGTTTTAATACCCTCTATTATATGACAGTTACATAAACTACTATCATAGTATCGTTTTTTACCTACCAAAATCAATAGATTGTTACTAAAACTGTTCGGACAATTAAATCACGAATGCGTAAATTCACACAGCATTTTTAGCATGTAGAAATAACAGTGATGGGAAATTTTGAGTGCCGCGGAAGTTGTATGTAACAAATCTTGTAAATAGACTAAAACAAATATTCTATGAAATGCGTAGAACCACCGTAAAATGTTTGCACAGCGCGTGGTGCAATACGGGACGAATGGCGTCGCTGTTGTAATTTGTGCAATTTCCACACCGTCAGCTGTACTTAGAACTATGTGTACCTATGTTCTTTAATAACGGAACTTAAATGCTTAGATCAGTATTTGAATTGAGCGTACGCCTCTCAACCCTGAGGTCATCCGTTCAAATCACGGTTCTTTGACACTTGCTTGTACGGTGAAGGGAAACATCGTAAGAAAAGCGGCATGCTGGCCCCTCACTTATAAAGTAAAATAAAATGATCACAAAATAGATACATAAATCTGAAGTCTACCCCTAGAAGTTGTAGCGCCATACTTTTTTTAATGCCTTGAAATAAAGAAAAAACCGAACTTAAAAATGTCGTAAATGTATTTTAAAGGGCCTTTAATCGACTTTCGAAAAATCCGTTAATTTTTAGTGTTATATATGTTGTTTTATCTTCTATTCTATGACTGGTCAAGTTGTCATTTAAGTGTTTTTAATTGTATTGTACTCTCTTTGAAAGATGTGCCTACGGTGGCTGCAAAGGGATAAGAAAATGATAAATACGTGACAGATACGCATTTATTACTGTATTACACTTTAATTAATTATGTAATTATATTAATTATCAGCACGTTGTTTGAATGATATAAATAATTTCGCAACTTCATTATTGAGATAAAGTGCCCTTTGTGTACACACATTCGTTAGCGTCTGGTAGCAATATTTGTTTCTTTCAAATAATTGGAAGATTTAAGTGTTTAATACTATATTTTTACGACATATAAGATAGTTTTACATTTATCGCTATGTACTCGTGTCGTTTTCTTATATACAATATGTAATGGTTACTAGCTGCAATTTAAAAACCGTTTGCACACAATGCAAAAGCATTCATTTCTTAATTCAAATTACGGTGCAATATTATCGATTTTGGCGAGTTATTATGAAGTAATCAGCTTTTAAATTTAAATTATTAAACAAAAAATCAGTAAATAATTTTAAGTCTTAAAATTCTTAAGATGATGAAAACTTTGAATTTCGAATATTAATATTGTTATAGATGTATTATCTAATATATAGATATAATATGTAATATATTAGAACTAAGATAACATTACATTTCACAGCTGTGCGACTATCAGACGTACTGAAGTCGCTCGTGGTACTTTCATTTTATAAATAAATATTGATAATATATGACCTCATTATGATAAAAAAAACATTCTTCGGTGTGTGGTTCCGGGCTATTTTAGTCATTATTTGTCGTGTTATTTTAATAATATTAAGCTCAAGCGTGTATCATACATTTATTGTGGTGGAAATATTATTGAATTCTATTGTCTTTCAACAAAAACTGGCAAAGATATTAAATCAAATTAATTATGTTTTAATAAGTGCAGTGACTATTGTTTTTCAAATATTTTCTAAGAAGGTAATGTTTTAAATATATATGGGAATTAATAATAATAGCATATAATATATTCTTAATTTATTAACGAAGTTCTTGCCTTTAAAAAAATATTGTATAACAGCTGTGTGGACTTTATGGGATATGGGCGTTCTCAGAGGTAATACGTTCGAACCACCAATGGAATTTTGTATGTGGGCAATTAATGTTTAAAACTTGCTCTCATCCGGTGGAAATCACCACGTCTAAAAATTATAAATTTAATAATTATAAATTAAAACAAAAAAAATTACTAACATTTTTTTTATATTTTTCAAAACTTTAATTCCAGAATTATCTTAATTTAATTGTTCTAAACACAAGTAAAATGATTCCAAGTAATTTGTGCGCCATTAATTATTATAATTATCAATTAATAGTACTAGTATGACCTACGTAATGACCCTAAGATCATTAATCCATCTCTATAGGATATAGAACTGGTATTTGTCTATTTAATTATATGTAGGATTCTTCTAAATCACACTACATAATAAAAAAAAATCACAACCGTTGTTTGTAATTCTTCCTAGAAAGATAATATTAGAGCGAATCATGGCCATGGATAACACCTTTTCAGAATCCCTATTAAATGCGCCAAAACTTGTAATACAGGGTCACTTTTCGGTAGAGTAATTTTTTTTCACAGTGGGGTCCGAAGAAAACAAAGAGTTATGATTTGAAAAAAAATTATATCGTATAACTTAATATTATCTTCAATAAACTCAATAAACAACTATAAATAGTATGTCTAAGGCAAGAACTCATTAGTACCAATCTAGTAGATATTATGAAAAAGATACAGGATTGTAGATGTTTTCGAATTTTAATAAGAATTAGTAAAAGTCAATTTTTTTATAAAAACGCAAAATAAATTATAACTCAGGGGTTGAGCTTAGAGACCTCCCGTAGAACAATTTTTTGCAGCTGATGACCTCATCTATCCCCTATTTGCGTTTGATCCACGACTTTTTGGCCACCCTGTATACCCGAAATAAATTTATCTAAGCAAATTTGGATCGTATTGCTATTAAATTATTTGATTTCTTTCAGACAATCATGATGAACCCATTGATGCAATGGCTCCTGCGGTTTCTCGTTTCTCTATTGGCGATAATAGTCTACCCTTTGACGTACTTGTTGAATTTGAGAAGAAATAGAAAATGCCCACCGCCAAGGAACCCTATACTTTTCAAATCAGCTACAACACTAGCGATGATGATAAGAAACAAACAGGTAATTATTATTGTGGTAATTACTAATTGAGCAGTGTTGGCCCTGTGGGTTTAGCGTGCGACTCTTATGACGGCTGTGCACTAATGGAATTTTTTTCTATGTGCGCAATTAGCATTTGGTCCTACAGCATGTCTACACCCAGAAATCGATGACGTGTGTCAGACACAGAAGGATCACCTACTTGTCTATTAAATAAAAACGAATGCAATCTGAGGCCAAGAACCATTTAGGGTTGCCACTGGATTATTATTACTAATTAATCTAATTAATAAGTGATAAAAAGTGGTGTTCTACTGAAAACAGTGCTTATAGTAAGCGTAAGATTCCGCTAGAACTTTGACTCCACAAAACTCTCTCTCCGTGACAAAATCCAGTACGTTCTGGGCTTACGGTTAAACTCTGTTTTTTCCTTAGAGCAGAGGTGGCCTAGTGCTTTAAGAGAGCGACCCTCAATTCTGGTCTCCCGACTGTGCACTTAGTTGTACGGTGGAAAATTCCGTGAGAAATCCGGCATGTGTATAAAAATAATCAAAAAAACAGATGCAGTGTGAAATTAAGACCTGATTTATTTTTTGTTAATATTATGTTTTTGAATTGTTATATTAATATGCATCAACAGTTTTGTTTTTTAGTATTTAATACGATGAATATTCGTAAAAAATACGCACGAGTAGATATCTCAAGCAACTCGCAATAAGATTTATAATAAGTGATTGATCATTTGTTAACAGCTTTACATGCCATATATAATACGTAACAAGAAAGCTCTTCACACAAATTTATACTAAAAACAATTTATAAAACACCTTAAATGCATTGAATAAACGAAATACAATGCGAGAGAAATCGTAAATTATAAAGTATACGGGCGGAAGTAACTCTATTACGAAGTACCAGCGCGTGCGCATTGGCACGCTATACGTAAAATTGCAATCACATAACATTTACCTATAACGATAGGTTTCGTCCACATTTTTATATAACCGTTAAATAAATTAAATTTATATTTACTAAAACATATCGTTAACATTACAGATAACTTCCGAAGACGTCGTACGAGCCTACATAGAAAGGTGTAAAGAAGTGAATCCCTACCTAAACGCTATTGTGGAACCTCGATATGAGATAGCCATAAGAGAAGCAAAGTCCATAGATAAGATGATCAGCTCCAACGATCGTTCTACAGAAATGCTTGAAAAGGAATTCCCATTACTAGGCGTCCCTATGACAGTGAAAGAAAGTATTGCTGTGGAAGGTAAGGATTCTAAAACTATAGTCAAAAGTTGTCCACGCTAGTATTTAATAATTGGAATAAAATGGCCTAAAATCGCTACTTCGTGTTTTTTTGTAAAGGTACAAAATATCCTTTACAAAATACACTTGCTACAACGGTGAAAGAAATAATTTAGAAGAAACCGGACTGTTATAGACCCAAATAGTGTTCAGTTATAACTTTATATTACGTAGTCAAAGAATTTATTAAATTATTTATAAATATTCAGTCAGTGGTATTATTTATAATAAAAGTAGCAGAGAAAGTTGTTCCACTATTGAATACCGGTCCCAGCATGGAGATTTCTAGGCTCGTGTAAATTAAATTCTTAAAGATACGTTCCATTATACGCCTATTGTCTGTTTACTTCCTTCCATGTTTTAACTCCTAGCATTATCAATATGTTCGTAAGCGGGCTGAAGCATTTTCAACTTCTACAGTCTCAATCAGTCAACACTGAGGGCGATTTCGCAAAACATGTGTCGAATTATATTTTGAATTAGACATAGCAAGTCTTGTCCCATTTAGGTGTCACTAGGCTTTTTTCCATATTTTAATATATATATTTTTTTATTTTTTTTTAAAGACAATTCACACCAATTGACCGAGTCATGGGCTAAGCTGGTGAAGCTTGTGTTATGGGTACTAGGCAACGGATATACATACATATTATAGATAGATAGACATATAAGGTCTTAGGTCTTGGGTGTTTAAATACATATTTAAACACCCAAGACCTAAGCACAACACCAAATGCTCATCACATCGATGTCTTGTCTCAGCCGGGGATCGAACCCGGGACCCATGGATTCGGAGTCAGGGGTACTAACCACTAGACCAATGAGTCGTCATAATTCCACTATGTTGTTAACACCAGACATCTGTCTAATAAAGTACATGTAAACGGATTTCTAGGTATGAGCAATGACTCGGGTACAGTTCACCCCTACCGGAAGCCGGCCACAAAGGACGCTGAGATTGTACGCCTAGCGAGAGCAGCCGGGGCCATACCTATAGCTGTGACTAATGCTCCACAATTGTGCATGAATTGGGAGACTTATAACAACGTCACAGGACTTACAATGAACCCTTATGACCAGAAGCGAACCGCGGGCGGCTCTTCAGGCGGCGAGGTATATATTTTTTTGCAACCAAGAACCTATCATATGCAGAACTTGATTTGATCAAAATTAGAATTCGATAGATTTAGAAGTTAATCCCTATCTCTACAGCTTTTTTCTCTATGGCTAGAATGAAAAAATTTAAGACAAAACATTTTACATTTGTATTTTATACAATACACGCAAATATATGACGCATCAATACAGTATACATAATTTATATTTACGCCTTTAGCCTGACTTTAATTTAGATAATGATGGAATTAAATCTCAGATTATGATCCAATAAGTTTGTATAGTCTTTACGAATATATTATAATCTAGTTTAAAAGACTTGCTTAGCCAATATAAAAAATAAATGAGTGGATTGTTTATGTTTTGATTTACAGAATAACAAAAGTAGTTTCGTAAGCATCGAAGCCGAATCTAGCCTCCTTGTAACAAATATGAAAATGCTTGACGATGCTTTGAAGCACTTATTACACTTTTATTTAAGACTGAAGTATTGCAAAAGTTTGGGTTTTATTTCCAGTCGGTGCTCATAGCAGCTGCTGCGTCGGTGATCGGTGTGGGTTCGGATATAGCTGGTTCGTTGCGACTTCCTCCCATGTTCAATGGGATATTTGGACATAAGCCTACCCCCAGGCTTTTATCTACTGAAGGTAAGCATTTAAACAATGTTTATATTAAGCATATTCTATAAGTTTCAGGAAAATATACTTTCGACTTTATGAAAATCAGAGACGAATGGATCTATTAGATTGACATCATTAACTAATTAATTTCAAACTAGATACTATTAAAATTTTTAGAGTTATTTTATTACTTTATTACACTTCGTTAAATAATAAAATAAGAATTTCTAGTACAAGAAGTGTAAAACTTATAAAGGATACATTTATAATGTTTTCCCTGCCTTGTAGGTCATGTACCAGATTGCCTGGATCCTGATTTTGATGAATACTTCACACTCGGCCCTATAACCAGATATGCTGAGGATTTGACGTTATTACTCAAAGTATTGAGGCAACCGACCGGCCCTGAAGTACCTTTAGAAAAACCGGTATGTTTACTTATGCATAATTCGCAACATACACGCGATTTATGACATAGATTATTTTTATCCAGTAACTATGTCTAATATAAAATAAATAATGTAACTGTATGACAGAGATTTTCTCTACTTATTTTTTCCAATAAATTATCATATTTAAAAATAATAACTTTGTTTAGCCGAGTCTTACATACTGTTTGACAATTTCACGTTATGTAAAATAACTATTTTTTTTACTTTATTTTATATATTATACATGTATAATTTAAAATTTTAAAGTAATAAAATTGTGTCTATTACAGGTAGACCTAACACGATTGAAATACTATTACATGGACGGGGATGGTGGTTATGTACTAAATAAAATAGGACCAGATGTACGAAAGGCTATTGACAAAGCAAAAGCCTATATTAACAGTACTTACAATTTAGAAGTTCAAAAGGTAAAAATACTACGGCTTTAATGATTCAACCTTAATTGCGTGATAATTAGTTTTATTGATTAAAGATTGCGTAATTAAATACATACTATCAAGGTTTCAAACAAATGTTTATTAGAAATATAAAGAGTGGAGTATATCTATATAAACAAAAAATAATCGCAAAATATGTTGCTAAGCGCAAAACTCGAAGATGGCTAGACCAATTCGAATATTTTTTATTTATTCCATGAACTCTGAGGAAGATTCTTATGGAGGTTTTCTTTATATTGGAAAAATATTAGTAATCAATATAGTTTATACTTAGGTTTTTATCACGGAAAAGCGTACAGTCTCTATGGGGTAGCATAGCAAAATGTTCCATATGTTGGTACTAAAGAGGAAAGCTATATAAAAAAATCATATTATGGTTAAACGAAGTTCGCGGGGTTTCTCGTAAAAAATACAAATGACTCTTATTACACTGTTTTATCTCAATCAAAGTCAGTGGCGCTACAATCTTCGCCTTGGCGTCAGATTTGTGTAACTATTTCCTGATTGTTTTTCTAATAGACAAATAGGTGATCACACTTCTGAGCCTGACACACGCCGTCGACTTTTTGGCTTTAAGGCATGCCGATTTCCTCAGGACGTATTCCTTCACCGTACGAGCGATTATTAGTTTCTCTTTATCACAGCGTAAACATCTTTTGATAGAAAAAGATAAATAAAAACTCCTTTTGTTAAAACTTCTTAAATGTCTACATAATTAGATGTAGCAAACTTATAAGTTGTTAAAATGGCATCTGTATAAGACATCAACGAGCTCAACTTTTCAGCGGTTGAAAAAAATTTTTTTTTACTTTAATTAATATATTTTTCAGCTCCAAATCGAGAATATACAACACATGTGGGAGATAAGTGTCAGAGTTTTGTTTAAAATCAAACACGTTAGAAATATTTATACTGACCCAAAAGAGAGAGAGCAGTTAATATCAATGTGGCCTGTTGTATTGAAAAAGCTCTTAGGAATGTCTGACCATAATTTGACGTGTGTCGCCTATGGGCCGGCTCAGAAATTCTTTGACAGTCTACCAGATAGGTACTATAAGAAGTTGCTGTCAATATTCGAACAAATTAAAAGGGATATAGCAGTAAGTGTATTTTGTTTCGTTACGTATTGTCTTTTTCCTTTGTCTGCGGTGATTTAAAAATTATTATTTATTAATTCCTCACACGTTTCATACTTAATAAGGTTTTCGCGGGAAAAATCAAGTAAGCGTCTATAAGATACAAAACCGCAATACATCGTTATCGAATCGAGCTTAAAACAAATACATAAATTACAAATAAAATGGATCAAGCCTACTACTCAACGACAAAAGTTAAATAGCAAATATATGTTTTTGATTATACATAATTATGTCAATTATAGGTACTTATTTATAATTGACTTTAAATAATGTATCTCAGGTGTAAATTGTGGACAAAATGCTTTATTCACTATGGACATTAGCAGAAACATTTATTTAAAAACTGAAAGTCTATTATTAAACAAATTCATAATTATTTTAATCAGTTATTAATTTGACATTAATCAAATATGTATTCTCCACAGAACGCGCTGTCAGACAACGCTGTACTCTTTTTCCCGACGTACCCGAATCCGGCGCATCTACACTACAGAATCTTCTATAAATTCTTGGACTGTGGATATTTGACGATATTCAACGCGCTGGGGTTGCCATCTACCAATTGTCCACTTGGATTAACCGATAATGGGTTACCAGTGGGAATGCAGATAGTTTCAAATAGGTGTAATGACCACCTCACTATTGCAGTGGCGAAAGAATTTGAGAAGGCCTTTGGTGGCTGGGTCCCGCCGAATAAAGAAGTTTTCGAAAGTGTTAAGACTGCATGAATTAAGTCTAAATTTGAGTAGAAAATGATACTAAGGCCCTATTTAGTTTTCTATGAACTAGGCGTCTCTTTACGACTTACGTTTATTATAATTATATAATTTATGGCATGCCAGTACAATTTGACAGTTACCAGGCCATAAACTCTTCAAAAAAAGAAAACAATTTGACATCACTTAACATTGAATTTCCATTTATTGCACAAAAGAGCATTGTGATATTAAAAGTCTTGTGTTAATAAATTCAAAACTAATAATAATGTTAGAAAAAATATTATCGTGATGTTAGTGAGTCGGACTCAATCAATACTAGGAGTAATGAATATAGGAAGCTTAAAAGGATTGGCTTTTTTAATTATAACTGTGATTAGTAAGACATTCTTAGGTAACTGTATTATAATGTAAAACCCTAAGAAATACCAAAAATACATCACAAATTAAAATTATGAATCAGTATAATTTCTAGTTATAAGTTTTTTTAATGTGTTCATAACAAATGTTTCGAAAACTGAGTTTTTCATCTGAATTTAGAACATTGTTTCCCAATGTGGGGCCACGCCTCACAGGAGGGTTATTCGAAAATGTACTCGACACGAGTTTTACCCTTGTGCAAAATTTCATGATATATGAATTGTATTTAAATATGCCAGCAACATATTAACTACAAAAAGTCAGTTAACACTTTATATAATATACTTAAAAGGAGCGTTTTTTTTCTTTGTAAGAAAGAGAAATCATATACTCAAATTAAATAAATGTCAAAGTCCAAGTCAAATCATTTATTCCAATTAGACCATCTAAAATGGCACTTTTGAACGTCAAAAAAAAATACAAAGAAGCAATGTGCAAGGAATCTATTGCTACCGTTTCCATCTTCGTTTTTTGGTGAATGTGGATGTAGTGCTGTAAATTATTGAACACAACATGGAGACTTGAGACTTAAAGCTAACCAAATTGGAACCTAATATAAAATCTCTGTGCAGCAAGCATCAAGCGCAAGGATCTCACTAAATTAAAATAATTATATACGAAAACTTGTTGTTCACAATCAACTGTCAACTGTGTTTTGTTAATAATTTCCTAGTGGTTTCTTCCTAAAACCTATAATTTATGTTTCTTAAAAGGAAATAATAAAATTTTTGAATATTAAGAATTATGTATCTTACTTACGGGACATAAGAATTTAAGAAAGGCTAACTTCTAGTAAGTAGGTACTTATATTATTTTGAAGTCCTGTAACACCCTATGGAGAGGTATAAGGCTAACACATTATGTGTCTGTTTCTTGAGTGATCTATTACAATAGGTGATTAACCTACGATGTAGTTTATAAATTCATTGCCATTTACTCGAAACAAGATTTTTAAACCGGTAATTAAACCCAAAACCTTCGGACTATTTGTCATGAGCGTCACAAGAACCACTACACCACAGAGGTAATCGACACACGTTATAATCAAATAATTATTACCAATCACGAAAGTTACCAACCTATAACGTGTTAGCCGCATGAATATTTTTTTCATAAAATATGGATTAAGATCTAGAAAACTAGAAATTTTCTAGAAAACTTAGAGACTTTAAAATTTAACTAGATATAAAACATTTTAACAAAATATACATTCCCTGTCACACGAATTACTGCGCTTGTGCACACTGCACAGTGGCAATTCGCTTTTTCTAGACTTCAATCTAGTTATGGTTATTGAAACATGATTCGCGATTGAAATTTGAATGCCCATTGTAAATTCATAAATCTCCGTACTCATTCATTCAACAACTTGCTGAAATGATAATTGACATCGGTGCAAGCGTCCGCAACTAAAGTGTCAGCTGTCAATATTCATATTGTCAATAGTCAAATAAAACCATGAATATGAAAATTAAAAACTTGATGCCAGATTTTTACACATAATTTACGCACTATAAAATCATACATTACACTCAATTTTATGTTGTTTTATTGATTTATAATCTTTAAAAGAATAATTTTAATTTATTTGTTAAAACTGGCACGACGCACGCGCACTAGTTCCATTACCCAAAATCTCCCAGCGCCATATTGAGAGAGGCGGACGTTTTACGATTTCAGTGATAAAAATTGTGGTTAGTGCAATAAGTTGAAGTGAAAGACTTGATCGTGCCCTATGGATATATATTTGGGTACGTAAGGTGAAAGAAAATGGATCTTATAAGAAATTAAGCGCGTGAACTGATGTTAACAAAATATGATATCGTAACCTAGACAGGAGACATAGGCCGTTCTAGTTATCAGTAGATTACCATCAATCCGCTGTTTGCTCACAGTTTTAATTATATTATTACACACGTGCGGGGAATAGCTATAGGTTTCTTGAATCTAGTTACATTAATAAGATTAAACGAATGCTTCACAAGGTTCCACGGTCGTATATAAACGGATTTCGAAGTGTTTATGTCGGCAGTTGACAGAAGCGTATATGTATATGACCGATCATAAGTCACCACACCCAGTGACCGGATTGTCGGTTTTAGTATTTATTGGTTTCTAGTTCGGATGATTGTTCACGCGCTATCGAGTCGGTGTGTGATTTTGTGAACGTTCGTGAACTTATATCGAAACGTTTGGTGATGTATGCAGTGAATTGATATGTCGTTTCTAGGAGTGGTGTGCCTCGGTTGATAGGCCTGCCGAAAGGACACGGCTCCACGCGCGAGGACGGTGTGCGGCCCTCCGCCCAGAGGAAACATGGAGTGCTGCATGTCAGAAGAGGCCAAAGAACAGAAAAGAATCAATCAGGAAATAGAGCGGCAACTCCGAAAGGACAAACGCGATGCAAGGAGAGAACTCAAATTGCTACTCCTTGGTGAGTCATCTCCCAATTTTTTTATTAATTAAAAAAATCTTATAAATAAAGGTAAATCAGTTCATAGTTTTAAATATCAAATTATATTGGTAGCCTCATTCTTCCACTATTAGATATTTTAATAATGACTATAGGTAAATATTAAATTATAGCAATTACTTCTTACAATGACTGATAATTAATTGATATTTCTAGGAAACTAAGATCTTTTCTCTTAACCTTAATAATTAGTGCATATAGATTGAATAGGTATACAACAATATGATTATTATAGGTTTCCTTCTGTAAATGATTCATTGTTTGCGGTTAATAAGGATATAGAAATGGGGATCATAAAAGATTTTCTTTATTTCAGTTATTGCTAATTTGTTCCTAGCAAAACCCTTTAAATATCAATATAGATTTAATTAGTATATGAGATAAGCTAAATTTCAAATTTGGGTTATCATCATTAATTGCTTGTTAAGAGTTTTCTGTTCCTTTTCTTATATCAGGATCTCTCCATGTCTTACTAATTTCTTGCAAAAAAATAGAAAGGTCCTTTAAACTGTTTAATCTTGTAAAATTCTATTACGATCTTTGCATGCTTTTCCAATATTTATTTTATCAGTTAATTATCCATTGTCACTAGGAATGTATTGTACATATCTATATGTTTTCTCTTTAGCTTTGATAATAGTATGATAACCTGTAACAAGTAAAAAGTAATGCAATATGATTTCAAATAAGAAATATATTATCTTATCTCTTAGTTAGTTTTAATGTTTGCTGTTAATTTTGAACTTATATGAATATTAATTGAATAAAATATTTAGTATAAATTAAAATTCTAATCATTAAGGGAATATGGTAGACTAAAATATTATTATTTTATTCATTAAGTAATTGAGCCAATCCATATTTCATGACATTTATTATAGGGAAGTATTTAGATTAACTAGGAAAATTATAGTTTAAAAAGTTTTAAAACAGCCAGTTCTGAAGGTTATTTTTTGTTGAATTTCATTATAATTTTGAATATTAAACATTAATGTATATTATGTTTTCGAAGCTTAGTATATTATCTACGTCTTTTATAACCATGCAAATGACTACATTTGGTTTTATCCAAACTTAATTAAATAATTTATGAATTACTGAAAATTTTAGTTAGGTATTTCAAATACAAAAACATCATCTACATGAGATTAATTTTTAAAAACAGAGTAACATACATTTATACAGATACATAGAATGTTTTTGGTTTCCACAAGGTCTTTAACTAGCTGCTCAAGATCTATTGTTCAATACAATAATATAAATATAATCTAGCTATTTGTCATGTCACTTCAGTTAGTATACATAAATAGCTAAATTACCTATGTAAAACATTCTATAAGATTATAAGTTTCTTATTCAAATAATTTTATTAATGACTAAAGATATATATGATATGATAAGTATATGAATAAAACATTCTCTGGAATTTAATTTTGCAATACATATCTTTCCAATAATATAAATTCCAAAGCTTTTGTTGATTTATTCTAAGCATACGCTGAGTTCATGTTAAAACATAACAAAATTGTTCCGAGTTAGAAATAGGAGATAGCTGAACAAAACATATCCAAACATATATTTCTTTGATGTTATTTATAACAATGTTATAATATTACAGTCTATTTTCACTGTATGATGTAGAGTTCCTGTGAACTTTAGAAAAATTACTATGCACAGTTAGGGTTTAAACATAGGACAGTAGTAGGCTAGCAATCCTTTATACTTTCATAATATATCCTTTGCAAAATACAACAACAGGTATTTACCCGCTCATTCAAAGAAACTAAATCAATTGTGCAGTTTTAACTAACATCCTATTTAGTCTCGTTTTGCCAATTTTTTTTGACGGTAAATCAGTTCTTTCTACAGGGTCTTTTATCAATAATAGCTTAAACTGTTTCAAAATCTTTTACTGTCTAAAAGCAGATATACCATAAATATGAGGCAGCTTACTTGATTTTGTAATAATAAATGTTTAATATTGTATTTAAAAACCCCTAAATTACAATTGGTCACACTCAGTGTTCAAAAATCAAGTCCTGAATAGTATGTAAGCATGGATTTAAAAAATTGCAATCCCATAGATACTATGTGTATACTCCATACCTCACTACTTCTATGTTCTGTTATATCTATTTTTTTTTATCATACATTGTGACCAGGTACTGGCGAGTCGGGCAAGTCCACATTCATCAAGCAGATGAGAATCATCCATGGCTCGGGTTACAGCGACGAAGACAAGCGTGGCTTCATCAAACTTGTCTACCAGAACATCTTCATGGCCATGCAGAGTATGATACGCGCCATGGATCTTCTCAAAATATCATATGGAAATCCGTCCAATGGAGTAAGTAAAATTTTCAATACAATGTATTTATAAAAAGAAAAAATAACTTCATATATTTTAAGTAAGGCTTGGCTTTACTTATAGAATCGACTTAATAAATTGCACCTAATACAGTGGTAGAATGGTTGGTTATTTAAGTTATCCAATAGTTTGTTTTGCTAAGAGCATGAAATCATAATTTACTATTTAATGTACGAAGTTAATCGTCATTATTGCTTGACACATAATGGTGATATACATATTAGAAAACGGGATTTGGAGAAAAAATTTATTCCATTCTAATCATTTGCTAAACAAATATACAGATTTTTTAATGACGACTCATTGGTCTTGTGGTTAGTACCCCTGACTGCGAATCCATGGGTCCCGGGTTCGATCCCCGGCTGAGACGAACATCGATGTGATGAGCATTTGGTGTTGTGCTTAGGTCTTGGGTGTTTAAATATGTATTTATATGTCCATCTATCTATAATATGTATGTATATCCGTTGCCTAGTACCCATAACACAAGCTTCACCAGCTTAGCATGGGACTAGGTCAATTGGTGTGAATTGTCTTTAAAAAAAATTTTATATTGTTTGAAGGCTGTGCTGTTTGTGTATTCAAAGTATACGTTATTAAACAAGTAGTGTAAAACTCACCACATCGTATAATGTTCTAAGAAAAAAATCGATTCAGCCGTTAAATAAAGCAGACTAAAATCCTTGCACCCAGTAGCTATAAATAGAAAATAATCTCGTATTAAATATAGACAGGATAAATCTGCCTATCTATTCTCATTACCATTTCGCCACACAATATCGTTTAATAATGATTACACATAATTAATGTTTCAAAAAGTACATATTATAATTAAGATAATCAAAGAATAAAATTAAAATAGAAATACAACAACCAAAAATAAATTGTCAATATAATGTAGAGGATTATAATAATTAGTAGGTAATATAAATTCGATGTTTAATAAAAATGTTCTTCAGTATATTCTCTTTAAATGTCCTCCTGCAAACTTGTAGAGTCTCTTCTCCAGTACTTCTTCGTAGTAGTACGCCTTATTGAATTTATTGCGGACTTATAAGATTAGAATATCTTTAATATACAAGAACTTTTACTAATAAAAATATATATTGACAATATTGACAAACTTGATAGAAATATACAAAAAACATTTTAAATATTTGTGTGTTTATCTAAAAATTCTAAACATGGATGTTTTTTTCTGTGTTACTTGTTTTACTTTACGTTAACGAAGAGCCACCGGAGTTGAACAGCTTATAGAGACCGTCTAGTAAAAATATTTGATAAAAAAACATAGTTTATTGATTGGACTGAGAAAGTTTAAATCAATATATGTTATATATATATAGGTATGTATATAACCTTTAAAAAATTATAATAGGAAGACCATATGACAACTCATTTTTGTACATATACAAAATCATTAGCCATAATTTAAATATAACAACATTCCCTTATAAAAATATATATTGTCAACAAACTTGATAGAAATTTTTCATCATCGCTTTTAATACCATAATAATAATAATTTTAAACTTGCAATAGGATATTCATGGAACATGACGAGATACCGCGCTATCTTTCACCTCTTACGAAATGTTTTACTAAACGCGAGGTAAAAATTGAGATAATTCTAAGAATTATATAGATACGAAGATAGGAATGATATACGAGGACGAATGATATGTAACTCGTAAGAATTTTTCATAGATAACTACATAATAATGTCATCTAAAGAATGCGACTCGCTACAGTACATCTGTGTCTTATGTTTAATAATCGTCTATGGTAAATGCTTTTATTCTGTATTTTAAAAAAAGAAGCCCAGAAAGGCGCTTTTGCGTCTGTTTTATTTTTGTATAATTCTGCCTGTTCAAACAATTGCGCACGCATGACAAACGCTTAATTGTTCTTACTGCGAAAAGTCATAATAACATTTAATATAAAATTATTGAGAATATATTGTCTGTGGACATACAGGTCAGTGTTTGTTTAAAGAATAAAAGTATTAAATTGGACATAATATGATTTAATTATATATATGGACATTTTAGATGTCGATCTCACTATTATTGCATAGACTATAAATCGTATAAAGTACCTAGCAGTATCCATACTTTTCATTACTGCCATTAAAACAGGCGAAGGTAGGTCACAAATTTATTAAATTTACAACATTCTAGCAGAAGTGCCACCTATTGTCACGTGATAAATCGAATTTTAGTACAACAAAAAAACGGTATAGATTTACAATTGCTTAATTAGAAAAATACAAAATTAAATCTATTTAAATAACTTTCACGCGTTTCGGGTACTTTTCGGCATACATGGTCTGCGAGAGTTTCATTTCAATGTGTTCTACACGCGTTATTCATATAATGGGTCCTTAAATCAAAATTTAAGGCTGTGAGGCATTTAAACAGTAATAGTAGACAATAAGGCAAATTGCAATAATAATTGATAAGGTTTTTGTGGTCCGATTTTGGTTAAGTACGGAAATGATAAATCTATCCAAGTCAACAAATTGCTATTAGACAACCTTGAGGAAATCCCACTCTACGCTCTTTCGCGCTTGTGTAAATTATATATGGTGTTAAAATAAATACTTAACACAGCCCAAATTACGTGTATCGCTTATAATCCTTAATCAGACGCTCAAACATCAATTTTTTTTTAAGACAATACCCACCAATTGACCGAGTCCCATGCTAAGCTGGTGAAGCTTGTGTTATGGGTACTAAGCAACGGATATACATACATAGATAGATAGACATATAAATACATATTTAAACACCCAAGACCTAAGCACAACATCAAATGCTCATCACATCGATGTTCGTCTCAGCCGGGGATCGAACCCGGGACCCATGGATTCGCAGTCAGGGGTACTAACCACTAGACCAATGAGTCGTAATCAGACACGTTCATTTAATTTCAAATTTATGCGAGAGTAATAAGGACAAAATATGTAGTTTTAAAGCTATTTGATTTGACAGTACATGTGTATGTTTATTATTAAAATATAATGTTTTGGTAATTTCTAATCAAACTTTCACAAACAATCAAACTTTAACGCTTCTTTGAATAAGCTTAGAATCGAGACGATATAATATACAATTGCAATATATATTTGTGTATGTAAATACCGAAATGAGTGTATGACCTATGTACTGTTAATACTAGTTGTTTATTACCAGTCTTGATTATATACTTTTACAATTTAATTCTTTAACTGTTTTTATTATAATTACTTCCCACAGACACGTGTACGTCTCTAATGTAATAATTTATCGTAGACGTTAATTTTCTAAAACTTCGGTTAAATTTTAAAATATAAAATTACTACTAACGCAGGTTTTTTACGTTATAATTTATAGCAATCAGCGAGCTTATAATTATTATCTAATTCGTTAGCAATAATAGGACAGAATATATTTGTATTTTCAAATAAAAACCATATCTGAATTTTATACCGCCTTCGTTCGTAGCTTGTAAACGTATAGTGCATATGTTGGGTTCTATTACTGGCGATGAGGTTATTTAGCTTAGGTTGATTTATTTGCCTATAATGATAAATTAGCAATGTAAGAGACACGTAAATAATCTCCCAAATGACAAATTAACTTATATTTTAAAGACTATTGATAGTACTCATTTTATATGTAAGGTCTTGATTTGCATTGCCGTTAGTTCGTTCCTTAATGACTATTTCCTGACCCTTTTTTCTTAGACGAATTATTTCCGACTTTAAAATTAGTAAATTTTTACTGGACATAGGACCTAGAATTTCTTTTAGGGTCAATATAAGATAAATATATTCTTGTACTGCTATATAGGAGTCTTTACCTTGCAGACAAATTGAAAGACCTGATTTTAACAGTTCCATCAAAATTTTCCAGGAACAGGCGGAGTTGATATCGGCTATCGACTTTGAGAGCGTGACAACATTCGAGAGTCCCTACGTCGAGGCCATCAAGGGACTATGGGCCGACTCCGGTATTCAGGAGTGCTACGATCGCAGGCGGGAGTACCAGCTCACCGATTCAGCCAAATAGTAAGTGAAATATAATTACGTATTCATAAAATCACTTCATTACTCATGAACTAGATTCTAAGTTTTTTATTCAAACGTAGAAAAATATCGATTATCATAATTAAAAGACATTATTTGTGATTTAACTAATAGAATTATGTTTTTTAATTACTGTACTGTATCAAGACCTACAAATATGTATGACAATACCATTTTTATACGTTTACACGATTGATTAAAATAACAAACATCAATTGTCTAGCGAACATAAACTATGATTAAAGTCTGTAAATGTATCAATTATCATAATGACATCAGTATTTTCTTTCATAATAAACACAAGCATTAGGTATTATATGCCCACGTAATTTCTTCTAATATTCATCCAAATAACCACACAAAAATCTTAGCAATAAAAGTTCGATTCCCAAGGTGATGAAATTACTCGTAAATCTTCAAATTAACTCGAATAGAATACCTCAGAGAGGTATTTCCTACATTTCAGGATGCTTATTTAGATAATAAAAAGTCCACGGGTTCGATTCCCAAAGTGAGAACAGAAATGTTTATGATTCCGTATGTAAGGGACCGTTTTTCTATAGCTACTTGCAGGAGATTGATCGTGTCGCGGCACCAAACTACTTACCGACCGAACAAGACATTCTGCGCGTCAGAGTGCCTACTACGGGCATCATCGAATACCCGTTTGACTTGGAAGAGATACGATTTAGGTAAAATGGTGGCAAACTAATGCATGATCGGATCTCTTCTGCGGGTATGGGGCATCGCGTGCATGTGCTTTAGATGTTGCATGAATTTACAGCTATTTAAGTGATCTGGAGAGAATCGAAAAAGACGATTTTCTACCCACGGAGCAGGACATTCTCCGAGCTCGACAGCCGACTACAGGCATTCTTGAATATCCTTTCGATCTAGACGGCATTATATTTAGGTACGTTTGGACCGTAGCTTGCACGTTTTGATTAGATGGCTAAAGATTTCATAATAGGTTTTGGAAACCTTACAATAATGTAATCAGCTTATTATAGGCAAGGTCGGATACGGACCTCGTGTGACGCGGTAATCTTAAATACAATTATATTCTTATGTACGTAAAACATGCCATTTCTATATACGTACTGCTCGTTAGTAGTTAAATTTGCTAAATGGTAGATTGTCTTCCGAAGATACTCATTTGATGCCATACAAAAAATGTTGTTTAATCAAAATCACAGACGAATCTGATTCTATATTTGTTATGTCGTTATAGAAAAAAAAACAAATATCCTTTGTATACGTGTCCTTGCCAACGGGAATGGCTATAAACTTTGTTATTAGAAGTTAAATGTTATTAGTAAGTTTTCCTGATATTGTGTTAGTAATGTTTCTGGCATTATTGCACCAATAGATGATATTTGACAATTCCCTAGCGTTGTTTATAGGTGACCTCGGTTGTTTTACTTGATGTTTAGGTGCTTTAATGACGTCAAAAAAGCAAAACTTATATGAAAATTAAGAAAATTGTCATGATTAAAATTGCCAAATCCTAAATCACAATTAAAACTACTTTTATAATACGTTTCTTAAGCTCTAGTCTAAAATATTTAATTAAATTACAGTGTTTTTTTACTTTTATTGAACGAAAATATTAAATAACTTTGATTGTGTAATTTTATTAAACTATTTTGCCTATTAAATGGTCATTGCACTTGAAAATATTTAAATATTAAGAATTTAAATTTAATCCTGGGATTTACTATATTCGCGGATTACAATAAGTTCCTGTATTGATCCGTGGCAGGGCTATTAGCAATTTTGATACAAAGTATGTATAAAAAACTATCTAGTGAAATCATTTTATAAGATCATAGCTTATTGCTTAACAGCACAAGTAATGCTTAAGCCATCAACATTTGCTTTGTGATAATATCGCGCTTTCTATTGTAAGTTTGCGAATCAGGCATATTTGGTGAAGAGAAACTTTGATACTTTAGTTCGAATATGTTTGTTTTAATTACGAGGTTTTTTTATTAAATACGCCATATACTACATATAGGATAGCATTTTCCGTATTATCATCGCTTCGTTAGCTCCACGGCAAAGATAGGTAATTGTTAACAGTTTATTTGATATTGTTTAATTTCGCGATTGTATTAGAGTAATAAAGTCTTGTTATACCCATAAAGTATGGGACTTTCTTGTAACTATTTTTACAACTGTAAATTATTTCGGCCTTCTTGATAGTTTCATAATTAGTTTATAAAAAAATAATTTCTTCACTAAATCTGCCTGGAATTAAATTTTGAAAACATTGTAATAATTTTATGATCTTCAATGATTTCATTAGTCCCTGGTTTACTGAATTTATCGACGATGATTCGCTACTCTCCTGCATCCAAAGATTGACTGTAAAAAGGGAAACACACTGCTTTAGGTATTATAATCATATAATATGTGAATATTGTGAATAACTGTATAATAACAACAATACATTATTGAAAAATCGCGGTGGTGCTTTAACAGTTGGTGCTTAGTCGAAGCGCGGTTGGAAGTTAGTAGTTTGTAACCCAATTTTCCGAGGTTTATAATTTAAAATGTAAAATAATTAAATATATGTATGTTGTCGTTGTGGCCTGGTAGTAGGATTCATTATTTTATAAAATCAAATACCAGTCGAAGTTTGGCCGATTTGTTTATAGTATCACATGCAAAATAAAGTAATTTTTATTTATTACTACTAATACTTGATCTCCTAAATCTATCTTCTAACCATACCTACAGCCCTGCGATTCTGTAACTCACTAACTAACCAAATCGTAAAATGACTGCTTTACGACTGATTTGACCACGACCGCCGCTGCGAAAACCGCTGTGCGAGTTCGAAAAGCAGTTCAAAAAAATCTGTAATGAGTATCGTATCAAATCTATGTCGCCCTAATGCGCCGGCAAAAAGCAAAAAGGTTAATAAGTAAATCTCATAGCAAAAATTAAACAGAATTTCACGCGATTATTTTAAATATCTAATAATAAGGGTGTAAAATTCTAACGCTTCAACTAGGAGTTAGGACACGCACGATATGGCAAACATTTTGCTTCTATGCTATATAATTTCCCTACAAACTTTACGTCAAATAAATAAATAAATCAGTGGCGCTACAACCTTTTTAGGTCTGGGCCTCAGATTTCTGTATCTGAACGAAAATATTAAATAACTTTGATTGTGTAATTTTATGAAACTATTTTGCCTATTAAATGGTCATTGCACTTGAAAATATTTAAATATTAAGAATTTAAATCTAATCGTGGGATTTACTAAATTCGCGGGATCTACAAAATTTACGTAAAATAAAATAAATAAATAAATCAGTGGCGCTACAACCTTTTTAGGTCTGGGCCTCAGATTTCTGTATCTGTTGTATAAAATTTACGTACTTATCAATAACTGTTCGCTGTCGAGATATTGTTTATTACTCTTTATGATATACCCAGAAACGAGGCGTAAAAGGTAATGTAATGCCAGTAGTTGTTTTTAACGCTAATCTATGCTTTATTAACGTTGCTTTACTAATATTGATACCAGTCTCTATAACTTCTTTACTGTTTTAAGGGCTATAAACTAAAAAAAACCTGAAACCGCTACAATCTTGTACAAGTCTTTAGAACATTTTCTATTTAATAAGCCGTAGATTTTGATATATAAAGAAATGGCGGTTTTCCTAACTATATTACACTTCACTGTACAAGAAAGTGTGTGAAGTTGATATAGAGGGAAAGTTCCAGTCGTAGTATGGACACATGAACTATTAAAATTTAAAAAAAAGCACAAGCTATAGAGATTGGTTAGGTAGGATTTTTTTGTATTTCTCTGCTTTGTGTATTGCTAATGCTAGTTGTAAGTTTATACTAACATATGTTTGTTTCTCTATACGTGTTTTATGTAAACTTTATATATAGTAAGTAAAAATGGGTGATTTTTATATTTGTTTGGTGATAAAAGATATAAATTGATTTAATTTTCAATCTTTTGACATTTTTTTGGCAAACTTTTTAATTAAGGAATTTTTCGTAGAATTTATATTTTGAGGAATATAGTAAAGCTACTGTTAACTAATTTTAACTTGGAGGCCTCAAAATTAAATTGTGGCTTGTGATACGATACTGAACTCTGGTCATTAAGTCTTAAGAACCCAAAAATTACAGTTTGTAGCCAAACATCAACGAGTTTTCTAGTGTGAGGAAATCTTGATTTCTATAGATTTTGTGATAATAATAATTTTATGTATAGAATGGTGGACGTCGGCGGACAAAGATCCGAGAGAAGGAAGTGGATTCACTGTTTCGAAAATGTCACATCCATCATTTTCTTAGTAGCACTTAGCGAATACGATCAAATTTTATTCGAGTCTGAAAATGAGGTGAGTAAAAAAAAATTCTATTAAAAATTATCATAGAAAATGTTTTTGCAGTTCGCCCATCGAAAGTACATTTGCTACATTTTTTTTTTTAAACTTCACTGTACTGTTTGAAATCCGGGCATAAATAAGTTCATTACATACATAAATAAAATAATAATAAAAATAAAATAAAAAGCCTTTTATTTCTTGCTAAGAGATATACAAAATAACATAGGTTTACATACATACACTGTATTAATCGCTTGTTACGATAGCTATACATCTCTGCTTCATTGATGTTAGAACCATATAACCTGACTCATATCATTGTTTCCGGTAATCGAACCCTATAGTTCTGGGTGTTGCGTACTTAAATTTTTTTGACGCAAAGCTAGCTATTAATAATATGTATATTAGTATCAATACTTAATCACAATTGAATGCAATTTCAGAATCGAATGGAAGAATCAAAGGCATTGTTCAAGACGATCATCACGTATCCCTGGTTCCAGCACTCGTCGGTTATTTTGTTCCTCAACAAAAAAGATTTGCTCGAAGAAAAAATCATGTATTCGCATCTCGTCGACTATTTCCCCGAATACGACGGTATGTGCTCATTAATATTGTATTTTTAAAATTGGTCACAATTGTTTTCTTACAGAGAATCAACAATAATTGTCCCCCAATATGTTTCAGCTATTTCATGCAGAGGTTTAATTATAATGAAACCCTAATATAACCTCGTCATTAAAATAGCGGTAGGCCTTTTTGCATTTATCGCCATCTGTTGGTTTGAGATGATAAGATAGTCTTAGCCAGTTATACACTGAAACGTCAAACTTGGTTTGGCAATCCGGTTTGTATTATTTATTTGACCCACAAGTTAGGTCAACACACATACATCACGTCTGTGTGTTACAGTTGTTGTAATTGATATGAAGAGCAGTGTTTGCCAGTACTTCAGCGTACGACTATCATCTCAGGTCGTAGGGTCGAACCCCGACCGTGTACCGCACCGTACAGTATGGGCGCACTTCACACTTGCTGGTACGGTGAAGCAAAACATTCACCTTCCTCCAACACGCCTTAGAGCCAGAAAGTCGGCGGCGTGTGTTAGGCTGATCACCTACTTGCCTATTAGGAAAAGCAAATGATCACGAAACAAACAGAAATCAGAGGCCCAGACCTAAAATGATGTAGCGCCACTAGTTTTTTTCGTAAGTGATTTGTAAAAAACACGTGTGTGTTTTCTTCATTTACATAACAAACGTAAATATTATTTAAAATATCACGTATTTATAACAAAATTAATTTAGGAAATAAAATCTTAGATAATTGTATGAGTGACTTTATCAGGGCCGAAATGCGATCCGGTCCCTGCGCGGGAGTATATACTTAAGAAATACCTCAGAGAGAACCCGGACCCCGACAGGACGTGTTATTCGCATTTTACCACAGCCACAGGTTTATATCGTGTAGTATGCTAGACGTGTGCGCTAGTACGATGTGTACGCGTACATATTTTAAGTTTACGTACGTTAACTTGGCTAGATTAAGCAATTAAGTTTGTTCGCTAAGTTTATCTTCGCTGGTGAATTATTGATTTAAATAGAATTATTTAAGTACTGTTTCGTCGCTTCACTAAAATTACAAATCAATTTTACATGCAAAAATCTCGTTAAGGAAGTTTTATTTGTCGAGATTTTCCAATATAGTTGTTGGTTTTTTGGAGCTTTATACAGTACTTGAACAATTTTTTTAAGTCATTAAAGATTAGTAAAGCGATCATAGTTAACGCTAGTTGCACTGTTAGGTCCGCAACGCGACGCCAGCACTGCGCGTGAGTTTATTCTGCGAATGTTCGTCGATCTGAATCCCGACGCTGAGAAAATTATTTACTCGCATTTCACCTGTGCGACGGGTAAGTTTTTTATTTTTTCATGAAATATAACAAAGATGGTATAAAAATACGTAGGCAATTTTTTCCGTCAATTTTGGAACTATCATTGTAAGCTGTAACTTGATATATATGTAATATTTAAGATTCCTTCAAGATTATGTAAAATCATATTCTATATTTTGTCTTTATATAATGGTAATGTGAATACTTATACACAATTTTTTTCAGTTAAAGGAATATTACATATTCATCACAGATTTATTATCATTGACAGTTTTGTTTTGTTTGTTAACCGTACCAAAATACGTTTAAAAAGATTTATTTTGATTTAGTAATATAAGTTCTAGTGCGTTTTGAATATTCAAGGATTGCGTAAGTGCAGTGCAGTTGGTAAGTCGTTTATTATTTAGATTTTGCGCTAAAATTGAAGTAGCTTGCTTTGTGTGTGTATATAGAGTATGTATGTGTATATTATTTTTATATATATATGTGTGTGTATATGTATTTTATATGTCCAACAGTAGTATTGATAAAGCGCCGACGTCCTTTTTAATTATTCCTTTTAAACATTAAATGTATGTTTCATCTAAATCGGTTTAACAAGATGGTGTAAGCCAAGTTTTTTTTTTCAAAATCTGGCAAGAGTGATAAGGACAAAATCTTTTTGTGATAGTATGTTCATTAATATATGGTTTATATGTATTTTTTTCTGCCATTCTTAGGATATTATTTACTTCTATTTATTTTTTATATTTTGCATGCTGCTTTGGATATTCATAAAGACACTGAAAATATTAAGTTAGTGTTCTGTGCCGTAAAGGACACAATTATGCAATCAGCGCTAAAAGAATTCAATTTGGCATGATGTGGTTGTTTAGTTAAGGTGTTTAATAATAAATATTTATTGCGTATTTTTTAATATTCTTTTATTTGCCCTAACAACTCTGCATGAAACAAAGGTAAGGATTTTATCTATTTTTTGCATACAATATCTTTTATTTCTAATTTAATGCTTCGCATGCTGATTTCAGCGCAAAATCTAAACAAAAAACAAAGACTAATTTCAATCTTTACTAAAGAACTCTCACGTCTCTTTCTGTCATTGTGTCTACGCTGTGTTTAAATGAGACAGATGACGACAAAAAAAAGGTTGGAAGTAGACTAATTTAGAATCTATAACTGCCTCATTTAACATGGGTCCCAAACCATCTTAGGAAGCAAACGTGAGTGAAACATGAGTGACGTTTGAATTGTGCTTGCAGACACCGAGAACATCCGATTCGTGTTCGCGGCGGTGAAGGACACGATCCTGCAGTCCAACCTGAAGGAGTACAACCTGGTGTAAGGCCGCGTTCGGCGCCCGCACAAATCTGTGATTGTGTATAACACGTAATTTAAACATCATCATTTCACGACAAAATGTAAAAATTCGCGAACTGATCGGGTGGACGAAAGTTATTCATCTTAAACAGATTTATGACAAGTAAGGTTAGATTGTAAGTCATTTAACCTAATTAATGGGCACCGGCGGGCGGTGCCGTTTCAGGACCTTTTTGACATGTTTTTTTATGATGAGGTAATTCACAATTTATGTACGTGTCTGTATCGGTGAATATTAAATTGTGCATTTTTTTTAAAGCGAGCGGCGAGTCGTGGCCTCGCCGTCGCTGCTTTTAGTCATTGTTTTAGGATTTTTGTAAAGTTTGTTGCCATAATATCTTTCTACTAGTATACGTGAACGTCCAGAGGAATGGATTCGAACAAACTAGTCGGTCGAAGGGCGGCCGCGGCCCCTTCGTATTGTATATCGTATTTATTTAAGCGACGAAGCCTGTCCTTCCTCCCTTACTACAGATTCTCTTTTCGTTTTGTACATTGGAATTCTATTCATTGACATGTGTATCGTTTGAGCTGTTTTTCTAAGAAATTAATTGACGTAAAGTTTGTTTTACTGAGGCTTCGCCTTCGCGACGGTGTCTCTCCTCACGTCTGTTCGAGAGTCGGAGCCGACGGGCGTACGTTAGTTGTGTAAGGACATTTTTAAATGCATTTGATATAAACTTTTTTTACTAGGAACCCAATACGATGCGATATCTGTTAAACTGAAACTGATGTTTTTTGCACGAAAGCTTAACACGGAATGTAATATATTGTACATTTGGGTCTAAATGTGCCGAGTGAATTGAGCTGACGGGTCAATGCCGAGTTTTGCTATTGGCACACGATTGACACTCGATGTCGTTGCGGGCTCTCACCGAAGCGCGAACATATTATACGTTGTTTTTGATCTTCCATATTTTAGAGAATATTTTTATTATTATATGCTTAATTTAGTGTGTTGCTTCGTGTTTACGGTTAGTTATGTTATGTATAGTAAGGAAACCGAGTTTCTATTTCGAACATGTAACTTATTTGTATTAACTTATTTGTTGTTGTGACTCTGTAATATTCTTGGTTATTTTAAGCGAGGACCTATACCCGATACTGTCAATAGCAAAACTGTTTGCTTCTCGAGATACATACATCTGTCCGAAATGCTCAAAATCATGTGAATTTGGAACTTAGCGCACAATATTGGAGTATTTCTATTCATGTTACCCATTGCAATCTCTGTGTATGCCCTGTACATAGTTGTTTGTACAGCGATGTTTATTTCTGTTCGGCGCACGGTCAATTCCTAAAATGCTTGCGTGCCGAGCGATTCCACCGTCTTTGACAGTCGCTTATATATTTTTGTTATACTTATTGTTGAATGCGTATATATTTTTATTTAGAGGTGGGCACCGTGTGCCTCGCGAAGCGTCGGAGCGTTAACGATGACGTCAATTTCATGAGATTGTTTTATTGTAAACCAAAGATATAGCAACTTTATTAAATTCTGTTTCGATTTTTATTTACAGTCTCTTAAATCGACGTCACTGGACTATTCAGATAACAGTACATTAGTGTACGTATAGTCTACGCTGGGTCCTAGGGAAACTATCGTATACCTACTATAACGAAACTGGCCAATACGAGTAGTAATCGTTTAATTTTCTATGACTATTTGATCTTTAACTGTCCGTTTTAATAAATTTTCCCTTGTTTACGCGATTGTTTACTTAGGGTCCATCCATTCTCACAGGCTTTACTTGTAAATGTGAAGCATAAATTATACGACAGTAACGCTAGTTTAACGGACTGATTATTTAATTATAAACCTACTTATAAACACCAACACAGAGGACCAATAAGAATATCTTAAAATTATCTCTTATTTTGGTCGTATAGTATATGTCGGAATATTAATTGCTCGAGCACAAATTATTTTAAGCTTCACTAAGTTACCCTTCAAGCACAAATGACAGAATGAGATTTTATTTATACGTGTTAATTTATGAATGTTGAGATGCGACTCGAGATGGTCTCGGCACGCAGCGCCTGCGCCGAACGATGCCGATCTTCCTTTCAATGACTGAATTTACCGGTGTGATTTTTTTACGATTGGGCGATAACTACACAATATTGCTAAACTATACTATAGTCTAACGTTGCTTTACCTTTTGCGTGAGATTGTGAGAATTTTAGCTTAAGTTTCGACTGAAGATGGATGCCTGTATGTAATATTGTAAATTATAATTTCTCATAAAATATAATTTTTTTCAGCTACGTTGTTTGTTTTCTTTACTACGACATTTAATTTAAGATTTAACCTTATATAAAATCCATGGCCCTTTCATAGAAACAATTAAGTAATAGCGTTTTACATTTCATTATTTTACAGCAGTCATTTCATTTATGGAACTGATTTTACCATATGATAGCACTGCTCGTTTTGCGTGAAACGATGCAAATTATCATTGAACATTTTATAGAACGAGCATGACGTTCATAGACAGACCTTCACCAGACAATTGTTCTGTTTTTGACACGCTCGCAAAAAGTGCGGCAGATGTGGCTTTAAACAATTTTAGATGGCAGTACGCCTCGTTAATCCTATATAATCCGGCATTTTTCTGTGGTGTTAATGTTTTCTTAAAATTTTATCAAAAAAGCATAATCATAGGACAGAGCACATTCAACCCATGGGTTTTGGAAAACACTAAACAATTCGTCTTATTCATAAGTGATTTAACCGATCTGTTAGATTTCTTGGACTGGTTGAAAACGCAAAGATTTAATAACACAGGTAAATATCTGGTAATATGTAACACAATAGCTGGATGGACCTGTGATGAATCTATTGCCGTTAATTTGCTTTGGGAATATAGGATGGCAAATGTTATTTTTATCAAATACGACGACTTTGAAAAGCCAATTGGTTTTACCTATTTCCAAGATTCCACATGTCGCAACGGCCCACCGATAGAAGTAGAAAATTGGAACGCATGTATCCGTTCCGAAAATTCAACAAAATGCCAGGATATGTTTCCTATAAAATTTAAGAACTTGCAGCGGTGTCCGTTAATTGTTTCAACGTTTGAACAAATCCCATACATGATGCTAGAGAATGGAACTCCGACCGGGGCCGACGGTGATCTTCTAAGAGTTATCATCAAGGCCTTGAACGCAAGCCTTATAATGGTAACACCAAAACTCGGCACTGGTTGGGGGAAACTCGAAGAGAACGGTACTTGGTCGGGCTCTCTTAGTGATGTTTACTACGGCTGGGCCAACTTTTCAATGACATCAGCCAGTATCACCCTTCATCGATATAGATATTTTCAAATGTCCAAAGATTATAACACTGTCACGATTGTCTGGATCACGCACCCCTCAAACCCAGAACCGTCATTATTTAAACTTTTGAGGCCATATAGGAAAGAAGCTAAAATACTTTTGTGTTTAAACTTTATTGTTATCATGATCGCGGTTGCCATCTTCAAAAGTAAGTATTGGACAAGTATTCGAAATAGGTTTAAAATTAATGATATACCTGATGGGATTGTCTTTTATTCTTGGGAAATCTGTATGGGCTTGCCAGCGTCTAAGTTGCCGAAAAAATGGAGTTTGTTGTATTTAACACTCCTGTGGATATTACATTGTTATTTATTGAGAACGTTATACCAAGTTTACCTTATAAGCTCATTACAGTCTGATGTGCGCATAAATGGCTTTGTGCGTATTGAGGATGCCATTGCTGCTGGTTATCCATATGGAGGAGGTCTGGCTCTTAAAGATTATTTCATAGACAATCCTTTGATCTATAACAACTATAAAAATATCGAAAGTAATCAAGTATATCCGATAATGAAAGAGCTATCTAAAGGCTTAAAATTCGTCGCAGCCGTTAGTTTTGAGGCTACCAAAGTGTTTCTTAGAAAACCAAAAAGAAAATTGCACATCTTGCCTGAAAGAATTATAAAAAGCCCTACAGTAATATTTTTTAAAAAGTATTCTTCGTTAGCACAATCTATTGATTCAATTTTGACACATCTGCTAGAAGCCGGGGTAGTTCAGAAAATTTATAAAGATAATAGTTATCTTCGATTTGATATGGATAAAGACGCCCCCAAACCAATAACATTACAAGACTATTCTGGTTGTTTTATGATATTAGGAGGTGGCTGGGTAGCTTCCTTAATTGTGTTTTCAATTGAAAAATATATGTATCACAAAAAACATACACTTATTATGCATAAAAGGAAAGTCTGCCATTAAATCAATTTCATTTAAAGCCCGTAATGGTATGACATAGTAATGATAGTTTATAAATGTAGAAAATCACACTAAGTGACTCCTTAATAATAATAAAATGTGATTCGTACAATAAAGCCTTTTTTTTCAATTTACCCAAAAATGATGAATAGTAAGATAAGTGTGTTTCATCGTTTAGATAATACATTAATAACAATTTTATCTGTAACATCAGTTTATTATTTTATAGATTAATGGGCTTTCTGTCACTTCACTTATCAGCATAAAATATTGTACCAATCCCTAATGAAATGCATATATTTTCTAGTTAGTTATCAAAATCATTCAGACTTAATGTGAATTGTATATTGTTTAGGCCGTGTAGCGAACTTTTGAATAAAATGTTTGAAAGATATCCGGTTGAACAAATAATAGAATTAATGGCACAAAATGCTGCTCAAGTTGCTTACCATAGCTTCAAGTGGCAATACACAACATTGATATTATTTAACGCTTCATGTTTATACGGACTTGACGTATTTGTTAAATCATATGACAAAAATATTAAACTATACAATATGATGGAATCCGTACCGGATTTAAAAAGTGAAGATGTTAACCAGATCATCTTATTCGTAGCTGATGTGGCAGATGCACAGGCGTTTTTAAATGTAATAGAAAGACAAAAACTTAAAGCAAATGCTAAATTTATAATAATTTGTGAACACAGTAACGAATGTGACGAGACTCAAGCCGTAAAAATACTGTGGACTTATAGAATTTTTAATGTAATATTTATTAAAAACGAAGATTCTTTAATAAGTGGCTATACATACTTTCGAAGTGAACGTTGCGATCACCCAACACCCCGGAGGCTTGAACATTGGGACAAATGCATTGAGTCTTCTGAAAAAGTTATTAAGCTTTGCAAGAAGCATATGTTTCCACAAAAATTCAGGAATT
The DNA here is from genome assembly GCF_905475465.1 of Pieris napi. Classification (NCBI taxonomy): domain Eukaryota; kingdom Metazoa; phylum Arthropoda; class Insecta; order Lepidoptera; family Pieridae; genus Pieris; species Pieris napi. The sequence continues at coordinate 5,949,522 of NC_062236.1, read as the reverse complement.
TTCACCGCTGTCCCTTGATTGTTTCGACATTTGAACAACATCCCTTCATGTACATTAACGATGGTGTACCGTATGGTGCTGATGGAGATTTGCTGCGTTGTATAGTGCATACTCTCAATGCAACGCTTGTCCTGATCTCACCGCGTGATGATGACGGCTGGGGTAGTTATGAGAATAATACTTGGACTGGTTCTCTTGGTGATGTTTACAACGACCTGGCTAATGTTTCTATGACATCAGCTTCAATCACTTTCAATCGATTAAAATACTTCGATATGTCTATAAATTATAATTCTTTGGATTTGGTTTGGATCACGCATCCGTCAGAATTTGAATCTTCATCGCTTAAGTTGCTAAAACCGTTTACAAGAAAAGCCAGAATGCTCTTTGTAGTTTCATTAATGATTCCCCTTGTTATACACATCCTTTTAAAATTGAGAATTATGGATAAGGTCAAGACAAGATTCAAAACAGGTTTATCTTCTGATTCTTTTTTTATGTATGCATTACAAATAAGTTTGGGTTTTTCGGTAACCAAGTATCCGAAGAATTTTTATAAACACGTGTTTCTATTTTGGGTATGGTACTGGTTCTTTGTAAGAACATTGTATCAAGTATACCTTATACATTCCCTGCATACAGATATACCTCTTAATACTATAAATACTTTAAGTGATGCTATCGAAGAAGGTTACCAGTATGGAAGCAGTCCATCTATAAGAGATTATTTTGTGGATGATCAATTTATATATAAAAATTGGGTTTTTATAGACACCAATGAAATGTTTCCTACTATGATAGATTTGACTAAAGGTAAGAAATTTGTCTTTGCTATAAACTTGGTGTTCGTTAAATTGTTTAGGCGAAATACGCGTCTATCATTACGTATTCTGCCACATAAAATATTGAATAGCCCGACAGTATTGTTTTTTAAAAAACATTCGTGTTTGACTCACGATGTTAATCATGTATTAACGCGCCTTTTTGAAGCTGGTATACCAGATGCATTATATGAAAACTACATTTATAGGCCTAAACAAGAAAATAATACACAAGAAGTACTTTTTTTTAAACATTTTCATACTTGTTTTACAATATTGGTATTCGGTTATATATTATCCATCGCTGTTTTTGTATTAGAGAAACTGTTTGGCGCAGATTGTAAAATATTCAGAAATATCTATCGGTAAATTAACTTTTCACAATAATTCTTCCTTGTTGCGTGTCTTTAGCTTATATTTCTTGTACTAAAATGTATGTTATTCTATCACTACTAATCACCATGAATAAAAAATAATCACTAAATGTCGTATGTAATTGATAGCTTTTCGTAAATTATGAAGCATAATAACTATCCTGCTTTATTAATTATTTTGTAAGTATTAGGTGTTTAAAATTTTTGATAGTAAAGAGTTGACTAACGAACACCTTTGAAACTGCTCTCCAAGTATACTAACGTTTAACTTAAATTATTGATAAAAAATTTAAAAATACGAAACTTAATTAAGTAAAAAAATTTTTAATGAAAGCATTCGTATATGTACAATTTATTCGGCTAGTTTAAAATGTCTGGTGTATTAGAAAAAGCTATTATAGAAAGTTTAAACACTGACAAATTAGCTGAAAGTGCTGGATATATTGCTTATCATACATTTAAATGGCAATTTGCAACCTTAGTTTTATTTAACGCAACCTATTTATATGGAGTTGGTGTTTTTGCGAAAGTATACGGAAAAAAAGTTAGGTTGAACGCTATTTCAAAATCCATGAAAGGTAATCTTTTCATAGATGACACAATACAATACGTGCTATTTTTAAACGATATTCCAGATATTGTTTTGACGTTAGAAGCACTGAAATTGCAACAATTTGACCCAAACGCTAAATTTATTATCATATGTTTTAATGAAAATGAATGTGATGAGAACGAAACTATACCAATGTTGTGGAGTTACAAAATCCTAAACGTCATCTTTATCAAATACGAAAATAATGCTGTAAGTGGCTATGTCTATTTTCCAAATGAAGATTGTGACCATCCTACGCCTGAAAGAGTTCAAAATTGGGAAGACTGCATTCATTCATACAAAGATAGTAAGCAAGTTTGCACAACACGAAGTATTTTTCCTCTAAAGCTAATGAATTTCCATCGTTGCCCGCTAATAGTTTCAACCTTTGAATTGAATCCATTTATGTTGATTAAAGATGGCATTCCATCCGGAACAGATGGTGATGTGATGCGAATTACTGGAGATGCTGTCAATGCAAGTCTAGTTGTCATCTCACCAAGTGATGGCAAGGGCTGGGGATATCTTGTCAACAATACATGGATTGGTTCTCTTGGTGATCTTGACAAAAAATTAGCAAACATTTCCTTTACTGGTTCCGCTACCATGAATTTAGAACGCTACCACGATTTTGATATATCTACGATTTTTAACACAATAACCATGGTCTGGCTAATTCATCCATTGAGATTAGAATCGTCTTCAGTAAAACTATTAAAACCTTTTACTGCCGGTGCATGGTTTTTTATATCGATAACATTCGGGATCTTCGTTTTATCACATTATTTTATCGATCACAGTGTTTGGAGAATCTTTAGTAAAGTGAAAAGAATTGATACATTTTCTCATTATTTTATTGCCTATACAGTCCAAATAACTTTGGGCGTGTCCGTTACCAAATATCCTGTAAACTTATGCAAACATCTGATTTTATATTGGATTTGGTATTGGTTTCTAGTAAGAACACTTTATCAAGTTAACCTAATATATTTCTTACAAACTGATGTTAAAGTCGATACTATTCACAATATTCAAGATGCCATAGCTGAAGGATATACATTTGGAGGCGGTAAACCTCTTAAAGAATTTTATTCAAATGACCCATTTATTTACAATAATTGGAAATCTGATAATAGTACCGATTTATATGCTAATTTGGGGCGTATAATGACAGGTGGGAAGTTTACATACGGGGCGAATACGGTATTCGCAAAAGTATTTCAGCGTAACACTCATCTGGAGATTCATGCGCTTCCCAAAAAAATAGTAGAAAGTTACTCAGTGGTTTATTTTGCAAGGAAGTCCGCAGTGACGCGTCCAGTTAATTTGGTGTTTGCTCGATTATTTGAAGCTGGAATCGTGAAAAAAATATTTGAAGATTATACCTCTACTTTGCCTGAACCTCAGGAGAACGCTAACATTCCCCTTACGTTAAACCATTTTACAGGATGCTTCGGAATATTAATATTAGGATGGGTTTTGTCTTGTATCGCATTTATTTTTGAGATACTTAACAGTATACGATTGCGTAAAAAATTGTTAAATGTTTATGTGCAATAAATCATGTAATTATAAAAAAATACGGGGTGTTTTTATTTCCGCTTGGAACTAATTCTGACATTCCACAGGCATAAAATGTATATATATATTTGTGTACACTATTGAATAACCAATTACAAATTTGCAATAATTTATAATAAACTATGTATTGAATAAAACATATTTTCACAAATTAAATACTTGTATCTTCTATGCCGTTGTAATTTTTTAATGATTTCACAATCAAAGGAATACAAACGACCAGGTAAATATATTTATTTATCTATTTAAGTTAGGCCAGCTTACCGAAGTTTAAATACATATGTACAGGAGATATTTTAATCACACGTTTAGCAGTAGTTAAGTATATCAGCGGTGGTGCAGGGTTTAAGACAGCATTCATCAGCCAACCCGCCCCTTTTGTATCGGTTCCAATCAGCACTTATAGCGGCACGACGCCCTCCCCACATGAGTTCTTCAATCCATTTATCGCCACTTGCTAATGCCGCTGTAAAATCAGTTGATTAATTACAATATATTTGATAGATGCAAGTATATCGAAGGTAGATTAAAATGGCGAGATTTGTTAATTTAGCCAGAGTTTAAAGTTAACATGATTCCATTTATTTTCTAAACAGCCTTTTAAAGAAATAAAAAATAAACATGAAGGTATATAATAAAATGTACTAACCGACTATAGATTGCGGTGACGCTCGTTTAGAAACAAACTCAGCGCCATAGCAAACTAACACTCTGGCATTGGCAAGTTCCCTTCCACATAGAACCACAGGTGTTTCCTGATCGGCTCGTGACATCGTCATCACACATAAAACTATCACTGCAAGCTTCATGTTCCAATTCTAAAAGTATTAATAAAAAATCCATATAATACTGAGAGCAATCTACGCCCTTGTCCTTTAAGCAATCTATCAAGCCTATTAAGTCGGTTGTTATGCAAGGTACGTCTACGAAAAATAGAGTAAAAACTTGTCAAAATTAAAAAGACTTTATAGCTAAGTAACTAGCAATTGTATGCATGTAAAAACGTTTGCCTTTTTTAGTATTTTAATTCTTACCATTAGATAAAAGCTTATTTTAAGATGTAGCTTCTCTAGGTATTGAAATGTATGCCTTGATATGATAATATTGGGAAGCCCAGGTTTATATAGAGCGCTTTAAATTTTAATATTCCTATTCCATGATCATGTTGCATAGGCTAGCGGGAAGCGGATCGAACCCTATTAAATTACTTCTGTTATGAAAATTCTTGTTTGTATCTGAAGCTTCAGTTATCCTTTTAGTATCCTAGTCTACCTTATTATTATTTAATGTTTTTAATTTATTAAAAAAATTACCGTCGGTAAATATGAAGCCGGTTTGCTTACGTCGTTCTGTTAGCTACGTTGAAAACGTCAAAAGATACTGTGCAAACATGTATATAGGCATAGCTTAAGTAACGGTTGTTATTATTTTAGCAAGTTAGATTAGTTTTTACTCAGGCTTTCCCTTCCGCTGTTAAACACTTAAAGCTATCGGTTGAGGGCCTGATTTTGCAAAACACCGGTCGAGTGAAACTAAACAATTTAGCTAAGCGCTAAGAAAGTGCCTGAGTGCGGCGTTTAAGAATGCGCTTAAAATGCGCTTAGCTAGCAAAATTTATTATTTTACCCGCGCGTCCTTCTCCACTCGTCTTAGAAATGACAGCAATCACCGCGGAGCAACGGTCGCACATCTACAGGGCTGGGTCACTTGAGGGCATTCTGTACGATTCGTAGTATATGCAATACAGTTAGATAAAATAGTCATATTCGGTTTACTATTTATATCTATACTTCTACCGAGTGGGTGACGAATAGAGATTGTGAATATAACCAGTGTCGGATTAACCACGTGGCGAGAGTAAAAACTGCTACGGACGGTACACGCAAAATTGGGCCTCGGTTATCCAAATCTGCATTCTGCATCTGGCTAAGTATTTTTTTTTAATTGCTAGACCCAACAAAGCTATTTCGAAATGTAGGTAGGTTTGAATGTAGAAATTAATTAACACCTAACAGCGGCAAATAAAATTGTATACGTATCATGTTCAATAAAATCATCAAATAATATCTGTTTAGCTTACATTTACTGGTTTGTTTTGAAATTAATTTAAATCTTTCTTTTATTATATATATATATCTTACTAACACTAAATGCTAGAGGTTAGATAGATTTAATGTAAAGGTATTTTTTTTACTAGTTGTAATTATAACGTAAACTCGTTAAATTATAATTGGCGCAAAGAAGCGTAGTGTTCTCGTCTTAATGAAGCGATAGCGACTGACCATAGAGAAATAATATAATGTACTGGGAACGACTGACACTACAAACAAACGTATGCCCGAAGTTCGCGTGACATAAGATTCAGTGTTTCGCTTAACAAAAATGAAGTAAGCGCCAAATGCTTTTTATTTAAATAAGTCGTAAAATAACAATATTTAATCAAATCCTTAGTAATAGCTCTAGATCAAACTAATGTAAATAAATACATTTTAGGCTCAATAAAACACGCCATAATTGAATACTATCTAAAATAACAATTAGAAGTTACCTAGTGATTTTTTTTTATATGTAATTATAGACTTAATTTGTAGTGTTTTTCATCAGATTAATATCAAAATGATAGTGAAATAGCAATAAGTTTTTTTTATTCAAACGTCATAAACACATATAAAATTTAAATCTATGATGAGTGGTTTTGATTTATGGCCCCCTCTTAAGTAGAAATTATTGTTAGTAGGTAGTCTAAGTTGATATGTTAGTAAAATTCTTGTTTGGCATGTATGCTGTAACTAAATAAATTAGTGTGCTTTTTACAACCTACTGTGTAGTTTGCAAGCTTGACTATAAATTAGCCGTCCTACCCAAATTTGTCTGGAAGCTTTTAAAGGTGTAGAGATCTGCCAAGTAAGCATTGAATATTTTTGTACTTGCTATGTACATCACTATAACCACACCCGAACTGTCACTCCGATTACTCATTTATCTAGAATCCTGCGTCTAAAATTATCATATTCATGTAATTCATGGAACCCTGTGAAACAGCGTCTTTTCTCCTGAAATTATTAATTCATCTTATTAATTCTCCCAAAATAACTAACCTTGAGACATGACGCATCTAAGCAAATCTAAATAATTCTAAATTTAACATCAAGTACCAGACATGTACTAAATGTTTCGGATTGGAATGCCAGCAAGGGTAAACTTATAACATTACAAGCTTTTTAATTTCCTTTAAGAAGAATTTCAGAAGTCCTATATTACGATGTTGGTGGTGTTTGAAAACCACGCCACAATAGCTCGACTCGTGTGGTGTGAGAGTTATGGAATATAGACTTGACCTGTGCCTGGACCACATTTATATTATATCTACCGAAGGTAGCTTAGTGGAGGAAGCAAGCACTCTTACAATTATTATTATTTAGATTAGAAATTCGATGTATACTTTTTGTTGTTTTTGTTTAACAAATAAACCTTGTTATGAATTCCCTTAATCTATAAGCTACGAAAAGAAGTACCTTACGAAAGTTATACGAACTTGTTAGAGAAATTTGATATATTATTAATAAGCTATACACTATATTTTCGTGATGGTATTTCGCAATTTTTAGTACAGCTCACTCGATGTTGGCATAGCTTTTGAATTACCAAAGATATTACTTTAAAATGCAATTATTGATCGGATTAGCCAAGGGTAGGTAAATTTAATAACTAGAACGTTTGATGTACTATCAAATATAATACACAAAGAATCATGTCGCAGCTTACATTTAAAATTGAAGACGACTAAAGACAAGCTTCTTATTCTTTTAATCATTATAAACAGTAAACTAATATTTTTTTGGCTTATTAAATAAAAACTAGAAAAGTTTTATAAATTTTATTGTCAGTTGTGCCCGAAGTGCTATTCGATTATTTTACCCACATCTAAATATATCCAAATATTAATTTAACCACGAATTAGATGAATACTGTTGGAAGAATCTCGTCGTTACACCAGTGTCGCGGCTACGAAACTCACTACTGCATTTCATACTTATGCCAAATCTATGAGATGTGATTGTTTAATCTACGCTTTCCTTACGCCTACACCACAAATCCAACCGTATTTATCTATTTCGTGGATTTACATTATATCACTTTATTTGCTTGTTAATTTTATTGACTGAATCCCGCACTTATAAAAAGTTCAAGTCCAAGTTAAAAAAAAGTCTGTTCTATCAATTCATGGAATGCCTTTGCTAAAGTGATTCTAAAGTCTTAAGGTTTAATTAACCAAAGATATGGGGGTTTTCTTTAATGACTTTGGAGTTCTCGGGGCAGTACAAAATGATGTTGCTGATCGTACATGCCTCCACACAGCACTCAGTCGCGACTTGCCTACGCAAGCGACGCCATTTCTCTTCAGCTAGAAACCGACGTCTATTCACACTCTTCTGAATATCGCGCGGTGTGAGTTTTTCTAGAACAGAAAAAATAAAGACAACTAATTATACGTAATATTCTATTTTTAGCTTTTAATATGTTTAAAAGAGGTTGTAACGCATGCGCACGGGCAATTCCTTAGTTCAAGTTTGAAGTTATACAGTTTACGTAAAATCAGTGAAGTGAATTATAGTGAATCAAGTCATCATTGGAGTGTTTAATTTCCTACCCTAAGAACTAGATCAACTACCGCTTACACTATTTAGACGTACAGTTTGAATCTAAACCGCTGGGGCGTGGGATCATGTATTTGCATGTTTTATTTAAATTTTTCTAAAACTGCTTTGTATGCCAACCGACTAGAAACAATTACTGTCTAATCACTGTGAACCCTTAAATACTCTACCTCACTGTCAACTTAATCTATCATTAATTAAGATTTTTTTATAGTTTACAAAACTGCTTTATTAGGACAAAGTTGTGCATTTAGCGTTTTGTTTATTTTGTTATTAATTCTTATACGTGCTTAACTTACATTATTACTTTATTGTAAATAATGTAACATTAAGAGAGAGAGCTTAATAAATAAGGTAGATCTATACAGATATTAAAAAAAGTTAAAAAAGGAGATTACCTAATCTCTGGATCTACAAAAATTAATTATTAAAATTCTATCAGCAATAGAAAGCCGTGTTATTTGTGACATTAAGAGGAAAAATGTAATAGGCTTTTTCTTGGTAGTTGGATTTGCATAGTCCCAGTAAAAGCGGTTGAACGAAAACGTTTTTTGCGAACGATGACTTCTAAAGAAAAAATATGGCAGCATATATCAATTTTTTTATATTGAATTTACAAAAAGTTGCCCTACGATGTGGGCACGGGTCAGCTATCAGAGATTGTCGCTATACGTATATAGAAATAAGGTACAGTATCGTAGTACGAAAGTTACTTAGAATATTAACTTAATCTTTTGTATAAATTTAAACACCACTTTTGGAATTTAACGAAATGTCGAACATACATCGTTCTATTTCCTATAGTAGAAGTCTTGGGGTTCGAGTCGTGAACAATTAATATGTAAGATATTTTAAGACTTTCACATTGATCGTGGATTAATATAAATTTGGATGTATGGCCTCCAACTGTGGGACAAAAGTACCATGGTACAAAACCAATGACGAAGTTCACGAACACCTTGAAATGAAAGCAATCAAAGGGGAAATCCGGAGACTGGCAGCTAAATACCAAGAGCGGTTAATCTATCACCCGAACGAACTTGCGCGCCAACTCACCATAGAACAGTATTTGAGACGACTGAAACGTCACCATAATCTAGAGCTAGAAGACCGGCAGTAGATGACTAGGTGCTTCCAATGGGAAGCCACTCCACATGAAAGCAACACAGGACAGATTCGCTCATAGCTTAGGGATGATTGCAAATACGCGCAGAAGAAAAAAATGTTTTAATAAAACCTTACCATTGAAGTATTGTGTAGGCAATACTTAATTTCATTATTGGTTTACAGATTCAATGCTTTGTAAGCATATATTGTTGTAAATTAAATTTTAAAAACGTTCCTTGTGAACGTAATTAGTTTGTATAAATTGAAACCATATTTTTTATCTATTAGCGTGCGACTCTTAACCGTCATCCGTTCAAATCCCGTCGGCGCTATTTAATAGCTGTCAATCGTTTATATACGAGATTGTTTTTTCTAACAAAGTCATATATTTATGAATTATTACTATTATTTTATTTTTCGGCGTGATTACTACGTGTGATTGAAAGGACTATATATAATACATTCCTAATAACTAAACTACATTTAGAAAATATTTTATAAACTTACAACGTATTAGTAACTGAATCGAATTAAATTATTTTTACTTTCTCACGTGAAATGAAATTGAACAAATCGATTAATATAAACCTTTGAAAAAGCATCGATAATGAAAAAAATTATATCCAACTAAATTTCTGGTAATATTATAAAGTGGATTTAATATCATTGTAATTACCAAAAAACATATATTAAGAACTTAAAACGCCTATATTCCTCCTATAAAATTTATTAAGTAAATCTATCTAACCTACCTAACTAATACTTAAAAAATACTCACCCATCAATAACGAAGTGTCTCTCTTAACAATTCTGTAGACGTTATTGCAAAGGTTTTCAATAACTGATGAAAGCCATTTGCTACAGGTGAAAACGTGATCCGTCATTCGGTATGTTTCCGTTTCCGCTTCGATAGGGTTGAAGGCGCTATGTAGTAGAAGAATTATGTACACCTGTAACAATTATACAAAAACATTTAAGTTAAAAGACCTCTACAAAATTCAAATAGCAAGTATAAGTCAAATTACTTAAAACTCGCAGGTGGCATTCCATTTTCAAATCGTACAGTTTAAATTTTTTAAGAACTATTGCTATAAGCGAAATAATTTAAATAAATTCGTATTAAATTAAATCTTAAAAATTACGTACATAATATTTTGGATCCATTTTCACTAAGAGCACAACAGATGTTTGATCCCTCAAGAGGTTATGAATGATGTGTCAGAAATTGAGAATAGAATAACGATCTAATGGCCCATAGTCAATTTAAGTTGTTTACATCGTGTACAAAATATTGTCTTGGCATTAAGATAACGAGAGTCATAAACAAACCAAATTCAAACATCAAAAGTGCATTCTAATTCATTATGATAGCGATTTTAAATACAGCTTCTATTTTTGATTTAAAAAATTATGTCTAAGTATATTATTATATAATATATTTCTCACTTCCTTTTAAAGTATCTTCGTAATATACTGTCAAAACGTTACTTTCCTGTATCGTTTTCATTACTTGATTGAACATGAATTGAATTATCAAGCCAAACCACGTTTTTCAAGTAAAAATATCTTTATTATATTCTATATATATCTACCTTGCGTCCTATGTCTTTCATTTATTTACTAAATGTGTATTATGCAAACAATAGTCATATGTAAATCTATCGGCCGAGGAAGTGTTCCGATTATACTTAAAATGAAAAAAAATGTAATCATAGAATATAACACCCTTTGATATAATTTGGTTACTAAGCAAAGAATTGATATCAAAGTTTATTATTCGTGCACCTAGCAACAGTATTATCTTTAGCGCCACAGTAATCAGTCAACATAAATTAAAAATAAAAGGTCCTTAGGTCACTGTTTACTCAGACTGATTGTGACATAACGTAAACAACATTAGTATCGTACAAAATAAGTCTGTCCTTGCCTATATTATATCCTATAGCTAATTACTGAAGTTTCGGACAACTCTAGTATTTATTTTTTGACCCGTCAGCAAAATACGACGTTTTTCTACACAGCACAGAAACAATGCCGCGTTTTATTTGTTTCAGATAAGTTGGCTTTGGAAATACAATTTTTATCATACTGATTAACATGTGCAAGTGCATAATAGAAAACATGAAGTTTCTAGCTTAGGTCTAGAAACTCAAGACCTCGCTTAGGTGTAATTTCTCAGCGTACAGTGCTTAGTAGTAACACACTTACTTAGTAGTTAGTGTACTCTGGGAAATTACAAGAACTAAATATAACTAAGTAGAGAACTCTATACCTCAGTAAGATAAAAGATCTGTATAATCTGTACATATTACTAATATTTTTAGATTTGTTTAACTGTATATAATAGAAATAATCCTGATATCAGGCTCCTGGCTTAAATTTCTATTCATCAATGTTTCTGTCAGTAAGCGAAATTTATCATAAAATAGACTGTCTATTTAACACTTTATTATATGTAATATATATCTATTGGCACCCCTAGACAGCGAAGGCGAGAGTTAAAGACAGACAGATAAATTGTGCTAAGTGATAACATCAATTAACATCCTAGAAATATTGTTGTTTTGTAATCAAAAATATATCTTTATTTGACTTTTATAGTATATTATAATTTTTTTAACTTTCGTGATGTTTTTCATACATAGGCCAAAGTATCGTTGCCTCGTTATAGACCAGTGCAGATAGCCTTTAAAAATAATAAAAAGTGAAAAAAATTACAGTAGGATGAAACCCATTAGAAAAGCAGGGGAATATGATCAAAATGAAAGGAAAAATAAATTACGGTCGATCTGAGGTCGGGAAGGGGAATCCCCTTCCCTACTTCTTCTGGTTTTTTGAATTTTTCACATAAATTTTGAGGTTATGTGAAAAATGTGTGAATACAAAAGTTGTAGATCTTTTTATGACCTACAACTTTGCCATTTAGTTTTCTTCGATAGGGCTTTTAATTTTGCCGGAAATCGAGATAAACCGTTTTTTACCCTTAAAACTCCCCCCCTACCCCTTCCCGACCTCAGATCGACCGTAATTTATTTTTCCTTTCATTTTGATCATATTCCCCTGCTTTTCTAATGGGTTTCATCCTACTGTAATTTTTTTTGGTTTCAAAAATTATCGGCACTGGTCTATTAACTGTAAATCTAAATATAAAATTTGTTTTATTATTAAACGTAGACACTATTCGGCGTTCCGTTTGACCCATTTTTTTAATGATAACTGCCACAGTTAAGCAATTAAATAATTTTATTGTTGAATACATTTGATAGGGTGGCGGGAACAATACAAAAATACACAATTGATAACGCTTAGACGGCATGAGCTATTAAAATTAACTAGTTCGTAGATTACTTATATTGTCTATTTATAATTACAGCTTGTGTCTAGGAGGTAATTTCGCTGGTTTTACTTTGGCTATGGAAATGTTATTTTAGTATAAACGTCAGAACATGTTTATTAACACATTTATAAGTAGGGGAGGCCGGGGTTCGAAGTTCCGATTTTTGAGTAAGACGTAATATGAATGTAATGTGAAAGATTAAAATCCACGATACCTGTATAAATATAATCAGAAATTATCCTTGTTTCAAATTGTAAAGTCAAATTCATTGAAATAATAATATATTTTGGCACAGGATATTTTTTTTGTAGCAAGTCGACACGGAACAACCCGCCCCACAAAGGGGCTGGTTGTTCCTTAGTTGAGGTAAGTTGTTCCGCTGTCAACTCCAATCATTAATGAGGTAATAGTATACATATTAGATGGAAAAGTATGTATAAAATAAATAATTTTCTGAATATTTATGAAAGCTTCATTTATAATATGAATAAAGTACAAAATTTTAATGATTACGACTTATTTTCAACTAACAGGCTTTAATGAAAACAAAACTATAAACAAAATAGTAGCAAGTATTAATACTAATAATGTAATACGACCTTTTAATTAGGACTTATGTCTAATAAACATCTATAATATTAATCAACTTTGACAAACGTCAATTTGTGAAAAACCAAACCATTTATTTTAATTAAAACAAAAAGAAAAATCAACAAATTTTAACATTTCCAACAAAAGTTTCTATATTCAGTCTCATAGCATTTTCTTTACTGAGATCAATAATCTAATTAAAGGTTTACTTAAATTATAGTTTTATTTCAGTCTCGCAGTGCTTAAAAATTAATTATTTAAAGATTTCGTCGTCAGAATTACAATTCGGACAAACATAGTAATAAACATCTTTAGATTTTAGGCATTTTTCCCATTTTCGGATTCAATCCATTGTTCACCTGGTTGTGAATTAGAATATGAGTCGCAACATATTAAACAATACCATTCCAGGCTGTCTTTTTCACTATCACTTCCATGATCATCTTTCTGCAGGATTTTCCGAGTCGCATTTTCTTTACCATTTAGAGATTAACGTGTCACTATAGAATTGCGCTTGTTTTCACCGGTCGCCTTTTTCTTTCCGACTCTTTTTTGAATTTCCTTTCCCTTTATTTTCCTATTGCTCTTTCCTCTTCTTGCTTTTTCTTCAGCCAAAGCGTTCTTTTCAGGCGTATCTGTCAGTATTGCTTATTTTCTTATTCGTCGCATATTTGTTGTAGATGATCTCGGTGGTGCTTTAGGTAAGGGTTTAACAGCTTCTTCTTTTCTTCGGATTTCTTTTCAGAAAATCTGTGAACCAATCAGCTCCAGCTTCCTTATTTCTATGCCAAGAGACTAGAATGTTAGGCATGTCAAATTTAACAGCACAACTATATGCTAACTTCCTCATTTCTTCTAGCAAGAGACCAAAGTAAATTGATGCACATATTAACAAATAATCTGCCAATGTCTTCTCCTGGTCGTGATTGAAAACCTGTCTAGAATAGTAACCCACAGTTGGTGTTAAACCGGCTTTCGACTTTTAATGTCATATGACATATTTCTAGTTCCCGAGCTACCGTTTTAAGCTTACGACCAGATTTAATAACAGCATCAGCTCCCCGCTGCAAAAGGTCTATCGAAACCTTGCCCCGTTCGTTTTTCCGTTTATAGATTCTCATCCTAAAAAAATATTAGTTTTATTATTTACGTGTTTCATTACGGGGCACGTTGTTCCCCGGAACAACTAGCCCCACACTAGAGGAACTTTGAACCCCAAATTCCATTTTCAAAGTGACCTCCAATAATTATTGAAGATGTTATAAAAAGCCTACAATAACATTTAAAAGATATTCACTATAGTTCGCCCAACCGATAATTGCAAGCTACTCACAAATAACTAGAAAAATGATTGATATAGACCAAAAAGTTTAAGAATGAAAATATTTACTTACGTGACGTTTATGTGTCACTAATCGGTTACCGCTCTCACACGCCGACAGAACGTTACTAAAATGGGTGATGCAATAGCGTGATGGTATGACGATTCGCGACGCACTTCACACTTATTGCTATCTCTTTTCTTGGCGGAGTTATTCGGATCGGAACAACCTACCCCCGGCACTTTGAACCCCGGCCTCCCCTATTTATAAACTGACGAACAGGAGTAGCGTAGTGATTTTAAATCCTGAGGACAATTGTTCGGACACCAGCAGGTCAATACATTTTATGGTGTTTGCAATACTAACTCGTACGGTGAAGAAAACTTCATTCAAAATATATTACTTACACCCAAAATCGTTGTTTCACGCCAAGAAGAACTTGCCTATAACGAAGTATCAATAAAGCAAATCCAGATATATGAGGCTAAAATAAAGGTTATTAGGTGATTAAGTTTGAAATATTTCCTGCCGTGTGTGAAGGAATGTGCTTCTAAAGGGAGGATCGTCGAAAAAACTAACCACTGACTGGCCAGAAGAAGCCGAGAAGTTGTATATCCTTAACGGCTGGAATAGCTTTGTTAGCGCGTTTCAGGATTAACGTCATCGCAGTTGTACTGTCGCAGCCAATTAGCCGTTCAATTAACAGCCTAGCCGTTTAACTAAACGGCGCCGTTTAACTTGCGGCCTGAAAGATGTTCAGCCAGTTGATTGAACAGCTATGAAAATGACATGGATCATTGACGTTTCATTACTTGCCTAACTTGTTGACTGTTAATTTAAATTTAATTCTACTTTCTGCCACTCTCAAACTCGAAACGAAACTCTTCAAACTGTCAATATGGCGTCGGTAAATCACAACTTTGATGGTATTTTCCAAATTTTCATGAAAAACAGTACAGTACAATGGAAGAGTGTAGTGACAATAATAATGTGAATTTGACTTAAGCAATTTAATTTTAAAAGAAATATTTTTTATGTCATATGTTTATCTTTTTATTTCTGCCAATTAATGACTCTCGTACGAATACGTACGAATGGCCTAAGTACGAGAGTCATAGAGCTTACATTAGCCAGCCAGTTTATTAAATGTTGTAACGAACGCTATGGCTGAATATCTTTCAGGCCTTTAGTTAAACGGCGCCGTTTAGTTTAAAGGCTAGGCTGTTAATTGAACAGCTAATTAAGCTAATTGGCTGCGATAACACAAAACGAATATTGTAGGTGCATGTAAATTACAAATTTTGTAGTAAATTATTCCACTTCTCTCTATTATATTTTATATATTAAATTCGAAATTCTTGTTAAATTTTATAAAATCAATTGTGTTTTTATGTGGAGTCGCGTTGATAATGTTAGATTGATATGTACTAGATTAAATCGTTGAAGTACGTTGACACGATATTTCAAGTGTAACCTGTTCTGATAAAATCAATTTTACCAAAATAGATGTTTGATAAGGATAGGAGAATCTATTTGTCCTAAGTGATTTTCGTTACCTATAAAATTGTCTTAATGTAATCGGTAATTCAAATTTTCAAAAATCATTTATTCATATAGGTAACACAATAGTAGTGTACATTGTGTTACGTATAAACGTAAAAAAATAAATATATATGAAATGCTTCTAATTTTACATTTACTGCCAGTTCTCATACAAGGGCGTACGGAACGGAATAGAAGAACTGGCAATAAACTCTCCGCCACTTCTTTTAATCGCCAAGTTTTTTGTTTTACACAATGTTTGTTAGGAGCTGCAACCTTTACACAATGCTCCACATCTTAAGTTATTAATAATAATAATGTATAATGTCGGTATGAGGCATAGCAACAGCTGAACTATACGTGACTCCTAGTATTTATTTAAAATATTACAATAACGTGTTAAATTCTTTAATACAAATATTTATTTATTACGTATTATATAATTATATATATATAATTACTATTGTTATATATATATATTAATATTGTTAAACTACATTATATATAACTAACAAGACTTGTTTTAATTTACTGGCTATGTACTGGCTAAAAACTGTACTCTGTAGACAGGAGATGAAACAAGAGAGTTGCTGTGCAGAAACCGGTGGAAACAAGAATGATCAGCAAGAAAAGAAAAGAGCGCTAGTGAACTCCAGACAGTTTCTTGCTGATCCAGATCACGGCTCTCATATATTAGCTTCCGAACGAAGAGAAAGACTGGCTAAGAAGTCCATTTTCGCTTGGGGCACGATTTGGCTGATTCGGCTGGGTACAGCCATTGCGATGAGCGATTCCGAATATCGTACAGGATCCTTTTATCTCAGGTAATGATCCGGTACAATAATCCCTTCATTATTGTACCGGTTGAGTAATGTAACGTAGCAGTTGTCGCGCGTTTGTTGATTTGACCTTTTAAGCCTTTTCACCTTCCCAATTTGATTCAAGTGAATTAATATAGTTTTGTCACTAACACCGCAGCCTGCAGCTTACTCAGACGTAGTTTGCGATGGATCCGCTTCCACAATAGCCTTCAATTCTTCGTTATGTACTTTCGTCTCCAACCGTCCACGGGGCTTGTTCTGCAGGTCGAAATTTCCAGAACGAAAACGTTGGAACCAATAACGCACTGTGTTTTCTTTTGCGACACCGCCACCATACATGTAATTAACCCTTCGAGCTGTTTCTATAGCACAGGTGCCACGGTGGAACTCGTAAATAACGCGATATTTCATGTTTTCCATTTTATAAATAGTGACGAAAGGAAAAAAAATAAAACGGGAAAATGTAATTAAGAATGGTTTTCGAAAAACAAATGCACGTGCATAGCTGTACAAAATTGAATTTGGAATTCCTAACCAAAGAGGATATATTTGAGGTCAAAGTGGCGTCAGTACCTACGCTAATTTCATATGTAAGGACCTAATATTTTCAACAATTACTTATTATGAAACGTGTCGTGATGTGATATTAATAAATAAATTATGTACCGCCTGCTTGTCGAATATTTGCTTTTTGTAAACGCCTATTTATAGTATATTGGTATGACTTCACCTTATCTCCTTATCATCATTTATATTACCATATCATACAATCTAAACATGATTGATTAACCTTAATATAAATAAATAAAACGAAATACTTTCAAAACGCGTTTAAGATTTTCCACTTTTAAAGCGATACGGATAGAAAATATCCGAAATATATCTCCGTTCCGTTCTGGGTATATAAATGAGAATTTCATTTTTAGATCACTAGTTTTTGAGGTCGAATCACGTATTCGAAATTCCTTGTGACGTCGGAAAAATCTACATTTATTTTATATGAATGTTTGCTAATAACATTTGTCGACAATTCTTTCTACCGTCAAGGTTATAATACAACCTTTCCGTACAACTTAAATGATATTTGCTTACATTATGTGACGCGAAAACGATAAACTATCGCGACTCAGCCCATCTTTGATAACACTATCAGTATATTTTAGCGCATTAAAACTGTAACGTTCTGTGTTCTTTATAAAATTTCATTATTTATACCCAGAGTATGTAACATAATGTTAGTGTTGTTATTTTGTACATGCATCACTATAACCAGTGCACTACCAGGTGAAACTATAAAAAGTCAAGGTATTGTACATATATTCGCTTTTATATTTTAACTGTCGATTTTGTATATACCTTTAAATTGTGTAGATGTTAATTTTGTGATATGAAAACGTGGAACATTCGTTGTTTATTTATAATTTATTAATAGTACATAAATAGCGATAAATAATTGCCCTGATCTATAAACAGAACCAAACCGAGGTCCAAGCATAAATATGCTTTTACTAATGATAGGTAAATATTTAATTAGCGGACTTCATACACAAACATATCTCAATATTATATCTTACGTTTGTAGCATTTAAAAAATACAAAGGTTCTAAACTCACGCGCATGAATTTCATGTACTAGTTAAAATAGTTTCTTGTTTTGAAAAGTGAGACTCTGTATGACAATGTGGAGTAAGATTGTTGTTCATTTCTTTATATCGCTTTATGATATGCTTAATAAACATATGTTATAAGTTGTTCTTTAGAAAGCAAGTAGTCGTTAGTCTTCTATACAGGACCGATTTTTTAAATTTCCTGTTCTTGGAGATTTCCACATGACAGTCTTTTAATTCAGATACTTTTACAATTAAACACGTTTCTATTTTAGTCCTCTTTTAAGTATCTGTGTGCCCCTTTTTGGCAAAGGAATCCTCCAAATCCCGCCATTCCTATCTGCACCTGCTGATTCTTTAATTTGGTCTATCCACCTTTTAAGTTGTCTTCCTCTTTTTGGATTGCTGTACTCTTGCCCCGCCCATTTCTACTTTAGCTTATTTATTTTTATTGTAAAATCTGTTATCTTAGTTGATTTTCTTAAAGCTGTATTCTTTATTTTGTCTATCTTTTCTTCTCTATCTAATAATCATACACCGTGCCATCAATCTTTGAGACACCTGTAGCTTTGTATGCTGTGCTTCTAACTAATTATGTGCCCTTCATTTATATTCCTTATCAATTTATATTTAAGTAAAATATTTGTAGATTAATTGCCTTTGTTACGTTTTTCATAAAAAAAATGTTTTATACATAATGTATAAAATATTGATGTGTTTTGGGAACAAAAATAATTTCAGAACAAAGAGAATGATAATTTTAAATAATCGTTTTGACTTAGGGCAGTGATAGCCAAATGGTTAAACTTGCAACTTTAACCCTAAAGCTATATGTTTCAAGCTTAAAGATGTATGACACAATAGCTGAACAACTACTAAACGATTCAGATGAAAGTTATAGAATGCAGTTAAACTTTGTTCAGAGGTTGCTTACGCTTGAATTCCAGCGAGTTCTTTTTCAGTGTCGAATCTCAGCATTTGCATTAATCGTCTTTCTTCTCTTAGAACTGATTCGCTGCATGTTGAAATAAATGTATTCAAATGTAATCTTTCTATAAACATAACTCCAACACCGATATTACGAACTTAGCAAATTGCGCTGTTATTAGGCTACTAGGATTGTCGTAGTATCCTATCAGTATATCATTATTACTCAAAAATGTGGGGTTTATCACATTAATATATTTTTTTAAATTTCAGGTGAATGCCCAACATTTTGTGAAGGGTCGGCTTATAAATGTATAAAAGGACAATGTTATTGTGCAAATGGATATGCCCCGAACTATTACCAGACACAATGTGTAAAATGTCCAGGTAAATATATATTATTAACTTAATTTTAGCTTTACACAAGTAGGTACGCTAAAAGAAATCTTGTTCATAGAAATACGATTTCAGTGTATTTCGAATTACGTTATTCAAATAACTGCCCTGCGATTCTGTAACTCACTTCACAACTCACACAGCGGTTTTCGCATCGGCGGTCTCTCTCAAATCAGTCGTGAAGCAGTTATTTTATGATTTGGCATTCTGAAAAGGTGGGAGCTTGTACTTTATGGTTTTTCAGAATGCCAAATCATAAAATGACTGCTTCACGACTGATTTGAGAGAGACCGCCGATGCGAAAACCGCTGTGTGAGTTCGTGAAGTGAGTTACAGAATCGCAGGGCTGGACTTTACGAGTGATTTTAATCAGACTGCCAGCGACCGACAGCAGTGTTAGCACGAAATATCGTGATACCTATGGAAATACTTTATATCCGATAGATAAGTTTTATTAAAGTACGTTTTGATAACACACATATACGATCCTAAAATGAGAATAAAATAGCATATTGTTTACAAGTAAATAAAATCATACTTTGTAAAACATTATTTGGCTTGTTCGTGAAAACAGCGCCTATTCTATTTAATGATTTAAAACAATCTATATGCTTCCTTTACCTATTCGCTAATCGCTCATTAAACTTTAATGCATTATATTATCAATAACTCCTAATTATGCATCAATTGTTATGACTCCTTCACTGTATTTACATATTCACGGAAGTGAACAATATCAATGTAAGAGACGACACACAAATGATACTCAGATTCTTCGGCCACTAAGTCCTTTACATAATGTATTGACATGCTATTAAATCATTCTAGTGGGTTTAGTACGTACAGGTGCTCTTCTCTTTAGCATGCTGATGGTATGAGACGATGTAGCGGGCAGAGGTTTACGCTAAAAAAACACCCTTTGTCGCTATTTCGAACACTGCTTAAAACCACAGCCAGCATCGGAATACTGGGAATTTATATATCGAACGAACGTTTCACAGTCATTTGGATGGAAAAGCTAAATTTTCTTTAATGGATGTGCTTAGCAAGGCAAGACGGTACTTCACCCTAGGCCATCTCTTGCAACTGTATAAAGCGCAAATTCGGCCCAACGGAGTACTGTTTTCACATCTGGGCGGGAGCTTCCCAGCTCCTTACACTTGAGCGTATTCAACGAAGAGTGGTTCGAATCGTCGACGACCAATCTCTTTCCGAGCGGCTTGATCCCTTGGCGTTGCGTAGAGATGTAGGGTCTCTCTGCATGTTCTACCGCATTTACGATGGAGTGCCATGTTCGGATTAATAATAACCTGTAACTCTGTTTCATCATCGGACGTCGAGGCAGAATACGATACTTCTACCCGTATCACCTCGACGTCCATCGTTCCAAATCTGAGCATTATTTAAGGTAGTTTTTGCCGCGCACCAGCACTATGTGGAACCAGCTGTAGTATTTCTAAACAAATGCAACTTAGGGTCCGTCAATAAAAGAGCGTATCAATTACTAAAGTGCCTGAAACGCACTCGCAAGGCCTCTGGCATTGAGAGAGTCCATGGGAGGCGGTATCACTTACCATCAGGTGAGCCTCCTGCCCTGTTCTATAAAAAAGAGAATAACAAGAGTAGATTGAAAGGAAAATGATTGTGTTTCAGGATTAGGAGAGGCCTGCTATGGACCGTGCTGCGGTGATAATATTACTCTGCATTGTTGGCATGGAGTCTGCCAATCATGTTACGGGTCAAACGGAAACTGGGTGTGCAGGTATCTTGTTCATAACTGTTCATGCTAACTCATATAAACCTATAAAAGGAAAAGTAGGAAGGCCAATGTGTTCAAATGATATATATAGCAATGTCAAAAGATACAAAGATAGGTTGTTTGATATTTTTAGTGTTTTACTTCCTAAATTATGTGTACTTCCGTTAATTTTTATTGCGCATAAGTCTAGTCAAATTAATCTTACTATTATACCTTATCTTTTTATTCATTATGTTCAAGGCTCGCATTATCTTCCTAGGCCATTTATATCTAGTATTCGAATATACCAAATATTGTAAAGCGTTGTAAAACGCAATTACTGAATTTTTTGGTAATACGCATGTTGCAATTCTAGCATGTTATCGCTTGTAAGCAAAAGATCTAATAAAACATTTTTTCTTTCATTACTTCACATACTTCTTACCAGATAATAATAATCCAGTGGCACTACAACCCTAACGAGCCTCAGATAGCGTCCGTTTCTTTGATCTTTTTTATTTCAGAGGCAAGTAGGTGATCTGCCCTCTATCTGACACCCGTCATCGATTTTCTAGACATGCCTATTGCCTCACGCTCAGGATACTCCATACGAGCGAGTGTTAGGTACTCACATAGACCGAGAGCCGATTGGTGTACGGCAGGGGACGAACCTACGACCTCAGGCATGAGAGTCGCACGCTAAAGTCACTAGGCCAACACTGCTTACACTTCTTAACGGATTTAAATGTTTATGATAATGAGATCATAAAATTATTATGATATACACCATAATACTTAATTTTACAAGTAGGAGCTTAAAAGATATGTTTTCCTGAGTTATATGTTTTTCAGAGAACCAGTGGATCATATAGTCCTTGTATCTGGTACTCAGATTGTGATGGCTAGTGCGCTGGTGTTGGGAATAATTGCCACCTTCGTGCTCCTTTATAAACTTTGTGCAGCTACTACGATCAGGTGAGATTCATATTTCATGCATTCTTGACAATTATGACCATAACTTAGCCTTTTACATCGGGAGTCGCTAGCTAAGGGGGCGTCCATAAATTACGTGAGGTGTTTAAGGGGGGGAGGGGGTCAAGCCAAATCTCACTTAATCTCACATTGGAGAGAGGGGGGGTCTCGGCAAATATCACGCAATTTTTTTCTGATTGAAAATTTTTTTAGGAAAACGGTTGACCCTAAAGGCCATCTCTGCAACTTCCCGCTAACTCCATACCTAAACGCTCAACATTTCACTTATTTTGTTTTTGAGCTCTTTGAACTCAAAAGTACGAATTCTGCGTTAGGGCCGATTTACATTATCTTAGTGTTTAGGAGAGTATTTTAGTACAAGTTGAAAGGCAAGTTCTTTAGTGCTCTAGTGCGTTGCGAGTGAACGTTTACATTTCTTCCAGTAGAGTATCATTACAGCGCCACAATGAACGCGCAACGACGTCGGCAAATACGCTCCATTCTACGCAAAATACTAACTGTAGTTATGGAACAAATAGAAGACGAGATTTTATTCGAAATAAATAAACTTCTTTTAAGGCAGTGTATGCCGAATGCCTAGCCTGTTTGTTTTAGTATAAATTGTTTTTAACGTTCCACAAACATTCGTGAACAACATATTGAGACAAAAATTTGATGGTTGTATCTTCCGACCATTTAGCCATCTTTAAAAATCAAAAAACACGCACGCGTTTCACGGCACTTGTGCACTCTCCAAAGATTTTACTAAATTACATGTTTACACACAACGAGGGAAGATCTCGGGGGTTGCGCGGGCGCGGGAGAGGTATCACTTGAAACAAAAATAAAAAGCGATTCTATTTTGATTAAACTTCAAAGTCAAGTAGAACCGTACTAAAGCAAGTAGCGTTTACATGTTTCAACTAAAGTACTAAAGCACTCTACTAAACACTAAGATAATGTAAATCGGCCTTTATTTTGAGTTCTCCGAGCTCAAAGAGATATCTCTTTATGCACTATTTTGTGAATTTTCAAACCGCAATAACTTTTGAATAAATGACGGTTTCTTTAAAAAAAAAAATCTGGACTTTAAAGAGCATGACGGAAAGTCATTTGTTCCATTTCTAATACGCCACTGCCTACCGATTCAACCGCTGAATGCCTTCATCAGCACGCCTTATGATCTCTATTGACCAAGTATACGTGATGATTTAGAGAAAAGATGCTGCAGTACATGCGGTATTTACTTTGCATCTAGCTGCAGAGCACAGGCGATCAGCCCACATTGCACCAGCTAAGCAAGCGTGTATGTTCCGCAAAGTGCGACCTTCACGGATTGTCACAAGACGAGCTAATGAGTTACTGTGTGCAAGTGCCAATGGTTTAGAGTGGCTAGATCAGAACGAAGTTGAAGGAGCAGATGTTTTTACTGAAAATCATATGGACATGTTGGTTCCATGTCATATTGATTACTAGTCTTAACTAGTCGTAAATAAAAGCACGAAGCAATTTTTTTTTCTTTTTATAATAACAATCCGACGCGTTTACGTAAGAAACCCACATTTTGAAAAATCTCACGTGAGATTAGGGGAAGGGGGAGGGGGTTGAATAAAATCTCACGACATCTCACCAAGGGGGGAGGGAGGCTCAGAAAATTTTAAAAAACACCTCACGTAATTTATGGACGCCCCCTAATAGGTACATACATTCTACTTGGTGAAATAAGCTACGTTATTTCTTTAAGCCAGTTTCAAAACATTGTATTAATAGATAGATTTTTTAAATCTTTACTGATCGCTCAGCCACTGTCGGATACGCAACTGCTCAAGATGAGAGTCAACCACTATATATCAGCAATTTTGTAAAATGGATTTAATTCGCAAATAATGGAAATGCCAGTGCCTCCCTCATTCAACATTGACCCCAATCTTAAAAGAGTACTTTTATGTTGTCATTGTAGCCACACTATTACAAAATATTGGTATTGGTTTATTAGTAGTGTAGGCATGAATGATCATTCCTATTGTCTTTGAAAAATATAAAGCTTCGTACGATATGAACTTCGGACATTCGTTGTATAATATATATTTTAAAACCGATGTTCATCTGTGATAATGTGCGATGTAGTGGTGAAAGAATTTTTTAAATCGGTCCAATATTTTTGGAGCTTATTCAATGCCTAAAAAATAACAAACAATTAAATCATTCCCCTTTATACTAGTGTAGATGAATATCATTTAAACCATTGAGGATTAAAAGAATACTATGCCTTTGAAAACAAAAATCAATGACCTATTTCAGACCTGTTGGAAGAAGTGTAAATGGGTCAACGGATGGAGGAAGGCTATCCGTCGGAAGCTTACAAATTTACGTCGATGAACGATTACGTGATGCACCCCCAAGGTAAGCTTCTCAAAATTCTAGTGATTAAACAAGAAACTATTTATAGATGCGCACTAGCGCACCTCATTTTAAATATAGTGTTACAAAAATAGACAAACATCAAAAGAACAGTAGAAAAATCTAAATATCAGTTCTGATTACTACCAAGAGATGGCGTTCTAATCTATTAAAATCCAATCATAGTAAATGAGGGCTATATTTATTAGTTTATTACCTAACCAATACTGGACGTAAGGCAAGTTAAAGAGCTCCTGATTATTTTTATCAAGCAATGTTATGTTTCCGACAATTAGTGACAGGCTCTTGTACGTTATTTCAATTATAATAATTAATTGGGATGTTAATATTAATTTTAAAGTATCGTATTTCAGATACACCAGAACAGCGCCTTCAGAGTCGTCAATTTGCCCGGCACCTCATTATCTTAATTCTGGTTTTGTGAGTATTTTAATCAATAAATATTTGTATATAACGATAGTATTAAATAAGCTAAAGTATAATGAATCAAAAAAGTGTGATTTTAAAAACGGAATATTGATTATTACCGTTTTATAACTCAAATGTGAAACCGTGCTATGATAAGACGCGATTGCTATAACTAATTATCATTTTGAAAATTGGAGCCAAATTGGTTTTGATTTAGAAAAATATGTTTACTTTAAAATTAAGCCAAACTATACATTATAAACATTTTTCTGTACGAATGCTTATGTTTTGGACATCTACGAATCTCAAAGAATCTTTCTCTTCAACCAACACATTTAACTGGTTATGGTTTTCGTTTGCATGGAAACGGATGAAAAAAACATTTTAACCCCATTTAAATTTAACGAACAATACTTTGCAGATTCACGACAACAGTCTACCACCGCCTGCTTACACGCCACCCGAGATAAAAGAAGAGAGTCCAAATGGAATAGTTCATATGTGATAAAGTATTGTGATATTGTTGTTCTTTCAAAAATCGATCTTATAAGATACTTATATTAAGTGTAAATATTTTATAAATAAATTTATAAAAATAATTTTTATTTGCCCTCCTCGTAGTAGGTAGAAATAACCCGTAGGTCCGGTAAATATGGAGGATATTCTATTAATTCGAACTCTGAATGAAGCCAACCCAATTCGCAACTCTGGACACGTGCGTGACGATGTCTTGGTGAAACAAAAGATCTTTAGCGAGATTGCCACACCGTATCTTGCGTATTTGCATTTATTTGGATTTGGTTTTATAGCCATGCTGCGTCCATAGTTTTGAATCGAGCAAATTGACTGTCAAGATCTTGTAACAAACCTAAACAGCTTTGTGAAATTCTCAGTCTCGTTTGTTTCTGCGCGTCAGAAAGCATTCTTGGCAGTGCAGAAAGGCAGTGCTGGCACTTTTTAATATTATGGACACTTCCTATAGAAATCTTCATTTCTTCTGCTATAAAACAACAGTAACACGATCTTCGGCCAAGACAATTTAAATCATTTGTTTAGGCACTATCGATGTAGAGCGTCCCGTGCGGGGGTAGTCGTTTATAGAAGTTTGTCCTCGCATGAACTCAGCACACTACCGCGCAACCATAGAATTTGGAAGAGCATGAATTCCTGATGAATTGAATGAATTCCTAATCTGAAGTTTTAATTTACCAAGTAATATTTTTCAAGTAGATGTATTTTTTATTTAAAAAATTACGTTAGGCACCTTAACGTGTTCCTTATTTTAAAAACGCGTTCCGACACGACTCAAACAATTAATGACTTCTATAAAAATAACAAAATAGAATTGATTGGTTTTTTATTATCATTATATTTAAGGCCAGTACTCATTTCTTCAATAAATAGTAATAATCGAATGTACCTATAGCATTATCACCATTTATTGAACAGCCCTCGTAGTCGTTAAAGGTCCTATATGACCATACATCTGTGGGGATAGCAAGTTGTACGCTTCCCCGGGCTCCGGCCTAAAAGTAGGATACTCGACCTTCTATAACGTTTGTAGCCAAAGATTGTAGGTGTCGCTACACATCACTAGTCCGATTTCAAAGAGATTTGATTAAAGGTAGAATTAACGATACCGTCGGTATTGTGGCTGTCATCAATCTCGTTTATACAAAAACAACATCCTTCATGAAGAATTAAAAGTTTTAATTTTGTAGTCGCACCTAAAGTCAAAATATGTATTATCGGTGGAGACACTATAGTGATATATAGATATTTATAGTTTATATATTACGTTTGACGACATTTTTGTGTAGATTGTTCGTTATGTAAATCTAATAACTGAGCTAACTAGAAGGTGGGAACATTATTTATCATCATTTTATCAAATCTCGTCGTCAGTATATAATCTATAATTTTATAAATTGACATCTGTATTCTGTCATGGGGATAGTAGTCTGCACTCTGCACCGCCACCAACTAAATCTGTGACTCTGCAACTGCAGTGTACTGTGCAATAAGCAATTGGCAAGTATCTCAAAAATTGTAATGTATTGTAATTATTAACATTTAACTATTATTTAATGAAAATTTAAATTAAAACTTTTTATTTAACACTTACAGATAATCATATAACCTTGTATTATAATAAAAAGGCGGTAACTATTTATACAAATGGCAGATGAAGAAATTAATGGAGATACCGATGATATCCAGCATGACAAAGATAAAAACCAAAAGAAAACTGCAAAACACGATAGCGGAGTAGCAGATCTAGAAAAAGTTACAGACTATGCAGAAGAAAAAGAAATATCATCTCAAGATATATCGGGTGTACGTATTTAAATTAAATTGGTTATTTAAACTAAAGCAAGGTTATTTTAAATTCATTTAGGCACCACAAATAATATTAACATCAAATTATGTATTCATTATGTTTTAAAGAAACATAATTCAAAGTACTTTTTGGATTACCTTAAATTCTCTTATAGTTGTAATGTATACTATATCTACTTCAAAACCAATTTTAGGCTAAATTATATACATATATTATTCATATTGATGTCTTCTCATATTCTGTAAGTCTGTGATGAACAATGTAATAGTTGTGTTTTTGTATGCTTAAAATATCTAGGATATCAACATATTTTTTGTTTAACTTTCCAGGCCCTTTCATTGATTGGTGATAGAAGAAATAAAGAAGCCGCAGAAAGATTGGAAAAAGAAAAAGAGCTGCAAAAAGTTTCAGTTAAAAAAGAAGATATTGCACTAATTGTATGTAACACATATATTAATATTAGTTAAAGTTAACTTGCTGGATTAAGGAGCCCTATAGGAGACATAAATTTAATGGATTAATAATTTCTATATTAGTTAGTTGAATAAATATGCCAAAATGTCAATTTTATTTTTAAGCCGTAATAAAATTATTAGAATTCCATAACATGGTCTAAGATGAGACTGTATTTAGCTTTATATGGAGCCCACACAATCGCGTTTCACTCAGTGACTTCTAACTAAAACCTTGTAAAATGTCTTGATTTGTGAAGCCACAAGCTATCCCTAGTATGAACTCCAGGTTTATGTAAGCCTTTTTGCATATCTTTATCTATGCGAAGCACAAAACCAAAATCGGCATTAAAATATACTCCCAGATCTTTTATAATATAAGACAAAATTTGCATTTACAGGTAAATGAAATGGAAATCTCAAAGTTTTTAGCAGAGAGAACACTAAGGGAACACAGAGGTGATGTTGTTGCTGCATTAACAACACTTACAAATTAAATTTAAAATAGACTTATCTACACATACATTTTTGTTTTATTCAGTTTTGTTTTAATAAAATATTTTTTGTGATATATATTTATTTTTTAATTTATTATAAAAACAAAAAAAATACCATAAGTGCCTGCAATATATAAACTTGAATTCCCAAAACTTAAGAAAATAGTCTAGATGGTTGAATCCATAAGGTGCTTGATTATAATTAAGTTGTAGAGTTATTCTATATAAAATTTTATTAAGAATGATGAATGTTTATTATAACACTTCCAAAATTTTTAATTCAAACCAGTAAGTCCTGAGACAAGCCTGTTCAATTAAACAAACTCATCAGCTTATTAGTACAGATATATTATTATGTTCCAAAGCAAAAGGTATTGTGGCCAATTGTGAGGAAACTAGGAACATGTGGGCAACTAAACATTTTCAATTTGCTGTACCGCAGAGTACTTTTTTATAATGCTATTAAAACCAATTTACTCAAACTAGCTGTAGTCTAGTTGCTGTGGAGTTCTCAATCTAAAAATAACAAACTAATCAGTGTTAGTGGTTAAGCGTGTCACTCTCAACCCAGAGGTCATGCATTTGTACCCTGTACACCAAATACCAATCGATTTTTGTTTCTTATTGGGCAGATTGACCTTGCTCTCACGGTCCAAGCATACTCTATGGTACACCGTACAATCGGTGAAATAAACATATTGTGTCGAAGCACAAGTATTTAATGATCCCTTGTTGCTTGTATAGATATTAGATAACAGAGCCAGACGTGTAACTGCCCTGCCTAAGTTTTTCCTCCCCCTCCACTGCATCACGCTCTTATATGGGGGCTTGAAGATAGTAATCATCATGTCAGTGTAAAAAAATAAACGATAGAAATACCTAATATTTAAATAACGTTATGGGCTGTGGCGCCAGCTGTTGTTCACTTGGCTAACTAAATAATTCCTATTTCCTACGCTAAAGTCTGTAACCGCCCCTATATTTTGTAGCCAAAGTACAAAAGGGCCGGTCAAAAAGTTCGCGGAATAACAGGGAAGGGTAATTAAATGAAACATTAAACTATTTTTCCTTTTCAATGTATTCTCTCTTCACCCTAATACATTTATCAGATCTATCAAATAACTTATTAATACCGTCGAAAAGAAAAAGATTTATCTTGGCCGTCAAACATACTAAAAAAAATACATTTTATATTTAATTACTACTTAATATTGTAAAAAATCCGCAAAAGTCTTCCAGGAACTAGAGAGTTATCTGTAGTTAAAAAACAATCATTGAATCTAATTGCATTGAATCTGTGACTGGTTACTGTCTAGTCTGTGGCTGACGTTTCGAATTGTGTGTGTTTTCTACGTTTATTTTATTTTTTCTAATTAAACCAACTTAACTTCCACTCTCTTATTTATTTATAAATTTTATTAATTTGGCTTATTTAGTGAAAATTGCTCCAAAATATCCTGCACCTTCACGGCGGTAAGTAAATTTTATAAATGTCAATCTATCCATGAACACCCAACTGCTGATCGTATGCATGCCTATATTAAATAGTAGTATGGCCTTGGCGTTTTTTTACTAAAATTTACAAATTTAACAACTTTTTTTTAACCCAGACAGCATCGTTCATAGGTTAGTTTTACTCTTTTATAGAGTAAACAGTGAAAAAAGCTAATACCATATAGCCTAGAATTTATTTACCGACATAATTTAGATAATTTGTGTTGGTAGCTATGCTAGACTTGATGTTCATTTCTTTTTAGCTTAAAGATCCCTGAACTCTCATAAGTTAATTGTACCAATTAAATATATATTTAGTTATAAATATGTATTATAAAACTTATATTGAATAAGTTTATGGTTAAATATAGACTAACAAATATTAAATGTAAAGTTAGAAATGAATGTGCAAATTTAATGTATCCATTTTACTTAAATATTATTATACTTACTGTAATTGTCCATCTTGTGAAAATACTGCATATTATCCTAATTATATTATGAAGAATTATACTTTACTATTTTTTTATATGAGACCAAAGTGCACCAGGGTATGGTTTGTGAACTCAGATTCCACACTTAAACAATCAATAGGTCCGTTGTGTGTAGATGCACCAGAGTAAAGATATTTATTAAAAAACTTAAAGGCGTTTTATTTATATTTATTGTTATTTGTAAAACACTTGTATTGCCACTGCCAATGAGCAAGTTAATTATTCAGAGCTGAGACTTAGTATTAACTATCACTCGCATATATCAAATATGTTTTTGATAGACAGGCGTCATACTTAGCACGAAGTTGTTATTCTGAATCTTAGCCTAAGACTATTGCCTTTTACTAGCTGACTTATATATATATTATATCACAGGAAAGATATCTTTTATATTTGTGTTTAGCTATATCTGTGGGTATTATAATAAAGTTTTGTGAGTGAATTCCAAATAAAAAATGAATTATGATTAAGCCACATACATGTACAAGTTTTATTTCATGGATAAAACCTGGTGGGATAAGATAACTTATAAGCCAACTTATAAGGTAGTTTGATGGTGGGACTCTGATATCAAATTTATTTTAATATTAAAATAATCTTTATTTTTCAGTATTTATTATGGTTTTGATACTAAATTTATTTTGATTAATTTAATTAACATAATATTATATTACAAGATGTATATCTTTGCGCAATGTCTCCTAAAAACCAAAAGTAGACATTCTCAAATCTTTATAATAAATGTATTAGATGAGAGAACAGTTTCATACCTTATACCTATACTAAAATATTGTTAAACTCAAAACCGTAGAAGAGAAATTTGCCTTAAGCCATTATTTATTGATAGAAATGCTTATGTTAGAAAAAAGATGTACCTCTTATTCATAAAAGTTAAATTAGTCTAATCACAGTGTTTTAACTAAATTAATCTTTTGTCTCCTTTTGTCAAATTGTGTTTATCTTGTGATGAAAAGAGACTAATGTGTACATTAATTAAAATGGTACAATTTAATTAATGGACACATTACTGATTTATTTGTAAGGTGGTTAGAATACATATAAAACTGATGAGTTCTCATTTGAAAATTTTGTCAAGATAAAATATTGTCACTGGAGTATAGATAGTTTATTGCACATAATTTAGTTTGTATGTTAGTGTAGTTCTTTGCTTTTTAACCTTTAAATTGTGTACAAGATAATATTTTTTTTTTAAAGCTACATGTCTCATTTTTAATTATTAATTGTAGATGTCAATTGTAAAAATCTATTTATAACTAGCTGACCTGGCGAACATCGTACCGCCTAACAGTCGATTCTTAATTTTTTTTAAATACTTATTCTGCTATTCGGGACACCGGTCTAGCTAGTAAGATAAAAAAAACAAAAGTTGATAATACAACAAATACATTATGTCAAAAAATAAAAATTTACCTTCCCGGAACCCCTCCACTAACACTTGAACTTTATAATATGGTATTAAAGTTCAAATTGCCTTTAAATATTATTACGAATATCTTGTATGGGAATATAGAAAAGTGATGTTTTTAGACTTTTTCACTCAATTTTTTTAATTTTGCTCTCCGTAAGAACCATCCTCGTACTTCAAGGAATATTATAAAAAAAGAATCAGACAAATCGGTCAAGCCGTTTTCATGTTATGTCGTGACAATGGAAAACGGGTTTTATTTTTATATATATAGATAATTATAATGTTCTATATTATTACCCAGAAAATTTCCTACACAATCACCTTGCTCATTCGTTATTCGGATTGTAATTGCTTAGGTCGAAGGATATTTCCGGGAACAAGGCCTTGAATAACTTTGTCCCAAGGACTGAGGGTGCGCGTTAACGAAAATATTTTTCTCGTTTCTAGGTCGTCCCCTCGTAACGTCCCTGTCCTTAATATACAGTTTCATCCAAAGTAATTTACCTACTTACGGCGTGTCGTTTGGAGTTAGTATAATTTTGACCTATATTTAAGTGGTAGAAAATTATAATATTTCAGTGACGTACCGTCTGCCCATTAAAAATATAAGGCATTTAGAGGGTGGATATTACCTCTTACTTAAAAGGCAAATCAACATAAATTTTAATTAATATGGCTTTTCACCGTTGTGACGAATTATGATAAAAATATTAATACCTTCCCATACGGTTTGTGACCCGACTTTATTTATATTTTATGAGTGTTATCATTACGTTATCGTTATTGTAATCACTGACACACTCGATCTAATTCGGCACGCAGATGGTACTATACAATATTAACCAATCGTCTAATACTGGCCTAGTATATTGTATTATTAATATTAATTGATAATTATTGCTCTTACTCCTGTTGAAATGGATAAAAAACAAACGAGGGAAACAATTTTATCAAGAAAAGTATTTATATAGTAAATTGTAATAATCTTATATGTAATAGAATACAAAAGCTAACATGTATTTAAAAATACAATAAATATATCTACTACGTTACGAGACACGGTTAAAATTTTGCTTCTTTTTGAAGCGTAAGCGAAACTCTTTTTGTTTAGACACTTTATCAATAAAGGTTAGGTCTATGCGCTACTTGGGATTGATTTGCTCCAGTTCAAACAATTTGTATTGGCGATGGCGATTAAAAAGAGTGGCGGAAAGTTTCTTGCCAGTTCTTCTTACCCGCTATATGCCCTTGACTTGCGAACTGGTAGTATAAGTATATATATATATATATGTATATATATAATAATTCATAAGTGTAATTGTTTACCTACATGAATCTATTAAGTTTAAGTTTACTTTGAAATACAAAATTATACTTATCTGAGAATAGAGGCAATGTTACACGGCGCGGAGAAATATTCCGGTAAGCTATTGATGTCTATACAGGTATGGGTGCAATATATATGTGATATACATTGCACCGATTGCCAATCATAAGTGCAGTAAGTGGACTGCAGTGTTTAGGGACGGGTCACTATCCCGTAGTTAATTCAACTTCGGCCATCGACCTCGCCTGGACGCATGCATTGTCGCATTAGTCGCGTGCTTCGAATGAAAGCTCCATATTTGATTATGCACTGTCATTAATAACGTCATTTCTGCTGTTCGCGGCTTTACTTAATATAAGTAACGATTAAATATGATCTTCAATGATCGAGACGATACGAAAGTAGTATATATTTGAATGAAAAAATTACGATTATACAAATTTCACTCTCTCACTCACTCTAACTTTACCATTTGAATCAGAGCTTTTAAATCGTATCGCTAAGTTCTCTGGTGTAAGTAGTCAAGGCACGTATTTAATTTTACTATCATTTTCTTAGATTAAGAAATGAATAGAGCCCTAAGAAATTACTCATCCAGTGTTTCATATTTTTTATTTTATTTGATATTTTTGTAGGTAGATATTCAAATTTTTGCAGTGTAGTAATGTAATTAATTTATGTATTAATAGTTTTATAAAGTGATAAGTTTTGAGCATTAAATACACTTTTGTAAATCATGACAATTCAAACTAATAATGAAATAATCTTGTTATGTTTTTGTAAGCCCTCAACAAGTTGACTGAATTTCGTTGAAAATTTAACATTAAAATTAATTAAGAATTTGGGTTGCCGATATGCGCAATGATTATTAAACAAATAGTTTATTCCATTAAACAAATACAAAATCTACAGGATATCGATTTGTGGTAGAGTTGTCGCACGACACAGGCGGGGCGTCAACCCTCACCATCAGGGCAATTGGTTAGTTGGGGTAATTTTCAAAATATGAACATTATCACTTGCACGTACGCTATAGTAAGTTTAATGTGATCGGATGTTTGTATGTGAAAGGCAAATGTTTTGATGTTTGAGGCATGGTGTAGAAGCTTGTAGGTCTTGTGCCTTAAACAATTCAGTAATAATTGTTCAAGACACAAATATGATCAAGGAAATAGACGCAACTCTAATAACGTATAATACCAGTCACCAGACAAACGTTTTTGAAGAAAACCCTATAATTATATATTTTGTTTACTTAAAGGAATATTTAAAGTAAAGTACGTTGCAAACTGTAATTTTATTTTACGCTCGCTATAGGTACGTATTGCAATATCAACAGGTGTCAATATAACAATATTTGATATGAACTTACATACTTTTTATAAAAATATCACCGCAGTTTTGCATCGTCTTCGATGAAAGTGCCGTAATTGATGGAACGAATAGTTTCTCTTGCGAAAACTGAAACGTCCAATAAGTAGCGCATATGGAATAGAGAGTGGATTGCACGAGAGCTCTTATCTAACAAAGTTAGTTACTATTATAGAAGGCGGGGACCGGGTCACGAATTTTACGTTTACGGGTACTCTCGACCCTACCGTTGTATGTGTGCCACAGATGTAGGTTAACATGAACCGCGCTCGATACGCTACCGCTCGCGCTGCCACCGATGTCGACCACCTAACCTAGATCAGGGTGCGGAGAGATCGCTTATGAAATCTGGCGCACACTGCATAAATGACATAGAATTTAATACCTTTATTCGGCTCATTTTATCATGTAACGTTTACATCGACTTTCGCGTACATAACCTTCGCACTTTCTCCCTATAATTTTGCTGTGAATGTAAAGTTGAATATTTTTGTGTTTGCCGATTCAAAGGGACGATAAGCGATTGAGCGCAATGGGTTATTGCAAAACTCAAACATTCTTATCGTCGAAAATTGGTCAAGTGCTATTTATAGTGGAGCGTAACACATAAACGTAATTTAAACCTTGAATACTTCCATGAAAGTAGGCGTGTTTCATTGTACGAACGCTTTTTAAATATCTAACACATCATTGGCTTAACGGAAACGATTATTCTTGAGTATAATCGGTTTTAACTTTGGTTATTAGACATGATTTTATTTTTGTATATCTACAAAATTCAAGAAATAGATAAGAATAGATAAGTGATTTATTAGTTACCACCAACCACTAGTTGTGTTCTTTAGTTAGTTATTAAGCTATATAATAAATTTATTTCCTATAACTAATTATGGACACTCATAAAAGATTTTTAAAACAACATTGAAGTTTGCAATATAACATATATTAAGCCGAAAATCATAACAATTATGTATATTACACGCATGCACTTTTTATTGTCACCTAAACTTACGTCCATGTTATCCTAAATGCTACGTCGTAATTGCCACGAAAATCTTTCAGTGAAAATCGCTGTTGACAGGCGTTGAAGAAAAATTTTAAAGAACCCGGCATAAGATAATACTTTCATTGTATTCTTATCTCAACTGAGATTTAGAAAAGAAACATAAGAGAGATTGGAATGCGTTGCTGACACTGTTCATCAACTGCTGGTAGCTCGATACGGCCAATTGTGCGAGCCGATTTCAAAACGAAAGTACCGCGCATCTAGGACGGTGAACGTATTTCTCGCTGTGATCTCTTGCAATTTACCAACATTTTAATGTGAAATATACCTACTCAATTATTAAGAATTGGTCGTCTAATGTGCTTTCTAAGTTTACCTTTAATGGGGTTTGCTGTGTGAGAATAAAACTGCAACAAACATCTGTACGATACTTTAGAAGTTTTAATAGTCATCATCGTTTTTATATATGTATTTACATCTTATGTATGGCTTAATTGTAAATAAAAATATTAGAAAACTATTATACAATTAAGTATTTGTTATAAAATTACCAGATTTTACATTATATCACCATACGCTTCACAAATAGGTCGCTCCCGCGGCGAAGAGAAAACTATTGAGCAAATATATTCTATAGTTTCAATTTGGGGTCCTCCAGGTTTATGAGTGAATGCTATTTTTTATAATAATAATACATAATTATATTTATAATAATAAACCTAATTTTGGCTTGTTATAGGTATTGAATAGACCAAAAAAATAGTTTACTGAAATATATCTATCTAAAGTATGCATATTTTTCGTATTTCTTTTGCATTTAATTCTTAGACAAGTACTTAAGAAATCAATGAGATTTTACATTGAAGAGGAAGGGATAATTGTTTTTTAGACGATACACGTGGGTATAATCTCAATTGTGTAAGTTGACCGTTTTCAGAAGAAGACAAAGATAGCGTTAGCGCCGTTCTACAGAATGGTTATTATATCACCAGAGATATCGTAACTTTTGCCCAGTACCACTAGAAAGCGCAACGGGCCATTCGCTTTTCTGATACTATTTATTGCCTAGGAAACTTCGATCGTCGCTTTTCAATTTAGTTCTGTTCAGCATAAAGTAACTTTCGCCACTCTAATTGCAATTTTGCTTTGGAAAGTTCGGTTTTATCATTTGCTGTTGCAGAGGCAGTTTAATACGACGTTCTATTGTCTTTTTAATGCAATAAACAAAATTATCAGAAAGCAATTTTTATCTGTGTACAAGATTTAAAGATAACTTTTATATTTATCTGAAAAATTTAATCTATATGTTATAAATGCTATATTGTAGAATGACACAATACATATTTATAAAAATTAGGTCCTCAACTATATACAACATTAGGAACCCATAAGCCTAACCTCGGATGTCATAGGCAACAGTCAGAAAATCTAAGTAAACTGAAGACTTAAACATTACTCAAGTAACAAATATGTTATCCGATAGGAACGTATATTGCTGTGGAATAATGAATCTTATCGTCGCGGATAAAAGAACAGATTAATATGTACAGGATGTTGCCGAACATTGTACATGTTCCATTCAACCATGAACTCCTTTGAGCGTCCCGCGTAGCTAAGACCTCAATTTTTTAACTCTTACTTATTGGTCAATCAATGTAACATTTGCATTGTGTTGTACCTACCTACTGACATTGTTTCATGTTCCGCACATTTTTGCTTCCAATATATTAACATTTATATATATGATTACAATATACACGTGTAAATTGTATTACGTAGATTTTTTATGGAAATTAATTATATGTAGAGAATATTAAATACATATAGTCTTGTTGAAACAGTGTTAATTAGACTTCGAGTATTAGAAGCGCAACAAAAGTTTTCTTCAGCACTTGTAAACTAACATCTTTTTAGCATGAAAGCAATGGGTTACGTTAGGTTTTAGTATATGCTTAAACTTATGCGCTGACCTCACAATATTAGGCAACTGTCCCTAAGATTCAGAGTTATTATTATTATTATTCAGAGAGATTAATAGACTTAGTGCTTAGTGTGTATGTATGTAGTATGTCAAATCCAATACCTTTTTGACATACGGGAGTCAAACTTTGCCCTAAGGCTAGAATCCCAATGTAACTGCATCTAAAAGTGGTTTGAAGATGAGACTAAGAATATAATAAAAGTAATAAGAAAAATTAAACCTTACTCAAATACGTAAACGTCATATTTTTTTACGTAGGAACTGTATTATATATTTATATATTAACTAGCAAACTCGGCGAACTCCGTTTCGCCACCAGATGGCTTCGTTTGGTGATCCCGCTTTTCTGTTGATTTTTCCTGAATTTTCTTTGCTATAATGGCTCACGGAGCCCGAGACCTTTCCAACGAATCCAAAACCGTGGAAATCGGTGCGTGCGTTCTGGAGTTATAGCGTCAGGAAGGAGAACCCGACTTATTTTTATATAGTAGATTAATATTACCTCCATTACCGCAAAAATATTTGATGTTGGAACTGTTTCCTAAATTAAAATGTACCGGATTTACGATTACTGATATTTAGGATATCACTAAGATATCCTTTGATTTAAATCCGATATCACTAAGTTTTCGAGGAGTTTTTGAATAAACGTAAATACACATTGAAATAGCTACACACTTGTTTGGAAGCCTGAATCATACTGAAATATTATGACTCCGACAGGTCATACTGACAAATTTGATTTTGAAGTCGGTTAAAAAGCTCAACATTATAGCATCCAGTAGACTTATTGGGATTCTGACAGCGATGACTTTTAATTTAAGGTGAATTAGAAATCTCAAATTAACCTCTTCATAATTAAAGCTTTCGTAGTATATAATAGTTATTAGTTCACTTATAAAACACTAATAAAATATTATTTATTTCAGGTACAATCATCTAGTCTTCGCGCTACGAAAGTGTAAGCCTATGTATTAACTAGACGTAAGTAATTGTTAAGTAACATTTAATCAGGCATGCCACTAGTTATCGAAAGCACAACGTTTCTAGTTGTGTAAGCTGTGAAGTAGACGTCATTGCTCAATTAGATGCATCTCGTTTATGTCGTGAGAGCCGTGTTTCCTAATGTTGAGCGCTTGCCGCAACTGTTTCCCAATAGAAAGTCTTCCCATACAGGAAGCATTGCATTGCACGTGCAGCCGCCCTCTCGTTGCACGGGAGGGGCAGCGGCCGATGCACTTTCATGTTAGTGACGTCACACGATACCTTCCGTCAGCGTCACGCCGTGCCCAGTAAGAGCTATTACGCAACTCACGCGCACCACTCGACTTTCCAATTTCAACAATGCTTTGTTTTGTGCTTTCAAATTTTGGTTTCAGTCTCCCGTTTATGATGCTTAGTGTTTCGCTGTGAGATTTGTTTTTTATGATGTAAAATACTGCATGGACAGCACGTGGTTGTATAGATCTTGTAAATGAAGTTGCTGATGTTTAGTTGGGGATTTCATTTTTTTTTTATTACTTAATTTACCACTGTTTTCTAAAGGCAGGCAGAGACCACAGTCCTCAACTTGCTACGGTCCTTACATAGGTACTTCGGCTAGAGAGTGAAGAGTGAGAATGACAAGAACCCTCTCTTATTATACTCACCATTCACGTGGTCGTTGAAGTTTTATAAAGGAAATGAAACAAAAGCAGAAATTTTTACTTTTACTGTTGTTGATACTTATTATTAAATTTAGATTTTTTGTTAGGCTTTTCATTTGTTTGCTCTCCACGTGACAGCTTTGACGTCGTTAGAGGGTTTCACCTATTGATAACAACTTTCTCACAACGGCACGAGGCTGAATCTCTATATTTAAAGGTTAAAAAGTCACTCAACACGTGAATAATGTTTAATAATAATTACAATAAGACTGAAAATTTCGTCTAAACCTTCTTAACTTATTCACCGCGATAAATTTATAGGTGACTATTCGATAAACCTTTTTTTTTGTGAAGATGTTACAAAGCATATTTTATTTATTTATTTATGAGCTATCATACACATATACACATTATAAAAAAATGATAACACTTATACAATATATAAAGAAAAAACAGATTACATTGTTAAGCAAAATATAACAGCTTTACTTGGTTTAAAATCTAAAATAATTTTTAACATGGATTTTATTTCAAAGTAATTCAGTTAGGATAATATAATAATTAATTGAATGCTTCTCAATGCATAAAAATCGATAATAATAATTGGTTCGGTCGTAATGCTCGTGGTCTCTTCCCAGTCCGCGGAACTGTAGTATTGGTATTACTGTAGTTTATACGTGATACAAACGTACAATTTACCGCAATAAGAACATATAGTATAGTTATAAAACTGTATGGACAATATATAAATATATTTTATGCAATAATCATAGCACAAGCGAACCCGACAGAAGTTGTTCTATAATCTTCTAATTATAAATCTAAACCATTCTCGGATCCACAAAACAACACAAAAAAATGTTGTGAACACACCAAAAGTTTAATTACAAACACGTTAAAGATTTTTATTATCAATCAACCAACAACAAGTATGTCATCACTAAATTCGAGAATGTGTCAACTGTCAATACTCGTGCCGATAATAGAGAATACAATGGCACTGATGTGGTACTGAATTGACAATTGACCTGTGATACCGAGTGCTATAGAAAGGAAAGGTCATCTAAAATAGTAAATGAGAAAGTTAATCGTGGAAAGTGCACTCGGCCGATGCTGGCACTTGATTTCAATCTTGTAAAAATGTTTTCACTTAGCTGTCAAAATTATGTTATTCTTGCCACGCCGCTGAAAATTGCTTGTTGCT
Organism: Pieris napi; assembly: GCF_905475465.1. Taxonomy (NCBI): domain Eukaryota; kingdom Metazoa; phylum Arthropoda; class Insecta; order Lepidoptera; family Pieridae; genus Pieris; species Pieris napi. The sequence goes on along the minus strand of NC_062236.1, from coordinate 5,909,066 downwards.
ATTAAATTTTTATCATGTCATTTGAATTATCTTCTATCTATAACACTCTAAGCTAAAGCGAGCTTTCATAGAGCCTCATATACGCATCTTTTTAATTTATTTATCTATTCTTAAATGCAAGGTGTGTGATTTATAGTGATTTGTTTTATGTCGATTTGAGATATGCCAGTTCAGTTTCCACGAGATGTTTTCTTCGTGTTCCAAGTGATAATTGCGCAAATAAAAATCTGTTCCTGTGCAGTCGAGAATCGCGCGCTTAAGAGTCTTATATTGCTCTACCTCTTGGTTCCAACACAAGGATTTTGTAGCCTGTGTAGACCCCGAAGATAATGTATGACTTAGTTTCTGCACTTAGACGCCCATTTGGTCCGTTGTGCGTTAAGTCCTGGCTAATTAAGAAAGTCTAGCTCCTTCCGGAACATCAGAAGTTTCCTGGGCCCTTCACAGTCTCCTCGGAGCGACCTCACTGCTCCGAGGATTTCTGTTTGGGTAATCAGTCACCCAAACAGAAATCAACCTCAGCGCTGAACCCCGTATATAAATTATTAAATATATACGTTCAAATTTAGTTAGCAAACGAAACAGTGTATAACCACAAATTAATACATTTATTTATATGTTATCTACCTAAGTCCTAAATAGGATTCTTTAGTGACGTCACACAACCACATAGAATTGCGTGGAATTTACGTGACGTGCATAACTACGCATATAAATAATTTTAAAACCTGACTATCTTGGTGATTCTTATATCACTCATCATTCTGGCTCTGCGACCCATAGAGTGTCTTGGCCTCCGAAACGAGGAACTTCCAGCGCTCCGAGTGCTCTTGTGCCACCTCCCGCCATCCGTTTCCTTAAGGGCCATGATGCCCCAGCCAATGCAGGCCTTGCTATTTCGACGTTTTTAGTACATATCAACATGGCACATTTTGCTATGCTACCCCAGAGAATGTTCAGGTTTCCGGAATAAAAACTTTTATTAGGTTTTTCTGTGAATTTTATTCTATATAACCCTCGGGAGTTCAAGTCATAAGTTTTAATATAAAAATAAAAAACGGGGTTGATTGTAGAGGGGTGAAAATTAAGGGTTGTAAGTCATATCACATAATAAAGAAATAAATTAAATAAATTTTATCCAAAAAATAAAAAATAGACACTTATCACTTAGGGGTTTGAAAGATAAATAGTAGCCGATTCTCAGACCTACTGAATATGGATATAAAATTTAGTAAAAATTGGTCAAGCCGTTTCGTAGTATGGTAACTAACATTGGGACACGAGAATTTTATATATAAGATGTTTGATAAATGTAAGGCGCGATCTTTTTGTATATATGTATACGAACATATGTAAGTAATACTTTTGACTAGGTCATCCAGTTTTGAAATAACCCTATTATTTTGCCATAGTAACGGCTTTTTTGACATAATATAGAAATGTTTTTGCCAACGTTTGTTTTGCATCGAAACATAAATGATACTTTTCTATTAAATTATGTATTATATCTTATCGACGATACAGAAGTAAAAAAATTACAGGTAGAACACCTGCTTTGTTTGCCTTCAAAGGATGACAGCATCAATTCTATAATAAATTCATATTGAGACATTAACAATATATACAAAACTTCCATTTATATTATTATTTCGATGTATACACGTCCTATACTCGATTAATCCGAAAAGCAAATTTTGTATAATTAAAAGCACTCAGAAATTATGTTCCTAGAATGATAACTAATATAGTTACATATTAATAGTGTCAAATACATAATTAACAAAACGTAAATGTACAAAGACATGAGTCAAGCTTTCACCGAAAGAAACAGAGAAAGGGTCCGTAGTGCGCAGCTGTTCCTGTGGGCGCCCGCCCTCACTGGCCTGATAGAACTATACAGCGTGTTCAAGTTGATCGCTCTACTCGACGCCGTTTATGCATAACCCGCTACGGCCAGTCGCCCGTCACTCGTGGAGTGCGCATAACGTCTGTCAGGCCACGCCGCGCGACGGGAAAACCATGTGGTGAAGTGAAACTGTCAAACGTGATACGCACTCGCACACAAGTTATTTCTATTCAGTGACTGTACTTTAATTTCACCCTAGTGTTTTAGTGTTATTGAAGTGACATTTTGGAAAATTGGATTATACGAACGTATAATGGCCTTAGCTAGGTGAGCTATTTTGGTTGTTGAAGTCAACGCGGAACTAGTTTAATTTGCTCATCGAAGGATTTTTCCTTCATTATTCTTTTTATATTTATTTCAATAAAATATAATATTTATTATACTTTGTGGTATTATCTTTAATTATCTACCATTTTTGTTTCATTAAATCGTTTTTATATGTATTTAAAGTAATATGTATATGGTATATATTTTTTTTATTATAAAGAGCGAAAGTTACTAAGCACCGTGCAGCGCTCGCGTTTTAACTTTCTTTGTTGTGTAAGCTGAACGTTTAACCGCTGACAGCAGGTAGAGGGAGCAACATAGAAATCGAATCACTTTTACAACAATTATTTTTCATTCAAAGTTTCATTTCTACTTTCAATGTATGCGTAGGTATGTAACATTTTTTCAGTTATGTATTGGTTTAAATCCCCTAAACTTCCCCTCGGTATTTGTTAATGCGATGGCAATGTTTCTCTTCATCCTCACCCTTGTTGGCAAGAGTTACCCCAAACTAGACCCCACTGTCGCTCGTTCGTGCGTTACTTTTTCCCAAACAAACGTTATTTTTACGTAGATATCATTTTATAATTTTAAATTACATAAAATGATCCATTTAAATCAAATTATAGTAATGAGATCATTACGCGAGGGTTTATATATTCCTTCAAAGTTCCATTTATCGATACTAACCGTATATTTAATCATTAGGTAGGTTTTTACTTGGATATATTCGAAATCGCGCAGGTAGAGCAGCCCAGGTCAAAATTGTTCCCGAGCGAGCTTTGAAAGCTTTTGCTTCTTTTTTGCTTCACATTTCATGTTTCTAAACCTTGATGCGTTGTAAAATCTGTAATTTGATTTTATTGTGCTGCTTTAGACTTAAATGCCTTGGTTTTGAATTGAAACTATGTCAAGTGGAAAGAATTGGCATTGAGATTTCATTAGAAGTATACAAAAATAATTAATTGAGTGCATACATATTTTCATTCCTCTATGAATTGAATGGGTTTATGAGGTTCTTAAAATTATCATTGGAAATATAATACGAATACGAATAGTTGAAGTATTTAAATGTATTAACACAATGTTACAATCGTTTTCATTACATTAATCCGGATGACGGCGGCAGGTAGTCGATTTGTATGTTTTCAATGAATAAAGGTCCCTCCCTTGTCCTTTGCGCCGTTCACGATTGTTGAATTATAGCTATACTTGTTGCGGTGGACATAAGATAAGAATTTGCGGGGATGCGTTTGTGCGGATTGAGGTCGTTGTCCCTTTGACTCGAACGACGTCTCAAAAACGAAGGCAATTTCGTCTGGATTCGAATGGAAGGGCTTATAATAACCCCGATTTATGCGAATTATATTTCTGTTTTTTTCTTTATTCTATATATGTATATGTATATGTATTGATCACTATAAATTGATGTATTTGTATAATATAATAGTGTGAAATTATTTCAAACAACTACATACTAAAATACTGTTCAAGGTACCTTATCCACAAAGAAAAAGTTGCCATGCCAAGAACGTAAGTAGTCACCCAAATTTTACTCTAATTGAAATGTAGAAAACGGACCACCTCTCTATTTTGATTGTGATCGGATAAGTTGGGCGAGGTTATTTCGCAATAGTGTATCAATTTAGCAACCGAGGGCCCAGGCGCGCTCACAAAGCGAAAGATTGCGGCTGAGCCCGCACTGCTCCTGTTTCACTGCGCGGGCGCAAGGCGGAATGCGATAACTGAACTGGGTTGCGGCCCGACGCTAGTGGCGAAACCGTATTTTAGTTTCAATAATACTTATCTGACTAATGCTACGAAAAGCTTAGTAATCGGCCTATAAGATGATAAAACGTGTTCCGAAACCTACATAGAAAATACCTAAAAAGGTACACTTTCAACGCATTAGGTTAAATATAGGAAGTATATGTGTTCATAAAAATAACTAAGAATATCATTTATCATACATTTTACTTGTGTTTATATAACTATGTAGTTATCATTAAATTTTGTATATGTACTGAACAAGGTCGAGGTTCTTTTATGATTGCTATCTGTAATTCAGGGCTTTGCCGGCAATTTTAAAATTATAAGCTATTATTTTGCATAGGCTCTCCTTTTGTTCAAACATATTTACTACTTTATTCCTATTTCTGTTTTTTTACTCTGGCAACTTAAAGTTAACGGTCTTATTAAAGAAACGGTTTTGAATAATACAAATCTAAAAAAAAATATTTTGAAGAAGTCTTTGGTGAAATAAAAACAAAGCCTCAATTCTTGTACCTTTCCAAAAATAATACAAGAACAGATTGTTTTGTGACAAAGTCTGCAAAGTTCAACATTCACGTGTTGCCAGTAAAAGGTTGGCCCCGTAAAGTTATAACGATACCGGGTCACGTTACGTTCTCTCGGATTTTGAATGTTTTGAATGCTCTCATTGTGAAATTCAAAACATTTTACGCTTATAAAATACTAACTTGATCTTTGTACAGCGATGACAGCTGATGTTTGCGATATTGCGAGTATTACATGGATAATAAATATTTTCTTAAAACAGATAACACTATTCTTACTATTTTTCAATGGTCTAATAATATATAGTACCAAGTATTAATATACTATATAGCTAGAAATTAGAACGTAATTATTGTAAACACAATATGGTGCGCGGATTAATCGATGGCGTGTACCGACTCAAATTTGGAGGCCTCCGCGCGTTTCACTGATGTGTTGGGATCTGTGTCAGGGTCCTCCCCTGCTGTCCCTACACCCTACGCTCCCCACAGAACACCCTAAGCCAGCCCCTGCTTCAATTGACCCGTAAAACTCGAGCGTTTGTGTTTCAGCTCCTGAGTCTTATTAAATGATCGAGGTCACCGCTCATCGCTTTCTTACTGCGGGCCGAAGCACACTAAAATTTGGTGAAAGCTTTTAGAGTTGAAAACATTTGTTAGACTCAATATCATTTTGTTGTAAGTAACTTCCGTTTTGTGATCGCATAATCATGTTGAGCAAACTATACTATTATATTAATGATTTGCTTTATAAATTTAACAATATTTTTTTATTAACTTATGTAAAGATGATACTTCAGGGTTATAATAGATTAAATAATACGGAAACGGTTAGGATATTTTGTTAAACTATTATGTAACTTGACTTAGTCCAGTGCCTGCTCTCGACCTTTTATCTGTATGGCACCTTCACGACAGTAGAAGGCATTGTCGATCCACGCCAATAGGAAGCGACACGGTCGCAGATTGCTATTGGGCTTAAGGCCACTTTCAATGCACCATCTTTTACCTTGTGCCCCTTATCGTACAAATTGACCCCAAACTGACGACACTTGTAATTATCGAAATCGTCTTCATAACTTTTATTTTTTTATTTATTCTGAAAACGTTTTCAACGTCTATAAAACTTCATTTTATGTTTTTTTTTTTCACGTTTATAACTCGGTATTAATAGACCTATACGAAATCCACCTTCATTATACCAATTTTTTTCAAACGCTGCGCTAGAAATGTAGGTCAAACGCGTTACGATGTCAAATTTGACCCCGTTTCTACCTATGAACAAACTTGGCAATTGTATCATCAGATAATATTTTTTATATCTACTGATGACTATACTTTTCGTGTCATAAGTCCAGATTTCAGTGAAGCTAAGCTAGATAATTCGAATATAATGAATGTATTGTGAAGATGTACTAAAGAAGTGGAACAGGGACGTAAAATTCAAGGTCTAGGACGTAGCTGAACTAATATCAATACATTACACATAAACTAAAATATTGCGTTTAACCTTGCCAGATTATAGAAAAACGCTTTGAATATTAATTTTAAATTTTGTGAACATCAAATATTGTCTTTCGTAACATTTACTTGCTCACTGCCATGACATTAGGCCCTACTGTTTAAAACCGTGTTAGTGAATGGATGACGATGGACTAGTTTTAGCCTCGCGCACAAGGAGACTCATTTTTGGGAACAAGCAATTCGCTAATACCAACAAAGTAATAATCATATAATGTTTATTGATACTGACTTCAAGGAAATCAAGCTATAAACATTCACAACACGGAAGTGATATAATGTCAGATGCTGATACAGTAGTTTCAAAGAGTGGATAACTAAATACGAAATCGACCGTTGATCAGCGAATGATTTATAAAGATTTATATGGCGTGTTCAAGATTATCGAAGTGTACGTCCTCTTTGCCGTATGCGCGGCCTCAACCGAGTTTTGTAGATGCTTTCTCGATCGGCAAACCGGGTCGCGTTCTCGATGCCGCTGCTGTCGAGCTGACTACCTGTACCAGCAGTACGCTGTCTTGACACGACTCACACATTTACGTTGTGTTCGTGCACACCCACACAATTACCTGTGATGTGTCAGGGCTAGTAAATATTTTAATATCTGAGCCACAACTCAATAAGTGCGTGGCCTTTTAACATATTTTACTTGGCCATTGTTCACAAAGTGCTGAATGTTAACTACTTGTATTAAATGTTAATTACGCTAGTTGCTATATATTTACAAATAGTTCGCACGTTTTATTGTTATATGTGTGATTATATATTCCAAATTATAATTGCATTTTGTAGTACCGATAATAATATATTGTGGCCATGGTTAACAAATTGATAATAGTCGTTATACAGCCAGCGACACTGATGACGACCCTCATAAACCTACCAGGAAGTAGGGTCACACTATTTGTACTGGCAGAAGTCAAGGTTTTGCCAATCGTTTACTAATCGTATTCATAGGTTAATAATACTTGAGGTCGAATTTATTTGGACGATTTAGTACTAAATTACAGTATCCTATACAGTTCCTTGTGTATGTTTTTTTCTGTGGGCATTTAAGTTGTCTTGTGTGTATTCATAGTGAAACAATGTAGAGCGCAGTTGTTATAGGGCGGAGGTGGCATACTTTTGAGTAAGCGCTGTAAATCAGGCCGTTCTAGTTAGATTTTTTTTTGGTTTAAGATTAAGTGGTGTTTCCCATGTTTGATGTTGAATAGTGTCGGTTCTCGCCCGCCCACATATTGCGCGTGCGGCCTGCAAGTCGCTGTTGTAGGATGTTGCATAACTGTCTACATACTAAAACATTTAATATATTTAAAATTTATTTGGTAAATATTTTCCCAATTTTACTACTTTCAATATACGATTTGAATTTAATCGTGTTTTCATAAAAAAACGTGTGTGTACTTACTTATGTACACGCGTATACTTCTTTGGCGTAACAAGATAAAATGGCCTTATTCTATGTTTGTAGAAAAAACGACACTAACAATAGAACAAATTTACTCTCATCATTTTTCCCTAACGCGCCAAAAGAAGTATAACTTCAAAAAAACTAAAATGTTGACTATAGCTAACTTCGGGGTGTCGGTTTTTTGTGATGGTATGCGCGCGTGTCTCAAAAATTTACTCATCATTTTTCCCTAACGTGCCAAAAGAAGTATAACTTCAAAAATCGTGGAATCGAAAAGTAAAAACGGACGGGCTGGATTGGTTTGTGAATGTCCTCGGCCTCGGTACGTTCGCTTCCGTCTTGGAGCTTTATCCTCGCTTAACAGTCTCAGTCTTTTTGCTATGGAGCCAGGCCTTCTACTTAATTCGCGGCCGTCAATATGAAGGAACTTTTATTGAATAAGAAAAAGTCTTAAATTCTTTTAAAAACTTCGTACTAGTGACGTTTTTTAGTATTAGAACATATATGCTTTCGCTAAACGCCATAAAACTGTGGGTAGGCGTGCGTGCGCCAACGTCATCACTATAAGACGAAGGTCGTGACGTAATACGTTCACAGGCAATTATTAATAAGTCTCTAGATCCGTTGTTCCACTATACATTACGAGGCCGAACAATCTAATAAATATTCAAGTATGTGCCATTTTGTCAAATCACTGATTTTAATAATTGTGTAATTTTTTTGGGTATTTAAAGATCGAACAATATGTATGTAACACGAAATCCTTAAAATACATTTTGCATAAATTGTCTAGGTACCTTAATGATTTCCAAATCGTTCCCCACAGTATCAAAGTTGCACGTTGCAATCCATGTGTTTTTATTAAGAATCACATGAGAATTACATTTCGTAAAGCATAGACAATGCTGTTTCGAGATAAAGCATTAAATGTATCACATATTGAAATATTAATAATTTTGTTTACATTTACTGACACGTTTGGAGATTAAACTACATGATATAGCATTAAATAAACATGGCACGGCACGTAGTACGTTGTTTAGCACTAAATCGTTATGTTTTTAGATGACCTTTCTTGAATTTTTTTCTATAGATACGTAAATGTTTCACCAAAGAAATTTATAAATTTAGTAAATTAGATTTTTGCTACTGTATGACTTTTTCAGATAATTGTGTAACTATCAGTTCAATTACGTGCAAAAAATAATGTCAGCGTATAAGTGTATATAGAACAATGCGATATATGTGGACGTGTCATATAAACATGATCTTATTGTGTATATTATGTATGTTGTATGGACACGCGTCGCGGTCACCTTGCGCGTCCTCGCACATCTCGGACGAATAGAGGTGCTAGTTTGCTTCTTAGTTCCGCGTTTGACTATAGTTTTACCTTCACAAATAATTTAATAACTATTTATTATCAATTTTCGATTTTTTATCTATATTTTGTAATAGGAAAGTCTAGAAACCTTCAGCCCTAACCCGAGTCTTTATCTAATCCGTCTGCCATATTGTAAATGTTGATTTAATATTTTCTAATACTCTTAGAAATAAAACACTACACAACATGTTAGCTAGATTTTATGATTACTATGCCAGTTTCTATGTAAATCACGAGCAGTTAAAAATTTTGGTATCTTAATACCGAATAGCCTTGTGCGTTTTTTTCTTTATTAGACAAACGCTGGCTATATCATACGGAAACTCGTACACAAGGAGATCTATTAAGACTTCACAAGAATCGCAAGGTTATTTGCACTGTAAATAAACCAGCTTACTCATTATTACATAATCGATTATAAACAACTGCTTATTTAACCGTTACAGATATACGTTAGAACCATTATTTATGGCCCCAATAGAAAAGGTTCTAGGGACTACTTTATATGTAGGGTATGGCAGTTTGTATCGCACATCGAGTTTTGAAGAGTAATCTAATTAATAATTCTCTGACTGTGTAAACGAATAGGTTTGACATTGAGGAGTTATTGTTACAAATTGCCATGGATTGCGTCGGACGACCACGACAGCCTTGAGCACCTCATGTGTTTGGTTAATCTACACGTCACGCCCAACAATTACATATACCTATAATTGTATTGTACAGCTATTAGGATGTTCTGACCACCAAGCGTTGGTTGTATATTTTTTATAATACAGAATAATGTATAAAATACATATTGTGCCTCAAAAATATCAGGTATTCTACAGATTGAGACAACTTTAACAAAAGGCTGGCCTCGTGAATCGCAACTTTAATATTTTATCAGACCTGAATATTGCTAGCTTTGAGCTGAATATAAGAAAGCCTTCTACAATTATTTTTATTTTTCTAAGTGTATTACAAAAGTATAAATCCAATAATAACTATCACTAATGAACTGACGAACCCATACATTTGCGTCTTTATTGCCCAAATACTTGTTGAATGCGAATGTTTTAAAACTAATTTATTGCTTTGTATTATTTCAATGTGACAAAGTTAATATGTCCTCTCTGTGATGGGTGCAATAAAACTGCACGATATCGCGTCTTGTGTAAACAAACCGTCCTTCAAAGTAACCCAGTCGAGGACCCTATTGTCAGGTCGTCCTCAGGGCGTCTGAGTCATAGCACGCAGTCGTCGTTAAGAGGGCATTGCTCACTTAGTTACTCCCCCCTGTTTCACCGGCTGCAATTCAACATACCTTTAAAACAATATCATATCTTGAAGCCTTATTGTTCAACACCCTACTTTTATCATCATTGTCTAGCTAATCAGTGTCCATTTAATTTTGTATTGTTTCCCGCTTATGGTTGTAAGTTTTTAGGTTTCGCAGTGTCAGTTTAGAACACGTGTTGCATGGATTATGGAGATGATTTTGAATAGTAAGCGCAGTTAGTACCTATAAATAGAGAGAGATACTAGCAGGTCGGATGACATCTATAATAAGATCACGACAGACCAATGAAACGTACGACAAAGATTTCTCAAGATTCTACCGGTTGTTGACTTTTCCACGCATCGTATTTAATTTAACAAACGTAATAATTTTGATGTGTATGAAATGGTTCTCTTTTTACAGTTTACTTAACAAAGTAGTGCCGTAGAAAACAACAGAAACAGACGTTATTACAAGAATTTTATAATTTTCTATTCCTGTAAAAAAAATATTTTTCCCACTTACTGGCTCGTGAGAAAAACTTAAGTTAAAAAAAAGCAAAATCTATAATAATTTACATGTGACTCACACTAGGTTGTGTATCATGCGTTTAAAATCGAAACAGCTTTCCACAAAGTTAGAAGAAAATTGTATGAGTCCGCTTATTGTATTGGTTGCATAAAGTCACCACGGTGATCACTCAAAATGGAAATTTAGTATATCCTAAATTTAAAGTAATTGAGGTGTTTCGGTAGTTGGTCTATTGTTAATCATAATAAAGCGGTTAACTGAAACTATGTAGGTCGGTCGGGCCGCTCTATTTGTTACAGTGGCAAATTTGTTAGTCGACCTCGAGCGGATCGCTGCGTGTGCCATATCTTATCGGTTTTCGTTGCTACGGAAAATTTGACCATTTGTGAAAACCCCAAAATAACCGTTATTATATTTGTAATAAATAATATAATCATCATTACTGTGCAATATATGTTTTGTTGTGTGATTCAACTATATATGGAACTTAATATGAAATACAATGAAGTTAACTAAACCAAATGAATAAAAAATGAAACTTTAGTCATTTCTGAATAGTTAATATGTATAAAGGTCTGATTAATAAATTAGTGCAAATAACAATGAATAAAAGTACGCTTACATTGTACGTTATAAGGAATGATGAAATTCACGATGATTCAGATGTGTTTAGGCGTTCTGTTTTCCTGCTCGTCCTCATTGCTTTGTAAAGACGTTTTGAGGAGGAGACTTAACTCCTGTCACTTTGGGTCACCTCTGTCAACATCTTTAGTTTCTGGGTCGCGCCAATTAATAAAATTAATGTAGCCTACATTCGGTAGTGACTTGTTTAAGTTTCCTGCCCTGAACTGAGACACACGTTGACTGTAACTCGGTTATTTAATTGTCTCGTTCGCGATTCGAGCGCGTGTTTAATGGGTGTGCCAGGAGAGACGAAATTGATATTTTTGGTGTTATTAAATCAAATTTTTATTTGATATATATTCAGTTATTAACTAAAGATATATAAAATAAAAAAGAAAAGTTGTTTTATAGTACCTTAAAGAAGTTAGTTTATTTGTAATATGAATCATTAATTGATCAAATTACATAACAAATTTAATTTTTTGGTGAGATAAAAGCTTTAATACATAGTAGTTTTTTTTTTAATTAAAAATATAGGCGGTTAATACCAGTATATTATTTTTATAGTCAAGTTTTCCTTTTGGCCCTATTGTGCAGGACACACGTTGGCTCGATTGACCTCTGGCTGTGCCTCTGGCATGACGCGACTTGCGGTTTCCGCTCCAACGTTATCGCATTGTACTGATTCCTTTGAATAATTTTATAATGGCCATTTGTATTTTGTTTTCGTTATCAAATTTAATTGCGCCGTGAATAAAATTAGCATCGGCTAATCGATCACTTAATATTGGGGTTAAATTGAATTTTAATATTCTTTGTAAACTTTTCTCCCCGAGACCGGTTTGCGAGTCCTACAACCGGTCGGCTATGCACATGTCGTCTTTATTAAAGGAGCGCAGGATATTGTTAGCCCCATGAGCTGTGCGTTCTGACCGCGCAGCTGCCAGCGGTGTACATGCGAACAAAGCAAGCGCACGCAACCTGTGAACGGATGCAGTATGGTGATGAAACTGACACAGATTCTAACGCGCATTTGGTAATCGAACCCCAGCTCGTGAAAGTTTCACAGGACGGCCACAGTTCATGTATTGTCCGAGTCCTACTTAACATGACACCAAAACCAAGGATGCTGAACATACTTTTTCTTTTTTCGACTGTAGTTTAAAACGCTCGTAGTTTATCGTTATTATTCGAATTTGAAGATGGTCGTTGATTGGTCGGTTTGTAGTGTTGCTACATAATTTTCATGAGAATTTGCAGGTATCGCCACTCGGCCAGTAGGCCACTGCCTAGTATATTAATAATGACGAATGGAAAGGTCGCCTGTATCTTAGATGTTGAAGTCTTGTATGACCATTTATTTTAGAAGTCTATTTCGTAAATGCAAACTTTGCATTCGATTTTATAAAGACATAAGTAGTACAGGGTTATTCACCAATGTCCTGACCTTAGCTGATTTTGATCGTCCTGCTTCTTGTGCGGAAAAAGAATATTGCAAGAAATGTTTGCATTTACTAAGACCTAGTGTCGTGACGGTTGTCGCGCTTGTGGCCTACACCAGCCTTTCCGGTTTCTCCATTCTTTTCCCTACATTATAAGTAACATTGAATCTCTATCTTACGACCTACCTGGTATAAATAATTTCATAGCATTGATGTCGCGATTTAGTAGTTAGATAATAAAATTAAAAATCTATGACACAAGCATAAGACGTTATTTTCACACATTTTCATTGTCATTAAGTCGTCTCTATTCTTAGACAACAGAGGCAACGCACAAGTTTTGAGAAGTAATCATTATTTAATGGTAATTTATAAGGTATAAAATTAAAATCATTTTCAAAGAGTTATATTATTTTATTAGTTAGTATTTTAAATTTCGAATATTATTGTATTGCATTCAAAGTTCCTCTCACGCAAAATCTAAATACCTAGAGAGATGCTCGTTCAATCTCTCAAGAAATGTTTCATGCCCATTCCAGGCTGGCGTGTAGACCTAATATATGTAAATCTTTAAAAAAAGGCTAATACGTGTATGCTTTGTTACAGGCTCGCGTCGGGCAGCGATTGCGGCGGTGGTGGGTCGGGCGGGGGCGCGCCCGCTCCACAGTCGGCGCGCGTGTCCTCGAACGGCGCCGGTGGCATGGCGGTGAGCCGCGTGCCCAGCCCGTTGCACGACGGGAACACGCCCGTCGCTGAAAACTGGTGCTTTACACAGGTAAGGTTATCACGGTCCAGCGTGTGTGGTATAGCAACTGTATACCTACTGTAAATGTGAGAAATATGTATATATACTTACTCGCTGATCCGGCAATCGTCGTTTTGCCATGTATATCATTTATAATAAAAAATAGGGGTTTGTCGTAGATGGGTGAAAATTAGGGGTTGTATGTATTTTTTAATGCTGTATCATAAAGAAATAAAAATTATCCAAAAATTAAAAGTAATAATTTAGGGGTGGACTACCCTTAACATTTAGGGGGATGAAAAATAGATGTTGTCCGATTCTCAGACATACCCAATATGCACACAAAATTTCATGAGAATCGGTGAAGCCGTTTTGGAGGAGTTTAACTACAAACACCGCGACACGAGAATTTTATATATTAGATCAGTTTTTACTAGAGAATAAACAATAAATTCCTTCGTTTATAAAAAAACTCTATATTCATTGAGACACAAAAACTTTCTTCGGCAGCCCTATCTTCTCCCTTCACTCTGCATGTATTCAACTAATATACGTTTTGTGTCTTCAAACGGTATTTGTGCTAGAAGTTGAGACCCAACTTGTCGATGCAATCTAAATCTCAAAGTTAGTTATAGTTTATAGTGTATCATTATAGTTCAATTAGTGTTCTAACATCTGAAGTTATACATATATATTATGGGTAGTCATTTCATTTATACCTAAATTTCTGACACTTAGTTGAGACTTTTCTTTCAACTATAATGGATTCAAATTATAAAGGTGCATATATAATTTATTTTTAAAGTAAAAGCGATAAGGGTTAATTTAATAGGTTGTATATAAGTGGTAATAAGTTAAGCTAAATAATGAAATATAGAGATATTTCATTATATAGCTTAACTTATTACCATACATTTAAATAATGTGTTTAACAATTGAGGTAACTGCTCCATATACAAGACCCGGAAACACGTTATTTAAAGTTCTATGTTCGGTTACGTAAAGTTTTTCGACCCCACAAAGCGGGCTACACATATGGGTAACCTCTAAAATTACATATAGGAAATGTAAAAGTTACCTAACATTCGGGTAACTTCAGATTATGTATATTACGATTATATTTAACCCATAGAAATTACCTAATGTTAATATCTACGCATTTAACATTATTGATATTCAATATAATAAAATCGGAAAATACTTGAAAAGTTGCCGAATGACAAGAAAGATAATTTTTCTGTTATCGGCGATCTGAGCTAATCGTGTTAACGTGAAAAGCAACGTTTTCTGAACATAGCTACAAGTATATGTCGAATCGCACGTGTCAGATATTTCAATCAACACACCATTTCCTTTAAACTTTTGTAGACTACAAATGAGGTTCTCAATGAAAATTAATTAAAAATCTTTTTATTATAACTCGAATGCGCGTGAATTTCCCGAAATCTGTTTCAAATGGTACTTTTCCCAGTTCTCATGGTCGGATAATCTGATGAGATCAAAAAAATATTGATAGATCATTAAATTTTAGGAACACTAATCGAGTTCGCTATATAATAAATAGCTACTGATTGGTTAAATGAGCTCACATTTTTCTATTTAAAATCGTAGCTTATTTCAAAGTATTCTGTTTCTTATTGTGAATAAATATAATAGTGCTTGAGAGCGTTTCTCTAATTCAGGGCACATTTCATTTGAAGATTTGTTTAAGTAAACGTAGATAAGCAATAACTGTTAAACCAATTCACGTTTATTTTTTGTTCCCATAACACGGCTTTGTGTTTAAATTATTGTAGTGTTGTCTTTTATTTCCTGTCGGATATTGGTAGCAATACGTAGAAATTGGAACAACCGTTGCGAAGCTTCGACCTGCTATTGCCTTTTTGGTACTTTTTGCCAAAATCTATTTGGTTCGCGGATAACTGTATATGAGAATGGATCTTATTAAGGTTTAATCATTTCAAAAGATAACGGTGTTAATCTGTATTGTTAATATAATGAAAAACGTGGCTACTTCCTTGTATGTTTGTAGAATAATAACACGTTCCAACGTTGGTGTTGACGCGTGACTCTTCTTGCATACCACGCGTTTTTACACATGACAGATTATTTACTTGAGTATTTTGCCCTTGATTAATTGCTATACAGTGATTAAATATGAGTCAATACGTGTTTGCATTATCTTATATTTCATTAATTCTAACCGTCGCGGAAATATGTAGTTTCATTATAATTTCATATATGATTTAAAAAGCTGTGCATTATTTAATTAGCACATTTTCAATATACCACGGAACCCGAAATCGGACTTAGGTTTTGCACTGAAGAAGCATTGAGTCAAGTGGCGGGATGATGCGGGCGGCCTTGGCATGGGTCGGTGACCGGGCGAAGACCTCACCAGCACCGCAAGCCCGCAAGCTGGCAAGCAACGGTCGGGGCCAATGACCAGGGACCTGTCGTTCACCTAGTCCTGACCTTACAATCATATCACTAATTACCACAAAAATATCCCTAAAACACCCCAAAACATTGAGACGTAAAACACATAACAATAATTGCGTCTATTGCTAAAATTGACGACTGATGTTGACAGAGTAATTTAAGAACAATATATTATTTGTTACTAGCCTAAAAATTTAATAATTATGAGATAGACCTCGAACATTCATTTAATACATTAAATTATCCTTAAAGTATTGTGTTAAAAAGTCAATCAAATTTATAAGTTATTGTTTGGGTAACTGTACTTGCCAAGGCAATAATAACTGGATTTTGATTTTTAATAGCCTTCATACCTCACGTTTATAATTTGTTTGTTCTCTATATTTGACGCGAAATGTTGTTAAATATATAACCGTATTTCCAAAGTTATTAAAATTGCGATTTTTAATAGAAAATTATGGTAGAAAAGACACGTGTCTTTGAACTGAAGTGTTTCAAATTCTATTTGGTGTCAGTTGACGATTTATCGAGCAAATAAAGACGCCTTTTTAGTCTAAAGAAGACCCGACAATACTTTGCATTGTAAATATGGTGTCCATAATTTACGTCGTCTGAACGGACTTTGTATTAATGTAAAAACAAACTCTGACCTTGAACCTTGGCTGAGACGATAAAATTTTATTTGTAATAAATAAGCCGTAAAGCGTAGTCACCGCTCATTTCACAGTTTATTGAAGGTGATTATAGAGGGCACCTCAATGAAACCGTATCAGTACAAAGCGTATTATGAAGTTAATTATAACTAGAGAAGTGGACAGTAACACCTTGCTTAGAACCTATTTGGACATATGTTAGAAACGTACTAATCTAATTTACATAACCTTTATCATAAAAAAAGTTCACAAAAATTACAGCGCGTATACCGTTTTAGTCATACTCCATCTAGTACCATTTTTTACTATTAGAAGCGAACCTAGAATTATTATAAACTCAACTATGTTATTATGAATTCAAAACTGGCTTTGTCTATCGAGCTGTTAAACTTTAACTGAACTGATTTCGATGAATATTGGTATAGATAAAAGTCAGGTAACGATGCTATCTACCCAGGCTCGCTTTTTGACGAATCGTAACTCGTTAGACGATAGAATTCTAGATAAAGTTCTTTTAATAGAACCGTAGCACAGACTAAAACTATGTTTCTCTTGTTCCAGGTGAAGGTGGTGAAGTTCAGTTATATGTGGACCATAAACAATTTTAGTTTTTGTAGAGAAGAAATGGGTGAAGTTTTAAAATCATCGACATTTTCGGCTGGTGCTAGTGATAAATTAAAGTGGTGTCTACGTGTTAACCCAAAAGGACTCGATGAAGAGAGCAAAGACTATTTATCGTTATATTTATTGTTAGTGTCGTGTAATAAATCAGAAGTGCGCGCAAAGTTCAAGTTTTCGATATTGAACGCGAAACGGGAAGAGACAAAGGCGATGGAATCACAGCGGGCGTATAGATTCGTTCAAGGCAAGGACTGGGGATTCAAAAAGTTTATCAGAAGGTATATATCTTTTTTCTCATCCAATAATCCTTGTATTTTTCTGTTTATCGCCTTAATCTATTGTGAAAGATTAATTAATGTGGATACTAAGATATAAAGTATAATCACAAACCAAAATTAATTTAACTTTTTAACAGTTTACACGAGAAAAGAGTTCATTTATTAACCTATTAGTTATCCTAACAACCGCAACGTTTGCGTCGTATTTATTGCGCAATGCGTTCTGCGCATTCACTGATAAAATATTATTACGTGCAAAATGCTAATCTGCTATTAATTTGCGATAATTAACCGTTTTACAGTCTCGAATTAACCCCCTTGTATTTAACTACTTTCATACTTTCTCTACATACATATCCGCAATGCTTTAATGGACAATTAACCAATGTTTTCCCTACAAATAAATGTCTTGTTAATTTTACTCAAATTATTATAAGATACAAACAGAAGAACAAAGTATTATATAAGAACTATTTATGGTTTGATGTGTATAGTGATATCAGGTCAGAATCGGTATTGTTTCGGTTGGGAACCATATTATGAATCTACTTCTTCAGGAAAATATTGGTAGTATAAATGAGGATATATGTATATAACAAATGGCTCACTTATGATAGGAATATAAGTTTCTCAACCATGTATTTTATTGATTAAAATACGTACGTACTTTTTTGTAGACCAATACAAGATTATTATAATTATCAACCTATTCATAAAACTTGGCAATAAATAATATAATATTGCTTAAAACTTTTGTTACTGTTTTTTACAAACGAGACCGGTGTTTGATTTAATCTCAACAAATTTTGGAAGAGCGCCGCACTTAATAATACTTTGGTCTCCGTTAAAACTTCATAGGGGGAAAGCGGTAGATAGGTAGACATCCCGGTGAAAAGATGATATACAAACTTCCAATATACTTCTAGTAACTCATATCTATAAGATAAGGGCCAAAAATGTATTTACCGCAGCCCATGGATACTTGAAGCCATATCTCCTCGGGAAGACATCCACTGGCAGCCAATTCCACAGCTCCTAGTTGGCAAAAAGAAATAAATAATTAAAAGCAAATCTTAACTTTCCAGAGATTTCCTCCTGGACGAAGCAAACGGTCTCCTGCCAGAAGATAAACTGACTATATTTTGTGAAGTGTCAGTGGTAGCGGATAGTATCAATATTAGTGGGCAGAGTAATGTTGTACAATTCAAAGTGCCAGAATGCCGGTTATCGGACGACCTAGGAGCTTTGTTTGATAGTGAAAGATTCTCTGACGTGACGTTAGCGGTCGGCGGACGAGAGTTTCAAGCGCATAAAGCAATATTAGCAGGTAATTCACTTTCTCATGATTCTTTTTGATTATATTACCCGGTGAAGGAAGTTTTGGTTGACCATTCCTTGCCTATTCATAAAAGCTAAATCTGTCTTATTGTCTATTATGTCGTGGTCTCTTTCTGTCACAGCGTAAAACGACGTAAAAGATAGAGACGAATGACTAGTTAAAACAGTTAGTTTTTAAGAATGAGTGTTGGTGTCAGAAGAGAAGCGCGAAAAGTGCATTATCCTGGTCATTACACTTTAATCTTTGTGATTTTAAATTTATAACAGTATCAAAAAGGTCATTATTGCATTACATTAAAAAGAGGAAATTCTATTACACCAAATGTAAATACGTCATCACATTTAACGGCGTCAATGAATAGCAGGCATATGATATCATGGTTTCTCTGACGTCAAACATCAAATTGTAACACTAGTAGTATAGCAAGTTTAGCCAACGTTACAAAAATTTAAGACAAATATGTTTTTTACATTGTGCATGCCTCTTTCTATCCTGACTATTGCTTCGTCTTATAAAATGTTATGGGTGCTTTGAATCTGCGCTTTTTAAAGATTAAACAGTTTCTGAGTAGCTCTACCAGCCCTACCATTCTCAAATTGGCCATGTTATTTCAGCAAAAAAATAATAATTTAATTTCTTAATGCTTTAGAGATACAATTTGTTTAAAAATTTGTTAAAAAGCTCAAGTGAAAAGTCTACTAGCAAAACAATAATACATTGCGACGGGCGTGACCAAAGCGTATCGTACTTCTATGGAAATAGTCACGTGACCAAGCTGGAGGTAACGTGGGTTGGTCCTGTCGCAAAGTATTTGGCTCTTGAATCCTTGGTAGAGTTGTCTAACGCTAATATACTGTGCTTCTCCTTTTTTAAACTCTCTAAGCCTTATAAAACGTGTATATTGTATGTAAAAACACGTAACTATAGTCCACGTTTAATAAGCGAAATTATTTGTGTGTAATAATCGCATTTTTCATAATGATATCCTGTTATTTCCAGCGAGAAGTCCCGTGTTCGCGGCGATGTTTGAACACGAAATGGAGGAGCGGAAACGCAACAGAGTGGACATCACGGACGTTGATCACGAGGTGTTACGTGAAATGTTACGGTTTATTTACACGGATCGAGCGCCCAATCTAGACAAAATGGCCGACGACCTCCTCGCAGCAGCCGACAAGGTAAAATCAACTTCCCTCTTAAACATTTAAATAGATTTCAAATGAAGTCGGAACCGAACCCGAGACCTTCAAGTTAAATA
Source organism: Pieris napi (assembly GCF_905475465.1). NCBI lineage: Eukaryota > Metazoa > Arthropoda > Insecta > Lepidoptera > Pieridae > Pieris > Pieris napi. Next base: position 5,889,086 of record NC_062236.1, on the reverse strand, counting down.
TTAACTAAACAAGGTTTTGTTATCTGAGTTATTAGGGATAACTCCTTCGTATTTAATGAATTTTAGTTTATAATGTATATAAGGTAAAAATATTTACAACACTAGTATTTAATGACAAGTAATATAAGATGTAGGTATTGGTAGCAATACACACATTTTGTATTCGTTATCTCTGTCCTTGGCTTTGAATTGTATAAACGAATTATCACGATATAAAATTAAGTCATATCGCGTGATTTATGATGAAATTTATGAAAAGTCAACGAAGTAAAGTTGTACTACAACTACTTTATTATGGTCCATTGTCATTACCCAGGATTATGTTTATCATCTTTGTAAAAACATCATCATAATCGATTCAGTATTATAGTCGATAAAGCATAATTAACTGTTTGCTGTCGCCAACATATATTATAGCTTAGCTACATGATAGATTATGATATTTTTGTAAATTTTATTTCAAACTAGCGGACCGGACGATGTGACGTTTTGTGGACACATATCTTAAATACAAAAAAATCTAAACACTCGTAAAATTTCAGCAAAATCGATCCAGCCGTTTAGGAGTTGTAATTAATTCAACGCACAGAAGATTTATATATATAATGTTGTTATTGTACTTAATTAATATTTCCTATTCCAGTACGCGTTAGACCGGTTAAAAGTGATGTGCGAGGAAGCGTTGTGCCTCAGCCTATCAGTGGAGACGGCAGCGGACACACTCATACTCGCCGACCTTCATTCCGCTGACCAGCTCAAGGCGCAGACCATAGACTTCATCAACACGTCAGTCCCATTTATTATTTATCTATACGTCCTTTTTAGTAAACTGGATTTTTTTTTTCTTAAACATCATTATTTTCCATTGAGCAGTAAGAATATAAATATGTAACATAGATAGGGCGTACCAATTCTTGAAAGTAACTCTCTGGCAATGTGTGTGACTCATTCAGATGAGCCTCCTACCGGTTTGCCCCCTGTTACATATTATATATAATTTTAAAAAAAATTGAAATAATTATGAGGTCATCTTTGCTGGCGTTATAATGGTCGATTACCATGATTTACTAACAGCCGTACTCATGGTACATTATCTCTTATTATTAATTATCTAAAGAAGTTGTCAATAAAGCATTAAAATACTATTCTTAATTTCTGTTGTAATTGTGATGAGTTTTATATACTTATGACTTAGTTTAACAATATAAATAAATCACCTATCAGATATAGCCTTAATCAGTCATAGTAATCACTAATGGGTTCCAACCATGATCCCTTCCTTGTTGGTGATAAGTGAAATAACACGAAGGCCATGAAATAACACTTGTGTGATAAGATAGTGTTTTATTACAAACAGGAAGGATTCGACAAATATTTGACGGATCGTGGCTTTATTTACAAGGTTAGGTAGATTATTTAATGTTCAGTCTCTATATGTATTTGTTATTTATTACTTAAACTATCAATTTTATTATCCAAGCAATAATATAATTGTGTAAAGCCGATATCAAACTGAGAGAATGATATTGGCTTTACACAATTATATGAAGACAAAGCTGTGTGTCAGTAGGTATAGTATATACTAGTGAACCCGACAGACGTTGTCCTGCATGATATTTCAAGCAATTAGTAAAGCAAAGTATGAACGTACCGACTGCAGCGCCATCTGGCGGGGTGATTTGTGAATCTAAACCATTCCCAGATCCCCTTGAATACACACACAAAAATTCATCAAAATCGGTCCAGTCGTTTGAGAGAAGTTCAGTGACATACACACTCACAGAAGAATTATATATATAAAGATAGTGACTAAAGAAAGACTATTGTATGAAGTGATGTGTTATAAAAGTCATGGTCTTTAAACTAAATCATTATTCTCAATTGAAAAGGCAAATCAGAAAATTATCGTGGGTGTCTCGGAAACCGGTTATTTAAAATTCTACCCTAGCTAAGTTATTAATTATAATAGAGCCTTAGGCTCTGATAGGAAAATGAGTCAACCCCCAAACCGCACTTATTTTAGTATTACTTTCCATATTTCAGGAGTCACGCAACAGATGTCATGGACACCACTGGATGGAAGAACATGATATCCTCTCACCCTCACCTCATAGCCGAAGCCTTCCGCGCCTTGGCGACTCAGCAGCAGCAGATTCCTCCCATTGGCCCTCCAAGGAAACGGGTGAAGCAGGCCTAGTGCAAAGCGAACACCCGCCTCTATACCAAAGATACCGACGGCGCTATTTTCGAATTCTACGCCGGATAGACAGGCACCAGCCGAGGTATAAGATAGACCTGTTTCTGGGTACATTTTGGCAAACGTCATCATTGAAATGGTAATCCTGTGAAATATAGCTAAAATGTGACTTTTTAACTTTCTATAAAATATATGTCATGTATTCATACAAGTCAATCCAGCTGTTGCCTCTAATGTAGGGTAGTAGAGATCAGCAGTAACTATTTGCAGTTGCTATAAAAGAAATTTTTTAATAATAATTATAATATTTTAATTAAATAATGCTATACTATTTCTTATCCAAATGGTAATAAACTGAAAAAATTAACCAATTATTTACACTTCACATCCTTAAAACTTTTAAAAAACACTAAAATTGTACGCCTCCCATTAACTAGCATGTTTTTTTAACTGGCAACATTATATGATAATTTTCTCTAATATCTTATTACATTTTTTAAATAATTTTAATTTACCAAATATCAAGGTTGTTTTAATTTTTAACATTTGACCTCTTAACGCTGAATTCGGTTTATCTGTGAAAAAATATTCAATTTAAAAGGTCTCTTAAATTTGAAAGGCATTTATAGGAAGGTTTATAATACGATTTTTATCAATATAATATTTATTTGTGATTGTTAATATCTACGCAATTATTATCAACGACAGTTTCAAAGCTATATTTTACAGGAAATCGTCGACTAAATATTCTAAGCTCAAAAGAGATAATAATTATATCTTTTGATAGTAAAATTAAAAAAATAATTATAATTAATATCTTAGTGTATTTAGACGGCGATATGTATGTATGTATGATGAATACAAATGTGCCAATAAGGGTATGGAATCCTATGAAAAGTGTCCGTTAGTCAGTACCGGCGCCGGTACCCTTTAACTCCCAATGGTGTTTGCGATTGTTGAGCGTACGTATCGCATCTGCGCTACGGACACGTCGCCATCCCTATTGCTATTGCAAGTTACAGAGTACCAGCGCAGCTGTCGTGGACAAATAGGCCGGTGTGTTGTGAATCTTTGGATTCGTTCTCTGATTGATCTCAAGACGTTCGCTCCATGTACGTCGAGGCCCGCGCGCCATATTCATGAATTACGTATAATGGACGCTGGACGCTTTTTGCGCGTTGTAGATTTTCGAAGTAGGCATTTTACTATTTTACGTATTCTTTGTTTTTGTAAATTATTGCTTGTATATTTAAACAGTCTATGTCATTAAAATGATTTAACTATAAATATTTGGCTTGTATAGAGAACCACGAAAATTGTATTTGATAGAAGCGTTAAAAGTAGATTATACTTGAAGTAGGTGAACGCCGAACGCGCGACGGTTTTATACAAAGCGGTGAGGGTAGTTGTAAAAAGCCGTCACTCGTCGACGTTTTAGGTGATTCGCGTGATTGTAATAAGTCTATGAAATCGTTGGTGTTGTATATAGATGATCTACGATCCCACCATTTAATACTATATCTAAGTACTAAATTTTAAGAGAATGACGGACGACACCGTTACGTGTATGAATTTGTTGGAGTTATTCCAATGACATATTGTGATTTTCATTTGTAAGGTTATAAATAGTATTTTAATTACAAGCTTTGTTTGTTTGAATTTGTCTTAGTATAATTTTTCGTCGGTTTGTTCGTTTGTTTGTATATCTTCCGAGTCATATTTATAGAACGCACTTCATCTATGCTCACTTTCGCTCATCAATGAAAGAACTATTTTTTAAAAATTTATCTTATTCCTATTTGTATTAAGTAAACTGTTGCCTATCGATGGAAATGTTCACATTCGTTTGTAAATGAAGGGAGGTACCAATTATAAATAATAGGTTTACAAGCCAATGTGTAAGTACTGTGGCCAATAAAGTTTATAATACCATTTTATACCCACTACCCATAGCTGGCAGCTGACGTGTAATATGATAGTTACAATACAATTGTCAGAAGTAATAACTGTGATTTTCGAAATTGTCAATAAGATGAAATAAATGAAATGATGTAATATTATATTGGCTTTTTATTTTAGTTGATGCCTTGAAAGAATAGCCGTACCCAAAGATGGCCATATTAAATATAATTAGTAGAACATTATTACACACAAAGTCAAAGTTTAATAATTGTTTATTTATTAGACCGTATAATATACAAGTGTGTGTTTAAGATGTTACATGTGATCGATATAAATAATTTTTATGCAGAATCTGTAAATACCCACTAAAAAAACTATTTTGTCACAATATTAGAAATTTGTGATACAGCGAGATCCTAGGCCCCAAGAGGGTAATGAACAAATCAAAATTTATTTAATCATATTGGTAACTGTGTTCACTTATAAAGGTCACTATTTTTATACGTCCGTTTTACAAATATGGTAGTAAGTTCAATCCACGTTTTGTAATAGGGCTGAATAAGTTCACCATTCAGACACAAAAATGGGTTTTCACTGCCATGATCATGGTTAATACCTTAAATTTATAAGAAATAATCGTCGTTGTACAACTCGTTCCTAGATACGAACTCATCTTGCTTGAAAGTTTTAGTTTTCACCCAGTTAAAAAACATGCGCTGCAGAATTGGAAAATCAATTAAATTCTCGAGAGTATTGGCCAAGCTGATGACAAAGACAGTTATAATTTAAATTCGGTAGTATAGTCCTTTTCATGAAAGAAGTCCCCCAGACGCGGCGCTGCAATCGCATGACGTAATATTGCCATTTATGAGTAAAAAATTTACATTTAGCAGATGTAATTTATCAAAATATTATTTTCTGCATACTTCGATGAAACAATATTCTGTTATGTAAAAAGTATATTTTTATTTACTTATATTAGCGTTGTTCTACCTACTTACAGGGAAAAGATGAGAAAATAGGGTAAAGAAAAGGAATACAATTTTTTATTCAGAGTTTTATTGCATAATTGTTGGATTACAATTTTTTTCGAAGTACACGCCGCTGTTATTATAAGGTTTATTATTATTTGTAATTCTTGTTACAGTTTTCTCTGACACACCTGCAATTAAATTATGAACAATTAAAAATAATAATAACTTTAAGTTTATAATGCTTATGTAATATATGTTTTAATTTCAGTTACCTAGTTTCATCACGTTATGTATTTGTTCAATTTTGTCGCAAAAACTAATTTATATCATAAAAGTCCCATCAATACAGCAAAAAATTATTAAATGGCAACTCTAATAAGTACCTGTTATGGCGGCAACTCTCTTCTGAACATTGTTTAGTGGTATTAAAACACCTTGATTCTTATGTTCCGCTTCACAGAACTCTTTCACCTTTAATATCATTTCTCGAGCCGAACTTTTTACAACTTTTGGCATTGTAATCAATCTTTAAAATGCACTAAGCTAGTTAAAAATTCACAAAAATCTACCACAACAAACGAACTTGACAACATCGACGAATGACAACATTGCCGACCTGTCAAATTTAGTTCCAAAAATCACCGCGGGACTTCTTTCATGAAAAGCACTATAAACGGTGTCGTTGGAGGTTCTGTCGAAACTCAGAAGTTCTTTGCATTAATGCAAGACTTGTTTAACATCTGTGGTAAGAGCATTAACCTTTTATTAATCGAAAATAAATTATGGGTAGGTATTTAAGAGAATTATGTTGGCAACATTTTTCTATACGCTGACAGCGCCGCGGTTACCCCTAAGATTTTAGCAAGACTTTTTTTGAATGTTACCCATATTTTCACTAAGTATCTCTCTAAATATTATGTGGTCAATAAGTAAATGACACCCCATCTTCGACTTTTTGAAAGTGCCATACGAATTTAAAATAGTGATTACTACTGTATTGACGTTTTAAGCATTATATAAAACATTATTCGTCTTGTATATTTATTGTAAAACCTCAATTAGACCTATATTTATTGTTTGGCTAATGAAAGAAGATAATTGAATTATTTGAAAACTTTCGGATGGCAACACAGAGCCATATTGAGAAATTGACAATGATTGCTTTATTTTGTTCTTATTTAAATATGGATTCAGGTCACGTGTCCTGACGCGAGTTTAACATTTTTTACACATTTAAAAAGAAGTGTACAACGCTGCTAAAGAAGTTTTCACTTCAAAAAATTACTTTGCACATCTAATAGTTCTAACCAAGTTATTAATTGTAGAGAAATATATTACTCGTTGAATATAAAGAAATACCAATAATTAGCTTACCATAACGATGGTGGACCATGAAAATATTAAGAACGAATCATTTAAAACTTTATGCTAGAAGCCAAACATGTATAGGTAATAAATTACAAAAACTTACAAAATAATATAAGTGAAAACGTTTATGTTAATTTTTATATATAAAGAATTTACAATAAATTATCGTTATTTTACGGTTTTAGACTTAAATAATAGCTATAGAATTTAATATTATTAGGAGTAGGTAACATTGAGATTTCGTCTTTTAGCGCCATAATTTACGTCGTCTGTCGCAGGCAGGCCGAATGCCGATTTGTGGGTCGTCAGTTGCACAGAACACAATTACAATAACTGCCCAAATAGGTAATTTATTTCTCGACATATTTATTTTCTTTTGACATTCGACAATCGAGAATCGAGATCGACATCATTCCGCTCCGCTGTGCGCTGTCCGCATTCGTCAAGTTTGAGCCTTAAATTGTAGGCGCTAACGTGTTTTCGTATGATAAACTTCAAACTATCTAATGGTATTATATTTCTTTGTTATTAAACAATTATTTTAAAGGACATTTATAACAAGTAGTGCAATGCATTTAGGAAATAACTATGATAGCGCATGTGATGGTAAGTAAATAATATATACGTTATTTTTCTATTTCTTATGTAGTTACTACTAGAGGTATACTTTTTGTTTGATGAATACAATTAATGTAAAAATATCATAAATTATTGAAATAGTGTATGGCTTTATTAGTTGTAAACTTGAAAGACAAGCAAGGTTTTTTAAATCTATTTTCTAAATAAAGGCAATGAAGATTCACCAGCAACACCAAGAAGGACTTTCAGAGTTAGAAATAAACCTAAAAAATACCAGGATTTTTTCAAGACTACACCCACTAAACGCGGAATTTCTACAAGATACGGAAATATTACTTCTGATGATAGTACTGATGATGATGAATTGAATATTGAAACACTTACTCTAAAACCTAAAGGTAATTTCTTTTCTAAATGAGCAACTTAATTGAATACTAATCTAAGAATACTGTACTAGACCAGTGATTCCCAAAGTGGTCTATATCGACCCCCAGGGGTCTATGACAACCTGCAAGGGGTCTACGTCAGTGAAAAAAAAATTTGGGGGTCCATGAAATGAAAAGGTCCACAATAGTGGATCTCAACACATACACTGATAGTACCTATTTACTTACATCATACTATCTTATAATATCAAAACATATACATTATTTATAAAAGTACCTATGAAGTAAAAAAATATTATATATGTTTATAAAATTGTTTAAGTTGTAGGATGTTGGTATTCGCTTTGTGGTCGCAATACATTTTGAAATTTACAGGAAATAAATATCAGTAAGTAGGGGGTCTACCCAACATGGAAAAACATGGCAAGGGGTCTACAACACAAAAACGTTTGGGGAACTCTGGTCTAGACTAATATACCTTTACTATATTTTTCAAATTTTAGCCCTCTTTGGTTCTGATGATGTTGAAGGACAAGATATGTTTAAATTTAAAAGTCGTCATACAAAGCTAGATCTTCAAAATAAGGTCAAGGAAGCCATTGGTTCCCCCATACCAAATACCCCAAAGACACCTAAAAGAAATAAGCATTTAGTTACTAAAGATGAAGCAACACCAAAACAAGTTGTCAACTTGTTAAAGAAAAGTTAGTAACAGTTTCCTATTTTATTGAATGCTTAAATAATATGTTACAAATAGTCTTATTTATATATAGTTCTATTAAATAGAATATATTTGACAACTACAAAATTATGCTGAAAATAATTAAATTATATTAAAATTTACCATAAATAATTTATCTATTCCATTATGCTCTTCCAAGTAGCTAGAAACATATTATACATACACTGCTGCTGTTCAGTAATATCTTAAGTAGATTTAAAACATTTACCGACACCTTTATTACAAGAAAAATAGAGGTAGGTACACTTCTTTTTTAAATTTTAACCTTCGGTTATTTACAGGAATTATAAAAAAATTGGAGAGTGATAGTGAAGAAAGTGATTTCTCAGCAAGCAGTAGTGATTTTTTACCAGATAAAAGTGAAAATGAGGTGATTATTAGAAGTTACTAAGATACTATGTCATATACTTAATAGGAAAGAGCTCTAAGCAATTAAACACATAATTTTGTCTATTCTGTTTTACTTATAACTGGAAGTAAGTGATTATCCCATTTCCGAAATGGTAAAAATAATGTTACCAACAAATTAAATCTACAGCCAGATCCCAATGCGCATATAAAACTGTTCCAAAGAAAAATATATTTTCAGTGGCTCCTTTTTTCTGGCCTGTAAACAAAATTTACTGATGTCTGCCATATGAGGCATTATCTCCTGATAAAAATATACTAGGACATCATCAGAAAATTGCCTGATAGTGACACAAATGCATAAAAAAATATTTTATATACTTAATGCAATTGCTTTCTTTTCAGTCTTCATCAGACTCAAGTTCTGAAACCGAAGCAGTTGAAAAAGAAATAGCACCCATTGTGAGAAACAGATGTCATAAAGCCAAACAAAAGGATTCTGAATATATTGTAACTCCAGATAATTATTTCATGATGAACTCTAGCAAAAAGGTAACTTAGCTAAATATAGTTTTTAATTTACGTTTATAAGAGTTAAATTGTTTATACTGTAATGGTTACTATTATATTTTACAGATAACAACATCAGACCATACATTAGCAAGATTAAAAAATATGAATTTAAATGCAAATCTTAAGGAAATGGATGCTCACATATCAAAGGAACACCAAAACCGAATTACAGATTTGTTACATGGCTATAATGAATTATTTGATAAATGGCTTTATGTTCTTGGTGAAAATTTCAACATAATTCTCTATGGTATAGGATCCAAGCGTGAAGTTTTGCATAGATTTCAAATAGAAAAACTAAAAAATGTACCATGTATCATCATAAATGGATTCTTTCCAAGTCTCATGATAAAGAATGTTTTAGAGGCAATCGTGATTGATTTATTGGGTAATTCACATGTACCCTCAAATTTAAGTGATGTTGTTAATTTAATTGATAGCCAATTGAAAGAGCGTGAGACTGACTTATTCCTAATAATACACAATATAGATGGTACAATGCTAAGAAATAGCAAAGCTCAGTCAACATTAGCCAGCATTTCAGAGTTAAAAAATGTTCATACTATAGCAACAATTGACCACATTAATGCCCCACTGTGTGAGTATGGTTACTTTACTATTTAAATGAGCATTGTAGGTCCAGTGGTTAAGAAAGTAACTCTCAAGCCATGTGCGAACACCAGTTGTGCATCACGCACAAAAAAACACTGGCTTGTTTAATAAAGAACATCCTAAGGCACTGATTTTAAAAAAAAAGAAGGCTATGAATGATATGGTTTAATTTAATCCAAGTCTGTCACTCTAATAGATTTCAGTTATGAATTTATTTCACAGTATGGGACCATTCAAAGTTAAGTAAATACAAATTCAGTTGGTGGGACATAACAACTTTCCTCCCTTATACGGAGGAGACATCATTTGAAAATTCTCTCATGACCCAAAGAAGTGGAGCTTTACAATTATCTTCATTGAAAAGCGTCTATCAGTCCCTCACCACTAATGCCAGAGGAATTTTTAATATTATTATACAATATCAACTTGAAAATCAGAAACAAAATTATCAAGGTTAGAATTATATTTAATGTTTTCCTACATACATATATTTATTCGCATTGGAATGCGTATTTAAACGTTCATCTAATTATAGGTCGGTTATCGAAAGCTGGCGGGTTCACAGTACTCACACTAATGCAATTTCACATACAGTATGTTTCAAAATATGATTTTTTTGCCATGCTATACATTTTAGTTCACTCTGGTTTTAGTAAGGTTGGGTGGGTTGTAAATAAATAAAAATGTATATACAACACAATAACTGTCTCTTTTATACTCATAAGCTTGACCGAGCGCGACAGAGACGGACAGTCTATTCATGATGTATTTCAGTTTAACATCACGTCTCGCGTTTATTCACAGACACTACACAAGCACAAAGTGTAAATGTGTTGAAGCCGCCAGCTTTAGTTAACATACCTATACAAACATTTATAAAATAAACATATTTTTTTAGGATTACCATTCAAGGATCTATACTCAAAATCCCGGGAGCAATTCCTGGTTAGTTCTGAACTTGCACTGAGAGCTCAGCTTACTGAATTTCTGGACCACAAACTAGTCAAATTCAAGAGAACTTTAGATGGCAGTGAAAATCTTGTGATTCCTATTGAAAGTGTACTCTTGCAACAGTTTTTGGAACAACAGAGTACATGATTTGTGTTAATAAGACTTATTTTACCTTAAATAAAACAAAAAATATTGTTTTCACCTTTTATTTTACAATCCCAGAAATAAAGTCTTAATAGGATTATATAATATATATCAACAGGCCAAGTTGTAAATTACTTAAACTTAATGACTTACATAATATAATAAAGTTATTAACTAAAATTCTCTTCAACACATCTGGCACGATGACGCATCAACCAAACATTTCATAAATTATCATTGATATTAATACTTAAGTGCATAAAATTGCTCTTTAATATTTAAAAAATAGTGTAGAAAAATATGCTCTGAACTCATCAGATGATCGACAATTTGGTCTAAATATTTGATTTATTTACTACGCCCGTTTGAATTTCTATATTTAATTGATGAGCATCTGTTATCTTAAGTGAGATTACTGACAAAACCCATCTTGTTCACATGGTTTTCTCTTTATCAATATACAGGTTTTGCATTCAAGTATTTCGCCTTTATATTTGTACAATAAATCTATTAATACAAAGGTAAAAAAACTTATTTCTTTACTCTTGCCAATGAATCTATTTAATTGACAAATATTTTTTTTGTTATCAATTTATGAGAGATTTTTTATTGCATTATAAATAAACATATTTTCTTTATATCTTCTTTTTACAATAGAAAGAGTCGATATATTATTTTTAAAGAAATAAATATTTTTTCAAAATTATTTAAGGACAGACAGGCGGAAAACTCCCGAATTTAGTCACAAAAGGAACGAGGGCACTATTTAAAGTCTCGCATTTATATACTCAAGTATCTCTTCACTTAATAATTAATTATCATAACATTATATGGTAGTTTGAATATCATCCTAAAATGCACATCCATTCATTATTCTAAAATTAAGCATGTCAAGAATAAAAAAATACAATAAACAAATTGGAACATTAACTTGTCGGACAACAAACACTAAAAGGTACAACAGCCCTAAAATGGTGATAAAATATTCACATAAACTGGCTCATAGCTTCGGTAACAAGACAATGTGAGCGCCTTGGAATGACATCACTGTACCTGGCTCACTTTCTAACCCGAACACGGTCAATATATTGCTGAGATTTGAAAGAATAACACGATCATAATCTAGTATTTATCAATAGAAGTGTCCCTTATACCATTGGTGTGATATTCCAACTTACCTACGAAATTACAGTATGATACATATGGTTCAAATAGACCAAAGTCAATCAAAATATTATAAGTAGCCTAAAGTCTCAGCAGGTTTAGTGGCTGTAATATTTGAAAGACTTTAGACTATTTGAACATGCCAGTTTAATGCATTCTTGTAAAGGAGATAATATGTTCAGGGCTTTCAATAAGCAGTTACTTGTTTAATGTTATCTTTTCTATAACAAGATGAATAAAATATAAAAAGTTTAGCGAGATGAGTGTCATGTGTGTGCATTATCGTATAGTAAGTTATGTGAAAGCGGTCAGTTATTTGTGCAAACAAAACTTGCCACAAAATCTGATTTTTCTATAAATTACATGGCAAACAGTTACGATTTATAAAAACAGCATTCAAAAGCACCTGAACGCATTAAATATGGGCGCATTTGTGCATTCGAAAAATAAAACTAATAACATAATTTTATCGTAAATTTTATATAATAGTGCCATAAATTAAACATAATGAAGGATATTACAAAATTTCTTGTACTTTATGGGATGAAAGTAAGGGGAAATACATAAGGGCAATCTTATCGTCCGCGGTCGGTTAGCGTCAAGGTTTATTGTCCGATGTCTCGGAGCTCTGTACACTTACGAACTAGTAAGATGACTCCGCGTAAGGCAACCACGATCAATTCTCGTCTTCGTCTTCGTGTTTTCGTTTTTTGCCCCGAGTGCTTTCCTCGGGCTCACCGTGAGAGTTCTCCTTTCCGGCTGTAAAATTTAAATAAATTATGTTATGAAATATGCACATAGATTTTTCAGTCTCTTTATAAGCTAATTCGACAGCAGAGTATGTGATTGAAATATCAATGAAATTATCTAGAACATGGGCAGACAATGATAAGTTTAAAAATGCTGTCAGTTATAGTTATTCTATTCCAATGCAAAATTATAAAAGTAAGCAATGTTTTAATAAAAATGTTAACGTGCTTCTAACACACTACCGCTATATTGTGTAAACATAAATCAATATGAACTATGTTCATAAACAGTGTTTTAGATGTATCAATGTAAAAAACGGATTAAAAATATTTGTTTAATTGTTATAATAAAATGTAGCCACAAATTAGCCCATCTCAGGTTATTTTTTTCTGAATTTGGTCAAATTTTAAAGATACTTTTATGCAAATAACTCGAAATCTTGAAACCCATTTTAATTGATTTTTTTACCATCATTAGGATTTTTCATGATATTTACCTTTTGGCCTATTTCAGGTTTGTTTCTATTTCAATAATAATTTTATTTAAATTTATGAAGACTAGAGCAAGACAAGAAGGGATTTTATTTAAAAATTGAAAGAATGCATACCTTGTGCTTTGGAGTTTGGTTTGTCGTCATCATTATCTCCATCACCATCTTCGTCATCTTCTTCTTCAACCTCCTCCTCTTCTGCACTGCCTTCGTACAGGGAGCCCTCTGAACTCTCTTCCTCTGAAATATATAACAATATTTTGGCAGTTGGGCGATGATTCTGTATGATCTTTAACAAGAATGATATTAAACCAGCTCTTGTCCAGATTCGATGAAGTGTTTGAGACATGATCTGAACATTCGATTATGAGTTGAGATGTCTTGAAAAGATTTAATATACCCATACCTTATACCAATAAGACATCACTAAATAACAGATAATACTATGATCATTAGGTATCTCTCATATGCAATGATAGGTAGATAGGTGTCAGATATTCTATCCACCAACAGAGATGATAAAAGATGTAGGAGATAGATTGGATAATAGTGACAAAACATCTAAAGTTGCTAATTCTGAGGCTTTGCAGAAGTTTGCAACTTTTTTCGGATCATGACTATAGTGACGTATCAATGATGACGATAATATGTATGAAATGAAATCTATCTAGTGCACACTGTTTCAAACAATCTTATTTATACATTTCCTGATAAGTGTAGTAAAAATAATATTACCTAATTTAGTATTATAGACAGCACTTAGTGAAAGATCATCATCTTCTTCATCATCAACATCTGAATCTGAAACAAGAAACATTCTTATTTTCATAAAATGTAAATGGATTTAATCTATTTAATGAATTTATCACCACTATATACTATATAGCAGATTTTGTGTAATGTATTTAATGCTTATGTTATAACTATAAGTCTTGCACTTCTTGCTTTATCCTATAGACTATTTTTTCCAGACTTGGGTTGCCTGGTAGAGAATTAATATTAGTGATGAGGCTGCCTGTACCCATCAAACAATAACAAAAGGAAATAAGTAGCCACCACAATATAATAATAAAATACACAATTCAGGATTAAATATGCCATAACAATTTTTTAACTATCTGTGGTTGACTATGCTTGTTTACAACAAGTAACTGAGATATTTTTTTGTTTTTAAAATAACTTTTAAACAGATTTTGTTAGTGTAATTTACAAAAAATATAATAGAATAGAAGCTTGTAGTGCTTGAGTTGGTCAGCAAATATATAATTTCTAAATTTCTACTGAAAGGTAAAAATACCTACAAATCGTAAGCTTCCCTATAAGAATTTTCCACATAGGAGCTTTGACAGCTTTTCATATAAACAACAAAGGTCAGTTTGGCAATGATGCTTACTTTTTAAAAGAGTGCCCATATGGAACAGAAGACCATAAACAGTGTATAGCGAGACAAGGAAAGATGACGTCATTTCTGGCGTTCTCTCTGAATAATCATCATCTATAATGAGTGGACCCAGGTCAATGCCAAGATCTGTAATATTAAAAATGCATTTGTCTTTCAGGTCTTAATGGACCAACTATTAAAGGAATTTTAGAAACAAAAATGGAAAAATGCAACAGAAACCTATCAGAATTTTTTTTGTAAAGTAAGCACTATACATAGTTACTACAGAGTAGTAACGCGAGAGGTATGGTAAAACTTAGTTTAAACTTAAGTATACAACAATTATTATTATGTTAAGTACACAACAAAATCTAATTGGCTTCTCAATTTAAGACATTATTATTTAGAAACAGATTTCACTGCATGAAGAATTGAATAGTGAATTTTAAACATATTTTGACAAAGAATCAATAGAAGAACATTGGTATTAGAAATTCTGTCGGTCTAAGGAAGTTAACGCAGATATTTCAATGACAGAAAGCAGCTGACGACTGGAAGCTATTGCCGTCGCATCAAATGGCCTGTGCGAGTTGATAATACCCCTCTAACAATTTGACATTGAGATATAAAAATATATCCCCTTAAGCGCTATCCACACATTTCCGGGTCAGGGCTATCCGAGTTGTCCGTTTCAGTGTTCCTGTCAGGGACGTGCCATCAGTCACCCGTGTTCACACATATCAGAGAAATCGGTATCAGTGTAATCAGTTTCTTTCTGATACGCACACTTCACGATGTCTTTGTTTAACCAAGAAGAGTTAGCAATTATTGCAATAGCGCTAGATGAAGAAGAAGCAGACGACCAAGAAGACCATCAGCAGCCAGTAAAACGTATTTGGGTATGTGAGCTGTGGGAAGATAGAGAAACTGCAGGAGAATATCACACATTATGCCAGAAACTCATGAGACACCCTAAATATATATATATATGTTATGATTACTTCAAAATGCCAGAATCTACTTTTCACGTGCTACTACAAAAGCTACAAGATGGTTTGAGAAAAAAAGATACTTACTGGAGACAATCTATATCGCCAATGGAAAGACTCGCTGTTACGTTAAGGTAAGTGTAAAAATAAAATAATTTTATTTTAAATGTATTTATTTTTAGTTACTTATGACTTATCAAAGGGGTTTTACATATCAAATTATATTTAAAAACTATATGTAATTACTTAAGCGGGCTACACACCTTCAGTTTTAACTGTGCGATTTAACTGTACAGTTAAAACGTAGGTCCATACAGCCTACACACAATCAAGTAAAAATAGACGATCTTTCAGTTTTTATCATCATGGCCTCCATAGGCTATAGCGCTTTATTCATTAAAAATAAAGCAGTCTCATTGCACCTTTTACTAAAGTAATAATCTGTCTCTTTCCGTCAGCGTAAACACAATTTTATAGAAGAGACATGAAAGAATACCTTAATTATAAAAATGTAATTAGATGTATGCATTTTTTATAAATAATCTCCCTCTTATTTATAAATCACCATATCAAGCAAAGTACAGTTAGAAACTATGTTATGTAATTGAATTGTATATCATGCAATAGGAAAAAAAAATGGTATCCAGAGTTGGTCAATGTAGCATCTCAATGTCTTAAACCTGGATAACCTGGGTTCAAATATGAGAGCATTAACTGCTATTGGTAGGCTAAGAAGTATTAATCAAAATATTCTATAAATACCTTCTTCGCTGTCATTGTTGCCATTCATTTCATCTTCATCTTCTCCACTGCTATCCTCTGCCTCTCCGTCTTCTTTGTCAAATCTGAAATTTAATTTTTATAATAAATTAATTGCCAAACTTAGAATATATAATCTATTGCAATCAGACTAAATTAATAGTCCAAGTCAGTTACATTAAATGATTGAGTATGTTTTATTCCAATTCTTAAAATTATATAGCAACAAAATACCTCCCAATTACAATACAAAATTCAAACAGTTCTGCTAAAAATTTATCTTACCCATCTAAGTATTTCAGGGATGGATGCAAAGCAAACACTCTGTTCCTGTAGTCTTCAATATTAGTCACCTCATTGTTAAATAGATCAAGATTCTTTAAGTTCTCAAACTCCTCTAGTGGTTTCAATGTTTCCAGCTTTGCAATTTTGTTCCCGGAAAGGTTAAGATGTGTAAGTTTTTTGCAGCCATTTAAAAAGTTTAGCCCGTTAGATATTCTGTTGTCAGAAAGTTCAAGTTTCCTGAGTTTGGGAAGTGTGGGGAAGCCCTTTAGTGTTGTGAGACCAGCATTGTTAAGACTGAGAATCTCCAAATTTATATATTCATCTGTGAGGCCGACTATTGTTGTGCTTCTACAGTTGTCCAAGTTTAATTCTTTAATCTGTAAAAATAGTAAATGTTAAAGCATTGTGTACTTTCCCAGTGCTTGTGTATAATAACTTACAGAAATTATATTAGGCCTGATTATTACTGTTTACTTGATATTTTTTTACAATTAGACATATATTGGATATCTTAATTTGTTTTATTAAAAATCCTGAAACATTTAAATAAAATATATTAAATCTACATAATATTGTCTGTAGCATAACAGAATCTATGTCATATCAGTTATACCCACATACAAGTTAGGTACATAATAAATGTATATATTATAAGTCATTATTTAAATCTGACCTATAATGAAACATTGAAATGTATTTAAAAATTAAACATTTTTTTTTAGAAACATTAGCCAAGCTAAAACTACAGAAGTCGACAAATCGCGAAAAATAAGCAGTGTTACTGGCCTGTAAGAAAATCAACAGCAGTACGCTAGACGTCAAAATGGTGCAAGTTGTCAGGCTTTTCTTTCTGTCGTAGTTTCAAAAATACGAAAAATAAGTGTATGGAATAAGTAATTTTATGTATTTACATACAACCAATGTGTTTTTGCTTTAAAATTTAACAAAAGTATAGCTTTTCGTGATGTACTTAGTTGAAATAACATAATTTTTTCATTCCGAAATGGCGGATGACACGAATCGTCGCGACGCAATAAATATGGCCGCTGAAATGGTAAGGCGTGCGACATAAAGATGAAACTTGTAAATATCTACACATACACAATTTCAAAACTAAAAATCTCCTATTTATTAGTATAAAATAAATAACAGTATCCTAATAATAATATTCTATTTTGAAAAGATGCTAATAGGATAGTCAAGTGAAAGGGCGCGAAATTATGTCGAATGACGACAAACGGGTCGCAATTTAAGGTGCTAAGAAATAAAAATTTCACCAATTTGTAAGACATCTATATTATATTAATTTCTAGAACTTTTTCGGTGTTTATGCATTAATTATATTGCATTCAGATTAACAATACTTAATGATTATTAATAGCGCCTATAACTATATAAATATAATGAAGATGTCAAACCGATTTTCAGTGTTTAATTTTCATTATTAATTTTGAGAACATTAAATCTTTGTATTAAACACTAAGTAAAAGACTAGATAATTGTAATATTAATGTAACATCATCTAAATGTATTACATATAGGAAATATTACACTCTTCACGTTTGGATACAGTGTATTATCACTTAACCTCAAATAACCAATAGATAGAACGCAGAATAAACAATTAACTTTAAATATCTAATAAAAGTGCAATAAATGAATTTAATAGTTAGATTGGGTAGTAATATCGAATATTAACAATACATTTTCGATAAATTGTAACGTGGATATGAGTGGACGTAACACAGCAACACGGCTCGCTATAAACAAGAACGCCACATCTTATAGGTGAAATTTAAGTACATCGTATATTTATTGGTTTTGATTATAATAAAGCTAATTATTGGGGATAGGCAAAGTGTGTTACGACAATATACGTGATAAAGGAAATATGTATCGACAAAACATTCCAATAAAAAGATGCATAGATTTCATTTACCTGCGACGGATTCCTTCCGCGTAGTTCCAGAGCGATTCTTTTTTCCATCGTGTTGGTTTATCGAGATTATCACCAGAAACACTATTTAAACTTATTCAGGGCACAAGAACAAATTCCCGAAGCTTGCTTGGGTTTCAAAACAGAAGGAACCTAAAGATACACACTCGAATGACGTTAAATAGCAAGCGCCGCCTAGCGGTGATTTTTGTGGACCGGATAGTATCAGTTGACATACTTAATTTTTAAATTGCGTTATATATTTGTTAGAGAACTATGGCATAAACTTATAAATAATTAATATATTTTATTGTTATTTTCAGGTTTATTTACGTGACACTTAATGACAAATCTTTGATTTTTCGTCTAAATGAGGACTACGTTTAAATACAGATAAAGTTACGTTGGCAGTATTGGACGCGCTTGAATGTTGGCAGTATACGAAAAGGCGGGCTTTTCAAAATATCGCTGTAAAATTTTGCTTCATTGAATCCTTTCTCGGTAAACTTTTTTTTATAAAATCACTATGTTATGTATATAATTAATGACAATGTACAATAAACAGTTAAAAAAAATCTATAAATTGTTTACAATTACATATTATATATTATATGTCATCCAAATGCTAAATGTGGTGAAATTAATTATTCTATTAATAGCGATTAATGTTTCTGATTATTATCTTAAAAATTAAGTAATTTCTAACATATAATAACTCATAATATTAAACAAATAGGTTGTAAATGCCAGAAAATATAATTTTAATATTTTCGTTTTTAATAGAACAAAATATTGCAATGGCAACTACGTACAATTTTTTGTTACTATACTATACTATCTCTTAATGTTTTAAACCATACTTCATCTTAATAAAAAAGAGTCATAATTTTACCCTAACATGAGCATTTGTAACAGTCATTAAGGTTAAGAATCTTGTAATTTTTAAATCGTAAAATTAGTTTTTTTGTGGTTAATTTCGCACACTGAGTAACTTAAAAAGCTATTTGAATCGCAGGACATCCTGAGGGTATCCGCTATCCATAGCCGAGACTCAGCACTAAATAGCAGTCCGGTTTGGTTCAAACTTATTGGATTTTAAGGGATGCCGCAAAGCGAAACGTGCTGACTGAGAACCCGGTTGAAAAATATTAAAAGGGGAGTAATGTACTAATGTAACGTAAAGTACTAATGGTCTCGTCTAGTCGAACTCCTAGGCTGTAATATATAAAAAAATGTCATATAAACAAGTATTTTTTTATTTTCATTTAAATTAGATAGATGGCGCTGCAACTGAATAAGTTTCTTTTAGCTTACCGATTTCTGCATTAATTTTTAATTTTTATTCTTTAAATATAAAAGCATGATGTATCAGTAAATTTTACCTCGGTAACCCTCGTCGAATTTTATATTAACAAGAAACTCCACGGATATTTAAAAGCTCAATAAAGCTTATGAAAAAAAATAAGGGAAAAGGGAAAATTTGAAATTCATAGATAAATTGGCACAAACTGCCTTTCGACATCTATACTGACTACCATCAATATTACGAAGGTCCTTATTATTATTATTGAAAGTAAACAGTAGTAAGTCATTTTGAAAAAGTCGTCTATGGTATTAATGTCTGAAGTCATCACGACGTAATTAATCTTGCTAATGTTATTTTCTTTTGCCTACTATTAGTGATTAGTATAAAATAGAAAACAATTATTTTTAATATGTATTGTTCGATGTTTTTAAAAAGAAATATTTTACGTTTCGTTCGTAATTTACTGTGCTTCGTAATTACATTATTTCTAATAATTATATATATGGAACAACGTTATCACAAGACTTCATTGTTGGTTGAAATTCCTGAATCAGCATATAAATTCATTTCATTTGAACAAAGAGACACTCAGCATTCGGACATAACAACTTTGAAAAGATTAATTAAAAGCTATAATGAGGCGGAAAGGATTCATAACAACATAGATTTTGGACCTGGTTTAAACGACTCTACTGTTATTGTAATATTTGTCCACAAAATTTCGGTGCATTTGAAATATCTGATCGCTTCTTTAAGTAATATACAAGGAATTCAAGATGTTTTAGTGATTTTCTCACATGCCTTCTATGACATTAATATAAATAAATTGATAGAACAAATTGATTTTTGTCGTGTATTGCAAATATTTTATCCCTATTCGATTCAACTGTATCCTAACGTATTCCCTGGGAATGACGAGCAGCAAAGACGGGGCAGAAGCGTTCGTCGCGCTTGTTTAGGTTCTTGTATTGATAGAAACTCACAAAAAGCTGAAAAGAAGCATCACTGGTGGTGGACCGCGAATATGGTATTTGAAAATCTCTCTTCAGTTGATGTGACTAATGGCAATATTGTATTTTTTTTGAACGAAGATCAATATTTACTTGAAGATTTTTTATACATGGTTATTTATATGAAAAAAGCGGCTAAGTCTATGCCGGAATGCGAAATGATCTCGTTAGGAACTATTGGTTCAAATAATATCGCTGTTGGAAAGGACACATATCGCTTGGAATTAACTACCTGGGAACCGAAATATCATTCGGATGTTTTAGGTTTTGATTTGTCTACTTGGAATACTATCGTCTCACATTTCGATCTATTCTGCCTAATAGACGATTACTCTTGGGCCAGATCCCTACAGTACATTTCCTTAAATCGGCTAGAGGGTAACAAATTTAAAGTAATTTCAAGTAAAGTACCGAGATCTTTTACGACGAAGTGTGGTGCATACGACCTGACAAATTGTGGTGAGTTTGAAGGGATTTATAAAGCTTTACATATACAAAAGCTATCGAGAAGTAATATGTTTCCGCCACTTTTGGAAATTAAAAATAACGTTGAATTGATTGATGACATTGATAATACTGTAACGGAAAATAATGGTGGTTGGAACGATATTCGTGATAGGGAGTTTTGTAGTAACATGACAATATCAAAAGTCAAAAAACTACTTTTAGATATGAAAACACAGTTTATGTAAAGATTAAAAAAATATTTTGCCGTTTACAGCAATATTTATTTCTCTCACGTTTTCAACTGATATATAATCATATTGTGTTCATTGTATTGTATTATTGGAACGAAGTTCCTTATCGCGCGTTGTGAAAGGGGGCTAGACGGAAAAAATTCTTACGAAAAGTTGTCACGACACTTTTTTGCTATTTGCTATTGTAATACACCGGTTCTCGTCCGATCACCGAAGTTAAGCAACGTCGGGCGAGGTCAGTACTTGGATGGGTGACCGCCTAGGAACACCTCGTGTTGTTGGCTTTTTTTTTTCGTCGTAAGATTGGTGTCGAGAAAATCTATCATACTGTTATGATACCAATTAACATATAAATTAATCGAAAGGAATTTCGTTCCATCCGGGTGTCCTTTGACACCTCTAAAGTTTTTATTTATTATTACTAGGGACACCTTCACCTGCTAAATAGAAAAAACTGTTCCCACTGCAATATAGAGATTATTCAATTCTGACATATAAGAGATGCATGCAAATTACATCCTATGTGAGTACGATCAAATAGGTTATATTAAGTACTGTCCCAATTACCTAAGACAAAGCACGTCGGGTGTACGTGGCGCTATGAGAGTACCTTAGCGTAGGAGCGGTTTGATTGAAGAAGGTGCGGGGGAGAAGAGGCTTCCACGCGTAGAGGCGCGCGCAACCTCGGCCCGGCCACGAGCAACAGTCTGCTCGTGTGAGCCATCGCTCGCGACTCGGCCTAAAACCTCCGAAAATGACAAACGGTAAGTCACCATATTACCTTAACGCGATGTATAAACATAAAAATTATTAATGGTAATTTAAATATTTTGTAAAGTTTCTAAATTATTCATTGATGTCATGTGATGATTTTAAAATTCGCATCCTTTGTTCGTTTTGATAAATATTGAGAGTCTAATATTTTACGTGTTTCATAGTTTCATTCAAATAATTTCTATTAACAAACGTTACAAATTAATACTTTGACGTTTAGAATTTATAATGGTTAAAAGATATAACAATTGTTTTAATACAGTACAAGGGACCATTACATATGTTCTTACTAACCGATTTTAAATCGTAGAATTTAAATATTGAAATTCCCTTTACGTCACTAGAGTAGTCGGTTCCGTTTCCTATACCTAGACAAAAGATTATCGAAATATTAAAGAAATATGTCACCATGAATATCTATGGTTTATTCCTAGGTACATTTACTACGGCGCATTATATATAAAGTAAACTAATGGGTTACCAGATACGAAAGGTATCGTTTTCGCAGCCATAAATATAGTGTTTATTTGAAATATTCTGTCAATATCGTGTCTGCTACACTCAAGGATAATGTATTATTAAATTATGATTTGTATAATCGGAAACAACGTTTCAATCTTGGAACACAAACAGTAGGTCTTAGAATCTCAGACAGTATCAATGGAGATAAATATGAAATATAATTAGGATTGGTAATTTATATCCTTTTAATGTACTAGAATTTTAATCTCATTAATATAAATGCACTTTGTTAAAGTGGTCAAGGTGTAAATATTTTTAAAAATATCTGCCGGCATGTGTTTTTATATACGCCATAAATAAAATGCCTATAGTTTTTATTATAAAAAATATATATTAATTAATTATCGTACTTTGTAAGAATTTGTTAACATATATAAAAAAAGGTTTAACTTTGGGGTTAATAATGCAAAAACTAATAACATTATATGTTAGATAAAAATCTTAGCTTTGCCAACGAACTCATAATTTCGTTTTATGAACTACAACTTGCTTGTAGTCTATTAATTTGGACATTCCGCACATACTTAATGCGTGATTATTTTATCCAACATCATTTAGACATTTTGGTAGGTATTGTTAGGATCGCATGTCTTTAACACTATAGATAATGTCTTGAGATACTCAATCTTAAAACTATCAATTTAAAATGAATGTGTAATTAAAAAGAACAAATATTAAATAAATACCTAAATTTTAGTAAAACAATCTTGTAATTACTTCTGGGATCCCGTATGACCCGGTAAAATGTTAATTCCTGTTTATAAGTCTGATAAAGGAATTCAATTCAAATAAATATATTATTTTCATATTGATTAAATGTAGATTAACTACTGTCAATTGAAAGAAAACCCTTGCAAGAAAATTGGTCTATTATCAAGCCAAATTACCGCTTAGCGCCCTAATTAGCCACCTCTCAGCGGAAGCTTTTGGGTTTTATTAATTAAAGGGGTTCATTTAAGTTTAAGATTATGTGTGAACAATTAAAAGCAAACTTCCGTGCTGCTTAAGACCAAAACACGCCAGATTTTAAACTTATCATAATATAGGATTAATGTCGTTACTAAATATGTATATACATTTTTTTCCAAATTCCAATCAAATCCTGGACCTGGGAATCGCATTGAAGTATTTTGCCGCTATGGCACCGAAAATGCTCTAGCTTGGCTAGGACATATAAGTATTTATAAACAAAAAGATTCTTCAGAGAATCGAGAAATGCTTACCCTGATACTTTAATAAATAGTATTTTAAACCAAGTCACAGTTAAAGCTGTTATAATAGTACGGGAGGTAGCAACGTTTGAAAAAAAAGAATTTTAGGTCAGCTGATTTTGTGATATGTCTTCCTTCTTGCACTTCCGGTTAGAGTCTGGGCAATCTGGCTGGCGGTAGTGGTTGCGTTCATTAGTGCGCATCCTATCTGTCCAGGTAAAAATCCTGGATTTTAAAAGCATTTTAAGAAGCGTAATTTTAAATTTTTCGTTTTTAAATACGTCTACCTGACATACTTTTTTTATTGCCAGACATTTTTCACGTTGCTAACTATGTGCCAGACGCGATTTTAAGTTTTATTTTTATGAAAATTTCAAAGCATTTTAGAATGTCTGTAATTTTAATATTATGTTATTTAAATATAAGGAAAACTGAAAATGAATTTGCCAGACATTAATTCGGTTGTTAAGTCTTGAATTAAAATGATAAAGTTTTGCAGTATGATGAAGCATTGCATTTTAAGAAGCGTAATTTTTGATTTTTCCTTTTTAAATACGTCTACCTGACATACTTTTTTTATTGCCAGACATTTTTCACGTTGCATGAATTATTCATAACTTACATTTAGTAATTAAGACAATTTAAATAAAGTGTTGATTATTAATTTTAATCTAATTTTATATTCCTTTTTATGCTCGTACTACAAGCATTATACTGCAATACTTTATCATTTTAATTCAAGACTTAACAATCGAATTAATGTCTGGCAAATTCATTTTCAGTTTTTCTTATATTTAAATAACATAATATTAAAATTACAGACATTCTAAAATGCTTTGAAATTTTTATAAAAATAAAACTTAAAATCGCGTCTGGCACATAGTTAGCAACGTGAAAAATGTCTGGCAATAAAAAAAGTATGTCAGGTAGACGTATTTAAAAAGGAAAAATAAAAAATTACGCTTCTTAAAATGCAATGCTTCATCATACTGCAAAACTTTATCATTTTAATTCAAGACTTAACAACCGAATTAATGTCTGGCAAATTCATTTTCAGTTTTCCTTATATTTAAATAACATAATATTAAAATTACAGACATTCTAAAATGCTTTGAAATTTTTATAAAAATAAAACTTAAAATCGCGTCTGGCACATAGTTAGCAACGTGAAAAATGTCTGGCAATAAAAAAAGTATGTCAGGTAGACGTATTTAAAAAGGAACAATCAAAAATTACGCTTCTTAAAATGCAATGCTTCATCATACTGCAATACTTTATCATTTTAATTCAAGACTTAACAATCGAATTAATGTCTGGCAAATTCATTTTCAGTTTTTCTTATATTTAAATAACATAATATTAAAATTACAGACATTCTAAAATGCTTTGAAATTTTTATAAAAATAAAACTTAAAATCGTGTCTGGCACATAGTTAGCAACGTGAAAAATGTCTGGCAATAAAAAAAGTATGTCAGGTAGACGTATTTAAAAAGGAAAAATAAAAAATTACGCTTCTTAAAATGCAATGCTTCATCATACTGCAAAACTTTATCATTTTAATTCAAGACTTAACAACCGAATTAATGTCTGGCAAATTCATTTTCAGTTTTCCTTATATTTAAATAACATAATATTAAAATTACAGACATTCTAAAATGCTTTGAAATTTTCATAAAAATAAAACTTAAAATCGCGTCTGGCACATAGTTAGCAACGTGAAAAATGTCTGGCAATAAAAAAAGTATGTCAGGTAGACGTATTTAAAAAGGAAAAATAAAAAATTACGCTTCTTAAAATGCAATGCTTCATCATACTGCAAAACTTTATCATTTTAATTCAAGACAACAACCGAATTAATGTCTGGCAAATTCATTTTCAGTTTTCCTTATATTTAAATAACATAATATTAAAATTACAGACATTCTAAAATGCTTTGAAATTTTTATAAAAATAAAACTTAAAATCGCGTCTGGCACATAGTTAGCAACGTGAAAAATGTCTGGCAATAAAAAAAGTATGTCAGGTAGACGTATTTAAAAAGGAAAAATAAAAAATTACGCTTCTTAAAATGCAATGCTTCATCATACTGCAAAACTTTATCATTTTAATTCAAGACTTAACAACCGAATTAATGTCTGGCAAATTCATTTTCAGTTTTCCTTATATTTAAATAACATAATATTAAAATTACAGACATTCTAAAATGCTTTGAAATTTTTATAAAAATAAAACTTAAAATCGCGTCTGGCACATAGTTAGCAACGTGAAAAATGTCTGGCAATAAAAAAAGTATGTCAGGTAGACGTATTTAAAAAGGAAAAATCAAAAATTACGCTTCTTAAAATGCAATGCTTCATCATACTGCAAAACTTTATCATTTTAATTCAAGACTTAACAACCGAATTAATGTCTGGCAAATTCATTTTCAGTTTTCCTTATATTTAAATAACATAATATTAAAATTACAGACATTCTAAAATGCTTTGAAATTTTTATAAAAATAAAACTTAAAATCGCGTCTGGCACATAGTTAGCAACGTGAAAAATGTCTGGCAATAAAAAAAGTATGTCAGGTAGACGTATTTAAAAAGGAACAATCAAAAATTACGCTTCTTAAAATGCAATGCTTCATCATACTGCAATACTTTATCATTTTAATTCAAGACTTAACAATCGAATTAATGTCTGGCAAATTCATTTTCAGTTTTTCTTATATTTAAATAACATAATATTAAAATTACAGACATTCTAAAATGCTTTGAAATTTTTATAAAAATAAAACTTAAAATCGCGTCTGGCACATAGTTAGCAACGTGAAAAATGTCTGGCAATAAAAAAAGTATGTCAGGTAGACGTATTTAAAAAGGAAAAATAAAAAATTACGCTTCTTAAAATGCAATGCTTCATCATACTGCAAAACTTTATCATTTTAATTCAAGACTTAACAACCGAATTAATGTCTGGCAAATTCATTTTCAGTTTTCCTTATATTTAAATAACATAATATTAAAATTACAGACATTCTAAAATGCTTTGAAATTTTCATAAAAATAAAACTTAAAATCGCGTCTGGCACATAGTTAGCAACGTGAAAAATGTCTGGCAATAAAAAAAGTATGTCAGGTAGACGTATTTAAAAAGGAAAAATAAAAAATTACGCTTCTTAAAATGCAATGCTTCATCATACTGCAAAACTTTATCATTTTAATTCAAGACTTAACAACCGAATTAATGTCTGGCAAATTCATTTTCAGTTTTCCTTATATTTAAATAACATAATATTAAAATTACAGACATTCTAAAATGCTTTGAAATTTTTATAAAAATAAAACTTAAAATCGCGTCTGGCACATAGTTAGCAACGTGAAAAATGTCTGGCAATAAAAAAAGTATGTCAGGTAGACGTATTTAAAAAGGAAAAATCAAAAATTACGCTTCTTAAAATGCAATGCTTCATCATACTGCAAAACTTTATCATTTTAATTCAAGACTTAACAACCGAATTAATGTCTGGCAAATTCATTTTCAGTTTTCCTTATATTTAAATAACATAATATTAAAATTACAGACATTCTAAAATGCTTTGAAATTTTCATAAAAATAAAACTTAAAATCGCGTCTGGCACATAGTTAGCAACGTGAAAAATGTCTGGCAATAAAAAAAGTATGTCAGGTAGACGTATTTAAAAAGGAAAAATCAAAAATTACGCTTCTTAAAATGCAATGCTTCATCATACTGCAAAACTTTATCATTTTAATTCAAGACTTAACAACCGAATTAATGTCTGGCAAATTCATTTTCAGTTTTCCTTATATTTAAATAACATAATATTAAAATTACAGACATTCTAAAATGCTTTGAAATTTTTATAAAAATAAAACTTAAAATCGCGTCTGGCACATAGTTAGCAACGTGAAAAATGTCTGGCAATAAAAAAAGTATGTCAGGTAGACGTATTTAAAAAGGAAAAATCAAAAATTACGCTTCTTAAAATGCAATGCTTCATCATACTGCAAAACTTTATCATTTTAATTCAAGACTTAACAACCGAATTAATGTCTGGCAAATTCATTTTCAGTTTTCCTTATATTTAAATAACATAATATTAAAATTACAGACATTCTAAAATGCTTTGAAATTTTCATAAAAATAAAACTTAAAATCGCGTCTGGCACATAGTTAGCAACGTGAAAAATGTCTGGCAATAAAAAAAGTATGTCAGGTAGACGTATTTAAAAAGGAAAAATCAAAAATTACGCTTCTTAAAATGCAATGCTTCATCATACTGCAAAACTTTATCATTTTAATTCAAGACTTAACAACCGAATTAATGTCTGGCAAATTTATTTTCAGTTTTCCTTATATTTAAATAACATAATATTAAAATTACAGACATTCTAAAATGCTTTGAAATTTTTATAAAAATAAAACTTAAAATCGCGTCTGGCACATAGTTAGCAACGTGAAAAATGTCTGGCAATAAAAAAAGTATGTCAGGTAGACGTATTTAAAAAGGAAAAATCAAAAATTACGCTTCTTAAAATGCAATGCATCATCATACTGCAAAACTTTATCATTTTAATTCAAGACTTAACAACCGAATTAATGTCTGGCAAATTCATTTTCAGTTTTCCTTATATTTAAATAACATAATATTAAAATTACAGACATTCTAAAATGCTTTGAAATTTTCATAAAAATAAAACTTAAAATCGCGTCTGGCACATAGTTAGCAACGTGAAAAATGTCTGGCAATAAAAAAAGTATGTCAGGTAGACGTATTTAAAAACGAAAAATTAAAAATTACGCTTCTTAAAATGCTTTTAAAATCCAGGATTATTACCTGGACAGATAGGATGCGCACTAATGAACGCAACCGCTACCGCCAGCCAGATTGCCCAGACTCTAACCGGAAGTGCAAGAAGGAAGACATATCACAAAATCAGCTGACCTGAAATTCTTTCTCGAAAACGTTGCTACCTCCCGTACTATAAAGTCATCGGATAGTGTGTGGTATAAAACTAAGATTTGTCATACAAACATTTTACGTAAATCTCTCTTTAATCGGTTAGCAAGGAAGCATCTGGAGCAGACTATCTGTTTCCACCGGTTCCATCCAGCGCCTCAGTGTATAGTTTGGAGAACGACTTGCCTTCTGTGTTACCACGATCAGCTTCTTCAAGCTCTCATTCCTCTTTTATTCCAGATTTTGCTTAATCTTGTCATGGCATCTTTAGCCATGCTGATTCGCTTTTTTATATCGACGTACATAATGATTCGTATGTTGTCATGATCTTGGTAGAGTGAGAGCAGTGTTGGCCTAGTGGCTTGAGCGGGCGACTTTTATCCCTAAGACCTCAGCTGTGCACCGATGGTCTATTTACGCATTTAACACTCGCACGAGAGGAAACTTACTGATTTTAAACTACTTATTGCTTATTAAAAAACCTTAATAAATTAATTCAAATTTCAATATTTATATAATTAAAAGTGAAGCTAATATAAACGTGATAAAGATTCGCTACGAAATAAATAAAAGTTGATAGATTCTGTCGGATATTCTGAAAGGTCCCTTAGGCCTAAATACGTATTCGCTTAATATTCTTTTTAAGCAAAAGCTCGCTTTCGACGATGAGATTTGGATCCACTCTGTACTAAATATTTTAGTGGATTCGGCTATACTGAATACTCTTAAAACCTCGTCTTCACGTAGGTATCTGAATATGTATGAATTTTATTACGTAACATCTTATTGCTACGGGCAAGACTTGGTACTTGAAAATCCTGTATAAAAGAATTCTTGACGTTTTTATTACAGTACTAAACCTCTGATTTGTTGGGTGTTTATGAAATCATATAGGCTTTGGATACATAGGTCTTGGACATGGACTTTAGTAACTCATGTTTATACAGCGACGAAGTAGAAGCTTAACTAATTATAGTACCTAGTAGTAATTATATCATGGCCACACTCATTTATACTACAGACAATACCCATATACAATTGGTTTCATATAATATTTTCTTCTGAGATTGTACATTTGTTTTATTATTCGTACTTTTAAAAAACGATTAGTTGGTATTTCATGTTCCTTTTTAATTTTTTGCAACTGTATTTTATTTTGTAAAATTACAATTGGTTTATTAAGAGACACCTTATTATTAATCCTTAGAGATGAATTGCAATTTTATGATCGTAATTCATATTATAGTTGACGCAACTAAAACACTGTTTGCTTTGTTAAACCATAGACAATTTACTTTAATTGGCTTGGAACGAAGGACAGGGCATAAAAAGCGAGGATTCCGACGGGAATAAAACACAATATATTTTTTTCTATCCTGCCCTATATAAAACTGCTCGGAAGTTAAAAAATTAAGAATTAATTAAAAATGTCGTAATACGCGCTTAATTCGTTGTGTATTGTGTGATTGTCACATAAATATATTGCGTAAATTTTGAGATAAGCTTCTCGCTGTCTGTACTGTGTGTTTATCTTTTAAACTATGCCACTAATTTTACTGCGATTAGATGTTTACCATTGTAAACATTGAAGCAAAGTCTCCCTTTAATATAAAGATACATCACCATTGACATACTCACTTACTGATTTGCTGAACATTTCTGGGTTCCTGGTGAGGTGGAGGAGATTGTCTACCATCGGGTGTATTGGTCCAAAACCGAGAATATAGGTTCACAGGTGACGGTGACGTGGAGAATTCTAGAAAACCAAAACCGTCGCACGGGTGGATTCGAGTATGTACGCGAACGAAGTCATTTGAATTAATAAGGCTAGTACAAAAATAACTTTCGACATAGCCACAAATGTCCCAATTTGTTGTCATAAATAATATTTTAAGTACGAAATACAAACAATGCGATGTTAACTTGAGCGATTCAAGTTTGTACATTCAACTTATTATACGGAGTTCCAAATGTACCGACATTTTTACGGTCGGTTTTTGTGTTTATTTTACAGAAAAAAAGTGTTAAAACCGACCCGTTAAGGCCTTATATACATGATACGTTACTCGTATAAAAACATAAGTGAAATACTATTTACACTACGATGAAAAGAGATAGATCGCTAAATTAGTGCAATTAAACTGTAATAGTTTTTTTATGTATGAGTTCTTCAGACATCTGTTGTCATGAAAACGGACTGTTTTAAACGTTAGTGGCTAACTTACAAATAAAATAATAGATACTAATTAATATCATTGTAAAGACAATCGAAAATACTTGGCCCATTTTATAAATTCGAACAATATAATACTCTGTCTATTGATTGCAGTTTCACTAACACATTTTACTTTTAAAGGTTTTCTATATGTTGAAGTTTTATATAGAGACTAGCTGACCGGGCAAACGTCGTTTTGCCATGTATATCATGTATAAAAAAAAAAATAGGGGTTGATTGTAGAGGGGTGAAAGTTAGGGGTTGTATGTATTTTTTAATGCTGTATCATAAAAAAATAGAAATTAAAAATTTTGTCTAAAAAATAAACTTAGGGGTGGACTACCCCTAAGATTTAGGGGGATGAAAAATAGATGTTGGCCGATTCTCCTAGATACCGGATAAGCACAAAAAATTTCATCAAAATCGGTCACGCCGTTTCGGAGGAGTATGGCAACGAAAACTGTGACACGAGAATTTTATATATTAGATTTCTGCTTCATTAAACAAACATACAACATCAGGATCAAAATCAAATGATTAAGGTAAAACCACTAGGTTTTGCTAGTAGAGTCCAGATCGTAATATAATACAAAAATATGTTTAATGTTTAAAAGCCACACGTCAAAGTTATAGACAGTATTTGGTTTCGACTGTATCTCTTGTTTATAAATGCAAATTCTAGTTCAATTTAGAACTACAAATAAAACCCGACGAATTTTCCTCTGTTAAAGAATAATAGTTATTATGATTTTAACCTAATTAACAAACCATGTTTGGAATTACAGTAGATATTTGTTTAAGCCAGTGGCAAAATTGTTTTTATTTGTTACGCTTATTATTGTTACGTACGTTTACAGTTATTATTCATGATTTGATATATTAAAAAATATAGTCCTACTAATCAACTATATATTTTTTAGAAAACTTTTACTACTTTTTTCTCTTTCTCTGTGATAATTAAGATATTAGATATATCTTAATTATTATGCATTAATATTATATTACGCATTTATGTGTTATGCTGAATTGTGGAATTTGGTAACGCAAAAGAATACGTAAGATATGTAATGTAATATCAAAGGTGGTATGTAATATCAAAGACCAAAGGCTTCCAATATTTGAAAAGAAACATAAATATCTTAGAAATGTAAATTGTCAGTCGTAATATTCTCACACGTTCGAATTTCGAACACTGTAAAGCTACGAGGAGAAACAGCGCAGGTTCGGGCGGTCGTGTTTCCGGTGTACGTGGTCTAGTTTCAAGCTTCCTCTCGGGAATCCAACCACATTGTCCCACGTTGGCTATTAGCGCTGTCAATAATCTTGCTGAGCGCTTGTGATTGGTATATTAACGATGCATCGATTGTCTTTACCTAGATTGGTCGCTCGTAAATGAGGGTTAATACATATTACTTATGTAGTTTGAGATTGATATTGTGTAAGAACAACCAATTTCGCCTAAAACAGAGAATTTAGTCTATATTAATATTAATATCGATTTCAATATTAAAATGTATACTTTTTCGCTGCAAAAAGTATAAAACATCAGATACATAATTATCCACCATGTCAAACGTATTTCGCATTTTAAAGTAGGCCGCATCAACTTGTCCTCCACTATCTACAACGGGTATTATGCGAGTGAAGAAGCTCAATAAGTTGTTCGTGGTACTTTTTGCTACTCGAAATCCATCCATTCACCAGTGTTCAAAGGCTGACTCCATTACCTTCGCTGGCGTTGATGAAATTGCCACCGGCCTATAATGATCCACTTATTTACTTTTGCAATGATCTGGGAATGTTAATGCTCTAACTCAAATATATGACAAGGGGTTCGGTGAGTATTGCCTGAAAGTAGGTACAGATATACAGACAGACAGTGTTCGTTCGTCTTCTTCTTTCTTTCTTCTCGCTGCAACTTCTTGGTTTAAGCGTCGTAAGGAGGTCTGTTCGCCTTAAAGTGCAACTTATTTTTGATTAGCCTTTCTTTCAAATCTATAAAATACATACAATTTGGAAATCCAAAGACAAGTGAATGTTGTAAAGTAAATTCATTTGTTGAAATCTCTTAATCCATCCATCAATGTGTTTATCGAAATGAATGTTTTTAAAAGTTAAAAGTCGATTCCTTTTATTTAAACTCTCTCGGAAGGACATGTTTTAATTGATCATGTTTTTTAAATGTCATATCTGACGGTGAATAAATAGAAAAACGCAAGTACGTATATTATTTAACTTATAGCAATTACGTAGAAGTAAGTTGAATCATACCTTGTTTAAATTCGATTAGTTTTATTACAGCTATTTATTTGTTCTGTAGTTAGCAATTAA
Organism: Pieris napi; assembly: GCF_905475465.1. Lineage (NCBI taxonomy): Eukaryota > Metazoa > Arthropoda > Insecta > Lepidoptera > Pieridae > Pieris > Pieris napi. Next base: position 5,855,521 of record NC_062236.1, on the reverse strand, counting down.
ACTAGTACATTATATTCAATAGCCTATATTATAAAATCTCTATTGAATTTGTAGCAACATTGTAATATTGTTTATACTAGAATCACAAGATTCGAAACGAATTTGTTTACCGTCCTAGTTCGTGAATAGCAATGTTTGTGCGTTAAGCGCAAATTTACGACAACTTTTTATGGAATTGGATGGTTCCGAAAGCTATTTGTTGTAACGACCCTTCTATTTCTGCCTTGATTTGTGGTATACGAAAAGTAATTGAGGTAATTTGACTGTCCAGTATTTTGTCCAAGTTCATCAAAACATTAGTAGTAGGGATCTCAATTAGTTGATTATGTATATCTATTAGAAGTTTAGTCTTGAGGTTATAGAGTATCTTCGTTAGTTTGCAACAAGCTGAAATGTATGTGTATGTCTCCAATAAAGGTAAAAATGACCAGCGAATATAAGGTTTGGATTGTGATTTCTTGGGCAGGCAGGTAGTAAAAGCGTGTAAATAGTACCTAAAATTCCTTAAAGTATAAAGTTCAATTTTTTTATATTTTCTTCAGGATAACTTTAGAAATCACGTCATCGTCACGTGCGTGTACTTATGTACGCGCGTAAGAAGTTATACTTCTTTGGCATTATTAAAAATAGTTTTTGATTGCATGCAAATAATTAATTACAATTAAATAATCAAAGACTGCAATAGGAGTGATTATAGTCAATAAAGTTCAGTTGAAAAATTAAATAAATAAATATTTATTATTATTCTCTTACATTAAGTGTAACATAAATTCTATTATTATTCGAATTTTGTTTTTAAATTATGTCCAATGCCGTAGCATCTTCCGTGGGCAACTTCATTCTGTTAATTTTGTGTCACGGTGCGCGCGCATCCTAAAATTTCACTCTCATAAATTTTTCATAACGCGCCTAAAGAAGTATAACTTCAAAAATCTTGAATAAGGTGCCCCAAAAAATCACCTAAATAAATGTATCACCTAAAAATATCCAGGGGGTTCTGCCTTCCCTCTGATTGTGAGGGAAAACCCCCCAAGACGGCATAAGTATATTAAAGGGGTAAAATATTTCTACTTACTCTGTATCAGTTATTGCAGGACATTGCAAACACTCAAGATAATTACCGGGTATTGTAGTTAGGGTGCGTGCCTATAGATTTTATTATTTTATAATCTGCGAAATTTTCTACATAAAAAATAATAAAATCCAACATCATTAAAAATCAAATTTTTAATTGACATCTGAAAATTAAACGCTATCAAAATTCACGAGGCGCAAAGTTAGCCGTACTGAAAAACGTGATTCAATATAGAGGGGCCGGCCGTTGCCAAACGTTTGCCCGATGAAAGATAAAAGTGTGATTTAATCAAAAGTTCCAGCAATATGCCTGCTCGTAACGGCGAGTCAATTTATTGGGCCCAAGTGTTACTTTCCAACAGATAAGAGATATTCTCTCTCGGCAAGTGAACAACAGTGAAACTCAGAGTTATTTGAAAAAAGAATACAATCAGATTGTTTTTAAATATTCTTATACTAAAATACTTTTTAATTATCGATTATTCTTTCAAATAAATAGTTTTCTTTAACAATTCGTGACTGTAATTTAAAATTTAACCTGAAAAATTTCTGCGTTAAACGCTGAAGTTTTTAATTACTTTTTAACAATCAGTTCATTTCTCTTGCGGGATGTAAGTTTAAAAAATGAAGTCGTATTAAATGTTAAAGAGAAATTTATTACTATAAAACCTTCATGTTACTAGAGTAATTTTTTTCAAGTTCCAAGTAGTTAAGTTAAGTTTTTATAAGTTATTTTCATACTTATTCCAATGCTGACCTTTATCCATCCATGTTTTTCATACAGATAAACATTTGCATTAGAAATGGGCATGAATAATTGAAGTTTTTATTAATTTTTAATTTTTAGTGGTTTTTAATACTCTTAGTTTATATATTATATATAAGTTTTAGCAATAATAAATATTAAAAACACTAGTTTTATAGAATTTGTAACTTTTATTAAATTTTGTTGATGTACAAATTTTAATTCTAATATGTAGTTAAACATACGATTTTCCTTATGTTATAATGATTTGATTTATTCCGCATATGATTTCAGTACTAAACCGATTCCTCTGTTGTATTTGTGACAGGTTTGGGAAGACTGAGAGACGAATGTAAGATGTTGTTATTTTTGAAGTTATACTTCTTTAGGCGCGTTATGAAAAATTGATGAGAGTGAAATTTTACGACGCGCGCGCACCGTGACACAAAATTAACAGAAAGAAGTTGCCCACGGAAGATGCTACGGCATTGGACATAATTTAAAAACAACATTCGAATAATAATAGAATTTATGTTACGCTTAATGTAAGAGAATAATAATAAATATTTATTTATTTAATTTTTCGAATGTTAACTGAACTTTATTGACTATAATGACTCCTTTTCCAGTCTTTGATTATTTAATTGTAATTAATTATTTGCATGCAATCAAAAACTATTTTTAATAATGCCAAAGAAGTATAACTTCTTACGCGCGTACCTACATAAGTACACGCACCCTTTTTTAAGTAGTATTAAAATGTGTTAGTAGATTAAGGTAGTATGTAAGTTATATTATAAATATTGTGTGGCATATAATCTATAAATAAAAAAATGTTTCAAAGCCAGAAAATGATATGTGCGTAATTCACAAAGCTTAAAGAGCCGCCACGTTTTCAGGCCGCAATTTGTTTTTTTTTCTCGTTCCCCTGCCATTGTTTTCAGGGACTTTTTTTCCATCACTTACATGAAATAAAATCAAACAGGATACATAAAATAAAATGAAACTTCGTTTTGCGCGTTTAGCGTCCGGGCTACAAAGGTATTATTTACAATATTCATGAGCGAGCCGGGGCGCAATTGCTTACAAGACCCGGTCTTACATTTTTGTTGCCGCAAAAATTTCTTATAAGCATATGACTTTGAATGAATGTTTCAAGTAATCTATGTACCTAATATGCCAAATGGCCACATCGTTTTACCACTCGAGTTAACATATATCAGTATGTTATCCGAGTGACACAACACAGGCGAGAGATGTAGAAATAATTGTCAGGTAAAAAAGATATAAAACAAAAAACCATGTATAATAAATCTGTCCATGAACTCGTTGTTTCGTAGCGGGCACATTAATTACTGTTGCACTTAAAATGAAGTGATATTAAGGTACTTTACTTTTACTGTGTTTTTCATATTAACGAATATTAAAATGCAAGCATATATTTACTAAGGTCAAGTGTACATAAGATTTAAATCTAACTGATGCGACACAGTTCCTGCATATATTTTATATAATGTACAACATTCCTATTTAGAATTCATACAGTTTCAATGATCCTATGAAGTAAGGTCTAATACTCCCCAATCCGGCTGGTCCTTGTGGGGAAAGCGACCACCACCCTTCCTTCGTTTACATATGTAAATATGTAAAACGAAGAACATGACAATAATAAAAATAAGAAAAGGCGCTAACAATAATTAAAATTATGCACTTTGAAAGTAAGATAATCAAAACAAGACAGATCTGAACAATGCATTGAGAAAAAAAGAAAGAGAAATCGTAAAATATGGAGTAGGCTTTTACCCTAAAAGGCGCCATAGAATAGACCGCTACAAAAAACTTACTTAAATTTTACAACTTGTTCTAACACAACTAATACTCATATTAAGAAATGTTAACTAACCAATTTTTGTATGGATTCATTAATAAAGCTCTAATAAAAAAAATAACTTTTCTTTCATATCAAATTAATTTATAGTGGTTTCAAAGTACACAGACTTGTTACATTGAACATTAATAGTGAGCAATTGTTGAGATCTTTTTGCTTCTTATGGACGACCACATTGGGTGTGGTCGTCCATAAGAAGCTATTATATATCTAGTTTGAATGAATCTGTTATAAAATATTGTTTGTATAAATGGAATATAATTTTTATTAGTAATGTAATTTTCCATGATACGAAAATAACACGTCTAAACAAAAGCTGTAATAAACATGTCTCGATTTAAGCCTCATTCTAAAACCTGAAAAGAATTCTGCGATTTCGTTTTTGCTCGTAGATTTCTAAATAAAGATTAAATAAAGGATGAAATATGGTGAATAAAGTATTTACTGGTATAAAATGAAACGTATGCTCGCTCGTCCCATGAGATCATATACACCGGAAGGATATTCACATTTATGAGAACCGAATTCATTTGCTCCTTGTTTTTTAGAACTATCTTCTGTCTACTACTGCATACAGTTAGAATGAATGGTATATACCCATCAATTCACAAATATCGCGTATGAACAATAAAAAAAACGAGGTAAACTAAGTAAAATTTTCGCGCGTTTTTTTAATAGCACAAAAATGAGTGGGAGATCTGTTTCATCCTATTATGGAGCAGTGTTAGCTTAGAGTTGAACTATGAACCCTAAGGTAAAGCATTAAGACCTTTCTGTGCAAAATACAACTAGAAACATTTCAAGATTGTAATATTTAATTATACTTTTTTAGTCAATCAATAGTAGATTGTTATACTGAATTGTAGATTTTTAAAAGTCCTTATTACAAATGGTTTTGACACAAATAAAATATATTAAAAAGATTCAATACCAAGTGATTTCTGCGGTATTCGTTCGTATAGTGTTAGAATTTAGAAATAGTGTCAAGTATATACCAATCGAATTCGATTCAAACGAACACTAATCCTACTGAGCGCTAAGTCTCTCTATGAGTAAGATTTAGAGACGAAAGTAAGTATGCCCCGTATATCTAAAACGTATTGGGTTTTGGAAATAGTAAGTCTCGAATCATACTCGTAAGCTCTGGTGCAGCGTCTTAAAGTTAAATATTCGATCTCTTACTTAAATGCCATAAATTACACAAAAAAAAAAAAACAAATGTAGACAAATGTTTCTTATGAAACCGGGTATATACGCCATAACACGTAATTTTAGCTGGGTTTTGATTTATTTTATTTATTATATTTGGTTTGTGAATAGTATTCGAATAGAAATAAATTCAAGAGTTACCTTTCCCCATGGAGATGATTCGGTCTAAGATTTGGAGGCTGCTTTTTGCTTCTAATTCACTTCCACGATTGCATTTTTTTTATGAATGTGATCTTAAGATTTTCTCTATAGCCAGCGATATTTTAATTTATATAACAAATTAAACTTAATATATTTTTAAGTAGCAAAATTATTTTCTATTTTATTATAACATAAACGATGGGTACAGTATACTTGTGCCTTTGTAATGTAATTATCCAGCTCATGCCCGTTAGACTATGTAAGTGGTCCTTTAGATATAATTATTACTCGCAAGTTATTGGAATTCTTATTGCCAATTTCTTAAGAAAATATTTGAGATAAATGGGTTCCACCGTAGATTGTCGTGAGCTTAATTTAAACAAAGATGTGAAAGTTTGCTAATATAATACCTATACTAACCGACATATTGAAACCCCTCTACCCATTTCGAAGCATAATACAAAATAATATATCAACAGAAAGAGTATGGTCGGTATATTTTAAACCAAAAAACAGTTCACTTGAGTTATTCAAAGTGTTTTTTCCTAAACGGTGTGCATATGTCACCGTAAAATTGTAAACACCGTTAGATTACAATCTACCGAATAATAATACCTTAAATTGTAAGCAGTACGCTGAGATTCACGATCTTTCGACAGTTTATAATCTCGCGAGATAGATTACAATCTAACGGTATTTACAATTTTACGTTAACATATACGCTAAATGACACTCGCAATAAATAAAAGTTTGACCAGACTTGAAGACAAAAATACCTCATTGGTATCGATTTACAAAGTGGAATTATTAATGTTATTGTTGGCCTATTGAGGGTTGTAACAATGGATATACATTTTAAAAGAAGACTTCGTGGATTATAACACATTCTGTTATTACAATTTAACAATTATTTATTATGAATTTTCACAAACTGTTCCGAGATTTCAAGACCGCATGCCACTGTCAACGAAGTAACATTGTGATATTAAAACGCATTTTATACGATATGATTTTTTAAATATACACTGTTTACGATCGATACTAGTAGGTACAGGCCCAAAAAAAGATTTTCACATAACCTCAAATATTCTTTATAACTTCAATAATTCCCATTCCAATTCTAAAAATATTTTTTTTATAGAACAAACGGGTAGGAGGCTAACCTGATGTTAAGTAATACCGACCGTTGACACAGCCTCAATTCTACATGGCTCGCGAGTGCGTTGCCGGCCTTTTAAGAATTTATACTCTCTTTTCTTATAATATTGGCCAAATGGTTACTGCAGCATATTATGAATATTAGCAGCGGCAGTAAAACTGTAAATTAGTAATACTAGTCGTAAATTATAAAATATCCATTCGAATTATAATATGATTGATTTCAAACGTCATAAAATTACAGGTGCTTTCAAAAGGGTTTTTATACATTTCGTATAAAATGCTTTTGTGCTTCGTTAACCTTAGAATATGCGAAATAAAACCGGTGTAAATTGGATTTTTCAGGACTCGGCTAGCAGTTTACAGTCATTTTCATGCAAATGAATCTCAACTGGTCAGTGAGACTGTTTGCATATTGGATAAACCTCGAAATTATAAATATACCAAGCTCCGTGTATATCTCTGCAATGCGGTGAAAAATACACGTCTACGGTCATTGTTCAGGGAGTTTTTAACGGTATAGTTAGTCAGGACTTTAGTGTAACTTGTAAACTTTACTGGGCACTTGAATTAAGATAGGTTTTTTAGCGCAATCCTTTTTTCTGTTTTGCTTGCTTTAATTTTACATTCTACATATCTATGTAAAATGAAGCAATGGAATATTGGGAATGAAGCGAGTTGCCAATATTGTTAATTAATACATGAATAATAATATTCGGCGTATTTTTTATTCCAGATGTATGCTGGGAGCCAATAGGGGCGAGGCGATGATCCGCCTTATGGGCCGGCCGCGGGCTCAACATGCGCCAGCAGTCGACCGATGTAAGTAAAAGTCATATGGGACAAATTAATTAATGGGATAGCGATGTACCAGTAAACTTTTCAACAGCTTCCCGGAACGAATTTTGCCGGCGGCATATAATTTTTTTTTATAACGGGGCAAACGGGCAGGAGGCTCACCTGATGTTAAGTGATACTGCCGCCCAGAGGCATCACATTGCCCGAGGGCTCACAGGTGTGTTGCTGGCCGTTTACGAATTGGGACGGTTTTTTCTTGATTGACCATAAGTCGAATTGGCTCGGACATACATCGGTGGGTAACTGGTTCCACATAGTGATCGTGCGCGTCAAATCTGCCTTAAAAAACGCTCAGTTGTTGAACGACGGACATCGAGGTGATACAGGAATTTCGTATTTTGCCTCGACGTTTATGATGAAACCCAGTCGACGGTACTAATCCGATCAATAATAATATATGTTTAAAGTTAAAAAAAACTTAAATCATAAAAGAAAGATAAATATTAATAAAACTAAAAATAAGATTATTCCGCAACTTGCAGTCTATTTATCTTCTGTATAACAGACACCTTTTCGTGGAGCGGGTTCCACCTTCAAAGTATATTATTTTTAAGTGAGGACTTGGTTTGTTTATATTCGTTTAAATTCATTATACTACGGTGTATTCATGTTTTCTTTTATTGCAACCCATATTACTACTGTAGTAGTAATACTTTTTAATTGCCATATTGTTGACATGATAACTGAAAATCTAGTGAAATTAAATAACCTTAAATAATATACAATCGCAACAATAATTTGTATCTTTTAAAAAATTAAGTAAATAAGTGTTGCTATAAACAATAGGTATTTTAAGGATAAAAAATCGCATAGATTTAAGTTCAAAGATGCAATGTTATCTATACTATGATCTTATAAAGCCAAGAAACTAGGTACAATGTCTAAGTGAACTATTGTGTTTGTATACTTCACTTATCGACGAAGGGTTAGTATTACGCTTTCGACCGAATCAACGCAATTTACACAGGGCCCAGTACAATTTACATCTCAAATAGTAATTAGACTTCATCTGCCTCATATTACAATTATGGTTTGAAACATCTTATACTCTTTAATCTATAAGCTTATTTAAAAGCTTAAGTACAAAGCGGATGATTTTAAATAAAAAGCAAATCTGTCGTTTGAAAGACTTCGACTTCGCTTTTGTAATTTCACTCGCAATCTAGAATTTACACGTTTCTTTGAAACCCTTTTAACATTAATAGTTGCCTATTGAAATAGTCCACAAAATAGTCCGGTCAATATAGACATTTTAAAGAGAAAAAATTCCCGAAAGGAAGAAGAAATCGAAGAAGACGACTGTTGAAGTAGACTTTCAAGAGTATTAATCTGATTATACATACTTTATAAAGTATAATAAATCTTGAATAGCGTCACTACGTTGAATTTTGTATTCGGAATTAATATAAAGAATATTAACAACAGAATTCATATAAAATTTATTTTAACGTTATCATATATTTAGTGTGGTAAATAGATAACAGAATACCTGAATAAAATATGTAGTTACATTAACTACCTATATAAAAGTACCTAAATTTCTTGTGTATTGAACACGCTTATTAATTATTATTTATACCAATGTTTATTTGCTTTATACTGAATCCAATAATTGTAAGAAAACAAATGACAATCAATGATTTATTACATTAGGAAGCATTAGCATTAGGGTAGGTAGACGCTATATCTATAACTGGCTAGGTCTATACTTGGCTAGGTAGACGGTAATTTTTTTAAATTTAATAGTAATACTGTCACAAAAGGCCCATTACTTAAAACGTGAAATTGCAATGCCTCATGCCTCTTTGTTTACGGGGCTCTAAACTAGAACTAGTTTAGACAAAGGTAAGTTTCATAACTTTATATAGGAAAAGTTCACAATATTTCACAACTGCGTAACTTAAGTTTGTCTTAGAAAGTTCGTCTATAAGATCTCAATTGGTGTTTAGTTGCTAAGAGTTAAGCTCTAGTCAACCCTTTGTTACATGTATAATGTACACACAACAATAACAACAAATGGAGGCTTCATTTACCTAGATTTTTATACGGCTTTGTAACTTTACCATTCGAATTCTAAAAATACGTGTATTCTGTTTAATATTCTGGCATTTTTTATTCAAAACTCATCCACTATGAGTTTTTACTTTTAATAATACTAAAATAGTTGTTTGTACTTTTAATAGTACTTTAAGAGTAGCACTTTTAATATAACAATATTGCAAGTGTTTAACGTACGACTCTTATCTCTTACAATCAAAAACCTTGGCGATTTAAAAGAGTGACGAGTTTATTGTCAGTTCTTCTCGTCCGTTCTACGCCCTTAAATTCGAGAACTGACAGTGAATGTATAGAAGAATTGTTTTTTTTACTTACATTCATAACTGTACTTTGTGTTAACTATAAATTATATATAGATTTCCTTTGAGGTCGTGGGTTAAATCCCGGCATTGCACCAATGTATTTTTCTTTCTATGTTCCGAATAAATACTTAATGCCAAGACAAATTGTAAGGACTGGCTTGTCTATTAAATGAAAATAATCAAAAAAACATTTTATGCAAAATGAGGCCCACACCAAGTAGAGTTACAGCGCCACCCGATTATTATTATTAATATTAATCTTAAGTTGTTAGTAGTAGTTAGTATAACCGTTGTTATTCATATTAAAAGTTCCATAACCATAGATATATTTCTGCGACTGGTGGTGATCAGCATTATGTATAAAAATGATTTAGCTGGATCGAATTCGAGTTTACCGTGTTAATATTGGCCGTTCCATTATAAGGATTTCTATTATTTCGATTTCTAGTTTTGGAATTCATTGAATAACTAAAATAAGTCTTTGGTTGACTTATCGTAGTTACTTCAGAATTTTATCATTACTGAAGGAAAATTGCGTGATCTAATTTATTATAAAATTATTTTAAAGAAGATATTATAAAGTTACTTGTCCAATTCTTATACATTCAGCATAAAGTTTGCTTTAGTGCAAGTCAAGCAGCAAAGAGAAGCTAGTATAATACATTATTAGTAGGCATTGTGTGCCTCGGGTTTCTTAATCGATTATTAGATAGTTGAAGGAATGATTTCGCGTTTTTATTGGACGATAATGGTTATATAGATCAGGATTTTGAAATACACCAGATTATTTATTTCGCCAAGGGGCTGATATAATGTGTAACACTATTTTACAGTAATATAAAAAAAACCTATAAAAATTTAGGTTAGATCGTTGTTTAAAGGTGAAAATGCAGTACACTTAATTTTTGTACACGCACACGGCGGGCTCTATTTTCAAATAGAAATAATAGTACGGGAGCTAGCAACGTTTGAAAAGTAAGAATTTCAGGTCAGCTGATTTTGTGATATGTCGTCCTTCTTGCATTTTCGGTTAGAGTCTGGGCTATCTGGCTGGCGGTAGCGGTTGCGTTCATTAGTGCGCATCCTACCTGTCCAGGTAATAATCCTGGATTTTAAAAGCATTTTAAGAAGCCTAATTTTTAATTTATCGTTTTTAAATATGTCTACCTGACATACTTTTTTTATTGCCAAACAATGCTAACCATGTGCCATACGCGATTTTTTGTTTTTTTTTTTATAAAACTTTCAAAGTATTTTATAATGTCTGTAATTGTAATATTATGTTATTTAAAGATAAGAAAAACTAAAAATTAATTTGCCAGACATTAATTCCATTGTTAAGCTTTGAATTAAAATGAAAAAGTCATGAAAAGTATTGCAGTATCATGCTAGTAGTCCAAACAAAGAGCTTAACAACACCTTTAGTACCTATTCGATTATATTAACACGTACTTATTTGGTTTATAGACGGTCGACAAAGCGGTGTGGACGGAGGAATCGGGTGCGGCACGTCTAGAGGCTGTACTCGTCGCGCTAGTAGAGCGGAAGTCACGCGCACTTCACGCGGAGCATACGAGACGGCGCGCTCGCACACATCCCCTACTTCTGCTGTTACGGGACCATCTGCCTGACGGTAAATAGACTCCTCTACTCCAGCTTGAAAAATACATGACAATGTAAAAAAACTGCCAATTTTTTTTTCAAAAAGGCTTTATGGGCAATGGAATTTCTGGGGGCTTCTTGGGTCTCCGATGTATGTCTTCCTAGGAATAGCGGTACAGCTGTTGTAATAGACATTTCCCTGTATACGGAGGCACGTGACAGCTTTAACCATTCGGTCAGGTTACTAAGCAAACATATTACAAAACTAATTTTAATCTATGTTGCGTCCGGGATCGAATCCTGAGATCGTGGTATCTTTAGGAAAACATATACCGTGACGCCATCAAAGAAGCTATATTCGAAAGCATCATAACTTTCTCCGTAGTACAGCACAAAGGCATGTAATCCAAAATTTCATTATACATATATTAGGTGTAGAACAATAATCCTAATAATCATGTCACAGCAACACTATATGGATCTTCGCTTTTTCACCTCTTTTGATCATTTTTAAATCATGGACAAGTAGGTGTTAAGCCTTCTGTCTAAACAGTGTTCGTCATCGTCAATTTTTGGATTTGAGACACAATTTTTGTCTTTTTTGATTAGTTTCTTTACAATGTTTTCCTTCATCGTTCGAGAGAGTGTTAGATGCGCACATAGACAGAAAATCCATCTGTGCACAGCCGGGGATCAAATTTCTTAAGCATGAGACTCACACGCTGAAGTCACTTGGCCAATACTGTTCTAAGAGTAGAGTAGATGGAGATATAATATGTATGCATAATTAGTAGTTTTAAAAGCAATTCAAAGCTTTGCAAACTGTAAATTGCCACACTCCCGAATGAAAGCAAAGTAGGTAGCACTCACTCGGTGCTAATTGGTTCATTTCTGTCTAGTTTATGCATATCAGCTAAAAACTAATGACTCTCAAGAACTAATGAACCGATTTTGATGAAACACGGACTTTTCCCGATATGACTAACTAACGAAATTTATATATTATACCTATATGTATCATACTCAAATTTTATTCAGTACCAATAAATATCATATACATACAGGTCAAACTCATTACGTCCTGATTTCTGAAGTATATACATAGTATATTTATAAATGAGAAGCTAAGTCTGCAACTACCCCTGAATGGTTAATATATATGAATATTGATTATCGAATTCAGTATTGCCCTACTAATTGTATACAAAGGCTATATATGCTATGGGTTGGTAGCAATGATGAAAAAACTTGAATAGCTTCATTATTCGACAGTATGAAAAATAAAGCGTTGTTGAGTATTCCGTATAGAACATGGTTTTAAACAGTTTTATGGAGTAAAATAATTAAATTGATTTTTATGTCTGTCATGTAAACAATCTCAGATTCCTCGAATCGACGATCCGTACTATACCAGTACATAATCCTTACGCGTGTCTTAACTTGCAGTGCAGTTAACTTGGAGTGTAATTTCCGATCGAATTTTGATCGAAAAATAATATATGGTATAGTACGTAGGGACGCCAGCTAGCCAAAAGAAGCGTTTTGGCGGTTTCATGAATAATTAATCTTAAATACCCTTAATACCCCAAATAATAATTTGTGTAAGTTATGCACTAAACAAATCTGAAATGGTTTTTAAAAAGTTTCAAATAGACCATTGTGATAATTCGCCCGGGCCGCTTGAATTGAATCGATAACTGTGGTATTGCTGAGTTACAATGACTTTTCCAATGTTGAGTTTTCCCTCATTCCGATAAAATATAGATCATATAACTATGCATGAATGGGTTTATCTTATTGTTAATCTAATCTCACTATCCGTTTCGTCTTATAAAAATAGTATAATTAATTATTGCGTCTAAGTATGTTTTATTTATTTATTTATTTATTTATTTTCTTAATGGTATTCCTACAGCTACTTACAAGTACTATAAAATATTCAAAAAATTACACTATACACAAGAGCCAAACATGGAATACACATTTAAACAAACACAAAACACAGTTACACCTATACAAATACAAAAAAAACAAAAAAATTACAAAGAATATATGTATGTATGTAAATTCTAAATTCTACGATTCACAGTTCATTACAACACATTTATTATAAAGAAGGAATAACAAAGCCATTATCTAATAAAAGATACTAGATTTTTTATATCATTTCTTAAACATTTTTTAGATACATTAAATATTTCTATTTGCTGGTAATTCCTATTATAATCTGAAGGTATACGATGCATGACTGAGTTACGCAAATAGTTTGAATTAAACCGAGGAATTTTAAATAGTTGCGTTTGCCTTGTATTGTGTGAAGAAGGGGCGTGAAAAAGTAAAAGCGGCAATAAGTCAGGACAGTCAATTAAACCATTGCAAATAGCGTGTAAAAATATAAGGTCATATTGTTTACGTCGACATTCCAATGATTCAATACCAAAGTACTTGCAGGAATCTATATAGCTACTGTACTTTCGGAAATCCTTAAAACTTAAAAACTTAAGAAACTTTATTTGAATGTTCTCTATTGCTTCAATGTATTTCTTGTAGGTTGGGGACCAAACAGTGCATGCATATTCCAGTGTACTCCTAACAAAAGCAAAGTACAGGCATTTTATACATTTTATATTCCTGAAAGATTTGCATACTCGTTTGACGAATCCAAGTTGTTTATATGCTTTTTCTGTTATATTATCTATATGTTCTGAGAAAGACATCTTATCATCTAGTAGTATCCCCAAGTCTCTAACCAAATTCACCTGTTTAATTGTTGTATCTCTTATCTTATAACAAAATTGTATTTTCTTATGTTTGCGAGTAAAAGTAATTTTACTACATTTTCCAATATTTAAAGATAGTTTATTTCTTTTGTAGTAAATTTCCAATCTACTAAGATCCTGTTGAAGTTGAACACAGTTCTCTATAGATTTAATTTTTAGAAATATTTTTTTGTCATCTGCAAACATAAGATATTCTGAATACTTGAAACAATTCTGTATATCATAAAGATAAGCATTAAACAACAGCGGACCCAGTATAGAGCCCTGAGGTACACCGGATGTCACATTTATAAATGTGCTCCTATGTCCACCCATTACTACCGCCTGCCTTCTATTAGTCACATAGGATTTGATCCATCTGTATAGATCCCCACGGATTCCTAGCGCTAATAGCTTATGTAGGAGAATGACATGATCAACTCGATCGAAAGCTTTTTCAAAATCCGTATAGATCGCATCAATTTGTTCTCCTTCGTCCATTCCCTTTAAAATGTACTCGGTGAAAACGGTGAGGTTGCTGACAGTTGAACGATTTTTTGTAAAACCATGTTGCTGATGTGGTAATTGTCTTAGGATAAGAGGACTCAACGTTTTGTTAACTAATTTTTCAAATAATTTACCAAACGAATTTAGAATTGAAATTGGTCGATAATGTTCTATTTTATTTCTAGACCCTTTTTTGTGGATCGGAACAATGTGGGCTTCTTTCCATTTGGATGGGAAACTACAGAATACATTAAGCGACTGATTAAATATATTTGTCAAGGGTTTAGAGAGTTGTCTATAGCATTTTTGGAGAAAAATTGAAGGTATTCCATCACTCCCTGAACCTTTATTAATATTTAAAGATTTCAACTCTCTACAGACTTCATCCTCGGTCAGTACTACTTGGTTGCATGTATAATCGGATTCAGGTAGGTGTTGAAGATTGTAACTATCATCTGGGTGTTGAAAAACACTTTTAAAAAACCTGTTGAACCCTTCACAAGCGTCTGCTTCTGTATAGTAGACTTCATCTCCGAGAATCATTGTGTTAGGGTAGCCTGGGCTACATTGGCGTTTGTTTCTCAGATATGACCACAGCGCTTTGGGATCCTTACTCAAATTATTTTGGATACTCTTCTCATACATATCAAAGCACTTCTTAGATACAAGTTTTTGCCTAGCGCGTAACAGCGAAAATTCATCATAATCTCTTGGATTCCTATAAGTTTTCCAACGCTTGTGAGCTTTTAATTTATCTTTTATTATATGTTTCAAAGAGCTTGAGTACCAAATAGGAAATTTGCTTCTGCCAATACTCCTGCTTTTAGGGACAAAACTTGAAATTATTTTATCTAATATTACATAGAAACTACCTGTCACTTCATCAATAGTACCTCCAATTAAAACTTTTACCCAATCAATATTCGACAACGCTTTATTAATATCCTCGTAGTTAGCACGACGAAAGCTATATTTTATTTGTGCTTTTGGGATGGTTTTACATATAACTAAGTCGGTAGCATCGATCTTTAAGCAAGGATGATATATGTCTGGTTTAACTAGCGCCATATCAGTTGTCGAACTGTCGATGGAAACATTACTTAAAATTAAATCGAGGACATTATTGCTACTATTAGACGACACATTATGTTGTTTTAGGCCTGAAATATTAATTTCATTTAAAAATATTTCGGAGACATTTTGTATTTTAGATGTTCCTTTTTTTAATAGAATGGGTCCCAAAGGCGTCCAATTAATATTTGGGAGGTTAAAGTCACCGACTATTATAAAGTTATCACTTATATTTGTGTCCATTATGTGGCTAAACGAGGAAATAAACGTTTCAAGTCTTTCAGCCTGCATAGAGTCTGGAGGTATATAGACAAGACCGATATGGAGACTGCGCCGGTCGTTGACTGCCAATGAATTATGGGGTATAGTTATCCAGAGTGTTTCAACACTATTGCAGTTCCACTCCGCCCTCTCATATGCTTTTAAATAACGAGATACATAGATAAGCTAATACTAAAAGACGAAAGCACAGCTAATGTTATACACACAAGGTGTGCGTATAGCTGTAAACTTAATTATATGAGTTATAAACTTATTAATATGACAAAGAGGACTGAACAATCATAAATAAATTGTCATCGTTCCAGGAATGTAAGTCTATTCATTGTTTTATTTGAATGGATTATTCGTATTGTGTTCGCGTTATCTGTGCTTTCAAAGTTATCATACAATATTTGATGGAATGTGGGTGTGAGATTGAATCTAATCTATAAAAAACGAAATTCATAATAGTAAGCTACAATACATATAAAGAGCGATCATAGTTTTTTCTTATACGAACGTTCGTTACGCATGACGGTGGGAGACACGGCCATGTCATCTGGTCTTTTTTTATTCAATTGGTTTTGAAATATATTTTGCTATCTTTTATTTAGGATTCAGATCTAATATCGTGGCCTGTTCGAGGTATATGATAATAATAAAAGCTTTTTATTTCGGATACTTTACATTTAAATATATTTATATTTCTATCATGTAATTAATTCCTACATACATTTCTGAGTGTACTATTTTGACAAAATCCTCCTAATCCCGCCATCTCTGACTGCACTTTGAAACGTTTTGCCATGTACCACCTGCTGTTTTCTTAATCTGGTACCTTCTAAATTGTATTTCTCTTTTGATGAGACTATGCCCAAAATATTTATTGTACCTTGGGCATCTCATCAGTTAAATACTCCTCCACACAAAATTCCTCCACTGTTCTGTTCCTCTTGCCATCGGTGTATGTTCAGCGGGCTATTTTATGTATAAATACATAAAAATCCCGCCGAATGGATAACGAAGGCACGGATCCTTTGTAAAATAGACTGTGCCTACAGGTGACATGAATATATCTTTAACGCTCCAGTGAGTAAATATTTTTCTAGGAATATCTTTTGAGATCGAATTCATAACTTAATATGTGAAATAAATAAAATAATGTATGTCTCTATCTAATTAAATGCCATTATATCGTTATATATCGATAGGTTAATCGTTAAATATTAAATTAAGAATAAATATTGTAATATTCTGTAAATATAATGTTATTTTTTTAATAGAACGGGGGGCAAACGGGCAGGTGGCTCACCTGATGTTAAGTGATACCGCCTCCCATGGACACTCTCAATGCCAGAGGGCTCGCGAGTGCGTTGCCGGCCTTTTAAGAATTGGTACGCTTTTTTCTTGAAGGACCCTAAGTCGAATTGGTTCGGAAATACTTCAGTGGGCAGCTGGTTCCACCAATGTAATCGGAATAGGATGTATCAGAGTATTTAGCATAATTATATTATATTCTTATACATTTATTACAGAGGAGGCGTCTATAGTAGAGAGCCCCGGCGGGGGCGTCAGACATTGGTGTGAACATGAGGGTCCTAAAAGAAAGCATAAGAAACTGAAACTTAATACTCATCATGGGTAAGTTATTTCTTTATATAAAACTGGGGATAACGGGCGGGTGTTTCTTGCTGTTAAGTGATATAGCCGCGTTGTAAGCCTTGTATTTGGAATATTATTTGAAACTGTAGCGTGTAAGCACTTTATTAAATTAAATAAATAAATAAATAGCTATGCTGATTTTCTCTAATGACATATATATAAGTTACTTTGTTTACATATATGAGAATTAAAGGAATAAAGGATTTCCATCCCATCTGAGGCCAAGACCTATACAGAGTTGTAACGCCTTAGTATTATAAATTAATATTACTGAGTGCTAAAATAAAACAAAACTGACGGTTGCCCTTTCGCAAATTCAATAAAAATACAATGTTACGATATGTAGAATTTGTTTCTATCAGGCGATTTACGAGTTTTAGCAGGAGATAGAACTTTACAATACAATTAAAAGTTTTAACAATCTGTCGGAATTTCCTCGTATTCACCAAAACTTTGGTAACTGTTTTATTTTATGTTTTATCTGAATAATCTCAATATAAAAAAGTAATGTTGGCCTAGAGGCTTCAGCGTGCGAATCTCATCCCTGAAGGTCGTAGGTTCGATAACACTCGCTCGTACGATGAAAGAAAACATCGTGAGGAAACTAAATGTCTCATTTCCAAAAATCGACGTCATGTATCAGACAGAATGCTGATCACCAACTTGTATATGAAAAAGTAATCTTCTAAGAAACGGAATCAATCTGAGGCCAAAACATAAATAGGGAATGTTCGTAATTTTATAGTTTTTTTAAATGTAAGTATCTATTAGTAAATTAAGAGTCGGATACAAAGTTATTCAACAAGATTTGAAATATTATTAAGCCTATTTAGGATATAATCGGAGGCACTTTCTCTTTTACTGTCCCTATTAGATCAGTCTTTATTTAATATAACAAGTACAACGATTAAAAATAAATTTAAAAAATATTTCTGACCTTAGCACTCATTTCGCCATACAGCCAGAAACCGTGTAGGCCGAAGTTTCGGCCTAGGTTTCGGTTTAGGTTTTATTATATTCGTAGCCTCTGCAAATGTTGAGGCACTTGTTTTTATTTTGCGTACCCTAGACGAAACCCAACTTAGTTAAGAGTCTTAGCCTAATTTTAGCTGCTTTCATCGCAGAACTAGGAAGCATTGTTTGGTTTAAGTTTTTCTTTCGTCGAAGGTTTTTCCAACTTGTACTTAGCTCGATTTCAAACCGTGATACTATAGCTAAAATTTGTAGGTTCGAATAATATTTAATATGATATTATAAAGATTTTAAGAATAACATTCTACTAAAATATAGCTTTATATTACAATTCGGTCCAGGTTTCATTTCATAAGCGGACCTGAAGCTGCTGGACTTTTAATATTTTGGAACTAAATTACTCAGATATAATGCGTTCTAAAGCTGAAATAATTTTTGAAGTACTTAAGTTTATTCGTTACTAACATACATGACATTAAAATCTTTCGTCTTAATTACATCTGTTATCGATTGAAACGATGTAAAGGTTGAAATTATGAATAAACTGTTAAATAAAAAAAATTAGTAATTCGTGACATTACACTAATGAATAAAAAATAATAATAAAGCCTCTTGTATTCAATAATATAAAAAATGCAAATCAGATGGGTGTTAGTTTTGTTATTATACACTTATTGTTATTTCCATTACTTCGTGATCCGCAGTATGGATCCCTTATGGCTAAAGGCCTCCTCCTGAACTTTCCATTTGGATGTATTCTTTGATTCCTCCATTTAAATAAACTAATAAATAAAAATAAATTAATTAATAACATACGTTAATGTATTTGTATTTTTACAGCGATATACACAGTCCCGAGTGTTATGAGATGGAGCGCAGACGACGTAGGCGGAGACGTCACCACTCTCATTCACACAAGCCTAAGAAACATAGGACTCTTCTTGTATCCGCTATTGACGAACAGGCGAAAGTTATACACGTAATTATATCCCTTTTTACACGCTTTATATTAGCTTCACCTGTATGTATGTATGTATGTAACCGACTCCTTCGGACTCGATTTTGACCCACTTTAAACGGACAGATTTAATTCAAACTTTGTACACTTATAAAGAATCAGCGACAATATAATATATTTTTTTTTATTTTTTTTTATTTGCATTTCATAGGTTCATCTCGAAAAACAATGAATTTTGTTTAAGTCCACAAAGCAATACGATTAAATTGAGACAACACGTATTGCTGCTAGGACTAAAAAGTGGAATATAAATATAGTTTAAAAAAACTATAAAACACGCTTTTAAAGCACATCTAACTAAAAAGTGAAAAATAATTCCTAATTTAGGCTGAAAATGGTAATGAACAAAAAAATACTGGTATTATTGTGAAAAAGCGTGTTTTATAGTTTTTTTAAACTATAATTATTTAAATATAATAGCGTATGTCTTTTTCTTAATTAAAATCTTCAATTGTCTGGCTTTTACATTTGAATTATGACACTATTATAAAAATCTCGCAAAATGTCCTTTAAAATTAGAACATAATGTTAAATTGTCATAAAAATATCACTAAGGTACTAAGTATTCAATAATAGAGATTGAAAGATATTGTTGAACCTAGCATAATGTTAAGCATATTTTGCATTAAGCGCCATCTATCTAAAACCACAGAAATGTTCTAAAACACATCTTTCTTGTACAACGCGATAATTTTCACCAAAGTATTGTTTCACAAAATTAATAATAGGTGGCGCTTTTATAAATCACCTGCTGTACAGTTCCGTCGGAAGTTTTGAAAGTTTCATAGAAACTTTAAAGATAATATTTGAAAATCATTACTTCTGTATTAACAAATAAATATAGAATATACGAAATAATAATATCTAGAACAGAACATTCATGATACATATTGTACGAGTCAAGGCTGTAAATATTACTCATTCAGGCTTTCTCAGTTTTATAAACGTGGCGATTACCTTTTTCTTCGAAGTTACGCCCCGAGAGTATAGCCAGACGTGGGCACTCTCTTCAGCTGTTACATTATATTCATTCGTTACATAGCAATTAACGTTTAATTATTTCGCATATATTCTATTGTTGTACGCGTGTGGTTAATATTGATTAAAAATAAAATCCTCTATTATTTAAAACAGTCCGATGACCCAGGAACCGTATATATCTATATATAATATTAGAAAAATTTAGAACTGGTAGCTATAACCTTTCTATATTACTTGCTTTATATGGTTGTTCGGTTTTTGTCCGCATAAAAACAAATCTCATATCCAGGTATTGGACCCTGATGAGCTGCCCCGTCGAGCTCGCTATACCATTATGGTGACTGCTTGCCTGCTCCTCTTTCTTTGTCTGTTACTTGTTGGCGTTACGCTTCGGATGGCGCCGCTCATCGATGATATGGGTAAGTCCTTTAGCATATATTATTAATATTATGTAGATTAACACACTAGCCGCTTAATAAGCTGATGCGCGCATATTTCCAGATTTGGACGAATAATCCAACCTGTTTTTAGAGTTCAAAAAGGGTGCACTAATTACAGTTCTTTAGAGAATCTGCGAAGAACTACCTCTCAAATGTGTGTTCTCACTTAAAATATAGACCTTCTCAATTCTAGAAACATTATAGTGATCAGTAAGGATTTTATACGGTTCAATGGGATAAACCTTGAATCGCCTACTTCCTAAACCAGTAGGAGCAAGTGCTTTCAGACGCTCATTATAAGGTTTGTTCCTAAGGGCGCTGACATATTTCATGGCTTTTCTTTGAACCCTTTCAAGCATATTAATATCTTTTATGAAATAAGAATCTGAAATATATTTGGGAACTGAACTTTATCGCAATATTTACTAAGGTTGGCCATTGAACTCTCGAAAACCAAAAGTCCCG
Source organism: Pieris napi (assembly GCF_905475465.1). Classification (NCBI taxonomy): domain Eukaryota; kingdom Metazoa; phylum Arthropoda; class Insecta; order Lepidoptera; family Pieridae; genus Pieris; species Pieris napi. The sequence continues at coordinate 5,834,350 of NC_062236.1, read as the reverse complement.
CCAGGTCTTTTTCGTGCAGCACGAAAGCGTCACGAGTTCTTCAAAGCACAATAAATAAAACATTCAAGGTTTATTGTATCTAATAAAAAGGAAGATCTAGGAAATGGAATCTCTCTTGGACGTCACCTTTGTTAAACTAGAAATCTCTATTTAATATGTTTAAGTGGCGTCTAAGAATGTATCGGAAACATTCCGAATAATGTTTGTTATGATGCGGCTGTTAAAATACACGAGAGGTAAGTCTAATTATCGTCGTTAAAAGCCTTTTCAATTTTTTATAAAAACTAGTACAGCATTAAATACAATAGGTTTAGTTTGGTGTTGTTTTAGCTTGGATAAATTTAGGAGTATTTTAAACCATTTTTTTAAATAAAAATGTTATTTCAAATGACTGTTTAGTTTAATTTGTTAAATGTTATACTTTTTTGTAGGCAATTTTTGAAGATTTAAGCTGAACCAGTGCATATGGTTATGAGTAATTATTATTATTTATTATTTGGATTCTTTGCATTTTAATGGGAAAAGATCTATATGTGTTTTACACCCATAAAACCATTTTAATGTTTAGTATATTTTGAATTCGGAACCTTTGAGTTATCGCTCTTAATAAATGAATTCCCAGACCAACTTAATCACAGAACGAAGAACCCCTGTTCTAGAAAAATCCAACAATATTTAAGTTTTAATAGATCGACATTTATAGTCTATGTACACTTAAAAAATCTTATATATATATATATATCTGTTAATAATAACGAGAAAAAATACCAAGATTGCCATATTCGTATTGTTTTCTGTTTTCAAAGGCCGGCATCGCACTTGCGACCCTTCTGGTATTGTGTTTGCTTCGTTATATTTAAAAAAACTCGCTTAAATACCATATTTATCATGAAGCAAATTTCACCAACAAAATCTGATTTTAATGATGTAACTATTCTGCTGCTAACATGATTCAACTTTGTATAATAGGTATTTAAAAGGGGTCATTTTGTACTAAAAGCTAATACCTATAGTTATGTAGGTGTGAGTCGCTTGAAGCATACAGTTTGTAGCCTAGTTTTCGGCGTGAATGGCAGACTAAGCTTGCCCCGAAAGCAAAGAGGATATGAGACAAGCTAAGCTCATAATATACAGTTCCTAGTTAAAATTTTCGTTGCCAACCCCTTTCACGGTTATACTCGTTTCACGAAAGATTTATCGATCGATACTCTGGTCTTTAGGTTAGTATTATACATGCTAGAAATATAAATTATTTATTATTGAAACAAAACAAGTTCAGACATTTCTTGCTATTTAACAATTATTCAAGAATTCAAAGCTATCAATCTGATTACAAATACATATTCGCTGAAAATGCAAAAATCCGGAGCTATAATTGAAAATACACGTCAAATTTATTAAATTAGACTTCTTTTGATGTTGGTAAAAGTAATGTCAGACATTTATTAAGATTACAATAAGATATTTTAGGAATGTTCTGTAAATATTTAGTACCTATTTATGTATGTATAGACTTTGTAAAGTTATATGCATGTATTTGGGCACTGAAAATAGGATATCTGGGGTTATATATTAATTTCTGACTTAAACTCAAAATAACAGTATTTTGGTATTTTAAATGTTGTAATAAAACAGAAGAATAGAACAAAGAAGTAAAAGCGTAAGCACTGAACAGTCAATAGTTAATGTCCAAGTTTCGTGTATAGATAACAATGGAAACATAGACGAAGGTACATAAGATAAGGTTTTACAGACAAGAAATATGTTTGTTCTCTAGGACTAGTAAAGCTACCATTGCTGATTCCAATTTTAATGTTGTTTTTTTTATTACCGCGTTATACGAACAATATTCATATTAGATAAGCTACTCGCTTTACCCAACGATAAAACAACTGTTACAATTATTAAACATAATAATATTGAATTCCGTGAAAGCATTACTGGTTTTGTAAAATGCAAACGGTAGTAACTGCCACGATTCATAGTAGGAGGGTAAGTAGAAGAAGACGATGAGATATATCAAAGTAAATAATTAATCACGCGCACACAATACGTTTTCTATATGAACTATTCGAATACAAAACGCGCTATCAATCTTTGTATTAGACCCACGGCCAGTATTTTTAATTACATTGCAACGTAAATCTAAAAATAAATCAAGTTAAATTTATTATTAAAATCTATCAGAAACTTTCACTATGAAGTTAATGACAGCGACAAGACTTTATGGCAGGTAAAGGATCTATTTGTATCGCATACGAATACGAGAAAACTGTATTGTTGTTAAAATTATATTATTTTACGTTTTATAAGACTAAGGGTCCCCGCACATGGGCCACCGGCCACAACCACAAAACGCCGCCACTGGCATATTTCTTGTAATTTTCATACATTTTATGGACTCGCCGCACACGGTTGGCGCCGGTGGCGGCCACACGCTACAAATCGTCGCAGCTTGCTTCTTGTGGCTCGCACCGGCCACTAAACGCCGACACAAAAAGCCGCCACACGCCACTCGCGCGATTCCGCGCCCCTCTCTCTCTTACCTCAGTTAACCTAAAGTCGACGGTAACGCACGCACGTAGTCTGTGTTTCATATAGGTAGATAAATATGGATATAGAATTATTTATATCAGAGATACAATCCCGTCCTGCGATTTGGGATTCAAAAAGTGATAGTTTTAGTAATAGAGGAGAAAAAGTGAAGGTCTGGGAAGAAATCTCGTGTTACTGGCCAGCCTGTATTTTGTATATTTTCGAGTCCCACTATTTTCAAAGTGTGACGAAAATTGAAACCATCCCTTTTGCGAATAAAGTTGTGCAAAATGCAACAAGATTTCACAATGTCTTCTGAGAAATGAATAGAAGTGATTAATAGGCGATGTAATATTCTCCATTTGTTTGCTAGTACGCCGAAGGTACACTCAATGCAATGTCTGGCACGGCTTAACCTATAATTGAAAACTTTTTTGTCTAAGTCCAAATATTTTCCAGAATATGGCCTCATCATATTTTGAGGCCAAATGCTTCATCATGTATAGTTCAATGGTTGTCGATTACCGACCTGTCGTGGTGACGGGATATTTAATGTCTTTCTGTGTATCCAATAACTATGGTTTCGTCTTCTACGACGACGTCTTTATATCAAAAGTAGCGCAATTAAACCTTCTTCGTCAGAGTCCATTATGATACTGCAGGCAAGGGTTAAAAAAAGTAGCAGCCACCGACCGCAAGTGTCGACCACCGGCCACAAGTGGCTGTCGCGCGTTTCAGCTACCTTTGTAGCCGCTTCTAGCTTCTCGTGGCGGCGTTTGTGGCTGTGGCGTGTGGCCCGTGTGCGGCGACAGTTACTGACGGCACTGTCGTAGCAACTTACGAGTGAAATCAGCCATGAGCATGACCAACACTTGGCTAGATTATTTTATCACTATGAATTCTATTAAATTGTAATGACATCTTTTTTATGTCTAATAGTATATTTTAGAATGCATAGTAATGTATTAACCAATGGCGCTAGAACCGTTTAGGTCTGGGCCTGTGGCTCATATTTTTGTATCTGTTCCGTGATCATTTCTACGTAATATGCAAGTATGTGGTGATTAACCTTCTGTCCGGCACACGCTGTCGACGTTTTGGCTGACGAAGTTTTCCTTCACCGTACGCTGGAGCCACTTAGTTGTGGTATAATAATAACTGCCTCAAAAATGCTCTGTTGTGGAACGACGAGCGTTGAGGTGATACGGTTCAAATTTCGTATTCTGCTTGGACGTACCAAGATGAAATTCAGCTGCGGGTATTAATCCGACCGTTAGTAATGTATCAGACATTATAATGGTTGCCACCATGGCGTATTCACAATGTTATAATATAGTTTATTATGAAGTGATAAATAAAAACGGATCGACAATGATTGATGCTAAGTGATATTATCGTGAAACGGCGCCTGCTTGTCTGTTTATATAAAACCTTTTAAGCTTAATGAGTTTATTTAAATAGACATATATAAATCACTATGTTAATCACATCTGCTTTTTATAAGTTTATATTACATCTATATAAATTAGATATATGTATATTAATATTTTAGAACATATTTCAGAACTGGTTTGAACTCTTTACTTTTATTGCTACTTTTAAATGTTTGACGTGACTCGACGAAACGAGACAATCGGGACAATCGGGGTTTATACTTCTCGCCAATACCCAATCTTTGGGTGATATTAAGAGCGTACCGATTCCTGAAAGGCCGGCAACGCACTCGCGAGCCCTCTGGCATTGAGAGTGTCCATGGGCGGCGGTATCACTTAACATCAGGTGAGCCTCCTGCCCGTTTGCCCCCTGTTTTATAAAAAAAAGAAAAAAAAGAAACGAGACTTGAGCGCTGAGTGTGACTTCTATATGTCAAAAAAGTTATTGACATTGGGAGTGTTAGTTCGTTAATTCCCAACTCTTAATTTTAGACTAGTGCCGACTTTGGATTCCCACTAGAACAATAAGGAAGTGGAGGCTCATTATTATGTATATAAAATTAAAGAACTGTCAGGTCTAATCCACTTACGATATGTAGAAATTGATGGAACAAAACCAATTAAAATCCACAGCGTACTTCGCACCAAAGCTATTAAGATGCAAATTTGAATTATATACTCGCATCGAAACTAGGACAAAAGGTAGACCCACGCAGAGCCTTTGTTTTCCTTTACCATTATACTTATATGGTACCTAAATAATAATTATAATCCAGTGACGCTACAACCCTATATGGATCTAAGATTGCATCCGTTACTTTCATAATATGGAGCCTTCCGTCCAATACATGTGCCGGTTTCTTCTCGATGTTTTCTTTAACCGTACCAGCGAGTGTTTGATACGCACATAGAAAGTCCTTTTGTTCTACGACCTCCGGGAAGAGAGTCGCACGCTGATGCAACTTTTTATATGGTATCTATAAACAATATAAAAAGTAAACGGTTTTAGTAGAATATTTATTTTATACTGGTCACAAACAAAGGTGGAGGGCATATTAATTTCAATTCAGAAGAGAAAATGCAATCAGTAGTAGTTTGTATGTAGAAAGTAGAATATTAGTAGAAATTATGACAAAATATTAAAACCTTGCATTATTAATCTTGATTTATTTACAAATAAACTATACAAATAAATTAAATTAACGATTTTCTATCGTTAAATAATCCATTCTTTCCACATAGAATCAATAGCTTAAATCTGTAATTTATTCAAAATTTAAACAACCAACCAAAAAGTGCAAGTATTTTACTATACAGCCTTGCTGTATAATCGATTTAAATTATAAATAGAGCAACAGTTGACACGACATTGAGTATTCTGCTAGAGTAGTTAGTGAACTCATGTAAGCACGGAGGCTGTATAATCACCCGCTATTCACCCACTGCACACAGCTAAATAGATCTAAATAGCGAGAAATTGTCACAACATTTGATATTTCATTCGTCTGCTGAATCTGCTGAAAAACACTCCAATAAATCGTCGCGTAAATTCGAACCATTAATTTCAAACAAACTAAAAGCTTAATATTATTAAATAAAGATTTCTCTCAAAGAAACAAAATCATCAACTTTAAACTTTAAAGCTATAAAATTTTTGTTATATATTGCTTTTCTATTGTTTTATAAGAATATAAAAAAGTTATTATACATTCAGTAGCTAAAAAAAACGTAACAAAGTAATACATTTTAAATAATGTCTATCGGTATGAAAATGGAGCGCTGTGATTACAAGATTGTCTTAAAAATGTCACAAACAAAAATAAATCCACGAAATAGCTATCATCAAAAAGTTGTTTGTTTGTATTTACTAAAGAAGAGCTGTTTATTTTGTCCCGAGTCGGGTTTAATAAGCGATCTTCCACTAGAAATGAGAGGAGCTACTGATTATTGACTGTAGGTTGTAACAAAATCATTGCACCTTGAAATTAAAGTCTGCCTATTATTATTCGAATACTGCTTGACTTACCATAAGACCTTTCTAAGAAATTAATTAATTATAAACACATTATACATGTGTTTTCTTTTAAGTACAAAAGTATCATTCATATTAAATAAGCAAATAAGTTCGACTATAGTTGTCGGAGCAGTGTTGGCCTAGTGACCTCAGGGTGCGACGCTTATCCCTGAGGTCGTAGGCTCGATCCTCAGCTGTGCACAAATGGACTTTCTTTCTATGTGATCATTTAACATTCGCTCGAACGGTGAAGGAAAAAATCGTGAGGAAACCGACACAGGAGGCTAATTACCTACTTGCCTATGTGATTGACAAATGATCATGAAACAGATACATAAATTCAGATTTCCTGCCTCAAGCATCAGGGCCTTAGGGCCCAGTTCTATAAAGTTTGTAGCGCCACTAATTTATTTTATTGTATAGTTGAAGTCGCTACGTAGTACACAATTCTCTTTAAATAAATTATTATTGAAATCGTCTTAGGTCTTACCTTCAAGATTGTGTTTTTTTGTGACCCTTTGAAGGCAAGTAGATCAAACACCTGAAACAGTTGTTAACTTGAGAATCGAACAAGACAAGTAATAAATTTGTGTGTCTAGAAATATAAACGGTTAACGAATTGTCAAGTAGTCAAGGCAAGACTCGCCAATTTAGGACAAATTACGAATCAACGAAGAATATAAGTAACGTTTTTTTAAAAAACAAATATTAGTTTTATTGCTTTTCACAGTTTAATAGCCATTTGGATACTTTAATTAGGACAATACACAAAAGAAAAAAGTATCTTATTATACATATAACCTAACCCCTAACTTTAATAATAGGTACCTACCAACTGTCGTGAGACTGATCTTAATTTAGGAAATTAAAAATGATTCATGTGCACTTTTTATTATTATTATGTTTTTTTTTCATGTATACTTTATTAGTTTAGTTTGTTTTTTGTTCCTGATAAGTTTCTTTTTCTAAGCAACTAAATGTAATACATGTATTTTTGCACTTCTTGCCTTTCTTATGTAATTTAATACTTTTTTTTTCTCACAGTGGTTGCCTGGAAGAGATCGCTCGAAAGCGATAAGGCCGCCAGTTGCTCTCCTTTTTTTTTAATTATGTCAATTGTACTATATTAATGTATATGCAACGAAGTGTTAATAAATAAATAAATAAAAATGAGGTCGACCCCATTACATGTGGACAGATATATTAATCAAAAACAAGAAATACACAACCACTATGCCTTTGAATCCTTAATATGCAACACAATGGGTATCCATTAATAATATGTAACTTGATAACTAAGATGTAGGCTTTATTACGTAGGATTTCTCGATGTCTCGGCCAGACGTTACCCACGTATTCTGTTTATATTAATTAAATCTGTGCACAATACAGGGATATTGAGATGAATGTAATTAAAGTACAACATCAGTACCAAAGTGTATGTAACAATTTAACTTTTGGGTTTCGGTTTTTACTAACTTAATTGATGGATCATGAATATGGTGTTGACTTTGTACAATGTGACGATATGACGCTAATTCGTGGGATATAGACAAGGTAACAAAAAATTTTACAAATGTTGTTGATATATATTGTTGATAGGTATTAAATGCAGATTTTATATACTAATTAAATGTTTCGGTCCATGTCTGCTAAATTAAAAAAAAATCACAAAAATAATAATGATTTTCTAATACGTCCTTGTTCAGCGAATTGATTTCTAATGGTTTCACTTAAATGTACACGTGTATACATTGATTTTGTGACTACTATTTAATAATAATATTCACGAAGCTGTTTAGGTTACGTTAAGAACAAAAATACTAAAAGATGCAATGTTTAAAAGTTTCTTAAATTGACAACGAAATTTTTCTATTCATTATTGGCAATCAATTTTCACGTATAAATGAAAATTGATTGCCAAAAATGAATTCACAGCATGTTTGATATCACGAAGGCACTCACGTAGAACTAAACGTTCACCTCATACGTTTAAATTCGATTACGACCACTCACCACTCGCCACTCGGAGATTGCAGAAATTGTTCCAAATAGATTGGATAAGAAATAAAGCTAACCAGCCCTGCGATTCTGTAACTCACTTCACGAACTCACACAGCGGTTTTCTGAAAAGGTGGAAGCTTGTACTTTATTGTTTATCATAATGCCAAATCATAAAATTACTGCTTCACGACTGATTTGAGAGAGACCGCCGATGCGAAAACCGCTGTGTGAGTTCGTGAATTGAGTTACAGAATCGCAGGGCAGATAGATTGAGACAACGTATTTTGATCTTACTTTTAAATAACACAGATAACACTAGAGTACGCTTACAGCCATACTCGTTAATTTATTGCTAATGAATACTAAAGATTGAATAAATAAGTTAGACATGAAGTCGTTTGTTTCACGTTTCACATCGACAACAACTACGCAAAAACCTCAAGTTTTATATCGCGCATCCCGAACATACAACAACCACTATTCAAGCCTCGACTTGTTTAAACTATGTTTATTAATTTTTCCTGGTTATATGTTTGTGTTTACCTATGTACTCCATCTATGTCTATATTTGTAGTATGTTTTTGTTATATATAGTTTAAATGCTAACTAACCCTCGAGCTATCTGCAATAAGTTTAGTAAAATATTGAACGTTAACGGATTGTGATAAATTTGTATATAAAAAACATTGTTTTTTTTCTACGCGATACACGTGACGCCTGGCGTGCGTGACGGTTTCCGGTTTTTGTAAAACGACGGCAGACAGTAGATCCATTCAGAAGTTAATAATTGTCTTTTACTGCCTTGCGCTTTTATAATTTAGTCGACATCTAATCGTCCCTAATATTCCGTAAATTGTATTTATAAAATAGGAAAATAAATGGAAAACCTTGCTCGATCCTAAGTTGAATATCACATTTCAGATAACATTTTACTCGAAAATCCTCAGTTTTATCAAAAGAAAAATAGAACGAAAATTGAGGTAATTAAAAGCTTAGCAAACAGATTACTCAGATAATTTATTTGAGAACTTAACCTCGACGAAAGCTGCAAGTCACTCGCCATGATAACGTCATTCACACTTGATACCACCTTATTTAATCCTACGCCAGATTACGATACAGGGATGGATTACCATAACAATTTAGAAAAATTGGGGCCTGTGGCACTCTTTACAGGTCATTGGTACATACGTGAACACGGATCAAATTTAAGAAGCTACGAAGAGTAAATTTTAACTCTGTCGTAATTTATTGTTATAGAAGAGGTCATCAACTGTTGTAGGTTTACGACGTTACAAAATGTTAGGGATTATATAAACTTTATAATTCGTTGTGTTCATTTCATGTATCGCGTATTTAAAGTAGTGAAGCAACTAGTACTATAAAATAAAAAAGAACTGATTGTATGTAATGCACAGAACAATAATTACCCCCTTAACTATAAATACAAATGATAAAGAAAACAGATATGGTTATCTAAGACCAGGACCGCGAGTTGTGACGCCACTAATTCCTCGTAGCATTGTCGGTCCCTTATACTTCACAATCCGGCCCTGTAAACCGCTAACGTAGCTAAAGAATGAGGCTTCATATTCCTTGCCATCATAATTTAACCCCAAAATAAACATTCTTTTACAAGCGCTTATTTTTTGTTATAAATTCCTCAAATTACTTGGTACAAAGAAAATGTAAAGCAAATTATTATACCACGAACAAATTCTTATTAACTTCGTTTGTAGACTTAGCTACCTATTTTACAAGGTTTAATACTTTGACAACTATATGAAATCGGAATTTATCAGCTTCAATTTATATTTATTATTAGTAAAGTATTACAAATAAATATAGCCCAATAATATACAAGTCCATAAAAATTTACCTGGAAACAGCGCACATGCCTAATATTTTTTCATTTGTTTTACATATCAAACTTCAGTTTTAACCCGCCACTACAACAGTTTCGAAATAAGTTGAGTGCATTTATGCGATGTTTGATGATTGATTTACTTCATCTACAGTAAGTTTAATCCTTATATGATGTTTTTATTTATATAATCGGCACTTCATATATTGTATTTTTGTGTTATTGCTAAAATCTTATTAAATCTATCGTTGAATCAGTGTCGGTATTACAAAGTCAATTTAAGAATGAAGAGACATACTTTGTATTTTTCACTCAACTTGACATCTCGACTTGTCGTTTACATTAAAGAAGTTCTGTATAAATGTGTAGAACCGCGTAAACCAAAGACAATATTTTATAAAACAATGTCGCATAAACTTACATCGTCGTAGTTGAATTAACCATTCTTAATTTAAAAAAACAGTCACGTTTCGGAGCGTAATTGATACATAAAGCCCCTATAGGCTATCTCAAAGGAATTTTTGTGAAATAAAACAACGATAAGGCGGCTGGCCAAGTTATTCTAAACAGGAAAGTATAATTCTGACCTCGTGGTCATAAAGCTAGTGTATTCCTGGCACGTAGCCGGATTGAGTTATGCCACGGAATTAAAATGTCTAATCAGCTGGAAGATTTATTTATCTTAATATTATAAATGCTATGGACAACCATGTTAGTGGGTACGTTGCCAGTCTTTAAGGGACTCCTCCCTTACTCTTGTTTTTAAATTTGCAAAAATTACGCGCACTCTATGTATGTTTGTAATCTTTACATTTTTTTAAATCAATTTAAGTAATAATCTTGTTTTTCGTGGTGGTTTGGTTTTTTCAATTCCATTGCTTTGATACTTTAGAATACCTACACACATTTATTTTAAGATTACATTTCATATGCTACCATTTGTACATTAAAAATATATTATATACATTTAATACGTTTATTCTTTATTTTCATGTATGTATGGTTTCTCTAACATACTTAATATCAGTCTTGGGCTCCACACAGCTACTTACATGTAAAAATACAAGAGAGGTATGCCTTTGAGATTAAAATGCTTTCAGGGTTCTTTAGAGCAGCGGTCGAGTGAAGGAAAATACGCGTGGCAGCTCCACAAAAATCGTATTTACTTTATGAATAAAACATGAGTTCGGGTGTCGTACATAGACGGCATGCATTTCTCATCTCACTCACTGCGTCAGAAATGGATTATAATAAAATTTTAATGGTCTACGCTTTGTTTATTATTAGATTACCGAGTGTTTGGAAGTGATTTCTATGTTTATCGGGCTTGAAATAACTGGCCAGACGTTAAGGAAGTACTTGGTTTAAATACGCAAGTGCAGGGCAGGTGTACTCTATTCATTGTTTTAATAGCCTGATTGCCTGCCCTGGTATTCTAACCTTTGGATCTGCTGGGCATTGCGTCTTAGTAGAAAGGCCAATTAAAGTAACTTCTTGGTTTTTGTGTTCAAATGTCTTTGCTGATCGAGTAGGCTAGATGTCTTGTCACACACACGCTCAACTGTCTTCAGTTAAACAACCTAACAATAATTGTAAAAACCGATGATTCGCGTTTATGCCAAAATCAATTTTAGATGTAGTTCAGCATCTAAAATTGAATTTGGTTTGTCTTCAATATCGCGTGCCTCATGGCATAGTTCTCTTCAAACTTCCACAGACTTAAGATATGCACTGCTCTCCTCCAGTGCCGGCCAGCTGTTAATTTAATGTTGTCTTCTCTTCTCATTGATGTCGCCATAACCGTATACAGGTCACCAGTGCAAACAGTTGTAAAAAGAATATTTTATTAATTACTAAAAAGTATTTTAATAATTTAACTCACACCTCAGAAACTATTGTGTTAATATATCTTTAAGAATAGATACGATACATTACGTGGTAATATTACAAACAGGTAATGTAAAATATGCGGTAATAAACGTCAGGACCCTTGTCTGTACACCCATAAGGGTTATGTTTATTTATTTGTCCATGAGTGGGTCGAGTCAGCAGTTTTGTCTGTTTTAACGTGGATCGGTTTTCGATACTCGGTGTGAGATAACGACAGTTATACTGCCGTTTCATTTAAATGATTACTAGAGTAGTATTGACCTTTTTTTATTTGTTAAACACGTAAGCAGTTAGTTTATACACAAATACCACAACTACAGAAGAGTAAGAAAAATACAGCCAAACAACCACAACAGTGATTTTCATTAGATAATATATTTATTTGTTTTTTAAATACGATTAAAAAAAACAATTAAACAAATAGTAAATAGATAAGCAACATAAATATCAGTAACAATATAAATAATCTTGACTTATTAGTGAATATTCCTATCTTAATAATAAAAACTTTATTCATGTCATAAATTTGTGACAAAATTCAACTATCGCTAGTGCACACACTTGGAAGCCCCTGTGTTGTGGGTAACTAGATTACAACTATTCCGTGACGTATGGTGCAGGTTTTAAACACTTTACCAAAGAAAAAGCAGCTATCTAGCATCTATCTAGATGTAACAGATTTCCTGATGCTGCTTAAATTCTGCTTGATGCTTTTTTTTGCGTCGTCAGAGCGGCTTAAACATGAAACTTTCAACCCCGAGTTCAATATAGTCAGGGCTGTAGATGAATCTTTCTTTCTATGTGCGTTAACACCCACAGTCAAGGCATAGATCGAATTATAACAGGCACAGAAGGCCGCTCTTCTAGTCATAAATAGTTTTGTTATCCTGGTTGACTATTCTTAATGTATTTGAAGATCACATTTATTTCTCATTTTCAGTTTCAGTATTTTTGATACTGGACATAATTTATTTGTAAGAAATATTTGAGTTCGCAAGTTTAATATTGGAAACGAATAATGATTACCCATATGGGTACGGTCAACTTTTCATTGGATACTTTTGTGTAGTTTACAAAGGGTTGTATACATTCTTTCTTACAGAATTTCGAATCGCCTCCAGCCTCGTTCGTCATTTCTTCGTCGTCGTTTGTCTGTTACTTTTCGCTGGATTAATTAAAGATACTAAATATTTGTTTTGTCACGTATATTTCTAGATCGATCAATGACATCGTACATATTTATCAATAGTAGTAAAATCTACCTACCTTCAAGAAAATACCACTAGATTCTCAAGATTCCACCACTATGTGGAACCAACTGCCCACTGAAAATTCCGAACCAATTTGACTTAGGGTCCTTCAAAAAAGAGCGTACCAATTCTTAAGAGGCCAGCTACGCACTCGCGGGCCCTCTGGCATTGAGAGTGTCCATGGGGCGGGGCGGTATCACTTACTCGTAACATCAGATGAGCCTGCCAGTTTGCCTCCTGTTCAACAAAAAAAAATGTCACAGGAAGGACACAAATACCAGAGAATATGTACTCATCACTATTTGAAAGTTTACGATAAATGGTTTCGTAGTTTGGTAGTAGTGGGTAGTCGTAAAAGCGACAAGGCCTATGTTTCCTTGCAAATTTTCCAAATAACTTCACTATAAAATTAAATGGAAATAATTATTAACATTGAATTTTGGTTTGTTCAAAGAGCTACATACTATGAAACAATGTCCACTGTCCAGTATTAAATTGTAATGAAATAGTTCTCTGCAAATGTGCTCGTTGATTCGCTTCATATTTCCTTTCATACAACTGAGTAGTAAAACTCTGTAAAAATTTTAAATGAGCTTATGGCGCGCAAAATGCATCTCAAGTGACAATCGTCTTCATAGTTTCTCGGTGTTGAAAACAGGTTTATGTACTATATGTATCTATCCCATGAGGAGAACGCTTTTAAATGTATATATATTAATGTTGTATACATTCGAACAAAAACAATAAATTTATTCGTCGGGAATAAAAAACACCAACTGTTGGTGCAAAAAAATCAATGAAACACATTTTTACACAGTATTTCACAATTTATATTCCTCCAACACCAGAAATAACGAAATAGTTACACCTCGATGTCTGAAGGGTCACATCACAGTACAAATTCCTTTACTTAGAAACTAGAGCTGTTCTCTTAGAACAAAAAAAGAATCAATAAAAAAAAACCAGAGATATAACATCTATAGTCTATACCCATCATACATGTATTTGATCAAATTTGTGGTTGCTTACACTGTGGTTCAGTCTCTGATCGGTCCGGATAAATAGTTTTATACAGAGGTGAATGAACTCTGTAATATCCTGTCATAAATTCAATAGAAACCCTTTTAAAATATCCTAAGAATCGCAAGTTACGGTGGCTTTTATCTGTGCTGTGACCTAACTTAAGATCGCTACACGAAGCTTTACATTGAAACTTCTCTAAAGAAGTTCCATGAAAACAGAAGAGACCTATCTTGAACAATATCAAGTGAAATTTCAAGAAAATATACTAGAATTTGTTTTGGGATTAATAGTTAAAAACTTTTAACGTTTACCAGTAAGGTCGAGAAAAATGGAGCGCTGGGCCCAAAATGAGAATCCCGAAAAGCTTTTAGCAATGAACCGAATTGTCGCGATTTAATGTTTTTTATTACTCTTGGTTAAGGGCGGTCGTAAACAGATTTTACTGGGGTCTAAAGTTTTTCCATACATCCTCTTAACTTGATAATGATAAGGTACGTACTTTCCGTTTGTTTTACATGCTCGAAGTGTTCAGGGAGTCTTTATTGAATTTCTTATTGTTTAGAAACAAGTTTATATCACTAGGTGTCTTCGATGCCGGTGAATGGTGACGTTTACAATTTTTTATTTATTTCCTCTCTTATAAAGATCGATATTAGCGTATTTTTTATAACCTTTCTTTCTCGTTTCGCTTAGATTATGTTACTAAAATCTGATTACAATTTTTTTATGATTTTGAAAGATGCAGTTTTTTGTAATTGTTAAATCTATGTACTTTAGTTGCTACGAAACAAATAATGTGTAATATTGTTATAAAATAATAAAATGAATTTAATAATTTAATATCATAAATATTTCTTAATACTTAATTGCCCAATTATAAAACTAATTTAAGTTAGAAATTTCAAATTTTCCATGTAATAAATTTCGTACTCAATCATTCATAGCGGCTCAATCAATCTGTCTATAAGGTATATTGTACTGGTACTGTTTGCATCTGCGAATTAGTGTACCATCAGCAAATGTCGATTAAATGAATTTAAATATTGCGCTTCCTTTATTTCGTAATCATGAGTAGAACTTTTGACTTTTAAATTAAGGGTAACATGCAGGGTCGAGACTTAGCGATAGGTAATAATTCGTATCGCAAACGTCTCAATCTTATAGGGTCTGGTGGTTAAGCGCGTGAGACTCAAGCCTGAGACCTACTCGTACTTATTCTTTGTAAGAAAACGACATGTCTTAGCCGCCTACATGACTTTAAGAAACAAAAAATGATCATTAGAAGAAATGCAAGCTGTATTATAAGTGGTCGTAGGGTCACATTACTTAAGTAATAGTTACCTACTTATGAAGAATAATACAAAGATTATAATAATTATTAAAAGGTTGAAATTTACAAGGAAATAATTTACTCTAATTTAATTTGCTTCAGAAACAAGAAACAAAGCTAATTTATTTTTGTTTACTAATTTTGTCTGTTTAAAAATAATTCTGCTGATAGTACCTCTAATCACAGTCAGTAAATATTGGTTGAATGGATAGTTCTATATTCTTGTAGTGTTAATCAAGGATCGGAATCCTTTGATGCTAGTAAATAATCGTTTCCATACACCAGCGGGACTCTTTTGCGGTTAATTATATTCATAAGCGGTTTGTCCAGTCGCACGGCTGGACACTTATTTTTCTATATAATTCGACAAAAAATAATCTCTGTCTCTTAGGAATAATGTAGCATTGTGACGGTGAAGGAATTTTTGGAATCAGTCAGGTAGTCTTTTAGTTCTATATATTATATGAGTTTAGAAACTACAATCGAAAGATATATAATGTATACACATTTCTACCTATAAGAAAATTCGGAAGTCGATCTACTTGGTGGTGGGTACACCACATTATTAATTAAATAAACAGTTTATCAAGAAAAGTATTCGCTTTTTAATGGTTCATCTCTTGAGTTTAATCTGTATTTATACATTTACTCTTGGCATTTATTGTCTTCGCTTAGACAATATTTGTAAAGACCGGATCTAAGCGAATATGTGTTTTGTAAATTGTTAAGAACAAGCAACTCACCTATAAAATTTAATGTCATAAGAAAGCATCGGACAGTGTAAGGCTAGCTTCCAACTCGTTCAAAGGACTTATATTATAAATCCTATTTATATTATAAACGCGAAAGTTTCGAAGTATGGATGGATGTTTGTTACTCTTTCACGGTACTGAATGGATTTTAATGAAACTTTACATCGGAATAAGACGTAGGATTCAATTTATAAAGATATTGTGTGAATTGTCCAAAATATCAAGTAAGTAGGAAAAAATTTACCATCTGCGAGCTATTCTGACGTGTGCTGCCGAAACCGCTAGAGTTACACATATTATGTAATGTATGATGGAAATGTTTATCTTAAATAGTCCTACAAAAAATCTCGCCACGGCAAACATCTATATATTATGTGTAAGCTATTATAGCCAAAATAGTGAACCATAACTACAATAAAAATTGATAATTTAGTTGAAAATTTGATACTTTTATCGCTTTTGTTATTTAAAGCAGATAAAATATGTCTTTCACGCTACATAATTTTGACAAATATTATTTTAATCCTGCCCAGACAAAATCGCGGGCACCAACTAGTTACTTAAATAAATTATACCTCTGAGTTCAGCTATGCCTATAAGATTACGTTTAGTAGTTTGAGTAGGGCCTTGACAATATTTGGGATTAAAATATAGGACTGTTCGCCACTTAGAACATCATTTTATCAAATTGCTTTTAAGGGCTCGTGGAAATCGTGAAAATTATTTTTTATATTTTCGCCTGGAACAGAGAAGCAATTAAGTATTTGCATTACTGAGTTTTTCATTAGCGTATAAAACGAAAAATAAAAGGTACTTTACAAACAAATCAACATTCTTTTGCTGAAGGGTTGTGAGTATAAGGCTTTGTTTTAAAAGCGTCTACTTCATTAGTGGTTCCTGGTAAATATTGGAACCGACGTTTATTTAGATGTAGATTGAAGACATAGAAACACTACTGATTTTCAATATAACCTTTAAGAGCAGTTTTTCTAATATTCCCACATTGCTATTGCGGTGCTATTAAAATATTGAATTTTACGTAGCTATTCCGTAGCAATTGAAAAATCATTAATTAAATTTTTATAGTCGTAAGTATCTTTAATATCTTAGAATTATATTAACATTTAAATAAGTTTAATGATTTTTGTATACTATTCTATCAATTGAAAATTATAATTTAGCATATAATCTCAATCTACGCTAAACATAAATCGTAATTTGTAATCCATTCTTCGTTAATGTGACATAAGATTTTTTTTGCAACTGCATTTTCATGATCATGAACCCTGTTATAAAAACGTATTATTTTAAAACGTAACACATTATTAAAATGAAACAGATTCACTCATTTGCACGTAATACATTGTCCTCAAGACATTTCTCATTTACGCTTTCGTGAACACTATGACTGACAGACGTTATATTAAAGTATAAAAGACTGATAAAGGTGTATAAATTGACGAGGTTTTAAAGACTTAATTAAGGTTTATTTCGAAGCCAGACAGAAGGTAATAGAAATTTTTTCAGCCACCATCTCTACAAAACCTATTACACTGGACGGTTTCAAAAGGCTATGCATTATTCATGTCTCCTCTTAATAAGTGTCACCCTACAAATAATAGTACTTTTAGAAAATTCCGCGCTCTCGAGATACTGCAGTGATGAGGTCAAATAAAAATGTCGAACTCATGATTAAATATTCATGGATGCAAAAGCGTTAATTCGATTCACATCTTGTTATTTTCGCGATGTTACCGTGAGTACAAATACTCACGAATATGGCCAGCAAAGAATGTTTTGTTAAAAGTCTAAAAAAAATCTAATATCTATATCTCTCGATTAAATTAAATCTGGCCAACGAGGTTTAAATTTCTATGAATAATATACAAATAATTTTTTGCGTTTAGAAAATGCTTCGAAAAGGTGAACGAATAAAAATAATATTTTCTAAGTTGATAGTTTGCGAGTTACGAAGGGAAAACCAATTATTGGATTTGCATTACCTAACTGCTTCAAAAATCATTTAATAAAATCT
The DNA here is from genome assembly GCF_905475465.1 of Pieris napi. NCBI lineage: Eukaryota > Metazoa > Arthropoda > Insecta > Lepidoptera > Pieridae > Pieris > Pieris napi. The sequence continues at coordinate 5,816,220 of NC_062236.1, read as the reverse complement.
GAGGCTGATTGCAGATGGTTAAAATTTAAAAAAAATTAATTTATAAAATATTTAATACGTCCAACTTTATTATACAATATATATTAATGGGGAAGTATTGTGTTCGTTTGAAGAATATTTAACCGTAGTTTTAGAGTTTACGCGTCCCGTACATATTTAAACATTAACTATTTATGTGTTAGGGTAAATGTTTAGGGCTTCGTAGGGATATTAGGTTCTTAGGTCTCACCCTGTCATATATTTAGTTTGCTAATACATACACTACATACACCATAAAGACGTCCTAGATAGCGAGCTGTACACTGGTTTTAATTCAATCTCCATTTCGACAGTAAATAAAAGAATTGATGCTTAGTCTGTAAACTGATTCAAAGTTGCTAAGCAACCTATCCTATAGGCTACTGTGGTGGTCTACAGGTGTAGAAATCCCGTAGGCACGTATTGAAAAGTGTCGATGTAGCCTCACAACTTGTTCACTATCTGTTACGCTTCCCGCCAACACAATTTAACTTGACAACGCATAACAAAAGCCGCTCGCTCTATTTACCGCACACTCTTCAATGGGAACAATATCGTAAATGCTTCCATCTAACCTCATTTTCCAGCCATTTTGGCCATGATATTTTAAAATGTTGTTAGACCATAGTCTGTGTTTAGATAGTGAAGGAGCTCTCAAAATTCGATTTAAATACTCTCAGTTGTGTCAATACTATTTCGGCAACATGCATTTGAAAGTAGTGTTCGACGGTGGAATATTTGTCAAGCTTCTTTATGCTAACTTCTATTGGGAGCGGTAGGGTTTGCATTCACACTTAGAAAAAGGACTCAAATTTTGGCATTCTTATAAAGAATTTCACTGAATTGTACTGAATTACTAATTAAAAGTAACGGACAAAATATTACAAATCGATTAAAGTTTAAACTTTATGTTTGCTCATTCGTGTAATCAATCATTCCTTAACGACCAGGTCTGCGGTCAATAATCGATTATAAATTAAGACTGGTAGCAATGATTTATAGTTGTTTAATCCATAAATCTACGTGTCTTCAAAGTGACAGAAATGAGCAAGAATAGATGTTTTTTAAATGTAGGTGGTTGCTGTAGGCGTTCGGTCGTCCATAAAACATGGCAACCCTAGTGTAAACACGATTGCGCGGCGAAGCGGCTTGGGCGGGCGGGGAGGCGCCGTCACTCGGGCGGGCGCCGCCGCGAGCTCCGGCCGCACCATGTCTGTGCGTGTAGATCATCGGGATCGAGACCGCGATCGCGAACGCTTTTCGAGACACTCGTCTCGCGCTTCAGTGGATCTAGCTTTTCCTAGCAGTTCCTCACGCGACCATTCCTTCCGATCGGTGCATTCCGGCCGAGTGCCGCGCGTCGCTAGCGATGATTTGATGGTGCCCGTGCGCACGTTACGGTCGGCATCATGTCGTGCCACGTCAGGAGCGCCTCATCGGTTGCGGCGGCATCACTCATCTGCAGCAGAATGCGACAGAACCCGTCGCCCCCGTCGACACACGCTGGAGCTGCCCAACAGCCGGGGTCCCAGTGTGAGAAGTCGCTCTCCAGAGCCACCACCCCCGCAGCCTGTCGAGCCCGAGATTCCTCCAGAGGACGCCAGCAAGGAGGCGCGGCGGCGACGCGTAGTGGCAGCTGTGGCGGCGTCGTTCTTCATGCTGGCGCTGGCGTCAATCCTGGTCGTGGTGGTGACGCTCACCCACAGCTCCGTGATGCGCGCTCACAACCAAACAGCCAAGTACTACACGTTCTCCGTGCCGCCGCACCATCCTCTCAGTGAGCCCCGTTCATGTTGCCCCACCGTCGCCCCTCCCGCTTCGCATGAGACTGACTCCGACCCCGACAACGTGGGGCTGCGAACGACCCACCGCGCCGACTGTCCAACAATATTTTTGGTACTTATTGGTACATTTACATTAGTAGCGTTTTCACTACTACCAAGCGATGTCCTAATTCACAGTGGACTGAACAGTTTTCAAACTATGCTGAGCTTTGTCTTCTTTCGAGCTTAAAGCACAACGCGCACGTTCGCAACCCCCTTCTGCATGTTTAGTTGTCATGTGTTATAGTATAGATTATAAGATCTTAATAGTTTAAGTTTTTAACAAAATAATCAATCATATCTACACTCATTTAAAAAAGTTTAGACTTTTTAATATCTTCAATAATTAACGAAAGAAAAAGGTATAATTACCTTACTAATTACCTGGCTGAAGAAGCCATCTAAAAACGATTTCTATTTATAGCAAATTACAAATCAGAATCTATTTAAATTTAGCTCTCCTCTGGTATTATTAATTAGTTTTCAAGAACAATCTCCAAATTATGAAGACGCCTTAATTAAAGTTAATATAACACAGGGTGTGTTAATAATTATTAGGTAGAGCCAAAGAAATCTTTGGTTAGAACTTATTCACGTCTAGATTGTTTAAAAATGTCTTGCATTATCTTAGTCATTTATATTTCGAATTTTTAGCTTTAATCACTGTGGATCTAGCCATCCGCTTATAGGTAATTTAAATAATCATTTTATATGAAGAACTTAACAGAAGAAACTTAAAATACGCAGTTTAATATTTTGTCATACTCATGGTTTTTCATTTGCTAATGATCAATCCGATTCTAAAGAGACGCCAACATTCGTGGTTTAGGTGAAAAATTAAATAGAAAAAATTCTAGTACGCATTGATAAAATAAAACAAGGTATATTGAAACACTCTATTAAAAATGTAATATTTTTTGTTCAGTTCTCGGTTTCCACTTCCCCAGTTATTAGATTAGACGGGTCGTTTAGTTAAAAGCTTCAGTTGTTGGTTGATTATATTTTATCTATGGCTTCCATAAGCGCGCGTGAATGGAAAAAACTTAATATAATATTTACTGGGTGCTATACAAATTAGCAAGCCATTTTGGTAGTAGGTTCGGCAAAATTAAAGTTTTACAATATAAGAAAACATATATTGAAAAACGCTGTTTTACGTTAAGTTACGCTATTTCATACATAAAACGCAACTACAAATACTTGTTGTTTAATTTTGTGGTATTGTAAGAATGATGCAGATAAATTATTGCACAGCTGTTTGGTATATTATATGAAAAAAGGAGTTTGGAATCTTAAATTTATTTCTCTTCAAATTGAACACTTGGAAAATTCGAACTTGACAAACTTGGTTGAAATACAGAGATTACGATTAATATTTCTTGAGACGTAAACAAAAATTTCTATCAAATTATGAGCGTAGCTGTCCAAATATGTATATACAGTCCACTACTCTTACTTAGTTAAAATAAAAGTGTCATACGATTCGCACGTGTTATTATTGCAGTTTATTTAATTTCAAGACCCTCAATCAATTAGTGATCAATTCTCAACTATAACTCCTTAACATATGGTCCAAAATCGAACCGGATAACATCGCTATTGTTCAATAGTTGGCGAACAGTGAGAACAATAGATGCTCACATTCCTAAGCGATAAGGAATAGTTGGAAGGATTTTTGTGTGATCAGTGTTTCATTACAGTGTTATAATAACATTATAAAAGTGAAATTAACCTATAAAAACGAAATAAATTACGTTATATACACACCATACTGTGAAGTACTATTACGTTGGGCTGTGTTCAGTTTTTTCAGTGGGTCTGAGTAATCGGATAATTACGAACTACGCTCAAAGTCATAGTGTACGATGGAGGGTCTTTTTGAGTATCAATTTAAGTTGTTGGAGACATTAAGAAGTGCAGAAAAGAATTATAGGAAATCACCGAAAGACAGAATAAAAATATCATATATAGAAACTCGATTAGAAGTGTTAGAACAATTATGGCGGGACTTTAAGGAAGGACACAAAAGTTTAATTTTAAAAATATCTAAAGAGGAAGAAAAGGAAAGTACCTATTTTAAAGGAAACTTTAGTGATATTTTTGATGAGCTATATATTCAGTACAAGTCCACTATGAAGGAGGACTTTCAAAACTTAACCAAACAGTCTCCTTTATCACATACCTCAATAGCGGGTGGCGACGAACAGAGGTTATTAAATAATATTAAATTACCGTCAATACAAATACCGAAGTTTGGAGGTAAATATGAAGAATGGACAACTTTTTATGACTTATTTTGCTCCTTGATTCATAACAATAAGTCTTTAACGCCGGTGCAAAAACTACATTATCTAAAAAGTAATTTATCGGGTGACCCAGAACTATTAATACGCAACTTTTCGACTACGGACGCAAACTACGATGAGGCATGGAACCAGTTAGTGAAACGATATAATAATAAGCGGTTGAATTGCTATGCAATTTTAAGAACATTATTTTCACAGAAGGGTATATGTACGGAGACATCGAGTTCAATTAAACAATTAGTAGACACTACGTCGGTATGCTTAAAAACGTTGCAAAATCTCGGTGTGAAAACCGACACTTGGGATATGATTATTAATTATTTAGTAATATCAAAGATGGACAATGAATCGATAAAGAGATGGGAACAACAACTTAGTTTGAGTAACACCGAATTACCTACTTGGGCAGAACTGCGGGATTTTCTAGAAGCTAGATTTCGATCGTTAGAAATGATAGACAGTCACAGAGTGAAATCACCATACCCTAAGCCTGTTGCTACACCTATTGCTAAACCTAAGTCCTTTCATTCAGGTATACACAATGATGTGAAAAAGCAGGAAGTCAAATGTGTGTTATGCAGTGGTGAACACTACATATATTATTGTAAAGAGTTCGTAGACATGTCTACAAAAGAAAAGCAAGAGTTCGTCCAGCAGAATAAATTATGTTTTAATTGTCTTGCTCCATCACATTCAGTAATCAGATGTCGTCAGCCAACGTGTTGCAGAAAATGTGGGCGTCGTCATCATTCATTGCTACACTACGAGAGAGATCGAAATACGGTGACTACGAGTGAAGGGGAATCCACGTTGACAGGTACCATGACTGAGCAAACTAAAGGTAAGCTTAATACTATAACAAACGATGTACACTTTGTAACTAACTTTTCCAAGGAAAATTGTCAAAATAGTGTCCTATTAGCTACTGCTGAGGTATTAGTAGAGAGTAGGAATGGTTGCAAACATATTATTAGAGCTTTGTTAGACCAAGGGTCGCAAGCATCGTTTATAACTGAAGCTACAGTACAATTGCTTAATCTTACGCGCCGATCAGTAAGTGGTTGGGTGTCAGGTGTGGGAGAGGGGCAAATGAGAATCAAATACATGGTTTCACTTAACGTGAAATCTCGCCACGATCCTAAGACAATAATACGAGTGAATGCATATGTATTGCGTTCGGTAACAACACTTCTGCCTACTACCAAACTTAGTGCTCCTGAATGGTCAGACCTAGAATCTTTAGAGTTGGCTGACTCAGCCTTCAAAACACCTGGAAAAATTGACATTCTTTTGGGAGCACACGTATACAGTAACATTATTTTAGATGGTATAATCAAACATCCTAGGGGCAACTTACTAGCACAGAGAACATGCCTAGGTTGGGTGCTATCAGGAAAGCTGCCTCAAGAAACAGGTTCTTCGGACACAAATGTTGCAAGTTTGCATGTTCAACTTAAAGATGACGAGATGCTCAAGAAATTTTGGGAAATCGAGAATGAACCAAATACTATAGAGAAGAGACTATCAAAAGAAGAGGAATTTTGTGAACATTTTTATGACAGTACAACTATAAGAGATGAAGAAGGAAGATTTGTGGTTAAACTACCATTCAAGACTGGAAATCCACAATGTAGGCAAGGAAATCTTAAAGAAATTGCTGCCAAGAGGTTTGAAATATTAGAAAGAAAATTATTAAAAAACCAGAAACTTAAAGAAGAATACCACAAGGTCATAAACGAATATATAAATTTAAATCATATGGTTGAAATTATACATGCAGAAATTGATAGTCCCACTGCAGTCTATCTCCCGCACCACGCGGTACTTCGCGAAGATAAGGAGACGACAAAACTTCGTATAGTCTTTGACGCTTCGTGCAAAGGAGTTAATAATGTTTCTTTAAATGATGATTTACATATTGGTCCTAAGTTGCAGCAAGATTTGCGCCACATATTGGTGAGATGGAGGCTTTATAAGATTTGCCTTACTGCAGATATAATTAAAATGTATAGAATGGTGAGGGTGTCAGAAGATGATACAAATTACCAAAGAGTTCTATGGAGATTTAATCCGAGTGAGCCAATAAAACATTACAAGCTTTTAAGATTAACATTTGGGACAGCATGTGCGCCTTATCTCGCTGTGAAGTCACTCCAGAGATTAGCTGATGATGAACAATCGAAGTTCCCTGTTGCTGCTCATATAACTAAACGTGATTATTACGTCGATGATTTAATGACGTCATGTGAGACAGTTGCTGATGCTATTAATATATATAATGACATGAGTAAATTAATGAATTTAGGAGGTTTTGAGCTCCAAAAGTGGAGCAGTAATAGTAAAAATGTGCTAAAATATATTGGTGAAAATAAACGAGATGATCATGAACTGCCTCTGAAGGTAAATAACCTAGTTAAGGTATTAGGAGTGAGTTGGAATAGAGACATAGACAAATTCGAATATACTCTAAATGTGCCTATAGTAAAAGAACCTATAACTAAACGGCAGATTCTCTCAGAAGTAGCAAAACTGTATGACCCTTTGGGATGGATAGCCCCTGTTGTTGTTATAGCAAAGTTAATAATCCAGAAGTTATGGCTAACTGGATTAGATTGGGACAGCACTATAACAGGAGATTTACTGAAGGAATGGTTACAATTTAGAGAAAATTTGATACATATTAAATGCATTAATATACCGAGGTGGCTACGTTATTCTTCCACATCTAAAGCAGAGTTACATGTCTTTGCAGATGCTTCACAGACAGCATATGGTGCAGCAGTCTACATGCGAGTCATTGAAGGCAATGAGGTTTATGTGAATTTAATATCAGCCAAAACTAAGGTTGCACTAATTACGAAACAGAATTCAATACCTCGACTGGAATTATGTGGTGCTGTGTTGGCGGCCAAGCTAATTTCTGAAATATCACAAGTGTTAAACATATCTAACGAATACTTACATGCATGGACTGATTCAACCATAGTCCTGGCATGGCTAAGGGGAGGACCTAGTCGCTGGAACACGTTCGTAAGTAACCGTGTATCTGATATACTAAATATTTTAAATTACGAACAATGGGGACACGTTACTTCTGAGATGAACCCGGCCGACTGTGCGTCAAGAGGTCTACAAGCTTTAGATCTATCAAATCACTTGCTATGGTGGAATGGACCCGCCTGGCTATCTTTATTAGATGTAAATTTGAGTATGGTCGACATCGAAGATACACAAGAAGAAGAGAAGATTAAATCTTTAACTGCTTTATGTACATCCGAAGAAGAATTTATATGGTCTAAGTTTTCTAATTTAAATAAGTTATTGAGAGTTATTTCATACTGTAGAAGATGGCTAAATTTAAAATCAACTAAAGATAAGCGTCGGTGTTATACAAGTTATATTTCAACAAAAGAAATTAATGAATCCTTAGATATTTGCATTAAACAAGTTCAAGGGTTTGAATTTAAGGATGAAATGAAACAATTAAAGACTCTGGGATATGTTTCTAAAAAGAGTAAACTGCGAAGTCTTACGCCCATTATCGATGAAAATGGGATTCTAAGAGTCAGCGGAGGAATACAACAGTCACACGTGGAGTACGACACACAGCATCCTATAATTTTACCTGCTAAAAACTATCTTAGCAGACTTATAATTATGGATGCTCATCAGAAAACAATGCATGGAGGACCACAACTGATGATAAATTATTTGAGAACAAAATACTGGATACTACGAGCTAAAGATCAAACAAAGAAATGTTACCGTGAGTGTGTGACTTGCATTAGATATTCGAAACGTAAATCATCACAGTTAATGGGTCAATTACCAGAGGTGCGTGTAACTCCCAATAGACCATTTAAGTCGGTCGGTGTGGACTATGCTGGACCTATTAACATCAGATTCTCCCCAGGTAGAGGAGCAAAGTCCTTTAAAGGATATATTTGCTTGTTTATTTGCATGGCCACACGCGCTATACACTTGGAGGCTGTCACAGACATGACTTCGAAGGCATTCATCGCCGCTTTTAGAAGGTTTACAGCAAGACGAGGCCACTGTCAAGATATCTATAGTGACAATGGCACAAACTTTGTAGGAGCAGAAAAACAATTAACGACAATGTTTAACAGTGCCAAATCTTCAGTGCCTAGTGAAATAGCAGAAATGTTAACATTAGAGCGTACTACATGGCATTTCATACCCCCACACGCTCCTAATTTTGGAGGTTTGTGGGAGGCTGGCGTACGTAGCACAAAAACACACCTTAAAAAGGTTATTGGCGATACCACTCTAACTTACGAGGAGCTCACAACTATGCTGACTCAAATAGAAGCCTGCCTTAACTCACGACCTCTGACTGTCTTAAGTGACAACCCTAATGATCCTCTCCCACTGACGCCTGGACATTTTTTGATCGGCGAACCTGTGCTTAATGTAGCTGACCAAAGTCATGCTTATGTAGACATCAGTTATCGCGATCGTTGGCGGTTAACACAAAAAATGGTCACTGACTTCTGGAACCGATGGTCTAAAGAATATCTTGTAATTCTAAACAATAGGTACAAATGGAATGTTAAAAATAACTTAGAACCGGAAATTGATGATGTAGTTGTTATACAGGAGGATAATGTTCCTCCTGGTAACTGGATTATGGGTAGAATAGTTAAAAAGCATATCGGTCCCGACAATGTGACCCGGGTAGTATCGATCAAATGTAGAAGCGGAACGCTCAAAAGACCTGTATCAAAAATATGCATTTTAACTAAATAATTAGTCTATTTTTAATTGTTACTTTATTATTATAAATGTTCATTAGTCATTTAAAAGTGAAAATCAATTTATATATCAACTTACTATTGTTAACAAAAACCTTATTTGGAAATATGTAATAAACAAAATATACAAACTATGTAATACTTACCTGTTATGTATGTTTTTAAAAATTATTATATACTGTGTTAGATGCCTGTGTACTTACTATACTACGCTATAATATACATATATTAATAGACTATAACATGTGAATTGTTGTGTAATGCTATATCCAACTATGTATGCAGACATATTACGGTGGGCGGTTTGTCTTATTTTTATGTACAATAGTCAATAAGCCATTTAAATATGATGAAAGACAATGTCTGATGCATACTATTGTGTCTTTCGTGAAACAATTGTATTGAACTATAGTTTGTAATTTTGTTAAGTGTTTATTTTATCTTTTATGTTATTTCTTTTAAAGGACTGCGTCCTTTGGTGGGCGGCATGTCCAAATATGTATATACAGTCCACTACTCTTACTTAGTTAAAATAAAAGTGTCATACGATTCGCACGTGTTATTATTGCAGTTTATTTAATTTCAAGACCCTCAATCAATTAGTGATCAATTCTCAACTATAACTCCTTAACAGTAGCTTTAAATGTATGTTTCGAAATATAACGTAATAATATCGAGGATAACTCGCGTATGCGGTTGGAATTTAAATGTTTCTCGTATCGTAATGGGTTTTCAAATATTTTTCGTTTTGATGTAATTACATTTCACGAGCTAACAATTTTTTTTTATTTTCAAGGAAACTTAAAAAATAATGAGATTTTGAAACCACTTAAGAAACTCTCACCCAGCTTTGCCACTTAAAAAGACCGTGGAGCTTTAAGTACTACGGATAATGAAGTCATCGTTTTAATTTTATAATAATAAAAATCACGAATCACGAAAAGACTTAATTTATTATTAACGTTTCCTGCGATGTTTGGTTTTACTGAATGTTATCAACGTTGGTCTCGGGCGTGTAATATTTGTTTTTACCGTTCCCCTTTATTATGTTACTTCCCTTTTTCTCACAACATTATTTTAAATTATCTTTCTTAACTACACGAGCGAATCAAACTCATGTATTTTTTTTCACCTAAGAAATGTTACGTTCTAAGGTCGATTTCAATTAATCAAATGAAATTTAATTGACTGAAGTAGTATGTATATTTATAATCGTGTATATTATGACGCGTGAATTGAATTCTGGCCTTATTTTTAAATTAATTTTTGATTAATATAACACCGATGTATACGGCCAAATGGCAAAATAAAAAACTCTTCTTGTCTTATAATAAAGACAAGACAACAAATACAATTGTAAAAACCTTATTATAAAGAAAAAATTTCTTCACTGCGATACTAATACCGTCTTCGAAAGCTTAGAGTAATATTATGAATAGAAACTTAATGATGACTAAATGTCAAATCCAAAATGTTTAACCTAATCCTAATCTCAGTTCGACACAAAACTGAACGAATTTAGCTGAAACAGTTCTATGTTCTAGTTTTCGAATTTTTGCTACTTTTACGACTCGAATTTCTTATAAAACATAATCTAGGTAAAATAGATATTTTATTCTTGCGGTTATAAATCAGTATACTCGGATGTGGCTGTGTTTACGTACCCTATAAACAATGACGTCAGACTTTTTCGACATGTGTTATTATTTTTAGATCAGTAAGTAAACGCTGTAGAACATTATTAGTTTCGCAAATAAAGAACAACATATGGGATTAAACTATTCTCTCGAATAATATATTATATTCAAGTTGATTGATTATTGTTTCTTCTTAGCTTTCTATTGTTTATCTACAATATACGAGCGTTTCTGATTCCTCCATAGAAACCAAATACGTATAAGGTAGGAAGTTAGGACTACAATTGTATTAATCTTTTAGAATTTGTTTTTATTTTTTGAGTAAATTAATTAGGGGGAATTTCTGTGACTATTTCATATTTTGTTATCTTTAACGTAAGTCGTGAACCATATTACGATTTTTGTTGTAATACATGTCACGCAATACTCACTGTCGAGTCTGCCTGAGAATTTTAAATTTACTAATAAATAAAACTAGCCTTTTCTATAAGTCCTTAAAAACTGGACGACCCACTTCCCGTCGAGTATTTAAACTAAAGTATTAAAATGTAAGTCAAGATGCTCTTGCCGTAAAAGTGCATTAAAAGGCTGCAGATATTTCGTGATGAACATTTACATCGAAATTGCACCAAAACCAATATGAATCTATGCTTTTGCAGTTAAAATAAATTAACCTTATAGACTAAAGTTTTCAGTAATAATTTACTGGAAAGGTAATTTAAACGCTGTAATGCGGAAAATCAACCATTTTAATAACGTTAAAGATTGAGACTTGAGAAGATTTTAATAGAGTTAAAATGTTTGATAAAACCCTCAAAGTAATGTCTATTAATAGACATTTTTTAGTCTTTATAGAAATCCGTCATTGTCTTTGGTTTACACTTTACATGTGTAATATACATTTAAATAAATTTTCTTTAACGAATATAAAGCGCGAGGGCAAGTCAGTGCCGATGATTGTTGAATAGCAATCGAAACGTCATGTAAATAATGAGATAAATTCACGTTTCACCATTATAACTCAGGAACAAAAAAATTTTAGTCCGGAATATATTAAACTATTTATAATCGCAAGAATAATATATCTATTTCGCCTAGATTATGTTTTAAAAGAAATTCGGGTCGTAAAAGTAGCAAAAGACCTATTAAAATATTATGATAATCATCAATTTAAAAAAAATCGTCAAAGAAAACATCAGTCAAAGTATTTGTGTTTTAAGTGGTTTAAAAAACGCAAAGCTGACAGTTTTGTTGTCTATGATTTGATGTTTTAAATTTATATACGATAAAAAAATATTGTAATTTAATATTACATTTAAATCATAAATCTGCTCATTCATTGACTGTTAGGTGGAGCAAGATTAATGAATAGAAAATTATCGCGATTATGACAGTTATAATTATTGAAGTGTGACAATTTCGACAGATGTAATTTTTGGCAAATCTTTTTTTGATATTTATTAATACCTCTGTAAGTTGTTAATCTTCACTAAGTTAGAATCGCGAAATATTCATCTCCAAAACTTTTCGAATTCTTCATAATACTTTGAAATATTTGACCTTTGTGAATACTTAAATACGAAGTTATTAATTGTTATTTAAACTAATTTCTTGACCGTTGTTAGCCTAATGGTTAAACCCAACCCTGTGTGCGTTTGAACCCTGTCTGAACTAATAAATTTTATGTGCGCAATTATTACGACATTAATAAGGGTTCATACCGAATCAAGAATTAGCGGTAAATATGGCATACGTATGGAAAATCCGAATCGTACATAGTCTCGACTATGAAAAAAAAAATCTTGCCGCTAGAAGCAAAAATCGACCTATGTCACGTCACGCATGAAACGCCGGACCTTCATGCCTATAAATTAAACAGACTCAGAAAAACACTAGTACCCCACCCCTATGAAGATCTTCGGAAATTTCACACAATCCACTTCTCCAAAGAACTGTCTTCGACAAAATTACTATAGTATTTTTTTTAAACCCTTTATTATTTGCGTATTAAGAACAAAAAAGGCAAACAAGGCCTGATATGATTTACGAAATTCTATTGTTTATTAATAGGTCATTTGTTTCATACGATTTTGTATAAAAATTGCATACGCCCAGAAGCGATCCAAAGTGAAATGGACTACAAAACTGGGGAATACGTCAAAACAAAAATGATAACTTTCCTTTCAAACTTTAAAAAATATAACAAACATTATTAAGTCAATAATTGCATACCTTTATAATGTATAACTTCAAACACCCCGAACGAGGAGGTTTCCAATACGTTTAACTTTGTTATAGTACAATAGAATTCTAAATACGTTGCTTCAATTTCGTGCGTTATATATAACACGTACGTTATATATAATATTAAAACATAAAGGTTTACCAACAAGCTCGTAATCAGTACTTAAATACTCATTAATTAATAATGTGAAAATACACACGTACATATGTGTGCGAACCTTTTTCTTTTCGGGAATTCTAAATGTATCCGCTCATGACTGCGCCATTGTAAATCCATGGTATCTTACAAAGCTATAGTTAATTCGTTATGTAAATTACTGAAAATCGGGGTTTAAATTGTCAAATTCCACAATAGGTAAGGCTTAATTGTGTGACCAAAGTTTCGCCAAAATTCTTTAAATATCAATTTGGGGTTTAGCGTATTAAGTGAACTTAATGAATATAATTTAAGCTTTTTTATGTAAAATCTGACTAAGAATCTTTAATTTAGTAAATAAAGTATTTTTAATCTGTAAGTACAATAATAGCAACTCGAGGTTATCTTAGAACGTAGGTATTTATTTAATAAATTACCAAAAAAAAAACGTGAAAAATGAAAAAAAAAAGAGAAAGTGCCCTAAACACCAAACTAGGATTGCCTGTGTCGTGGGCAGCTAGTCTCTTCCATTTGACATACTTATGATTATAGGTATTTGTATATAATATATAGTTTATTATATAATAAAAACTTACTATAATTTTAATACTCTTGCACAACAAGTATATATTCTATTTGAGCATAAGACAGTTTTTAAGGTTATATAATTGCGGTATATTTAATTAAAATTACGTGATACGTTCATAGTAATTATTAATTACATATATTTTTAGCCGACATTTTTGACAGGGTGACTAATTTTAAACTCGTTTAGTCTATTCCACGTACAGAATTAGCATCAATATTGTTTACGTCTCGCGGAAACAAATCTCTAGGCGCCCTTTAAATATTTGTACAAGTATTGTATTATTGAAAAATTTGTTAAGTTAAACGCGATAATCTCTGCAACTTTTTCGAATTAATGAATTTAATAGTAATAATGTAACTATTAATAATTTATTTTATTGATGCTGTGTTAATGTATTGTGTGTACTATGAAGTGTTTTATTTAAAGAAAATACTAATTAGAAACAAAGTATAGTAGTTCCAAGATCGTTCATTTTGCGTCTATATATTTAAACGGATATTATTTCACATATTATCAAAACTTAATACATATGAAATTTGTAGATAACATCGTTTTATATAGACGGAAAGCACGTTAAACACCGTATAGGCGATAAAGTTCGAAACTTTTGAACCACTTAAAAATTACAATAGAGGAATATGTGTGCATTCCTTTTATATGTGTTTAAATTCACCTTGGACCATATTGAATTATTTAAAAATTATATCTCAGTTAACAATATGTACTAATGTCGGATAGAAAACTCCTTCCTCGGGTTTTTTGAAGATAATAAAAAAATGAGAAACAGACAACTTTCGGACATTAATTTTTCGCAAAACTTTCATACTTTTTTTGTAATTAAGAGTTTTATATATATGAAAATTTCATTTGGTTAAACACATTAATCTCGGGAACTGTTATTTGTACATTTTTGTTCTATTCTTACAATATTTTTTTTTCTTTTCTTAGAAGCAATTTAAGAACACTACTCTTATTACAACTTATATTTATTTTTATATATCATGTACTTGTATGTTTTCTTTTTGAATAAATAAACCAATTAAATAAAAACCATAGTAGTCCTTTAATTGAGGAAGGCTAGGCTATAGAAATAACGCGAAGGAAACTATGGGGACTCAACTAGTGGTAAATAAAAGGCTGAAATTGTATGTGATATATGCATGACTGATGTTTTCCACATGATTAATATTTACCAAGATGCAGAGACGTGTCACCCGAGGGTCAATCGAACACACCCGTTTGACGTCATAACGGAATTTTCCCTTTGTCCGCAACAAAAAGCAATTTGTGGTCGTAAATAATACTTGTATTCCTAGCTGTAATGTCATGGTCCTTATTTGTCGTTTATGAAATTGATAGTGTATCTAAGTATTGCGATAATAAAGTATTTATGATAGAATATCGGTAAGAAGCCCGAAAAAAAGATTCAAGATTTTGAACATCGACAGAATAGTATAGTTTTTAAGGGAATATGTATGGAGCATTGTATAAACTTTGCGCCTTTGCAGTTCGAAGCGTACGATTCAGAGAATGAAACTCAATTAAATATATTTGATTATTGGGAACAATAGTTGATTATTTAAATTTTTTACCGCTTTCGTAGTTAACCCGTAGGACCCGGTCCTGGGTTCGAGATTCCTGTGGTTAAAATATTTATTTTTTAGGAGTTGGATCTATTTCAGGTTCATGAGAGTCAGAGGATTCCTTACCGATTAGCTTAATCTTAATAAACAAGTTAGTTATCAGCTAAACTTACAAATATTTTTTCTAAAAATATTATATCTTAAATATGTAGGCATGTGACAGTTCTTATATCAAAGAACATGTCTCCAATTTCCTATCGATAAAGAAACTTTCACGAATGAAGCGTAAAATTAAAAAAGTTCCATATTTCGAGGAAGTGAACGCTACATTAAGTTAGCGGTATTTTTTAGAACTCTAAAAAACAATTAACTGTATTTTTTATTTTATCCGACTAAAAGCTTACATATGCATTTTATTATTGCATCTGTGCTGTCCCGTACCATGGCACATAGGACGGACATATTTTTGTGTCCGTTCATGTAACCTTAACATCTGCAAGAGCTCATTTCTGAGTTTCTAAAAAGTTTTTATTTCGCTCTGTATTGTATTATATAAGTCGGTTTATTAACACAATTTTAAATCTGTCTTCAAAAATTATCCTTTTGGCTTTAATGGAATATTTATATACGAGTATTCCATGGGTACTTATAATGCGAAAGAGCCTCCGAGGGCCTCTGCAATACGGATGTGTCAGTAGTACCCGAAGTTAGTTTCAGTGGGTTGGTCACGAAACATTCGCCCTAAGGTCCTTTCGACCTTATTTATGTATCGTAAAACAGAATAATTTTACATAAAACAATAGAAAGTGTTGACTTTCTCAAAATGAGCGCTTTAAATGTAGACCAAGCTTAATATAGTCTCATATTAAGTTTACGACATAAAAAATATTACACTGAAAATCCATTGTGCACAATTCTAGCTTTTTATGAGTTCGCTACACTATATTTCATTCGTTTTAATGTCTATTTATCCATTTATAATTATTATTAAAAATGCAGGTAATATTGTAAATCTATACGTGGGTAACACTGAAAATTTTTAAAACTAGCCAGTTAGAAACATTGCTAATGAAAACTTTTTTGAATTTCAATTTTAGAACTCTTTGGTAACCTAACCCTTTGGTGTTTGTTTGTTTAATGTTAAATTTGTTTTTGTGAAATGGCGGAAAATCTGAAACTCTTGTTACACGTGAAGAAAATTTTCGGTCAATGATTTATTATGACTTTCGTTGTGGGCTTACTCAACAACAAAGCTATGCTGTATTTGACATCGTCAAAGGTGATGAAACCTGGATATATTGCTACGAACCCGAATCCAAAGGACAATCAGCTCAGTGGGTGTTTACTTTCGAGGATCGTCTAACTAAGGTAAAGAAAGGAAGAAGTCAAGGAAAAAAGATGATTGTCTCATTCTTTGGTCGGCAAGGTCATTTCGAGACAGTTGTGCTAGAATATGGAAGGACAGTTACTGCAGACTGGTATGTCAATCGCTGTTTGCCTGTTATCATGGCAAAAATTCGACAGCAGCGCCCTCGATGCGGGATCCTCCTTCTGTTGGACTGACTGACGTCTGAGGACTGTTGAATATTTGACTATGGCAGGTGTCGAGATAATAAGTCATCCGCCATACAGTCCTGACCTGGCGCCCTGTGACTTTCATTTATTCTCAAGAACTAAAGATACAATTCGAGGTATTCGCTTTACGAGCCCTGAAGATGCGGTGAAAGCGTACGAAAATGCCATAGAAGAGACCCCTAAGGAAGAATGAGCTTGGAAAAATACTATTATAGCGTAAAATTGATCTAACGAACCTATTGTGCTTTGAGTGTAAGTTTTAGTTACTTAAGAACCAGCGTAAATTTCGTTTAGGGAGGGGAAATGAGCGTGTCATTTTACGAATTTTACTAATTTCACATGTAATAGCCTAACTTGTGTAGAAGAATCTTCGAGAGCTTCATGTGGCCGATTAAAAAGTGCGCCAGGTAGAGCGCCATCGCCAAAAAATTTCTCTAGTTTCGGAGGCTTAGGCTCAGTGCGCCATCGAAGTGAGTGTGTGTGTTATAAGGTGGTTTCATAATCATGAAAGTACAAAAACTTTATTGTCCAGTACATAGTATATTAAATTAATAATAAAGTTTAGGGTCTGTTTCACAACGTACGGATAAGTTCCACATAAGTTCCAAATTAGCTATTTATTACTTATTGGTAGGATAAACACTATTGTTGCGTTTCACGACTGTCAGATAGCGCTATTCGTCACATAAAGTCCATAATACGTAAAGAGTCCGATGCATGTCAAATAGCACAATTTTTCTTCCAAATAAAATATGTGTTGCATAGCTATTTGGTACTTTATCCAAACATTGTGAAACAGACCCTTAGACTATTAAGCATAACCAAATCACAATATTTCCTTAATTACACAATTACACAATACAATAATTCAATAGCTATTTATGACTAATTTATGAATAAGTCTTTGGAGCTTTGTAATTATAGTTAATTGCTTGCGAATTTATACAGACCAATAAATAAACAAAAGCCATTGTTACTCGCTGTTTTATAAAAATACTGTGCTTTGCTTTAAATTAACAAATTTTAGTTGTTGAAATTCTTAAAGAAATGTTTTGATTTTTTTATTTCTATTTCTTTCAAGTAATATATTGTCCTATTTAAATTTAATAAAATAACTTTAAAGATAGACTTACCACCCGGTCCGTACAGTATATAACTGTTATGTATTATCTGTAAATTATTTCTTATGTTTGTCACATCTATTGTCGTTTATTTACTTACTACGAAGATCACTCAAAAATTAGACCTTCGTTAACGACCCTCGTTAACCTCAAACACCTTTTAACCAACTTTACAGCAGCCCAGCAGCAGTGTTAATTTTGTTTAAAAACAAAATCTTTTCAAATAAACATTCGGGCTGTTCTCAAAATCGTATAGACCAAACGTAAACTTTTTTTCAAGTTATTACAATAAAATAATACTATAGCTGGTTAGAATTATTTTAAATAATTTATTTAATAAAAAAAAACATTATATTTTCACTTCCATGTTAAAACATATTGACTGAAATTTGACGGATATGTGTGTAAACCATTGGTGTAACGGTTATGTGTAACACGTATGCGAAAATTTATATGGATAGGGCCTGATTTTGGAAAATACACGTTACGTCGTTCTAGTAGATTATTTTAAAAAATATATTAAAATAAAAATACAAAACCTGTATATATGCGCCTTTTTAAATGCACGTGAAAGTGCAGTTAACATAACCTTGGAGGTTGTTTAATGGTTGTCTAAAACAGAAGTCAAACTGTATGAAGATATAAAGTAAAAGCCTTCGATTGCAGCCGTGAGAGCCTCTCGCTACGCTCCATTAGCTTGAAACTTGTTACTTTACCTGACAAATTTAATGTACACGGGTGCTGTTAATTCTTCACTACCTGATTGCTGAAATTTCATTTACCTAGGACTTAAAACCATTTTAACAAACAATATCAACAACATATGTAAATGTATAATCGTACCCAACTCGAAAAATAGGTAAAAATTCAAAGTAAAAATCATTTAATCATATAGGTAACATAATTTACACTTATGACTCTTCAGTACATATTAAATATACACAGTATATTGGTAGGGTAGATGTTTTAAATGGTAACACTTTTAATAGAGACTGTAAGTAGTGTTATTAAACACTTTTATAATATGTTACATATACTTTTAAGTAAACTAGGTTAGACTGATATGACTTATTAGTCTTATATTAGGCGAGATCGTCAAATGATGTCGGTGCAGAGAAAATTTACAAAAATGGTAATTTTAATAAATTTGTGGCGTTCTTTGGTTATTTATTGTAAAAAAAATGACAGCCTGACGTACCAGTTTCCACACGACTTTTGCACTCAATGAGCAATTGGTAATTGGGCAGAATAATGCACTGCTGCACAACCATGAGTAGAAAGCACGACTTCTACTCATGTGTGAGTTGAAAGTCGCACTCTTTAGTTCACCTCAACACTGTTCTATTTAATTGTTACGAGTATAATATTATCGAGGTTAGAGTGAAACACGTAAGACTAAGCGTTTTTATTTCACCTAAAAGCAGATTAAAATCAATCGACCGATTTTAGCTGGCTTTTGGCAAAAAAATAATATTATTACTTTGATCAAGATTCAGTAAATACAATTTAATTGCACAATACCCTTAGCACACCCTATACGTAGTAGAAGACAAACAAGGAAAACTCCGGGAAATTAACGTATATTATTAGTGTAGATTTACCAATACATCCGTACTTGCTATCCGAAACTGATATAAGTATACCGATACTTAGTAAACTATCGGTTGGTGCTAAGACTGTAATAGCTCAACCATGAGTAGACATGTCTGGGTGGAATATTTTTAAGAAAAATTCTTCTGAGTCGTGGCACCAAGAGTACTGTAAACTAACTTATTAGAACGTAAGCTCTTATGAATTGCACACAAAGTGTTTAGTAGAGATTGGAAGATCAGAAACATGTTGTATCCTTATCCCGCCGATACAGCTATGAGCTTGAATCGAAAATTACCACAACTATTCATAAATCATGGATGAATTATGATGCTATGAAAAATGAAGTGCCTTTTAGCTTGTACGGGATATTGACATGGAAAGATTTCTATGAATTTTTAGATGAGTCATCTTTATTTCAAGTAAACTTTGACTAGTATTCAATAAACTTAGGTTCAATACTTCAAATGCTTGATGGATGATGTTTTACTTATGAAATTCATATATTCAAGTCCATCAAAACGGTTTTCAGTCTACTATATATAAAATGGTGTTTTATTTTGTGCTTAACACGAGTCTACGTCATTATTGAATTACACTTACAATTAAGAAAATAAATAAATTTCATTTCACTCTGATAACAATAGAAAAATTAAATAATGCCTTATAGCTTTTACCAAGGTGCGTAGATCTGACGGAATGTAACGGAATTGTTAGAGAATATGAAAGTTTCTTGGTCCATTTTAGTAATTATATATTGTTAGGGCTAGTTGATCTGGTTCTTAGGGTAGGAAATTAAACACTCCAATGATGACTTGATTTACTATATTTCACACACTGACCCTACGTAAAATGTACAAACACCAACTTGAACAAAGGAATGGCCTGTGCGCATGTGCTACAAGCTGTTTTATCCTATAGTCCCCACTCTGACTCGACCTTCCCACTTCGGGCAGTTATTCGAGTCAATTCGTAACAATTCGTAAATAACCGAACGAGTCCAATGAGTAATTATTGCACATGCGCACTTGTAGCAAAAGAATATGTTTCATAAATTATTTAGAATATTATTAAATAAATAATAAAAGCTAACAGTCGGCCTTTCCTGACAATGTTTGCGTCTCGCAAAAAAAAGAAAAACAAAAACAATGCTTTGTAAATTACAACTCAAAACAGAAACAAAATTAATTCTATGTATCTTTTATTACATCTCTTTAGTTAAATTGAACCTAAATTTAATTTGTTTATTTATAATGGAATAAAAGATACAGGTATCACCTATTTCACGTCATTAAATATGTATCGGTAGAAATCCCTATTCATCGGCAAAGAAGACATGGGGTGTAGGCCGAGAGAAAAAGCCGGCGTAAAAAACTCTCGGTACTCTTTTAAAATATCAAGTCATCAATAATTAACAATAGTCTTATCATATCATATCATATCAAAATCTACTGTGACCTCTTCATATTCACAATAGTCTTATCATATCATATCATATCAAAATCTACTGTGACCTCTTCATATTCACAATAGTCTTATCATATCATATCATACCAAAATCTACTGTGACCTCTTCATATTCACAATAGTCTTATGTATCCAATACTACTGTGACCTCTTTACATTCACAATAGTCTTACATTCATACATAACTAAATCTTTTGAGATCTTTTTATGTTCACAATATAGTTTACATGACTAAATCTTTTGAGATCTCTTTATATTTACAATATATTTTACATTAAAGTTCACATCACTAAATGCATTGTGGTCTCTTTAAATTCACCATAAAGTTTACATAACTGAATCTGTTTTGTGATCTCTTTTTATTCACAATAAAGTTTACATAAATAAATCTGTTTTATCTCTTTACATTTAAAATAAAGTTAACATAACTAAATGCATTGTGATCTTTTTAAATTCACAATAAAGTTTACATAAGTAAATCTGTTTTATCTCTTTGCATTTAAAATAAAGTTTACATTACTAAATGTATTATGATCTCTTTATATTCACAATAAAGTTTACCTAACTAAATGCATTGTGATCTCATTAAATTCACAATAAAGTTTACATAAGTAAATCTGTTTTATCTCTTTACATTTAAAATAAAGTTTACGTAACTAAATGTATTGTGATCTCATTAAATTCACAATAAAGTTTACATAAGTAAATCTGTTTTATCTCTTTACATTTAAAATAAAGTTAACATAACTAAATGCATTGTGATCTTTTTAAATTCACAATAAAGTTTACATAAGTAAATCTGTTTTATCTCTTTGCATTTAAAATAAAGTTTACATTACTAAATGTATTATGATCTCTTTATATTCACAATAAAGTTTACCTAACTAAATGAATTGTGATCTCATTAAATTCACAATAAAGTTTACATAAGTAAATCTGTTTTATCTCTTTACATTTAAAATAAAGTTTACGTAACTAAATGTATTGTGATCTCATTAAATTCACAATAAAGTTTACATAAGTAAATCTATTTTATCTCTTTACATTTAAAATAAAGTTTACATAACTAAATGCATTGTGATCTCATTAAATTCACAATAAAGTTTACATAAGTAAATCTGTTTTATCTCTTTACATTTAAAATAAAGTTAACGTAACTAAGTGTATTGTGATCTTTTTATGCATTGTGATCTTTAAAATTCACAATAAAGTTAACATAACTAAATCTGTTTTATATCTTTATATTTAAAATAAAGTTAACATAACTAAATGCATTGTGATCTCTTAATATTCACAATAAAGTTTATATGACTAAATCTATTGTGATCTCTTTATATTTACAATAAAGTTTACATTACTATATATATTGTGATCTCTTAATATTCACAATAAAGTTTATACAACTATATCTATTGTGATCTCTTAATATTCACAATAAAGTTTATATAACTATATCTATTGTGATCTCTTAATATTCACAATAAAGTTTATATAACTATATCTATTGTGATATTTTTATTTTCAAAATAAAGTTTACATAACTAAATGCATTGTGATATTAGATTTAGTTATGTAAACTACCCATATTCACAATAAAGTTTATATAACTATATCTATTGTGATCTCTTAATATTCACAATATAGTTTACATAACTAAATCCTTTGAGATATCTTTATATTCACAATAAAGTCCTACACAACTGAAACTACTGTGATCTTTTTAAGATCACAATAAAGTTTTACCAAACTAAGTCCATTATGATCTCTTTATATTCACAATAGTGAATTTATCATGTGAAATTGATATTCGTATATGTTTTAATTGTACTTTATAATTTATATATATTTTTTTTTTTTTTTTTAAACTTATGTTTACATTAATTGTCACACATTTAAGATGTAAGATTTTGTAAAATAATTAGTAGATTTAGTACTGTGTGTGATGTCGTAAGCTTATTAACTAAATAAATAAATAAATATTCTAGTCTATGTCAATTATACGAATAAATAGTGCGTGAGTACAAAGTACACATGTCAAAAGACTTCTTTGTAGATTAATTATTGAGTAATTAAGCTGACCAAATCCCATAATTTAATTTTCCCAGTCTTTCTATATTATTAAATGATACCAAGGCTAATTAAAAACCAGAGCTAAAATTAGTTAAATTAGTTCAATCATATAAGAAATTACTATCATAATTGCTAACTAATGTCCACATTTTGTAAAATAGCCAACTGGGTCTTAGCAAAAGGTCCAAAACCAACAAAAAAAAAATGGTAATTTTTTTCCATAATAAAATAATAATGATATTGATATGTATTAAAAACACCATCGGTGTTCAAGTCTCAATCGCTCTCTCCCTCTTTTCTTTGACAAAAACGCTGCACATTTTCGTGCAGACTTCAGAAAAAATACTTATCGAAAGCACAACAAATACTTGAACTATTACTACTACAACCCTACTTCTTTAGAGTATTATTTTTCATCAACATATTTCAACGCACTCAAAACTTACTTATTATATTAAGCCATCACTTTTATTAGGATACTATCACTTCTGGAGATGAATTAAATGTGAAATTACTTTATCAAATAATTTGACATTACTTTGTCAAATACAACCTCATTGGTAACCGATCAAGATGATACAATAATTTTCTTACATTATTAAATTTCATTACAACATTTAATCAATTCTGTTCTAAGATATTTTATCATCAGACATAATGAAAGTATTTCATATCCATTATTAAGACCAATAATAAAAAAAATAAAAAAAAACTAACCAAGTATTGATTGGTTTGTAGGGAATACATAATATGTTAAAAGGTCATATGTAATTTTGAATTTCTAAGCACATAGCCACAGTACACAAAAAGAACAACAGCCTTAGCAAGCAAGTTAAATTGTCGACATGACGTGACATCGAAGTTTCAGATTTGTTAATGAAATTGAGACTTATGTCTGTTTGATGCTGTATCAAAAAGCAACCCTTTGTAATATACCCAAAGTGAATTACCGCAAAAGAAATGTCATGAAAGACTAGGCTCTGCAGTATGTTAACATTCAGCAGAGTCTTACTCATTTGAAGTAAATCAAACTTCTTTATCAGCAATGCCAACTTTGAATGCTCCCATTTACCATGGTGCATGTAAAATTGACTACGGGAGGATTACTAATTCCTCCTTAAAACCTAAACTTGCGAATGCTTGCTTCTTATATATTTTAAATCTCTAAGCAGCAAAAAAAATATAATAATATTAATACCTCATAATATACAGTCTTACTGTGTCGTTGTCCTATAGAGTCATCTTACCAGGTCATCTTTTTCATCTTTGCTACCCTTGCTCTCACTTAAGACCAGAAATACCATCAGCTTTCTAATAGTACCCTGATGCGAGGCCCTGTGTAATACAGCACCCATGACTGAAATATTATCCAATTGATTATTATCGATTCGCGGTAGATGGCTCGTTTGTTGTTCTCATGTTATCTTAACATGAGAACAACAAACGAACATGAAACAAACAAACTAGAAAAATCAAAGCAAAATCAATTCTATTTTAACGGGCAAAATGCACAGCCTAGGACAGTGCACAAATTACCAGTCCTTCAGTTCTGGTTTTTTTATTTTTCCGTTCCCAGTTTGATACTCTGTAAGGCCGTATTACGGGTAATATAATTGTCGCTTAGCTTTATCTTAATTTCTGTACAAGTTTTAAAATCAATCCCTAAAAATTATTTGAAGAATCCCTCAACAATTAAGTATCTATAGTTTCATTCCATTTCCTTATTAACGTTAATCATTAATATATTAACAAATTAACGACTATTCAACAGTAATAGCGCTTTTACTGTTATCATTCTTATTAAATTCATTTCACCATGTCAAAGCGCCAAATGGCGCCAATGTCGGCTGCCATTATCACAATATCGCATTAAGCAATCAACATCAAATTCATAACTATTAATACCTGCGGTATAAACGAAAGGTAGAGGTAAGAAAAAAAAATAGACCGAAGCATTTTATTACTACTTCAATACCTATGAAACTGAAGAAAAATCAATGTTAAACTCATCATTTGACACTCAAAACATTTTCGTTTTCCTCTTGAGATTCTAGACATCAAATTTGTTCTGAATCTTTCTTTGAAGTAACGCTACATTTGTCCAATAGATTTTAAGAAATATCTTCTTTATTTGGACTAACGATCTACTAATTGTCTCGCCACGGACTTAAATTTGTAGCCTTTTCGTGAGATATACGTAAACTATCATTTAGACCGTACACCGATATTATTTTGCGTCACCTTACTTTGTAGTGCTGTGAGGCAACGCCTGCGTAGCCACTCGATCTGCTGCAGCTTTGTGGTAAGTTTAACTTACGACTGCCCTATAGCCTGCACCTACTGCATTGGAAAGCAAGCTGCTTTAGTCTCACCAATGAAATAACCATAAGGTTCGACTTCTATATGCCTCGTCCCTAAAACGACTTCGTAACTCAGGACTAAAACCCTGGATTCTTATTGGGTCTAGTCATACTGGAAACAATCGTTACACAAAAGAAAAACATTGTACATTATTACTCCAGCCATCTTAATCTATAAGGATTGGCGTCGATTCTAAGTAACAAAGACACTCTATAAAATCAAATATGTTTTTTTTTTAATACATATATTTAGAATATTATTCAACGTAGTAATAAAAAAAAATTGTTTGTATTGATTATATATATATTAAACATTTAAGCTTTAATTACCAATAAAATATACTTCAAACAATACGTTTCAATTGAATTTTCGTATAACAAAGTCATAATATGATATTAAACTAACCTTCTACGATAAATGGCGAAAATTATTGTAAAATTTATTACTTTTGTAAATACCTTAATATTAAACTAACTGAACTTCTAAAAATGAATAATTATTTTAAAGTAAATTATATATGTAAAAACCTTATTATAATAACAGTCACTAAATAATTTCTAAAAATGGTATAAAATATATATAAAAAAAATTGAAATAATTAGTTCTGTAAAAATATTATAATATTAAACAGACTTGAAACTTCTAAAAATAATAAATTTATTAAATGTAACTTATTATAATATTCAACTTGCCAAATAATTTCAAAAATGGTAAAACATTTATAATAAAGTAGTCTGTAAAAATAAAACTTTATTAAAATATTCAACTCACCAAAGAACCTCTAAAAAAAAAAAATGGTAAAATTAAAATAAATTAGTTCTGTAAGAAACTTATTATAATATTAAATCAGCTTGGAACATCTAAAAATAATAAATTAATTAAATGTATCTTATTTTAATATTCAAGTTGCCTAATAATTAAAAAAAAAAATGGTAAAACATTTATAATAAAGTAGTCTGTAAAAATAAAACTTTATTAAAATATTCAACTCACCAAAGAACCTCTAAAAAAAAAAATTGTTAAAATATGAGACAAAATTAAACTAATTACTTGTGTAATCTGTCGTAAATCTTAATATATAAATTACGTGTCACGTTGTTTGTCCACTATCGACTCCTGACTACCGAACCGATATCAAATATTTTGCACACCGTGTGCAGTTTGATCTAACTTAAAAGATAGGATAGCTTACATTTCAATTTATATTATTTTATTGCAAAATATTTGTTTATTATTTAACAGTCACAATTCTAACAGATGGCGCTGTGTTGAAAGTACCAACGTTTCACATAAGCTACAATTCAACGGCATAACTACCAATAAAGCATGGTGGTCCCCATGACTAGTGTTCTCCTACCGTTTCCCTTGAATAGTTTACTACTATGTAATATAAGAAAAACCTTAGCCACAGCAACGCGCTTGGCCGGTCTGCTAGTATCTTATAATAATGATTCAATTTATTTCAACTAACCCGACGGTAAGTATTATAAAAATATGTAATGTAACAGCTTTAAAATAAATAACGTTATATGTTTTACAGGACAGGTTCGGTGGCCGTCGTTGCATAACTCATAGCAAAATCCCGAGTACATACCTCGCCATAATGTCTCCCTACCAGAGCGTTTCTTAAACACGCACTAAACACTCACTATAACATTCTAATTAGTGGACGTAACTACATATTATCAATTATAATTATCAAAAACTATATATAAAAGTACATCTAACGTAACTCGAGTAAATCTCAACAAAGACTAATAAAAACATATGAGGATCGGCCGAGTAAAAATATTTGGGATCACCCTCATCAAATATTATAAAATTATTTATTTCGAACACTAGTATAGGATTAATTTTCTTCCATTTATGTTAGGTAGGTATGAAGGACTTCAGCTGGGAAGTTTTGATTTTCATCGATATAGGACGACAAGACAGGGCCGACGGGTTATAATAGTTGGTAAAAAATTTAGATAACCTAAAACAGCACAGTCTCACACTTCCTACGCAATAGCACAGTCTTCCGTTAGTAAAAATACAAAACTTCATAATCGTAAGCTAGGTTTCATAACAAATGTAACTAATTTAACTTCAAAGGTGTAATAAAAATAATAAAAAAAAAAGAGTACCTACATCTTTAGGTTACAAAATGTAGAAAGGGAAAAAAAAATCGCATACCTCGTGGGCGTTAATCCTTTACACCAAGGATATGATATACCATATCAGTTTACCTCGATGGCATCCCGCTCTTCTGATTTGTTAGGGCTAGTTGATCTGGTTCTTAGGGTAGGAAATTAAACACTCCAATGATGACTTGATTTACTATATTTCACACACTGACCCTACGTAAAATGTACAAACACCAACTTGAACAAAGGAATGGCCTGTGCGCATGTGCTACAAGCTGTTTTATCCTATAGTCCCCACTCTGACTCGACCTTCCCACTTCGGGCAGTTATTCGAGTCAATTCGTAACAATTCGTAAATAACCGAACGAGTCCAATGAGTAATTATTGCACATGCGCACTTGTAGCAAAAGAATATGTTTCATAAATTATTTAGAATATTATTAAATAAATAATAAAAGCTAACAATATTAACAAAGGCGGTATAATCCTTGTTCTCAGATCTTGCCTATGCTATGTCGGTTTGATGACCTACTTACCTACTCGACCTAACACCAGCCTTGTCTACACGATACACGTCGCCGATTTTACGGTCTTAGACGTGCTGGCTTCCTCATGATGCTTTCATGCATTATACGATTACTACCCAATTGCGAAAAGGAACTACTATTGAACGAACGCGCACTTAGAGTTGAAAGTCGCGATCTTTCAACTTTTTTTACTGTCATATATTGCAATTTTTATTATATTGTATAATGAGAATCAAATATATAAGAATACGAATATATACTAACAGTATAATAATAATAAAAGCCCGTTTAATTTCCAATCATTACAAAAATAATATACAGGTTATTTTTAATATTTTATAATATTTTTCTTGTTATTCTATATATTGTATTTATCCTAACTACGTTCAGTACCTTCAATCGGAAACACGTGAAGGTGTCTTCACGGGTAAAGATTTCTATAGTATACAGTTAAAGGCGTAGTTTGTTTCACAGGAAACAAACTACGCGCAAACCCAATACGAAATCCCGACTATATATTACGATCTGTCGCAAATAAAAGTAAAATTATTTTCTTGAAGAAAAAGAAACGTCGGAAAACTAAAACCGTGACATAATCCATATTCATTATATCTCATTTCGTTCTCAAATAAATATTCGGAAGATATTTATTATGAATATAATATCTTAATGATTACGCGACAGGCCGTCGTCGCTCGTAATTACCCCGTACAGAGAGAACTAGTAATGTGTGGCTTGGTGGTCTCTGTGTTTAAGTAAACTAATGGAATAGGACAATCAAAGAACTAAAATATCATTTATTCAAACAGGTACACTTATGAACGTGAAAAAATAATTATTTAATTTAATTATATTAAGGAAAAGCCACATTAACTATAGCACGGATATAAGGCCATCACAGTAACAGAAATATATATTATTTAACACTTCATCTGACTTTCATATACTTAAGATGGGTCTTTGACATTACACAATACACAATACTACATTTTATTTAAAAAAACAATATAAAAAAGCAGGAGGTTTTATTCGAACAATCATAAAAAATTACATCTTTATCTTATTAGAACAATATATTATGTTGTATTTAAAAATCTGGTTTGCCAATCAAGCCGTGATTGTAAGCTGTAAAACACGAAAAAAGACAAATAAAAACTAAATAAAAAATATTGCTATAGCTTTTTGAATAGTTATGATTTCCATTGAGTAATCAAATACTTCTATAAAACAATTTAACGTGGCAGTTACATATAGTCTTTAATTATTTATTGTATTACATTCTTTTGAGTCTCGATCTCAATCGTTCACAAAGGTATTCGTGTCTTCATTGTATATTGAAGCCTCTCAGTGTGCTCTCGCTTTGAGTTTTTGACAGTCATTGGAAATGATTTCGATTTGAGAGTCAAACAAGGCTTTGTCTTCAATACAATACATACAGTATTATATTATAATCAAGATAAAACGTTTTATTTTGTAACATATCTGGATTTACAGGGGATTAAGAATGTTTAGCGAAAGATGCGAAGGTCTTTTATGTGTGCGCATTTGAGACTCGTGAAGATAAACATTGTGAGGAAATCGGATTCTTGCCCCACAAATCGACGGCGTGGGTAGGCCAGAAGAACCTACTTGGATATTAAGAAAATAAAACAATCTTGAAATAGATATACGGACCAAGACCAATGGTTATAGCGTATATGTAATAAGTAACGGACATTGAAGGAATAAACAGATTTTTACGCAGTTTTACAATCTTAATGCTTACTTGTTCGACGTTTGGCTGTGATAGTAATATTTGAAAGAAAACTTATCGTTTCTTAATTTGTCTAATGCACGGCTACCCGGGAACTAATCCATTCAACGCCAAACCAATTTCTTCATCCCACTGATTTGCATATTTTTAGGCATCGAAAGACTAGCATTAACATATACCTTACGAAACGAAAAACAAATCAACCATTATTACCATGTAATTTATTGAGCACTGATGTAATAAAAATATATGGTGTATATATTTTACGTTCTCGTTATTTACTTGGTAATCATAGTAGAGGTTGGTAACTAACTTTCGTATATTATTTACATATATCTCGTAGTATTTACAAATTATGGTATCAAATATTTATTCAATAAAGCTTAGTTTCTGCCAGCCAGGTGCGCAGACCGATAAGGAATAATCCTAAAAGGACGAAATAAACCAATAGATTTATTGTTGTGCGAGACACAAAGGACTTTTTCACAAAATCTTGCCGTCGAAGTATAATGTAATAGATTCCAAGTGAAAACCTAAAGAGAATAGATCTTTATTGTAATGGTATCAGGAATTCCCTTTATTTACAAGGATGAGGATTGTAACTTTGTGACTAAATATTCTACAAAATCCCTCTTATTAGGTGTCTACAAAATTACATTATTCTAAGCGGTTTAATGTAAAACTTCGTGCGACTCTAATAAGAGTTAGAAACTCATTAACTAAACCATACCTTTGTTTTTTGCAACTAATTGGGAATTTTTCACATGCATGGTCAGTGGACACTAAAGAAATAAAAAATAAAGAATGTGTCTTAAGGAATTCCCACCAAATTTAAAAGAAGAACATTTTATTGAAGCTAGAATTTCGTATTATAATTTTCTCAACGATTTTGCTATAGAAACGCAATACCAAAATAAAAAATAACATTATATGGATAACAATATGTATTTAATAGAACGCGCAATCTCTGACATACTACTACTACAGCGCATGCGTTGTAATGTGCTGGGTTTGGGCGCTGAATTTTGTAGAACACTTTATTTTTGTTTTATAAGTATTAAGATCTTGTTTTATAAGTAGAAATCAAAATATATATCTAGTGTGTAACTGTATGAAAATTTAAAAAAGTACGTTACTTTCATTTCGGAAAACATACAACGGTTGTTCTGTTCTAAAAAAAGTTTATTAGAATCTTTTAGAAAATCGTTTTTAAATAAAATAACCAGAATTCAAAACATATAAATATGTATATATGTTTTGTTGTATTATAGTTTCTTATCCTCTAACATACGACATAAATGTCACTAATCGGTAAACCTTTACTTTGTATTGTGACATGAATCATGCAACACTTTGTGGTCTTTTAGTCCGCCCTCACTTTTATGCGGCTTATGGCAAATGTCATGACGCATTGTATATAATTTTTGTACAACATAGTTTTATAATAACATCAATAGCGAAACATCTGTCATCTGTAGAGAATTTAATTTCCTACAAGATATCAAAAAGAGAAATTTGAAAAAAAATATTTTTCGACGATTTACAATGAAAATAAAGAAAAAAGTTTTTTTTTTCAATGCATTTTAAATGGGAAAGGGGACCCTCCCATGCGCCAGCTCAATTTTCAAGATATCAAGCTCATTTTTTAGGAGGTGTATTTTGTCTAACAAAGAAGCTTTTTAGATATATTAACTCAAAAAAAAAATTTTTATTTTATTTTGAATCAGTCTAATATATATAGATGTAATGGTTTCAGCTCCTTACAAGCATTTAAATAAAATAGTTGGCAATTACTTAAAAAGATAGACGCAGAGGGGCTATGTTTTGTCTGTCGATGCTCTGTTCTTAAAAAGTGCCATGTTATCATAAGATTTTTTAACGTGTTTTTCCCTTATTTCTAGATTTAAATAATATTACTTACGTAATATTATAATATTTTATCAAGTTATACTTATTAGTTATAATTATAAGTATCAAGCAAGAAAAAATCACCTTACATTATTATTATACTATAATTCTAATGTAAAAATATTTTTTCTTGATACTACACGGTTATACCATAAATATATTACCACATATGAGCTTTAATTTGTGAAAGTATTCTTTGTATTATTAAAATGACACGAGTGATAAATAAATAATAGCATAAAAAACTATGGGAGAAATCTTTTACTAAATATACGAAGAATTATCTACTAAGGTAATTTAAGGAGACAATTTTGTTATGTCTCGATAAACTTTGAACACGTCAAGAACAATTTTCTAGAATTTGATGATAGCGGATACCTTGGAATCTTCGAAGTTTGAGTAATAAGTTCCTTAGTTACGTCGGCATATAACTTGTTTTCGTGTTCTTAATAATATGAGTATATTACGTAAATCGATCAATGTCAAGTCTGACGGTATAAGAATTAAGTGAATTGTGTTCAAGAACACAAATATAACACCTATATACACAGAGTATTTCGGCAACATACAAATAATAATAATAACGATTTAGATATACCTATATTACCTAGATCTAATATTTGAACGTATTAAATAAACCAAAACTACTGAATCGCGAAGTCTGTATTACCTAATTGAAAAAAAAACCTTAATAGTAATTTAGTCTTTCAAGGAGGAAAATAACGTGCTACCCTAAACGTCGTAGTTAATTTTGATTAGTCTGTAATACGCTTTGTACCCAATCATGATTAATAAAATTATGTGCGTCTACCGTGTGTAAAGAGTGTTAATTTTTATTACGCTTGTCTAGACTGACTACTTTAAGAGGACCTGAAAACAAGACCGAATGACCACATATATTCGAGGTGCGTTAATAACGAATATTCCAAGGAAAACTATGATTTTAAAGACTTTCGCAAGAAGATAATAAGCTTATTAAGACACAAACTATACGGACATTACTTTATATATAAGTGTTTTTTTTATATGAAAAACTATAGTCACGTGAAAATATAATAAAAAAATGCAATTATCATTAAAAAAATTAATGAACATAATGAGCTGACAGTCGTGGTAATCAAATTGAAAACACACTCTTCACAAATCACATACTTTTCCCCCAGACGTACTTTTCTAACGTCAAATTAATTCTTCACTGTCATGGTAGCTGTACACACTCGGCGAGACACCCCGAGACAGGCCGAGGGCGAGAGTGTACAGTAGAGCTCTCGTCTCGCCTCGCTTCCTCGCAGTCGGTCTCGCCTCTCTCGGTCGCCTGTCGGTTTTTTGCGCACGAGTCAAAGGGTCTCGCGAGTAAAACGAGAGCGACCTGTACACACTCGTTCAATCACTTGCTCGATGACTGTGGTTGTGACAGGACGTATCGCACAATGTGGTCTAACGAACACGAATTAGAGTTTTTGGAGTGTTACCAAAGGGAATCGTTGTTATGGAATCCGAAGGATGTAGGACACAAAAATAAACAATCTCTACATGATGCTTGGATGCGAATAAGCCGGCCGATGGATATCCCAATTGAGGAACTAAAGAAAAAGCGAGATTCACTCATGGCTACGTACCGTGGACGTAACTTTATGAACCTAATTACCTATTTCTGTTGCGGTGCATAGTAACCATCCACCATCTTCTTCTTCGCCATGGCTTCGTAATTTTTTTTTATGGTAAACGTGAAGAAAATTATAATAACTTATTGCACAAAGACAAACAGCAGCAGCGGTTTCCACGTCCATTATTAACGGTGTTTTAAATACGAATAACGTAACGAGTGTGTACAGGCTGCGCTCTTCTCTCGGTCCTCTCGGTCGAGACTCTCGGCGAGAGGCTCTCGCCGAGTGTGTACAGCCACCATCAAACCATTCTCTATGAATTGTGACACTTTGTTCAGTACTTAAGACATTATTGAACTTGAAATATGTCATACAACGCACAATGTAAACACATAAAGTTTTTATATTAATTTGTTTACGAGTGACGAGCTTTTTTATCTAGGTCCTTGCTGCTGTGGAAAAACTCATTTGAAATTTCTTCAAGCAATTGAGGCAATTTTGTTATGATAATGTTAGTACGACATGATAAATAAGGTACCTTTCAAATAACATCATTACAATATAGTATCACTGTTACGAATGCTATGTTGCCTAGCCACTAGTGGCTATTAGAAATAGCATCGCTTAAAGTTGGATAATTAACCTGATTAATATTAATATGATGGTGTCTGAAATAGATATTATATATACAGAATATTAAATAAAATAAATCAGTGGAACTACAACCTCTTTAGGTCGGGGCCTCACATTTCTGAATCTGTTTCATGTTAATTTTTCAATCTAATAGACAAGTAGGTG
Source organism: Pieris napi (assembly GCF_905475465.1). Classification (NCBI taxonomy): domain Eukaryota; kingdom Metazoa; phylum Arthropoda; class Insecta; order Lepidoptera; family Pieridae; genus Pieris; species Pieris napi. The sequence goes on along the minus strand of NC_062236.1, from coordinate 5,782,206 downwards.
AACAGCCTCCAATGCCTGACACACGCCGTCGACTTTTTGGGTCTAATGGTAGCTGTACACACTCGGCGAGACACCCCGAGACAGGCCGAGGGCGAGAGTGTACAGTAGAGCTCTCGTCTCGCCTCGCTTCCTCGCAGTCGGTCTCGCCTCTCTCGGTCGCCTGTCGGTTTTTTGCGCACGAGTCAAAGGGTCTCGCGAGTAAAACGAGAGCGACCTGTACACACTCGTTCAATCACTTGCTCGATGACTGTGGTTGTGACAGGACGTATCGCACAATGTGGTCTAACGAACACGAATTAGAGTTTTTGGAGTGTTACCAAAGGGAATCGTTGTTATGGAATCCGAAGGATGTAGGACACAAAAATAAACAATCTCTACATGATGCTTGGATGCGAATAAGCCGGCCGATGGATATCCCAATTGAGGAACTAAAGAAAAAGCGAGATTCACTCATGGCTACGTACCGTGGACGTAACTTTATGAACCTAATTACCTATTTCTGTTGCGGTGCATAGTAACCATCCACCATCTTCTTCTTCGCCATGGCTTCGTAATTTTTTTTTATGGTAAACGTGAAGAAAATTATAATAACTTATTGCACAAAGACAAACAGCAGCAGCGGTTTCCACGTCCATTATTGACGGTGTTTTAAATACAAATAACGTAACGAGTGTGTACAGGCTGCGCTCTTCTCTCGGTCCTCTCGGTCGAGACTCTCGGCGAGAGGCTCTCGCCGAGTGTGTACAGCCACCATAAGACATGTCGGTTTCCTCACGATGTTTGCCTTAACCGTTCGAGCGAATGTTAAATGCGCACATAGAAAGAAAGTCTATTGGTGCATAGCCGGAATCGAAGCTACGACCTCAGGGATGAGAGTCGCACGCTGAAGCCACTAGGCCGACATTGCTCACAGAATATTAAATATATAGGATATTACTTTTATGTATAACAAGTTAAGGATCACTTCTAGAAGAGAGTTACTAAATATATAGATAGTTGTTATTACAATGACTGTTGTTTGGAAGACATAGGGACATAGTATGAACACAGAGGCCACTAGCCTCCAACACACAGATTGCCTATTCAGTCAACGCTAGCAATATTACTCGATATTACAGGTCGCTAATAACCCGATTTGACAACTTCTTTTGTTATACAAAGTAAAGACGGGTTCGCTTTAATATAAATGTCATGTGTCATGTATTGTTTGTCCTTAAACTCCTAAAATATTTATGGTTAGTAAGTATATAATGCCCAAGAATTTATGTTCCCGCAACTTAAGCAAAATATTTGTTAGCAAAATTAATAATTTACTGTAGAGTCGTAAGTTGTTTAATATGTGAATAAAGTGTAATAAAAGGTAAATTTGATATTTACGAGTAGAACTTACGAATTCTCCAGAATATAGTATTTATATGTAAAAATCAATCATTAATAATGTTCACGATTCACAATTAGTAACGTCTTTTTTCTGTTTAATTGTTCTTTTATGTATAGACATAATGCTGTTTTTAAACATGACATTGTACATGTGTATCAAGATAGATTTCCTCCGTATTTTTACTCCGTACATCATTATGCGTATTAGATTTTCCGTTAAAATAATATATAGAATAAAGATATCCAGATATATTCAAGAGAAGACTAATTGAGCTGAACATCAAGATCAAAGCCTCAACGGTTCTTAGAATTTAATGTGAGGTTTAAATTGATGGCCACCGATTTGTATGTAAAACAAACAGTTTAGACAAAAGTGTTATTTATACGAAGTTGTATGGTTTTTATCGTTCTATAAAAGATTACATTCAAAGATTAATGTTATTTGAGTGTACTGCCCATGTCTTCGTTAAATTTATCTCGTAAAGTCAAGTAAAAAATCTTTTTAGAAAACATTCGATTTACAATTGTAGCAAGTGAAAAATAGACTATACTTTGACGTGTTATGATAATTCCTTACGTTTATGCTTTCGTTCATGAGTTATTTATAAACATATACTTGATAAATATACGATTTATTTACACGGTTTCTTTATTGACCGGAGCAATCATAAGCCAGCCGCTTTAAAAATTATAATTCTAGATAATAGTTTAAGCAGGAATAGTAATATCAAGTCGAATAAATTTTCTTATTAGAATCTATTTATGAAGAGTCGTTGTTTACGAACCTCGTTTTGGCCACTTATTTACACAGCAACTACTTTGGAACGAGGCCAGAACATCACATTTCTGTAAAGCAATGAGCAGGTTATCTCCGGATAAAAGTTTCTGTATAATGATAGTAGTTAAACAGACGCGCTATTAAAAAGTCGACCGAGTAATAAACCTAGACTTCTCCACGTTTATTTAAATTATACTTTCTGTAGATTATAATAAATAAAACACTAGAAGGTTGACCGGGTAAACTTTAGATAATTTCTTTTCGTTTCAATTTTAGGTTTCGTGACGTCAAATGAAAACTTATATTTTGAAGCAAGTTTGTGTTCCTTTTTTAAATAGAAAAGGCACTTTAAAAATCGATCGATTTTAACCGCGATTTTCCGTTGTTTTTATTCCCAATGCGATCACAATATAACATCGAACTTTTTATGATGATGGACACAGCTGTGGATTTTTACCTTGGATATCGTTGTATGTGCTATTACCAAGTACCTTAAACGCTAAATTCTCTATCTATTCTACTCGTACATAACACGATATCTCTTCTGTTATACAGTTAACTCTTAAAGCTATACAAATAAATCGCCTTGCGTTACATTGATAAATGCAAACATTTATTCAAACCGAGTTTTTCGGTTGTAAAAGTCAGATTGCGTTCCCTGAAAGCATCCATTAATCTTCAAAACCCATCGAACCATTGCGAAAACTTTATCTAAAGAATTTTGTGGATGACCACATAGATATAAAGCGGAACTAAAAAGCTGTTTACGGAAATGATTTAAGGCGCCAATAGGGGTATTCAATAACATCGTTTATTATTTCTGAACTGTATATTACTGCAAAAATTTATACAATACTAGATAGTACGCTAAATTATTTTTCTTATACACAGACGTACAAGAAGATTGATGAAGAGTGTAAATGGCGCCTTTTCGCTCTTTTCCTTACCGCTAATTTTATGGGTATTTTAAATTCGTACCACTAAATAGTCGTTATTACTTTATTAAGTGTAAGTAACGAAACATTATTTTGCATATTTATACGTGCATTACACTTATTTTCTTCAAAATTCAATTCAAAGTACACCTAAAACAATAATAAAGCTAATAAGCCGCTGCATTTATATAACAGCCTTCATCCAGAAGACATCGTCAAAATTAAAGAAACATAGAAAGCACCAGCGGGGAACCCAATTGGAAGATGATGATGGCGAGGATGTTGATTGTGACATTATTCCTTACAATCCACTATACAATGCACTATATCAGTCATGCTTTTTCACTAAAGCCCCAACTTAATTGTTATCCCTAACCCCCTAGCAGCTAGAGATTCTAGAAAACGGACACAGAAATGTCTGCCCCGTTGGAGCTTCACGGGAGTTCACTTAAGCCAGCAGTTTTAACTCTGTTATCTGTTATTTCCCGCCGTGGCGTATAAAAGTCTCGTCATTTGCCTTATTTCACTAACTTTATTTGTTTAGGATAATTAATGTCGCTTTGCAACACTTTGAATAGCGTTAAATGAAACTTTTGGTCCGAGTTAATTGTTTTTGTGACAGTTAAGGGAACCTGGTATCGAATTTGCGTTGTTCAAAGGCCTCTATCAAATTACTTTAGGAGCTCTCATTAAGAACTGGTGTTATAAATATGTCTTTAGTTATATGACCGGCATTCGTATGGGAATCCTCAAACTGACTTTAGATTCCTTTAGCTGGTCATTTTTGTTTGAAACTCACAAACCGATGAGTGATGAATATTTATACTAATTATTAAAGCTATACACATCAGGAATAAAAACAAAATACATAATTCAACCTTATATTATATGTACTGAAAATAAATTGAATTAGTTCCTCAATTTCAAAGTTTTTAAATTTCGTAACAATTAACAGGCTATGTATGAATTTGAATATCAATAAATCGGGTTGCAACAGTCTATTTTAAAATAGTGACTTTGTAACTCAATCTGTTTTGCTTTTCGATTCAATTCATTCACCACGATCAAAAAAAATGATTCTATAACCAAAACGAACCTTAAAAACAAAATGTAATAAATATTTTGTGGTGCATATTCTGCTAAAACCTTTTATATAAGTCTACACTTGTTGCTTTATGTCATGATATTTACGAATTCAATTAAATATTTAGAAATTCAGTAGTTCTTTTTTGAACCAAGGCACAGATCAGCGCTGTACCATAATTCGAAAATTTGCTATAATATGTTCATTCGAATCGTATTCTATTGATTAATTCTACCCTGTCAGTAGTAGTATAGATATTTAGTAGTTAGAATTCTATATTTTATACCAAGGACTTAAATTTGTTGACGAAATTTGTACTTCTACTTAGACGAAATCAAGCAAATTGGAATTGTAAATCTATTGTTAGCTCGCGTGACATCATTATGATGTAAATTAGTTCAAATCAATCACATGAATAGTTTTATTGGCTTTAAAATTACTAGGGCGCGCATAACAAGTATATTATTTATGGCGGATATATTTCTGCATTTGTTCCATTGTTATACTTACTGTGAGGACTGAGGACTTATTTTTTTGTTTACCCGGGATTCAAAGAGTGGAAATCGTATTGAATATGGATTAAAGCAGCAAAACCATAGCCTACATTTTATATCAGGGTTCCTTGCCAGCTCATGTCAAGAAACAAGTTTTTTTTTCATATACCTACAGAGATGTGAAATTACTTTAAGTAGGAAATGAGATCAGTCTGCAGATGAAGGAATTATGACCAATACACAAAAAGTCCACGTCGTACTAACAACTTTCTCTTTTAGGTTTTCGGTCGTATACGAAATGAGAATGAACTGTCGTAATGACATCATGTCATCCCTAGAAATAATTCTTGACATAAATGAAAATTTTTTATGAACCAATGGGTGAATAAAAATAGGTCAGCCTTCTGATTACGCCGGAAATATATTATTTGAATTTATTTTCATTCCAACGCTATCTTTGACGTTGTCGTTTAGTTACAATGTTAAAGACACCATCCAAATAATCTGTATTTATTAAAAATAATTGCTGTCTTTTTGTCTCGCTAATTGTGATCTTGTTGTAACATAAATAATAAGTAAATTAAAATACTAATAACGACAATTTAATTTTCCAATAAATACGATTGCTAGCTGAGAAATATTCGATGTCTTTTGAATTTAAAATAAAAAATGGACATATATTTCTTGGATCATATATTTATTGATACCTTCAGAAATGTGTGTTACATTCCTGTCGTATGAGGACCGAGGTCTTAGATTTGTTTAAAATATTTTTGTTAAATTTTGACACAAATATATGTAGGTGAGCAGTGTTGGCTTAGTAGCTTCGGCGTGTGACTCTCATTCCTGAGGTCGTAGGTTTGATCCCCGGCTGTGCACCAATAGTCTTTCTTTCGGTGCTGCGTGCGGATTAACCATTCGCTCGAACGGTGAAGGAAAACATTGTGAGGAAACGGGCTGGCCTTAGAACCAAACAGTCGACGGCATGTGTCAGGCACAGGAGGCTAATCTCCTACTTGCCTATTAGATTGGCAAATGAGAACTAAAAAGGTTGTAGCCCCTCTCATTAGTGTATTTTTTTTTCATTTTTATATGTTATTAATTATATTTCTGAATTCAAGAAGTCCGTTATACGTACTGTACCTATATTATAAAATGTTCGTAGCTGAGGTCGAAGCGAAACAGTGAAGAAGCTGAAAATCTAATACAATCGTGATACATCGGTACCAAGGTCAATAATATTAAAAAATAAAAATTGTGTTTATTCATTTGACAATTCATTATAATGTGTAAGAATCAAGTTTAATTACATACTAACATATTGTACTAATTTTCTTGCAGCTTTTGTGCTAATATTCGTTGTTATCATCATAATTTTGACATAACCCGCTGTACGGTAAAAGTATAAATAGTAAGTATATATAGTAACGTTGCGAACATATCTCATAATGGTTTCAGTTGGCCTTTTTCTCTTAATGCTAACTGAATTGGAACTTAAAACATCCGTTCGTAATAATTTACTTACAAAATTAGAACAATATAAATCTATAGTAATAAGGAAAAGCCACCTTATATCACCTTAGCACATACGAGTATGCGTTAACTTACTAAAGGGGTCATGAACTAACCCAGAATTTTACTCATTTCAAATCACTTCAAAGCATTCGCTCACTTTGAAGACTTTCGAAATATTTATCTGCCCTTAAAGATTTAACCTATTCTTGTTAAAAGGGTTAGCCACAAAAATAATTAATCGGAGTCTATCGACTTAAAACTTTAAAAACATTTAATAGGGCTACAACTTTTTAATAAAGGTTTATACGGTTAGCAATTCAGCTGTATATTTGTCCACAGTACGGCAGGAGAACGAGCGGCTGATGCACGACGTCCTTCAGGCGGGAATCGCCAATCGCACCCAGTTGTCGGGGGGATTGCGCTGACGCCGCGCTACTCCCCTCGTCCAAGGCTTGATAACATCAGGCCGGCTGCCGCGCCTCCCGAGGAGCCCCCAGAACCTTTGGAAACCCCTTATGGACTATCCAATAACGCTTCTGTACCGGTGAGCACAACCCTAGCAGGCCCTGCGTGATTACGCAAGACGCCTGCACTGACTATGGACTATCTAGATAGTTTATGTGAATTTGTGAATAACGTTGTTACTCGTTGGAGATTGAAACTCCAGTAGGTATTGTTATTGTCCGAGGTATATGTGTAGTATAAAGCTATATTTTGATTGATGACTATTTCACTGTTTGATCTCTTAATTTTCAGTTCGCTGTTTCCTTTGTATATCTCGTTCACTCGGGAGTATTAGTTTTAAATTTATTCTTATTTCAAAGGCATAGTCGTCTATTGTTCTGCGCTGATTTATTTAATTAAAATTTAATGTTACGAGTAAATATAAGATAATATGTACTGAATGTAAAGAAATAAGATTCATATAACACATGGGATCAAATTTTAAAAATCTCTGTTTAAGTTACCATTTACTACCACAATAAATTTATTACAATTCTTTTAAGAAGATTATCTTAAATAATTTGTAATTTATGTTGAGGTTACTTATCATTTTGTTATAAAAACATGCAAGCATGTTTCTTGGCATAGTAATCAATTTCACGTACATGTTATATTTTTACCACTATCAAAGTGTAATCAGTAATTAATTTACCGCATTCATAGTATTCATATAATATTAGTACTCGATGTGTAGACGTTTATGCTGATTCTTTTCTAAGTCAGATGTAAACTTCAAAAGAAAATAATGGGTATTATGTTTAAAATTAAAATTTGAGAATATTTTACTTGCAATTTAAATAAAATAATATATGATTTATTATCACAAAAATATTTACGCTTAACCACAACAGCATATTTCCACACAAAGTAAAAGTAGTTTAAAAACTTACAAATATTGATCCATCCTAAAATCGTAAAGAGAGAATATTAAAATCTAACAATACTTTTATAATCTGTAATCTTCTAAATAATTTTGACCCTTTATACGTATTGAAAATTATTTTTATAAAAACTATACATTTTAAAAGTAGCAAATTTTATACCTCTTCTATTCTTTGTGACATTTAATCGCTCTCTCAAGTATGAAGCAATTGAAGTTTGGCCCCTAAACACTTTTCGACCCAAAAATATAAGTACCAGCTTTTATTACTATATTATTTAACACAAAGGGTTCTTAGTCTGCTATTTTCTATAAAAATATTGACTAAATGCTTTAACATTAACCTTCTCACACTTCATAGACAAAAACTAAGCCAGTTTGATACTGTTTAAATATAGCTACTCAAATAAAGAAACAAATGTTTCTTCCTCTCAAGTGGTCACGCTGACGAGATGCGTATTTATTTAGTTTTTATGTACACTACATGTTTATCATGTCAAAGAAAATTATAATTTTAATCCCGTTTATAAATCCCAGTTCGAAACTGACAACAATGACGTGTGTATGTTTCGCGTAATTGAAATAGCAGATACGGAAACCATATAATAAAGATATCGTACACTTCTAAGCCGAATCTAGTCAAAGGAGCTTTTGAAACTGTGCTTATATGTAAGGGTAAGTTTTATATGTAGCTGTTGTATGGATATTGTTATGTAAAGTATGATATGTCACTTGTATGGTGAATTTTAGACGCTAAATATGTGTGCGCTTCAGCAAAGCATATAATCATATAATTGTATATGCTGTAGTATACCAAACCAAGGGCTGTATACCCTTGTATAAATAAATAAATGTGTAGATTAATTTTATTGTATCTCCCTCATTTTATTAATTTAATGATTAACTATTGTGGTCTGGTAGGGCGGCTTGTATGTGGGTTCGTCATAAATTATGTACTTTCCTACTTTTCGTGACGTTTTTAATACGGAAAGGCAATTGCATTTGTGATGTACGAATATTAGTTGTTTTTTTTTTTTGTTTTCAGGGATATGGTTTAATGTAGCTTAACTATGCAAAATCTATTTAATACCTTAATGTATTTTTATTATAACATATTATTGTTTAAGGAAAACATTAATTTTGTAAGCGATCAATTATAAAGAGTTTCTTTCTTCTGTATCTTTTATATTCTCAGGCTTTTTGTATCTCAAGACTAGGCCTCGTTTTGTTCCTGTCAGACATAGTAAGTACACGGAAGACATATATTTACTTTATATTGTTTTGTAGGTATAGGTTGTGTATTTTTGTAATAAAAAATTGATGTGAGATTACGAATTACCTATAAGCCGTCACACTTCATGTCTACTCGGTAGGAAATTGGATTGTCAATTGGTATACGGTGCAATTCGAGTTCAATTAATCAGGAATTCGTTCCCAATTATATTTATTACCTTTCGGGGAAATATTAAAGGTAGGAGATCAGTAGACACGAAGCGATGAGCCACTTATTGTATAAGAAATTGTAGTTGTTATGTTACCCCCTTCCTTAAGTGTTTTAAAGAGGTTTACATTTGTGCCGGAACTAAATATAAAACCTTTCAAAGGTGTTATTAAGTACTTAGCACGATTTAACTACAAGGTAATTACAGAATTCGATCATTTGAACTTAGAAACTGTTAAGTTAGAGATATTGAGATAAATTTCGTTATTCTATATAATATTTGCAATACCATTATAATTATTTTTATTAATGCAGAATTCGAAATGATGACCAAATAACGTTGACTGTGATTTGTCCAAAGGTACTGTTGACGACGATACGATACGATGCGTCTTCACGTTGGACCAATCACAATTAAACGAAACGCGCTATTCTTTTGTCTCTGATAAATAAATTATTATTTTGCTCTTTGCTTTTTGGATGTTAATTATTCCACACTTTTTCACTAAATCGGTGACGTCATAGTATAAATTCTTACATAGATTAATCTAAAGATGCCTGGCATACTCCGTCGACTTTGTGGGTCTAAGGCAAGCCGGTTTCCTCACAATTTTTTCCTTCACCGTTCGAGCGAATGTTAAATGCGCAAGAGAGTGGCTTCAGCGTGCGACTCTAATCCTCTAGGTCTTAGGTTCGATCCCCGGCTGTGCACCAATGGACTCTCTTTCTATGTGCGCATTTAAGATACCTCAATATCTCTAACTAAATTTAGATGATTTTGTAAGGGGGTATTCGTTTAATCTGCGACCCATCCTTAAGAGATACGTTAAGTACGTGTTCATATTCCGAGTCCATTCACCCTGTCAAGTATCAATACCTATTGATTAGTGTTAGACAAACGATACAAAGAATTTTATAGTTGTTTGTTGTAAATGTCAGTTTGAATTAATCTATTTTACAAAAAATGTTTAATAAAATATCTTTATAAATAACATTTGTTTTATTTTTTGCTATAATCAATATAAATAAAGGGTTACTAAGCAATTATTAAAAAACTTATTAGAAAGTAGAAGCTGTCTTTTATTATAATGATATCAAAAATGTCAGGAATTTCTGGTAGAGCTCGTCTTCCCTTTTGCGATTGCATTACCGTGAGTTTTCAAATTTATTGCTGTTTACGACACTCGCTTGGCATAAATCGGTTTTACACTGTCACAAGTTTTCGTAATTTTTGGTATCAAATGAGGAAACTACTAATTATAAATTTTGTATATACCTACTCAATACTCATAGTATAGTACGTTTCCATTATATTTGATATAATATTTCCTAAGCACAATGTCAAGTCGTAAGTTTTGTTAAGTATTCGTATATGTTGATACTATTGTGGCAGATTTTGAGAAAATTAATACTATACATAGTACATACGTAGAGTTAACGTTTAAATCCATTAAACTGTGCGTATTTGGTACGAAACGGAAGCGCTGCTTAACCTTTTCATATAAACTTTTTTGTTATTGTTCTATTTCGTCATTTTTTAAATACGGTATAAATTACACAATACGAATTACCGCAAATTTAAATAATTCATTCGTATCACTTTCGAAATCTCCACAGTATCAAAGGCAATGAAGAAAGATAAAAATTGGCTAATTATAAATTAATGTGGGCGTTCAAAGGTAAAACTTCTAGAGCTTGGAAAAGCTTGGAACTCGGATAAGGTGTGTCACGAATTCCTTGGCCCAACACGCCATTTCAACTATGCCTGTTATGATGCGCCGAGTAACATTGTACAACAATTTTCATCAAAAATTTGATAACTTTCATAGTTCATAGTTTACACAAATTGTATGATTATGTATACATTACAGTGACCGTATCACACATCTGGATCCTGATATAAAACCCTTTTTCGTAGACTCGTCGAAATGTAAATAGGACATTAATACCTGTCAAGTTATCCTTGGTATTTTTGGACATCGGCGTAAGGCTTGAGTCACGTGGACACACCGGTGAAAATTAATCAGTGGCGCTACATCCTTTCAAGGATCAGATTTCTATATCAGATCATTTGTTTTTCTCTAATATGCAAGTATGTGATCAACTATATTGTTCATAGAAGAAAGACAGTATAATTATCGTTATGATAGGGTTACTGGGTGGCGCTGATAATTTTCATACAAACTCGACTGGAGATAGTTTATTAGGGCATTCCAAATATATTCATATCTAGGACCCCAGGTGTGACATAAGTTCAGGAAAATTACATACAAAGATTGACGATGAAATAATACAACGACTGAAACAGAATATTAAATTCTTGCCCGTATCATATGTACGAACGCTCTCATTTTCATTTAGCTAGATATTAATTGCATATATTAATTACCAAGACATTGTATTGCGTTTAATTTAACGTTATTGTCAGCAGTTATACTGATTGTTATGTCGAAGCTTAATAATGCTTGGGAGTAGAATACTACGTCTGGAAATAATCATGGGTAATAATTTTATACATATTATATTTTTCTTTTTTCAAAGAACTGCCGACGGGCACAATGCTAACCTAAGGTGATACAGCCTGCGCGTCGTACTGCATGTGCGTTTCCGACCTTTTCAGAATTGGTACGCTCTTTTCTTGAAGAAGCCTAAGTTGTATTCGGAAATACTTTAAAGATCAGCTGGTATCACACAGTGGTGGTACGCAGTAAAAGTGCAATTTCATATTCTGCCTTGACGACCGATGATGAAACTCAGCTGCTCTAAACACTGTTCATGGTCATTCTTTATTGTTTCTGTTTACAACGTTTACTAAATATTTACTTTTAGTGTTGATTTCTCATTTTGTGGTGGAGTCTCATTCAAGTCTTTTACTATTATTATGACCCTTCGAGATAAACATAATCTGTGTGTGAATATGTATGTATTTATTTTATACTGTCTTAGTACTATGACTGGCACTATATTCCTACGACTATAGCCGTTAGATCAAATGTTTGTAGACAGAATAACACACACATTTAAATGAAACATTAATAGACAAATCAGGAGATGTTCAATTAGAAACTTAACGATCTGTGGTTCTCCCACAGACAATAAAAATAATAGTAAAAAACTAGACCCTCACTGGTAATTAGAATATCTTGGATATATTAAAATAAGTTTATAAATAAAATAGAACTTCAAAACAAACTAATGTGTAATCCACATTATTGCTACGAAGCTTCTTTCAAAAAGCCTAAACTAAAATTAAAAACAGTTTCGGTGCGAACAATACGATGGTAGTTACCACTCATACTGGAGCGACTTGGTTTTTTAAAAGCAAATTTTACCCTTCCATTTTTAGTTAGGTCAAAAAATATCTCATATTTCTTTTAAAATAGTTCAATATATTTGCTAAATAAAACGTTTAACAAATAAGCTGTCCCTAACAGCGTTAACTAAGCCAATGATGCTTGTATCTAGTTCATCGGTCGACCCTCTTCAGACTAGTTTCAAGCACTTGAGCGATCGCTGACTAAGACTTTTTATACTAAAGCGTAAAATATATCCAAACTATCAATCTTATTTATTAGTAACCTTCTTCAGATTGCAAGATGAATCATATTTAAATTGCCTTGCTATGAATAGTACAATACCAATTGGTACAGTGTCATTATATAACAAGATACATTTTAGATAAATTATTATTTTGTTACTAAGAGACTTTTCTGTAAACATGTAGTGGCTGTTATTGTAAAACGTTTATTAGTTAAATTAAAAGGTAAAGATTTGTCATACAAACAATAACAACAATTTAGGAAAAAAAATTTATTCATATATATAGATTTACCTAGTGAAACGTTGCATGGTTGCTTTGTGTGATTTTGAGCCACAAAATAGGATAGTAGTAGTATTTTTAGTAACTAAAAATATAAATCTAGATGTAAGGAAACCCGATAAACACATATCTGACCCCCGAACGTCCAACTGAAGCCCAAAACATCACTCTGAGTGTTCGTTACAATCAATCAATCGAAAACTGAAGCTCAAATGGCGTGTTTCTTGTTATCGATATTATTAGCTGTAATAGTGTTTCGGCATATCGACGCTTAACCTATCAATTAGGAAAATAAAAAAAATTAATAAAAAGAAAATTAAAACTATTTTAATAAGTTTGGTACCTTCCCTGCGATTCTGTATCTCACTTTTCGAACTCACACAGCGGTGAAACAGATGAGAAGGTGGGAGCTTGTAGTTTATTGTTTATCAGAATGCCAAATCATAAAATGACTGCTTCACGACTGATTTGAGAGCGACCGCCGATGCGAAAACCGCTGTGTGAGTTCGAAAAGTGAGTTACAGAATCGCAGGGCTGAGGCAGTGACCTTTAACGCTGGCAGCATTTCCTCGCTGTATTGCGATACTAATTCGTTGGTTAAGGAAAGCACCAGCTCTGGGGTCACCGGCACCAGTTACCAGGTACCAACTTAAATCTTTTAGCGCCTGTGCCACTTGAACCCCAAGGCCCAATCAATTTAGTTAGCCGAAGTTGAGTGACGTGTCAGACCCGATCGGCCCTGTACTTAGCTAATGAACCCAACAATAAAACTTTCTTGAAACATTGTTCTTGAAGTTGATGGTTATTTCTTCTATATATCGCATTTAATATTTATAATAAACTGGGTTCAACCTTTTGTGGTTAATGGATTTTATATCTGTTTCACTGATTATTTTTTTATAGGCACGTGAGTCTCACAATCTTCGTTGCTTTTAAAACGCGTTTTTTATTATCGTATTAGTATTGTCTTTTCATATTCTTCGCAATATTTTCCTTTAGCTATTTCTTGAGTAAACTGAAACAAGTTAGTTTCTTTATTTTATTTAATATCGACTATAGAACGATTATGACGAATATGTAGAAAATTATACCTACCTGGGGAAAAGAATAAGTTTCGAGAAAAACAGTAACATTATAGAAATAGAGAGAAGGGTCCAACAAACCTGGAATAAATATTGGAGCCTAAAAATAATATTTAATAGTAACTTACCAATAACTCTCAAAGCTAAAGTTATGAACTCTACTACCCAGCTTAACTTATGGAAGCCAGACCTGGAAATTTTCTACACAAGCTATGAATAAAATCAATGTATGTCAAAGAGGTTTAGAGCGAAGCATGTTAAACATAAAGAAAATGGACAAAATAAGACACACAAAGATAAGAGCCGTCACTAAAGTTACAAACTCTTTAACTTTTGCCCGAAAACTGAAATGGCATTGGGCTGGCCATGTAGCAAGAATGTCTAGCAGAAAGTGGACCAAACGAGTTACCCAATGGAAAGGACCACCAGGCAAGAGGCGGAAGGGGAGACCCTTAGACCGCTGGGAAGATGATCTGAAAAGATCAGCTGGCAAAAACTGGCACTCCATAGCACAGGACCGACAACAATGGGCATCTTTGGAGGAGGCCTTTACCCAAACCGGGGTTCCTGTTAAACAAATAATATAAATATATATTACTAACATAATCTAAGCTAACCTACTAACAAAATCAATATTTTTACGAGGCATGCCTTTTAAGTTCTGTCGTTTCCATATTTCCCGGCAACTTTGAATTTGGACATGTACTATATTCGAATGTGTTTACATTTTGAATCTCAAAACAGTTAAAAGTATTAGGATTAATGCTATTGTTTAGTCACAGCGTCGATTTGAATCTGTTAAGTTACGTACGAAAATGAATCTTTCTAAGGAAAATGTTCGTGCAATAATTTTCTACAACTTTAGAAGAGGCCTGACACGGCTTCAGTATTTTGAAGAGCTAATATCTGTGTTCAGTGATGAAGCCCCATGTCTGCGGACTGTCGAACGCTGGTATTTAGAATTCCAGCCTGGAAATACTAGTGTTAGTGACCAATCTAGCGAAGGACGCCCAAAATCCGCCTTCACTGAAGAAAACATCATTGCTGTGAGATAACTAATTCTCGAAGATTGTCATGTGACGTATCGAGAGATAGAGGCTCTATTAGGCATCTCAGGGACAACCATTCAGAAGATCTTTCATGAAACGCTTGGTGTGAGAAAGCTAGTTTGCCGTTGGATACCGCATCTGCTTTCCGACGATCACAAGGCGGCCCGCGTCAGATGATGTAAGAAAACTCTGCAAAGGTTCAACCGAAGAGAGTCAAATCACGTCTACGACATCATCAGTGATGCCGAATCTTGGATCTATGCCTACGATCCTGATTCCATACAACAATCTACAATATGGGTCTTTCAAGACGAGCCAAAGCCGACTAAAGTCATTCGTTCTCGAAGCACTTCAAAGAAGATGGTGGCCACGTTCGTTAGAAAAACCGGCCTTGTTGCGACTATTGCACTTGAAGATCGTAGAACAGTTAACGCAGAGTGGTATACCATAGTTTGTTTACCACAAGTCATCGCCAAACTTTGAAAATCTAACTTAAAGCGGCGCATCACCCTGCACCACGACAACGCAAGCTCACACAGCGCTTGTCAAACAATTCAGTATTTTAAGCAGGAAAAAGTAGAAATTCTTGACCATCCTCCATACAGTCCTGACCTAAGCCCTAACGATTTCTTTACATTTCAAAAAAGTAAGAAAAGTCTTCGTGGTCAAAGGTTCCAGTCCGGAGAAGAAGCAGTCGACGCTTTCAAGTCAGCCATTTTGAACACCTCCACTTTAGAGTGGAATTAATGTTATAATAACTGGTTTAAGAGAATGGAAAAGATTATTAAGCTACGTGGTGAATACTTTGAAAAACAATAAAAAGTACTATAAGGTTCTAGTTGTGTTTTTTTCTGCAAACGACAAAACTTAAAAGGCATGCCTCGTAGTTACTTTAATATAACAACTACCAACCATTGTATAACAGGAAATAAAAAGGCTTATTATTATTATTATAGAACGATTACATTTATTTAAATTTATATTTATTACATGTATGTGGTTAGTTGAATTTTATGGAACATTACCAAAAAGTTGTAACGAAATTATTCGAACGAAAATGTGCGGGAGGCGAACATTTGAAAATTTCAAGAAATCGTTACACGTACATGCATCATTTTGAGATTCCGATTCAACGCATACATTTCACATGTCTGCTTGCGAATTTTATTTTTATAAAGGAATTTTATGAAAGTTTGAAAAATTGAAAGTAAAAATAAACCTTATTTAATAATGTTGTATAAATATGCTGATAATATTAACGCATTTTTAAAGATTTAGAAAGGCAGAGGGAATTATGCCTAAAGCTCCAGAGAAATCTGGTTATACAGGTTTTTGATACTCTTAGAATTGGGATTTACATTCGCATACACAAACACAGCGCGGCCACCATAATTATAATGAAATACTATAGATATATAATAATATGTATACTATAATAACAATAGATATTATTAGAGTTAAAAAGCATTTTTATTAAAAAGATATTATTAATATACCGTGATCGCTGGTGGTTTACAATTGACTATAAAAAATATGTTTTCCTGAAACATTGTATTTTATATAGTAACTATATCAGTAATAATTTTTTTAATTATTGTCAATACAACTATAATACCATTCATCAAAATTTCAGAATAACTTTATTGTTTCCCCATGTTTTACTAGTGAACATGGGAATTCACTTCAACTATTTTCAATTACTTGTATCCGAATTGTAACGTATTTAACACCCTCGACATATTTTCGCCTTCTTTGATATACGTATTTTCTTAATAAGTAGGCTAGGCTTCATACAAAACGAACTTAGATATAGTTAATTGTATTAAATAAATAACGTACCCAAGGTACGGTTACAGCTACATAGTGTTCTTGTCATGCCCGGAATAAATTAAAACAACCTTAATTTAAACTTCGTACTGGAAGCAGTATCGTCCATTAACTATTTCACTTGGTGAAACCAAGGTGTATTCAACTTACTAGGTAATAACAATCTTAGTGATTAACTTAATAAGTAGCTAGTTACCAAGCAATTGACTCAGTAAAAAAAATAATACGGAAATTGATATTGAAGTTAGGTTTTGCGTTCCGATGATCTTTTGTGACAAGCAAGTAGGCGATCAAGTCTGTGCCGCCAACTTAAGAGTTAGTTACCTTTTGCAGGTATTTCTTGAATCAGTTATATTTCTAGGGAACAGACAATTTACGCAAATGAGAGAATATTTTCACAAACGGCATGATTGAAATGTAAACGGAAATTTAATATTGCGCGACCTTTTTATGAAACATTTTCTATTTTTAGTTAACAAGCTATTCAACAAGTGGGTACAAATCCAAATTTCAACATTTACGTTGAGTGGAATTCGCAACCAATGAACATAACTCGTGACTGCGGAACCGGCCTTTTATTACGGTTTGAATAATACGTACCTAATCATATTATTATTTTCTTCATTACAACATGTGACTTGGAAAATCTGTTTATTAATAGAAATATCAAAACCCTGTGTAGAATGACAAAACCTTAGTGTTGTTTTTAGAATGGTACTATAGGGAGGTAAGTTTAGAGGTCATGTAGTATAGTCGACAGCTCGGACCATGAACCCACGTCTGGTTTAAAGAATACCGTACGTCAAGAAAAACTAATAGAAAGTCCAACCGTTTTAGCCTGTAAATATACCTAAAATTTACCTCTACATTTCGCTGGATTATAATCCCTGTTTTACGCGAAAATCATAATTAGCTATTACCGTGTACTCTGGTAGGTAATTATTCGTTTTAATGTATATTTTACTTTATGGTGTAATAAAACAATTTATTTGCTCATTTTGGAGTGTGTAGGTGGCATTAAGAACTTTAAACGTGCAAATTTATAACATTTATTACAGCGATTTTATTATTTATGAATTTCCAGCGTCAATAATCATCTGGCACAAGAATGTGGCTGAAAAACAACGCATGTTTCCTGATACATTTTTAAGTAAAAATGTGAGAGCACGAGCTTAGTGGTTAACACAACTTAGAAAGTACTAGATTCAATCTCAAAGGCGTACCACTATTTACAATTTACTTCAGAACAAACGCAGAAATGTGACTACCACATAAAATTCACTACAACAGACTATTCCTGCTGGTTCAAGTTACCCATATTTAAAGCGTCATTCACTGTTATTTCATTCCAATATAACTTCTACTTATCAATTTACTATGAACATGTGTACTCACGCCTCGCTGGTCCTTACATTGAACGATTTAATTCACCTACGTTCACCCTACCCGCTCTGATTTCTCTAATATGATCTGGACTTGCGATGAATTTACACATGGGCTACGATGCATATATATTGCTAGATCAACACCTGGTATCATTAAATAATAAATAGTCAAAAGTCAAAAATCATTTATTCATATAGGTAACACAATGTACACATATGAACGTCAAAAAAAAAATATTCATAAATGCTTCTAATTTTACATTTACTGCCAGTTCTCAAATCAATGGCGTAGAATGGAAGAGAAGAACTGGCAATAAACTCTCCGCCACTCTTATTAATCGCCAAGCTTTTTGTTTTACATAACGTTTGTTCTTTGTACTAACGTTTAATACTAAATTATTTATCCATGCTTTTAAATAAGCTGCCCTGTTTCTGTAAATTTTGTAAATAAGCGCGTTTACAGTAACTGTATGTTTTTACGCATTAAAATATGGGAGTTAGAATGTTTTTGATCTTAAGGTTTAAATTTGAACCGGTTCGATGCCGGTATGAAAATCTGAAGCCAGTTGTAGCGTTGACAAACTTAGCTACAGATGTAAAAAATCTACGTGTGTAGTGAACATAAATAAAACGCTCATAATGCTATAAAACTATAAGACCAAACTTAATTTCTACAAAACAGCGTTTATAGAAGATTTACAATAATAGTTCATTGTCTTTAAACGATGCTTATGATGGCAACTGGAAAACTATTTTAGAAGCTAAGTACTAACAGCGCTATATCACTAAAAGTTTTCACATAACCGGCTTATGGTGCTGTGAAAATATTCTCTACATAAAATAGAAGCTCGCGAACACATAATCAATATTCATAAACTACGGCAACTACTGTGTATCTATGCAAAAAATTTGAAATATCTTAAGTTTAAATTTTTCTTAGATTAAAAAGTCGATAAGATAGACCTTTTGATATGAGATTACTTGCATAATCAGGCGTATGTGTTTATGAAAATTTCTAAGCCATGATTAGTATCCCAAAAACTAAACTAATCCATATAATACAAATAAATAAAAAATCCAGCCTCCTCTTACATGTCTAATGGTTTTGAGGCGATTTTCTGGTGAACAGCTTAGAAACTTTACTGAGCTTACCTTTAAATACAGACTTACCTTTGACAGGCGTGTATCCTGACCTTTGTAGTGAGACTTTCACGTTTCAATTTTGTGCTTTTTGGAACTTTTAGTTAACCTATAGATCGTTCCATGTTTTGGACGTGCGATTCTCAACTTTGCACCACTACTATGTGGGACCAGCTGCCCACTGAAGTATTTCCGGACCATTTCGACTTAGGGTCCTTCAAGAAAAGAGCGTACTAATTCTTAAAAGGCCAGCAACGCACTGCGAGCCTTCTGGCTATGTGAGTGTCCATGTGCGGCGGTATCATTTAACATCAGGTGAGGCCTCCTATTTCTTAAAAACGTAACAAAAAAAAAATACAGGCCGTGCATTCGAGCCCCTATTGTGCACCAATTTACTGTCTGCAACAACGGAAGAAAACATCATGAGTAGTCTTAAATCTAAAAATTTCTAAACTATATATTATATATGTACTTGCCTATTTATAAAAACAATAAGTGCAACTCTGGTTGTAACTGGTGTAACTGGTTTAAGGACTGATGAAGATTAGAAATTAAAATAAATATTTTTAAATAAATAAGCGCGACCTTCAGGGAAACACTACGATCCCAACATGCCTGATTCTCATTAATATTCGAAATCATAAATTCCATTTTAATGAATTGCTCTCCTTCCTAATTGTTTTCTGAAGGTCTTGTTCAATTGATTGTTTTTAGTGTTCGAGTTCATAACGAGTATGGCACCATTATACGGATAAACATTAAACAGCCTTGTTTAAAATGGGTGTTACAAAATTCTAATAAGTAAGTATAGTTTCGCTTTCAAAAACTAATAATATTCTAATCGTTGGAATGGAAGTAGAGACTAGAGCATTCGATTCCTGAGATAGTTGGAAAGTTGGGAAGTTGTGGGATTATTCATAAAGCTTTCGAAACTGGACGTAGAGTCACTGGGTACTAATGGAGTTTGATTTGCTACAAACCATTAAATACAATCAAAGTAAGTCGTATAATGTTAAGTATTGTGTCCGCACCCTATTTTCGATGTCAAATGTTAGTTTTAGGTTATACTACTTTTTTCTATTTAAGTGTGGTGGTGCGGCTTTAAATCAATAAATATAATTCACCAACATATGAATGCAACTAATTTTATAAAATAACATTTAAAGTCTTGATTTCCCTCAACAATACAATTTGTTTGTAGCCCCATTAGCCCAGTCTCACCTATCTCGTACAAGCATAAAAACTAGCGCGGACGCAGAGCAGGGAGAAAATAATAAACGGCTTAAATATAAAAGTCTTTCCTCCAGCTTTGATTTGTTCTTTGGAGAAGACCCTTGGACCGTGGGGTTCAAGTGCACAGTTTAAGATTTAAGATAGTAAGATAGTACTGGTGACCAGAGTTGGTGCTGGTGCTAGAAGAATAAGTGTCGCTATAGACCGAGGAAATGCCAGCATTAAAGGTACTGTCTGCCACAAGGACTAACCTTTTTGATTTGTTTTAATTTTTAATTTATATATTTTTTATCATTATTACTATTTAGGTTTATACAATATCTATTTTTTTAAATATGTATTCTTAATACACATTTTAAATAATGTATATCTCTTTGTTAGTTTAAATTTTCTTAATTTTTCCAGTTTTTCCCGAAACCAGTTTCACCAGCGCCTTTCCACTTTATTGTTAACGTTATTCAAATTCTTTATATGTATTCAAGTTAGAATTATCTTCATATCATACTTAAGTTTGAAGAAATGTTTTTCAGAATTTTACTGTTCAATTGGAATCGCAAACAACTCCAAACACCAATTCACGTCGGAAGCGGAGGTGGAAGGAGGTCTTCGAAAGCATCGTGTGAAGAGTCGAGGGAGAAAGTATCTAAAGCGTTAAAGGTGGCTTAAAACAGTACAAGATAAACTTAAATAGTTCACGTCAACGTTTGGATAAAGTTCCTGGGCAGGCTTGTTAGCCTCCATCACAATCATTTAGTAGAGAGAAGACCATTATTAGGTGTTTCATTTGAAGAAAAATAGAAGTTTTTACCCGAAATCTTCATTGTACCATTTTAAAAAAGTGTTTTAATTAAAACATTTTTGGAACTTAAAATGTAATACACAATTTACACTCAAATGTGTCGAATACCTATAGTTTATTATTAAATTTGGGTAAGGAATTACTTTAAAAACTAACGTTAGGAGCTTATCGTAATTCCATTACATTCGGATATTAGAAGAAAATATTTTTCAATTTTGCTCACACACAGATAATATCGTATGTATATTCGCGGAATTTATGTCCCAAAGAGACACGTGAAGTAAATTTTATCTAAGATAGTGCGACGTAAGCCTTCGAATATTTGAATACAGATCATATTTCTTACGAAATGTATTAAGGTATTTGCTGTCGTGTGTACTGTTTTATCGGACCTTTGAAGAGGTAAGTGTTCATAATTATTTTCTACAACGTTTTACATAATCTTACATGATCTTAAATTGAAGTTTTCAATATCTAATTTAAAACCTGTCAGCGCTTTTTAGCGGACTTCCTGCCGGGCACTCTTGTGGAATCAGCTGCCAGTAGAGCCTGGAAAAAAGAGCGTAACATTCCCTGAAAGGTCGGCCACACACCCGCTAGCCTAGGGGTTGCAGGGCGGCCGTTATCACTTTATTTAAAGTGACTCGCTCGTTTGTTTCCTGACCTATAAAATAGCCTAGACACTATAAAACAGAAAACTTAAATCTTTAATTTTCTATTTATGTTTGAAAACAGATGACTGAAAATAATTAACATAAATATACCTGTTTACACCTGGCAACCCTAACGTTGTGGCTGGCTGAAAGCTGGCAAACTTTTTCTATAATTTCTACATGATTCCCTTTAAAATTACGTAAAACTTATTTAAAAAACATAAAAATTTATATTTAATTTATAAGTAAACTTAATTTCATCCAAAAATTCAGTTGCAGAATCAAGCAGTGGGATCTTAGTCCATTAATGATTAAGCCATTGACTAATCCGACGAACAATTTCGTAGCAGAAACTGTTTCAAATACATATTCATATATTCATTATTCAACATCGAAAATAAATATATATAGGGAAAATAAATAATGACCCAGCGCTTTCAAGCATACAAATATTAATTACCCACACTCCTCCAAAGATTTGAGGCTGAGGGAAGATAAAGATCCCACAGAGCAAACTGAAAAGATTCTCCTTTAATGCGGTCGGGACAAACATTCCTTTGTACGCATTCAAACATTACGTTGGATAATTTAATGTAAAAAGGAGATATACTCTATTTTAAAGTCAAATTATCTTAAAAGGAACCTTTGTTATTTGGTTTTCACGAATGATAATGCGTGTAAAATACAGTAATACGCATTATCAGTCGTCATAGACACGAGATATAAGGTCTCACGATAGATATATTTTAAATTTTTAATTATTAATTGGAACCGAAATTCATTGATCTCAGAATGGAATGGTGAGCGATTGTTTATATTAGTTAAAATACGCGTATTTTTGAAGGAGAATCGAATGGATTTTTAAGATCACATAAAATCCCACACACACATTTACACACACCCACATATACACATTTCCACACACCTCAACAAATAAATTATTAGTACATTGTCTTTTTTAATATATAATGTTCTTTGTATATATGGTGTAATTTTTGGCTATATTTTTAAATTAAAAGTTGTAAATATAATCTTTGAAAAACCGCGGATCAATAAACAGTTAAATAAATTAAAAGAAATAAAACCCTCTGTTCAATTGACGTTTGAGCGACAACTATTTGGGATGTTATAAAAATTTTATTCTTCTAAGATTCCTTAAAGTGATTGGATTCTAAGTCATCAATACACATCGCAGGTGTTCATCAATCACGATGTGTCAATGCTGTCGTGTTGTTACAATGTTAAGGAAATTTGCTGACAAAATAAATTAAGACGTAGATTTTGTCTCAGACCTGTTGATATTAAAGCTTGAAATACTGTTGTAAGCGAACCTATTGAATCAAGCGAGCTTTAATACATTAAACAAAAGAGAGAAAAACGTTGCCAACTTAACCCAAGTAACATTAATAGTTTAGACAATAATATATATATATATATATATATATATATATATATATATATATATATATATATAATGGGTATGTTCTTCTAACGAGACGAATAACATAGTAGTGTTAGTTACACTATCGACCAGAAGACCATGCGTTTCAATTCAAATCAAAATCATTCATTTAGGTAACACAATGTACACATATGAACAACAAAAAAAATACATATTAAATGCTTCTAATTCTACATTTACTGCCAGTTCCCAAATCAAGAGCGTAGAACGGAAGAAGAACTGGCAATAAACTCTCCGCCATTCTTTTTAGCGATTAACGCCAAGTTTTTTGTTTTACACAATGTTTGTAAGGAGCTGCAACCATTACACCATGTTTCACTTAAGTAATTAATTGATAATAATAAAAAAATGAAGATATGTCCTCTATCAGCAGGAGGCATGGTGAAATAGGAACACGCACTTACATTCTCGTGGGAACAACACGCAAATATGTACATAGTCGACATAACTACCATCACCGCATACACGAATTCATGTCCGACCAGTCACCACAAGTAGCACCCGTTCACGAGTATGACGCATGGCCAGCCATCGACGGTTTAATCCCGGCAAATTATTATATTGCTCTTACGGTGTATTTCACCAGTGAATCCAGTACGTCTCAGACTCAGGACCAAGGTCAGGCACAGATTACCTATTTGCCTATAAACAAAAATAATAAATATGCAGAAATCTGAGTGCCACTTTTTTATAATTTTAAGAGTGTTTCTAAAGGCTTGAGCTGATAACTGTCGATACAGATAAGTTACAAGACAAATAAAATTACGTTGTTTTTCTTAAAGTTCAATGGAACCATCTCTAAGTTCATGATCGAGATGAAATTTATCTGAAAAGTTTTGATAGAATTGGTCTTAGCTGGAAACCAAGTTGTTATACTTTCATGAACTCAAATATTAAGAAATTAATTATAATTTGTATATGATTTTTCACAAGGGAATTCGTGGTCAATATAGTATTAATTAACAGTTGTTAAACATATCATATTAGAAAACTATCGAATTATCTTTGCACAGAATTAAACAAAGTCGTTTATAAGTTTTATAGCCGCTCCAACATTTAGATATCTTAGGTAAAGATCCTACGCTTTTCTATGATTATTCTAGGAGGAGGTTTACAATTCAATGCGAAGGTTTTCGCTATCGATTCAATGGCTGCAAATGGGACGCTCTTCTATGGAATCAGAGAAAGGATTACACACAATTTCTATTGTACACATAGACATGTGTGGAGGCTTACCGCCCAAAAGGGACCAGTTATCCTATAAGAGGCTAATCCTATTATTTTACACAACTGGGAATTTAATTATTTATTAATAATGTTAAACAATTTTCCCAACAGATTACAGAGTGGACTACATACATACTTCAATTCTAAATTCGAATGTTCACCTTTTGTCAGCTGCACCTTTTGCGATGAATAAATATAGAGAGAACTTACAAAAAGTTTCCAGTTCTCGATAGTGTGGTTATGCTCTATTTACTTCTTTTGTTGATGCCACTTCATTCTTGAAGATTGGCTGCCACTCTCATGAAGCGTGTCCTGTGCCAGATGAGCAGCTCTTCCGCTGTCGCAATTCCCGTTTACTCCCTAACATTAGACAGCCATGATTTTTTCTTTAAACCAACACGCAATTTAAGGATTTACGCCCTGGATTTTACCCATCATAATTAATAGAAGGTGATAGCGGTCATGGCAGCTTTTCGTTGCTGGATCTATTTGCTTAGATAATAATAATAGTGACTACTATAATACTAACTAAATTTCTAACATGTTTTGGTGTCTCTTGAGAAACTCAATTATCGAATTACATAAGCCAGCTTTCACAACGCTTATCTAAAGAAATCTTAATATATGCTTAGTAGGAAAACATTAAATACCGTGCACACTGCAAAGATTTATTTTATTTGGATATTTACATATATTAAATAAGAATATCGAGTAACACAACTCGGTTCTCACAAAAGCGCAAAAGATTTGAAGCAATTTTGTACTAGTTCTATTGAAATGCGACCTCCTTACCAACAAAATAATGTAATATTGAAAATAACTTGAGCTTTTTAACATCGCTTTTCTACCTCTACTATCGCACGTAGATATAAAGTGTTGGAATATAGTTGAGCTGTTTAATATGATTTTTTGGCAATCAGCCAAAACGCTATACACGTTTAAGACGTATTATTTATTTATCTATTGAAATACATACCCTATCATACCAGTAAGTACTACCAATACGATAATGCCGAAAAAAGAAATATAATACTAAAAACATCAGATTCACAATATCGCGAACATAATATAATGGTGTATAACATAGAAGAATCCTTTCTAGACAGTGTCGGGGACAGTATTCAGTGGGCGCAACGTCTTGGCTAATGGGAATTAGTTCTTGCCCTTGATATCGCAAACAACTTTGGTATTCGTCATTAAATTCGGCTAAAATTTTTTTTTATTTTTTATTCTTTTATTGATTTATTTTGACGTGTAACGTGTGCCGACATTTTCCAATTTAAGAAGACATATAATCTATAATATAATATCTACACTTACTTATTAGTTATTATGGTTACGGTATCAAAATATCATTATCAGGAGTACCATATTTATTTTTCTATGTTCAATGTTCAATGGCTAACTGTGACCGAACTGCACATTCCTAACCTTGCAGTCCATATAAGCATTTAATTCATTTACATATAATATAATACTGGTAGCTTGTACACAATCACCTGTTGATTGGTGGTAAAGTATCACAATTTTACTTATTGTGTTCCGCGCCCTCTAACGGCTACTTTTAAGATATAAAGACTATAAAGTTCCATAGGTGTAAATTGAACCTCAACTTACAATAGCGCCATCTAGTGACATATTTGTAAAGCGTTGACAACTTTACATCTCAAATTATTTCGTAGAGACATGATTTCGATCACATTACAAAGATGGTACTTTTATAAAAATGAAATCATATTTGGATTCATCAACACATATACAAATATAAGTCAAGTGCTCTGGAACAAACACCATGAAATAAAGCAGTTCTATCATTGCAAAAATATGCTTGGCGTCAAATCGCCTCAAATATTCCCGCTTAAAATGCTAACTTAATGCGAGATCGGAAATCCTCTTTTGATCTCAACATCAACATACTTATACCTTTAGGCACACATAGGTTTATGTTTCATAGCGAATGGTTCGCTCTAAACGAAGCAGCTAGAGCCGTACAAGGGTTATTAATGACTTTAGTACCTATTAAATTCGTATCTGATAATGCGTCTGTGCTGATGGCGTTAGAAAAAAAGACTAACAACATTCTAATACTGGAGGTTCATCATGCACTGGAGGCAACCCTTACAGGGTTACCCTCTAGTGGATAAAAGAACACAGTGGATCTCTAGGCAATAATGCTGCCGACGAGCTTGCAAAGAGAGGACCCTAAACCGAGTGGCAAAGCGACTTCTAAGCCTCAACAGAATCAATCTCAAAAAAACGATAAGGACATTTACGGACTACTGTCTAAATAAACATCTCTTTGTCCTCAGTGCTACGGACAGTTCCTTGTGCAGAGACTGTATGAGCGCAGAGGAATCATTCACCCACGTAGTTCTGGAATCGCTCTAGGTTCCCTCCGCGAAGCCTGCGAAGTGCCCAGGAAACTTCTGAGCTTCTGAGGAAGAGCTAGACTGGCTTAATCAGCCAGGACTTAACGTTACTTACGTTAACGTAACGATAAGTGCGGAAACTAAGTCCATCCTACCACTACTACATATAAATCGTTACTGTTGTCAGCATAACACCTTGAAATAGGTATTTTACGGTATGCAAACGTTGTCATGAGGTTTACACGAGAATGTAAGTGCGTGCTCCTATTTCACAATGCCTCCTGCTCAGTGGCGTAGCTACCAAGGGGCTAGGCGGGGCAGTGCCCCGGGGCCCTCAAGCTCAGGGGGCCCTCGAATCCTCACCAGAAATCTCGATCATTCTGAACTTTTGGAAATTTCTCCCATTTTCAAAATAAATATGACAGGTTGCAACCCCACTTTAATCAAGACATTGATTTGAGAGAAATTCAAAAGTTATGCCTAGGAAATTCCCCTAAATTCTTTCTGTAGGTTGGCAGTGTTATCAATTTGACAGATAGTGATATGTGCATTTTATTATTCATCGATGTGCGTTTTATTGTGAATTCGAGTTAATATTTTTTTTTTGAGAACGGTTAAAAAATTCATGCTGTATCAGGAGTAAGTAAGCTAATGTCAATAAACTTTTTTGTACTGGTCAATATAGTGGTTCAATTTTATTTGATTTTACCACTCATATTGATGTTCGTTAAAGTCAATAAATCGTGTCAAATCTAAATATTTCGGCTACAGCTCATTGTATAAGTTATAACGCGAATTAGATATCAATTGAAAACAAAGCCGCATCAAGCCTGGGTTTAAACGAAGTCTATACTAATACTTTTGCGAAAACTAAAGCAAGGATTTTTTGAAGTGAAACTTCTTTATCGGGGTTGGAAAAAAATGTTGTGTAACATTTTTTCGTTACGCGTCACATGTTTCGGTTACGCGTCACATTTGACCGTTACGCGCGTCTTTTTCTTGTCCCTACCAGGGTTGATTCAAAGAGCTTCTAAACCATTAATTACAAAAATGTATAATAACGATAACAATGATACTAAAAATTCTATTACAATTTATGAAATTCTGTAATAATCTTAGTGGTAATAAGGTAAAATGAAATAATTGTATTATTTGTAGAAAAACGCTTTTTACCGGATTAAAGTTATGTATTATTATAAATTTACAACTATTTGACATAATTTTAAATTTATCCGACGTTTCGCGTGCTTTACAGCGTGCGTGGTCACGGTGACTGAAGACAAAAGATGTTGAATGTCAAAAAGTATCACAGCTGCAGAGAAAGTTGCATTATCTGTATTTATTTCCCCGGAGTTGGTATCGACTAAAAGATGGAGGGTTTTGGCAAAAATGGCTCACGGTGTCCTCTATTTTCGCGGATTGTTTTTCTTTTTGAGATTTTAATTTGGATATTATTGGATCCCAATGCAATGTATTGCAGACATAAGACATAGACGACACACAAAATCAGCAGTCTGTGAACACATACTAGATAGGCCTAATCACTACATACGCTTTGACCAACCGAAAGTACTTGCGAAAGAGAAAAGATTCTTCCCAAGATTGGTACGCGAAGCCGTTGAAATCAAAAAACACCCCAATTTCAATAGAGAAGACGGCCTAAAATTGTCAAACACCTGGGATCCAATAATATCCAAATTAAAATCTCAAAAAGAAAAACAATCCGCGAAAATAGAGGACACCGTGAGCCATTTTTGCCAAAACCCTCCATCTTTTAGTCGATACCAACTCCGGGGAAATAAATACAGATAATGCAACTTTCTCTGCAGCTGTGATACTTTTTGACATTCAACATCTTTTGTCTTCAGTCACCGTGACCACGCACGCTGTAAAGCACGCGAAACGTCGGATAAATTTAAAATTATGTCAAATAGTTGTAATTTTATAATAATACATAACTTTAATCCGGTAAAAAGCGTTTTTCTTTAAATGTTATGAGTTATGTTAATCAAAGACAATACTATGTATTATTTGTATTCAAGTCTGTGATATTAAAAGCCTTTTGTTAAACTTTATCTAATTTAACTTTATTTAACCAATTTCTGTAAAGTTGCATATAGATAATTTTTCGAAAAATAAGGTCATAAAGAAGTTTCACTTCTAACGTGTGTACACTAGTACACGCACATTTTTTTTTAATATAATTGTTATTTAGTCAGTTGGTAGGCCCGACCTTTATATAATAAACCCTTGAATCTTCTCTATTTCATTTCATTCGCCAAACCTACACCAAGTATTAATTGTAATTTATGTTGTTACTGTTTAATATTTTTATTACCTGATCTGCACAAAAAAGAGCATAAGTAGCTTAGCATTTTTAAAGTATTTGTTTATTTCATATTTTTATTTGATAAAACCTAATCAGTTTACTATAGCAGTGGGGCCCTATTTTTTAATTTGCCCCAGGGCCCTTGGTCACCTAGCTACGCCACTGCAGTCCTGCTAATAAAGGACAAATCTTAGTTTTTAATTTATTCAATTATTATTCATTACAGATGTCATGTGGAACATGGTGTAATGGTTGCAGCTCCTTACAAACGTTGTGTTAAACAAAAAACGATTAAAAAGATTGCCGGAGAGTTTATTGCCAGTTCTTTCCTTCCGTTCTACGCCCTTGATTTGAAAACTGGCAGTAAATGTAAAATTAGAAGCATTTAATGTACCTATATTTCTTTTTTTT
Organism: Pieris napi; assembly: GCF_905475465.1. NCBI lineage: Eukaryota > Metazoa > Arthropoda > Insecta > Lepidoptera > Pieridae > Pieris > Pieris napi. The sequence goes on along the minus strand of NC_062236.1, from coordinate 5,752,409 downwards.
GACGTTCGTAAGTCTACATGAATAAATTATGTTTGATTTTTTTTTTTTATAACTTGAACAATGATGATAACCTATCAATTTGGCCTATATAATAAATCATACATAAAGTACGCAAAGATAAGAAAGTTAAAAGCTACTGATGCCCTAATTTATGCTCTAAAGCTTAAATGGACAGGGCATGTAGACTGTCTGACGATAATGTACATAAGGGTTACCCGTTGGGGTGGGAAACGAAACAGAGGAAGTCCGCTCACGAGATGGGCGGATGACATTACTAAACCGGCTGGCTCGAGATGGATCTCTCAGCTGTTGCAGCAACTCACCCAAGACTGCGATACATGGAGATCCTTGGAAGAGACTTGCGGAAGGGTTCTTGCAAAATAATTAGGAAATAGATAATAAAGTAGAAAAAAAATTGTGTAATTTATTGAAAAAAAATATAAAATAGGATTAAGTTTACTTTGTTCTTTTGCAAGAAATAAAAAGGCTTTTTTTATTTTTTACAATAATATAGCATATGGACTTGATTTTTGAATGATGGGCTTACTAGCACGTAAGCAAAATTTTGATTTGATTTGAGTGTGTATATAATCATGAATTATATCAAGAATTCATTAAATTTGAATCAGGTATATTCCAACTTGGGACAGTCCTAGTTTCATGAAAATCACTTGAGTGATGTTCAGGCGTTTCTGGATGTATAATTGATAGATATGTATTTAAAGTCGGCTTAATTTCATTACTCATTTACATCTCATAAGTAAATATTTTGCCCTTATTCTTAAATAAATTTTTAATTTATTTTCAAGACCACAGACTCAAAATTAACCGCATCGCGAAATTGAAGACGAGGGTGTTAAATAAATAGATCCGTGATAAGTTTTAAAACATTGTAACAGTTTTTAGTTATCATTTCGTCAATAAATATATATTTTTAAAATATTAAACATAAAAAAAACTATGCACAAATTAAAATTAACGCTTTTTTGCTGTTCTCATACCACCCGCTAGAGACAATACCCACGAATAAGACAATTGAGATAATGCGATGTTAACTTACAATTTGTGTCTAATAAACATACCTATAGACATTATAATTCATACTATAACCGATACTGATTCAAATCTGAATAATTACAAGAAGATTCGAAATAAAGTCTGTTAAAAGTAGCTCGCAATTTTGTTATCACGAAAACTACCTATTCATTATGTGTGGCAGCGGCGCGCGTTTCGAGTGTGGAAGTCCTTGAATTTTTATATTTATAAGTATCTAATTAAATATGTAATTAGTACCTGAATTCCCAGTTTCAGTTCTATCCATAGACCTAGTATATACTGGCGTACGCCAAGTCTATGGTTCTATCATCCTTATTTCTTTTCGAATGTACCATACAAAAGCCCCAAATTATAATGATCGTGGTATAATAGTCATGGTATTACATTAAATAAATCCTCCATTCATAGATAGTAGGTATTAATGCGCCATGTTATAAATACTCAACATAATATTATAATTAATAACAGCCATAGATAAAAAATACATTAACAATAAAAAATAGTATGAAAACTATCATAATTTCAGAACTATCACTAGTAGGTACTACCTGAGTAGGTACCTATACAAACTTTATGTTCATTTCACGAAAGTTCAAGTGACAAGTCCCTATAGCCTATAGGGTAATAAATAATAAATACTAAGTCTCTTAATGAATCATTACAATATAAAAACAACAAAATCAATTAAGTCTAAAAAAATCACCGATTCGTCAGTCAACGATTTATCAAATAAATTGATGGTTCGCATCAAACAATATCTTTTCATTCGAATAATCTCCAGCTTTTAGGGGTCTTTTGTGAGGTGAAAAGCTCTCATATAGCGTGTTATCGAATAAGGTGTGAATTTTCACAGGCGGTAAGCCCCACCCACTAAGATGGCGAGCACCCCTCCACCGTCCTAATAACCAGTAGCATTCGAGTATTTCACGACAGTACAACCTCCAACCTGTTTTGTTGTTTACGCGGTAACACCTATTTTGACAGGCAATTATCAGTTCGCGTCAAAACCGCGGCTCATAATGTCACTGTTACGTTTATTGCAAAGAGGTTTCGTACCAAAGATAAAACAATGAACATGTCAGAACGCATATCCAGTTCGTGTGATGGCGGTTATAACAAAAATAAAAGTGTGTGCGAATCAGATAGTGATAGTGAAAATGAAATTGATGTGATTTGTGAAAATAGTGAATCTAGTGTTGATGGTCAATCCGACGGTTTTAGTCATCCAACTGGGGGAAATGTTTATGAAAAATTATTTAATAAAGACTACGTCTTATCTAGTCATGATTTGCATAAAAACTCTTTGCTTACAGACAACAAAAGTAAAACCTTCTTGATAGATAATATTTTAGGTAATTTTAAAAATAAGCCAAATGATAGAGCTGAAAATAATCTAGAAGGTGGCGATGAACACAATGGTAATAGTTAATTATTTATTTCATTTTTCTTAGTTAACATAATGGGTTCTTGAAAGTAGAAGAACTAAACTAACTAACTAGGTAACATTGTTTCGCCGGGAATAGAATCGATCGTAGACTATTTTTTAAATACATTAAGGGTCTGTTTCACAATGTACGGATAAGTTCTACATAAGTTCCAAATTAGCTATTTATTACTTATTGGTAGGCTAAACACTATTGTTGCGTTTTACGACTATCAGATAGCGCTATTGGTCACATAAAGTCTATCATAAGCTATGAGTCCAATGAAGTGTCAAATAGCACAATTTATTTTATATATAATTTATGTGTTGCATAGCTATTTGGTACTTTATCCATACATTGTGAAACAAACCCTAAGTCAGTAACTTATTCTCTTTATAACTTTAAAGTTTTGATTAACATTTCTGAATGAATGTTAAAAAACTCTTTGGATACATAATCATTACAATCAGTCAGTTTAAAAACTATTTTAAAGTAATGTAATTAATTAGTACCAATTTTAAATTATTATTAGTATAGATTATGATCGGCCTGGCAATAGTCATGGCACAGCTAAGAACAACATCAATAGAGGCGGTTCAAATTATAACTTTTAAATTTGTTAGTCTTTACCTAGGTATGTAATAAATTTGAGATTTATCACCTATTCTTAACTACGTTTTGTTTTTTAGTATCATCAACGTCAACTTGTGCAGAACTAGGTGTGCTGAACGGAGCAGAAATTCTAGCTGGCCATGCCTACGCGCACTGGCTGGCGACAAGGCAGACATCATCAAATTTCTATGGTATGTAGATTTTTACGCTTTAAAAAAAATTCAACGAAAAAGTAAGCATGACAGGCGGGGTATTCATTTAACTTATCGTTTTATTGGTGAAATGGTTACTTGTTAAATTAAACTAAACACTTTCTAAATTGATTCTGTTTTTGTTTCAAATGGGTATCTAGTCTGTGAAAAAATTAAATCACTAAAGTCCGCGCCACCACTCATTGCCCACGGGAACCCTGGAACTAAATTTGTCGTTACAGTGAAATATTATTTTATTCGTTTTAAGGTAAAACATTAGAAGCAAATCTTGGAGACTAGTTCGCGAATTTCACATTAATATATATTACGTTGGGGTAAATTAGCCTTCCACCTAGCATTAGCAACATATTACTACGCCGCGCTACTCGCTAGCGCCGCGTTTACCGGCATTCAGTGGTGGCGCAGACTCAAGTACACATCTTTTGTTAAAAAAAATACAGATCAACGATGTAATTATGACAGATAATATTACCTACCAATCTAACGATATCTACTATAATTCCATTTGGTTAACAAGCAATTATTTTTATAAGCATTAAGCTACAGGTCTTGGTATAAATCAGATTCTGGTATAAATCAGTAGCGTTATAACTTATAACCTTCTTAGGTCTGGGTCTCAGATTTATGTACATACCTACTTCATGATCATTTGCCAATTTAATAGGCAAATAGGTGATCAGCCTCCTGTGCCTGATTCACGCCGTCGACTTTTTGGGTCTAAAGCATGCCGGTTTCCTCACGAGGTTCTTCTTCACCGTTCGAGCGATTTTAAATGAGCACATAGAAAGAAAGTCACATTTGCATGCACTTTGGTGCACAGCCGGGGGATCGAACCTACGACCCCAGGGATGAAAGCCATACGTTGAAGGCACTAGGCCAAGACTGCACAATATTTCGGTATACTTGCTGAAAATATTTTAAAAATTCAGTTAGATTTATCGAAACGAAAAATTTACTTTAAGACATTTCTACTGCAAAGACAGAAACAGTTTTAGTTATTTCTGTTATTTAATTAATATTTTTTTAATCATCTTTTCACATCTGGGACTTCATTACAGATAATCTGTATAGATGGAAATGGCAACTTTCATATATTCGAATTGAATAGAATATTTCACATTTTGTGCAGTTTCAATATTGAATTGCTAAATAAATGAAAGAACGTAGGTTTTTCGTTTTACGTTATTATTATACCTAGCTTCATTGTTTTATATGCATTCCGTCAATTGCCACGTCTTTCCAAAATTCCCTTCAGACCTCTTTAGAGTTGCTAGTATCTACTAGATTAGTACATATATACGAGTAGGTATCTATCTCCATTTCTTATTGGGTCTTCCCAATGTTTTAATTTTTAGTAGCGTTCTGTACAGTCTTTCGCCAGCCATTTTAATTACAATATCTTCTCTCCATTTAAGTTTCGACTTTTCCTAACATTTCGGTTTTCTATTGAATTGAATAATCCTCCTTATCCTCCTGGTCCTTTATGAAAAGAGCGTACCAAATCTTAAAAGACCGGCAACGCACTTGCAAGCACTCTGGTAATGTGGGTGTCTATGTCTATCACTTAATATCAGTTGAGCCTCCTACCCGTTTGCTTCTGTTATTAAAAAAAACTACAAAGAAATGTAGGTATAATATCGAATGGAAGGCAACTTGCAGCATTTCAGACTATTCCAGTAGTCAGTCATCAGTCATAGTCATCAGTCACCTGTAAAAATTCAAAGTTATCGAGAAATAATAAATATCTGTTAATCTCTTACGACGGTGCTAAAACGCAGTGTAAGGTCGCGTGATCACGTACCGGTGTGATTGTTCACACGTATTTATCTCCTCTCTCACGCAATCATCCCTCTCATTAATTAATTTTATTATCCGATTTCCCTTACAACAGTTAATCAATTACTGAAGTGAGTGGGAACGAAAACGAGGTAGGTTTAGGGTCTATAGGTAGGTATATTAGGGTCGTAGCAAGTGTCTGTACTCTTTGAGAAGAAGCTGAAAAAATAATAATAAATGTCCGTGTTTTTTAGAATACATAAGTTTATGCAATATTATTTTAAAGTTGTCAAATGTTACAAAAATAGGTACGTATATAAGGTAAATCAAGTAATTTTTTTCCTCTACACATGAATGAAACTCTAAAATTTAGTCGAATCTTGCCAAAAGTATTAATTTGTGCATTTGAATTGATGGCATTAAGTTAATAAATTGGAACAGACAGATATATTATTTACTTCTTTAATATTTTAACTCCGATAATCCGATAGTTTTGCATCGGTTTTATTAAAATTATAATACATGTTCGCCTACTACCCATCGCCCTACTTGAAAAAATTATGAAATAAATATAATTCTAATTAGAATCTTCTACCTAAACGAAGCTTCACGCAACTTTAAAAAGCGGTACATATGTACCGTTTTTTAAAATACCAGTAGGTCTGTAGGTACCATGGAATGCATAACCAAAATCTTTCCTTAATACGTCATACAATACATCGACTGATCTATACTTACCCTTTTGGTTTAGCTTCTGTATTGATGAAAGGATTAGTAGTTTTATCAATACAAGTAAAATCTCAACCTCCCCCTAAAGTAAATATTTATAGTTAAGACCCTAAAATATGAAAAAAGAATCTGTTTAAATGAATAGTAGAATTGTGTACTTAAAAAGCTGTTTTTGTTGGACACGCTGAATCACTTCCTGTCCTCTAGGTGGGCTAGTTTAAATAGAAAATGTTAATAAAAGCATTATGTACTGTCATTTTATGTTTTGGTTACTTTTGTAACACCGGTAATCACATTGCTAAATGATTTCATTTTATTTATTTATTAATATAATATATAAAATAATATAACTCAATGAAAGAGGTATATTAATTTATAGTCCTGATATGTAAATTAAATGTATTGATCGTCTTTTTATACGCACAATACATATTTTAAATTCTTGCAAATAGGATTTAATATGAAAAACGACATGTAAAACCTCTAACTATTTAAGCCAACAGAGCTTACACGGTGCCGTAATTCCAGCGATGCGTCTGAGGATATTCGACGAAATGTCACCAGCCGACGGTCGGTGGTCGCGACTTCGCACCGAGGTGTCGGCAAACAGCTGCTGCAACGATAATTATTAACAAAGCTCTTGTTTGTCCCCCACTTTAACAAGCCCTACGAAGTACGAGCTAAAGAATTTAATGTTACGTGAAATTGTTACAGAATGTGTCAAATTGTTTTATTCTGACATTTTATATTGGATAGTTACACCTTATGAATAACTAGGGAATCAGTGTATGTACGAGGCAAGGCTGTACATTTCTACTAATATATATATCGTAGAAGTTACGCCCCTAAAGTATAGCCATTCTTCTGTATTTTAAATTCATTTAATTGCATGCTGATATACGCCAGTGGGTGTTATAGAGTTAATTTTCTAATGCTCTATCATTTAAGGTCCAGTACAGTGTATGTAAAACGTAACCATATAAAACGGAACGTGTCGTGGAATCGTTTTATTTGCTATATACCTGGTTGTAGAATTATAGGAAGAATTACTTAAACAAAATGTCATGATTAGCTTACTAGTGTGCTACAGTTAAAATGTTTGTTATTGATTTCTGAATAAATACTTATAAGTCCCAAAATGTATCCCCAGTATCAATTTTGTGACTACCATTTCACTTGAAATTTAGATCAGTAGGTATGTTATAGATACGAGAAATGTTCCTGTAATTTGTGAACTACATACGCAAATAGTTATCAGTCTGTTAGCGAGGCCATCACACACCATACACTCGACACAAAGCCGTGTTGACACACGAGATGTCAAACTGCGCAGGCGCAGAGCAAACAAACTGATTGTGTTTATAGCCACTTAACGAGAAGCTGCGACAATTCCGATTAGTGTTCGAAAAAATTGTCCCGTGTTTGTCTTAAGTGAGAGCAGCTACTTTGTAAATGAGGACGTATTTTATTTAATCTGTATACAACATTTATTGAATCATATTTTATATTATTTACAGAAAAGACTATGTCAATTTACTATTAATTATGGTTGCTAGATGATAAAACATTTAATTATTCGTTTGAAGCCCCGTTACTCCTCCACTTGAGTGGACATATCTCTTCATCGAACCTAGGACTTCCGGTTTAAATACGTTATGTGAGATATCCACTATTAGTCACTGAAGCATACACTATTGAAAAAGAAAAGACCTTCTATGATATTTTCCAACTTATCGTTGTAACCATATTCCAAATGTATTAAATATTATTAATTATGCCGCACACTTAACCATACCTATTAGTTGCGGCGGGCGGAGATAGCATAAATTGAAAATTGTGAAGTGCCTTGGAGGAGACTTTTACCCGTACCCATATAAATAAAAATACAATATTTAATTTTATTAGTTACCGTTAATATCTTGTGTTGTACATGTGTTTGTATTTTTAAATGATTAATATTACTTGCGGCTAACCGTGCCTGTATGACCAGTCCACCATTTAATATATTATGTGAACGTGATACATTCTCATCACATTTACCGGTAACTATACCATAATCATATTATATCGATAATTTGTTGTTCACAGATGACAAAGGCAATCGAAGATCGCGTCGATCGGGACCCGAAAGAAAGCCGCGTCAAGCATACAGTGCAAAACAATTGGAAAGACTGGAAGCTGAGTTTAAACTGGACAAGTATTTAAGTGTATCAAAACGTATGGAACTGTCAAAGGCCCTAGATCTAACAGAGGTACAAATAAAAACGTGGTTTCAAAATCGTAGAACTAAGTGGAAAAAGCAATTAACATCTCGCTTGAAGATCGCGCAACGGCAGGGCTTGTTTCCGGGACATATCTTGGGACACACTCCACAAACATACTCCCTTTTGAGTCCTTACGTCTACCAACCACTAAGTTGTGTGTTCACACCTGTAACGCTACCATCTTCGCCTCCATAAACTATTTGTATATCATTTATATAATTGTATCAAGCAAAGGTGATATGACATTGTAATAGTATCGAATAAAATAAGTAGGTAATGTGGAAAAAAGTACCAATTGTACTTTCGGACGGACATCTGCGCTTACAAATCACTTCGATGACGTCATAACCTCACACGCACTAATGAAGTTATTCTGACTGCTAAGGATATATAGTGCATAGTGCCTCTCAGCCATAGCCACTGGAGTCTTCGAGCGGGCTACTCGGTGGTTAGATTGGTCGAGGATGGAGGAATAGTTCACCATCCTTCCATGAAACAATATTTGAAATCACTACTGGCACCAATGGTACTATAGACTAATCTAGACTTTTGTTAACATTATATTTATGTTTAGAGATGGGGCTAAAAATTGAGTTACTTTTAATCGTAGCGATTATCTTTTACTAAAGGTTATTTTATATTTCGACGTAGTTCACGTTTCAGGTTTATACACCTAGTATATCTTTTTTCTAACAAATAGTACAAAGGCGACCACTGCGTTATCATCTTCAAATTTATAGCCCCTACATTGTTTCTTGAACCGCTGAAGAAACCACTATGATGTAGGATGTTCCATCAATTTGAAGCCAGCGTCTTGAATAGCAGCCACCGCAACTGGACTTGTGCGCGGGGCGTTACCTTAAGGCCGATTTACATTATCTTAGTGATTAGGAGAGTGCTTTAGGATGGTACTTTAGTTGAAACATGTAAACGCTACTTGCTTTAGTAAACGCTACGCTAAAGAACTTGCCTTTCAAGTTGTACTAAAGCACTCTACTAAGATAATGTAAATCGGCCTTTAGTGAAACGAAAGAACTTTAGCGAGTTTGCTACGCGCGCACTCGATTATTTAGTCTTTTGTTTGACACTTAGGTACTCTTCAAAAATCTACACCAAACACAATATAATAACAATAAGATATAGGTGTATATATACATGTTTCATCTACTGGTGCCTCTTCATTAATACTGACCATCAGTCTCGCGAAGCATGTCAAGTCTTGTGCTTGATGCGACGAGCCCTCTGCAGTCCTAATGCTCAACCTCTCCCTAATATAAGCTATAATTTTTTCCCTCTACCAACGGTCTTTAATCTGGATCTTACCCACCACCATGAGTTGATGCTGCTAGCGGCGCAATACGCAACTTTTCGTTGAAAAGTTTAACGAAATTTTAAAACCGAATAAGTTAGGATTTATGTACAGTAGTACTAAGTTTATTTATTAATATGAAAATAATGTATTTTCGTATAATATAGCTCTTCCTATTGTACAAACATTTTAAAACTATGCCATATTAAAATTTAGAAATAAGCGTATAATATAATTAGGTAATGTTTATAGAAATAATAATTGATGTAGAATGTACATATGATAAGTATAGATAATAAATATAATATACTGAAACGTTTTTGTTTTTTTATGTCCAACCTTTAAATACATTAATTACTCATTAGTTACTTCAATCAGATAGTAGAAATCAACCGAAACGCAAAGAAACTATAAAGTTTAACTGATTAAATAATATATTATTTAAATTTTATTCATAAACAATAAATCAGTCTAATTTCGCCGTTCTTATCTTTCCCTTTTCATCACAACGTAAATAGAATTCGAAAGAACGAGACGACTTATTTAGTTCTGAATAATTATTATCTAAGTACATATGTATACAGGGTGGCCAAAAAGTCGTGGATCAAACGCAAATAGGGGATAGATGAGGTTATCAGCTGCAAAAAATTGTTCTACGGAAGGTCTCTTAGCTCAACCCCTGCAGAGTTATAATTTATTTTGCGTTTTTATAAGAAAATTGACTTTTTTTACTAATTCTTATTAAAATTCGAAAAAATCTACACCTGTATATTTTTCATAATATCCACTAGGTTGGTACTGATGAGTTCTACACTCTCAATGTCAAAACTCAATTAAGGTTATAAAGAACTGATTGTATTCAATCAGTAGTATTTTGCCTCTTTCGTCGAATTGTATTCACACTGTGATGAAAAGCTATAGATCAGTGCTTTTGTGAAAAAGGTGCAATTCACGGAATCGCTTTTTATGAACAAGGGGGTTAATTATTATCTTACCGTCTAATATATTGTGATAGAACCGACCCTGATTAGGTAAGATGCATGATTTGTCTCAGTTAAGAGAATACTTTTGTAAAAAGATTCATATATGTATTAATCGTAAAACGCTTAGCTAATTTAAGTATAGAGATTTACAGAAGACTAGCTTATTTGTAATACCTAGGAGTTGCAGCAATAATGATTTAGATTATTTTTAGCTATTTTAAAATCATTCATATCAAATTTATATGGACATTATAGACAAAGAGAGATCTTTAAAAAAATATCAGAATATAAAAGTACCAGTATCTAGAAATAATAATGTAATTTATTGATTACACATATCTTTCGGATAAATATTATTGCAGTCGGCATCACCAAGACCTAGGGTAGCTGCGCGCAATGCTCCCAAAGTCACGCCACGGGTCCAAGCAATCCCAGCACTGGAATTCACAACATGATATGTATTATAAATAATAATAAAAAAAAACTTAAATCTTGACAGAAATAGATCTAACGTTAGTCCCCACGTTAGACCCTGATGGGTAGCTGGATTAAAAATTTTCCGTGGTATTTTTTTAAGGAAGAAATATTTTATGAGTTTTTAATTGGATAAAATATTTAATTTTTACTATTAAGCTTCCTTAATCAGAAAGATCTATAGGAATACATAATTATTTTTAGAATCCAATCTATTGATTTGAGAAAAGTAAATGTAAATTTAGAAGTATTATTTTTTTTTAACTGACGTTTATAAGTATACACTAACTAAGTTATCTAGATTGAATAAATGATATTTTGATTTTGAACAATATCTCTACTAAATGGCTTACGTAAGTAACCATCGTGTCTATGGTAAAATTCAACATGACGACTTGGCGCTTTGATTCTCATATTTTGGATTTCACAAACTATAGTCAAACTTATAGTTAAGTCTCGACTCTAAATCATAAGATTAATGCACGATTTTGAGTCGGTAAGTCGATTCGTTAGAGTCCAAAACGCCATAACCAAAAAAATTCAGTCGAACGAAACTCACTGAATCAAAGGTAGCCAATATCTTTCCTTATCTCGCAGAGTCCTCATATGTTTATTCCCCAAACACAGTGTCCTGTAAAGGCATATATTTGGTTGCGGTTTCAATGCCATAAGAGCGTACCGTGAAATACTATTTAATGATTTCAATTGTCGCGGTTGTGTTTCACGTTTGAAGCGAAATACATCATCTACGTTGATATTATCTGTGTTGTCCACCATTTGCATCACTTGGGGTTGTTGCTCGGTCTGAAAACGTAAAGAGTATAAAATCTGTAACACTATATTGCCGATATGGCGTAATATAACGCAATTCTGATATTTATTTGCAATAAATAGGATTTATTGAACTAATATACATACATTGTATCAGATTTTCGTGTCGATTTACGAAACACGAAAGAATACTTATATATTCAATCGTTTAAGACACCATTCCTAGTTATTTCCGATGCCTTAATAACTAAAGCTAAACTAAAAAGACTATCTACCTATTTAAAATTATTATTCCCCCCTCAGCTCAGTAATGGGCGAAAAAAACTTTTTAGTGTTGCTAGGCTGATCCAATTTTGCGCATTTTAATTCTCATAACATTTACCAATATAGCACTAAATCTGTCGACCCCAATGAGGGGTAACAGTCTTATTGCTTCTTAGCACTTACCATAGTAATACACATGAGAACTTGCAAGACAAACATGCCGAACGAAAGAAATGCAATGCCTGTAAGTGATATTTCGAATAAGTCTGCGACGGTCAGACTATGGGACTCCTTCTCTACGTGATGATCATCTGGCTCGTGTTCAGCGTGGTACATTGGTGGTGGCGGGGGAGGCATGGAATACTCGTAACCACCAGCTGGAATAATTGTTAGTACATCATTACCAAGGGTGGTCGTGGAAGTGACGACTCAGTCCTGGGGCCTGAACAAGGTCTTGCGTTGTGTTACTTACTTCTAACTTGTGTTAAAGTGCACTAGTTTTTAATTAGTATTGTTAAATATGTGATATTTATAGATTACTAGCGGACCCGGCAGCTGTTGTGTTGTACTACGTTATAAATACAAAAATTCCAAACTAAAAAAAGCAAAAAATCATCTAATCTAAACCATTGTCGAATCCACTTGAACACAAAAAAATTCATAAAAATCGATCCATTATTATTGCCATTTGAATTGGGCAATATTGCCGAGGTAGAAAGAATTACTGAGAAATTTAGGTGTTGTTCATTGTACTTTACTTAACAAGAGGTTTACCTATAACAAACAATTTACCTAACAATTAAAGGAACAATTTCTGTATACATATTTAGTAAGATATAACTCTCATTGGACAAAGTGAGATTCGACTTACCGTGTTTAGATAAGTCATGTGTCACATCCGGGTCACCGAAAATTGTTTCGCCCGACTCCATCACTTCATTACCATCTCTAGGGTTGGCCTGCACTAATTGAGGATTGACCGGTATTGAACCGTTTATATTTGGATTAACAGTCATATTGTAATGGCGGTATATATCGTTCATAGCTGATACCCTGTGGTGACAACATTACGATCAGATTAAAGCGTTATAAGGCAAGTAACTATATTACGCACCTCGTACTTGTCATAGAAGGCTGATCAACTACCTGCCTATTAAAAAACTAGGGCAACTCTCGCTTTTTTCTTTCTTGATGTATCATCACCCGGAAAAAATTTCACGATATCTAATACGAATCGAGCAAGAATTGCGTTTTGTAGGTTTTTCCTATACAAGTCTTGTTACATATTGATATTTACGATTTAACGAGCTCGAAACAGTTTTTATTATAGATTAGGGGTGAATAGGTGATACCGCCGGCCATGGACTCTCTCAATGGCAGAGGGCGTTATTGCCATTTTAAGAATTGGTACGCTCTTCTTGATACTTCAAGAAAAGAGCGTACCCTAAGTCGTATTGGTTCGGAAATACGTCTGGGTAGTTGGTTCCACACAGTGGTGGTGCGCGGAGAAAAATTCCTTAAATAACGCTCAGTTTTAAGACGGACGTCAAGGTGATACGGGTGGAATTTCGCATTCTGCCGATGAAACTCAGCGGCAGGTATATATCCGAACAACTTCTCTTCTCTTCCCTGGTAAATGCTGTAGAAGATGCAGAGAGGCACATCTTTACGCAAGGGATCAAGCCGCTCGAAAAGTGACTGGTGTTTGACGATTCGAACCGCTCTTCGTTGAATATGGTATGGTCAAGGTCTATGGTAGGACTAAGGGCGCCCGCCTAGAGGTGAGCACAGTAAACCGAATTTGCGCTTTATACAGTTGCAAGCAATGGTCCGGAGTGAAGTAGCGCTGAGACCATTTAAGTGAAACAAAAAATTACTGCCTCGCTCAATCTTAGGTACCTATAAACTTGAAAACGCTATTTTAGTTTGTTACTTACTTAGCTAGCCACTCTTGATAATTTGCTGAGCCCACGTCGTATAAATTTTGAGAACGAGGATAACCACTTTTGCTTTGGCCGATATCAAATGGCATCCCGAGACGCCTTTGCAAGGAATTTTTGCCTACCTCTTCCAGAATTTGTTCAGCAATATAATTTCTACACTGATATTCATTCATCATTTTTCTGTAATTAAATGTTTTATAAAGTTACTAGCTGACCCGGCAAACATAGTTTTGCCATGTACATTATTTCTAGGAATTTTTTTTTAGTTCAATAAAAATAACTAGATATCTACTACAATAAAAAGTAGTAGGTTGGTCGTAGAGGGACGAAAATTAAGGGTTGTATGAATTTTTGTATGCTGTATAATAAACATTTTGTCTAAAAAATAAAAATATAAGTAGACAATAGACATTTAGGGGGATCGAAAATAGTTGATGTCCGATTCGCAGACCTAACCGATGTGCACACAAAATTTCACGAATATCGGTCCAGCTTTTTCGGAGGAGTATAATAACAAACACCGTGACACGAGAACTTTATATATTTGATTAGTGTTTAGTTGGAGCGACCATACATACTACCGAAAATAAACATGACCAATTAATCGAATCTTTTCATACACTATTGAAAACAATATTCTAAAAGCCTACAATATCACAGACCTCACCTAAGTTCCATCAGATATACCTAGTTCTATTTTTAAATATGTCGTTTATTATGCACACTATACTGGCGAATCTAAAAAATAATATAGAAATTTTACCTAAAAATAAAATTTGTATTATGTTTCCTAAGACGTCCGAGGTCCATTATGAGAGTACATCGTTTCCTTTTCCGCCCAAATCGCTAGTATCCGACCTTTTCCCACCACGTGACACCGCCGCCAGCGCCCAGCGTTTGAAACTGGAACTAACTTTTTATCGCGCTAAAGCAAGCCACCAGAGTTCTTGTTCATTGTTTGTCTCATAATAGGAGAACCAGGAAGAGCTTGTTTGGACCTCGGACGTCTTAGGAAACATAATACAAATTTTATTTTTAGGTAAAATTTCTATATTATGTGTTCCGTTTGACGTCCGAGGTCCATTATGAGAGACGTGTTTGTTATCTCCTGGTGGCTTGTAAAGTTATATATTAATAACTAAAAAACGCAACAATGTGATTTGAATTATTTATATCCGATAGAATCATGATGAAATAAACAATACAAGCTAATTAAAGCCTAAGCTTTAGCATCATTTAATAAACATAATAACAAAAAATTTATTGTTTATAATGAAGTAGAATACTTGGCTAATCATTAAGCGGCCGAAAGTACTGAGAAAGAGACTTCTGATTGAGTCTCAGCATTCTGACTATTATTATCTAGATTTCGACAATAATATATCTTTAATGTACTTTCATGACGCCAATTTGCCTAACCAAGAATATCATTTATGTTTCTAAACCAATTTAGCGAAGCAACAGCTGATCAAGTACCCCCGAGATGCTTCGATACCTGATTCCAAAAGGGGTTTCTTGACCCAGCCCCCAAAAATTGTGGGCGTAGCTGGTCTTACAGGATATCTGGTTGTAATAAACAAATTTGTCAAGGAGCCTCATATATTATTAGAGACAGTTATGAGTGTCCTAAGCCAAAATAAGGGATTTAGATGCTTCTCCGGGCACGATAAAAACGTCCAACTTGACTGTCTATACGTTCCTGTATCTGTTTTAAAACCGAAACCCGGATGCAAAGTGATGGAATCACCGTTATCAATGAAATGCTGAGGCTCGAAAAAGCAAGAGAGTCAAATCATGAACTCTATGCCCAGAAGCCAATAAAATTATTGTGGCTGTGTGTTTCGAGCTATGAAATAAATTTTGCTCATCTAGTTTTAGGCTTTTCAAATAATTTATAACTTTCCCCGCTTCCCATACTGGCAATTACTGCGCGATTGGTCCAGCTATAGATAGGATGGAGCTAGCGCTTTAAGGATATGTTTTACTAATTTATTAGATAAAATTTTAACATCGCTTAGAGCCTCACAAATTGATGCTATGTCAGATTTGTGAACTAAAATAGATATAGATCTATTTAGATAATAGATTTAGATATATAGATATCTATGCCAGATGATCCTTTATAAATAGGTTTGTTAAGAATCTAGCTACATCAGGAGGAGCCGGGAATCGACAGTTTATATTACTATGCTGACACCAATTTACCCATTTATACCAAATAGGGGCATATATTTTCCTTGTTGAAGCTCTCAAACACGACGAAATAAGTTGTTTTTCGTCTCGTGTTTTGTAGCCAAAATCAGCCACGCTTCCAACTGTAATTTCTGCCCTTGAGGAGGAGGTTGACCCGTTACGGTATTTATCAGGGTTTTGTTTAGATTCCGTATTGGTAGCGAGGGTGCAAGTGCTCGGCCTTTCAAATCCGGGCGCCAAAAAGGCTTCCTCCACCTGGGTGCTATTATTATGAACTTCCCTTGGGATAAGTTGAGATGGTGCAGCACTCGAGGTAGAGGCACTGGCGGTGGAAATATCCACGCTAGATCGTATCGCCAGCATTTACTGAAGGCGTGGTGAAGCAAGTGTTGGAGTCTAATAAGTCTAGCGACACATAACTTGCCACGACAAGAGCCTCTCGTGACGCGAAAAGATCTATTTCGGGGGTTCCCCATCGTCTGAATATGTCCGTGGTTGCCTCTTTCAAGAGATGCCATTCGGTGCCCCTGCGATTGCGCGAGAGGTAATCGGCTTCCACGTTGTACATTCCCGGCAAGGAAGTGAGGGATAAGTACAATATTCAAACTGTCCGTCAGTGCCAGAAGATCTTTTGTCAATTTTAACAGCATTTGGGACCTTGTTCCTCCTTCGTTTTTTATGTACGATACAACAGTTTTGCTGTCGCTTTGCAGGATTACCATCGAGTTCTTTAGGACTTCGGATGTCAAAGAGATTGCTGCTACCACAGCGTGCATCTCCTTTAAATTGCAATGCCACTCAATCTGACTTTGAGTCCAGGAACCATTCAGGGGTTTGTTGTTGATTAGCGCTCCCCATTGTAGATCCGAGGCATCGGTGACAATGTAATTCACATGCCTTGTTTTGAAGTGAATCGGTGTTTTGTGACTGAGGTTGTGCAAACACCATACCACGTCCTGATTCACCTCTGCAAGAGAACTCGGGCAAAGAGGAGCTCTCCTAAATGCATTGCTGTGTCGCTGCAGCGTTCGGCAACGCAACCTTCCCCGGTGGGTGATGAAGGTCGCAAAATTGAGATACCCTAAGAGGCGTTGGGCCTGCTTGAGGGTCCAATTTGCCGGCTGACAAGCGTGTTATCAGGCACTGACGAATTTTGATAACTTTTTACGGGTAAGGACTTTGCATTTGATAGTGTGTCCCACGTGATACCCAGAAAATCGATCGACCTCGTTGGAGAGCATATCGACTTCTCTCGATTTATGGTCCAGCCCAGGTTCTTCAAAAAGGTCATGGCTACGAGAACCTGGGAGTTAAGAATTGTTCTGTCCTGGTGGACCAGTAAGTAATCGTTCAAGAAAACGATCACTCTTAAGCCCTGACGGCGTTATATCTCGGCTGTCTAATTTGTCACCGAAGCAAACATTTTCGGAGCTATGGCCAACCCAATAGGTAGACAAGTCATTTGAAGGAGCCTTCCCTCGTAACTGATACGCAGAAAGCAACGATGTTCGAGGGAAATCGGTACATGATAGTAGGATTGCCTGTGATCCAGCTTCACCATCCAATCGCCTTTTTGTAGGAAATTTGGCATTTGGTGGTGATGAAACAGATGAAAAGGTTCTGGTTTCATGAACCGATTTAAAGATTTTAGGCTGAAAATGACTCGATTTTTCCGTTCTTCGTTATTATGAAATATGAACGATATGATATGATAGATATGAACGACGGAGTCAGCGGTGCTGGCTCCAGTATATGGTCTCGAATCATGGTATGTATTTCCAAGGAAATCGAAGTTGAAACAGGTGTTTGCAACTTTTTTAGGATTTAGGACAGTACTACTAGCGGTTTTCGATTGAAAGTTATTCGAGCGGAGGTTATTAATTTTAGAATGGAAAAAGGAGGTTTTAATTTCACCCAATTTTTGTGATAGTTCCTTAAACATCCGCCCGAAAAGCCCATCGAGTCACTTATGTTGGTATTTATTTGGATTGTTATATTTGCGTCCCCCCTTTTGATGTGAAACATCTATAACCGCACGTAAAACCGATTTCTGGTGTGGCGACAAATGCCGTGGCGATGCCACGCTATATGATGGTATATATACAGTCTATATGCAGTAGTGTGGACGGTGTATTTCGAAGTCACTGATTAAACGAATTAAGTAGTCACGTTTTGAAATAAATTCGTAAATTTTTGTATTTAAATGAAAATAAATGTTTATTCAATAAATAGTCATCGTTATTTTAACAAAATAATGTCGATGTTTCACATCTGCCAGGCGTCCCGTGACGGCTCACATTTTTTATTTTCGTGATCATCGAAGTTGTGACTCTGTTGTCCTTGTTTTGAGTTGTATCGGTTACCAAGAAAGGGCTTTTGACTAACCTGAGACGTTGAAGCTACAGGCGATTAAAAACGTATGCGTGATTTAACGCGTATTGTTTTAGATTGGTACCCACTTTTTACACATTGGTCAATTTTGACAATACTACCAACATTTTGTAAATATTTAGATAATTTTTCAGGATTAAACATGTACTCCGAAGAGGGGTGGGAATTTTATCTAAATCTTCTATAACATGTTTTTAAAGTTTGACCAAAACATTCTTGCAATTTATTATGTATAGAATTTAAATTAAGAACCGCGTTCGACTGAAGACCACTAAAACGCTACGTAACGCTTTATTGATAAACTCATTTTTAAATCGGTAAAAGCAGGAAAAGCAACGTATTTCTTTTGTATATCAATATAACGTACACAGTTCAAATCAGAAATGTAAAAACCTCTGCATTGAAATTAATATTATAATTTATAACTCGGAGGTTCTTGAACCGACACGTCTAAATGAGCTATATCATTAACTACAGCCGCATGGTTCAAAAAAGGGTCGTGTAGGTTTGCATTATTAGATTCGGTCACTTTATGTAACATGCTAGACGACGCAGCATAATTGTAAAAAAGTATTATTAAGGTGACTCACCAATTACTGCGACAATTGCTCAAACCTGAGAATAATCACGTGAATTACTGCTGTGGCGGCGGTTCTTCATCCTCTTCACTCGTACTCGAACTTTGCGAAGAACTCGGCTTGTCAGAACTTGCAGAGACAATATCTCCCGTGATATGAGACGGCCTTGTAAAGCGCGGGTGAGGCACGTTTGACCGCGTAGCCAACACATTTACACCGATTTTAGCACTTTCATTAGCCATTTTATATTTTTAACGTGAAAACCGTAACGTGAAACCATTTTACGAAATAATTATTTCCACTTTGAAAATAAATTTTAGGTCGATATAACTTTGAATATACTGATTCGTTTTTAAGTGTGCACTAGCGACTGTGCAAGACGAAAAACGACGCAACAATGAACAAGAACTCTGGTGGCTTGCTTTAGCGCGATAAAAAGTTAGTTCCAGTTTCAAACGCTGGGCGCTGGCGGCGGTGTCACGTGGTGGGAAAAGGTCGGATACTAGCGATTTGGGCGGAAAAGGAAACGATGTACTCTCATAATGGACCTCGGACGTCAAACGGAACACATAATAATGTAATAAATAAAAGAACCTTAATGCTAGTCAATTTCATTAGATAACTAAACTGAAATTGATGCTCTACGAGTACAGTTTTTGTTTATGACTAATATTAACTTTTTATAGTTGGCTTAAAGGTCTCGTTACCAGGCCATAAAATTAAAAATATAAAAAAACTTTTTATAGTAATCGAAACATTTACCTGTGAAAATTGAGAGTCGATAAAGCCGCATCGATTGACCCATTAGTAGAAGGCGTATTACTTCGTTCTCTCGACTTTTGTGACGTATCATCATTCGCCAGAAAAAATGTCGGCATCAAATCAGTACGAAGAATATCATTCACATTCAGTTCACTATAAAACATGTCTGATGACAAACTGTAGTGAACCTTTCCTAAAATAATAATAAGCACAGTAAAATACATTTCTATTGTAAGGCTTGGGCGCTGCAACGTTTCTAAGAAGCAAATGGTACTTTAGCATAGTATTTTTCTTCTCATTATGCGAGTTATAGAGCAGAAAATTCTTTGCCGTGGAGATTTTATCACGTTTAAAACTGTTGTCATAATAACAAGGTAGCTACGGGTTGGTGGGCACAGAACAACCGCTTGACATCGAAGTCTAGATTTTTCTTAGTTAGGTACCTACCCGACTTATAACAATTTATTAGTTTACTAGGAATAAAGAAAAAATATTGTCCTCAACATTGCATTAATAAGGTTAGGTAGTTAAATTAAATTTTACTACAGTAATTTAACTGTTATACTCCCACACATCACTATTAGATATACAATTAAACACTACGCTTTTCCTTCCATTGTCAGAGTCAGCAACATCTCCCAGACTTAGAAGTATCTCTCTAATACCTATGTGCCCTCGACTTTGCTTAATTTCACACGTATAATTATTTGCTTCTTGTAATACATAATAAGCAAGTGCGTGATCAACTTAACGCTGCAAGTCTTGGATTTACGACATTCTACAAAATTCACCTTTCCGGGACCTGTTTAGCTAATTGCAGTTTATATTCCAGGTACCTTTCAATTTCAATTTTGTTTGTCAAAGACTCGTAACAATGTACCTATTGAAAAATATTTTTTTATTTACTTAATATACCCAACCTAAACCACGGCGAAAAATACGATCTTGTTTTAATACGATAATAAATTTAATAGCGGGTATATTTGTAAAATTGCGCTGATAGCTGTTTAAACACCCCTGGTTCCTTAAGTGCCCCGTCGAGCTGGTAAAAGGATCTATTGTAATACACAATATTACAAATGTTTGGGTGTCAGCAGCGTGACATTTGACGTGGGAACAAACCCTGCTGCACTCCATTTCAAAAACCCTCTTCTCCAATATTTCTTACCATTATATATCAAATTACTTGCGTGCTCACTTTTTAATAACACTTATAGATTCATAATGTGTCTTAAGCGTGACATTTTTCTATATTAATAATTAATATAAATAGAAAATAGTTTAACGTTTTTACTTATTACTTACTATCATTATTATCATTCATGGTAACTCGAGATTACGTGGGTTATTGAATTTAATTATCTAGTATTTAAAGTTCCGTAATCCACAAATGGAGTAGCTAAAACAGAGCAGCAACTCTTCTGCATGTTTAGGTAGGTACTTTATAGGTAAGTAAAGGCCTGTACCCAACCCAAAAACAGTGTTGCTACCAATCTTTGGTCGTGCCCTTCAGGATTACTGTATAAATTCGCTTAATGAAGGTAATCCTTCTTTGTCATGACTCATATATATAATACTAATATAAATATATAACCTTAGGATTGAGCGCACCTAACCACGAAGTTAACTCACATTCCAATTACATATATGTAAAGACATCACACTAATACATTTACTATAGGTAAAAAAACGTAGTTTCTCGGAATGGGTAAAAATGCGCTGAGCAGTGACATTATTCAATTAGTACTAAGACATTTTCTCTATGAAGCAAAGCAAGTGAAAGGTACCATGTTTTAAACGTTTAAAAAATTTCGTATGGGTTTGTGTCCATATCAATCCATTTTAACTATGAATGTTGTTTCTCTAATTAAAAAATAAGGTAAATGAAGCTAGAAGTGTGAGCTCAGAGTATCAGGGCCCTAATATATTACACTGTCGAAACGAAATATGTCCTTTGTTTTGACAATTAACATTTTAACAAAAAAATTAAACAATGTTTTAAAAAAATAAAAGATTCTACTATACCACATTTATTGTTTCAAAATAGTTACTTCAAAAACGTATATAAACATGATTTTGACTACATTATATGATAGATATACACTAAAGTACTATAAAATAATAAAATACAATGGATTTAACATACTTCTACTCATATTATTTATACTCATATTGAAACCTATTACATTTTGGGAGTTAATTTCAAGAATTTATTCAGAATATTTTTAATTTATTACTACTACTAATTCTGTCAAACCTTATTTCAAAATCAAGTTATTATTAAATTTTATTAATTAAATATCTATAAAAAGTATTTTACAAGTTTGAAAGAGATTTTTAAACACATACAAGAAGTTGAACATTTTTTTCAAACATTCCAGCCTTACATTGTTTTGCTACCATTTGCATACAATCGGCTTTCAAATGATTCATTATGATACACTTCTCTCTCTAGCCATATTTCATAATTTTCCTTAAACTCTTCATCAAGCTCAATATTTATATCAAGCACGTCATTTATATTTGTGTCAACAGGTGCCCATTCAGCATCTATATACTTTCTTACACTAGTTATAGGTCCAGTTATGTAACGCCTCCTATTGAAATTCTCAACACAAGCCCTGAGGGTACATTCTTCGTCCTGAAAGTCCCATGGCCGAGCATCTACGTCATTCCCATACGCCCAATCGTCATTGAGTCTATGTCGCACCTTAGAATATATAGCACTTATTGTTTTCATGTTCGTTTTTCTCCACTGCCTTCCCAAATATTTTGTTTGCATTTTTAAAAGCTTTAAAACATAGAACTGCATCAGTGCATGCCTTACTTTGAGAGTGCGTTTTAAAATTGGAGCACTTTTAAACACAACTAGCATCATTATCCTTGCATTTTTCCATTTAGTCAATTTATTCAATATTCTTAAAAGATTTATACATGAAAAAACATTTCTCCAGGAGTAAGGGACAGATGTTTCACCAATGTCTAAACACTCTTTAGTAAGTTCTGGTTGTTCCCCAATAACACAAGCAGGGAAGTCAAATATAGGTATGGAATTTTTTGCCCCAACATAGGATAAAATGTTCTGATTAAAAAATTTTAGAACAAGGGGCATACAGTTGGCAAAAACCAAATGTTGGGACATGTATTCAAATTGGTAAATATGATTTTGTTTAAAATGTTTTAAAAGTAACAGAAGGATTGCAGTTACTGCCTTGACGATGATTTCTTTGTGCCTGTTCACATCTATTCCTAATTTCAGTGACTGAAGTACAGTCATTGGCATCTCCTCGGGTAATAAATCAGCCATAATATTCATCGAATAGGTTTTGGCTGTAGACGTTGGAGCAGCAGCTAACAAAATTTTTAATAGTGCTATCATGTACTGGGGTAGATTAGGTAACATTTCCCTATACAAAAGTTCTGTTTCAGTCTCCTCAATATCTTTTTCACCTTTGGTGAGTGGACTTCGGGAAATTTCTATTTCTCGTTCGACTTGAATTTCAGAAATGCTAGTATAAATGTGTTTTTTTAATACCTCTAATCCTTCATGAATAGGGTTTGGCAGGCCTGCGATAGTCTGCCTATCACCTGGTAGAGAATACCCAATAAACTTAATTCTCACATTATGAAGAAAGTTATCAATATCTTTCTGGCGGACTTTTGACTGCCAAGGCAGACTTTTAGGGGGTGGTGGAGGAGGGGGACTGTCTAATTGCTTAAAGTACATGTAATATGGACAATTTTGATTTGAATTTTGTGAACCATCATTAGACATGGACTGAAACTCCATAGAATAGTCCTCAGAACCATTACCTGTATCTTCCTTATCAACATATAATTGCTCATCGGATTCATCCATAGAAGTTTGTTTCATAAATGTTTGCCGCCTCATAGCTCTCTCACTTTCCTTTAACATGATTTTCTTTCTTTGAACTGGATTCTGATTTTCTAGAATATCAACAGCACTTGGTGGTGGAGAACTGGCCCTCATGCCTTTTACAACTTCTAAAGTGTCTTCAGCAATTGAAGGTAAGCCATATTGTTCACGTAATTTAGTTTTCTTCTCTTTAAGCTCCTTAATGCCCCCCAAATATACCAATAAAATTTTCCATAATAACAGTAAAACCTTTTTCATCGGAAAATTAGGAGATGAACCAGCACAAAGCTGAGTGATCATATTTAAAAGTTGCACTGGCAACAATTCTTCACCATAGTGTGTCCCTAATTCCTCTTTAAATAGTTTTACTAGATGGACATACTCAGAATTTTCATTACCTTTTTCAGTTCTCATGTGTTCAGTGATAAGATACAAGACTGAGAGAATTACTCTTAAATCAGTTGAATCAGCTAAAGATTCAGCTAGCTTTCTGGATGAAATAGTGGAGGTTTGGCTTTTTGCTATTTCGAGTTGCAGCAATTCCACAAATGCTGGAAATATACCCATTTCATACAGCAAGAAGATATTTCTGCGAGCCCAAAGAGCTTGTTCAGTATCTGATTGCATTTCGGCCCAACAACCTTGTGCTAGATACAAAATACACCGAGCGGCTCGTGTTCGTATTTCACTAATTACTATGTCTAAGTATTCTAAGAGTTTCATAACGACGGCACGCCTATGAGATTCAGATAATCGCTGCCAACTAGGTGGAAAGCTAAATTCTTCCATGACTTCTTCGAAAGCTTTGACATTTAGTTGAAATTCCGGATGTTCTGTATAACTATACAGTTCAGCAATTTCATTATTTTGTGAATCGCAGTCATCATAAACAAAATCTAGCTCGGGGCTCTCCAAATCATTGTTACAATCGCCTTCTTCCATGTTCATTTTTGCGCCACCACTTCTTCCGTTACCGTTAGTGCCCATTTTAATCAATCTTTTTTAATATCCACATTATATGTTTCAAGCGATACCAAGATTTATAATTAAAAGATAGTCAAATATAAAAATTACGATATAATATCATCACAACAAAATCAATTTTTTTTTTTTTTTTTTTTTTGGAGTTTATGGCCTGGTATCTAGACCTTTAGGCCAAACAACAAAATCAATTTTCTACGTAGTGTTGCCACTTGCCGCTTGCCAGCTACCACAGACCAAGTATAGTCTAGAGATAAATTGTTTGAAGTTAATAAATTAAAGATATTATTCCAAGTGCCAACTACAGTTTACTTATTTGTTGTTACAAATAAAAAAAGACGTAAATATAATAGCAGCACCTTTTGGCTCGAAATGTTTAATGATATAGACATAAGATTCTCGAGGCTGTGATTTTACCCTGTTGATCTGAAGCCGTAACCTACATCATGCGTCTGTGGTCGCAATAATTAACCATAGAGAAATAATATATACACGGAAATAACATATTATATACAATATAGTATATATAGTCCTTTTTATGAAAGAAGTCCCCCAGACGCGGCGCTGCAATCGCATGACGTAATGTTGCCATTTATGAGTAAAAAATTTACCTATTTTATTTACATTTAGCAGATGTAATTTATCAAGTAATATCATTTTCTGCATACTTCGATGAAACAATATTTCTGTTATGTAAAAAGTATAATATTTTTATTTACTTATATTAGCGGTGTTCTACCTACTTACAGGGAAAAGATGAGAAAATAGGGTAAAGAAAAGCAATACAATTTTTATTCAGAGTTTTATAGCATAATTGTTGGTTACAATTTTATTCGAAGTACACACCGCTGTTATACCTTCGTTTGTAATTCTTGTTACAGTTTTCTCTGACACACCTGCAATTAAATTATGAACAATTAAAAATAATAATAACTTTAAGTTTATAATGCTTATGTAATATGAAATATATGTTTTAATTTCAGTTACCTAGTTTCATCACTTTATGTATTTGTTCAATTTTGTCGCAAAAACGAATTTATATCATAAAAGTCCCATCAATACAGCAAAAAATTATTAAATGGCAACTCTAAAAAGTACCTGTTATGGCGGCAACTCTCTTCCGAACATTGTTTAGTGCCTAGTGGTATTAAAACACCTTGATTCTTATGTTCCGCTTCACAGAACTCTTTCACCTTTAATATCATTTCTCAAACCGAACTTTTTACAACTTTTGGCATTGTAATCAATATTTAAAATGCACTAAGCTAGTTAAAAATTCACAAAAATCTACCACAACAAAAGAACTTGATAACATCGACGAATGACAACATTGCCGACCTGTCAAATTTACTTTATAGACTTATTTAATTTATAGACTTCTTTCATGAAAAGCACTATACATTATACATATCGTCGCTGTAGATTGTAGAAAATAGAAATGTAGAATGATAACCTCGTATATCCAGGACCAAACATTACAAGAAACGAAAAAAAATTCATTTCGTCAATGTTCGTCAAAATATTTTTATGTGCTTTTGTCCATACTTTTGGATGGTATAAATGACTTATTTATTAATATCATAAATAAGTCCTTACTTCATTAGTTCACCAGTTAAATGACATAAAAGTTAAGAATAAAAAATAAATGGTTTTTTGACATACGAATGCAGTATATCACAATAATTAAGAGTACATACTTACTATTTAAAGCATTGCTGACATCAAGGAAAGTAATAAACTACTAACTCCATATAAAGTATTACTTTATTATGGTTATCTACACATATTTTGTACAAATATAGAGGCAGCATTTTCCATTGTATTTGTACCATTTGTTTTTTAAATTTAAACATTAAGACATGAAAGAGTTACGAAAAAGATAATTTTTTAGGGTACCTAGGTACCATGTTCTTCAGCTTTCAGCTTTGGCAAATGTTTTATTTTTTATCTTGACTTGCATTAAGATGTAGCATACTCGAGTAGGTGTCCAATTTAATATTGAATACAATTATTGACTGAATACAGTTGTCAATTTAACTAATACAACGTATAGACTCATTCATTTATTATTATTCACTCATATCTGTGCCTCACTTGAACTAGTTTTTTAATGTGTTTCTTGATGATGTTCATGAATGATGATGATGAACATTAAGACTTACCATATCACAAATTACAGATAAAATTCTCTTTTCGTCGTAAATCTACCAATACACATTATTTAACAAACGACTGTAACTATAGTAGGTAGTCCATCAAGTAATCAATCAATCAAACAAGTATGTTGAATATTTAACTTTTGAGGTCCGCTATCAGAATTAGTTTAGTTCACATTTTAAACGCCTGCGCAAAGAAGAGTTATTTATAACTTACAGAAAAATGCAGAACGTAGATGTTGGCAATATCGGTAGGATTATTTTAAAAAGGACTGTTTATTTATTTTATACGGACCAGGTTCATACAGACGTATTAATCGGGGTTATGGATATAAATATATACCTATTAATCGCTGATAATGTTTAGCTATATTTATGGAGATAGACATATGAATCTTTCCTCTTTATAATATTTGTGAAAGATAATAAATATGAAATATCAAAAAAGTTAAAATGGCCTTTGGAGTACCTACTACATATTATATGATTTCATATAACCTTATAATTTCAAACAAATCCTTTTTCATTTGATAGGTTTTAATCTAGTAACAAAACCACAACTTCTCTTCAATTTCTTATTATTATTTCAACTGCCTATATTTAAATCGTAATTAGAGTCTGGAAAGTTGAGCTTGAACTTGTGATTCATGATTCGAAAAAATCAGCTGTTTTTACAACTGTAGATACGGAGATACTATTAAGACACCCTTTGTTCTTTCAAATGTAATGAAATCTTTTGTCCTATTTTTTGTACTGAGGGTATGAAATCGGGCGCACACCTATCTATTGTATTTAATTTTACCTGCGAATACTGGCATGTTACTAGTTGCCAAGTGAGCATTGGTGTTAACGCAAGCTTTGAAAATCATGTCTCAAGGATTCTGGGTTTTAGTGGAGTGGGTGGATGAAAGAAATGTTTTCTCAAATTATGGTGTGGTGAGCGGGTCATCGTTAATTGGCGATACTGAAATACATGCTGGGAAGGTTGTTCTTGTTCGAGACAGGCATAGCGGCATCGCGAGGAGAGGCCAGGTACTGCGAATCTCAGGTATGTTCTGGATTATGATGAGATCAAATCATACTAATTGAATTGTAAATTATATAATGGATGTATTATTTAACTATTATCATATTGATGTGCCTCCGGAAAACATACAGCATTGTATAATGAAGAAGCAATGTATACTTAGCCATGAAGTGCGATACATACCGAGTGAAATAGTTCCGCTTAGATAGAATAGATGGCGCTGTAATCGCCTCAACTTCATACTTATCTTAACCAGCTAGGACGTTGTCATTTCCACAGGCATAGCGTTGTGTACTTTCGCCGCGTGCGGTCGAAACCGAAACAACTCAATAACGACTTAAAACCTTATAGTCTTTCTTAGTGTTAATTATTAGCAAAACGCATTATTTATACATCACAAGTGCGTAATGGACTCACGATGCCGATAAGGCCGCCGCCGGGGCCGATCAGGCAAGTAGTCTAAAAAAGTGTCGAGCAAGGTCGCGAACAAGACAAAGAGGACTCCACGTGCACCAGCAGCGCGTCTGATAGCGACTCGGAGCGCGAGGGACCGCCACGAAAGAAAAGGAAACGAGTAGCACAGGTAACGGTCGATCCCATGATCGACGCGTTATATAATCAGGTGAGTTTCCTCACAAATTTTATAATGCATCAACGATATTATGTACCAAATGTCAACGCCAGTGCGTCCAATGACTAGGGTACCCACTGACCGACCAACTACTATAGCCATTTTTTATTAATCCGTCGACCCGAAAATCGAAATCTCTGGGCTTGGTCACAAATATTGATCACAAATATTGATGATAAAAAGATTATTAAGAAAGCCGATAAAAAAGAAAAAAATTACAAAATAAATATATAAAAATATAATAATATAATAATATAATAATATATTAAGCTTTTCAAACTCCTATGTCAAAGGGAATTACTACAATCTGGATTACAAAAAATCATAAACTGGACTCGTAATAACCCAACGGAATTAAAACCCGCGATTAAATCTTTTCACAAAAATATCCTATATTGTTGGTAATGAATCACCTTCTTACAAATTGCATGAACAAACCCTGCAAATTGTATGCGGAAAACGAGCGGAATGTATAGAAACTAGGCGTAAAAGATTAATAAGTAAGATTTCGGACAAAAGTATTCAAACTGCGCTTAGTAATATACCTCCTAGCGAGGAATTTTTATTTGACAAAAGTAAGCTCGCGTCCCTAATACAATCCCTCGGTGGGTCGCAATTCTGGTTATCTCCGCCGCAACCTTCAAGAGTAAGAGCTTTTTAAACCTAAATACAAAGAATCGTAAGCGTCTACATCCAAATACAGACACCAGGCACAAAATGGAAAAAATAATTTTCGTAATACCCACCTAAAACAAGAAACGATGCGAACGTTTAACAGGAAAATCGATAGTCATAAACAAATTTAAAACTACCCGTTATCTAACAATGACGGAAAAAAATTACTATCCAACATAATTCAAGGATTCCGCATACCTCTGTACAAGAAACCGCTTTGTTAATGCCAATAAATCGAATAGTAAGTCAATACGCAACCGAACCGTCACCTACGACATCGCAGATAATCATAGAACTCCTGAATCAAGCAAGGTATCCTACAAACAGTTCTCAACAAAACCCCCAGTTTTATATCCAAAATGGTTCTTCGCAGGAAAAGCAACGGCACGATGCGTTCTGTTGTAGATTTGCGAGAACTAAACCGATTCGTAAAGACAAAACATTTTCGGTTGATCACCCACGGCTTAGTCCCAGACTTTCTTCAACTAGGGGACTGGATGATAAATAGATTTATCACAAGCCTATTTCCATCTACCGGCAGCGAGATCACACCGACCTTTCTTAAGGCTCAGCTAAAAAGGGCAGTTATACGAAAACATGACTTGCCTTCCTTTTGGGCTAGCGTCAGTACCACACCTTTTCTCTGCAGTATCATGTTGGGTCGCGGAGACCTTACGTGCGAAGGGATGTCGAGTGCTAGTCTTCCTAGACGACTACCTTCTGGTCAACCAAGACCACTCCAAGTTAAATTCTCAGGCCGCGGAGGCCGTGAGACACTTGGAACACCCGCCAAGTTAGATTCTCAGGCCGCGGAGGCCGTGAGACACTTGGAACACCTAGGTTGGAAAATCAATTACCAAAAAATCCGTATTGGTACCAACCCAAAATTTAGAATACCTTGGAATTCGCTGGAATACTATGGTCAATGTGATGTCGCTACCCAAGGTAAAAATACAGCGCAAAAACCATAGTTATGCGTTGTATTCGCGAGTTACAAAGCTTTGCTAGGGCAAGTAAACTTCGCAAACTTTCAAACTAAACTCGTGCCCCGCGGGAGGCTTCACTGTCGCCAGGTACAGATCTTTCTGCGACAATTCAACAAGATCCGACCCCGTCGAGGTCAACTGCTGCCTCAGATTGTAGGGCAGGAACTGATGTGGTGGCTCGGAGCTACTCATCAGACGACGCCTATACACAAAGAACCTGCAACCCACTTCCTAGCGACGGACGCCTCGGATTGGGGTTGGGGGGGGGTTCTCATCTAGACGGAAACCTTGTCAGGAAAATGGTCATACCAATAGAAAACGTGGCACTGCAACAAAAAGGACTTATATGCAGTGATAGCCGCAATAAAAATAAATGTAAAAATATTACAAAACACACACGTGTTAATACAATCGGACAAATGAAACTCTGATTGCATACATTCAAACAGAAGGAGGAACGAAATCGATAGGGTTACTTACACTAACCTTCAAACTATTGCACCTGACGGACAAATTCAACATAACTCTGTCGGTACATTACCTACCAGGGTGATCATAGCAGACAGATTATAAAGGGAAAAAAAGGCTGCGTAGTGGCACCTTCCTCCTCTAGCATGGGTGTTTCCCCCTCCAAGTCTGTTAGCCTGAGTTTTAGCACACCTAAACCGGGCGACGGGAACCTATCTGATACTTGCTTCAGATCGGCCGCAAGGTTTCTGGCTGCAGGACCTGAAATCCAGGTCTCTAGATCACCCCCACGAAATTCAATACCTATCGCAGACACTCCTAGATACGACAATTGCACTGTCTCATCCACAAATACAAGCATTGACCCTAAAAGTTTGGGAAATTGGGGGTGGGGTGCCCAAATAAAAGACTGGTCCACACTGGAAAAAGATTTACTTTTGAAGAGTTGGTCACTCCACCTGTCCACTTATTTACCCGCTATCAAAAGAGGGCTGTCATGGTGTGACAACTCTCAAGTGAACCCAAAATCCCCTCAAACAGCCGATATTGCAAAAAATTTAACATCACTTTTTCTAAAAGAAAATTTATTTATTTATTTATTTAATTATAAGTAATCTTACAGCTAACATACATAATATTACAAAACAAACACTTAGACAGTACAGAAAGCCAAAACAGGAATTTATCCTATCAACCATCCTTGTTCGCAAATCGGCAATTTTAACTTTTTGCGGTCCCCATGTAGAACAACAAACACTTTCAAATTTTATTATTAAACACATCCTCAGAGTATTAGGAGTAGCTAAACCAAAAGTCGTGAAATCATCCGTCACGTGGGACCCGCGAATAGTACTAGACTGGCTTTCTTCCAACCCTCCTAGGGACACTTTATTCGATACGGCTCGCAGAACAGCCACAGTATTGCATTTAGCATTGGGCCGCAGGGTTTACTTTATTAGAAATTACTGACGAGCAATTCGCGGATGATGGTGGTAACATTTATTTATCACCGGTATTCGAATCTAAGACAGACACTCAAGACGCCAGTCAACATGGAAACTTTCTAAACACCACGATAAAACATATGCCCTATCACTTTAGTGAGACTTCAGTTAGTCCTGACGACTCATTGGTCTAGTGGTTAGTACCCCTGACTGCGAATCCATGGGTCCCAGGTTCGATTCCCGGCTGGGACGAACATTGATGTGATGAGCATTTGGTGTTATGTGTGGGTCTTAGGTGTTTAAATATGTAATTATATGTCTATCTTTCTATAATATGTATGTATATCCGTTGCCTAGTACCCATAACACAAGCTTCACTAGCTTAACATGGGACTAGATCAATTGGTGTGAACTGTCTTTAAAAAAAAAAAATATATTGCTTTGAGTAACAGGTACAACAAGATCTCAAGTAAAAAATCTAAACAATATTTTTTTATCCATCAACAGCAAAATATTTAGGTCGAAAATCAACCAATAGATGAAATTTTTTATTACACGGGGTAATTGGAAATCTTCAAATACATAGATTCTTTAATCATTACTGCCGCGAGATAGACTCTCGTAGAGAAAACTCATCACTCTTTCTTTAATACATTTACACCATCGTAATTATAGAAATACCTTGTTGTTATGATAGGAAGTTTATATTATTATGTTAATTGTACATCTAAATCAGATGAGTATATAGTTACTAGTAGGTAACTGTAGTTATATTTATACCGTAACTAAGAATAATAATTGCTAAATACTTATGCTTTGATTAAGAATAATGGCAAGTAAATAAAATAGTTATATAAACAATAACGGCTTTAGCTAAAGCCCGGACCTTAATTCTTCATAATCATCATAGCGTTGTGTTTTATATTGTACTATATACATCCACCAGCAGATAACAAACACGTCTTCATTATACAATGCTGTATGTTTTCCGGAGGCACATCAATATGACGGTTTTACATAACAATAAAACCGATATTATGTGCCGAGAAGGAAAACATACAGCATTGTAGGAAGCTCTTCCTGGTGAAGACTCTATGACTGTGGAAATGACAACGTCCTAGCTGGTTAAGATAAGTATGAAGTTGAGGCGATTACAGCGCCATCTATCCTATCTAAGTGGAACTATTTCACTCGGTATGTATCGCACTTCATGGCTAAGTATACATTGCTTCTTCATTATACAAAGCTGTATGTTTTCCTTCTCGGCACATAATATCGGTTTTATTGTTATGTAAAACCGTCATATTATTTTTAATCAGGTATAATGCTCGAATCACGCAAATAGGACAGTTATACAAATTGTAATAAAAAATTATAAAATAATATTAATCATGTTTTAATCAGGCGTATTTTCATGTTGATCAATCACTTATTAACTAAACGTTTACTTTTTCGTGCATCTCGGTCTCGGATTTTAATTGTAATGACCAAATCATTTTAATTTAACATTATACCTATATTGAATACATTTCGTTACTCATGTAATAATTATTTATTACTTATCTTAATTTGCAATACTTAGCCGAAAAATTTACATCATCATAGTGTGATAATAAAATTTACTACTAACTAAGAATACCGTTTTATTGAAAAAATTTTGTTCTTAGTGATTATTACATACTTTAAAGTTACTTTTGCAATTTGTTCTTTTCTGTTGTTCTGTTCAATAACTTAGATAGTAAAACCTGCCTATGGCTAAAAAACCTTATTTTGTTTCGAGCTATTGAAAGAAGTGTTTTTTTAGATTAAATAGGAATTAATTTAACACCACAACTACTTATACGCTACCTTAATTTTAAAAAAAAATTATATAGTGTAGGTACTTACTCCATGTCTGATATGATTTTGTATATAATTTTCAGATACAAAGCGTCATTTAAAGGAAATGAAAGTAATGTTAGAACGGCAAGATAATCAAGTGAAAAGTGTGCTATCACTATGTATGAATACCATCAAAGAAATGAAGACTAGGACAATGGTATGTTGTTGATTAAATATTATGTAATCTTTAACCTGTAATGAAGATTAAATACGTAGGAATCCCAAATCACGTGACCCATGAAGATGAGTAGCAAGAAGCAAGATTCAGAGTCTTGACTCGTTTAAGAGTTTACTTCAAAGTATGGCTCCCGTTTGCCAAACTTATTGAATTAAATGTAACAACACTCAAAAGCTACGTTTGCTAAACGCTAGTTAAGTGCTTTATAGATTGGATCCGCCAATTCATTTTTAGATTTAGTAGGAGTATACACTAACCTACCTTAAATTCATATAAGTTGGCAAACGAATTGAATTGTCGGAACACTCCAAACGTCAATTCAAATAGGTACCTACCTCGACATTGTTCTCTTCTGGCAAACCGGCTCATAAAATTGGCTACTGTCAAAATAATTCTTAAAATAAACTAAGAACCGATATCAATTACAGACCGGGCAAGGTTGGTGGCAGTGGGGTCTAAGGAAGCCGGTCATTAAATTAATAGTTATCCTTCGCCAAACATTGGCACCCTTTTGGACATGAATCAGTTCGCATTGCCTTCAGCCTCCGCTTAGGAGTATCCATATGTAGTCCCCATAATTATCCCTGTGTCTTTGAAATACCTTGGACACCATGGCCTCCATTGCCAAAAGATTGGAGATCGTTTTCTCGCCACGCCGCGCTATCCGACATCATACGCCGCTCCCATGTCTCCGTCAATTTTCTAGCTAATTTGGAGCCAAAAGACATCGTTAGAGACGATGGCAAGCAGCCGTATGGAATGTCGTTGATTCCTTGAAAGCAAATTGTAAATAATTAATTGTTATGTTTAGGTTATAATTAGAACCGATATTTTGACGACTATAAGAAAGAAGCTATTATTTCAGTTTCCACCTCAACTCAATCAAAGTGGCCACGTATTACAAGAAAGAAATGAAATTGACAGCAGTGATAGTGAAACAGATCCAGAGGTTCGTAGGAGCTATTAATTTTCGACACTTTTTATATTTTAATGACAATTAAATTCATTAAATTCCTAACATATCTTCCTTTTTCCCTCTAAGTCTCGGAAATCTAAAGTTTTAGATTTGTATAAAATACTAGCTGGCCTGGCGAACATCGTACCGCCTAACAGTCGATTCTTTATTTTTTTTAATATGTACTTATTCTATGCTACTTATGCTATTCGGGACACCGGTGTCGGGTCATGTTATGTCGTGACAACGGAAAACGGGTTTCATTTTTATATATATAGATATGAACAAGAGTTAAAAAATTGTTTGCCAATTAAGTTTCACTTCTAAAATGTGTAGGAACTTTGTACGCACGCACTTTTTTTTAATTAAAATGGATTATATTTTTTTAAAGGTGAATCCAGAATTAAACTTCAGCCAATCATCCATAAAGATTAATCAGGCTAATCATCCGGAATTTATGAACAACCAATTGATTCGTAAACTTTACGAAAGGACATTAAACCGTCGATCGATGGCAAGCAGTACACCTATACCTCAAAAGATCGCCGAACCTAAACTAACCTTTGACCAGGCAACCCAAACCGAAGCAGTTTTACCAACACCGGAAAAAATCACCGAACTAGAAGCTTTAGTACACACTCTACATAGACAATTCCTGAATTTGACGTCCAATCTAGAAAACATTCAAGCACAATCAGTCCTTTCTGAGGATTACTGTGAAGTTGAAAATGGTGAGATAAGAGAAGTAAATGAAACCCATAGTTCGTCAAGTGGAAATCAAGACATCAATATCAAGGGTCTTATGGTTAGAAGGGCTTCTGCGCAGACAACGAATACAACCGTGGAGGTTGCGGCATCGCATAGTGTTGATAAAATGGTAAGTAGGTACAAAAAAATCTAATATTTTGTACTACTTAGAAAAATTTATGTTAAAGATAAAAAATCACAGCTAGGATTTGGATATTAACATTCAATGTAATATTTGGTTTGTGTTGCTATATATAGAATTATAATTAGTTGGATTCTGCTGATGCTGCTTATCTCACCCAACGTTAGAAGGTTGGTATGAGGTCGACAGCCACACTCTATCAGGTCATGAAAGCGCGTATGATCATGGCTACTTATAATGTTCTAATGTTAGGAAATTTGCAGGTGGGTATCGGAAGTGGCAATGTAATGGTACCAGCCCGAATTTTGGATGAAATAGATTGGACTTCGTACTCATCCGCAACGCGGCAATTATTGCAAGCTGTATTTCCAAGAAGGTGAAAACTTTGCTAATTTTGAAGATTTACATATCTATTATACGTATATTTAATAATTCACCTCCTTTTTATAGTCTTAAGTAGCTGTTACCTGCGGCTACGTCGCATGAGGGCAAATTTGACTTTTTTTTCATGGCCCGATAAATTTGACTTTATTCACAGTCTAAATAATTTATAATATCCAATTTGTTAGTTGCTTTCTTATTTTAAAATCAATTAAAAAATTAAATGGTTTTTGTTTTTTGAAAGGCTGGAACTTTTTTTTTAAAGATGTTTTCGTACTTTTTTGACTGAAGATGTTGTGGACAGTTTTAATCCATTGATGTTCATTACAGAGTACTAGCAACCCACTCGTTGACTGGCAAACAGTCACCTGCATTTGCCGATAAACCAGCGAAGAAATGTTTAGACCCAGCTGTGGTAGATGACATCGTCAACACGGTTTCTGAAAGATGCGGTGTTCCAAAGGGCGTTATTAGGTATTTGTTATATTATTATTTTATTCGATTATATCGATATTTTTGATATTTTAATTTTAAGTTGAATTTTTTTTGCTGGCAATTGTCAAATGATTTTGCATTTTTTAATATTTACGACGTTTTATTGTTACGTTTCTTCTTAACCTGAATACATTTAAAGGCATTATAGTATAGTGATAAAATCGGCCATCGAAAAAAGGCTCGTCACCTTTCACCGTCATGTTCATAAAAACTTTAAAAGTTATGTCTTCTTAATCAAAATTAATTTTTTTATTTTATATTTTAGGGGTTGCATCACAACGAAGTGCACCGACGAAGCAAAACTTTATCGCAATCGTCAAATGTTCAAAAAGATACGCCAACAACAGCACCAAGAGAACAATCCACCGTGTCCAGCCTCATCTAATGAGGCTCCCAACGTTAGGGAGTAAAAATCCCTCTTCAATGATAAAATTTCTAATAAATTCACGTAATAAGTGTAATAGTATTTTATTTATAAGATGTGTAATAATTCTACTAGCTTAAAACGAATTGATAACAATTTATAGTAAATATATAGTTTACTCTTTATGCTTATCAAAATGAACATATTATTTTAAATTCTAATTCAATTATTAGAGTTGGTACTAATAAAATTTAAAAGCAAGATGTAGTTTTCATCAGATGCAAATTTCGTTGATCTCTCTTGAATATGTACCTTGAACACAACCTACAAAATGTTAAAATGAAATATATAAAATATCTAAATAGACATTTTAAAAACTCCATTGGCTGTATCTAAGGTACGGCGATAATACTTAATTCTCAGTAACTTCTCTCTATTTTAAAGCGACGTTTTTACAAAAACGTTTTTAAAAAAACCTCATTTGTATTGATAGAAAATTGCAAAAACATAATGGCAATACTGGCATAATCTACAGATAATCTATATTCAAACTAATTAAAAGAGTATAAAATATGTGGTCAAAGGTTGTCTTATCGCCAACTTTATCGCCTTACATTGTAGTATTAGTCGTATAATTTCGTTTACTACGGCTTTTCAAACCAATTAAACATATCCTTACTTTTATAAATATTTTTTTAGTTTCTTGTACTCAAATTCTTGTTGTTCGTAGTTAATAGCAATATTATTTAAAAAAAAACCCCATCGTTTTTAATTTACTATAGATTAGCAAACTAATAAATAAAATAGCGCTTAAGAGCACTTTTGTAATCAAGAGCCTGGTGCGTTTTCCAATTACAGCACTAGAGCGCATTATGCGGCATAATGCTCAACGTTGCATGTTCCAACTACAGCAACGCTTCGCACAATTGAGCACTCTCAAAACTAATGCTCTCGCGTGCTTCTCGCAATAAATACCAACACAGTGACAGAAAATTGAACAGTGTTTTTCTTTAAGTTGGCATTTATCGAAATTTTCATTAGTAAATATTATTTATTGTTGAAAAATTTGTTTCGTCGTAGATTTTGAAAATAATTAAAGTTATTTCAAACTGCTAAAAAAAATAAATATAAGTATAGATGAAGGTATAAATAGTTACTTTTTTTATATTCCACATTTAAAATATGAATACAATTTTATTTTAAAATTCGGATCTGTAAACAAATTTATTTTACAGGATCATACTCTTGTAAACATTGCAATGGTTTTGAAAAAGTATATAATTTTTTTAGAAATCTTATAAAAAGTTACACAAAACGTAAATGATGTAAACTTATTGTACGTAATGATTATTAAAATAAGCGTAAAAAGTTTTCAACCAATTATTATTGTTAACCACATTATTTATACATTAATGAGGTTGCTAACACTATTCAGAACATTTTTTTTCAACACTGACTTAGCGCACTCTGCTGATGCATTTGAAAACTAATTCGCGTTCCAATTAAGCTTCAGCATTATGCGGCATTGTGCGGCACTAAGTCGCATTATGATCTGTAAATGGAAAACTCAAAACGCACCTGGTAGCACTAGTCATAGATAACAGATTATACAATGGCCTAAAGGTCTAATTACCAGGTTATAAACTCAAAAAAAAAAAAAAAAAATTATACAATTTTGACATCTATATTCTATTATATTGCTGAAAAGTGAAAATAATCACAATAATATCTTAAAAGTATAATTTCGTGTGCTCTGTTTTAGTTTAAGAATAGACCGAATCCTAATTAGTTTGGTAGGCCGATCTTAAATCTTATATTGATCACAATTTATACTTGATACGACAAATATTAAACAGGTACATTTTTGTTGTTGGGCGTGTATGCAAACCAATTTTACACTGCGTAAACTAAACTTACTTTTATATAATTAGGATTGTAATAATATACCTGTGAAATTACTTTTGACCTATTATTAATAACTTATATGATTTTGTCTGCAGTTTCAATATGGCTGAGCTTGCTGCATTACTACAAACAGAGATTCCTGAAGGGCGAAATCACCTAACAGATAGTCATACGAATCTCGAAAGAGTGGCAGAATACTGCGAAGCAAATTATTTCCAGTCTGAAAACAAACGATTAGCACTCGAAAGTACTAAGAATTATACTACCCAGTCTTTGGCAAGTGTTGCATACCAAATCAACACTCTTGCATATAACTTTTTGCAATTGTTGGAGCTACAAACCATGCAGTTGGCAGAAATGGAGGGACAAATGAACCACATTGCTCAGACTGTAGCTATACACAAAGAAAAGGTTGCTCGCAGAGAAATTGGTGTTCTTACTGCTAATAAAGTAACTAACAGGCAATATAAAATAATAGCACCAGCTAATCCTGAAAAGCCTATAAAGTATGTAAGGAAGAGTATTGATTATACAGGTAAGACCTAGTCAAATCTTTATTCTGAGTGTAAGTCTATAATAATTTTTAAGGCTATCTTAAATATAAGGGCTCCAGTTATAAATTATTTTAATAAATAGCTAACTAACAATATTTCAATTTGTATTACTTCTAATGTCATTGTATAATTACAGCTCTTGATGACATTGGTCACGGTGCACGTTGGAACAGTAATGTCAGTGGAACCCCTCGAGGACGTCGCTCAAGCTCAGTGCCTGGGGCTGCACCTCTTCCCGCCCCAACCACAAAACCTCCCACACCACCAGCTGCTGTGCGTTCTGCCTCAGCATCCAATACTGGCACTTTAGGACGTGGTACACTTGGTAAAGTGATTAATCATGTTAATTTAAAAAAACACATAGAATTAATTTGTTTTGATATTGTAGAACTAAGTTGAATGTATCATTTTTCAGGCAAGTCATCACGTGAGTACCGTACACCACCTGCTGTGGCTCCCCCACAAGTGCCTTCACATTATGCCCCTAACTACCCTCGACGCCCTCCTGGCTACTCCACCCTGCCTGTAGCACAACCACAGGTAAACTTATCTATTAACAGAGGCATAGAGAAACATATTACAATGTACTGTAATGTGTGTATGTTACAAACTATATTAGTGAAATATGAATTATGAAATTTTAGAATGTTATTATCTCTGCAAATAGGGTTAATTACTGAAATGCCACTAACCTGTAATCCATATAAATTGGCTTATCAGAATCACATTAAATATTAAATTTGAATGCCAACAGGTTGGTATGGTACATCCAACACAACATCAGTCTCCTAACAACTATTCTCAACAAGATCTACATGCGAGCATGCCACGTACGTATACTATAGACTTTTGACAATATTTAACATGTTAATAAATAAACCAAAGATTAATTGAGTATTTTGAAATGCCTTTCAAGACAATATATTATTAAAGAAACATGTTTTGCAAGAATTTATAAACGGTTTTATTTATTTACAGCATACGGCCATATTTAATTTTTCTTTGTATTTCCATTATGCTGATGACTGATTTAATTATACTTAAATTACTGAATATTGCCTAACATGTGACGTCTTACCATTATAAATTGTTTATTTCACAGAAATTGTTTTGTCTAAATGAAGTAATTAAAAAACTTACATTTTTCGAAAGATTTTACTCAAGTTATAGTTTTAACAGTAATAAAAATATATAACGTAGAACACAATGAGAAGGAAAAATATTTATGAGCAGGTTTATGAAAATATTTCAGCCCCTCCATCACCTTTGATTGGATCTGATGGAGAACACAGCCAGCATTCTATGAGCCTTCCTGGTCAGGTACGATTTAGTAAATTTTATAAGAATCTAAAAATATTAGGTGAGATTATTATCCTAGAAAATATTTCTCTTTAAAGGTTGCCATGTCACCTCTAAAAGTTCTAGTAAGTGGACACAAAGAATCTCTTCTGGATTGTATAATTTTGTCAAGAATAAAGTTGTTATTTTTCATAGTTAAATATTTTCTACACTTTCTCAAAATGCAAAAGTGTTTATTATAATTTATTCACTATATTATATCATATGCTTTCGCTACGACATACATGTCGTGGCTGGATCGTTACATTGACCATTTATTTACCGTATATGTATAAAGCAACCAACCGTATTGCCCACATATGTATGAAAACCATAGTTATAAAATTACATGTGGAAATAGACGTGAATCCATAAAATAAAGTAAATATATATAATGGATTTTCATGTATAGGTATAAATATTTAGCTAGCTTTTCACATTATATGATTTCTTTAATAGCGTGCGTCTTCATCTTCGGCGGGTGGGTCTATCCGCGGTGGTTCGGTGTCTCCCCCCCTACCGCCACCCCCCATGGACGATGAACTCGCGCACGATGGGTTTGGACGACAACAGCACGTGCATGTAAGTCAATATGTATATATTATATGGGTAGCCATAAAATCACCTTAAAATTAATATAATAAAATAGGACTCATTACAATCAATAAGGCGGCCCGATGATATATATCCCTTCTACCAATAATGCAATGGAATTGTACAAAACCAATATGGCGTCCAAACCATATCGGTTTTAGGCTTCAGGCTGTGTCAAGTGCACATTGTCATTTAGGGTTGTCGCATAAGATTGTAGCTTGTCCAACTATAAATTTTGGGAGAGGGATCAATAAAACAATTGCACATGTGTCTGTAGCTTGGTTTTTAATAACTTTCAGAACAAGATGGGCCCATACAGTGGAGCAGTGCCGGCCATAGTGCCAGACGAAGAAGACTTGCCCGGGTGGGTGCCCAAGAACTACCTTGAGAAAGGTGAGTATTAAATGGAAGGAATATTTTTTTTACACAAAATAATCATAATACATGAGTACATTTTAGAAGTGACGAACTATTGCGATGTTTATCTATACTAATATTATACAAAGGAATGATTTGTATGTTTGTAACTAATAATCTCATAACCATATTTTAAAAGTTATGCTTAGTAATAGTTTGAAAGATTTAAGTTAATTGGGTTATAGTTATGTTTTTAAATTATAATTTCTGTGCAAAATGTGTAAATAAATAAATCAAATGTATTTTGGTTTACATAAATTTGTTGACCTAAAGTCAACCTTTACCAAAATTTAAAGATAGTTCAGTAGTCCAAACATGAAATCATATTTATTTTCAGTTGTGGCAATCTATGACTACTATGCAGACAAAGAGGATGAACTGTCATTCCAAGAGAGTTCTGTTATCTATGTTTTGAAAAGGAATGATGATGGATGGTGGGAAGGTGTTATGGATGGAGTCACTGGGCTCTTCCCTGGTAATTATGTTGAACCCTGCGTGTAATTAAAAAAATGTATGTTTCTATCCTCCTAAATTGCTGATTGAACTGAATTTAATGGCGCTGGTCCACAATCTGTCACAGAGAATCAAAATTTGGCTTGAAAAACATTTATTGTATTTTATGGAGGTA
Source organism: Pieris napi (assembly GCF_905475465.1). NCBI lineage: Eukaryota > Metazoa > Arthropoda > Insecta > Lepidoptera > Pieridae > Pieris > Pieris napi. The sequence continues at coordinate 5,710,344 of NC_062236.1, read as the reverse complement.
AAACGTTAAAAATTTACACAGCTGTCAAAACGCTTGTTTGTACAAGACGGCGTCAAGTAACAACTTAGTAATTACAAAGTGGGGAGCAAAGGAATCCAATGAAATATTTTTTAAGTATTATAAAAATGCTTATAAAGCTTTTGTAATAAACTCTATGAATCTAATGTTTCATATGTTTAAAGCTGTCGATTTAATGGTCTCTGTGTTCAAAATGGCACCAAATAGTCAATTTAAATCACTCATTAAAATAGCAAAATGGGGGTATAATATCTGGTATAATATTTAGTACCATATTTCCAATTAAAGATTTTTGTTATTATTCTTATTAAGTAGTAATTGTATTCTTGATTAAAATTAAGCAATTATAGTATAATAATTAGCATTTATGTTATCTGGATTATACAATACCTATATAATGGTGAAATAATGTTCGTAATTTATATTTTTGTAAGCCAAAGGAGTATCTTTAAAATTGATTGATTTTTAGTGTATAAACTGATAGATTTAAGCTATTTAGATTTAATAGTTCAATAGTAATATCATGCCAGAGCTTAACACATTTACATGTTTTTATCTTAAGTTTTTAACCTTTCCTTTGTAGCGTGGGTATAAACTCGTAATTTTTTATATTATGTAATATAACATATATTAAAAGATATAGAAGAAATATTGATCAAAAGATAAAAAGGTAAATTTTGTCCATAATAATCGATAGTTTTCTATACTCCATATTGGCGCCATTTTACGTTAGTTATTACGGCTCGACATACTTGTGTTTTGATACTACACTCAAATGCGACATTTAAAAAAATACCACTGTCATAAATTATATAATGTATTGGACAAATAGCGAATCCTTAGCTTTTTAAGTTTAAAGTTATAAAAAATAAGATTTTATTTAGGTTATGTTAATTTAATAAAACAATTTTCATACTCCAAGTATTGTATTTTAAAATAGTGTCTTACATCTATGGTTATGAGCTAATTTACAAAATAAAATTATTATTATTCATATAACTATTTTTTCATTCCAATTAATAGATTACAAATAGTAGAAGTTGTCACCAAGCAGCTTAACCTCAATGTGAGGGTAATTAAATGACAAATAACTATCGTTTTTAATTTCAAGTTATGTTTAAATCGGTTTAAAATTAGTTACGTAGGTCCCTGGAGTCATTTAGCCATCCCATATTTTCACACAAAAATTAAAATTCCTTTTGACTAATACTAAAAAATATCCACATTTCAAGAACTTATTAGAAATTGTTTCGGGTTATTCCTTATCATCTAAGTCCATATTTTCTGTACTTATAATATCCTTTTTGACGTCTTTATCTTTCACCTCTTCCTTTGTCTCTACTTTTGTTTCTTTTTGTTTTGATTCAGATTCCTTTTCCTCTCTGAAAATGAGTTTTTAATTAATATGACGGATAGAAAAATACGCTTGAAAAGGACTTAATTTTTGGGTTTCAAAAAGACAATTGCATAAACCTTCGGATTTTTTGAAGTCACTATCTCTATAGATATTAAAATTGAATAAGTTTGTTATTCTAATTACACATGTACTAACTTGGCCGGTCCGTTGACGACTTCAACGACGTCATCATCTTCATACTTTATGTTGACCACTGCGTCTGCTTTGCTCTTTATGCTCTTTAGTGCAGCGTGGAAGATCTTGGAACTAGCCTGATATTGAAAAATTTTTTTTAAATAAAATCATAATGTACACTTATGAACGTCAATATTATTTATTATTATGATCTAAATTTACATTTACTATCAGTTCCCAAATAAAGGGCGTAGAGCGGGTGAGAAGAACTGGCAAGAAACTCTCCGCCACTTTTTTTAATTGCCAAGGTTTTGTGTTTGATGAAATTGTATTCATCTGTTTCATGATCATTTCGTTTTTTCTAATAGGAAAGTAGAAAATAAGCCTCCTGTGCCTGTCACAGGCCGTCGATGTTTGGGTCTAAAGGCGAGCCTTAACCACACATGGAAAGATAGATATAATAAGTCAGCATTGATACCCAGACGAGATGCGGATCTTGACTGCAGGTTAATACTACAGATTTTCCGTAAATTAACTATACCATTATTATGTTAAGACTAAAGTTGACTAAATGGTAACGTATTAGTAAGTATAGTTATCATTCTATTAATATTAAAACAAACACACATGTTTTTCCCACGGCTTCTAAGGCAAATTTAATTTGTCATACATCGATATTTGATAGTTTCAATTTAATTCTGTAATTAAGACATTTAGAATACTAACCATAAGCGACGTGATCCTAGCTCTCGCAGCGGCGAGGTCAGCGTTTAGATCGCTAAGTTGGCTCTTAGCACCACGCTCCGCTTGTTGAGTTGAAGCTGCAGTCGCTCTAGCTGCCTTTAATGCTGCCTGCGCTTGTTCCAGCGCTGTTTGCAAGCGAGCGCGCTCAGCTTGCCATTTAGCGGCCGAGTTTACTAGCGCCCCCACGTCCACTATGCGAGATTTGTATGAGACTAAACCTGTTGAAATAAATTTTGTATTAATATAACATAGACTGATTCGGCTCTTTAAAATAAATGCAAGAAATTTGTTACAGCCCTAAAAATAATAAATGGATTTATGTAGATATAAATTTTATTTGTATTTTATATTTCCAGCGATGTATTTAACTGATATAAAACTATATCAAAATTCCTTTTTTTGCATAAGAATATTTTAACAAACTAGATATAATAAATCGACAGAAGAATAGAATCTAATCATTTTTAATTTATATATAATGGTATTAATCGCTTATACGAGTACTGGGAATAAATAAGGCGCAACTGCGTTTCTCTGTGAATATAAAAGAAACAACATTTAATGCCTATATTCTAGGTTTTTATAAAATAATGTAATGAAAAAAAATTAAAACATCTTACATCTATTATGTCAAGTGACAAATTAAACATCGTCGATCAGACGGCAAAGAAGAAAAATAAAATATAAAAAGAGTTTGTATAGGAAAATATGTATATTATGTTTTCCTTACATATATTTAAATAATTTTGGGATCTAAAGTGATACCAACCTGTATCACTAACGTCCTTTGTCTCTGCGGAGGAAGGTTGTAAAGTGGAGTCCTGTGCGAAAACCGGTAATAAATTACGATTACCGGACGCTATTACCGATTCCAAATCGGCAACCTGTAAAATATATCACAAATTTAGAACATAACACAAAATTTTGCCCGCAACGTGCAAACATATTATGCCTTAAAAATATATATATTTCTAATTGCATTATTATAATAATGGAATTTTGTCACGTGACCAATTCAGCTATATGGTAGTAATTCTTATATTACTATATAAATAAGGAGGTAGATCATACGTTTAAATCCCAGTTGTTAAATATAAATAGCTTTAAAATATCCATCGAAACTGCGAGTAACAGTTAACATAAAAAAATGAACGTATACACATATTTTACGAACGACTGCAACAAATAGACAAGACTAACAATCTAAAAGATTTGATTAAAAATTGATAAAATTTGAGTTTATTTCAATTAATAATTGCCAAAAAGGGAATACACAAACAAGAAAGTTCATTTATTTATAATTATACAACTTCAACTTTAAATAACAAATAACTGTGTATATTATAATTTAATATGTATAACTCTTGTATTTTTTGTTGTTGTATCTAATCTAAATGATATATGTATTCTTTACGACGCCTATAAAAGGCAGTCATTGCAGTTTATGGACACCCAATTTATTGGGTGCGTTGCCGGCCTTTATGTCGTACTCGTAATATTTTCCATATGTGTGTTAGGTGTGCCTTATGAATAAATGAACTAATTACTTAGAATGTGAGATTCGCAGCTAGTAAAGAAATACTTACATGAGGTGGTTCTTCACTAGACACAGCGGAATCCAAAGATAGATCTTGAATACTGTCCACTCCACTCCCCAAATCTTTGAGAGTTTGAATTAGAGGTCTGGAAATTAGCATTATCTTAGAAGAATTCTTAGGTAGTTATTATAAATCCCAGTGGCCCTACAACCTTTTAGGTCTATGCCTCAGATTTCTGAATCTGTTTCGTGAATGCTTTTTGTAATAGGCAAGAAGGTCATCAGCCTTATCTGCTTCACGCAGTCGAATTGTTGCGTCTAAAGCATCAGTAATATAGTCTAGTCGACAAGTTGAAAATGGTACAAAATAGAGATACTGCTCTTAAAATTATGTGCGATAGCTCATTGAAATCTCGCTCGTTAAATTAAAATTATAAATAATGGAGATAGAGTTCCGGGAGTTCTGAGTTTTGTATTGGAAATTTCCTCCTCTTTCAGAATCTTTTTTAATAAATAAATTAAAATGAGTGGCGGAGAGTTTATTGCCAGTTCTTCTCTTCCGTTCTAAGCCCTTGATTTAAGAACTGGCAGTAAATGTAAAATTAGAAGCATTTAATATGTTTCTTTTATAAAGTGTACATTGTGTTACCTATATAAAAGGTTTTGATTTTTTTGCCACTTACTTGTAACTAAAATTATCCCGAACGCAAACTTTTTCCAGTACAGCTCGTATCTGAGACCTGGAGAGCTGAAGACCTAGGCTGATGAAAAGGCTCTGCAGATCTTTTCTCGAGACAATTCCACCTCTGGCTGTGTCAAAGTAGACCAGGGATAATAGAAGGTAAGGGTCAGCCGGCAAGTCTACACCACGACTGCGTCTACGCGGCGATTTGCTGCGCTCGTCGTCGCTATGCGAGTCCTTTGAAAACGAAAAGAGATATATATATATATATATATATATATATATATATGTGAGTATAAGGGCGGGAAATAAAAAATATGATTCGTTAAAATCGCAGACTATTAAAAAAAAATTAAAATGCACTGCGTTGTTAAATATGTCCAGTGATCTAAAATAAAGTTATTTGTGATAAAAATGTTAAATGCTATTTTTTCATAGCAATTTATTCAATCTTATCAAAGTAACTTTGAAAAAATTATAAAAAATTGATCAAAGAGAAATATGGTCTAAAAAACTTACCCGTCGCTCACGTCGGCGAGTATCGCGTTTGTCGTCCTTTTTGTCTTTATCCTCTTTATCCTTGTCTTCTTTCTTTTTATCTTCGTCTTCTTTCTTGACATCTTCCTTTTCATCTTTCTTTTCTTCTTTCTTGTCGTCTTTTTTCTCGTCTTTAATTTCCTCCGCTTTCTCGGGTAGAGTATAAAGTGTCTTGTAGATGTAGAACCCAAAGTCTCGCATCAACATTTCATTGAAGAGTTCCGCGAACACGAACAGCTAAAACAATTCATATTAAGATTAAAGGTTTACAAATAACTCGAGTGTTAGCCTAGTGGCTCGAGCACATATACCATACCAGATATTACCTGGTATTATACATGGTGGTCAAAAAGTCGTGGATCAAACGCCAATAGGGGATAGATGAGGTTATCAGCTGTAAAAAAATGTTCTATGGGAGGTCTCTAAGCTCAACCCTTGCAGAGTTATAATTTATTTTGCGTTAAAGAAAATTGACTTTTTTTACTAATTCTTATTAAAATTCGTAAAAATTTACATCCTGTATCTTTTTCATAAAATCCACTAGATTGGTACTGATGAGTTCTTGCGTTAGACATACTATTTATAGTTGTTTATTGAGTGTATTGAAGATAATATTAAGTTATACGATATAAATTTTTTTCAAATCATAACTCTTTGTTTACTTCGGACCCCACTGTGAAAAAAAATTACTCTACCGAAAAGTGACCCTGTATTACCAGTTTTGGCGCATTTAATAGGGATTCTGAAAAGGTATTAAACATGGCCATGAGCCGCTCTAATATCTTACTTGATCCACGACTTTTTGGCCATCCTGTATATACACATATATAATACCAGAGGTCGTACGTTCCAAACCCTGGCCATCAATCTGTGTGCGTATTTAACACTCGTTCGTACGGTCAAGGAAAACATCGTGAGGAAATCGGCATGCCTTAGACCCAAAAGAGTCGCCGGCGTGGGTCAGGCTCAGAAGGCTGATCACATAGTTTTCTATTTTTTTAAAAAATTATCACGAAACAGATACAGAACGGTACCTGTTCAAAGGTGTTTTTTTATTTACAAACTTTACAACGAAATTATAAAGATAACCTAACATAACGTAATTTCTATATCTTAGAGATAGGCTTCATAATAGATTTTAAAATAGTAAACATATTGTATAATTAACATTATAATTGTTAAATCTTACCTCAAAGCTATGCTCCTTATTATCTGTGACCCGGTAATCCAAAAGTAGAGATAGTGTGGCAACACTGCAACCAAACTTGCCACCTTTTGCCGTCGCAGACGGATGGACAATAATGTGAGGTGTGGTTGGGAGTTCGTAGCGGGATTTAATCATTTGCTTTTCTTTTTCTTGCTAAAAGGATAATTAGGTTTATTTATTTAGAACGCCAACGCCAATTAAAAAGTTTAGACTAAACAATAATAAATACACGTATGGTGTGGGTGTGTATTTGTGTGTGTCACGAAACATGCAAAATCGGCTTGATTTAGTGACTTTAAATGTATATTATCATATCCTAAGGACTGTTTTTAAACAGTTGCAAGGGGAATTAAATATCTCTGTTGAAAAAGGTGTATAGTGGAAGTAGTTGATTAAGTAATAATTAATGTTTAGTGTAGTTATGAAATTCGATAGATATGAATGTCGATTCCCAATAGTCATTAACAATTAAAAATCATAACTAAAGCCAGTTTTTAGATAATTATAATTAAGACAAAAAAGATTTGAAGTAACGACATAAACTTATTTCTGTGTATTTAATAAATGAACCCAGGTTCAAGAAAAAGGAATAGTAACTAGCTATGGAGATGATTATTGATGTGAAAAGTAGATACACCAAAGATTAGGTATAATATTATGATGAACGTGATTGATAAATAGAACTAAAATCATTCACCTTTTTCTTATCTTCCTCAATTTCCTTCTCTGTTTTTGGCTTTTCCTTCTTCAGTTTGTCATCTTTCTTTTCCTTGTCATCTTTTACGTCTTTCGTATCTTTATCGTCTTTCTTCTCCTCTTCCTTTTTGTCTGGTTTATCTGTTTTCTCTTCTTTCTTTTCTTCAGTTTCAATTTCTTTCAGTTCCTCATCCTTAGAGTCTTCCAGTTTGGTTTCTTTTACTTCCTTGTCTGAAGTTTTTTCTTGTTCATCATCATCTTCTACTTCCATTATCTCTTCTCCTTTTGTGTCCTTATCTTGTTCTCCTTTTATTAGTTTTGAAAGACGTGAAATAAGTTGAGATCGTATGCCTATAAATTGATAAGGTATTTAAATATCTTTCCAGAAGATTAATGTACAAAAATTAAATTATAAATGACTCAATAATTATAAGAGGAATTTGTAATGTATAATTATATCAAATTTCATACATAATATGATTTAATTTATATGCATGGGACAGCTGTATATAATACACAAGGAGAACAGAGAGAGAACCCAAATAAATAAAATTTTGTAAGCATCAACTCTGCCTTGACAATATATTAAAGAATGTAGAGAGTAAAATAATTGAAATCATCTATATCTATGGTTTTATAAGTATAGTATTTCCTAAGTTAATGTATTTTTATTATATGGAAGGGCTCACCTTTACAGCTAACACCACGCGCTCTTAACTCATGTCTCAAAGCGTCAACTTTAATGGTCCTCAGATCAATTTTTGAATAGTGAGTCGGTTCAAGCTTAGCCTCATCGTCATCATTCTCATCAATAGTTATCGTGCTATCCAGATCTTGGTTTTCCTAAAAAACACAAATCTTTCAGTACCCGGCGGAGTACACAAATTTCGATGTCGTCCTTTTTACTTTTATACTTCAAAACTTTAAACTTGAAAAGCAAGTAATTGAGTACACCTATCTACTTCTATACGGGAACCTGTCCTTCGCAAAATTCTCCACCTATCGGAGCGTTGCAGACAGGACGCCATTGCGCGATCGCAAAGGCTGCCGGAGTCCTTAAAGCGCACGCAGCCGGAAGCAAAACTAAACAAAACTGGGAACAAACAATTTGTGATCTCTCCGGGATGTCCTCTGCGGTAGTAGACTGGATGGCGTCGGGGCACAGAGCCCTGAGGGCGGCGTCTTCCGCGGCCTTATAGCGCTCCCCGAGGCCGGCCCACTCGGCCCCCGCCAACTGCACGGCCCACACGTCGGGCAGGAACAACACCACACACTCAAGCCGCGATTTCCCACCGCTCTCGCGCCAGTAGTAAAACTCCACCATTCGGTACCTGTACGGTTAATTATGTTAATAAATACTCACTGCTAGACCGCTCCCGGCAGACACACATCCCCTACGAGAAAATAATCAGCGCTTTTAGCCTCTGCTTCGAAAGGTCGCTACGGAATCGCCCCCATACTCTCACATATTGAATGTGTGCTGTACAATGTTTCACTTTTCAATCAATATCGAAAGTTTCTCTTTGATAGAAAAGGATCTAAGAATAGTTAGCACAGCTTTCACATTATTATCTTGAAACTTTTGATATTAATATGAGAATAAACATATCTGCAAAATAGGTGGGAATGTTCAAAATCAACAAAAACTTACCATTGGGTGCATTCAGATAGATCAATGCCAGTGAGTGCTTTACATGTTCGAATTGCAGTTTTAACTAATACTCCAGGATCTGATTCAGGCTTTTCTCCGTCTAGAGATGGACTCCAAGGTCCACCGATAGCAAAATTTTCAGTACCCTTGCCTTTTTGACCCACAAGAAACTTAATCAATCTAGTAGGATGTAGTGGTGATTTACTACTGCGTTTGTCTTTTTCGTCTACTTTGGTTAGCCCACATTTCTGATAGAGTGACTCCAATGTTGGCATACTAATAAGCATTACCTAAAATAAAGATAAAATTATAAGCATATTTAAAAATTATAAATACTTCTTAAAATATATTAATTAATTTACCTTTGCTGAAAAGCGATAATCTGCATCTGGTGGTTCAAGAACTGCATCATTCAGGTTAGGTGTTGAGACTGTCTTGTCCAGAATATGATATTGACAGGAGCTATTAAGAGAAAATGGTGATTGTGGTGGGAAAGTTTCTCCCCATTTTACGTGTGCATTGAAAAAGTCAGAGGGTATGTAGAGATTACTATATCTTTGACTTATTGCGGGAACATCCATTTTTTGTCTGAAAAAAATTTAGTACATTAAAATTTGTAGTACATATTGGCAATTAATGTTAAGACATCTTACATAAACCCAAAATAATATATTGACTAAATAGAAATCAGTCATTATAATTTTTTTTAAAGTAGTACTTACATATCAAGGGGCATCTTTGGTACTCTGACCATATACTTGACAGGAGATGGCTGGTGTACAATGGGACGTTTTCGAGGGGGTGAATCACGACGATTGCGACTGTCGCGGCGATCACGAGAGCGTGAACGACTTCTTGACCGGGAGCGTTTCTGTAATTATACAGGTTATTCATAAATAACTAACATAGGTGGTATAGTTTTGTATGCCTTCTTTCGTTTGCATTAACAAGAGGCAACTAAATAGACTAATAATGAAAAATTATGTTTTCCTCACTACCCAAACAAGTGCCATTTGTACATAAGATACTTTTTGAATAGAAAATGTTTTGTACATGTAGCATCTTAATCACTTTAAGAATTAATAGGATATGTTTAAAACATGGGTTTATTTTCATGTAGTATGAAGTGGTAAGATGTAACTGTTTAGTTTTTTTTTTGACAATGAGGGGTTACAGAACATACTTTTCAATGAAGTATGACTATTCTAAAATAGACTAAATAAATATAAACTTAATTAATTGAGATTTAGCAGATCACTATCTCCTATATTAAGATAACACTGATGAAGCAGACATCCTGGTAGTTTCACACTTACAAAAAAACGGAATTTAAGTTCTTTAATAAAGGAGAGTAAAATTTTTATATATATTTAATTTACTATAAACAATAATATATAATTAAACCTACCCTATCATCCCTCCTTGAGGAGCGATCATCTCGACGATCATCATTTCTCCGAATCATCATAGGTTTCTTATTTGGAGGTGGTACAGCAGCATAATTATTAGGTTTTGAATTCCCACCCTTTTGATTTGGATTGTTTTTGGGTAGAACCTGCACCCTAGTTGCATTCCATTTAAATGGCATATTTGGGTTGTATGTTGCTTCAACTAGGACTCTATCATTAACTTTAGGAATAACGCCTTTAGCACATACAGAGATTTGGTAGAAAACGTCATGATCAACAAAACCAAAATCATTATGTGTCTTTGTGACAGTGCCGGTAAAAACCCGCTGTTCATTTCCTTGAGGTGCTTGATTTGCAGTATTTTGGTACATATTAGGATTCATAGCACGCGGTGTAGGATACGCTACAACATTTCCTGGGTACATCTGGCCTTGCGCCATCTGATTAAGAGGCATTTGTCCACCCATTGACATAGCCATACCGCTTTGTGTTTGCATCATACCTGGATTAAAAACGGCTGCAGTTTGCTGAAAAGGCATTATACTTTGTTGTGACATCATGGCATTTGGATCCATTATTTGTGGATTAATGCCGGTTATATTTGAGTTTACATTTGAGCGAGCCCACGGCGGGTTTTTCGCTCCACTTCCAGTTTGCATTATAGGACACTGTTTTAAACTATTAACGTAAACTACTTATACACCAGGATGATAAATTACAGCATTAAGGGGAAAATATTGAAAAAGGTGCCAAAACCCCAAACATTGAGTAATCAATAGAATAAAAATAATGAATTTCAAAGACCAATTTTTTTTTTTAATCTTCGCCCATGACGCAGTTCAAAGACCAAATCTGCAATCACAGAGCACAGATCAGAGACTAGAGATTCTTAACACCGTCTATCATAGATGCTTACATGACCAACATAGTATATAATATAGGTATTTGTTTCAATTTTTACTAGAGTCTGGCTAATGAAAGAAGATAATTGAATTATTTGAAAACTTTCGAAAGGCAGCACAGAATGTCATTAAATTTCTTAGGTTAGTATGCTTTATTGTCTTGATACTTCATGCAATTACTCATTTTTATTTTTATTATATATTTTATCCGAATAGTTAACAGGTATAATAGCCTGAACTTTGTTTTATTGATTTTTTGGATTCTGATTTTGATCCGAATAAAGTTGTATTTTATAATAAAAATAGTTTTAGTTTTCCATGCAATGCTAGTCATTTTAAGTATCAATAGTAAAATACTAAATACGTATAGTATTTAATTTCATAGAAATACAGTTACTATCAATGTAAAAAATAATAAAATAAAATCAAGTATCAAATAAGTTTAATCCACAAAATATATCAAACTTTTAGGGATACCATACTAATTTTTTTTGAATTTGCCGCACTTTTTCGTTATCTTCTTTCATGAGCCAGACTCTATAGATATATTATTACAAAAAATATTATTTGTTTTATGTTTGTAACAGATAAACATAACACTACTAATCAAATTTTGAAAATTATTTCATGTCCAAAAGGCCTAACTGTCGCCAGGCGGCAGGCACCTACCATGTTTATTTCATCATTTAATAAATTTTCTAATCATCATAAAAAATACTGCTTTTTCAGAACACATTGATATTTTTATGAAAAATTGTTATTTTTATACAAGACGCTCTTCGATGGCAATGTCTAATATCTATCTCATATCTCAATTCTCAACACATAGAAACTTGTAATGTAGTGTAGTAAAAGACAAAAGTTATAGTAATAATACTATTGAGATGGGTACAGTAGTAACCCTTCTAAAATTAAACATACATGATATTATAGTTAAGTACTTACATTAAGAATTTAAAGTAAAATATGATAGGATGTTATTTCACTTTTTATTTTTAATGAAATATTTTACTAAATCAAGCTAAAAAAATTCTTCTAAATCGCTGGACTAATGATATTCACCGTAGGTTGCAAGTTGACGCTTATCGCGACTAAAAAAAGTAACTCGTACAAAATGATTCGGCTAACTTACAAAAATTTTATAAAGGGAAAAAAATATTGTTTAATAGTATTTGTATAAAAAAAAACTGTTTTTGTTCTTGATTTATAAACTTAATTCCTGTTGATTTCCAGATGACGTTTACCGCTATTACACATATATTACGTGAAAAGTAGCGTAAATGTAATAAATCAGGATGATTTCACTCTTTTAACTATACTTTAGTTAAAATAGAGAAATCATCCTCTTCCATCTCTTTCTGTCAAACTGTGTTTACACTGTGATAAAAAGAGACGTAGAATAAGTAGATACATACTTTAGTTAATGCACCGTGCATTTGACTGATTTATTTTTTATGAATAATATGAAGGGGTAAGTCTATAAAGTAAATCAATAAAGGATCACACTAAAATGACATTGAATTGTATTTGCCTAGCCCAGATTTCAGGTATAACATAAAAATTCTCATATCTCATGCGTAAACATATTTTGACGTTATCGTAAATTATGTTTGTTTATTCAGTACTAGGAGTTGCTGGGAGTTACTGCTTTTACGCACTTTACTACACGGCGAGAACATATCAAGACTAGAAAATTTCTCATTCACAAGTCAGAAACTCGACGTGACAGCTCGTTTGCACATTTCATGACTCTTGTGAAAAACGCGGGAAAAATATTCGACATCTACAGACTACAGACGCATTTGCAAATTTCTAGTGTTTTTTTTTATATTTCTCTACTGTGTGGAGGTCAAGGTGCAGTTTAATATTAGATGTTGGGCATAGTGCCAGTATGTTAGTAAACAGTGTGATATAAAAATAATTACATTTGTATATCAGTGATATTAAATTTTAATTAATAAAAAAACAGGTCAAAGTCAATATTAAATAGGTTTTTGTGAAGGTTTTTGACTGTAAAAGTGAACAACAACAAAGTGAAAAACAAGGAAGTGAAATCGTACCTCTGTGTTTCGTATCTCACGAGTAAATTAAATTAGAATAGATATGAAGTTAGTAGAATGAGTGTCGATATGAAATCATCGGCCCAAGAGGGATCAAGTCAAATTCAGAACGTCCCTAACAGGAATGAAAGAAGATCAAGGGCCCCAAAACAAACCCTAGAGTCAAGACTATGGGATTTATTGCAGCCCTTGGCGAGGCTATGGGGCATCATTACAGCCGTAGGTAAGACTTCCGTTCAAGTAAAAAAGTAAAATTAGTATTTTTAAAAATAGAATTAACTAAACAATTTTTTAATAAAGCTAGGATCGATTTATTTAAAAAAAAAATACACTTTTGTAACTGTGTACAATTAAATTATATGTTATAAATAAATAATAGTTTAAAAAAAACTAAAAAACACGCTTTTAAAGCACATCAAACTAAAAAGTGAAAAATAATTCCTAATTTAGGCTGAAAATTGTAATGAACAAAAAATACTGGTATTATTGTGAAAAAGCGTGGGGCGCTCTGTGCCATATTTTTCGTCTATCGAGCAACCCACGCTTTTTCACAATAAATACCAGTATTTTTATTTATTTTATTTTTTAGTTTAATTTTTTTTCGGATTATTGCATTGTCATCGATCTTTGACAGGTGCGCAAAATTTGAATCTGTCCGTTTAAAGTTGGTCAAAATCGAGTCCGAAGGAGTCGGTTACATACATACATACAGGTGAAGCTAATATAAAGCGTGTAAAAACAACAGAAAAACACTTCTTAATGACACACAAATGTTATGATACACAAAGACCATTATGGTGTGCATTAAACCTTTCACGGTAAATACCTTTGATACTCTACTTTTTATGTCAACAGTGATGAGCGGTGCTGGGGCAGAGCTTACGGTACTGGAGTATGATGTAGCACCGGCTTTGATGTAAGTTCTCGTATTTAATTTAATTTTTCATGTAGTTAGTTGGTTGATTATACAGAGTAAACAGTCGATTCCAATTTCGTCCGTTTATCTAATTATAGGATCAGCAATTACTGCTTCGATGAATTTTTTTGTCTATAATTAGTTTCGGCTTTTTATTATTTTTTTGTTTAACAGAGCCGGTGCGGCGTTAGTATTAATTATGGAGACTATGTGGGTGATTGCTCTCTTTGTGGACCTGCTGGCTCGTCGTGGGGAGTACTCACTTGGTTTGAGGTGCTGGGACTTCTTCAGATGGTGCTGTGGTAGGGCGCGAGCGCCATTCTATGCTTGCGTTGCTACTGCTCTGCTCTTTGCCAATCTCACACTACTTGCTACAGTATCGGGTAATATATTAAGAATTTGTATATTGCGCTAAGTGCAAAGCCCCAATTAGAAACGGGACAGAGACATTTCGGGGCATTTCTATGACCTCATACAAAACGCATATCGTATCAAGCTCAAATAAGGCTATATATGTACTACAAGTCTCATGGGAAACACAAAAAAGGAAAACATTTTCGAAAAGAAAATTGCAGGTTCGTAACCCTGAAGAATCAAAAGACTTTAGACTAATAACAATATAAATATAAAACAAAAGAAAATCTAACGAGTGAGGAAAGGCGTGTGGCTGATATGTGAATAAATATTGTTATAGCTATACGAAACTGTGTGATTTCTCTCCGAGTTTCCCATTCGCATATATCGTCGTGACTCGTGAACGACCTAGCTCACAGCCAGTTTTCCCGATATTTTCTTTTCTAAGAAATTGTTTATTGCGAAAACGTTTATCACAAAACACGGTTTCTTTAATTGTGTCTAGGGACTTATTCTATCTTTTAAATTTAAATAAAAAATAAAGATACATTATATTAATTGCAATAAACGTTCACGAATTGTTGTTACGCGTCTCGCGACTCAAAACACGGTTAAAGTATCATTATTGTTGCAATGTTAAGTCTCAAGCAATAAAATGTCGTGTGATAAGTGCGTTTGTATTAATTAAAGTTGAAATATTTTGTGATACATTTAACATAGAATTTCGGGGTTTAATAAATTTGTATTCTTCGAGGATACATTTGCCTTATTTTGTTTCGATACGTTCAGCAAAACCAGACCTATTTTTAAATTTAAAATATTTAACATAATAACACCACCACTACAGTTGTAGTTACATACCCGTATTTAAATTCGTAACACATAGAAAATAATCTAATTTCATAAAAAAATGTAGTTTGACTGCTCTTATAACTAGATATGTACATAATTAAATTTGCGCCTAATTTTAACAAACATACTGGTTTACTACATTCTGAGGTAGACTTTTTTTAATATAACAATAAGTTTTCTACAATAATAGTTCATACATATTCTAATATTTCTAAAAGAAACTAAGTCAAAAATTCGTGTGCGATAAATAGTCATATCACGTACTCGTGTAACGTGATGAGTTCAGAGGAGATACGTCATATTTTCCACAAAAAAATCCTTTCACGATTTCCGTGCATGAATTTTTGCTCCTTGCGTATAAAGTGTTACTTAATTCTATTAACTATCGCATATAATTTTATTGCCTCATTATAAATAGAAAAATCTTTATTATCACAAAATACCATGCTACTACTGCAAATCAGTTTTTGTTTAGTTTTCAATATGTCTCTAGTAAAACTTTTTTCAGAATATCGATGAGATATAGATTCCTTTATCAAATGCCGTTTAAATGTAGTCCTTTCAAAATTTATTGCAATAAAGTGTTTATAAATAATCTATAAGCACGTTATTAATTTGTTTTTGGTAGGAACAGAAATTAATGCTCTGTTTCATTATATTTTAAGTAATACTAAAGTGCCCTGAGTTTTTGGCTGTCAGAAAACTATAGCCAGTTCTAAAATGCTAAGATTGTTAATTAATTACCAGGTGGAATGTTACTAGTACTGGCCGCCCTACGAGCGGCAGTGCCCTTCTCACCTTACGCTCGACAAGGGCCTCATTCACCAAGGGCGGGCAGTTCCTTGCTGAGCCAACATGAGAATCTACCAGACGTCTACTATAACGCAGCTAATGGTAATGATGAAAGGTCAGTGAATTTTTTGTTCAATTATTTATCTTTAGTGTTTGAATGTAATTATAATACTGTCTTTCCGTGTGGTTTAATCATAGCTTAATTATATTATAATTAATATTTAATTTTTGCGAATTTTGAAATCATATCAAAAATTTTCATTTTGAGGATAAAAATAAAAATAACATAATTATATATTGTATCCTATTACGTTGGTCTTCATATATTTCATAAGCTTTTTAAACTTATTTTCAGATGCGAAGAAATGACAGTTTTAAATGTACAATCTCCGAAGAAATCACGTTCTGTTTCACCGAAACCGAAGCTATTGGAAATATAAAACATATTTTAAATGTATTTTATTATCAAAGAGGTTTACCTACTATGTTTAATTATCTTTGGTTATATCAAAGACATATTTCTCTATGGCCTTATTATAAAAGGAGGATATACGTACTGGTTACGTGTTAACAAAATGGTAACCATGGTAACCGTAATCGTACTCTTTTATAAGGTCATTAATTTTTAATATTGTTCTATTACTAAAAATAAGTAGGTAGTCTGCACAGTTTGTTGTGCGTTTGATTTATTGATCCAGCCATTCGATCCATTGAAGAATTTGACCAGTTGAATGCAACCACCATATAAATATAAAACGTAGCTTTGACCGACTTCAATTAAAATTAAAGTTAACATATTCAGAACTAATTTATTCAGAACTTTACTGCAAGTAAGATCTAGAACTACTTTGTATACTTATTTAATTAACCTAATTATTAATTATCGAATAAGAAACTGTGATAGTTTGTGTAAGTGTTCGTGTGATTTGTTAATAAATAGTAATTAATAATAAATCATCGTTTTATTTTACGACTGCAAATGAAGTTGTTCATTGTTTTTGACTTAATACAGCGTAGTATGAATAGGCAGCTTTCATTATCTGAAAAAGATATTTTATTAATAAAATACGATAAGTGGAAGATTTGCTTTATTAATTAATTCAATCGTTTGCGCGGGTAAATAGGTCACCTTTTCAAATAGTTCAATGCAATTACTGTATTTTCCATTTAATAAGGTTAATTAAAATGAATACACATATTTTTTTAACAATAGCTATGATTTAAGCACCTACAAAGAGTTCAGGGTTTGAAATGACACATTCCTTTAGTGTATACTGTTCAATACTTACTGCTAGAAAGCAATTATTGTCCATATTAGCAAATCCAGCTGCAGTCAAACGTAGAGGCCTCTGTGTTCTCATCATAATCATGATTAATAGGGGGCGAAGCCGCGGTGGCATTCGCTCCCATTTGCATTGCATTACAGACTCTGATACTAGACTAGCCTGCAACATGCCTTTAAAGACTTATCTGGTAATAGCGAAAGTATTTAGAGATGCTTGAATAGCCTTATTAGGCTTTGCAAGTGAAACTACCGCGTATTCTCATCTTTTAAATACTTTTGAAACCGTATACTGGCTTGAATATAATAAGAAAACGAAATTAACTGTGGTTTTTGAACTAGAAACGTCGATGTGTATCATTCCTAATTTTGTGAGAGTAATAGGTTCGAGTAGTTTTAATTAAAAAACAATTTCTGTACACAAACAAAACCATAGACACCATATGCATATCACGTACATCTCGTCTGTTCCCGACGAAACAATTCTTGATTGGCACAGATAAATATATATATAATATTTATCTTTGATAATATCCTACTTGCCTATAAAGATCCATACATAATTCCATACCCCAACGGAAGAATCCGGAACCTTCAATCGATGATCTAGTAGGTATGCCTACTAGAATATCATAGAATACTAGCTGACCTGGCAATCGTCGTTTTCCCATGTATATCATTTATAATAAAAAATAGGGGTTGATCGTAGAGGGGTGAAAATTAGGGGTTTTAATGCTGTATCATAAATAAATAAAATAAAAAATTATCTAAAAATTACAAAAATAATTGATCTTGTCCGATTCTCAGACATACCACAATATGCACACAAAATTTTATGAGAATCGGTGAATCCGTTTCGGAGGAGTTTAACTACAAACACCGCGACACGAGAATTTTATATATTAGATTTATAAATGTTAACATTTTAAATTCTGGCGTCCATATCGGATTTTTGTAAATGATTGTGAGAATATAAAAATAGTTTATTCGAAGAAGTTATTAAAACGATTCTCTTCGAGGAATGTAGGTTTTTTTAGTTTTCTTTTGCAGTTAACAAATAATTTAACTGCACATAATTCTCAGAACGAGCTCGCTGGACCCTAACAAGTTTTATTAATTTACTCGCACGTCAAGCGGGCAAATAAATGCATATTCCAAACTACAAATTGAATAATAGAATAATAAAGTTTTTGTTATATGACGAAACTCAATTGCATGACGTCCTACGGTTAAACGTAATTTTGGAAAGAAATAAATTTATTGTAATTAATGTAATTTCAAGTGGTTTGACGAAACCTAATTGCCACCACATTTATTGAATAAAATTCCGAATTTCCTCCAGAATATAGGTAACGTTAGCAGGTGGGAGAAATAGGACTAGAACTTCAATTTATAGCGGTGTATCAAAAATTACATTTGTAAGAAAAAGTATTATGAAACCTACATTACTTTGACTTATCTACCTTTGACTACTTTACCTTGAATTATCACGATAATTCATTTCCTTTTATGTGACACGAAGTCGCACGAAAAAAATTGGACAAACATACAATGTAGAAACTATACTTTTAATTACATGATAACATTTACATGACACCAATTACTTGGTTGGAAAAAATATGCCACGAACTTACTTGATATGTCAGTTCATTTGCTGTGAAGCACTGAATAGCCAACTGTATAATCATAGCCGCAAAGAAAGCTAACGATGTAACTAGACGTATGGATTTGAAGCTAGATGCATCTTGCTATAAAATGTACGGAAAATTAATGAAATGTTCGTGTATATCTATTATACTTATTGGTTAATCAAACAGAGAAGATAATTATAAGGCACTATTATAATAGCAATGTGATTTATAAGATTAACAACAAGCTAATTACAGTTATTAATTATAGACCGTTCCGCATGAAATAATATCGTGCAATATATTTTTTCATACAACCTTACCGAAACTTGAACCATTACAACGCAAATCGCCGCCATACTGGATAGAAGCTGCGTCATAAAGCCATAGGAATACGTCTTCGCAAATTTCTCTACACATCTGTAAGGAAAATCACGCAGAACAATTAATTAGTAGGGTATCTCATAAGGGACATAATATGCTATTTTCTCGGGTCCCTCATAACCACACTATATAGTATATAGATTTTAAGTGAAATGTTTAAAATGTTATGTTTGAAATGTTCTGTCTTATAAAAGTTATTTTATATGGTTAGGTATCGGTTTGATATCTAAAGGGAAGAATATTTTGAATAAATATATAATAATATTCTGAATAACATTATGAGTGGAAAAGCGTTCAGCAATATGCAAAATTGTAATAAAATTTTTGAGCAATAGGTAATTAAACAATTTGTTTAAACAATAAAAAAATATGTATGTGATTGATGAAGTTGATTATTATAACAAATATTATAGATACTAATAAATAATATCTTCAATTAAGTAACTAGTATTACAGAAAATTAAGTCTAGATTACCCAGCCAGTTTGCGATTATTATAAAACGTTGCAGATTTTATAATTACAATAAAGCTGCGTAGCTAATTTAATACAATAGACGCCAAGTTTTAAATTACTTCTAGAATTTTTTATCGTAAAACAAATTCTACATTATTAAGCTTAAAAAAAAACTCTAAAATAGTATAAAAACTAATAGAAAATCTATGTCTTTTTCATACTGTTGATAATCCTTATGCTAGCAATACAATGTAAAATCATCCTTTTAAAAGAAATACGCAATAGTATCCAGTAGTGTTGATTGCTACGCCTTCTACAGCGCGACTTAGTACCTACCTAAGCGTCAAAGTATTTGAAGATTTATCACAAACTATGCTCCCCTTCATATCGCACTAGAGGTGAATATGAAGTGCCGATTATGTTGATTCAGGCGTGAGAAAAAAGCATTTTATATTACAATATTTGGGCGGTAAGCCGAGAATATTGCGTCGTATCTTTATAGAAACCGGCTTTTATTACTTGCAGGAGTTTTGATGATCTCTCGTCGGATGATAGATATATTGGTAATTTCAAATTCCTCGAAACACAAGAAATAATTTAAAGATTACTCTGGCGTTTTTCATGTGCGTCATTCAAATGCGGAATGCCTTTTCACCAAGACTCTTGATGCGTCTGTTTTCTTTGCCCATGCAATAAACACGAAAATATGATTGTGTCAGCTTCTCTTGACATATTAGTGAACATGAAATAACTAATTATCATATTAAATAGCCGTTTTGTTGAAGATAGAAGTCAGTAGACAAAATTATTATAGGTGACGTGCCAAACTTGTCTAGACTTATGATAATGTACATATTTTCAACGAAATATACGATTAAAAAACGTTTAATTATCTTTTTATGATTAAGTTGAAAGGGAACTAAAGGTGAAAGCAATTTTTTTAGTTAAGAACTGTAAAACCATAATGATAACGGTCTAAATAATTTAAATGATACCTACTTATTTGTAATTTAAAACATGGCACGTAATAAATTATATCAAAACTTGTTTCTTATTCTAACGGCCAAAATTAATAATGTATCCTCAATCTATGATTATAACCAATCTTGGACTGATTCATATCTAAAGACCGATCTCCAATCTGCATGCCAATAAACATTTCTGCTATCCGATTGTTTATTTGACAAAAGATTGACAGCAATCTTTTGCGTGATCCTTGCCTCTCGACCGCGTTTCGTTCAATGCAATATGTTGTGTTCAAGCATACCAAAAGTTTGCTGTTTTTGGAACGAAATAAAATAAGTAAGACTAATAGGGTCTGTTTCACAATGTATGGATAAAGTAGCAAATAGCTATGCAACGTTTTGTTTGTTTTTTTGTTACGAACAAATAAAGTTACAAAATTCTATAGAAAAACATAGGACCTTAACCTTTTTGTTGGTCATTTAATATTACTTGTAACGAAACGGGCTGTCATTTTCATATGGTATTTTTGTTTGTTAGGTTATTGAGTATTTTAGTACATATTATTACAAATATAAATTTTCTCTGAGTAGTTTGTGTATCTTGTTTTTGTGATTCGAGGTTGGTTCTTTAACTTAAAAAAATGTCTACGCAAAAACGTGAAAGAAGCGTCAATTTCAGCCGGGAAGAAGTTGACCTTCTAACTTCGCTTGTTGCTGACCATAAAAATATATTAGAAAATAAAAAGAGTGACTCAGTCACCTGGCAGGAGAAAGAGCAGTGCTGGAAGACGCTGGAGGCGCTGTTTAATAGCACAAGTGGGGTAAACTTTCGCAGTGCTAAAGCTTAAAGAGGGATACAAGAAAAAAGTCTGCCTTGAAACATGCTGAAACATATCGTACAGGAGGTGGCCCTAGTGCTGCTACTACTATCGAGGAAAAAGTCAAAGACATGATATTGTTGTCTGTCGAAGGAAATGAAAGTCAATTGAAAGGAAGAGCTTCTAAATAAGAGAAAGCAATGAGCATTTGAAGAGGAAGAAAGAGAGCATAAAAGAGAATTATGGGCCATAGAAAAAAATATATTGTTAAATAAATTAGGAAAATATTAGATATTGTGCCTGGAGCGAGGATGTATTGTATTAAAAATTTCATATGAACTTCATATGAATTTCGCATTCATATGAACTGCAAAAGGTTATTCTTTACAGTATATAGACGAGTTGAACAATGATGATGAAGATAATAAACATGTATTTTTATTTAAATAAAAGCATTGAATTTTTATTTAATTTATCTCAAAAATGTTGTAATTTATAAAATATTATAGTAATAAAGCAAAATAATCACTTATAAGATTACTTCGTACACTTGCATTTCCCACGTTGTCAATTGCGCTTTGATCAATATCATCAGCTTGTTCATCTACTTGTTGCAGTAGTTCAAAATGTTCATCTCGCATATCAATAGCAATATTGTGCAACACTGCACATGCCACTATCACGGCTTGTACACGAGATACTTGAAGCAAAACCTTTTTTGACAAACCGATTTTTTCCAAACACCATATTATGTCCTTTCCACCACATTTCTGCTTCGTATTTGAGATTCGTTATAAAGATGTTCTGCTGGAGTCTTGAGGTTTTGAAGTGGAGTTAGTAGGTAGTATCTATAGTAACAAATATTTTTGGTTGTAGCTAATATTTAAATTTTTTTTACAAAAGTTGATGAAAAGATGAAACCTGCAAGAAGTCATATATGATAGACATCACTTTGTGTAAAAGTGTCTCCAAAGCTTCTTTTGTTAAATGTGAATTCGGCGTCATTCAGGCCCTGGATATAATAAATTCTTGTCTTCTTATGTCTTCGCACAGAAGTACGTTGTCTTCTTCCAGCTTCAGAATTACTATCCCAATCGGATAATTGCATTTAAACTTCCAAATCACTATCACTAGAACTGGAAGATGACGAAGATGAATAAATTTTCCCAATGAATATTAAGTTAGGTCGCAATCCCAAACCCAAATCATACGAGTTTCACCGATAGCAATCCGAGATTGATTTGGCCAATCGAAGCACTGTCAAAATGGACAGATAGGTTGTTGGCATGAGTAAACATTCATTTTCATACAGAGGGCAATCTTCAATCTCTTATCCGCCCTCTGAACGATTGGTTGAATAATTAGATTGGTATCTCAGTCCATGTATTGAATATTGGCATGCTTTTCTTTAGAAATGGATTGAATTGTCAGTCTATGACAGCTAAAATTGGATTGAGATTGCATATTGGTTTTGGCCGTAAGTCTACAGCCGATTTTTGAAGATAGTGTTAAGTTTTTCTTATGTTATTGGATATCGGTAAGTCGGCTTTTGAACATAGAGTGTTTGTAATACGGGTGACAGTCCGATAAAAAATTACAAATTATACTTGAATCACAGAACACTGCGTAAAATTAAATAGATACTGCAGTACTAACCATAACCATTTGTACAGAAACATAGTGCAGCATATTAGGACTTAACGGAAGCAAATACATACATCATTCGAATACTAAAAGTATTTGTTACGTCAGTTCCTACTCGTAACAGTACCTACCTACCGTTTTGATATAATGGCCGATTTACATTATCTTAGTGTTTAGGAGAGTGCTTTAGTACAACTTGAAAGGCAAGTTCTTTAGCGTAGCGTTTACTAAAGCAAGTAGCGTTTACATGTTTCAACTAAAGTACTATCCTAAAGCACTCTCCTAAACACTAAGATAATGTAAATCGGCCTTAATAGATGAATTGTATCGTAAACGATATTAATAAGTGAACTTACGAAATCAACAACTGATGCTGTCGTATACAATCCATTAGAGCTATATTTAATGCCTTTTCAAAATCTTCCTTATTCATTCTTAAGTCGAAATCTGCAACCGCATTACCTGCACCTTGAGCTAATTTCATTCTAGTGCGGTCATAAACTGTTACCAGTGCCTCTTGCAATATCGCGAACTGATTACTCATGTGAAGTATAACTGATCCAATGAACGTGTCTATCGTCATTACGATATGTCCCGTCCATAACAGACCTATGGATTCTAATAAAAATGTAGAAATGTAAGATTTATCCGTCTGATAAGCCCATGGTATGTAAATTGGTTGAGGTAAAGTCCTCGGCGGTCTTTCAGTGTCGTTATACAGTGGAAAATCGGCTTTCCACCTTATATCCTGTATGATTCCGTAAACATTACTATTTCCAATAGTTATCCATCCAAAGAACAAAAATGCACCAGTCAATATTCGCGTAACTTTAACTGTTCGTCTGTTTCTTTCGTTGTTCTGATAGAACATTTGCAAGTCGATTTCCAAAATGTGCACGATTTCCTGTATCTCCTTGTTCTTAAAGAAAAATATATAGAGCTTTATGAGCGTTAAATTATGAGTGATGACAAATGAAAGGCTGAACATGAAGCGGTCAAGATCTTTCTCTCCAACGAAAGGGTCAACTGTCTCCAGACCGACGAAACCCGCGACCCAAACCAGTTCTGTGAGTATGGCATAATAAAGGTATACTCCAGGGAAATTCCTGGTATCCCCCTCGTCAGGATGGTGCCAGTATCCTAATCCTAGGAAACGCAGTAAAAGGTAATGCATTGCAAAATAACGGCGAGGTCTGTCCATTTCTTTTGATTACATCAGAATTACTCTAAAGCACGATTCAATTTGCTGTTCCAACCAAAATTCAGTCAATAACGTTATAATTATTGTATTTCCGTACAATTTAGTAGCGAAGGCGATTTTGTTCTATTAAATATAATAAATATAAATTTCATTTATTTATAATATATAATATACTAAATTATTATAAATTTAGATTAAATGCAACCCTAAGTGTTTGTTGGGCAAAGGAAACTGAAAACTCGCCCTCGGACCTCGAACGACAAGATCGATTAAAAAAACAAAAGCAAGGTAGAAAGGGTAATTGTATGGTTTTGTTTATATTTGTCCCACTTATCGGCCGGTTTCACAAAATTTCTAGCAATTGTTTAATTGACAAAATAAAGTATTTTTAATAAAAAAATTGTTAAATAGGGAAATCTGTAACGAGTTTAGAAACTATAAATATATGGTAAGTAAACGTTTCATTGTTTTATTGGAAATAAAAAAAACTAATTACCTATGATAATTAATTCTGACATTTCAGTAATTTATATATACAAGTACAGAAACATTTTTTTCTTTGTATTAAATAAATAGTTTGTAAAATATTATTGTACTACAACTGAAATGCCTAATAAAATATTAGCAGAAATATATTCTAGTATTGTCATTAAACGGCGTAATCTAATTGGTACTTTCAGAATAACGTGTAAGGTATTATTTGAAGCGAACATTTAATTGCAGGGCTTTTAACGCCGGTCATTTAGCTTAATAGCATTATCATATTTAAGTAAGGTTATAGACGTAGGTATATAGAAACCATACTTGGATGGGCCTTGCCCACCTTAGGATGTCGAGTTACTGATCTGAAATTCTATGCTGATACTTCACACAGAAAATTCACACAGATGCCATGGGGGCTTAAGCGGGCCATAGACGGACCCATGTTGCAGTCAAGACCGACTGCAACATGCGGTTTGCTCAGGAACTGCTCGAGCGGTCCGTGTATTGCGAATATGAATTTAGTATGGAAACTGCAGATCGCCGTGATATTGATGACAGTTCGTGTGGACCAATTTTCATACAAAGTTAGTTTTCGACTTTCTACATACATTACTGTTGATGTTGTTAAGGCATCTTGACTAAACCCCCAGGTACTGGAAAATAATACTACAGGCTGCATATTATGCCAATGAGTACTAAGCTTAAAGCTTCGTGGAAATTTCTACAACGATTAGTTTTGAAACCTGTCATGGTAGCCGCTATCGCTATTCGAATTTACTAAGTACCGGCGCTGGTGTGTGTACTTCTTAAAATATATTCAACAAATATACGAATTCAATTTTCGAAATTCAATTTTTATTAAAAAAATTTGCTTCATTTAAATTTTTTACAACGCAAACGGAACTAAAGACTTAAAGCTGAAACTAGCTCTAGATACAACTTTTATATTTTAAAATGTTGGTTGCTTAGGTACGTTCCAAAATTAATGTCCCTATACCTGTAAAAATCTTGAATTACCATACATAGCGATGTCTTCCATTAATAGACAAATTGAAACCACCTTATAATTTTACCATATAGACCAGTCATTATAGACATTCGAAATCGAAAATTTGATAATAATTCCAAAAGTTTTCAAACTTCAGTCAAGTGAATGGTACATTGGGACGACAATAAATCTCATTTTGCAACCTTGTCCGCAGTCCGGAACATTGTTAAAATTGCAATTAAATTAATTTTTGCTGTATGGTCGTGAAAAAAATTCCAAAAGTTCTGCAAACTTGGGGAAGTTTTCGATATAATATTTCATATCACGTATAAAATTTGCAACCAACCTAAGTGTACGGAACATTTTTTGTTATTTATTTTATTTTCGGTATATCTGTCAAATTTGCAGAACTTTTGGAACGTTTTCCTTCAGTTTAATAAAGAAAAACATTAATTTTTAATATTTTTTTCACGACCAAAACTTATTTTTAACAATGCTCCGGACCGCAGAGCAGGTTGCAAAATTTTATAGTTTGTTTTAATACCACTCCTGACCTTACATCAAAATTTGAAAACTTTTGGAATTATAATGAATTAATTGTCTTGACTGACTGGACTAATAATACGAAACAAAAATACAGCTTAAAGTTACAGCTACACTCCGCTAGATGGCACTTATTTATATTGTTAGGTTCCCTTTAGTAAGCATTTTTACACGATAAGTAATATGCTATTAATAATTTAAAATTAAAATTATTAATTATTAGAGCATATAAAATACAAATTACAAATACATTACTGTCGCTCAAAATTTAAAACTGGTTCGCATCTAATGACAAGTTGTACGAGAATAGCGCTTTTAGTATTTGAAGCGCTTGTGGTAGCGTGGTTTTTTTTTCGTAGTTGTATTTCTTTTACATATATTAATTGGTATAATTAGTAAAATTCTTTACCTTAATTTAAACCATAAATATTTTACATCAGATCAAAACCCGAATAAAATAATATTTATTATACCTAGTCAGTAATATCACAATTCTCAGCGCTTTCAATGCTGACACGAAATCGGATGACTGTCCGTCGAATCACGTATCCGTTGTCATTGGTTGAATTCTGTCTGTCAAACCGAGGGATGGCAATTGATTAGTGAATTAGAAATGTACTGTTAAAGTGACCAATGTGCGTACGGAAATAAATCTCTTAACCTAAATTATTGATAGATATAATTTTCATGATCAAAAAACTAGTAAGCAATTTTTCATTCCGCGAATGGAATGTCATTTACATTGACGTGTGTAACGCATGAATGTACAGCATTCAAATCGTTGTGTAAAAATAATATTTGTTAAAATGGTATTTTACATAAATAAATATAGTATAACAGATAAATGCCCGTGAAGAAAATTGTATAGTTATTGAACTCTTAAAGCTGACAGCCGCTGATCGAAAATTAATTACTAAAACTAGAGTTTAAACAAAATAATCAAGGCAATAATTATCTTTATTGAATGTAATAAGGGAACAAGGAATCGGGCAGCATTTAAGTATTGTAAGTATTAGTGGCTTATGATTCGTTTTATTAAAAAAAATAGAATTTACTAAATAATAGTAATGTCAATAATCCTAGATATGTTTTTTTACGAATATTTCTTTTGGAGTTGCTTTATTCTTGTGTCAATAATTTAAGGATAGGTAATTGAGTACGTAATTTTATTATTTCTTAGACCGGATAATTTAGGTTACATTAATGTTTTTGTATGAAGTTACATATCAAACAAGTAGTAATTGTCAATTTAACGTAGGAATTACATAAACATTTTTAAGACAATTATAAAATACGATTTATAATATCGTAGATAATATCTTTATCAGACACATTGTTTTAATGTTTTTGTATAATTGAAGACGCGTACGGTTATCTTAGTTATTAATTAAACATTTATGGTTCCCATGAGCTATAATCTGATTGTACTAAATGCTTAAAAGGCTGTGTAATTTCATAAAGTTGTAATATATTAATGCGATGTTTGCTTATTAAATAAATTTATAACTGTACAATTGAAACAAACGGTAGAAACGAAATTAACTTATCTGTAAGCATTTAACACGTGTATCATATTAACGGTTAGAAACGTAGATTTATAAGCTTTTTTATTGTTTTAGCAATCCTAAAAATCCCAAACCATAATTGCTTTTACTAGGTATAAATAAATATTTACATAAAACTGCACGAAAAAGCCATTCCTATACGGTTTTAATGACGTAATGTCTTGAATTTCATCCTTGCGCCAGTTACAGGAATACTGATATCCTATAGTTTAAGTAGCAAAATGTACTAAAAACAAAAATACGAAAAAAATTAACAAATTTATTAAATGAAGCCAAATGTGTGAATACGAGAAGTAGTTTCGGCATACATTACCCACTCCAAACATGAATACATATGTATACATTATATATTTTCCGCATTGCTTTGTTTTAACAGAAAATTTGGCCTATTAAAGAAAAGATAAACATTTATAACGCATATTTATACTTATAATTTATCATTGTCTGAAGATTATAAAATTTGGGTAATTAAATAACACGTTGTATTAGTACAATTACACCTGGGCGTTCTCGTTAAAATTTATCTCAAAGTCTGCAAGAATACTGAAATGTCAGTTTAGTAGCGCGATGACGAAGCCTGAGTATAGTATAATATTACAGCGTGCGCCTTTCAAAGATCGTTCGTTCAAATCACGACTGTTCACCAATGGATTTTCCTTTAAATGTGCGCAAAATCACTTGCTCGTACGGAGAAGGAAAGTCATCTTAAGGAACTCAACTTGTAATTAGATCATAACATAGACGGTTGGCACCCGTCAGGTACAGAAGGCTTGTTATTATGAAAAAAATTTATCACGAAACCTTTAAAAAAATCTGCGTCCACGACTTAGCTTAGACTGTACCGCCATTGTTTTTTTATGAAGATTAAACATGCCGTCTTTTTGCTATACTTAGTACAATTGATATGTTACATCATAACACATACAATTTTGTTTTGAAATAACTGATAAGTAAATTAAAAGATTCATTGTAATATTAATAATAGATGACACAGTAAATTATAACGAAACATAGCCTATTGATTGGTAAAATTCACTTACGTAAGATCTTATTTACATTTATTAATATTAAAACAATTTTGCTCATTAATTACATATTAACAAACTGACCGCAATATTTAAAATGTAAAAAATTTAAGTTGAAAAAATTACTCCAAAAACCCAACGGAAAAAAGTTTACAGTTTCGCTGGAGTTTTTAGTCGGTAACAAACAAAAAATGTTTGTTTTTGTTTTTTGCTAAAATTAAATAAACTAAGTACATTTTTATTTAAGCGGTTTGTAAAAAAAAGTAGAATTCTTCGGTGGGATGTTATTGTTCAGTTCTAGTCAGTCAAAATGTATAGAACGGATACTCATAATATGCGAATTACTAAAATCGCTTATCAGGGATTCGTCTACAGTTAGACCAATCGTATTTAAGCGAGGCCATCTGTCGATTCGTTTATTATACTTCGAAAAGTTTTTATAGAATGATTTGTCATCAGCCTCAAAATATGCTTCAGTTTCGGCGATTACCTCTTCATCAGCGCAAAATGTCTCTCCAGCGAGCATTCTCTTGAGGTCTGAGAACAGGAAAAAGTCGCTGGGGGCAAAATCTGGAGAATACGGTGTTAGATGACAAACCCAACCTCATGATCTACTGACGCCCACTATAATTTGATTTATGCATTGCTTATCAGAAAACCTTAGAACCTAAAAGAGCTAATGTAAAATATATAAATATATATACAGTTTAATATTATGTTAAAGCATTATCGTCGTTTCGTATAAGCCTTCGCGCGGAATCTGCAGATTAAATCATCTTCCTACAGAATGTAATCTTATAAACTTATCTCGTCGTACTGTCAATATAAGCCTGAGCTATACGTTTTATTGTTAAGAATATAACGATTGCAGATAATGACGTCTTGTCTACATTTATAGCCAGAATTAAACATTTTAGTGATAAAAGTTTTTATATCGTTTTCTGCAGGACAAAATGGTGCAATCAGTTTTTGGAGTATGGGACTATATTATAATGGTTGCCACGATGGTGTTATCGGTACTTATCGGGTTATATTTTCGATTCAGCGGCGGAAAACAAAAAACAAATGAGGTATTTCTTGTTTTATTATACCGTATCTAGTTACTAATAAATTTGGGTGACAGTTTACACCACCACAATTTAATATATCTTTTCCATTATAAAGTGACTATACAAAACGAAAATGTATGTAACTGTGGTAAAATTTGTGTTAAGAACTGTTTTCTTTTTAATTATTGAATGCCTATTATTATTTCAGGAATATCTTCTAGCCGATAGGAATATGTCAATATTTCCTGTGGCGGTCTCCCTGGTAGCATCATTCATGTCAGCTATCACCCTCATGGGAGTATCAGCGGAGAACTATTACTATGGCATGATTTTTTTTATTGTGAACATAGCCTATGGCATTGCCACTCCTATCGCAGCCTATCTCTACCTTCCAGTGTTCTTTGGTCTACAAAAAACAAGCACGTATGAATATTTGGAATTGCGTTTCGGGCCGAAAATCCGGATGTTGACATCGCTTACCTACACACTGCAAATGATACTTTACAATGGTATTGTGCTGTATGCTCCAGCGATCGCTTTGGAAGCGGTGACGGGGTTGGACCGGCTTATTTCCATTTTAGTGGTTGGACTTGTCTGCACATTCTATTCGTCTTTAGGCGGAATGAAAGCAGTTTTATTTACGGATCTATTGCAAATGTTTTTAATGTTCGCTGCTGTTACCATTATACCAATATTTGCTGCGATTCAAATGGGGGGAATCGGCAAGATATTTTCTATTGCTAAGGAAGGAGGAAGGCTTGACTTCTCGAAGTAAGAATAATGAGCATTAGAGATTATTTGTACAGGCCTTGTATGTAGAAAAAAATATTAGAAACACGTGCAACGAAAAGTGAAAGTTGTATTTTCTTAAATAATTGGTTTTTCATGCTTAATGTGTCTCTACGATAACGCAGAAATATTTTTACGACTGTATTAATTAAGACTCAGTAAAACTATTTTCTATGTTAAATATACAAATAGATTACAAAATACATTGCTTTTAAGACTATTTTTTTTTCAGTATAAGCCCTGACCCAACAGAAAGACATACAATATGGTCACTCGGTATCGGAGGTTTTTTTACATATCTCTCACTGTATGCAGTTAATCACACTCAGGTAAGAATTAGTTTAACGCCTTCGAGCATACTATCTGTAGATAGGTTTCCTAGGTTTCGGGAGACATATACAAAAACAAAACTTTTGGTTTGAGGGTGACTCCAAAGCGGCACAGCTTATTAACTATATACTGTGTACTTCTTAGAAAAGATTAATGTATAGGAAAAGGTTTTCTGGTAGTTTTATAAAAATCCCTTTTCATTGTATAATATTTAATAGTTTTATAATGATTTTAGTTTATTTGGCCAAACTGGCTGTAAATAAATAAATAAAAATCTCTTAAATTGAGAAAAGATAATACTTTTACATTTTCTTTTTTTTTCTTTTCTCACAGTGGTTGCCTGGAAGAGATCGCTCGAAAGCGATAAGGCAGCCAGTTGCTTTTCCTTTACTTGTAATTTTGTTAAATTTTTATATCATTAAGCAACAAAGTGTAAATAAATAAATAATAATATCGATGTTTACTTTATAGGTGCAGCGCCTAATGACTGTTAATACCGTGGAAAAATCTCAGAAATGTCTATTGTGGAGCTGGCCCGTCACAGTGCTATTGAGTTTTGTTACTTGCTTAAGTGGGTTGGCGATGTATGCAGTCTACAAGGACTGCGATCCGTTCGTATCTAAGAAGATATCGGCAGTACGTTTTAGGTAGCCCACAAAAGGCTGCTGACAAAATATCAAAACATTTTATAAGCTTAGACGAGAATACTGTTTTAAATACGGCGTCTTCTACGGATTATCCACAGCTTGACAATTATTTAAAATAATTTGAAAAAAAAAAATAGCCATGTAACTCAGGGATGTATATTCAAACTCTTTATTCTGGCTAAATGATTTTGTATAAGTGAATTAGTAAATTTAAAGTTTTTTTTATTAAACTAAGTTTAGAGAGTATCTTGAGTGATTATACGAGTTTTAAATTGATTAAGAATAAGATTGAGCTGAAATCGTAATAAGGATGACATCTATAGGAAGGTATTTTTTGTAACTTTTCCCAACAGATAGACCAGCTGATGCCATACTACGTAGTAGACGCGATGCGTTCAGTGCCAGGTCTGGCAGGACTTTTCGTGGCGGGAATCTTCAGCGCTTCTCTTTCCACCATTTCCGCCTCTTGCAACGCGCTCGCTGCTGTCACTCTCACAGACTACGTTAACAGGTATAAGAACAGATAACAAAGTATTTCATATCAAGGATATCAAGAACCTATAAATACTACAATAATGTATAAGAACAGAAAACTTTGCTCTACTTCAAATGTAAGTACTTACATTCGTAAGTAGAGCAAAGTTTTCTGTTCTTTAACAATTTTAGGTGATTGTACATTTTTATAGGTGGTGTAAAATAAAGGAAGATTACATAATATGGCTGACGAAACTAGCGGCATTTGCATATGGTTTAGTGTTCTTAGTGCTGGCATTTTTGGCTCAATATTTGGGTGGAGTGCTGCAAGCAGCTCTTACGATATTTGGGGCTGTGGGTGGACCGTTATTTGGAGTATTTACTTTAGGAATGTTCACTACGTATGCTACTGAAATGGTAAGTGTCGCGCGCGCAAACGATGTTATGAATGTCGCGTTGCCCGTCCACCCGGAGTACCTGCCCACCTTTCCTTACTACTTGCCTTGGTATAGCAGTTCGATTAGCGTTACGAGACTTAATATAGACGCATCTACTCATTAATAGAAAGTTTAAGATACCTGGAAAAGCATTTGCCTTCAGATTCCTAATGGTTTAGTAATAAATATTTGTAACAACAAAGCAATTGTTCTGTTGGAATCGTTTGGCCGATATCGTCATTTAATAACATTGATATCTTGACATATTTATTTCGTAGTCGAGGCCTGTCAACCCGTTAATTGAGACTAATAGGCTTGCTTGTTGTTCTTATTGAGAAACTTTATCAAAAATGACCATACAATATTACTTTATATTTGTGATATATGGGGGCCGTTCAAGTATTACGTAAGCACCATATTTCTTTGATTTTCTTATGGGTGATTAGTGATTACGTCAACAGTAATTATTAACTTCTTTACACATATTACCCATACATTGTCAATGCTTGAAAACGAAATGCATTTTCGAGGATTCCTACAAAAATTAATACGTTTATGTGCTATTATTTTTGAGAGCTTTGCTTACTTTTGCTGACAAGAGGAAGGGGGAGGGGATAAATAGCTGTGAATCTGTTTACGTAATACTTGAACAGCCCCGTGATAGCTATAAAATACAGCTAACACGAAATAGTAGACGTAAATAAAAATTTACATTAAATAATTCAGAAATTCGCGCAGCGTTGAATGAAAATTGATTCTTTTTATAAGTTATGGAAAGAGAAAATGTCTTCTCAATTTGTTTCAAAGGTATTCTCTGGAGACTGAAGTGTTTATAAATATAAAATTCGATTAATTGGGCAACAAATGCGATTAGGTTAACCTAAGTTAAATTTCCAGCAAAATTGTGAGCCTTGAACTATTCTATAGAGTACACGTTTCATATGTAGCCATAATAAGTTTTTTTTGTAGGGCACATCGTTGGCTTTAATAAGCGGACTCTCATTGACCTTATGGACTAGTTTTGGGGGACCTCGGCCGTCACCTGTCATGCTACCCCTTAACGTTGACGGCTGTTCGAATTTTACTGCACCCCTGGCGATGACGTCAAACCCCACAGATTATTTCTACCTGTACAAATTATCTTATATGTGGAATAGTCCGGTAAGAAAATATTGTATTTAAGTTAACTTGTACTTTGATAATTGGATTTTGGGTTTTGCTTGAAACATTTTGAGATGACATAAAAAACGAGTTAAGCATGACGTACAGACCCGAGCTGTAACGCAAGTTTGGCTCTGTACTTCATAGCGATTCATAGCGATACTACATCTATAGCGATGTTGTTTGCTATTGAAGTACGTTAAACGTGAAAGTATTTATTACCGTGGTTACTAAAGGGACTACCAATAAAAAAAACAAGTTGATGAATTTAAGGACTTGTCTAGCTCCTGACAAGACTACATGACTACACAGTGGTTTTTAAATGTACCATGATTTAGATTGAATAATTCTGTTAAATATATTAAAAAAAAAAAAAAACTTGTAAAGGACCCATAATGACCTACTGGGTCATAAAAGCAAAGATTTTTCTTAATTGTCATATTTAAGATTGAATTAAAAGCGAGATAAGGTTTTTCAATGCAGTTACGTGTCAAAGAAGAGTTCGGAATCATGCTACTCTGTGTGATAAGATCGTGTTCGTGACGTCATATGACAATGAAGTTGATTCAATGGAACCAGCAGATTCTCATTTCCTTGAACCTTGTATCTCATCGCGATTCTAGAGAATTTCATCAAACCAAGCAAATTTGAATAAGAATTTGGATTTTTTTGTTGGTGTTTTTTTGAAACGATAAGTAAGATATTTTAAGTTAATTGACTCGGAAATTGTCTGCTAATTCCGGTAGCCGTATGAGGCAAATTAAAATAAAATTTAAGAATCGGTACAACAAAGATACTGTAGGTGCAATTCGTTTGAAGTTGGAGTAGATTTCGCTGATAAGATAAACAGGCTTCATTATAATACTACATTCTTCTCAAGAGGGTATTTTATCTTTTACAAACTTCTATCGCCTTTAGTTACAATAGGTAAATAATTTGATAATTAATAGCAGTGTTTATTGCCTTTGGTTCACGTCCGTTCAGAGCAAGTGTTCGTCAAGGGAATACCTTGATTCGAGATCTGGCAGTAAATGTAATTTTTTAAGTTACTCGTCTTTTGGCGCGTTAGAGGAAAATGATGAGAGTAATTAATGCGCGCGCACATCGTCACAAAATACCGACACCCTCAAGTTAGCTATAGTCAACATTTTTTTTACAACTATTGATGCTGTATTTGTACGATATTTAGACAATGTTTCTACAAGAATATTTGTATCATACTTTAGCTATCATAAGTGTACTGTGTAACTCACATGTCTCTCACTCTCACACTCACTGAACTCCAACCAATAGACGTGAATTAAATAGTGAAAATCGTGAATTCATATGTATAAGTTGCATGCTAAAATGAAAAATGTCAATTTCTTTAATTATATAGAAATATTATTTTGTGATATTTAAATAAATTTTATTTAACTAGATAATGTGTTATAATAAAACTTTCAAAGTGTTAAATACCTTTTTTCTATAATTAGTGTCCTTATTTCTACAAACGTAGAATAAGGCGAAATATACAATTTTTAAAAGATTTTTAACTTGTTACGCCAAAGAAGTATAACTTCTAACGCGTGTACATAAGTACACACACGGTTTTTTTATAATTTTTTATTATTGAAGTTCTTAAGTGTTACATATAAATCAATGATTCGATTATAATGTGGACGGATCAAGCTTTTATGTTTGATTTTTTTACAGATAGGATTTGTATGGGTCTTCATAGTGGGTTCTATAATATCGCTGATCTGGCGTCAGCCTCAGCCATGGATGCGAGCGGGAAAACGCCACCCTGACCCTAAACTCTTCACTCCTCCACTCGCCAACTGGCTTAGGAGGAAATATCAAATTAAAGAAGAGGTACAGGTAGAGTAAACTGGGTGCTATGAGGTGCTATTTTAAGCTTTAGATAATTCTAAATACATCTTGAAACTCTATTAACCTTGTTAAAGCGGGATTTCTTATGTTTTCTTTGGTAATTTTATCATTATTTTATTTGGGGACAATAGCAATATTGCTCAACTTCTAATATATATATATCTCTCTTAATATATTTAACCTAACAAAAATATTAAGATTTTTTTTATGCATTTCAATCAGACCCCATTGTTCACCGAGTGCCGCTAATGGTGTGACCACTAAAAGTATAATAATAATTTATTTATTAAATCAAATAATCAGAAGTCTACTTTGTTAGTATCGTGTTACAATATTGTCCTAAGTATAAAATAATATGTATAATATATTTTTAGTGTTAACATTATATATAAGAATGGTTATGGAGAAATTATGTTTTTCGCTTCCTTTGGCCTAAAGGACCTCTATCAGTCGCACCACTGACTAGTGACTGGTCCGCCAGAAGGGCCATGTTGCTTTGTTTGAGAAGTTGTATGTATCGTAAGCGGCCGGAATAATTTTATTTACGCGTTTCGGTGAATGACGTCATCGTAGATCGTCATTTAATAATTATTTAGTTCATCAATTCATTTAAATAAGTAAATTCCATAAAACTAAAAAACATTAATGTTACTTACGAAGTTTGAACAATTAAAAACTTGTAAGCAAATTTTTATTGCTTGAATCGCTCAAATTACAAGATTTGATAGATTTTAATATTTTTTTTCATTTACTTGTAAATTTTTACACCGTCTAAAGTATTATCAACTTAATCTACATTATAGATAATGATGATTTTCCTTGAAGAAGGAATTTATGAAGTATTTTAGCTTCATAAACTTTTATTTGACCTATAAATTTCTAGGGATTCAAATAAAAAGGAGAAATTGTAGGTATACTATGTTATGTTTAGGAGCTACAATTACAAAAGGTAGCTGGATAATTTTTAATAAATTAATTAGTTTTAATAATTAATGTTACTATTTTATTACAAACAAAACGTTTAATTTAATTTATCACAACGATTATTGAATCGTGACATTTAAGAAGGCGGTTTGCTATAAGTTTCGAAAAAAAGGGCGGAGAGTTTATTGCTAGTTCTTCTCTTCTGTTCTACATCCTTGATTTGAGAACTGGCAGTAAATGTAAAATTGAAAGCATTTAATGTATATTTCTTTTTTGACGTTCATAAGATTACATTGATAAATGTTACCTACATGAATAAATGATTTTGACTTTGATTTTTTGCCGTTAAAACCAAAGTTTAAATATTTTTATTCTAAAAGTGTACATTTTCGCAATAAATTAAATTCATTGCAAAAATGTATCTTTATCAGCCAACACAAACTTAATATCATTAACCTAATGGCTGATTTACACAGGGTAAGTAGAGAAGTCAGTCGCAGCGCCAATGTCGGCGCCGCGACTGACTTTAACTGTTTACATGAAGTAAGTAGTAGTGGTGCGTTTCTCACGATGACCACACGTGTGTGAAGTCAGTGGGAAAAATGAATTCGCGAAAACAACTGAAACGACGATTTAATTATTTGTTGAAAAATTTATTTATTTATTTACAATAGCATTTTTTATAAAGCCGTCCAGTTCTTGAAACCACTTGACTTTTGGGACATATACGTTCCCACTAGCGCCAGATCTGGTGGATTTTTGTATCTTGTCGAGCTCTAAATAATATGTAGCCCTTATGGCTTTAATTTTATTTTTTACTTCAGTAGAAGTGAGCCCTTCAATTTGCATTTGTTGAGCCATATTTTGCAACGCTGTTGACCGCATTTCATTATTGCGGTAATTTAGGGATTTAATATCCCAAAGGCACTCGTTTTCGCCATATAATTGCACCAATTTTAAGGTTTCGTCTTCGCTAAGCTTAATTTTTATCGCCAGCCAAAAAAACGTGGTCACTCTACAACGCAGCGGCAGTGACTAACCACGCACTGACTTGTCTGTTTACACGGGGTTTATTTGGCTGGCGCGGGGGTGCGCGGGTGGCGGGGGGCGCCAACTGACTTTAAAATATTCGTGTCCGAATATTCAAGTCAGCGCTGACTTCAAGCCACTGTACTGACTTCAAATCAGTTTACACAGGGTTTTTTTCGGGTCAGCACTGACTTGCCTCGAATTTGTAGTCAGTTACTGACCCTGTGTAAATCAGCTCTAATGTTAAGTACTTTAAAGCAGTCGTGCTTAGGGTTGTCTCCCTTTTTGTCCCTTTTCTGATTGCATCTGGTAAAGAAATTTAATTTGAATGTGTTGGTACTAAAAACCAAAGACAAATCTATATTATAACTTAATAAGAATGGATTTTTTTATTTTTTACTAGGATAGGCAGATCTATCAGAGATGATGGCTATATTTTATGCTTAATGGATCTCTGCTTGCAGCACGTAATTTGGCAAGAGTCGTTGCGAAGTTTATTTTAAGGCCCATGTGTAGAAACGTGTTCCAAGGTGTAGTCATGCACACTTGAAAATATTAACAGTATTGTTTGACAAGCGTGGACATTCGATAATTACACCAAAAAGTCTGATTATCCGTTTAGAATACTGGCCGAAAAAAACAACTATGAACTAACGTTACCAACGAATCTTTCCAAGTTACGTGCGACATAACAACTGGTAGTTTTATAAATGCGCACGCTTGAAGTTTATTTTCTAGATTGGCACTGGTGTGGTATTATAATCAAGGAATTTCTGACCAAGGGATTTAGACAAGGTAAACTATTTCGATTTTTTAAGTCGATTATTCGGGAAAACTGATTGTCGTGGGCTTGAAAAACAAATGCTTTACTTAGGGTAAGATTCAGAGTCGAGACATAGCGTAAACGTTTTTGACATACAGCCTTGCGATTCTGTAACTCACTTTTCGAACTCACACAGCGGTTTTCACAGCGGCGGTCGCTCATAAAATGACTGCTTCACGACTGATTTGAGAGCGACCGCCGCTGTGAAAACCGCTGTGTGAGTTCGAAAGTGAGTTACAGAATCGCAAGGCAGGAGTCACACTTAGCTGTAAGGCGCGCTTAGACTCGACTCTGAATCTGAGGATTACCCATACAATTAGTAGATTTTTTAAAATTTGATTACGTCCTTTACGGGACTTTGTAAGGACTAATGTGTATGAATAAATTATTTAATTAGTTATTGACGTTCAAATAATCCAAAAGTCATTCAAAAAATTTATATTAAACCTTCAACTACTGAACAAATTTTAATTTAATGTAAGAATTTATAGAATCATGATTACCTAGTATTCAAATTTATTATATTAGTTAAACAAAACTATGCTATTTACGAAATATATTTATTTTACAGTGTGAATTATTGAATCGAGACGGTGACTTCAATTAACATATCTTTTCTTCTAATGTATTAATTAAGACAAAAAAATATACGATTGATCTAAATAGATAAATAGAAAAGCAATTCTAGAACCGTCGAAACAGGCAAAGTTGCAGTATTTTATGGAAAGTTTAAGTTAAACACTGCCTTTAAATATATAATAGATAAGTGAATACAGAAAAATTTATTTTTTATTTATATTATACATACGAACGTTTGTAACGATTTTTGTTTTTGCGTAAGCCCTTAAATATAAAAGATTAAATATTTTATCCGGTATATGGCGCTCATGGCTAGGAAAAACTGAATCAAATTTATCACACTGTACTAACTAACACTGATTAGTCTTCTATAACAAACCAAATGGCGAGAAATATTTTTTACTTAAGGAATAACGTGTACTTTAAATAAGTACTTTAGGTAAATCAGTGTAATCAGATTGATTTAGTTTTTATGTATAAGTAGGTGAATTTGTAGTGTACTTAAAAAATTGAGGTGTGTGGAAATTAGTGAAATTTTATTTTAGATTTACGAGTTGTATAATTAAATATACAGACACAAATGCGTGCCTTAAGCTTCAATTTGTGCTTCCTTAATGTGAGGAAAATGTTGTGTAAAACATATCTCCATGGACTTTACATTACAATGTCTAGATATCAGAGCTAGTGCTAAGCATATACTCAGTCACGTTGGCTACTTTATGTAAGTTTACACAGTAACAAAATGTATAATAACTTATCCTGTTATTCTCGTGAGGTCGACCCAATGTCGTTAATTTGTTAAAAGGATTAGTTGTGAATTAATTTTTTTTAATTTTTTTTGATATCAATTTAATTGATAAATCAATCAATTTGTTATAGTACTGGCTTTCATGTGTTTTTTTACACATGACTTAATCACCATTCCAATTTATATTCCTAGAACTCATATTTAAAATACACTCGCCGACTTATGGCACAAGGTCAAGTTTATAGGTTCGTGACCCTTGAGCGGTTATTGAACCGACGTTTGATTTTTTAACTGTATTACTATAAACAAAAGTATTTCCATAAAATAATATACTAAACTATTATTATGTTTAGTAAAACATGTAATATTGAGTCTTTGAAGAATGTCATATTCAAGACATTTAAAATGTATTTTTATTAATGTCTCAAATGTAGGTCAAATCGACATAAATATTTAAAATATATGTATATAATACCCGTTACTTAAATATTTGGTGGTTTTTAGTTCCTATGTTGAAATGTTGTGTTCTGTAGGTACAAAGAAAATACAGCTATTAGATTATTGCTATACAAATTTTTAAAATGTGTACTTATCCAAAAAATATTATTTGACACACGAAATTAAATACTATTTTGTATCTATTTATTGTATAAACATTATAATAATCAAAGACAATAATTCTTACAATATTCTCCCATTCTTGTATATAATTTACTCCAATATTTAATAGGTTTGTGTTCCATGTAGCTATTCAGTTATCTTAATGGAAATGTGTAATACTTAATTTATTATTACAGCGTTATTGCTGATTTTTGTGATAGTGTAAGCTGGTAAGTTGGCACTACTTAAAAGTTATTATAAATGTACTATTAATTTGTGACAATACAATTTATTTATATTTGTTAGTTTTATTTTAAATTTATCAAACCCACCTAAGAGATTAAAATTAATGAAATTCCCATATTACATAACCCTACGTTATTTGTAAAATATAGTATTCGAGTCGAAATTACTACAAGGTTAGTGTACCTACTTATTATACAACACCGGGCGGCGGGCGTCTGCATAACCTAAAAAACGTATCGTACGATGTCGACTGGCGAGTGACGGGGAGTCGGGGAATGGCCGCTTGTTTCGCAGTTCGCACTTCGCACACGACATAATCAATAGATTGGACGTGTTCCGTGAAAATTAATTTGAAATAAATTAAAATATATTAACAGTAATTATATAACTGTCAATTTGTATAATAAAGTGTGGTTACAGTTATATTAGTTAATATTTCTGTATAAAATATTGCACAACTATGAACTAAACCAACGTGGAACAAACGATAGACTACAGATTCTTAACCTTTGATCAGTCAGCTGTCTTATGTGACAAGCAGCCGTCGAAGTTTATGAAACCCCTGAAATAAGTAAGAATTAAATTTTTTTTATTATTTCCTAGATATATAACAAATTAATAATTAAATAATGTTTCTTACTTTACAAAATTTTATTTATGTTTGTATTTATGAAAGTATATAATGATATTGAATATGGCGCGAAGTTTCAAATATATTTATGCTCATAAGATTTCGTTTTAAAATATTGCTGTTAAAATTACATTAATTGTAACTTTTATTACAGTTGATTGGTAACAATTACTCATAGAACATACGTAGTGTATATTAACTACTTGTAATGTACATTTAAGCTTGACTCTGAATTCATATGAATCTTTTATGAATCATACATATTTTTTTACCACACACATATTTTTTATAAGGAGTTTATATAACTGAACATTCTTGAACATTGCGGCAATGGTTCTTTTACCGCTTGTTTTTCGTTTGCGTACCGTTAATTTTGCTTATACACTGTGAAAAATGTTTAAACTAAACACTCGGTACTATACCTACACCAAAAGTAAAATCAACCCGTTAGAACAAAGACAATACTGTTATTTGCTTATATTTCATTCCGTTCTTTGGAAAGACGATTGTTATCAAACATTTGAATGTGATCTTATGAGTTAAGTATGTTCGGTCGAAATCAACAGATATAAAAAATATATTTCTTTAAATTTTATCTTTCTTTTAGTTGAAATTATTCTAAATAATGACTTCAACCTTTGAAATTGACGAACCCAAATACGATAAGGAGCACAAAGTCCACTAGGACGGATTTCCAAAGAAATTGTACTGGTTTGAACGTGAAGGACTTTAAAAAAATTACAAACCATTCGGAATAGATAATTAAATAAAAATAAGGTAAGTATCACAAAATAGTAATATTTACCACAAAAATTTATAATAGGTCCATTTCATAGATTTATTTTTGTTTTCCTTTCCCGAATAACATATATATTCTAATCCTAAATTGTCTTCGTCGTAAAGTGGAATTAAAAAGTCAGAACACGAAAGCGGCAATTCCAGTAAAAGAAAAATATGGTTAAAATTAGTACTTTAAGCTGAATATTTTCATTTTGTTCAAGTGAACGTGATACGGGATTTATAAGTATGGGATGATGATGTAGGCACCACAATTGTTCGGAATATGCACTGTGTGATTAAATAATCATGTTTCATAGGTTTTGATTTGGGTGCAACGAAGTGGTATTAATCAAAGTAACGCTGGTCACAATTCTACCAAAAGTCCTTCCAGCCTTATAAACATGATTCTTGAGTTTCTAATTAGAAATTTAGAAAAAATAAAATTGCATTAAATTACGTATTTTTTTAAATTTATTACGTAAGTATTAGTTACGATTCTGGTATAGTAATGTAACTCAAAATCAAAAAATAATTAGTTACATTTTCCATCCATCTTAGTAAACTCTTATTTTCTAGGACACTACACCCATATACATTTATTCACTAATTTTTATTAATAATTTTGTATATTTTAGATAACATGACGCGAATGGTGTTTGGGCCTTGGGACTTTGTCATTATGACATTGACTATGATCACGTCCATCGGCATTGGTATATATTTTAGATTTAGTGGAGGGAAGCAGAAGACAAACGAGGTAGGCAGTTCTATGTTATAGATAGTTATATTCTCAATGTTACCCTTAGTTACTACGCGTAAGTGCTATGTATATAGGCGATGCTACGTGTTAATCCACCATAATATTACCAACTTCTGTGTGTCGTCTGTAATCCTGTAACGTCAGTGGTTTTTTAAAGAATCCACCATAGAGTATATTAGATTTGCACGTGGATTACGTGTCAAAAATAATCATATCACAATAGGGCATTGTCTTGCAAGTTTAAAGGTTAAACAATGTTACTATTACTGAATAACTAACACAGAATAATTGTTTCAGGAATACCTCATGGCCAATCGTAATATGTCAATATTTCCTGTCGCTGTATCATTGATGGCATCATTTGTATCAGCCATTACCATATTAGGGATATCGTCTGAAAATTACTATAATGGCATGCAATTTGTTGTTATAAACATATCTTACTTTTTGGCGACTCCGATAGCTTCTAGATATTATTTGCCGGTGTTTTTCGGCCTGCAGAAGACAAGTACTTATGAATATTTGGAATTGAGATTTGGACCGCGTATACGCACGTTGGCGTCTTTAACGTACACACTTCAGATGATACTTTATAATGGAATTGTGTTGTATGCACCAGCGATAGTTCTAGAGTCAGTGACGGGTCTGAATAGAGTAATCTCAATACTAGTGGTGGGACTTGTATGCACGTTTTATTCGACCATAGGAGGTATGAAGGCTGTTCTCTTTACGGATTTGCTGCAATCGTTTCTGATGTTTGCATCTGTGGTCAGCGTGTTAATATTTGCATCCATACAAGTTGGAGGTTTGGGAAATATATTCGCAGTAGCTAAAGAAGGGGGGCGTTTGGATTTTTCACAGTGAGTAACATTTGATTAAAAGTAAAAACTACTCCTTATTTATAATCTCAGTTATTTGTTACTTTCCTACTCTGATATTACGTCAAGGTCATCTCGAAATTTATCAGCGTTTCTGTAAGCATTTTACTAACATATTGCACTACAAAATATTAGTTGTTCGAATAAAATCTATTTACGTTGCGAATTTTAGAAATCATTACTAATGCAACGTACTTATATGATTACAAAGTATAATTATACTTATAGGCATTATAATAAGTAAAAACTTATTTAATGAATTAATTCTTTTCAGTGTAAGCTTGGACCCGACAGAACGGCATACATGGTGGTCCCTCATCATTGGTGGTTTTATTATGTATCTATCTTTATATGCTGTTAATCATACGCAAGTGAGTATATTTATTTGTATCGGAACTTTGTGTGATTTTCCGAAAATTACGGCCACGTTAAATTATCAACAAACAAACTTAAAATTTTGTTGTAGTAAAGAATTTTGCGTCTTTCTCATTTACAACTTCGTAATTCACTTCACTAAGTTTCCATTCATACTCAGCCAGTGATAGAATATTAGTCATCCTAAGAATAATTATAAGAAAAAAGCATTTTATTTGGATAATAAAGTATTAAAAATATTAAGTCTTATTTTTAATGATA
Source organism: Pieris napi (assembly GCF_905475465.1). Taxonomy (NCBI): domain Eukaryota; kingdom Metazoa; phylum Arthropoda; class Insecta; order Lepidoptera; family Pieridae; genus Pieris; species Pieris napi. Next base: position 5,666,083 of record NC_062236.1, on the reverse strand, counting down.
TTATATCTAGCGCAGAAGTCATGATAAAAACTAAATATCATTAAAAAAGCCTTCATAAAAAAGTTGCATCTAAATAAAGTAAGTCCATTAATTGAAATACAAGTACTTTTATTGGTACGCATTGATATACAAAAAACCCAAGATGCACAGTCTCATATAAAAGTAACGCTCGAAAGTGTCCCAAAACACTATTTCTGTCCATAACAGTATATGTTACAAGCATATATTATTGCAAAATCAACCTTACGCGAATTGCTTAAAGTTGTTATTACAACGCAGTGAATACGTACTTAAAGCAATAAAATTTTACGACCGACCGTGGTCGGTAGGACAAGGTATTGAGTGGAGTCGAACATGACTTTTTTATTTACAACTATTTAACATAATTTTAAATTTATCCGACTTTTCGGGTGCTTTACAGCGTGAGTGGTCACGGTGACTGAAGACAAAAGGTGTTGGATGTTAAATAGTTGTAAATTTATAATAATACATAACTTTTATCCGGTTAAAAAGTTTTTTCTTTAAATTAAAAAAAAATGTTAAATTGGCTACCTCCTGACCCACACTTTATATAGCGTAAATATATTTGTCAAAAACTACACACAAAAAAGTTCAAGAGTACATAAATTTGTTAATAAAAAAAAACACAAATAAATAACATCGACTCCACTTGTAGACGCGAGACTATTTGAAATGAGCGCACAATTTAGAATGTTGCGCTCATTTTTTGAGGACGTTTTATTGACGTTGAGTGTGCATCTTGGGTTTTTTATATATCAATGTTGGTACGTAATGTTTTTTTCTGTTGATAACTTCAAGTAAAACGTTTTTACACAAACTTCGCTGATATATAATACAATAAATACCTGGTGATCTTTTCCCCGAGTTTATCGCGCTATCTCTAAATAGCGACATAAATTACTGATATTAAAATAACTATATATAAATTGGGAACAATCGTCGTTATTGTAAGTTACATAATACCTACTCAACCCTGCTGTGGTTTTGTATCACATTATATAGCAGCGAACATTAGCATCATAGATCCGCCTATGCACTTCCGCAAATCAGGGCTTATAGCCAGCACTTAAGTTTGTATGGAACACTCTTTGATTGAAGTAGAAATTGTATTGTTTTGAAAACTATTGACTTATTCATTTCAGGTTCAACGTCTGTTAACGGTTAGCACATTGGCCCGTTCCCAGCAATGTATGTGGTTGAGTTTGCCTGTATTGTCTATCCTAAGTATAGTGACTTGTATGAGCGGAATCGCGATATATGCGGTGTACAAGGATTGTGACCCGTATGCTGCTGGATATATCGCAGCTGTAAGTAGAACTTTATTAAGGATCGTCATTCATTTACAATGTGTGGAAAAGAGATGAAGATCCGCGCAAAAGCACAAATGTTAAGAACGTCAAATGAATTATTTAATCTGTGTAAATACAAATCAATTCATTCAAAAAATATCTTCTAAAACAATAGTAAATAGCTATATGATTCTATGGTACGTTTTGTTCCATTGAGGGCTTATAAACGTCCAGATAAAATATAAAACAACTTCGGCAGGGTCTATGAACTTTTGTACTTCAAATGTCAAAATGTATTACGTTTTTGACATACGGTTTGTATAAGTCTCGACTCTGATTCTTTCCCTATGTAGTGTATGTCATGTATTCCAAGATTGTTTTGGTTGGAAATTTCCCGTGCCTCTGACGAGGCTGTGAGGCTGTTGATTCTGCGACCCTAGTCGTATTGGACACATCATAGCCATCGGGCCTTGAGAGTTATGGAAAATAGTGTACCTGGGTCCATAATATACTTCTACGTCAGCCTCAATAGAAATTACCAGTTGTGTCTTTATTTATGAAAATTATTTCCAACAGATAGACCAGCTGATGCCGTACTACGTGGTAGACGCGATGCGCTCAGTGCCAGGTCTGGCAGGACTTTTTGTGGCGGGAATCTTCAGCGCTTCTCTTTCCACGATTTCGGCTTCTTGCAACGCGTTGGCTGCTGTTACTCTCACAGACTACGTCAGCAGGTATAGTTTAATCCTTCGAAACAGATTATCTTGAAATACTACTTCCTTATAAGCTTGACAAAAAAACTACTTCTGTCTCGCCAACATATTTGTCGAAAACTATACTTCGCAAATTTACACCTTCATTTTAAACATGATTGGTCTACATTATAGTCAACAAATACTTTACGTTTTGGCTGTATAAATGTGGTCACAAATACAATGTAGGCATGCTACAACTTACAAGCTATAATAGTGATTTCCTTATAGATATATCCACAATAAAGACAAGGATGAATTTGAGATTTTCCTTAATAATTACGAGAAAATATTTTGACGAAGTTTAATTTACCTATAAATTATGTTTAAGATGTATGTATTATAGATCTATATGGTAGTTTCTATTTACACCTATTTTAATCTACTAAATTAAATTTGGTGGAAATGTTCATCAAACAGATAATTTTTATTGATCAGTTGCATACGTAAGCTATGGACCGCTTTCCTATGCCACTTTCCCAAAAAGCATAAACAAGGTTCTCGTCACAGACTCTGAGAACTCCATTATTTTAAAATTGGAAAAAATACTTTCAAATTATTTCAGTTAAATAAACTATCAAACGAGTTTTCTCAGTGTAACTAAATTTATAAGGCCTGTTTAGTTCCAATCAAAATTTGTTTATAATTTACGTTTATCATATTTTACTAATTACTCGTAACTTCCTTGAGTGCCTCCTCCGTGACCTTCTCGGTTAAAGGCCTTCTCCAGCTTTTTACAAATCTCTTTATCCATTGCTTGCTTTCTCCATTCGTTTTTATATCTTTGTCTAGGGTCCTCTTCTTCTAAATTATGTTTGCGTTTATAACATTGTTGCTTTAGACAATTATGAACGTATTATCGGTACTGGCTAAGTAGCTGACGACGTCATCTAATGATCAAAATTCGATGTAGTTCTTTTGCTGTTAATATCGCTAACTTCTAATTGCGTAGTATGAGTTGTAAGCTTCACTCCAGTTTTAATTAAGATACTTTTCAGATGAGAAGTGTTGGCCAAGTGGCTTCAGCGTGCAACCCTCATCCCTGAGGTCGTAGGTTCGATCCCCGGCTGTGCACCAATGGATTTTCTTTCTACGTGCGCATTTAACATTCGCTCGAACGGTGAAGGAAAACATCGTGAGGAAACCGGCTTGCCTTAGACCCAAAACGTCGACGGCGTTCGTCAGGCACAGAAGCCTGATCATCTACTTGCCTATTAGATGAACAAATGATCATGAAACAAATACAGAAATCTGAGGCCCAGACCTAAAAAGGTTGTAGTGCCATTGATTGATTTATTTTTTACTTCTCAGATGGTGCAAAATTAATGACTTGTACATACCTTGGCTGACTAAAATCGCGGCGTGTGGATATGGCTTGATGTTTCTGGCTCTAGCCTTTTTAGCTGAGTATTTGGGAGGCGTTCTCCAAGCCGCGTTAACGATATTCAGTGCTGTTGGTGGACCATTGTTCGGCGTTTTTACTCTTGGAATGTTTACTACGTATGCTACGGAGATGGTAAGTGGCTTGAGTAGGTACTAGGAATGATACTGGACAAATATATATATTTTTCATACCTGTTTTGATAAGTTAGTAATGACATAACGATGAATGAACTTTTAAAAGCAATACATTACAATTTCCAAAGTTATTATAGCTATAAATAAAGATATTAAACTTTTAACTTTTAACGAATTTTCAGAGAGGAAAATTTTAATTCAGATTAAACATTTTTATAATCTCACTTTGAATAGACACTTTTCAATTCAAATCTCAGCGTATTATAGTTTAATCAGTGAAATACATTAACACAATTAAATTTATCTTGCTTTTTTATTTTTGTTCTCTATTCCCATATTTTCTTTAAATAATCTCGAATTACGCTTATAGCTAAGAATATGTCTAATGTCTAAATTAATAACAAGTAACTAAAGCATACAAATGTATTTTTTAGGGTGTATCGCTATCTCTACTTAGTGGCATGTCTCTCACTCTATTGATGAATTTTGGCGGGCCGCGACCTCCGCTTGGAAAATTACCTCTGAGTGTGGGTAATTGTTCGGGAAATGTGACACTCACACCAACACCCATTGTCGACGCAAGTGAATACTTCTACTTGTATAGGATCTCATATATGTGGTCAAGTCCGGTGAGTTTTTTTAAGTATAAGAAAAAATCCAGCGCCAAATTGCATTTAGATATGAGAATTGTTTTATGAAAATTAATCAATAACCTTTTTATAAATTTGAATACTTAATCATTTAACAATTTGTATGACTCAATACTCGGCGATTAAAAAGAGTGGCGGAAAATTCTTGCCAGTTCTTCTTACCCACTCTACGCCCTTGACTTGCGAACTGGTAGTAAATGTAAATTTACAATTAATTTAACTTCTTTCTGACGATTCATAAGTGTACTTGTTTACCTATATTCATAAATAAAGATATTTTTGAGTTTGATTAAGATTTTACCTACTCTTAAACCATACAAAATTCAATCCTTTCCAAACAAATGTTTTGCAACTTTTTCCGTATCTTAATTAATCCCTTTATCCGATTTATCATAAACTTTATTTACAAGTAAGTACGTATAATATCGTACGTACGTATACGTTAATATATATATACATAAAAGCGAACTTTATCCCACAAAATCTCTCAAAATTATTTTAAAACTATACTATCTCTGTATTGTTGCTTAAAAATAATCAATATGTTTTTATAGAACCTCGCTGTTGGCCTAAAGAGCCGCGGGTTTTTGTCCGCGTAGCTTAGTGTGTCATGGTCTAATTAGTAGTCCCAGATGAAATGTCAACACGCTCGCTAAAGGCATTTAAGTATTGTGTAAAGGGTGAAGTTTTGGTTTCAGATTGGCTTTGTATGGGTGCTCGTAGTGGGTTCGATAATATCGCTGGCATCGCGTCAACCTCAACCGTGGCATCGAGCAGGAAAGCGCCATCCTGATCCAAAGCTCTTTACTCCACCACTAGCTAAGTGGTTAAAGCGTAAATACCAAGAAGACCAGAGCGTTGAGGTAAAAATATATTTTATTAGCACATTTATTTATTGATAAATTGAACAAATTTTTTTGTAAAAAAGGTAAAAAATGCAATCTTATACCAGGCAAATAAAGGATTTTTGCGCTACTCTAATTATCTATAGTTATATTTTTTTTAAATTGGTCTGAAACAAGTAGAGTAAGAGCGTTTTTTTCTGAAATAGAAAAGATATAAAATAGCTTTGCCGGGAATCGAATCCAAGACCTACGGATTAAAAACATAACATTAATGAGGGAAATAAGTAATATTTCACAATAAATTTATTTACAGGTACACCTTATCAACGCCGAATATAAATCGTAAAAATGTAAGGAATTTTTAAAACAATGACGTTTTAAATAGATTTTGTAAGAATTTTATGATCTGATCGTGTATTGTGTTGCAAAGTAACACAAAATGGCTGTGAAGGACAGTATTGTGACAATGATAAGTACTTAATTAAATGCAAGTAAACCGAGTGATGCTTACCTACAAATTTGTCCTAAATTCCTATTTATAGCTAGATATCTATTTATTTGTTTTTACTTTTGTGCCCAGTATTCTAGCTGGCTTTTAACATCTGCTTTGGTCACAATTTAGCCGAGTCTCTTCGAGGGCTCAAAGCTACGGTTTCCTAGAAAAGCGGTGCCGTTAACTAACGGCCGGCAATTTTACAGTTGTTAATAACGGCCGTCTTTACTTTTTAACATAATGCAAAAAAACAATCATTTTCGCTCGTCCAAGTCACGTTTCCACTCATTGTATTAATTAAATATGGGCACCGCTACACGCGAAAAACGTTGAACTAATGTTTATCACCACTATGACGCCGTAAAGACGGCCGTTAAAAACAACCGTAATATGACGGCCGTTAGTTAACGGCACCGCTTTTCTAGGAAACCGTAGCTTAAGAGAGGCCAAATTAAAACACTTGTTTTTTCTAGAAAGTTGTATTGCTAGAAAATTCGAAAAATAGATTTGGATTAGAAAAATTAAATAAACTTTTATATAAGGCATTTAATGAACAATTTTCACTGTACATATTTAATTAATTAAGTTTCCTATTTGTTTAAGTTCACATGACATGTGCAATTTATTGTAGTACTTAACACACTATTGTTGCAAACAGTATTTGTTTGTGTATGAAGTACTTCATAGATATTAAGTATTTATGTAGTTAAGACATGGACAGTTTATATAAATAAACAATTTTAATTGAAAATGTATTTTTATTTATTTTTTTAATGATACACGATATTTCTTAAATTCTATACTGGGTTTCAGTAATTACTTAGAAGATTAAAAATTGTTGGTATAGAGTAGTATTTTCATTCACGCCGAGAACGCTCCACCTTGATTATCAGTCACATGTTCTAAGCGTCGTCGTAATATCACATTCTGTACAGAAAATTTAAATATGAAATGATTTTTTTAGGTATTTTTCTCATAGCACCACAGAACTCTACGGAGTGCCTAAACATATTCCAGCTATTTGTATACGTATATTCTAAACTTGGGCATTATCTCTCTATTAAGAGGCCTAACCAAAACCGGCACATCTGATGTATTAGATTAAGTTATATCATTTACTTGTGTCTGCGAACGAGCGTCTTAGAAATTATTACTATTCATTGTCACATAATGTCTGTTGTAACATCGATGCGACCTACCTGCACTTTTGTAACAAATATGGTACATATTGTTAGAAACTAATATTTTATATAGTGTATTTTCAAATAATTTTATAACACGATGTACATAACTAACTTACTCTAAGTTTTCTCAAGTGAATGTAATTCTTTGAGAAATAAAGTATCTTTGAACCTTAACAAACATGAACAAATATTTATATATATATATATATATATATATATATTATACTGGGAGTCAGCAATAAAGACTTTTAATAATAATAATAATAATTCTAAACTTGCCAAAGTACACGACGTAAAATATTCTTATGTATTACGCATTTATACTATAATCGAAAAATGATAAGGAAAAACGTAAACGATCAAGCGTTTTTCTTTTAAGTCGCGTACGTATATTTAATTTTGTTAAACGCTGAATAATTAAACCTAATACAGTCAAAACCGTTTATAACGACATCGTTTACAACGACCTATCGGTTATTACAACCAGATTGTATGGTCCCGTCCGAATCCCTAGTAAACTATTCAGTAAACAAACCGCTTATAACAACATCGGATACAGCGACATATCGCTTACAACGACGACATTTTATCGATATTCATCGGCTATAACGACCAACCGCTTCTTGTCTCAGCAAAACAAAACAATATAAACGATTTTAAATCTTATTTATAAGCATTGAAGGAATATTTATTACCTACGCACTTTCTCCCAACGAACAGTTTCAGCCAACAACAATTTCCGAAGCTCTTAAGTCTTAACGCTGTAACGATTTTGCAAAAATTTGTTGCCTTTAACCAACAGTTTGATACTGGTGATACTCATACCTTGAGGAGTATGAAACGTAAAATGCAAAAAATATTTGAGACTGGGCTAAAAAAAACAGACCAAAATGACGTTTGTACCTAATTGTTTCGTAATAAATATTTTTGTTTCTTTTTTGACTCGTTTACATATTATAATATTAACATACCATATTATAATCCATACCTACCTATTCTAGATCGATAACTACGATAATATAACTATGTACATACATATGTACTGTACTTGTGTATATGACATTGCTTATAACGACTATCGGATATAACGTCGGCAACTATACGGTCCCTTCGATGTCGTTATAACCGGTTTTGACTGTATATTCATATTTATATGAATTTTGAAATTACGCTGTATTCGAATAACAGTATATGTAGTCTAATTAGTATCACTTTTTAAATTTAAATAAGCGGGGCTAAACTGTACGGTACCTCTTGAAGCAAATCTTCCTCCCTGTCTGCAGCGATTTTCAGCATTTCCTTTGATTTTTCCAGAAGCAAATCTTTTTCGTGAATGATCTGTTTCAGATTGGAAATCTCAATTCTTAAAGAGTCTGAGTTTGTGTTGCGATTCTAAAAAAAAAAATCCTAGAAGTGATTAGTAGTCAGAGAATACCGTCCTAACAAAGTTGTATGGATAATGAAAATGAAAGACGAGTCGACGTGAGTTTTCTTAATTATGATTGGTCGCCAGCATCTCGTTACTGATTCGCTTGACCAATCAAAATTTATGTTTTTTAATATCTTGACCTAAATAATAAAATGACGTCATCGTTTCGTCTTTGGTTTTATTGTGCGAATATTAATTATTTTGCAACCATTTCGCGATTTACACATTTTAGTCAAAACTGTTTTTTTCTATATATAGACATGAGTCTCACGCCAGAGGGCCCTCGAGTGCGGCGCCGGTCTTTTAAGAATAGTATGAAATAAAATTTATTATGATAATCTTAATATATCTTCTGTAATTTACATAATAATTTTATATTACTACAGCTGTAATACTATAAATCGGAGGACCATTCTACCTTGACGTTTCACGACGGACCGCGTTTAAAGATACTATACGATACAATACAATGGCACCACCACTATGGAACCAGCTGCCATTCCAGGTTTCCACACATTAAACATTAAACTTTAAGAATAATTGTTTCTATTTAGCTAAATTCTTAAATATAGCCAAGAAAAACACACTTTTCTGAAAATGCTTTTAAACGATTTTAACTTTTAGCTGAGTTTTTAGGATTTATTCATATATTTTATTACGTAACCTAATAATAAATAAATCCTTTTTCAACTTTATTCAATAAATAACAATTTTGATTATAAATGCTAATAATTCTTACTCTATCCAGAGAGTTGCGTCCACTCGTTGGTCGGGAGTCGGGTCGCTTAGAGATGGCGTGTGATGATTTTTGTTCCGCTTGTAATTTACTAACTAAACCTGAAAAACAAAATAATTTATCATTGACACGTTTGAAGTACTTTTCAGAAATACTATAATCTGAATTATTGGTATAGGAAAATCTATATATGTATATATTTTTATATCTATACTAGCTGACCCGGCAAACGTTGTTTTGCCATGTATATTATTTCTAGGAAATATTATTTTAGTTCAATAAAAATAACTATCTACAATAATAAAAAATAAAGGTTGATCGTAGATGAGTGAAAAATAGGGGTTGTATCTATTTTTGTATGCTGTATCATAAAAACAAAAAAAAATCTAAAGAATATTTTTTTTTGTAGTGGACACTCCTTATCACTTAGGGGGTTGAAAGATAGATAGTAGCCGATTCTCAGATCTACTGAATATGCATATAAAATTTGATAAAAATCGGTTAAGCCGTTTCGGAGGAGTATGGTAACTAACATTGTGACACGAGAAATATATATAAGATACATTTGAGCTGTCAAAAATGAGAAAAATTCAATCTGTCAAACATAATATAAAGTATATAATAAATATAACTATAAAGTATCGTTAAATGCCTGTGTTCTTTTAGACCACAATTACCTCTTAATGTAAGAACAGTCTGTTCCAAGTCGTTGACCCGTTGTGAAGACGCAGGCGCACATTCTAAAGAACTCACGCGCAGTGATAACTGGACGTTTTCTTCCTTCAGCATTTCACAATAACTGAAATTTTACTACAATTAATTCTCTATAACGAGTTTAAATTAAGCTTAACGTAAAACTTGACTTGTTAATAACTATTTTCAGTTATATTTTCATAAGTCTGTCTGGAAAAAATGTTAAGGTTTTTGCTGTTAAAAGTAAGTGAATTAGAATTACGCTCATACTTAGCGCTAAAGGCTTAAAATATATTTATTATGGAACATAAGATACATGTATCACTTATTCCTTATTTTTTTTATTTTTTTTATTTTACGGGACTCGACGCAGCCCATGGACACTCATTTTAAGTGGGTGCGTTGCCAGCCTTTGAGGAAGTATACTCTTTAAACAATTAGACGTATCTCTCCGAACGCAACGGAAAGGAATCAAATAAGAAAATTATATATTTTTGCCCATCGGCGGTTTATGTTTAAAGAACTTTATTTCTCATTACAAAACTAATGTATTTTATTTACATGAGAAACTTAATATGTATATACGAACGAGATACACGTCGCCATCAGCCCTCCCAATTTTAGTCTGCTAGGGTCATTCTGATAATCTGTCTAATCTAAATACTGTTCTGGATTTTCGTCGGAGACTGTTTTTAATCGAAATATAATGTGTATTTGTGTAAATGAAGAATGAAAATAAACACGTACAAAACTTAACGTTTGTTTACAAGCATGGTACGTGATAGGGACGCCATCTTGCCTGTCCGCGTTTTTGCGGATTCTCTAAAGCCTGAACAATTAAAAATAACCACAATTGTACAGATTCTATAGCCCCTAATAAATAATCTGAAATGGTTTTTAATTCTCATCTCTATCTGGAAAATCAAACCTTTTCCAATATTCAAGTTCGGGTTCGTAATCTTGACTAGACTTGAGCGGGGATTTGATTTGAGCCTCGAGTAGCGCCGACTCCAGTTTGAGCACTTGACCCTTGAGCGATGTTATTTCTGCCAACGATTTCTCGTACTCAGACACTAGGGGTTCATTACCCTGTAAATATTTACAAAATGAAATTTAAATATGTAAATTAGTAGTGAAAAAATGGGATATACCTACCCGACATACTACTACATATGTTCCGAAGAACTTTTCGGAGTAACATTCCACTTTAACGTTCCACGACGGACCGCTTTTAAAGATACTTACCTCACCACTATGGAACCAGCCTGCCATTCCAGGTTTCCAAACGTTAGGGGTCTTCCTACCACTACAACTAGCAAACATCCAGGTGTTGCGGGTGTCCATGCGCGGCAGTAAACACTTAAGTTTAAGTTGCCAGTTCATTTGCCTCCTGTCCCATAAAAACTGGAAAATGAAAACTTATTAAGAAGGTATATTATTATATACATTACCTTCTCCGCAAACTCTAGTGCCACAATTCTTCTCTGTTGGGCTTCTATTCTTTCAACCAAAGCCTTAGTAGAAACGGGCGGCATCTCGCAGTAGTCTGGTCTTGCTGACTTCTCTGATGGTTCACAGTCATGTTTTTCTATAGCTAGGGTTTTTGTATCTGGAAATGTTCATTCATCTTTATATTTAACCGAGAATTTATTAAAAATAAATGCGTACAGACTAAATTTTAAACTATATACTACTATATATAGCTATATTTTAAATAATCCATTTCTAATAAGGACGTACATCTACGGTATTTACCAGAAATGCGTATACGTACGCAAAAACTACGTAACCGATTTTAATAAAGCTTGGAATGTTAATAAAGAAATCAAAAGGAATGTAGGTATGACTTTTAGCTTCTAAATTTGTAAATAAACTAACATACAAGTTAAACACACATTTTTTGAAGTCTGTTAAAAAACGACATCAAGGAGGTACAACAAACCAGTGGAGCTCTCTAACGCTGGCCATAGACGGACCGCATGTTGCAGCCGATAGCGACTGCTCTAAGCGGTCGCCGCACGGCGATCTGCAGTTTCCATTCTAAAATCATATCCGCCATACACGGACCGCTCGAGCAGTTCCTGAGGAAACCGCATATTGCAGTCGGTCTTGACTGCAACATGCGGTCCGTCTATGGCCCGCATAAGACTTGGTCTCAGATTGCTGACACACGCCGTACATATTTTGGTCTAAAGCATTCCTTACGATGTTAAATTTCACCGTACGAACAAGTGTTAAATTCGTACATAATAGAAAATTCCATTGATGATTTCAAGAATACAGATAAGAAAGTCATTTACTTTTTGCCTCTAATCTTGATAAGAGCATGCGTTTTTCCTTCTCCAACCTCTGAATAGATGATCTCGCTAGATTTAAACTGGACTCAAGTTTTATAACCTCTTGGCATTTCTCTTCGTATTTGGTTTGCCAACGATCCGACGACTGTTGTGCCCTGAAAATAATTTATAAATCTTTTATTTCTTTTTCTTCGATTTTTGTATCTACTACCAACATTTGAATAATCATGTTTTCATACTTACATTTGCTCTTACTTTTTAACTTTGTTTTAGTAAGTTTATAAGTTATTAGTTGTCTTAATTAATATAAGGACTGTAAATTAGCTGCCCCAGCGAACTTTGTTTCGCTCGCTTTAATATATTTTTGTTACTTTGTAACATACAAGTGATAACAAACCCCACAACTTGTTTGAGGATTATAATACGTCTATGAAAAAATATATTAAACTACCACCAAATTCAAAACATATATTAAAGAACTACTTCATATCAATTTCCTTTGTAATATTCGCCCTATTAACAATATTATGCAGTATGCTCTAGACTGCCTCAGGTAAAATTTTTATATGCTATTATTATATTATATGAGTTTCTATCACATTATGATGAGATGTCACCTCATCAAAATATTTATGGTTCCGAAGATTGCTTAACTTTTTCCAATAATATATTTATTATATCATTATTAACAATTGATTGATTTTACGATTTACTTTTACTAATAAACAATTTTTGTTCTAACGAGAACTGATCGTCGTTACAGAGAACCATTCTTGTGAAATCATTAGGCACATGACCAAAGCACGAGGCACGTGGTCAAAGCAGTAAGGAAAAAAAATCGAAGAAATTCTGTCTGAAAGCATTAGAATTTGAATAATACCTCTTCCATTTATCCCAAAGAGCAACAGTGGAATGCGCGTCTCTTCTTGCACTTGTCAGCTGTGCTTGTAATGATGCGATTTTGTTCTGGAGGGTGGCTGATTCTACTGATGACACTTTGTTACCGGATGTGCTTCTGAAATTTTATCCATTGATATTTAATTTAAAAATTTGAAAATCACTTAAAATTTTCAAGCATTTTTTTATAATTGTTAAATTATTTTCTTTCTCTGTGACCTGTGTAAATAAGAATCACGCACATTTTCCACTATTACCAAGCTAAATATATAACTAATAGGGTTATACATAAATAATTACTTATTTTGTTAATACCCAGTTTTAGTTCATTATATTTATAATTGTGACAATAATAATAACCAGTACGGGCACTGTGAGTGGTAGTGGTACGGGCAAGCGTTCAATTCGCACATATACAGAAAGTCATTTGTGCACAGCCTGGAACGGAACCTACGACCTCAGTAATAAGTCGTACGCTAAAGCTAAATGATCCTAAATCTTATTCAAAAATCTGAGGTCCAGAACTTAAAGGTTGTAGCGTCACTGGCGTCTAAATAGGCATTTATTAGTTAGGAGTATCTTATAAACCTTCAGAAAATCCTGCAATCGGCCAGGTTACGTTTCATATTAAAACCCTTAAACATAAAATACACACATTCTAAATACTTGATTTTTAAGATTTTGTGCGTCGAGGCGTGCTCGTCGTTCTCTCCCAGCGAGCACTTTTATCTGCTTCCGTAGAATTGCATTTTGTTTGCTGACTTGTTGTTTTTCCCTTCGTAACCTTTCTATTAACGGCTCCTGCCTGAAAGTGAATTTAATTTTTTTTTATAATCCTTCAAAAATAGAGTCTACCCTCAAATTTAGCATCTACCCTCATCATACAAAAATATCAAAATGATAGAAATTAACATAATAATAGAAATTAACGGCTCCTGCCTGAAAGTGAGAGTGAATTTACAATTTTTTTATAATATTTCAAAAATAAAACGTCTACCCTCAAATTTAGCATCTACCCTCATCATACAAAAATATCAAAATGATAGAAATTAACAAAATAATAGAAATTAACGGCTCCTGCCTGAAAGTGAGAGTGAATTTCCATTTTTTTTTTTTAATTTCAAAAATAAAACGTCTACCCTCAAATTTAGCATCTATCCTCATCATGCAAAAATATCAAAAGAAATATGTTAGAATCAAATTATAACCATATAGCTGTTGAACTGCTAGGAAACTTCAGGTCATCTTGTTCATTAAGATCGCCCGTTGAACCGAACTTCAGCTCCAGTCGGTCTGAGTCTTGATGTGAGATCGCGTCGCTCGCTTCTTCAACCTCCACAATGGCGGAGAGATCAAAACTTGGATCATTTATCGAGATCATAGTTTGCATGTTAATTATTTGAGTCTGTAATTAAAATACTAATTAATACGGCTTCATGTTACTGTCAGTCTCGTCAAGTAGAAACTTATTGCTAAGTATGGCTTAAGTCAAATCAAATACGTTATAGATATACGTAAGTCATACTTAGAGCTGTCTAAAGGTTAGCTGTCTAATATTATTAGATCAGCGTCTAATCAAGCATCGTACACCTAGACTAACACCGGTTTCTTAGATACAAAGACTTCTTAGATACATTATTAAAACTTATACAAATGACCAATTTTTTACGTGTCATCTACATGAATAGATTATAAAAAAATAATAAACACTTTTTTCAAACAGAAATAATAAAAAGTATATCTAAAAGCGGAGAAAGTGGTAAAGGCTAAGACAGACACCCAAGAAGGAGATTAAAAAAGAAACTTTGAATTAATCAAAATACGCTTTATTTTCATCATAAAAGACGTGTCTTCGCCTTAATAGAAACTATTATTAGTGTTATAGGACACTTTCTTAATGTTGACTATTTATTAGACTTAAATTACTTATTAGTTTAAAGTAAGACTAGATTGATATTTAAAAAAATAAATAAAAAACGCGTGGCACTCGGGGACTGGCGCAGTAAAGCATAGAATTTTTTATAAACTTTTGCAATATAATTATTTATTTATTTATTGCAGTATTTTTTTTTCTTTGATATTAAGTTTTTCTTTGATATTTATTATATCTACCACTCTACCAGACTCAGACTAACACGCCTATCCGATCACGCTAAACCGATGTGAGACGCAGTATACGATCTGTCCCGCTCTAACGCGTATTGGCCGCGTTATCGTTACGGAATTTCTTGATTCGGTCGTCGCGCTCATAGCCCGCGATAAAATCTTAAAAAGAAAGTTCAATAACTCACCTTAAGATTGTTGATAACGGAGCGTAGGTGTTCGATATGTGCGTCCTTTTCAGCCATTTGTTTTATGTGCAAGGATTTTTGTTCTCCGAGCTTATTTCTCAACTCTACGTGTTCGCGCTGAGTTTCATTCAATTGCAGAAGCCAATGTTCGTTCTCTGCTTTATATGAATCCACCTGCAAATTTTTCCATCAATAAAAATGGAAACATGACTGACACAACACAAATACAAAATATATAAAAACATTTAAAATTTATAATTATAGAAAAATCCTTGAAGGCTAAACTTTTATTAGACCGGAGGCTGTCAGATCGGCAGTGCAAATTTTTCAAAAACCTTCAATTAAACTTGGGCGTTGAAAATACAATTACAACTGTAGGTCTTCTGAGTTTAACACATACGCGAAAAATATTTTTAATATAATTTGCCGAACTTTGGTGAAGCCGATTCATTGCTTTTACACTATAGTATATTTCTATAATTATGTCACTCTAAAAGATCACGTAGGGGCAGACTAAGTCAGAAAGATTTAAGTATTTTACAGAAAATAAGCCGGCTAAAATGGTGATGGTCGGGGCACAAGATTCACCACTGAATGACATCCCCGAGATGGAAAAAAAGGGAGACAATAATAGGTAATCGCATAGAGGATGTTAACGAGAATTGGGATAAAAATAATTGTAGAGAGCTAGAAAGGGCGCCTACGTTTCCCAGGACACACTGTAGATCAAATATTTTTATTTGTATTATATTTAAAATGGTAAAAGAAAAAACAAGGCTTATTATTTATATAATGTCCACATATGTAAGTATACCACAAAAATGTAGACGGAAATAATCTGGAAATTTTGTTTAAACGAATAGTATAAAAAATATTTATTGGCTAAAGGGATTTTGCATTGTCATCAATATTGACGATATTGATAAATGATGGCATAGTTAAATTTAATCAAGACTTAAGGTAAGATTCTGTGTCGAGACTTAGCTCGAACTATGATTCCCGTATTTTAAAATCCAATAAGTACATAACATAGTAAGGAAGTAATCCATACAGAATCATACTTATACATAATGTACATACTTCTTGGTTGTGCCGCTCCTTCAATTGATTGCTTAAATGCTCCATTTTCGTAAGTCTTTCCGAAGCTAAATTTTTCCAACGTTCCAATTCAGCATTACACGTTTTCCTAAATAATTACCATTATTGTTTAACACCATATTGCCTACTACACGATTGGAAATTTATTTTTTAAATGAATGTAACTCTGGTTCTAATAGTGATTTTTTGGAATGGTTCTAGTAATTTACAAAACAGGCTTTTATCTAATGACCCAAGAAAGAGAGAGAGAGAAAGAGTTTTGAAAGCAAAAAAAGCAAGATATGCGATAACACAGTCGCTAGTCACTAGCATCAGGATAATATCATTTTTTTCTCTTAATTTTGCTAAGAACAATTTTAATTTCACAATTTCATAGAAATTTAACACATTTCATTAATTTTCCCTAAATAACAATATTCACATAAAATTCACACAATTCACTAACAGGTCCGACTCGCATGTTTCCAACTCCGTGTTCAATTTAAAACATTTATCTTCTAACTCTGCGATTTTTGTATTTAACTTCTCTGGTACTGGTTTCTCTGAGACATTGTTTCCTTTACTGAAAATTTTACGTAATACGAGATAAGATTATCATAACATCTAATTGATTAATGAGGATGAGGTCATAAACACGGTTTCACATATTTTCTATAATTAATAAGGTTCTTTGGCCTTGAATTTGTATGCTCTAGACTCTAGAGTAATTATAACAAATGACGATAATTTATCAACTATAACTATAATGGCGAAATTATTTCGAAAAGCATATTTATTATTAGAGCAGTGTTGGTCTAGTGGTTTAAGCGTGAGACCCTCAACCGTGATCAGGTCAAGTCGTGCGAATGATGAAGTTGCACCAATAAAATTTTCTATTAGCGCAAATGACGCTTGCCCTTACGGTGTACGCAAACACTGTGACCGTGACCGGCATGCATATCTATAAAAATGATGAAAGAAACATACACCCACATAGGGTCACATAGCCACTAAGTATTATTATATTTATTATCTGAAAAGTGCTAAACAGTGTAAGTATTTATAAATGGGGCAAATCAATGAAAAGTATATCACTCTACGTATCACTAGGGGCAGTACGTATAAAGTATATAAATTAAAAAAAAATCTACTAAAATCTCTTGAAGAACATACTTATCTAATTCTAACTGCAACACGGCGATTTTCGTTTGAAATTCGTGTATTGATTTGGCAAATTCATCTCTCTCGTTATTCAACAAATTCTTGTATTCCTCTATAATATATTTTTTATCATTCTCAAGCTTTTTGATTAGTAGAAGACTTTTATTTTCGTCATCAGTTTTGCTCTGCGCTCGGGCAGTTTCGTTATTTCTTAAATCATTTAATTGTTTTTGTAAATTATCTGCTGTGGTTTGGAGATTGTGGCATATTACATTTTTATCTTTGTATGAATCTTTTAACCTTTTTAAATTCTCTTCTAAGTCAGATTTTTCTCTCGTCACTTGATTTATATTATTTCGTAATAGACTCATGTCTTGTGATTGTTCTTTATACGTGACTAAGATTTCATTAAATTTTTGATCGTATTTTTTCTTTTCACTTTTTAATATTTCAATTTGGCTTTTGAGATCTTTGATAGCTTGATCATTAGCTTGTATTTCTTTGTTTTCTGTTTTAATAATTGTTTGTGTATAAACAGCTTTGGTTTCAATTATTTTCTCTTGAATTATTGGAGAGTTTTTTTCACTCTTTGGAGATAAGGTATAAGTTTCGTTCCCTAAAATGGGTTTCTTATTAAAAGGTTTTAGTCGAATGGTTTATATGGTATAATAACTAATATACAGGGCTATTGGTAATTCGACTTATTCCCGTTAGTAGGTGATAAGGGTTGCAATAATTTTAACCACGTGTAAATTGCCACAATTTTTGAGTTATTATGTTGAATATTAGTATTTTTTAAGACAAACATGCAACATCAATTTAATTATCATTTTGTATTCTGATTTATGAAAATGATTAAACGTTGATTATATATCAATTACAAAAATTAAAAATGCGAGACGAAAACCGATATTATTCCAATATTTTTTTCCACTAAAATGCCTTAAAAACAAAAAAACCGTTAAAACCTGTCTAATTACCAATAACCTTGTATATTTATTCTGTACATAATCTATTAAAATTTACTTCCAAGTGGATTAAATGATTTCTTTTGAAGCCCAAAATCAAAATTGGTAGTAAAGTAATATTTTACCTTTATCATTCGATTCAGAATCGGACTGTACATCTTCCACTTCCACTGAACCATCATTAGTACATAGAGTATTAATGGTCTTTTCAAATGTTTTAGGTTTGAATCCCTGGTTGATTAAAAGTAGCGTTTTTTCTAATTTATTATACCGCTGTAGTAAATGGTCACGTGACTGTTCGATTGTAGCTATCTTTTTGTTGCAATGATCTAGTTCCAGTACATTGGATTTTTCCTGTAAAATTTGTATGTTTAAATATTCATTTTTGAAGGACTTTAGATTAGAGCATGTAATGAAATCTATTAAGACTTAAAAAGAGTTCTATGTATTAGAGTGAATTTTACAAAAACAATTGGCGTTACAATCTTAAGCCTCGTATCCACTTGAGCATGCTCGGGCGAATGTGCCGCTCATTCGCCTGAGTATGCTCAGAGGAACAAAATGAATATTTTGGCCGAACGAGCCTCAACATTGAAAAAGCTGTGCTCAGGCTGATCAGTATATGCTCGGTGGTTTGTTATTCTGCTTCAGGATCCTCGAACAGAAAGTGAATGGCTAGATATATCACGAAACTTCGAAAAAAAGTGGAACTACCCTCATTGTGTTGGGGCAATGGATGGCAAGCATATTCAAATCATAGCACCGCCCCATAGTGGAGCTGAATATCGAAACTATACGCATCAATTAATGTTAAACAAGTCTCGTTATCCCACAAGCCACTCATTTTTCAAATAACAGAAAAAGTAAACGTAATTAAAACTCGGCGAATTCGACGCGCTCGCCTCAAACACAAAAAGAACCGTCCACACTGAGCGCCGAGCGAATACTGAGCGCCTTTGAGCACGGACAAAAACCGACAGATGCCGGCTCGCCCTGAGCGCGCTCGGATTTGCTCGGGCCGAGCGTGCTCAGGCGTCTTCACTTGAGCGGCTCGGCCAAATGAGCCGCTCATTCGTCCGAGCATGCTCAAGTGGAAACGAGGCTTTCCAAGGTCTAGATTTATGAATATGTTTATGATTTTTTTTTTCTAAAAGGCAAGAAGGTGATCAACATTCTAACCCTAACACACGCCCTCGCTTTTTGGGTATAAGGCATGTTGGTTTTCCTTCATCGCCCTCTAATGACAGAAAGTCCATTACAGGGCACAGTTGGGTTCGAACCTAAGACCTCAGGAATAAGAGTCTCTGAAGTTACGTACAATGTACTTTACAGTGGACAACAACAAGAAATTTGGCATCAGTCTTGTTGGTCATGGGCAATATTATTGTTCCAATCAATCCTTATTAATTGCTTGAAGAGCTCGAGATATGATCCTTAAGCTTACAAACACATCAGTAGCGAAGTAGAACGCCTAAAGAACGACTTTCATCCGCCAGGTCGTATGTTCGATCCCGGCTATACACCAATGGACTTGCCTTTGTGCGCATTTAACATTCGCTCTAACGGTGAAAACATCGCCATGCTTTGTACACAAAAAGTCGACGGCGTGTAGACAGAACGCTGATCACTTTTTTTGCTTACAGAGCCTTAAATTTTTTACAAACACATCGTGAATTTTTCAATTTATTTTTTGTTAACAGTCACTTGTCAGAATTTAAACTTACTTAAACCAATCCGAAAAACAATAATTCGAAAATATTCTCGCGATGCTACTATGAATGTTAGAAAAACTAACAATTTATTTTGTATTTGGACATGTTAGAATATATTTAATACATACCAACATCATGTATTTTATTTTATGAGGGCAAGCATCCCCACATTTTGGTTTCAGATTCAGTATCTGATCGCAAACAGTATGTTTAATCATCAAATTATTCCGTATGTCTTCAATATCGTTTAACTTTGCATCAACTTCAACATTTTTGCGATATGATTCTTCTACACTTTTTAAATAATTCTCAATCGAAATAGTTGGTATTATTCCCTGATATTGATTCCTTAATACTTCTATTATGTCGAACATGTTTCTGTAGTTAATAACATATTTAGTTTTTAAATGGAAAAATAATGTATAAAATTTTGTTATATACAAAAGATAAATATTCAACTGGTGTCTAAAAAAAAATAAATGTTTACCATGTTAAAACGCAATTTAAAATGTATGTAAATAACCCTAATATGCCCTTTTGAAAACAATGGACACCTAAGTAAATTTAGATTCCAAAGTCGATTTCAGTCAGAAGATTATTAACATGTACCTATTGCAATGTCGGGAAAGATTTAAATCAGGGTTTAGGCAATACAACTATAAATAAGAAGGGATTAACATTAAAACCTATTTCTTAATTAAGTAAATGTCTTTGAGTCCTATGAAATAATAATTACTATTTAATTTTTAACATTTACCTGAATTGTAAATTATTTCGTGTGACATAAATATCAAATTTCTTCTGTTGCTTATGTAAAATGTCTTCTACGTCTAATCTGAGTTGTCTTTCCTTATTTAATGATAATTTAAGACTTTCCACTTTATGCAAATTTTCCGTCGCTTGCAAATGAGATATTAAAATTTCGTTGCTTAGTCTAAAAAAATACAATATTATAAAATATGAAAATTTATTATGTTACAAAATCCAACCTCTGACCGGACAGAACCGGCAAAAATCTGTCTGCCTCATCCATACATAATATAGAAGATTTTGACCGTACTATCTTTAGTCGAGTTTTTTACGAATAAAAAGTGGACTAAACCTAGCACCGTGTTTGTTACTGTGGTAACGATGTTTTCTTCTGGGCAATAAAAGTGACGTGTGGCAAATCTAGCATTATGTCGTTCTCCCAACGCCTTACCTTACTACTTTCTTCTATTTCCATTCTCTTTCCATTCCATTGTGAGGAAGACATAAGACTAGCCGGGTATTGGTAGCGATGGACAGAGCAACATTTGAAAGCCTTTGTCGAGAGACAAAGATGCTTTGGTTCACGTACCACACATCAACACCCAACTACGCAAACAGTAGTAGGTATTTTTTTTTACTTAAAAGGGTTCCCAAATCTTACACATTTTAATGGATATGTACTTATAATGAATAAAGACATTTTTATTTTAGTACGAAATAAATTATGTAAAAATACCCTAGATTAAGTACAGTCAAGGATTATTTTATTTAGTCTATGATTAATTGACATAAATCATGTTTCAGACTTGTGAGATCAGTGTGGAGGCCATACATCCTTACATCCTTTGATTTAAGGTAATTTTTTTAATCTTACCTCGATACCACTGCCTTTTGGCCACTTGATTGTAAGTCTAATATTTGATGTCGTAGAAAGTCAAGTTCTACTTCTGATGTTAATTCCTTTTGAGTATACGCTTGTAACTGAAAGAAAAATAAATCTCAAAGGAATAATTTTGGTGTCACATAATTGTATAATCAAGTTTAATAAAATTACATAATAAATTTAGTATGTATTAAAATCTAAGTAAAATAAAAATAAGTAAGTAACGAGGAAATTTTTATGAATATATATATAATGATACCAAAAAAAGTATTTTCTTAAAAACTAAAAATTATTTTGCCTAATATATTCATTTTAATTAAGCTGCTAATAAGTGAAAATGCTGGATTTTTGTTTGTTTTTTTCAATCTCTAAAGGGTATTCCATTTATTAAGCAGTGACGTCGACCGTTTCAGGCTGACCACCTACTTGTCCATAACAATTAGAGAAAACAAATGATCACCAAACAGATGAAAAATCTAAAGCCTAGACGTTTTACTCTATTTTTTGTTACACAACTGCATATGTATTGGTAAGTTTTACAGTTTAATTAACATTTATACTTGCGGCAAATTTGTGGTGCCTATAATGTACCTATTCCATATGACATACCTGTGTGGTGACGAGGTCCAACTTTGAATTTAGATGTTGACAATGTTCCTTAAGAGCTTTGTTTTCATCTGAAACCGTTTTTAGATCTTCTTTCATTGATTTCATCTCTTCATCCGTTAACGTAGAAGACAATTGGTTTCTGAAACAAAACAATTTTAATATAGTTTCGTCCCAACTAATAATAATAAAATAAAAATTAGTTTAAACAAACATAAACGCTGATTTTTACTTTGTTAGTACCAAAGAGAATGAAAGAAAAGTATGGTCAAATAGGAACGGAAGGACTTTGGAGCAAAAAGTATATTTTACTATTAAAGATAATATGATTTTGATTGCGGTATAAATTTTCCCAGGACTGTAAAACTGATGTCAACGATTTACGCGAGTCTAGAGTCTGTGCTGAAACAGAACGCAACAGGGTTAAAATATCTTTTTTATGACAACGTCCTTATAGTTTGATATTTTTATATTAATCATCGTGATAAAAAAAAAATATGAATAAAGCTTCATGACAGAAGTATGAATCAAAATTGATCTATCGCTAGTCCCCCCTCAAAAAAAAAAGTATCTTAATGTTACATCTAATCAAACAAAACTCGTATAAGACCGTCGTACTCGTATTATTTTAGTTCGCATAACCGGCTCTCTTTCCTCTAGATATTTAATTCTCGGCGCCGACCACAATTCTTATAAAGCATTCAAGTTACGTAAATAACGAAACAAAACTTACATAAATTGATTTTGTGCTTTTTGAAGGTCTTCTATAGTTGTGTTCAGCTGTTGTATTTCCTTGGTCTTACTGTCTAATTCATTTGATAACAAAACGAGTTGTTTTTGAGCGATCGAATTTTGAAACTCACTGCGTGTGTTTTCGATGTTACCTAAAACAACTATAGATTAAGGCTAAACAATATTTTTATTTCTATGAATAAAAAAACTATTTTGTTTAATGGGAAAGTTAAATCCGTACAATACTTATGCGATTATGTATAAAATGTGATTGCCTCATATCAAAGATGGCCTTATAGGCAAATACAAATAACTAAACTTTTTAGTACTAAACAAATTCAAAGTAACATATGCAGCTTCATCATCGGACTTCGAGGGAGAATACGAAATTCCACCCGGACTACCTCGAATTCCGTCGTTCCACAACTGAGCGTTGTTTAGACAGTTTTTGTGCCGTACACCACCACTATGTAAAACCACTAAAGTATTTCCGTACCTATTCACTTAAGGCTCTTCAAGAAAAAAATACCCTTTAAAGGCGGATATCGCACTCGCGATCCTTCTGGCATTGAGAGTGTGCATAGGCGGCGGTAACAATTAACTGTTCTATAAAGAAAGAATCATTATTTTACTCTTTGAAATCGCAATATTATCGTCGTTGTGTTATTTATCATAAAAGTGTATGTGTGTGTACAGTAAAAATACAGTAAATAGATACACAAATACTCATATAAATCCCACAGTCAAATGACAACAGTTTTGTGACTTTAATTACAGATTTAAGAGTCCATAGCTGTGGAGTTGACTACCAGTGGAGGTCTATTCTCCCAGGAAACTTGAAAAAAAAAGTTCTCTCTTAAAGGCCCACCCACTAACAGAGTGTCCATGGGCTGTAGCAGCTATTCCGTAGACTCGTTTATCATATATAAAAAGATATAAAAATACCATTTCTCAATTGATCCTCAAAACTCTTCATGATATCTGCTTTAGTTTTATTCAATTTTGCCAAAAAGTCTACACTTTTCATACAATCACTGGTATTATTTTCAAGTAACTTCCGATATTTTAAATTACACTCATTGAGTAAATTATTTTGTCTCCAAAACACATCAATAGGTATTGAGTGACGTAATCTATCCGTTATATTAATTATAACCGCCATTAAATCTTGTACTTTTCTCTCATAATCCGAAATGGTTATAAGAGATCCTTTTTTGCTCTCCAAACATTCATTTGTTAAATTTTCATTCAACGTCCTTAAATATTTGTAATTCTCTTGCAAGAAATTACATTTTAAATTAATCGCCAGATTTGAGTTTTCTACGAGTCCCGGAGATGGTTCACTTATGTCGTCTTCCATTTGCGCTCTCAGTTTAACTATTTCTATTTTATAGTTTTCTTCTTGTTTGAGCCACTTATTTTTCTCTTCTTTAACCGTAATAACTAGATTAGTAAGTTTTTCGTATAGTGTTTTAAATTTATTTTGGAAATATGTTAGGCAATATTTAATTTGGTTTTCATATATTTTTTCTCCCTTCGCGAGTATATTTTGTATTTGTTCTGTGTCTTCAAAATCTATATTGTATTCGTTTTCTAATATCCAAGGACCAAATTCGCCATCACTGAAGGTTACCGATTCCTTTTCCGCCTCTACATTAGACTTGAGTTCCGTTAATTCCTTCTCTAGTTCAATAGCTTTTTTACTTTCTTTAGACAGTTGGTGCATTACTTCGAATGTTTCCTTCCTGCAAATGCATTACTCAAGATTTTTATAAAATTCACACTTAACACCTCCATTTTAATTATATTATAAAAACCAAAATACTCAAAAACAAAACATCGAATTGATAAACCTCGATATTCTTATAATGGGTTTAAAAGGAAAAGGTCTGGTCTCTTCTAAGAACAATTGGAAAACAATATCTATATATATATATAAATGAAACCCGTTTTCCGTTGTCACGACATAACATGAAAACGCTTGCCCGATTTATCTGATTTTTTTTAATAATATTCTTTGAAGTACGAGGATGGTTCTTACGTAGAGAAAAATTAAAAAAAATTGAGTGAAAAAGTCTAAAAACAACATTTTTCTATATTCCCATACAAAATGTGGGAAAATGTGGGTGGGGTTCCGGGAAGGTAAATTTTTATTTTTTGACATAATGTATTTGTTGTCTTATCAACTTTCTTTTTTTAGACCGGTGTCCCGAATAGCAGAATAAGTATTTAAAAAAAATAAAGAATCGACTGTTAGGCGGTACGATGTTCGCCAGGCCAGCTAGTTTTACATAATTCCCTAAACTCATAAATTGTAGTTTTCGTAGCAGAACACCTAAAAGAAACCTAGGTTACCTGGATTCATGTAAGGCAGTTAGGAGTGCATCCCTTCCACCGAGCGCAGTCCTCAATTCCAAGACCGTCTTCATGTGAGGAGCAAACCAACCCGCTATTTTACGAGCCTCCATCGACTGTAATACTGAGTCTAGACTTGGACACTCCAATGTCAGAATACCGGAAGTTGTAGTACCTGGAGTAAAGTAGAAATTATACCAACACATAAAACCCAAATTACAATTGCGTCTCTTTCTGTCGAATTATATTTACGCTGTGAGGAACAGAGATAGTAAAATCGGTCAATTACTGGTTTTTTAGTCCAATCAAAATTTATTTTTACTTATGAATTATATGAAAAAAAGAAGATTTAAATTTACATTTAGTACCAGTTCCCAAATTAAGGGCTTAGAGCAGACGAGAATATGGGTGTTAATATTTTAATTAACTGTGCCCTGCGGTTTTACGCGCGGTTATTCGGTCGAAGTATGTTATATATATCCTTAATCAATTAATTATACACTTGACATTTCAGTATATCAAAAACGTATTACGATTTGACATACCGGTCAAGGTAAGTATAAACTTAGTACTAAGTTTCGACTGTAAAATTTAGCCTCAGTTTTCTGTCAGTAATTTTTTATATACTTACCTAGTCTAGACAATAACGAGCATAAAAGTAACCAACTTACCACAGTTTAGTTTTATTTCTACTTAAATGTAGATGTTTATGCATTTTTAATACACTTTGCTCCATTAAGCCTATCACGCAACTTCATTAGCGTACTGATTTCAATATAGATATCGTACCACGTAAATTGCTATTGAGGTAAACTTGCTTGAGTCGTACAAAGTCAGCCTTTGGATTTAAGTGCGTAATAATTTCTAAAAGACCGGCGACGCAATTGGCTGTCATTAACAATTTAATTTAATCTAAATACGTACTGTTATCCTTCAAACAGTTTAAAATCTCAGACAAGCTGGAACGTAGAGCTTCGTTCTCTTCAAGGATTCTTTGATAATCAGAGGACTCTTGTGGAATGGATGAAACGGTAATATCACCTTGATCGAGGGATTTCTTCCTAAAATTCAATTGGAGATATTCAAATTTCTTTTGTGAACATGCCACGCCTTTGTTAAAATACGGTAGAGTTAGTGGTTAATAACATTACTATTCAATTATAGTGAGGTCATTTTAAATAGTTAAAACGCCTACGAGAATATTTTATTACAATTAAATTATTGAGTTAAAAAATCACTAGTTAATATATAAATAAACACCAGTGGGGCTACGCTTTTAGGTCTGGGGTTTTTTGTAATAGGCAAGTAGATGATCATCATTCTGTGTTTCACGATGTTTTCCTGCACTGTACGAATATGAAATGTGCAAAGAGAAAGTCCATTGGTGCACAAGCGGGGTTCGAAACCTCAGGGATAAGTCACTCAAGCCACAATCTACTCTTACACATGACAGATTAAAAAAAAAGGAAATGCTCTTTCTAAATAGTTTTTATTATAAACTCCTAGATTTTATTTATTTTAATAATTTCCTATATATGAGTACCCAGTATAAAATTAATAACGTCTTAAATTATTACAATAAAAATTACCTTTTCTGCTTAATACACGAATCTTCCATAGCATCGTCATCATTCAAGATTGTATCGAGTTTTTCCTTTGGATATTGCATATTTTTTAGAACATTAACCAATTTTGCTATTCGTTTATCGTTCACACGGTTCTCGACTTCCATAGTTAAAAGTTTATTTTCAATTTCCTTTAATTTCTGTGTCAGTACGACGTTCTCTTGTTTCGTATCGTAGTATACTTTTAGAAATCCAGTTGTATTGACTTTTTCATTTATAGGAAGATTGAGTTGTTCCCTGAAATTTTCATTTTCGATATTTCATAAATGTAATAAAAATATAAAAAAATAAAAAATAAACCATTTTTTAAGCGATAGGTACTCGCTGTTTGCGTTAGGGGTCTTTACAGCTGAGCTAGGGCTGTCTAGCATATCTCTGCCTGAAGAGCAGCTGCAGCGGTCGGAAACACTTTGTTATTGGGAATTAAGGTATGAAGTCATCCTACAATAGCTGAAGAATGCAAGTGTCACAACAAAAGATAAAAAGACATGACGTGATCATTATTATAGAAGGACGCGGCAATAACAAAAAGAAGCGAGCTTTCTTCTATCAGCTGGCTTGATAATAAACGACACGAAACAGAAATTAATTTGTTATGCTCCTCTTAATTTATTCGTCGGGAATCGAACCCAGGTCCTCCGAGTTATAGGCCCTGTCAACTAGGACGATATATATTTTTTACACCTCACAGCATTTTAGTATAGAAATTATTGTTATTACACAATTCATTGATAAAGCAACACTCCTGCTTTGGGTAATTGTTAATTGTTTGTACTAACCTCATACATTCATTTTCAATTTGTATATCATTTAACTGTTGGTTAAGACTATTAACCTCTTCAACTAGGGACTTAATTCCATCATCCTTGACTCTCATTTGTTGTTTCTTGTTCTTTAATCCAATTAAAAGAGTTCTTATACCATTGTCTGTTTGCAATAGTTGTAACTGAGCTGTGATTTCAGTGAGCTACAACAGAACTTGTTTATATAAGAATTCTAGGACTGAGTCTCAAGCTAGACAGTATGGTATTATTAAATATCAATGTTTTTGTGAGTGCATAATTGTTTGTGCTATTCAAATAATTCCCATTTATAAAACGTAATGAGTCTTATAAGGTTGAAGTAACTATAGGTGTCTCTTTCTATCACAATATTCATAGAGGTGTAGAGAATGAAACAAATGATTAGTTTAATTAAAACAGCCTGATTTGGTTTTTATAAAAAAGTTAAGATATTTGTAAAAGGCAATACAATTTATAAGTGATGTGTGTGCAAGAGGCTGTATTTACAGGAGGCAAAATTAATGTTACAAGGAATGAAAATTAAAATATCTACAGATAAACATATCAAAAGTGAAATGTGTGCATTAATTACATTATCTCTCTTTACAATAAAATAAATAATATAAGAAACAATCAACCTGTAAGCCATTTGTTGCCTTTAAGAATAACTATAAGAAACATAATTAACTGATCTGAGTAGTAACTCACCTCCTTTTCTCTTAAAGCAATCATCTCTTCTGCTCCATGCAACTCACATGTCATTCTCATTATTTGTTTTTGTAAAGATTTAATTGTATTTTTTTCTTTTGTGTCTTTAACATCAACTTTTTGTTCATGTTCACAAGGACTGAATTTTATATTCTTTTTGAGATTATGATTTTCCTTTTTTAATATATTAATGAGTTCAGCCGACTCTATCATTTGTCTTGATGCTTCTTCTAGTTTCTCTTGCAATTCTCTAACTTTTAGTTCTTGGTTTTCATGCTTAAAGTTTGAATTGACATATTATCTCATATCTAAAGTAAACTTAACTCTTTATAAATACAAAAAATTTAATTGCATTGTTTTAGCAAAAGTCCTTGTCTTTCAATTCGGCCTAGCATTTAACACAATTAGAAAGATAAGACAAGAAAGACAAGAGTTTTTTGGAATAAGGGGGTAACTTTTTTACAAGTTGAATATTTGACTGGCTTATTAATATGATGCAAATAGATAATAAAAAGTAAAGTTAATTTTAAATGATACTCCTGTAAATAATAGACATTAATAATACCATACTTGTTTTGATGGGGAACTATTGTTCTTTAGTTTGGTAATTTCCTCTTTTTTAATGATATTTTCCATTTTCAATTGTTTTATTTCATTATTTTGTTCTTTGATTATATCCTGAAATAATTACATATTTAAATTATTTATTATAATATCATATCATCCACATCTACATAAATAGAGTAGACTTGTGAGTACCTTAAATTGTTGAAGTTTATTTTTTAATTCCTCCTGGACTACATTTTTCTTTGAAGTCTTATCTTGTATT
This sequence comes from Pieris napi, assembly GCF_905475465.1. Classification (NCBI taxonomy): domain Eukaryota; kingdom Metazoa; phylum Arthropoda; class Insecta; order Lepidoptera; family Pieridae; genus Pieris; species Pieris napi. The sequence goes on along the minus strand of NC_062236.1, from coordinate 5,636,800 downwards.
TTTTTGTTTGAACTTTCAATATCTACTTTGTAGCGATTCTTTTCTTCTTCAGAATTTCCTAGAGCAACTTTACAATAATTTAAGTATTACATTGTTTTTAAATGGCATAAATTCCTAATAATTTATTAATTACGAAATTATGAGTTAAATACTTACTTTTTAATTGTGAACATTCACTGTTAAGTGTAAATAACTGTTCAGTTAAATTTTCAATAACCAATGTGGATTCTTTAAGTTTATCTTTAAAAACTGACAGCTTTTCCTTTAAAGTAGCGTTTTCTTCCTCAAGTGTCTAAAATCAACCAAGAATTTATTTATAATTTTACTTTAATGTCTTTGATAAAATATGGTCAGGTCATACGTCTTAAAGGATTTAACAGGAAAGCTTATGTTATCCAGCCTTATCCAAGAAGTCAATACCTTCGATGTTGCCTAGCCTGTAACGGTTTTGGTCAGAAATTATACATAATATGTAACACATCAAATAGCAGAAATGAACACTTTTTCCTAGTTTAAAACTCATGGTAAAAGATAATATTTGTAGTTTTTACGTAAATTAAATTAGAATTAAATAAAGAACACATTAACACAACAAACAGCTATCAGTAATCGACAATCGTAATAGCAAATTGAAATTTGAAAATAACATGAAGTTAGTCGTTTGATCCTAACACACACATAAGTTATAATATTTAAGAATGCCGTCCCAACTGCCAATCATGATAAAAAACGAAATGCAATTTATTCAAATTTCAATAATCTTAAAATTTGTATCATTCAAATTACATCCACGGACTATTAGTCCATGAAGCAATTAAAAATCACATTTAAAAAGAGCGCGCTTACTTTTAAATAACATTAACTAAGATATTTCTTGTAACTTTGAATTCACGGTAAATTCACATTTACACATTAACATATTTTTTTTAAAAACAGTGTTTTTTTTTAAGACTTACCTTCACGTCATTTAGTAGTTTTCTTATGTGTCTATTCTTTTTAACTACTTCGTCTTCAAGTTGTGCAATAGCACCCATTTCTGATAAAGCATCGCGACTAGATTCACTATCTTCCTCCATATATTTGGATTTACGACGTTCTAACTCTGCGATTTCTGAATACAATTTCTCCAATATTTCTTTGTTAGCTTTAAGTAGTTCGTCATGTTGAGTTGTTTCTAACACGTCCCTCGCAGGAGAATCTAAGAATAGTCTACGTGAATAAGTTCTATCGGTTTGTGCAAAACAAACAAAAAAAATCTACAACACTTTCGTAAACAACATCTCGTAAATTCAATAAATTTATAATACACTGTAAGTAATGAGTTCCGGTGCACTCGGCACCGGTTAATTAATTAATTAATTTAAAATCAGAATGTTGTTACTGGACTAGACTTAGGTACTATTAGCGTTGTCAGACGTCCCGTGTTTCCCGGGACGTCCCGTATTTTAGGCTTACTTTAAAATGGATATAATGTAATGACTCTGTTAGATATTCGAAAGGTGCTCCGTTTTTTATAAATAAATCTTTAAAAATTAAAGTTAAATAATACGTGGATTAACTGCTGACGCAAACGAATTACTAGAAAACGTGTTGAAAGATATGATTTTTCACATAATAATATTCTCTCCAAGGTACTCTTTTTATACTTTAAATCCGAAATAAACTACAACAATTTCCAAGAAACGGCGGAACATTTTAAGATAGAAGAAATACATATGGATTGCTTGTATCAAGAATTCCAAATAATCAGAAAAAACCGGAATATTGTTAATACAACTTCTGATTACAAGAGTATGGGAGCGAATGAAACTTGGTAGAAAGTCATCAAAGAGTTTTCCAGTACCGAAATCTCTAGCGTTTTTAGTATACGTAGCTCAAACTGTTCCTAATAAGTGGACTCACACACATTCCCAATAAGTGGGCTGATATGAAAAATAAATGTATCCCTAATTTAATAAAAAGCGAGTTGATGACCGTTTTTAATTACGATTATAATTTGATTGATTTTTATATTTATAAAAATATATATATAAAAATATAAAATATAAAAAATATATATATTTATAAAAATATATTTATAAACATATTTATGTTAAACCAATAAAAAATCTTTGCTTCTCGAAAAAAAAAATGGTTACTGTATAATTTTGTTTTTTAATTGTCCCGGGTAAAAAACTAAATTCCCGTATTTTTTTGCCTATTTAAGCAATTGCTCCTTATTGGCTGAAAAAAATCTGGCAATCCTAGTTACTAATAACACTGCTCATTATTGCCCAATTGATATTAATCTAAATCAATATATTGTAGTATCTTTTAAAAGTAACATACCCATTGTGACATTTTTTCCTTTAGCCTTCCCATATTTCCGCTTAAGTGTTTCTACCTGACTGAGAAGACTGTTTACCTACACCACAAAATCACAATTTAACATAATGCTACCAAATTTTATATTTCTATAAACAAAGGGCTTTGGCTTTCTCTCTGGAGTGTGGAGAGACTTGTAATGTACAAAATCATTGAAATTTTTTACTTTAGTAAAAAACTTACCTGTTCACTTTTAAATTTCAACATATCTTGGGCAAGTCTAAATAATGATTTTAAATCAGAAAAGTTCAGCTCTATATCATCAGCTTCCATCCAAGAGAGGCTTTCACAAAGTTTTTCTTTATCCGTTTGCTTTAATTCTTTTTGAGAGTAGTTCAGAATTTCTCTCCAATCTGTTTCAACCATTTTAAAGTTTTAAATAGTATTCAAACTTTATGTAAATATTTGTGTTAAGCTATTTAACTTTTCGGGTTTAAAACTTAATTTCTCAGTGTTTACTGTGTGGCGTTGCTAAGAAACGATGACATTTTTATAAATGTTTTGTATATTGGCGCCATCTAGTTTACAATTTATAAGACACGCTTGAAGCTACATTTCTTGGTCATTTATATTTTGAAGTATTTTAGAAAGGGCTCAATTGATTTGGGTAAATTTATTGGGTATTTTGTTTATTAAATACCTAGTCTTATATTGACATAACTTTAAAATTAGTTTTATTATCAAATACTAAATACCTGTTAGTTTTATAGAAGCACATGTACAGAAACACAACTTGGAATATTGTGGCGTATACAGTTTTTATAGGTAGTTCCTGCGTACCATAAAATCTACACTTCTACAGTAAGCTTGTCAGCCTCAGATCTATTTGGCGCCACGTAAAGGTAAATAATACAACAATCATTAGAAAGATTATATTTATTAGATGTGTCGTTTATGAAACAATAGCCGTTAATGACGATATACAGAGGTGTCAACAACAAATAAAACATTTGTGCTACTAAAAATAAATTAACATGAGAACAACAACTATAGGGTTAAGAACTAAGACATCTAAGATCCTACATAGGGCGAGAAAGGTTTTTAATTATTGGAAGTTCGATAAAATATAGAAGTAATAATAAATAATTAGAGGATTTAATTATAAATACAAATAGGCATAAATCGACTAGGTACATAGTGTATATCAGCGTAAAATATTACAAGCTCTTACATATAAAATACATAGACATTTATTTCCATAAAATTACGATATAATAATGTATTGTCAAACGTCGCCAAGTTACTCGCCCTATAACTAACGAATATATTGAGTATTGTATGGTTTTATGGTAACCAACACAAACAAACTTTATATACAATAATTTAAAAATTAAACATTTGTTAGAATATTTTTAGTTGAAGATGAAAAGCCAATTGTGACGCCAATTTAACAAAATGTCCAACTTAAAAGATATTAAAGTTCGAATTTTGTAAATCTTTTTTTTTCTTTATTCGCGACTAAGGCAGTCTGTGCGCAAAATTTATTATAGTTAGTATAGATTAACCACGCCCAGCTACGCTCTTTTAAAAAACATTTTAAAAGATGAGCTCATAATAAATAATTACATCTAACACACGTCTCATGTTATTTTGTACACATACATTTTAAACATAATTATTCAATAATCAAACTCTTTGGAAAAAATAAAACAACTTTGGAAATAAATGGTATGATTTCAAACTGATACTTACAACGATTTCCTAAGTTATTGTGCAGTGTTAGGTTCTTAATGGCGAAATTAAATTGATAAATAACAAAGTCATGGGTTGATTTTGGTAACATCAAAACATCTTGTAACAGACAAATAATAATTAATAAACAATGTATTATTTTCAATAATTTAGAACACGGTATAAAGCTGTCACTCATGATCATTATACAGCTTGTCATATATCATGTCAAATGTAAATATCTGACACATGCCGCGATGACAACTGTGACGTCATTAATTAGGATCAAAAGCTTAATGATATGGCGTTACAAGAGTTCATCTCAGTTTGCGCGTACAAAGCGTAGCGCGTCGCAGCCGCCGAAGCAGCGAGGTCGGCCGCTATCAAATGCGCTCCACGTAGTTACCTAGAGAATTAAGAGACAGTTTATATAAAAAATAAACTTTTATTTTTTATAGATTTACATAAATACCGCGATTAAATTACATTATATGACGAGTGATTTTCAGATATTTTGGTCAGAGAGATTGCATAGTTGATATGTATTTGATATTATGTTTATAGTCTATTTAAATTCTGCCATATAACCTCAGTAGACAAATCTTCAATAGACTAATCATAATATCAAATACTAGTCATCTGTCAACTTGGTGTCGCAGTTTCACTTGACCATTGCTAAAAAGCGCTCGAAATATTGTCACAAATTCGTGTTTGTTTTATGTAATAAAAGTGTATTTCAATTTATATTATTAATAGATAAGATTTGTAACTGACCATCTTGGAAAACATTTATATAAAACGGTTACGTTGTGAATGAGAGAATCTAATTTATAAAATTCTCGTGTCACAATGTTAGTTCCCATACTCCTTCGAAACGGCTCGACCGATTCTTATGAATTTTTTTATGCATATAGGGATAAGGGGCGTCCACCCCAAAATGTTTTTATTTTATTTTTTTGTATTTATTTTTTTATGATACAACAAAAATACATACAACCCCTAATTTTCTCCCCTCTCTCTCTACGATCAACCCCTATTTTTTATTATTGTAGATTTTTATTGAAGTAAAAAAATGTTTCCTAAAATTAATATACATAGCAAAACAAACGTTTGCCGGGTTAGCTAGTATATCTATCAATGTGCGCGAATGAGAGCCATGATTAATTGTCACATTTCATTTTAGAATTCAAATACCATAACACGTAATATATTAATAAGATTGAGATCATTATTTATAACTGTATAGTTTAAATTTATGCTTCATGAAGTTTTTATTCAGGTTAACAGTGACACTGAGCTATATATTATGTAACTAAATAAAACAATATACCTGGGAAAGTCCCGAACCGTCCAGTCCGTTGACTGGATCCGACGTACCAGCCGTCGTCACATTTCTCCAATACATATACGGTATCACCTTCATTTAACTCTAGCTCGTCGGGGTTCTGGGGTCGGTATTTGTACATTGCACGATATCTTAAAACAGAGAAATAATCTTAATTAGCATTTAAACTTAAAACTTTACGGACATTTTGCGTCAACCTTATTTCAGTTAAAGATTGATCTTTATGGAATTAGATAGATAAATTATTATTAATTCGATTTTAATCATTTTAAAAGCGTTGTTGTTGTACAATTTATAGTGAGCAAATTAAGAATAGTATGACGAGAGAGAAATATTATAAAGTCAGTCTATAATATTTCTTACAATAGTGCCATCTATCATTAAATATGGCTTAGTTTTAGTTATTATTAGTTCACATTTCTCCCGATAGATGGCGCAATAGCGAATTGTACTATTTGATTATTAAAAAGATTAATATAATTAGAGTTTAGTATGAAGTGACTTACGGAACAGCTTCAGCATTCGTATCGACATAAAGAGGCTCTGTGTTGTTGAGGTTTACACTCGCATTTAATCCACGGTCAGCTGGCGATGAGTGACCTTTCGCGGGATAACCTGAAATGTAATTATAGTAATTTAGAAGAACTAAACTATCTTTAAATAGCTGTCAACAGACAAAACTGCGTAGAGACATACCTCAAAAACTACTGAACCGATTTTCATGAAACTTGGACTGTTTCTTAAGTCAGATCGAAACCTCGATACATGTCGTTTTCGAGAAATTTGTGAACAAACATATAAAATAATATACGTACACGTGTATATAAGTCTAAAAGAACTTATATTATTCAACAGTATCATATACAGAGAGGCTAAACTGATTTTTTCAAGTTGGTTAATGCCTCACTATTGATCATACAATATCAATCAAAAAATCTACGTTACTTTAACATTAATATAACTTATTAAATCTTTTTAAGTACTATAGTTTTTTGTGACAAAACATGATTACGTTCATATTTTCTTATCTTATTTGTATTAAATATGTGCTGTGTTGTTAACTTGAATACTTTCATGATATTATTAGCATTTTATTTGGGTTATAAGCTAACTAATAAATCAATTACACACCAATGAGTGGTTCAGTGGCCGGTGGGGCGTTGCCGAGTGCTGCGCTGTTGTGTTGGGGGATGTAAGTGTGAGCCCCGAGACTTCTCTTATCTCCGTTCACCACGCCGTGAGCTGCTGGTGATGCCACTGGCTTGTCGGTTGATAGGATCGGCTGCGGTTCTAAAGCATGAAATTTAAGATAGTTATATAATTGGTATGTGTGTCTATTGTTTTCTAAATTTATTTATTTTAAATAAAACCTTTTTATTTGAAGACCACATTACCAAAAACCCAGTCTATGTGGTTTAAAGGCGTAATGTAATTCTCTACTCAGGTAATATATTCCCACTAAGACCACGTATCCCCAGTTGCTTTCGTAAATTTGCTAGATACTAGTATTATTTTGTTTATACAACTTTCTTCTCCATGGCGAAGGCAGAGATAATACAGTAGAACCAAAAACAATTAATGTAAATAGACAATACAAAGCTCACCGTGGTATTTACAAATTTTTAAATAATTTGAAATAGGAATGTTTACGTAATAATTCTTACCGTTGTTATTATTAGCTTAATGTATAATTATACTATATTTTTTTCAAGATTAATTATAACTACTTAAATAAGAACAGCTTATTATCAGAGCTATCATCTAACGTCAAAATTTGTAATTACCATGAGAGTTCAAAAAGTTCATATTAGTGGTTTGTCTATTTAATTTAATTGTCTTTGGTAATAATAATCATAATATTGAGTATTCACCTTCTCAACAAATTACACGCTTTCCACAATTTATTTGCATGTACAATTAGCTTAACCTAGACACAGTGTTTAAATTTGTTGCGGTCATAAAATTACAAACAGATTTTTCCATAGAAATAAAAATTAATTATTTTTAATAATTCTTTAATCACAAGACTTGTAATCATCTGTACGTCGGCGATTTTTGGGGCTAAATATGAGCAACGGATTTCTGGTTTATATAACTTACCCGGCTTACCCTGACTGGGTTCCTGCAGGATGGTGACGTAGCTGTCCGGGAATATTCCCGTCTTGTTCCCCACTCTGCCCTCCCACCAGTTGTGGTCTATGCGCCTCGCAAGAACCACTAATTCACCCTTCTTGAGCGGCAGTTCGAGATTTGTTTGTGCTGTGAAATCGAATTTCGCTCTCGCCCGACCTTCGAGGATTACTGGCTTCTTCGGAGATTGGGCTACATCGCCTTTTAGTAACTGAAAAAACAGGAATTATGTTATAATAAAAACAAATAATTTTGTTTATAACACAAGAATGACTGGACCAATTTATATGAGTTCTGTTTTTGGTTTTGTCTTTGCCCGGAATAAGATAATAAGTTTTATGTATATACATATGCGGTATATAATTATACCTGAAACGATAACGCCACGTAAAATATTGTAGTTATGTTAGTTTTGTTTATCAACTACTATTACTAAAATACATTTCACGACTACATATCAATTAAATTTCATCATCGTTCATACATTATCTCTTGCTCGTACTCAAACACATTTACATGAAATATATCTTACCTTAGTTCAAAATAAGTTATGTAATCTTAAACTAATTTTATTTTAACGACTCTTAAGACAATTTAAAATTACCTCAACATAATTATACGGAAACAATCCAATCCTTCCGTGAAATTCGCCTTCGTACCAATTGTTATCAATTTGCCGTCTCACATTGATAATATCCCCTTTCCTGAAGCTAAGTTCTCTCCCTGTCTGCCCATTGAACGTATACAAAGCCCTTGCTACCACTCGATCAGCCTCGTCATAGCGATTAAGAGGCACGATTGTCTTCTGAGACGGCATAAAATTATCTTGATGTCTTCTACTCTGCATATCTTGGAGCTCCTGAAATTAAATTAATTTATTTTCCTTATCTAGAATAAACCTAAACACATAGTTATTCATGCTGCAATGAAATTTAGAATTTTGATAGAAATGCCGATGAGTTCAGCCGAATGTTATATAGCGGTTAAAAGTCACAAACAGTGGGCACTCTGTTAATAAAATAACCTTAATGGACGCATCAAACGCTTCTATGTCGATCGGGTGGTAGTCGTTTTCCTGAAATTAACAATTCACCTATATCTCATCTTTAATGTAAGAGTTATTCAGACAAGTGGCTCAATGATCTAGTTTTTGACGACTCATTGGTCTAGTGGTTAGTACCCCTGACTACGAATCCATGGGTCCCGGGTTCGATCCCCGGCTGAGACGAACATCGATGTGATGAGCATTTGGTGTTGTGCTTAGGTCTTGGGTGTTTAAATATGTATTTATATGTCTATCTATCTTTAATATGTATGTATATTCGTTGCCTAGTACCCATAACACAAGCTTCACCAGCTTAGCATGGGACTAGGTCAATTGGTGTGAATTGTCTTTAAAAAAAAAAAAAAATTATGTTTAATACATATTTATGGTAAGGGAAAATGTATAGATTTAACAGATACCGCCCTTGACATTCCCTCACATCAATAATGCCTGACTTGCGAGTGCGTATTTGCTTAAAAAACCACGTATACGCCCGGCTTGTAAAAACCACCGTATGATAGTACTAGACAAAAATAAAAGGTTTAAATCTATATAGTAGCGTCATTATTGCAGGAACAATTAAAAGAAAACACGTACCTACTATTTAATATGTAAATTATATTTTAACGAACACAAAAGTTATGTTATTGCTTTCCCGAATTTTGTACGAACCAAATATCATTAATACAACGTGTACACTGTACATGTACAATATAATTAAAAATAGTGTATTTTAATATTCATGTACGTCTCATTTACACCAGTATCAGTTTTAACTGGTCATCACCGAACAAAATATTTTTATGCTTTAGTAATTTCAAAGGCATTTAAAGTATTGGTCGCATTTTGTTATTCAAGGTCAATTCAGAGTCAAGGTTACTATTTTGTATTCATATATTCGGACAGTCTATTATCATGAATGGCTTTGTTTATCGCAATACCAGTTTAAAACGCCATTCAGGAATTCAATGAAATTAATATACGAAAAATCTTACCATTTATTAAAAAAGCACTTGAAAACAGTTAGTGAAGAAGTACGTGATAGTGGTGGAAAATTGATTTGATATCGAAGGTGTTTAATAAATCGAAGAGCAACTTTTGTGCTCTTCCAAGGTCATCTGTATAATTATATAACAAATCAAAATTTGTATGAATGTCGATTTAGATAAAATAGAACTTAGTATTAATGATTGTATTCCCGAAATAAGCTGCTGTAACAGTAATGAGTAAATTGAGAGATATAAAATATGTTTATTAAGATTAACGCGCAGAAGAATCTTTCATCTTCCTCTAAAAATCGTATGATTTTTTGCAAACGATTACAGTATTATATTATTTAGTTACACAATGACAGAGCCATGCCACGCTTTCACAATCTAAATGCACTAGTAGAACCATTTCCGTACAATGATACTTTTTAAATGTTATTTTTATAAAACCTTGTGCTTGGAATTAATGATAATAAAGTTATTGGAAACAATTAAAGTAGTTTTGAGAAGTAACTTACAATTTATAATTATTAAATGAGTAATTTGAAGTACATATTTAAATTATTTGATAACGGTTCATTCAAATGATTCAAAATTACTGAATGCGAGATATTGGAATCAAATGTATTGCACATTTGATTTCCAAAGTGCAATTTGAATACTGACACTAGAGAGTAGCTATTTCGGCTTATTGAGGACTAACCACAATCATTATAGCGTCATAATCATATAGTATACTTATAACCTACTTTATATCCATAAATAATCTGCATGTGAGAAACTTTGTATATTAAAAAGTACATTTATCTTACATCTAAATGGACGAAAGCACATATTTCACGATATACTTAAATTATACCAGTACAAAAACTATACATTTAGTCGCAAACATATATAGAAACCAGAAATGAAATAACCAATTATAATAAGACAATTACTTTATAATATCTACCTAATGTAAGTTGCCCATTTATGTAGGAGAAAGTTACGATCCGTATACGAAAGTTGATGTCGTTACAAAGCCGCTAACTTCATATAAGTGGATTTTACTTCCTACTTTACAGATATAAATAAAATAATATTTGGTCGTCATAGAAACAGATACGCAACGTTTATTCATCATTTTATTTTTTTGGACTCTGCCCAGCTTTATTTTCCTTTCTTTTACACGACCTACATGGACAAAATTTGTCCACGATTATATTTAATATAGAATCGCGTAAATCCTTGGACATCGATGAAATTCATCGTTAACTATTATAACATCAATATAAAGTACATTTAGCGACCTACTTTCAATTAATCCGTTAATAGTGCCATTGGATAATAAGATAATTCCTTAGATAATGATGACTTAAGGGTCAAGTATCGATCAAACGGCATAGCGTGCGTCTTTGAGTAATTTAAATATTATCGGAGCTCACTTGACTGGCACGGTAATCGCAATTTTCCGTTCGCTCTTTGAATTTTATCACGATTTTCATTAAACTTTTTCCCGTTTCCCATATAAGTATAGGTATTACAGTACCAACTTTGTTTAAGTTTAATGATGTCAAGTTTTTGTCAGATATGTTCTTATTCATTCTCTGTATTATTAGATACATCATTTGCGCTTAAAACTAATATTATAACTTCTTATAAAATAAATTTTGTCAAAGACAAAAAAATATGAGATATTTTCTTCCTCATTTCACCTCTATATTTATGAATATATACTGTTTAGTTATGACATAAATGGATTACTCACTTGTAAATATTTATTCCTCTTCTGTTCTCGGTAGAGCCGTTTCATATGCTCTGCTTGTTGACGGGCCAGCTCTCTCTCGGGCACCAAGGGCAAGGGATCGTGTCGAACTGGACAGCGATAGTGGATGTTTACATCGCTCTCCACATAACGGCGGCTCGGTGATTCTAGAAAAGAAGTTAATCGTACAATAGTATCTTTTATTAATTATACAAATACACGTTTTTTAAGCATTTAAATTGAATTTAATTATTACATCCCGTAAAATTAATTTATTTTCATGTCGTATTTGAAAGTACTACATAATATTATTTGGATTTTTTATATTTAATTAAATATTCATAGTGTATTTATGAATGAGCTTATATCGTTGCGTCATTTCGGTTAGTCGAGTGATTAAAAATACTTGTTTATTTTACATAACACAGAAAATAAATTTAAAAATAAAGTAGTAGTTTATGGCTGAATAAAAATTTTTGTTACTTATAGTTAACACTATATTTAAAAGCGTTTAACATAAATTCTCAATTTTCAAAATAAACAATAACAAGAAATAAATAGAGCACTGACACTCAATCAAATTTGAATACATAAAAGAGTGAAAGTATGCATGATCAATGCTGTAATAGCCATCAGTATAATATTTCGTAGTTATGTGACGATACGTAATGTTATTCACGAGTTCAACCGGTTTTTACTATGTCGGAAGTAGGGCGTAACGAAAGGCTGTATTTACCTAGCATATAAAAATATATCTCTAACGGTTTTGATTTTTGTATAAAAGTTAAGATGAGTTAATTTGTTGATTGTATAATTAATATCATTAAAATAATATACAGACATTATATAATTAGATGTCTCAGCCGAAAACATATTATTCTCTCGAAACAAAAGCTTAAGCAAATTTAAACAAAATTATATTTATTTATTTACACTTCGTTGCAAAAAAAAAAGAATGAAACACAATACAAAAAAATTATAAGGGATGCAACGGGCGGTCTTATCGCTAATAAGCGATCTCTTCCAGGCAACCCTAGTTAAAGAGAAAAACTAAAAAAAAGAAACATGATGCGTGCGAGAAGTGCAGAACCAAATACTATACTAATATTTATACTAATACGAAATGAAGCCACATTTCTCCACATGACTTATATTCGTCTTTCTTGTAAAGTAATAAATACTAGTAATTACAATAAGAGAATACTTTTACGGCTTTAGATTTAAGAATAATACAATTTGAATTCAAATATTACAGATTTCTTTATCGAGAAAAACGGTTACAAGTTTTCTTAAGGAAATGGAAAGCCCTTAGCAATTCGTCTCGGCTTTCTCTAAATAAGTATTTCTAGCACGTGCTGATGCTAAACACAAGTTTCTCGCGTCAACTACATATTAACGTGTATGGAAATCATTAAACCCACTTTACAGACAATTGACGTCTGAGTTGTATGTTAATAGTTGAATACGAAAGATGGAAAAAATAATTTGACGTTACACAAACATATAAGTAAGGGTCATTCAATTATCTTTAATAATACAATAAAAATACATATCTAAATAACAGTGCAGCTCAGAAATTGATTGCCCAATTAATTAACTGATTAAAGGGAGTGTTGACAGTGTTCTTCTTTGGAATTAATTTGAAACCACATTTAAGCCATAGCGTCCTAAAGTTTATTTCCAGTAGTAAGCTGATATATATGATCTTAGGTTTTATAGATTAGATCAAGATAACGCCAGTCTGTAAATAACCTTTATTTTCAACAATTACGTTTTAGTACGACTGAGGAAAGATTACTACTTTTCGCTTCAAATACATATAAATTTATACATAAAAAGGAATATTTTGAAAAAGTTTGTTTGTACCGAGTTGGAGTTTAATGCAAATCTACTAGAGAAGAAATTAAAGACTTTTTAGTTGATTTTTAGCATGGCTATGGTACGCAGAGTTATTGTAAGTAAAGCCAAGTAATTCTAAAATGTTTCAAATACCTAAAAAGTAGCAATATAACATCGACGTTAATTGTGAAACCAATTTACAAAGAATTTGTTGCAAAACAACTTGTCTCGTGACGAAATTACGAAATTTGTCAATCACGGCAGTGTTTGTTCTTATTTTGAATTCAGGTAATCGCGCACGTGCAATATTTGTATATCTCAGAATTATATTTATATATATTTTTTTAATAATTGTATATACATTTTATAAATTAAAACAAAACAATAGAGTAAAGGATTTTTTACCAGAGAACTTAGTATGAAGATTATTGAATATAGGACGAACCATTAGTTGTTATTTTCTTAATTTGTTTCAATATTCCCATGTCAAACCACAAGACGCGCACGCACAGCAATTATAATAAGTCCGACCAGTCGGTCTGTCACCGTCGCGATAACTGACGAACACCGTGATTACTTCAAATCACTTTCATCGTCTCCCGCTCAAAGCTTATCGTGTCGCCATCAAACGTTTTAACTTTTAATCATCATTTAAATAACTATTTATCATTAAGGCACGTCGATACGTGTCTATAATACAGTAATGTATGTTTAGACTTATCAACACGCTCAGCGTAAATCGTATATTTTCTATGGAATTTAATATTTTTTATTCATAGATGTTCGTGTTTTGGTATCTTGGTGAATGAAGGATTTAAACTAAACAATTTCATAATGTTACTTTTAACCTCAACATCAAGGATAAAACAATTATGTTAGGGTTTTAAAAATAGAATTTCAAGAATTTAGTAACTAGTTTTCTATGAATTGTCATCACACGTTGAAATCATATTTCACACTGCAGCAGTGTTGGCCTAGTCGCTTCAGCATGCGACTCTCATCCCTGGGGTCGTAGGATCGATCTTCGAATATTTAGGACAATATTGTAACTAACATATTACTAACCATATGTACTTATGATTGTCTGCTTGAATAAATAAATTAATATCATAAAAAGTTTTAGCGCTATTGGTATATTGCACATTATGCATTTTGTTGTAGTTTATACAATAAATATTACATTAAAGACTTACTGAATGGCAGTGGTGCATAGACGTCTGGATAAATATTTGTCCTATTAACCCAATTACCATCGTGTACCGAATGCCGCTGCAATTTTTCCTTAGTAGCCGATCGTCGGTCAACAAAGTTTTCTTCATTTTCTTTAGTATCGCGAAATGTTTGAGAATAGTTTTCTTCAATTAAATAGCGATCATGATCCTGGTTTGGTATGCTATTTGAATTGGAGTAACGGCGTAGAGAAGGGGGATTTTCGAGAAGTTGTTTAAATTTATAATCGTCCGTTTGTTTTGTGGGATCGCTTTTGATTTCATCTTTTACACTTACGTCGACATTCACTTTTGAAATGGTAGGGCTATGTGCCTTGGACAGTTCATTACTTTTAACACTCTCTGTGTCACTTTTAGCCACAGAATCATTTGGACTACTTTCTTTAGAGAAATATGCACCGTCATTGTCAATTTCTTCCGTCTGATCTTCACTGTCATCATAGAGCAAATTCTTTTTTACATATTTATTTAAAGCCAACAACGATTTTGATAGTGAACCCGAAATTGGAACATCACTGTAAAAACCATCGTCTTCTGGCACGCACACTTTAGTGCTGGCACTGCTTTTTTGTTCACTTAAGTTCATTTTCACAGATTTTGTTTCATTATTACACACTGTTCAATAGATTATGATTTGGATGACACAAACTAAACAAGATATCGTTATCAATAAATACTTCTAGATAATAATATAGATAACATTTGTAACAAAAACACTTCTGGAAATATTATCGAACAAAACTGAACCGGCCTCGATCAGGAAGCGTGGAGCACTATTTACAATCGAAAAAACTGAGCCGGCAACCTTAAGCTGTGACGGGCTTAAGTGACGTAAACATCTGGTCGACCTTTAATGATCTTAATAAGAAGATTTGTGTTGTACTTATGTTATGGTACGACGGCCAAAACCACGCACAATCGCGTCTACCGTATGACTACATAATTTAGTTGAACAAAGACTATTGTTTCATTTGCTGTAGATATTAAAGATATAATTGTAACGGGACTTACAAAATACTTTATAAACATTTCTAATTCACATCACGTAAGAGTTCATATGTGTAGTAGACAAATTTGTCACTTTGCCACATTATAAACTAGTTTAATATAAACTAAGTAATTATTGTAATAAATAGAGTAATATATGCATTACCTGAATCAGAGAAGCTGCTCTGTGGCATCCTTCGTGGTGGCTCCGGGGTGGAATCAGTTTCTACCAGAATACAATAAAATATGATGGGATGCAAATAAAAACTAATGTTTGAAAGTGATAAGTAACTTGTTTTGAATAGTAGTTTAAAAATTAAATAAATTCTTTGTGAAAAAATCCCAATCAAGCGTATATCCCAAGTATATACAGTTTTAAATGTCTAAAAATTGCCGTTTTACTCATTTTATATTCTTGGAAAATATTGAGTGAATGTAATTGTTGTTTGACTCCAATATTAAACATTTATAAAATAAAAAAAACAGATAAATATTAACCTTCAAATTTGACGTTATGTCGCGATGGCGTGACGAAGGGTGCTAACTTGTAAGGCCATTCAGCTGGCGGAGGGCGGGCGGGCGATCGGGGAGGTTCATAACGGCTAATTGGCCTGTGCCTGTGTGCCGATGGATTAAATTCTTGCCCTTCACTTCCATCACTTTTTAAGATTGAGTTAAGTTTTAAAGGTGCCTTTGGTATTGGTTTCTTAATTTCCTTCTTAACTGGGGACACTTGGCCTCGAACAAAATTTTTCGTATCGGAGACCGACCTATTGTTGTCACTCGGTTTTGGATACCTATGCGCAACCCAAGGCCCTTCCAAGTATGGTGCTATATCTTTAAGTTCACTTACATCAGGAGCGGATGAGTATATTTGCCCAAGTAATGACATTACTTCGAAGCGTTTTCGAATTCGTTCTACTTCTCCAGGTCGACATTCTAACGCTTCTTCGGCTGATCGCGATCTTGGAGCAGTCCTTCTCCTAAGAGCCGCTAATTTTGAAATTATATCAATATGAGGCATAAAACGGTTTGTGGATCTAAGCGGCACGCGTGCTACTGTGTATGATGTTTTACATCGTTCTCTATGCCTCGCAGATTTACCAGTACATAGACAATTTCTTAAACCGATGTTGTTTATTTCTGGGTCACTGCGATGTCGGCGTATTACTGCGCTGGTGACAGGGAGTGTATCGAACCGCCGAGCAAGGCGACGTACTTCACCGGCACGCGCCAGTTTAAGGAAGGCTCGCCAGTAACGTTCCGGATCGGGCGACGGGCTTCGACTCCGCCAGATTGTCTCGTCACTGGAGAAACGTAGCGAGTCAGGCGATCGTTTATCGCAAATGTACGCGTCTGAGTAAGGCGAAGACGATCTCGAATATAGGTCAGGCTTCGATGGTAAAGATAAAAACTTATTTTTATCACTTTCACCAAAAAGTTCCTTAATATTTGTACACGATTGTGATTGAGATATATAACCTGGAGACGAAATATCACATGACTTTATCATCGGTTTACTTAGCGGGATGCTATTTTCAATTTGGGCACTACTATGAGGTAATTTTTTGATAGATTCAAAATACTCAACCTTTTTTTGGACTTCTTTTTTGGGTGCCACAAAAATTACAGTATTATTGGATTTATCTGATCCACCCGTCTCCGTCTCACTAGCCGAAGAAGGCAATTCTTCTTTATCTGATGCATAAACTACATGCCTTTTATTAGTAGCAAGAAGATTACATGTATCTTTGATTTCATTGCTATTTTTCTCACAATACTCTTCAGAGTTACTTTTTGTATTAATTCGTCTTATAACTTCTTTACTTAGAGTTTGTGAAATTTGTTTTTTTTCGGTTTCACTGAGAGACATCTGTGTATTATTAACATTATTTTTAATATCCTTTTCAGATGGAACTGGACATATTGCAGCAATTGATTTGGATTTGTTTAACTCTTTTAAGATGTCATGAGTAGGCGTAGTTGAAAGTGAGCTACATCTAACGTGTAAGTTGGAATTGTAATTTTTATCTCTTTCTTTTACCTCCACTGTATATTGATTTATTTCTTTTTGGGATTTCGATTCAATTTCTTTACTATAAATTGCATTCAGTTGACTCTTTAAAGCATTTACTTGGTCTAAGGATAAGCTGCTCCAAAGACGATTTCCAATTCCTATCTTTTTACGAAGTTCGCCTATAGATAGATCTGTATTTTTGCTAAGTGAAGGTTTCGTAATAGATGTTGTGTTACTAATATCTTTACATTCATTTTTCTTATTGATACTGAATGCCGTTTCAGCTACACTTTTACCCCTCCATAAAGGTTTATAGACATCTTTTTTTTGATTTGGTTCTACATCTTGAGGGCAATACGAGGATTTTTGTAACAAATCATCCTTAAGGTCTTCAACTGACTTTTCTTTTACTTTCAAACCCCTTTCCTTCTCAAATTTCCAACGAAAATCTTTTATATCTCTAGGATAAAACAGAAAATCTTTTTCCGTTTGTGCAATTTTTAACTTCTCATATAGACTATTAAGTTCTTCTTCGGCTCTTTCAATTGCTCGAATTTTCTTCCATCGATCAAAATCAATAATTTCTTCATCTTTTCTTCTGTGCCGTAAGTCGGTAATTGAAGCGGCTTTTTCAAGTTCTCCAACCCTTTCTAAATAAGTGTAATACCTATTTAGCTCACGAAATCTCTCAGATCTATTTTTATTATTTTCAATATCTTGCATATATTCCTCATATTCTGGGTCACTATTCTGAGATAATGTATCACTTTTAGACCTCGTCTGAAGTGAAGGCAACGTGTTTTTATTTTCAATATCTACACTACGTGGTCTTGTTCCAGCAAGGTTGGCTTTTTGTTGGGATTTCACATTGTTAATTCTTCTATACGACGGCGATCTAATAGAAATTGGCGACGATGACTGGCTTCTAGTAGGGGTTGAAGGTTTTTTAAAAACTTTTGGTGATATCGGTCTGGATGTTTGTGAGAAAAAAATAGTTGGTGGATAATTTAAGCTAAGATCATAATCATCCGATTTTGAAACTAAACGAACAGGAGTGGCACTGACTGTGTTGGAACGATGTGAAGCTTTTGATTTCAGACATTGTTTAGATTTAGACGCATGTAATGCCTGTTCGTGTACCATTTTTGAAGGTAAACTATAGTTATCGAAGCTTTTTGAATCTTTGTCATCTTGATTTTTATGAAATATTATAACTGGTGACTTAGGTCTTGATGTTTGAGAAAAATATAATTTATTTGTCGGTGGTTCACTATTACTGCGAATGGTAGATAGTGACATCGAAGAGCCATAATCATCCTGGCATTTTAACAAACTATCAAATTTTTTGATTTTTCCATCCATTCGACCGGGCCATGATATAGATCTTGGGCTCGGTATGCTTGAAGGGCTGTCATTTTTATCCCACATTTTAAATCGTGAAAGAGACACAGGTTTGCGATGTATCAAATATGTATTTACAGCACTTGGAGTATAATATACTCCAGTACATAAATTAGATTGAAACATTCGGGCTTTTTCTTTTACAGTACTAACATGACACGAATCTGAAACTGTTGAAACTGGCATAGGATGGGCATTTTGAAAAAATAAGTGTTGAAAAAAGGAGTCTGACATTATGGCGTCACGACCGGCTTTGATTTCTTTTACATGTAAGTGTTTCTGAGATAAATTTTCTTCGGGGTGAATTTCATTTACATCATCTCCAAATTGACTACTACATTTTTCATTGATAATACTATCCCCTTTCTTTTTCTTATGTCCACTATTTTTATTTACAGTTTGAAGTACCTTTTGTACTTTTGGTTTATTTTTATTACCTTTCTCGTGACTTGGAAATGCTTTTGGTTTGATAAAAACAGTTTCTAATGATTTCTTATTCGATTTGTTTGTAATTTCATTCGTCTTTATAATATTAGCCTTTTTGAAATTGTTACAAATATTTGACGACGACTTTGATACATTCGCAAGAGTTTTGATATTTGTTTTGATTTGCCTATCGTCTCTTTTGTTTACTAAGCATGGCGTTGATTGAGCATATGATTTTAACTTCTGCACTTTTTCGGAAGTACGAATCATATCACGGCTTCTATGTGTTACGGCAGTAAGTGTTGATGATTTGCTTGATGGCTTATTAGTTGAGATTTTTAATTGCATATTTTTGTCGCATTTACCTTTCAATTTTGTTAAATCTATTTGTTCGTTTCGCTTCTGTGATCCCCAAAGTTTGTCAATAGGCGTAACTTTATCCAATATGCTAGTAATAGGAGTTTTTCTTCCTGCGCCTCCTTCTATTATGATGGATGTTGGAGATGTACCATATTTGCAACGTGATGGTGTCGAATATTCAGTTGGTTGAATTGTCTTTCTCGGAGAACCAAAACTACTAGTACCGAATTGTTTTACACCGACAACTTTATTCTTTTCCTTGCATGTTGGTAAGGACGTGCTTTTATGTCTACTTAACGCAGGAGGAGCGGAATTCGAAGTATTTCTTCGCGTAGCATTCACAATTGAAGTGGTTTCTGAGCTCTTAAGAATCAAATGTGTATTTTGCCTATTCAATTTGCTACTTATTTTCTCTTTTATTAAATCCACATTAGATGGCATTGTTACCCGTTTTGGTGATACTGATTTAGGTTTCGATATGGTTACCAGTTGAAGAGTACGACTACTTCTTGATGATACTCTGCGTGGTGGAGGAGGTGGCAATAGGACATCCTTCGCTCCTTTCCTCGTTGTCCTTTGATCTGTTTCTATTCTTGTAACAGGATAACATATAACTTCATGAAGACTTGGTGACTTTTTGTGTATTCTTATTTTCGTTAACGTCGAAGATATTGGAATGTATTCGATTTCAGATTCCTCTGCAAATTCCCACTGTCGTTGATTAATAAACTCTTCTTTAGTTTATTAGATTTGCGTGTATTGTGTACCCTGTTATAAATGGATAAGTGAAAGCCTTGTATTCAAACGTGGTACTAAACATGTGCCGGAAACTAATTTAAATTTGTGTTTAACGGTGTTTGTGGTTTAATTATGGAGTTTAACAACATTATAATCAACTACTTATGATATCCATGCATTTACCTTTATCCGCAGCCATACCGATTGTCCGAAGTTCCATTATTAAGATTTAAGCATCATGCATAAGTATTGTGATATCTTACCTTAAGCGCAGTTAGTTAGATATTAATTTTAGCTGAAGAGAATATCACCAATGCCTAGATTTTGGCCTTTTTGTCAATAGCGCATGACAATATAAACGTGCCCACAACATGTGACCTTGTATCGTTTAAATATAGGAAACATATTTATATTCTCGTAAAGAGTAAACGTTATAGCCGAAATATTAAGTAGCGTATACCACCACCGAAGAATACATGCATCTTAATCTAGAAGTTATAATTCCTCGTCTCTCTTACTTCTTATCAGTAGAAACATAAATAATGTGTAAAATTAATTTTAAATTACGTAAAAGGTAAAATTATATTGAGAAAATAGCCTTTTTTGCATAAAAACCAATTTAAATATCATAAACATTGATTAGCACAACATCAATATAACATAATCCTAATTCCTAACTTACCCGTTCTTGGTGGGGCAGGTGATCTGAAGCCCCTAAGTGGGGGTTCACCCCCCGCTTGAAGATCTCTGTACGCAGCTCGGCGCTCCGCTGGTGACAATGGACCTTCTGTTTCTTCACGTCGTTTGAACACCAACGTCGAATCTGATTCGTAACCAGACTCTTTCAAAGCCCTGTTAAAATACAAAGTTACTTTAAAGCATTTTACTTTAAAGTATCTTAAAGTATTGAATTAAATATTTTACTGAAAATAAATGCAAGCATGTGATTATGTACTTCCGTATAAATAAAATGTTCACTGTGTTGTAATTATGTGCGAGAAAAAAATTCAGGAGACAAGTTAAGTTATTGTCATTGGTCAAACTGGAAGACGAATTGCGTCGCGTGTGATTACAAATTACTATGACATAAGACGTAAATATATGATTTACCTCTAAAAAATTAAATCTTTCATGGTACTTATTTACTTAGTTATAGTAGAATTTCAAAATACAAACCTTGCCATATTAGACTTCGATAAAATAGCAGAGGTGATGTCTTTCTTCTCCTTTGGTAGCGACGTAGTACTCATCGTGGTATTGGACATGTTTTGCTGAAACGTTTGTAAAATATGACTTAAAAACGCAAATATTTGGAGTATGTTCATTATTTGTCTACAGGTTAACGATCTACAAACTATACCCCGCAATTCAATTGTTTTATCTAAAAGAGGTACTCGTTTGTGTCTTTCTGTTAAATTGTATCGAAAACGTGACAAGAGACAGATGCGGCTCTACCATCAGTTAGCGTCATATCGCTAAAGTGGTAATATAATACAAAAATATATGATACTAATATGTTACAAAAAAAGTTTAGTTATCTGTGAAATTAATTGTAAAGCTACAATGAATTTAACAAAAGGCATCACGGTGCTAGCTGATTTTGATGATTTTTGATATAAAAATTGAGTGATAAATTGGGGAAGCTAGTTCCCAATCGTATGAAGATAAGTAATCAGATAGTAAAAAAATACTTTTAGAATCCAAAATTGATTTCCTATAGATATTTATTTTAACATGAACTATTATATACGAAATTCTGCAAATTAATACTGTTTTGCTAAAAAAATCAGCAATTCGTGCTAAATACTTCACAAAACACTTCAAATCTACTGAAATATATAAATACCCACCAATGCTCATCCAAATATTTCTATGCTAACAATACAGTATGTTAGAACACCAAGAGGAGAAAATAACTGAATCTTCCACAGTAAAAGAACCATTCACATAAAATAAGAAAAAAACAATCGAATACTAACTAGCTCAATTTCGTCGTTCAATATTTTACAGATTACGCTTGCGCAACATGCCAACAAAGCTCTTGTTATTTACATTCAGTGTTATAACAAGCACACATATAAGAGAAACATTGTATTTTATACATGCATATAAATTTTTTCCTTAGCTTACTGTTAGCTAATACTGAGCTTCAAGTGCATAGTAAAATGCACTTTACGACCAAATTGTAAGGGTGTTTTTTCATTGATTGGTTCAAAACGTCGCATAAATAGAATTCTAAGTCAAAAACATCGAAGGCACAACATGCCAACATGCAATTTTTAATATTAACCTTACATTCTTTTGTATGGCACGAGCGAGCAATGTTGAATAAGGCGGTAGAGGGGAGTTGTCGTCTAGCCACTGTTAGTGCACCAACGCCGCAACACCAACATATCGTTATTAACAAAACCTCACGTTAATCCACAGATACACAATTTATTAATCAATAGAGCATATTACAACGACAAGCAAGACTGGCGATAGAGAAGGAAGGGACGTAGATTCAAAATTTCGATCTGAAAATACTAGTGTTGCCATCAGATCCAAAACGTGCATGACTAAAAGTGTAAATGAAAATAGGGTTATAAACGGTGTTAGCACAAATACACATATAATTATAAAAGATTCGTACCCCATCAAATATGTCCATGACCTCGTCCCACCACTAGAAAAGAAAAAAAATCTGGATTTCTATAAACTATATCAGGCTGTTAGGTAAATGATTCCTATATTAGATGATGAACCCGTGATAAAGTTTTAGTCGAAAGGAACAGTTTTTTCAAACATTACCTGTTTGGCTTCCTTGTCAACTACTGAAGATTTACCAGGCGTGTAGTTCTCAATTTTTCCGGGCTGCGACTTGTATACCTCTTGACTCACTCTCGTTGATGCTAATGTACTGTACCTAGAAATGAGAAAAAAATTAATGTGAAATGAGTAGGAAGGTTTTTATATGTAACAGGGGGCAAACGGGCAGGAGGCCCTCAATGCCAGAGGGCTCGCAAGTGCGTTGCCGGCCTTTTAAGAATTGTTACCCTCTTTTCTTGAATGGTGGTACGCGGCCTTGCTTTAAAAAAGCGTTCGATTGTGGTTCGACGGATGTCGAGGTGATACGGACGGAATTTTTCATTCTGCCTTGACATCCGACGATGAAACTATTCGTCGACAATTCAAACTGCTCTTCGTTCATGGTTGGCCATATGCCAAGTGGAAAGAGCTCGAAGATGAACTAGTATCAGTGTTCACAGACTGAAGCCGGCAGCTATCATTGCAGGGCCGTACAATGACTACATATTGGTGATTCTGGATCAAAATTATCGTATCCACTAGGATGTATATGATAATGACCAGAAGTAGAGTACAAATATGTCAAAAACATATTTTTTATAAAACCTAAATTAGTCACTTAACGGTTTCTTCACTATACTGCTTAGTGTTAATAAAGACTGCGGGGACACAGCTTAAACTTACGGATAACTATGAAACTATTCGTAGGTTTTTTTTTTTTAATATTATGGCAATAGTATTAACTTTATGCTTGATTCGTAGGTTTAAACACTAATTAGACAGATGTTATGAATAAACGAACTGTATATGTCACCGTAAAATTGTAAACACCGTTAGATTTTAATCTATCTCGCGAGATTATAAACTGTCGAAAGATTGTGAACCTCAGCTTACTGCTTATAATCTCGCGAGATAGATTACAATATACCGGTGTTTACAATTTTACGTTAACATATACATAATTAAAGTTCCTTACTTATTGTTAGCCAGATACGGTGAAGTGATATCGTTCCTCCTGTCCTCCTGTACGGACGCGGTACGGCGGCGTGGACCGGATGTGACGTCACTATCGTACGCATCACTCCACGTGCCGGAAGTAAGCCTACTTAGACCGCCCTCAGGTTCACTCAGATACCCTGAACGTGGGTCGAAGTACGCGTACTGGGATTTACTGCTGCTCACTCTCTGTGGTTCGTCTAAAAATTATAAAGATTTGAATTTAGAACAATACAAATACAGTATTTCATTAAAATACCTTATATACAGTATGTAATGCAGTTCAAGTAAAGCATCAATATTGATTTGTATGGCAAAATATGGGATAGGCCTCTATAAAAAGGGGATTAAGCCAAGACTTATAAGGGTAAACCAACTCCCTCATTTATGGGTAATGCATATATTGGTGGTCATGAGTTCAATTCCCGGGGTAACAATTATAACAAAGCTAGGCCACGGCTCAAGGCGAAAAAAATTACGTAACAAACGCATAAATGCCTCATTAGATGACAGGATCCAATAGAAAGAAACAACTAACACTTTCACCACTTTTATTAGTATTTATTTCTAAGGACATTTAAAATTATAGTAAAATAAATTTGTAAAGCCATTCTAATATCGTATTGCATTAGTTAGCAGATTAATATTAATAAAACTTATGGCATTATACGTAAGGGATATTAGTTCTTACAATCAATGTGATCAGATCAAACCATTAATACAATTTAGCATTTAAAGTTATAATATTGTGTAAAGCCAATCAGAAGTGAACTGTCTATATACATTTCAATATTAAGTTTATTTTGTTATGTATGTTATGAAATTGTCAAAAAAAGCAAATATATAATATGATGTTTGAGAGTATAATTTTATTTAAAAATGTGTATAGATATTATGAAAAATAGCTATTATATATGAATTTCAACCACCGATGAGAAATTTGGAATAAAAGATATTCACCTCTACGGCTTTTGTATCGTATCGTCACATAATCGTCTGAAAAGAAAATTTATGTTCATTTATTGGGTAGATCTATTTAATTATTTTGCGTAATATAAATCTACTTACTGTCGTATTTATTTTTGTGTATTGTGTCGTACATCTTCTTGTACCATTTTGATGGGTCTTTAACTTCCTGTAATAGTCAAAATGAATAATTATTTTGTGTCTTTTATACTTTCTCGTTTCGTTTGTATGTCTCGGTTTATAGAACATATAGTCTAGTCGACAAGTTGAAAATGGTACAAAATAGAGATACTGTTACTCTGGTACTTACTGGTACTCTTTAAATTATGTGCGATAGCTCATTGGATCCGGAATGACGTCTAGAAAAATGTGCCAAAAGCGTGTATTAGCACATAAAAAATTGCAAAATTTATAAACAATTAAAGATGAAAAAAAAATGGCATTTCGTTTTTTGCCAATATTTAATAAACTATTAATATTTAAGAAATTTCAATAAAAATTTCCATTTAATAATTTCCAATAAAAAACTCTTAGCTCCCGGAATCTATCTCCATTATTTATAACTTTAATTTAACGCTGAAAATAGGTCTGCGCGTGACATTTTTAGGATTCGCGCGTGGCGTCAAAAGCGACTACGGCACATTAATTAATTTATTTAAGGTATTGAATATTTTTTTTTAAATTTGAAATAATTATGGTGTGTTCTGAACACTATAATTAATTTATTCCCGTTGGAAATATTACTTAAAATTAATTTTTCAACAAGTTAAACAATTGTTAACTAACAAAATTTTCCAAGTGAAAAAAAATGTTTAAATAATGGTCGTAAAAAAATTTCGCTTCGTAGAGCCTTTCATACACACATACTTAACAAGATCGTGCCATAAAAGTTAATAGAATATACTTCGTATATACTTCGTTTATAAAAAAAAATTTACTTTTCTCCTCTTTCAGAATCTTTTTTTGAAATTTCTTAAATATTAATAGTTTATTAAATATTGGCAAAAAACGAAATGCCATTTTTTTTCATCTTTAATTGTTTATAACTTTTGCAATTTTTTATGTGCTAATACACGCTTTTGGCACATTTTTCTAGACGTCATTCCGGATCCAATGAGCTATCGCACATAATTTTAAGAGCAGTATCTCTATTTTGTACCATTTTCAACTTGTCGACTAGACTAATATTTAAAGAAGAAAACAAAGAAACTTACACAAAGATTAGTTGAACTACCAAAACAATTGTCATTTTTATATTAATTCGCCCTTACGGTCAAAGTACAAAACCATACTGCAAAGTGCAACGACTTATCATCAAAATTTATTAAATGGCGCCAAAAGCCAGCGCATGCGCTAAAGCTGGCGCTGCCACAGACAGCAGTAATTTAAAATATATCACAGAGATGGCGCGCTTGGTATCGCATTCGAAAAGTAAATAATAATAAAAATACCTTTTTGGACTGAGACTGCCCGGTATCATTTAACTTGCAGTAAGTAATTTTATAAGAATAAAATATTATTTTTATGAGACATATGATTCGTTGCTATTTATTATCAAAACTTAACTACAAGTACGTTATTTACCGATCTCAATGTAACAGGCATGCCGTCATTTGTGATTGGTCCTATTCCTTCGATTTTTTTCTGCGTGTCCGCCATTTTTGTTGTGCTATTCCGCTCTCGCCTTTCGCCTTCCCCTTCACTCACGTAACCACGACGTAACGCGTGAACTGAAATAATTTTTATTAAATTCAGTTGACAGAAAAATAAATAACTATTTTCCTTAAACGAGTCCAGTACGACTGATTTAGTTTTTTGAATTATGTAGATGAAATTGCTGTCTAACGTTGTTGAAGTATGTGGGGCATTGTTGTTTGACAAACACAGTATTCGTAGCAGTTTTTAGTTCTTTCAAGATACCTCTATGGACGTATTGGACCCTGTGTTAGTAATCTAAGAAACTGAACCTCTTTTGTAAATATTGAATTTGATGTGAACCACAAAACTCTGGCAGCGATCATCTGAGGTTGGATTGTTTACAAAATAATTTGTTTTTCTTTCTCTGCAAACCAAAATTCATCTAAATCCTGTTTTCCTTTTCATTCATAAGTTAGCAAGTTCGAGGGAGGTCTTCCCGCTAAGCTAATTTATTCCGGGAAACGGAAGTTACGCCACACCCCTAATTAAATAACGAAACCTTAAATATTACTTTAAAAAATTTGACAACAAAAGTTGAACGATCGTTATTCAACTTGACGTGAGGTGAAATTTAATAAGGAATAAAAGTTTTCTTTAAATTTTTCATAATAAAGTAAAGCCAAAGTAAAACTCGGGGTTTTGTTTCAAACAATAAAAAAGTTAAGGTTTGATCATAGTGTTTTATTATAAAAGTAAACGGAAAAGAACCTTGGTTGTTTTTTATACTAAAATCAGGCAAATTCAATCATGAATATTATATACGCGTACTTTTTAACTTGTCCCTTCTCTAGTACCTCCTGGATTTGGTCCAGGTATGTAACACAAGGCCTATCCAACGATCTCAACATATCGCCATAGACATATTTTTATTATAATCGTATTAAAACGGCGCATTGGCTAAAGCTGCTGAATAGTATAAAACATTCCCTCTAATTACTTACTAGGGTCGCCAAATGGTGGTGATGGTCTGTCGCGTGGAAGGCGGGAATTACTATCACCTTGTACTTGCTGACTAGCTCGTGATAGCTGTCCTTCTGAAATGTAAATATAATTTTTAAGTGGAAATATTAAGAAAAATATTCAAATCAAAAGCAAATGTTGTATACTAGCATAATGATATGTCGTCGAAATTGTTCCTTTTTCAAATAAAAGACATTTTTTAATTTAATTTAACTTCTCTACTACGAAAAAATATACTTTTTTTAATTTCGCGAATTTGTAATTTGTTTCCAGCCAGCATACATGTAAACTTTTATGTTACACGACCGAAAACGAAGTTCTATTTTTGAAATCATACAGCACGCTTTTTATTAAAATTAACAATCCATGTTAAACCAATTATAAGTAAAAACTAGGTTCAACCCAATAACGTATGCGAAAATAAATTGGATATTCTTTAGTGAAATACCTATTTAACTTAATAATATCCCTAAGGACACCCAAGCGTAATATTTGCGTAATAGGGTTGCCATTTGAATAGTTTTCACTCACAGCTTGATAGGAACAGCATGGTGCCCTCTTATGAAAGTTTAATAATAACCTTACCCTTGTCATTTGCCCTACGAATTGAGATTGTATAAAATTCTTGGGATTCTATCAAGTTGGAGGCACCAACTATTAGGCACTATTATTTTTTCATGATCAAAGTTAAAAGAAAGATTAGAGTGAAAGGAAGAATTCAGCTTTCGATACCAAGTGCAATACTGGACTTAATTTCCCTTAAATTTATCACGAGCGAGCCTGAATTTTGTTCAGGTTTTTGTTTAGCTTTAAAATATATAAGAATGCGATCACTGTAAGGTATTGGAGGTGTAAGCATGGTAATGTAAGTAGTAAATAAAAAAATCTTATGTTCGGTGACAAATCGTTTTTATTTGAAAGGCTGTAATAGCAGTACTAGTATTATTTAAATTCTATCATTATAACTTATCTTAAACCCTGTTGAGTTTTATTTTCGAGCGTATAATATATATACTTATATTATATAGAAGAATGGTTTGATTTTTTTGTAATACAAATTTATAACGAATATAAAAAAAATTACCGAAACCATTTCATAAATTCTTTCACCATTAAATAGTCGCTGAATAAATTGAGCTTTATTTATTTTTTGAGACTATATTCGTGTTAACTGAAATGGATATAAACATAACATATAACGTGACAAAGGTACGACAAAACACAAGCGTGCAATTACCTCGAAAAAAAAACTTAAGATTTCCTTTTGTGTTGCTTTTAAAGTTTGTAAATTAGATCTAATTTAGAAGCAGAAGCTTTGTATTTAATTACTTCGAGCGCGGCGAATAAAGCTTTCCTCTAATCCCATTAAAGGTGAATGACAATAATGCCGACTAATTAGAAAATACACAGATAAGGCAAGCTGAAAGCTATTAGCGATATAGAGCAATTAAATGAAATAGAAATTGAGCCGATTCGCCGCAATCTACATTTCAAATATATTTCGTAACAGTTTAGTCTCGTTGTATCTTTGTCTTAAATAGAGAATATCTGTTAAATTGTAAATCTCTTATAGACTTTATTACTTTTGATTCGATTAATTAAAAATGAACGAAATTATTATCGTCTTTTCATACGTCGAGAGTGATGAGTCGAATTACAAGACACAGAAGAATAAATTGAGAATATTATTATACCAGATGGATTCGAAATCTCTCATATATTTATTATATACCTCTAATTCGTTAATTAAAAGTGAACATAATTATTATCGTCTTTTCATACGTCAAGAGCGATGAGTCGGTTTACAAGACACAAATTAACTTCCATTAACTTAACTTACGAATAAATTACAAAGTTATTGTTTAAGTAGGGACGCCCCAAAAATTACTTTGATGTTTAGGGCATTAAAGAGGTTTGAATTTTAATTTTGTCACGAAATTCATTGTTATTATGTTTGAGTTTGTTTGGTCGATTGAGCGCACCCAGGAACCGCTCGTTCAAATTGTAACATTCTTTCAACTCATTTTTAAACGTCTTCGAAAAAGGTTATCAGTTATACGTATGATGTGATAAATGTTGTAGGAATTGAATAATAATTCAGTATAGTGATATAGGAAAGCAAGAGGTCTTGAGTGTATGTATTCCACAAATATTTTGTAAGCATATCGAATGATTTTTATATAGAATTCGTAAATTCCAACTTAGGGAAGTTTAATTGAAATCGGTCACTTGTTTTTAAGTATTTTAAAAACTATATATATTTTATAGAGAAATTTTAAAAAAATATAAAAACGACAAAATAATAAAGCCTTTCTTTTCCTGTACCATTTGTATAATTTAAAGGTTTTATTTATTTTATTACTTTTATTAAGATGGGTCTATTTTATTTCCAAAGTGAATTATCTCATGACTGAGACATCATCGAATCTCTATCTATCTCTCGATTATTGACATACCTCGAGCCTTTTGAAGTAAGGTAACAGTAGGATTCGGCGCTTTCGGCAACTTGCTTCCCAGGGAGTTGAAGCCGGTCACAGGAGCGCTATGCGAAGTTCGAAGACGACTCTCACCCTCAGAACCACTCATGCAACCGTTCGGTTCTTTATTCTGAAAAATAAAACATCTCTTTAACTTTTTCTAACTTGTAATATTTCTGTTTACCATATGTTTAAAACTTGTACAAACAACAATGATCAAAGTGAATTAATTAAATATAGAAGCTGCTGTTCATGTCATCATGTTATCATAAGTTATCTTTGGGTATTGCAGTGGGTATTGTTATATTCATAAAGTTCGATATTCCTTCAATTATTAATTGCCCAGAAAAATGTCAAAGCCGGGATCGAAAAGCTGAAGCGATGATTATCGCACGGTCAACCACTAATCGTAACTAACTTCATATTATAACTATATATTAGAACAGTGTTGGCCTAGTGGCTTGAACGTTTTTTTTTAATAAATAATATTTATAATAATAATATTTTATAAATAATTTAACTCAGCTGAGCTCGTTCAGCAAAAGAAAGCATCGTGATGAAACTGGCTTGTGCTAGACTCAAAAAGTCGACGGAGTGAGTCAGATAAAGGAGGCTGATCATCTCTTTGCCTATTAAAAAAACAAGATCACGAAATTGATACAGAAACCTGAGGCCATGATCAAGGGTTGAAGCGACACTTTCTTTATAGAAATTTCTTTTTGAATCATGAAATTATATTTTTGTTTAAAGTACAATCACCCAAATGTATGTGTAACTATACACATATATTCTAGCTTCCCGATTATCTATTGAGAAACATTACCATATGTAGACCAAACGTAGAATGGAAATTATACAAACTGGGTGGCTGTGATGTTGCCTAGACCGCAATACTCGCATCTTGTATAAATTGGATGCCATACAGACTTATTGAATACCTCATCGTATGAATTGATTTGAGTTTCACAATATTGCAGAATATTGG
Source organism: Pieris napi (assembly GCF_905475465.1). Taxonomy (NCBI): domain Eukaryota; kingdom Metazoa; phylum Arthropoda; class Insecta; order Lepidoptera; family Pieridae; genus Pieris; species Pieris napi. The sequence goes on along the minus strand of NC_062236.1, from coordinate 5,605,646 downwards.
AAATTTGACAGAGGTTACTTTTGTCTGTCACCGTAAGTACGATATTACTTTTGTCTGCAGTAAGACAAAGGATCTTTAAAGACCCTACATTTTACACGTTTGGCCATCAAAGTGTTAATGACTACTTACTCGACCAATTTTATAACAGACTTTTCTTAATAGAAGATTATATCACAGAAACACTAGAATTTCTACATGAATTTGATGTTTTTTTTACATATAATAATAACAGAGTCGACTCCAAAATCTAGGAACAGAATCTACTAAAAAGTATTAAATAATAATATTTCGATTGAGTGGTCTTGAATTACCAAGATAATTAAATGATCAAGCTATATTAAATTTATTCATATACGAGGTATGCACGAATTAGGCTTTTTATGTATTTTTTAATTAAAAATTGGACATCACATTACAGATAACACAGTTCATTCTGGATCTTTCTGTAAGATGGTTCCGTTAATTTATTTATTTTGTTTTTTGTCATTACGTACTCTTTTAACCCGTGACTGAACTACAAAATATTAATAAATTACTTTTTAAATTATGTCAAAACAATACAAATCCAGTTTAGCATCATGTTTCTATTAAAAGTTCTTTATAAGCTTGCTTCTTACACAAACAAAGTGGTTAAAATGAAGGAAATTGAATTTGAAAAGTTGTGAGAGGTCATTGCGAATATCTTTGCGCTGATATCACAAACGAGAAGTTCAAAGAAAACTCATAAACTTCGCAGGAACTAGGAAATAAGACCATTAATAGACTATGCTTTTAACTGTCAAGTCGTTGGATATTTTGTGGAAGAACTTGCACAAACTAAGCTTGTGTGTTGTACGCACAAGTATTAGATCCGGTCCGATTTTCTTGGAAAACCTAATATTTAACCGTTCTCTCATTAAAAAATGTTACGTATATGGCTATATTTTTAATTAATTGAAAATCAACACATTTTATAATACAAAAATAAAGCAAGGCTAATATTATTATATATCATAAACAATACTGGTATTATTGTGAAAAAGCGTGGGTTGCTCGATAGACGAAAAATATTTCGTTCATTACCATTTTCAGCCTAAATTAGGAATTATTTTTCACTTTTTAGTTTGATGTGCTTTAAAAGCGTTTTTTAAAACTATTATTTATTTTTTAGTTAAATTTTTTTTATTTTTTTCATTATTTTTTTCGGATTATTGCATTGTCATCGATCTTTGACAGGTGCACAAAGTTTGAATTAAATCTGTCCGTTAAAAGTGGGTCAAAATCGACATACATACATACATACAGGTGAAGCTAATATAAAGCGTGTAATAAATCATTACTCAGCGATACAAAGTTTAGAATTTTCATAAAAAACCTACATAATCTTACTTAAATTTTTGTTGCCTGCACTTTGCATTACTCAGAACTTACTGATAGTTTGCGTATGTACTTAACTGACTTTTAGTTAGTTTTAGTAGTGCAGTGTTGTTTGAAGTGTAAAGAAATACAAACTTCGAATTTTCTGCGGGCTGGTGGTGACTCCTCGAAGTGTACAGGGCGGAAAGTTTTGCGCGGTGTTTGGGGCGATGCTGTGGCGCTGTTTGGGGTCCAGACAGGCGGTGGGGGCGGTACGGGCGGCGTGGCAGCGCTGGACCCGCTGTCGCCCGCCGGCGGCTGCGCCCCGGGCGTCCACACCGCTGCAAATGTCAAAAGTTATCAGTTACGTCACTATTAATGTCAATTATGACAGTTATAGAAGTATTGTCGTTTATTTAAAAAAACAAATTTACCGACAGAAAAATATAGAAAGCAATTCTTAATTTTTACAATCACGCAAAGGCATTAGGGTATCTTATATAGTCATTTATAAAAACATTCGAACTGATGATGCTGTTCATTGCTGCTGGTCAACTTAGTAACCGTAACCGTAAATACGTAATTTTACGGAACGCAATTTGTAATTATGTTAAGCGCGAAAGTTGGAGCGGCCGCAGAGCAGAAGAAAAATAATAAACGGCAAATATATATGAGTCTTTCCAACTTTGATTTTGTTCCTTTTGGAGTAAAGACTCTTCGGCCGTGGGGTTTAAGTGCACAGGCCCTAATTAAATATTTAAGTTGGCGCCTGGTAGATTGTACCGGTGACCCCAGAGCTGGTGCTTTCCTCAATGAATAAGTATCGCAAAACAGCGAGAAAACGCTACTAGCATAAAGGTACACTGCCACAGGGATCAAACTTTTTAAATTTGTTATAGTTTTCTATCTATATTATTTAATTACTATTATTACTATATAGGTTAGGAATATTGGAAATACAATAATTTATATGTTTAATTTTTTAATGTGTACTGTTTATTTTCGGAAACCTGCCTTTACTTACCTTAAATATTATGTTAAACACGACTAATACTTTTTATACTAAGTATTAAACAACAAAAAGTAATGCATAATAAAGTGGATATAAAATCGAGCAATCAAACTAAATTCGACGCCCTTCGTGAGCATCATAAAACCAAGATAGAGACAATTTGACTGTTGATAAGTATCTGCCCTTCAGTTGACCTGTCTTAGTCGTTCATAAATCAAAATGTGCAGATTCGTGAAGTTCTTTGACGAAAAAGATTCCACTCTCAATTATATTATTTATTAATTGTTTTGCATAATAATATTAATAAGTAGCTCTTATGCAAATCTAGAAAGGAAAGAGTTCTCGTTATTCGTTAAATTTGTTCTTTAGGAATCCAAGAATAAGGTAATCTGTGCGAACCACAGCCTCTGGCTATAAAAGTTTGAAACGGCAACAAACTATGTAATTTCATTACAACGCAAACATTAACGTTTTGATAAATGGTGTCGTTTAGATGTGTGGAAAGTCATACTTGTTTTATTGCGTGAGCATATTACTGTGATATGACTTAGTGAAAATTTTCAAGGTTGCGGTATAAATATTTAGATCCACAATGTTTATTACATATACTTATTTGTTTAAGAAACATTTAATTTTTTTTGACGTTCCACTTTACCTATATGACATTTTTTAATTAATATTGAAATTGTCAAATCCCAGAAAGAGCAAGCTTGAAATTTTTAGGATGTTAGATGGCTCAATAGAATACAACTAAGAGAACGCAGTTTATTTAAAAAAAATGCCACCATAGATTATACGAGTACATACAAATACTTCAAATTGGATTGAAAAATAAAAAATTCCTACATTTTTTTTGTACTTTATAGGGCAAATTCAAGCCTTTCTAAGGTTCTTGTGTCAGCTACGCCGTAGCAACTCTATGAATAATTCGTAGGTAATTTATAGATCATGTCATGTTGAGATGTTATCTAAGCGACATCCTGTCAATATAACCTTGTTTACATAGGCTTTTTAATTGAGTTTATCTACATACATCGTAACGGAATGATATTAACATAAATTTTCAAGGCTGTGATATAAATTTATCCAATTTTGATTTAGATGAATTTATTGATTGCGATGTTACTACTAAGTTGTTGGTGCGTATAATAACCCAAAAGTCCAGAGCTCGATGTCTGGAGAAACGATTAATATTTTGGGTTCAGACTGATCATTCGCTTACCTTAAAAAAACGATGGGCTGCAATCCGGGAGTGCCGGCAGATGTGAAAACTTAAATATTAACGTTTTGAATTTTTGATATTTTGGAATGGTTAGGGAATAATTTTGCACGAATTGCTTTAATTATCAGTATAAACGTACTATCATTCACAAACATGATAATTTATATTACATTAAATAAGCCGCGCCAGCTGTCTACTCTCCATCCGTCTTACGAATTTTCGATCAGGTCACGTGTCCTGACGCGAGTTTATCATTTTTTACCCATTCCAAAAAAAGTGTACAACGCCGCTAAAGAAGTTTTCACTTCAAAAATATCAATGAACGCGTTACTCCACTGACTTTTTGGGGGTTACGGCCATAGAACAATTGTTGGATAGTAAAACGAATTTATATTCAATACAAGTATAACATATGCTCTGTGCAGAGTGGTTAAGTATAACATTATTGAATTGTGAAACGTTTGCAAGGTAACATGGTAAATAAACTGTAGCGATTCCCCGTGCAGCAATAAACGTAATAATGCTTAACTTGAATATATTGAACTGCTCCAAACAAAATACGAGCAAATAAAGCCGACGTACGTAGGCTTTGTAGAGTACATTTTACGTTCTACAAATATGCGCGGCTTACATCTTAGCAATAAAGTTAGAACTACTGAATAATTAAATAAATTTACATAATACCATAGTTTCAGAAAAATTCTTGCTTACATTTTGAATTTCTCCTTTAACATTTAGCATTTTTACATACTACATCTTTAGCACTAGCACACTTTGAGCTTTGTTAAATAAAATTTTGTAGTAGAACCAAATCTGTTATGATTGCGTAGCCTAAACCTAGAAGTATCAAGTATATGGTTATTTAAAGTAAAGTAAAGTAAAAAATCATTTAATCATATAGGTAACATAATTTACACTTATGACTCGTCAGTACATATTAATGCTTCTAATTTTACATTTACTGCCAGTTCTCAAATCAAGGGCGTAGAACGGGAGAGAAGAACTGGCAATAAACTCTCCATTTATTATTCCTCCCAATATCTTTCACGAAGTTAATAATCATTTACCTTCTAACTATATTACATAGGCTTTATATAAGGCATAGCAAAAACTAATCTTATAATAAATTGGTGTTGAGTGTATGTTTGCTTTTAGTTGGGTTCAAATTGGGTTAGTAGGTGCGCCCTATCGGATCAGGGAATTGTGACCCCATATGAGTATAATGTTTACCATCACTTATAGTGTGTATTCGGCCAATTTGATTTAATGGTCCGATATTACCATTAATAAAATTAGTTATTGCTTTGTAAATATGATTTTTATATTCGAATAGGTTTTACGCTCTTTGAAAAAATAGTAACTTAAACAGATATTTTTTTAAATTTCGAATTCACTTTTATCTAAAGAGTCAAACTATAGATAATAGTACTGACATAAACAATAACGAAACAGACTTAAAAAGTATTAAATGCATCAAAAAAATACAACAGTTTTATTATAAAAATATCTCTAGTGCAATAACAGTTATCAGATTAAAATTGCGATCTGAATTACGCACGGACGCGAGCGTAATACACGGATATTCCAGATCACATGCCCTCGCAGGGAATTAATTCGAATCGAGATAATTGGTTATTTATCTAAAACACGGAGCCGGCATCAAAGGAACGTAAATAAATTAAAACTTCCCGAAAGCGAATTCAATTAAGGTAAATCTGAGAAAAATTCCAGCTCACGTGATTGTGAATTTTGAGTGCCGAGTGTATTGTTTGAGTATTCTGGGTGCAAAAATCGAACGTTTTTTTGTTATATGCTGCTGAATACTTTACTCTCCAATACATTTAGTGATTCTAGAAAGAAAATGAGGTAGTGAGATGTGTCACTCGCTGCAACAAGAGCGTAGCAGAGGCGAGACGGGCCCCCACTGGCCCATGAATATAAAATAGAAATATGTGTATTTTTATGTATGGATATATATGTATATTAGGAAATCTCTTAATGTATGTATGTATGTATATGTTTCTACAAAATATATGTACAAAATAAGGTCCCGCACCACAAGAGTCGGGGATAGTGGGAAATTTATATTAAAAAAAAAAAAAAAAAAAAAATGAAAAATTATCGTATTTTAATATTTTCGTACGTGAATCTACATCAAACGTACATTGGAATTCGATTGATACGAAGCTTTTTACCAATAATTACGTACATAACATACTTCCTTGAATTATATCAAAAGGGTCAGCAACGTAACATGTCAATTTGTAAAAAGAATCACGTACGTGGGGCACAAGTTGTCTCCATCTCAAGGGATCGTCTATACTCGTACATTAAGCATTCTTATCACAAGCGCTCGTCGCACGCGCTGGCCGCCTCACTAACTTACAGTTCCTAATTTGATTATATAACTTCAACTGCGGTTCACCAATAATTCAATAGCGCATCTAAAATGTACTATGAACTTGGTACTTAAAATCGAAGTTTAAGCCTATTATCTCGCTTTTATTTATATTAGTCCAACTGATTTGGGTGTTTCAGATCCAGATCTACCTGAAGTGCAACCAGGTCGGAATTATCCGTGTTGAAAGGACCCGGAATAAAGGAAGTTAGTATTGATTAATTCTACTACGATATACGAAGACAGTAGTGTGTAAATAACTTGTTTTAAGCCTCTGCCTTGTTGTAGATAGCACTGTTTAGCTTCAATGTAATCTTTCCACAGTTGTGAAGACAAATGGAATAATTTGAATTACACGGCATAACTTTAGCGAAACGTTTTGTTACAGACGAGAGCAGTAAAAAAGATATTAAATTAATTTAAGAGACGTCAATAGGATCATTATTCAAGAAAAGAAATCCGACAAAAACTCTGTGAATAGAGTAATGGCTCATTTAGCATCGATTCTCTGCTTTCTTTGTGATTTCGATTTATTAATTCAAGTACTCTGTGTAAGCAGTGTTGAAATAGCAAAGCTATTAGTGAGTTTTCAACTACAAGTTGGCGACAAGATTTGCAAAAAGAAAAACAAGATCTTTTTACATTAAATGATGCGATTTTAAACTCTAAAAGAGTTACTGTAGCAGTGTAAAACGATTTTAATTGTCGCAACTTTACAATAATTCTATTATATTTTCGTAAGACTCATATATAATTTCAAGTACATTTTCAAGTTATTAAAAAATCTGTTCACACTTAAATGTTGCAATTTAAAAGTGAACTTTGTAAAACTAACTTTAGACAATAATGGTATAGTTAGAGAATTGTTGCAAAGAGTTAAGTGGCATATAATATATTATTACAGTATGACAGAGGATCATAATTGAAAAGGCGGAAGGAACAGAATCGCCGTACTAATATCGTTCTTGTAATAATTATCATATCAAAACGTATTTTATATTGATAAAACTACTTACTGCACACAAAATCAAAGCACACGCTGCTTAACATTGGCAATGAAAACCGTATTTTATCGCGTGATAAAAAAAATGATGGCTGATAAGACTTAGTTATGATAAGACTATGTGTTTATTATAAATTCCAGTATGTGTCTATTAATAAAATTGAACAAGTCCAAAATAATTAAAAATTAAATTACATAAAAATTATTAATATTAAAACTCTACTAGGCACTTAAAAACACTGTCATTAATACGTAAGATTTATATATAATTATTCATATAAATAAAATATAGAAATATTGCTCAGAACGTAAACATATTAAACATACAGATCATAATTTAAGTGAGTGACAATACATACAATTGAAACTAAAGTGAAACCTTCAGTGACGTAACGTTCATGATTTGTCGTTGGCTATTTCCGAAGGGCTTTAAGACACAAACAAACTATATTTTATTTTAGTGACTCAAATAGCCCTGTTTCCTGCGTCTGCGGTTATATTACGCAAGTTGTCATCGTGCCAATCGCTCAGGTGTGCTAACATTTACGAATCCTATTTGTTGACACCTCATATTATGATTCATTTTTCCTTTTTTAAATTAAAAATACATACCTATATCCAGTGATCTTGTGTTATAATAATGTAGTAGATTAGATAGTATTAATTTTGTTTGGAATATTGTAGAATAAGTAGGAAGTTTTTTTCGTTTTTCCAGAGAGAATTTGTCATTATAATGTTCTGGGCATTGACCACAGAACCAGATTTAAAGAAAAAAATAATTCTACACAGTTTACACATTATACAAACAAAACTTAATACAATGGTTAGGTTAGGTGAACATTTTCAGATCAATACATTTTTCTATAGTATTCTTACTCTATTGTTAAATAATATATTCCTGTGAAAAGTTGTCAAGTATTCACAGACACATATTGACATCTAAATATGTGATAAAAACAAAACAAAAAATCGTTATAAATATTACAAATGACACAAACTTCGAGCTTCGCTATTAAAAATTTGTTTTTTATTTAAATCAATTCGATACAATATATTTGGTATTAAACATACAATAAAAGTATGCTGTGATATGAGTCTTAATATAGGTCATGTATTAACGGATTGCATCGAAGTTTGACATTCGAAATACAAGCCGCAAAGCCTTCAAACAAGGCTTTGACGCACTGTAGTTGATTACAATGCACTATTAATTCACAACCCATTTCAATTTTCAAATGACGGATTATAGCAAATATATATATCTAATATTAATATGCGGTTTGGTCAATTATACAGTCGTTAATTCTTTATCTTTCTGAGTTTAATTGCTTGGTCCCAAATTAAAATTAGAAGCCAAGTAATAAACAGGCGTACGTTTTTGGAAAATAATAAAATAAAATTAAAACAATTATAAAAAAACAACAACAACAAACTTTTTAGGTCTGGACCCTAGATTTCTGTATATATTTCATGATCATTTGACTGGGTGATCAGCCTCCTGCGCCTGACTCACGCCGTCGACTTTTTGGGTTTAAGGCAAATCCGTTTCCGGTTTCCTTACGATGTTTTCTTTCACCGTTTGTGTTTGCCTCTATTAGTGCACAGCCGAGAATCGAATCTACGACCTCAGGAATGTTAGTCTCACGCTGAAGCCACTAGGCCAACACTGATCTAAAAATAATTATAATCATCAATAGGATCATCTGAATATTGTAATTTTGATGTTCATGACATGACATTCAATCCTTTAAACATTGAGTAATGTCAAAGTTTTGTCTATGCCCAACCTATAGAGGACTTTTACTGTACGTTCTTGAATTATCTCAATTAACCAACAGATGACACACATCAGTGTCACACATAGTAGCTTCTATTTCTGTCTTCACTCTCTTAATGACTCTGAGTTTCCCACACGTCAAATTTGGCTTAGCATTGCGTAACGACATCTATTTATAATTTACTAGTATGCGACTTCGGACATAGATAATTTTTACGGCTTGCTCTCTGCATCCAGTAGATTATTGTTAACTATAAAAATTATATTAAATTATCATAGCATAAAAATATTAGGAACAAAGTATGTATATAACTGCCTCTTATATATGCCGGTCGCTGTATACGCGAAATAAACAATGACCCAAGATGATTTAGTACTAGGGCGTGGTTATAAAAAAATAATAGATTTTCCACTTCATCATACATTGTCCTCTTTGTGAAGTACAACACAGGTGCATTCATCTATACAGCTCATACGCCGTTCACTGCGTTAACAGAATACTTGAACGCTCACATAATGTCCAATATTGAAAACAATTCACCATTATATACGACCAGTCCACTATCAACTAATACATGATAATGATAGAACTAGCGAAACAAGAAGGCATGAATGAAAAGAAGAAACAAATGAATAGAATGATGGGCTACGCATGTGTAAGGTGGGTGATTTAACAATAATAATACTTAATATATTTCGAATGTGTGATACAAATTTATATATTATAACTAGCTGACCGGGCAAACATCGTTTTGCCATGTATATCATTTATAATGAAAAAATAGGGGTCGATCGTAGAGCGGTGAAAGTTAGGGGTTGTATGTATTTTTTAATGTTGTATCATAAAAAAAGAAAAACTGAAAAGAATATCTAAAAATAAAAAAAAATATTTAGGGGTGGACTACCCTTAACATTTAGGGGGATGAAAAATAGATGTTGTCCGATTCTCAGACATACCCAATATGCACACAAAATTTCATGAGAATCGGTCTAGCCGTTTCGGAGGAGTTTAACCACAAACACCGCGACACGAGAATTTTATATATTAGATTATAAAAACGGATACTTAAATTAGGTGGCTATTTACTGGGTTTTTTATATTGTACGTTAATGAATTTAAATTAACTGAACTTTCCACAGTATTGACTATAGTCTATACCATGGTTCGCAAATATATATATAATATATACATATTTATATAATAATTTAGAATAGATGTTGACGGTAGATTATAGATGCCAGGAGTAAAACCATAAATAAAAGCTAGTTTACTATAAACGAGTTCAATACAGACGAGTGTATCAGCGAGTTATCGCACAGTGATATTCGAAATTCGAATTATTTGGTATTCAGAGTAGCAGTCAAAGCCTTGTACACAATGCAGTAACATTGACCGAATGGCAGGTGAAATGCATGAGCATGCATGAGCATGCACGTGGGCTTCAAATATTGCTCATCGCTATGCCTTTACTGTATTGTTACTTGACTGACTTTTGTTTCAGTAATATTAGTTTGAGCTTGATTGAAATCAATGGTACTTTGGGGATTGGAGATATGCTCACCTTTTACATTAGGTATATGTTATAAATAATAATAGTTATAAATAAAAACGCCAATCTTTTGTACCACGTATGAAAAAATTATACCTATAGCCTACTTTAATCCTTGAAATTACTACTAATTTATAATATACATTAATACAAAACTAGCTTTATTGTTTTCAAGGGTCTCCTAAAGAGTAAACGTTTTACTGGCAAAAATATGTCTATGATTAGTCTATGATTACTAATTCGAGATATATAAGAGAGGTTATTGGAAACCTAGTTTTTAGAACAACAATATAGGAACGGTATATTATTAATACTTAAATTTTATAAATGGGAATATTTTTCTGACAGACACATTAAAGTAATATGGACATACACTAGGTACCAATTTTTATCAAAAATTTATTCTTACACGCTTAGGTTTAGGAATATAATCTATTTTGTATTATTCCTAGCATAACTCGATTAGTACCTACTTAAAAATAATTGGTAGTTTTTTTCAGTTATGAGAGGATGCTTTCAACTATGAAGATATTTATAGATATTTTTCAATGAAGTACGAAAACGTTAACGTGGTGTGAAACGTAGCAGATATTTATAGCGTCCGCGTCGTCTTGGTGCAAAACGTTAAAAAACAAAGTAAGGTCGCAGGGCATCTGGTGGCGAGCGAACATGTGGTATTTTTATCGCGGCCATTCACAGAACCGATATCGCATACAATTTCACTTTTAACAAAAGACTGCATAGAATTTACAAAATCGTGAATAACATTTGTACATTAGAGTCTTTATGTGTTTTTGACCTTGCTATAGAAAGGAATAGATGCTCGAAACGGTATTTGAAATCACGTATAATTAATTCTGGTAAACGGGGCTAGACGTACAAATTACCTAATTTCATACTTTTACCAAAGTTTTAGTTATTTAAAAGCTTTTTGAAATATGTTCATTTAATAAAGTTTAAAGTGATTGTTACATTTACAGCAACATCTCAAATATTAAGTTTGTACGCGAGGTAATTTTTATTCACATCTCGTGGTAAAGTTTCATTGAGTTTCGTTCAAGCATCTTTTTGCTTCGAATAATATTTTCTTGTAAATCCCAACATCGTAATGGGAAAAGTTGTAACAAGTATTCACTACGTATTATGGGCCATTAATTTCCGACGTCTCTGTGGTACTGCAGAAGTGTCAAAGAGAAATATAGAACGTATTACCTAGATTCAGTCATGTGTGAACATTTTTGGGTTTGTATTTGATCATTCTCTATGTTGGACGTCTATGCTTGGCGTGTCTACGGGCTGGCGTCCTCTATGTGTTTCCTTTACAAAGGCATCAAAGAAGAATTTATTTGCTTATTGTCACCGTTGCACACGACCACAGGTTGATAATCCTACACTCAACCAATTGGCTAACGTTCTAGGCATAGTCAAGACAAGACAATTTTGAGATTGTTACAGAATATACAAGTCTGCCGTAGCAAGCGTGTAGTTTTAGAAGGGAGGAGAGAAAGTATAGACATCCTTTTTTGTCTAGAACACAGTATGCTTATTCATATGCGAGATAATATATATAAATAAGCGATTGCTAAATCGTATTTGTATAACCTTTGAAACAACAGCTCATTAAAATACCATAGAAAAAAATTTAAAATCCAAAAACAATTGGCGTCATTCTATTAATAATTAAAGCTAATAATCTCTTATAAAATTTTATCCAAGAATGGTATGTTTTTTAATGGTATATTTCTGTAGAAATGATTTCGAGATATCTTGTTTCCTTTTCCGCTTTCCTTTGAAGACATACAATTTAACAAACACAATTTAATTACTCATTCATAATTAATTTAATAAGATTTTACGGCAGCCATCAAAACAATATTAAGATGAAAATCTATTTATTACCAAAGTTTTAAGAGTTCATTACGTGGCCACAAACGTTAATTAAACGAGAAAACGATAAAAGAAATTGTTTTACGAATTAAAGTGTTATCAAGACTGTCTTTGTTCGAAGTAATTTTTGCCGTGAATGGCGGGCGTACGACTGTAAAATCTCGAAAGAGGTCTAAAGTAGGATGCCAAGTTACAAGGGATTTCGACATGTGGAGCACAATATGCGTTGTCGATAATCACAAAAAACTAGAACAGTGTTGACGAACTGCTAACAACGGGGTGTACTTCCTATATACACATATTGTAGGGAGCAATTTCCTTGTTATAACGTCAATTGAATAATTAAAGGACCGTAATGAAGATTGTTATGTCTCTTTGATAAATATACTCTATGGTTATTAAAAATTGAATTAAAAACACAACTGTCTTCAGCTTCTATTATATAATCCAGATATTATTTAGTTATGTCTAGTCTAACCGTCAACGGAGTTGATACATTATGTTTCCTTCATTGATTTTGAAAGTAATAAGGAGCCTATCTTTGTATGTCGGGCACAGAAAGTATATCTGAATTCTTTTTTTTTAAGATTTAAAGCAATATTTGTATACATAAGACTTTCATGTGTTAAAATGATCGAGGAGAGGAAAATATATAGTAAGCATTTATGCATAAATGTGAGCAAATCTAAATATTCTGCTAAAAGGGTTTAATTTACAATTTGTTTTGCTAAGCACTTGCAAATAAAAGGCGTTTTCCATTACGGCCCTTTGTTTGGGCACAGAAGGGAGATAAAATATTTCGACTGAAGCATCATTGAACTGAATAAATAGCATATTTATGACTAAAGTACTGTTTAATTGAAAAAGTATGAAAATTTGCGCCGAATTAAAACACAGTCGATACTAGCAAGTTCATTAGAATTAATATCTCGGATGAACGAATGTTTATAGATATATATGTTAGGTTTTACTGAGCCCTGACAATACTCCATAGCAGAGTAAGACTAGTGGCTAAGCGTTCAACCATGAGTGCGTTTCAACTCCGGCTGAACATCAATGGCTTTGTTTATTTCACACATTCAATAATTTCAAGAAAGAAAACGTGAGGAAAATGGCATATATTAATCCCAAAAAGATGATCAGGCACAGACATCTTGATTAATGAAACACACACACGTATCTGCCTTATTTGAGAACTTTATACTTTTGTTATGTCTGTCTAAGGATGACTGATCCTCTCGGTCAATGTTTTTTTGGCAATAGTAATCAATCATTTAATTTGTAATATTGTGGGGTAATAGATTTGAGAGTTTTGGTATGAAAACTTTTTAAATAAACTTTGTACAGACATCAGAGTGTCGCACGTGATAAAAGACCTTGTAAGCGAAGGACAATGTCACGTACTTAATGCTATAAACTCGTTTTTTATGCGCATTTACGTTAAGGAAGACATTCAAATTTATTTATTAGACTGTAAAATGTTAAACAAATACTAAAAAAATCTTAAGGCTTCGTAGCGATATCTGTATTTTGACAATGAAACCTTTGTGGTACTTCACTATAACTTACGAATGACAATTTTGAATTTCGAATTTCAAAAATGAAAAAGATTACTGTAGATTTTACCGAATAATGTTTTGATATCAATAAAATCGAAACATTATGCGGCATGTATTGTGATTTTCACTAGATTTCTAACCAAATAAAGAAATAAGGAAAGCTAAAGTTTCTAATGAACCTCGCAAAAGCCGGTGTTTAACATTAATAACCCTTCAGATTACACCCGATATCTCCCATTACAAGACTAAGGAGGTCTTTAGCCTACTTTAGTCTGCCTTGTAGATTATAGTCTTAATAAATAATGACGATAAAATGATACATGTACTGTGGTTTTACCGGCCTTGGCATATTTATAACAGCTGATATTATATTTATCATTAAGAATGAGCCACGTGACTCATAGTCATAAATTTTTAAAATTAGAAAACTCTAAACCATTTTTACCGATTGAATTCGAAATTCAAATAATTTTCATATTTGACAATAGCACCATAGATAATCCATCGGCATTGACAAATGTCATTAAAAAAAGAACAAAAAAATAAATCCTTGTAAGTAATCTGTGCGATTAATGGAGAATATACATCCTAGCAATACACGGATGCTGTAGTGCATGTTTAGCTGGCTTATCTGTAATGACGTAATATTTACTTACGTCGCGTCGAGAAAGGCCACCCGCAGGCAATCCCGAGCCGACGCGGTTATACGCTAAAATGTTTACCTTCACAACAGTTAGGATAGTATACTTCAGATTATTAAAAGTGACACGATGTTTTAATGAGGCCACATGTCTTAAGTTTCAAAGAAGACAACTCTATGTTTGAAGTAGAGTGAAAGGAAATCTTCGCATTTATATTACTTGTTATTTATCGCTCTTAAGGAAACTGCCTTGAAGATAGATTTGCTTAGTGACATAATACTGAATACCGATGCTATGACGTTTATCGAATTTTTATCGAATAGGCCAAGGAGGGTCAAGAAGATATCGTATGACCTCGAAATCCCCATTAAAGATATTTTACCGTATTAAGTCGTACACAACTTTTCCATTAACAAAAATCAGCTATTTGCAAAATAAAATTCTATTGAGAGTCGGTATAAAACACGGCTTTAAAACGAACATGATGTAGTTTGCTTGAAAAAAAAACATATATATATTATATATATTGTATTTAAATATAATATACCTATGTATGAGTAATTTAAGAGTAATAATTGTTTACAGGCATGGTACGTCACTTGGACTTGTACGACGCCATCTTGCTTATGCTTTTTGGCGAAATTCTTGAAATTATGAATATTTCATTTGAATCTTTAAATCAAACAAATTAAAAACTAAACAACTAACTTAACAATTTAAAATAACAATTTGTAAAGGTTAATCAGAATAACTGATTATGTATATAAATATGTTAGGATTTAATTATTAAATTTTACTATCAATATATTATTAAATGTTTCGTCCGTCTATTTTAATGTTTCTAGAGCAATGCCTCGAAACAAAAAATCAAATGTAAGAATACGATCTGTATACCGTCAAGTTATCTTATCGGTGCGTAGCATTTTTATTATTCATAAGGTGCTTTTTATGTCTGCTATACAAATATAACCTTTGAAGTTCGAAGGGAAAATTAAAATGGTAAGAATAGATCGTAAAAGTACCAACAAAACGTAAAAAAACACTAATGTTCTCTTTATGGGCGGCCATTTTATGTCACAGTAAATGTTTTCAGCAAAATATTTTATAATCAATAAACAGTGTTGTTCACACAATTTTAGCGTTTTAATTGCTAACATAAATTATTTCGGCTTCAAATCATAACAGATAACGAAACTGTGGTGAGTGAAACTCGAACGATTCCTATGTAACCCAAAAACGCTGTATTACGATTTCTCGCTGTAATGATTCATGCAACATTATAAACCAATTAGTAGTAATTAGTAAATCACACAGTAAACCCACACGGAAACAAAACGTAAAATTAACACTCACATTAGTTTGACGCAAAGAAAATGTATTCAACAAATTTTCACGATTTACTATCGCCAACATGGGCGCGGTACAAGGTTATCATACCATTATTATGTTAATGCCTCTACAAATGTATAAAGCCTTTTTATTCATATTGAACATTCATTTACCGGTCATATATATTTTTATTATTTATTTATTAACTAATTCTTGTATATATGTACCAACAATTTATTTACTAGATAAATATTTTATAAGTAATCCTAGGTTAAATAATCAAATTAAACCAAGCGCAAGGGACGGGAGCTAAAATTAATATTGAGCAAAATATTGTTCGGTAGATGAATATTCTAGTCGGAAGTACAATACTTTGGCAAACATTCGATACCTGGGGAGGTAGAGCGCGCTTTGAACGTCGGCGCAATCATGACGGTCTCTGAAAATTGTAATCAAATCCATGAGTCTCATATGCGGAATACAATTATAGTGAACTCTGTAAGTGATCGCCAAGTACGCCACGATTTTTTTTTTGTATTTAGAAAGAGGTTTTATTGCTTTTTAAAATTGGAACCATGTGAAAAAAGATACAACATTTGAACCGATATTGGCATAATCTGTTTTATTTTTATTTAAACTAATCGATCTGTAACGATGTTAAACTTTTTCTAATGTCATTATTTTTGAAGTACATGACAGTTTACATTGTCTGTTAAGGTGAAGGTGAATGATGTGGGTCAGTCGGCACTTCGAGAACGGTGTTAGGTAAATATTGAATTAACGCGCACGGAATAATTGGAGAGAAAGCCTAGTGCGGCTAGAATAATCAAATAGTGTTTGCATAGTACTATTTGGTTCGACATGTTTCAACACATTTTACCCTGCTTTATAATGGATTAGCTATACAAAATGGAACCAAAACATTGCGATTAAACTGGAATAAGTAATATTAAACAACAGGGGATTACAGATGGTTTAAATTAATAGCTCTACCGAGTTCTGGGAATTAATGTAGGGGTCATTCACCCTTCACATGTCAGATAACTATCAATGACCCATCAGCTGTTCGTTTATATGCATAGATGACCATATGCAATAATATTTGGTGTGATGCGATTTTGTTTTCACAATCTTAAAGTTCAGATACGTTTTTTTATAAACTGACATGTTAACTTCTATTATTTAAATTTAGAATATAAAATTGATTTGAATGTGATATATTTATTTATTACTAGATGACCGGGTGAACTCGTATCACCTATATATATTTGAGTCAAATGTTATTTTTTTTTATAACAGACCAAAGAGATCGGACCTCATACTACAGCAATGAAACACAAATTTCTGAAGGCATCTAAATATATGACAAACAAGTGAAAAAAATGTTTTAAAAAGACAGCAAATATTTTCAAGCTAGGAACAGCAGCTATTGGAAAATTCGATTGTCATTTTTAGTATTTTTCTTTATTTATTTATGTTTTCCACTATTTAAACCGTCTCAGCTCTTCCACAAATGTTTCAACATCATAATTAGCCAAAGCCATTCTTAAGTTTTAGCGAGACAAACGAACAGCAATTTATTTATAGGTATGAGCACAAAATTTTTGTATGTTTGTAAGAAATAAACTAAAAATAACTGATAAAAAAAAACTAAGTAAAACAGTGTAAATATTTATTTCCTTGATAAATTATGGCCCATAAATAAATAACCAATTCCGTTGTCCAATTACAAACTTTTAATGCACAATTAATGGAACAGTGCGGCAATAATTCGTCAATCAATAATTTAACATTTGCGTAAAATAGATTACTTATCATTCCGTGAATAAATCTCCATAATCAGGAATTGCCGTGAACGAGACATTCAAGGTTCTTAATTACTAGATAATCATAAATAACAGGTTAATGAATATGAATTTATTTAGATATATTTGTTATACAGAACTATTATTATCACCCCATTACTGCGAAGTCAGTTGGCGCGTTAAAAATCATTAAAAAGTCAACAGCTGTGGATTGTTTTCATGATTAGAAATTTCACACAAAGTTCTATACGATAGGATAAACGTGAAAGTATTTGGAAATAGCATAATTGTTTTAAGTATATATAGTATATAGTTAATCTGTTCTTTTGGTCGGTATTATCTAGATATCTCAGGTGTCTACTTGAGCACTGCCAATGTCAAAGATCAAATAGAAAAAATGTTTTGACAGTTCAGAAGCAGAATTAAGTTTTTATGACCAGGCCTTAACGTATTAAATTATTAGATTAAACTTTTTATTTAACACTATATACATAAGCTCTTCACATAATAATATATTTCTTTGATACGACTTTTTTTACTCTTTTTTTTATATGATAGCAATCGAGCCTACAGAACAGCCATAATGCACCTTCCTCAGGCCACGGGCATCTAGCAAGCATTAGTGCGCGCGATGTCAGCCTTTAGAAATAACAATACATTTGAAAAAAATATTTTGCTACATACAAGTAAAAATATACTTAAACAAAGGCAAGTTTATCCAAGTGAATGCCTATTGTTTGCTTAAACGAAGTAGAGACAAGGTAGAGCAAAATATGATTCAGACAGGTTACACATTTGCCAGTTGGCTCTGGCAGCGTTCGGCGTGAAATCGAATTGGCTGAAATTCAGAGACGAAAATATCGTGTTCACTGAAAGTTAAACCTATAACTGCTTATTATGATAACACAAACCCGTGACATTTAGTTAAATCAGCTGATTCATATTGTTATTTATGCAATACAGATCGCGGAAAATTAATTTAGCAGGAAAATGTTATTGTTTTTATAACGTATAAAAATGGTTTCTTTTCTCTCTGTTTGTTGTAATGTTTTCGTTTCGTTTTTTTGTATTAATTGTATTTCTTTTAAACTCTTTAGTTTATTAGGAATTTTTAATTTGTACTGTGGTGTAGCCTTCAGGCACAAACCCTTTAGCGTTTTTTGTGTTTTCATTACTTTTAGTTTTAATATATACGTAAAAATCCACTGGTTTGGGGATAGAAATTTATTTATCACCATTACATTGTATGTTGTCGTTAAATATGTATCATTTTCGTGTCAAAGTATAAATTTTCATACGCCCTACAAAAAGCGTAGTGAGGTCATTGATCTTTGACTGTAACCTTTAGAACACAATGGTTATAACTTCAGAAACAATTTTCTTCATGTCTACTTGTAATTTAGTATGACCGTAAATTTATTTGATGTAAAATATTAAAGTATATATTTATGATATAATAATAATTTGAGTTGTTAAAAAAATATCTCAATCTGTACTCTTTCCTTTTCTTATGTACATTTAGATTTTTGTCTTACAACGATTTAAGCAATGTTATAACCACAAAATATGTGTTTTAATATTTTGGTTGTATTTTGTCCATTACGTTAGAAACATAAAATTAATGGGTAGGCAAGTTAATTAATTTAAAATTAATTACAGAACTACGTTTATTGAGCCCGAATAGAATGGGTCGAAAATGTTCTTTGTCCATTATTTATTTTTTTACCGAATACTCTTTACTCCTTATTAACTATGTTACCCTCAAAGTAGTAAAAATTACAATATCCTATTGACATTTGACCATGAAACGCAAAAACTGCGACGTAAATTTAAAATGTCATGTTGATGAATCACAACAAATAGTTTTATAGATTTTAAATATTCAGGGTGCGGTGTCATACATGACCGACGCAGGCGCAGCAAATAGAGCCCAGATCCTGTGCTGCGTGTGAATCGACCGCGCCTATCATTGACAATCACATCATTTTATCTTATATATTAAAAAACGAGTTCACAGAAGAATGAATTTTATATAAAGGTAAAACGGACCATACTGGCGTACACTATGTCAGCATAAAGTATGAACGAGGCAAATATTTCCTTCGCAAAGGTTTTCAATCTTTTTTAGTTTTAATGTTTTTAATATTTACTTTTTTTGTATTTTTTAACTTTTAGTTTTAAAATAATTATCTATGGCATATATTACAACTGAGAAGTATGTATAATATATAATGAATTTTCTCTAACAAAAGATTGACAAAGAGACAAGAAGAATGTTAAACCATAAACTATTTTCCTGCTATATACTGCTTGGTATTGCCAGTATATTAAATTGGTATTATATTAAATGGAATTTCCTTTACTCAGATAATGCTATTAAATACGCATAAATAAGATACAAATCTCCGGGAGCCATTTGCTTAATCCCCAAAAGACAGCTAAATCTTACAAGGGTATCTTATGGCAATGGTAATTCTTTGAATGTATAGATTAGACGGAAACGTCAATGTGTCTATATAATCTTTGTTGAATCTGTGTATATATATTGAGAACAAAGTATTCAGATTATGTAAACCTGTCTCTTTTCAACGCAGCGTAAAAGCAATTTATCAGAAAGATACAAAAGAGTATTTAAGTAAAAACAGATAAATGTTATTTAGCAATGTTACAGGTAGATTGCAAACGATATTAAATGGAAATACGTTAAAGAAGATTATGAGGTCAAAGATAACATTAATAGCAGAATCTGATAAACATGAAAACTAATTCAATTACCCAAATTATTAAATGAAATACATTTTTGAAAGATCTTATTAAAGAGAGATAAAGGACCTACCCTAATTCTAATTAGTTGCCTGGAGAAGATTGCTTTTTGGCGATAAATCCACGACAAAGCACTATATAGTTTTTATTGATATTTTATATATTATAGTCTAAATTAGCTCTAAGTCAAAGTTCCTAATGTCCCAATTAAGCTTTTCTGCATCATACATTGCTCCATTTCTTGACTGCCAAGTAGGTCTTCAGCGCCTCTAAAAATGCATGGCATTTTTGTGCGCTCCACAAATAAACTGAACTGTCACGAGTTCAACTATAACAGTTAATTTTACCAGTTTAATTAACTGTCATATAATTTCAGCAAACAAACTTTGTTTGGTGCAGTTTAAATTTTTTTCTGAAAAACGTTTCACTGTTTCGCTTAAGAGAGTTTTTGTGTTATAATTGTATTAAAAACGTATAAGATATTTTAGGGGACACAATATAATACTGCATTCTTTGAAGCTATGATTAATAGCTCTGTGACGAGACTACAGAATTGATTTACTAATTTCACAGATCTAATCAACTCTAATGTCATTTAAGTGCAATTTAGATCAATGACAGCTGACACCGACGGGACGTCCATTCACCTTTCACACAATTTATAGATCAGTGACTGGCGCGCAATAATCCATAGTTTTTTTGCGATAGTTAAACGGACGCAACTCAAACCTAATAATGTTTACTGAGCTTTGATTATCATATAAGGTGATTTATTTTTGTATTTAATAGCAACTAGCTGACCCGGCTAACTTCGTTCCGCCTTAATAATAATATCGTTGTTACTTTAGTTAAACTTATTTTAGGATTTCATTGAGGTGATAACTTTTTTTGCAAATAGAGAAATGTTTTATTGCTTGCCATTGCAAAAGAAGAATGGCAGTTTTACACATTAGGCCTCTTCTCTCTATCGCCAATATTGCGATACTGCATGTTAAAGCACTTTCTGCTTTACAACATTTTTTGATGAGGTAACACATGTTTTCGATCAAGATCAAAGCCTGGTTTTGCATCTCCTCATTTACCTCAAGTTCGGAATTTCTGGAAGTGACACGAATTCGACGTAAAATGATGCGTAGTTTTGTCAACAAATGTCACCACATGCCGTGTGCATTCGTAAAATTAATTAATTAATTTATTGTTATTCGATAACTTATCCGATATTTTATTACTTATTCTGCTATTCGGAGTGGAGAAAAATCCATCAAAAAAGACATAACTAACATCGGTCCAGCCGATCTCGAGTTATAAGTGTTGTAACAAACACGACTTTCTTTTATATATATAGATATAATACTTAAATACAACAATAAATCATAATCAACATCTTTATAATCACAAAACATTTTTTATGGCAATAATTTCAACTTTATGCTTAGAAAACATTCCAATTACAAAATGTCCAACCTCGCTGTTTGTTTTTGGAAACATTTATTCTAAATTTAAAATTACAAACTTTTAAATATTAACAATCATCTATTCTTTCGTGTAAAACTTGTATCCTAGAAACAACAAAAACGTTCTAATTTTGAAATGTCATCTTACGTCGTTATTAGTTATTGGAAACATTCTAAATTTAAGATTACATGTTGTTTATTATTACATGTTTAATCTTTATTAAAAATATAATTTCGAAATGCGTTATATTTTCTAAACGAATTCTTTTATCTTACTGTAGAGAAGAAATTGAAGACACATCAAGACAAAAAATACCGCGTTTCAAGCTAAGCACCCATGTCTATTTCTGAATGTAATGATAACGCTATTAAGTCCCTAACCTTGACCTTCTATACCTCGTTAGTGAGCCTTTGGTAACATTTCATACCCAAAATGGCAATTACGAAGAAGATTAATTTTTAAACACAGGCTAATAATAATTGGGTGAAATATAAAAGGGCGAAAGTTACTTAAATGATTTACGAAACAAACAAATCAAATCCAAATTGGGTGACTTTTAATGATCATTATTACCAGATTAGTAATATGACAAAACAATATTTTTCCAAAATTGTCAAACTTTTAAATTTCTTAATATAATATAAATAAGTAATTTCATTGTGCTTGCGCAATTTATAGATCTCAAGCGAAAATGAATTCGCTCGCCAAACGCCTATATCTTTAAAGCAATATTTTTCCAAGCTGCTACATAAAAGTGGAACGGGTTATAATCTTATTTGTTGAAGCCTTGCTCCAGGAATAAAAAGTTAGGAAGCTGTTATACAAATAATATTCCGAGAACGGCGTTGAAATGAAATATTGTAATAAATATTGCTTCTTGAACGCTTAGTTCAAGAATTTCCATGAATGACAGTATTTAAATTACATTAAATTTTCTATACAATCACTATTCTATCTTTTAAATAAATGTTTTATTATTATTTACGAATTTATTATACCTTTCGACAATCGTAGTCAACGAGAGACTGAATTATTACCAAAGAAAATGTTTTCGTTAATTAAAAATAAATTGTGGCAGTCAAGTCCTGGATTCGATTCCTGGGATGCTACTTAATTATGAAGAACGGTAAAAGAGACGCAAAACTTAATCCTGAGGATTATGGCACTTCTATTATTTTGAATAATGGAAAATTTTCTCCAGTGACATCCAAAGGAGAACGACTATACATCGACCCATTATAGGTTGCCTCGCATCTATAGACAAGTTGGTGATCAGCAAGGCGTCAATCTTTGTATACTGTTTGATATTTCCTTTATCACTCGCTTTGCCGGAAGGGCTTGCATTTTAAGAATACGTATTCTCTTACCCTAAGTCCAATTAATACTTTTGAAGGGCAACTTCACATAAAAGTGATGCGCGATAAAGCTTACCAAACGCTCAGTTGAGTAACTACATACGTGATGAGGTACCATTTCTCAACGACCGAATATAAGACATACCCACAGTTTAGACGCACGATGTCGGAGTTAAGACTATATCTTAACCACTAAGACTACTCTCATACTGAACTGATCAAAAGTGTTTCTATTCCTTAGTTAGCGATTATATAAAAAAATTCAGTGGCGCTACAACCTCTTCAGGTCTTAGCCTCAGATTTCTGTATCATGATAATTTTTAAATCTAATAGGCAAGTAGGTGATCAGCATCCAGAGCCTGACACACGCCATCGACTTTTTGGATCTAAGACATGTCGGTTTTCTCACGATGTTTTCCTTCACCGTTCGAGCAAATGTTAAATGCGCACATAGAAAGAAAGTCCATTGGTGCTCAACCGGGGATCGAACCCACGACCTCAGTTATGAGCGACCAGCGTGCGACTAGGTCAACACTGCTCTTTTCTGCTGGGTAGCGATTAAAAGCTCGAAACATTTTGAAGCTCACTTCCGTTTGCCCTAATATATTAAACGCGTCGAATGTTGCACTAATGAACATTAATTTAACAAATGAACTCACTTGTGCACTAGGGAACATAACTGTTACATTGAATAATTGTTCACAAACTATTCTATTGTGTTTCAATTAAATCATTTCAATTCAACTAATTTGATAGTTGATATCGAACAATTATATTTGTTATCGAAATTTTTAGGAATTTTTTTTCGAGTTTGTTACTATATATCCATTATCCATACACAGTATTGTAATGAGTTCGACAAGTATAAAACCTTATACTTGCGTAAAATAATTGTTTAAAAATCTGTTCTGCCGTGCGATTCTTTTAATCCGTGAGTTCACCTCGCGCTAACAACGCTCCCTTCGTCACCCACGTCAATTTTGGAATCTCATGGTATTCTGTTAAGCAATTTCACATTACGTCTTGACAAGCGGACGGAGCTTGTAGTTTATTATTTATCAGAATGCCAAATCGTAAAATGACTACTTCACGATAAATTTGAGCGCGACCGCCGCCGCAGCAAAAACCGCTGTCAGAGTTCGAAAAGTGAGTAACAGAATCGCAAGGCTGTGTTTAACCAACGTTTGGCTTGATTCGTAAAAAATATCGACGAAAAAATTATTTTTTACATAAAAATGCGAGTGAAAATGAAACGTAACTGATCAGTAATTTCGATTTAATTAGTTGGAGTGTTACAGTTAACAGTAGAACTATCATTATTCAGTCGCGGTTCCCTTAAAAAAATCAAAATACAACGTCTGTCTATAAATGGCTTTGAACTCTGAACCGTAACATTAAAATGTCAACGTAAAACATCAAACGCTCACCAAAAAGAGTGTTAACTTGTTTGCGTTTTTCATTCGTTACATAATCCGGTCAATCTAATCATCTACCTTGACCTAACTCCGCTTAATGAACGGATAGATCACACCCACATTATTACACCTACTGACAAGATTAAACAATTATGTTTATTTATACATAATCTAAAATATTACTTAAAGTAACAAAAAATACACGCGAGAACAACGTTGGCCTGGCGGTTATGCACAAATGCATTTTTCGTACTTGTTTAACGAATATTTTTTGAGGCTAAAATCGACGGCATGAAAGATATTTAGTAGTCTATAAAGAAAACTAATTAAGGAAACAAATACAGAAATCTCAAGCCAAGAGTGGGAGCGCTTTTTTTTAATTATACGGGGGTTTCTCATATTTATGGTGATAAGCGTCTACAAGACATAAACAAGTGTGAAGACAAGAATGAAGTTTACTATTTAACCGAGAAATAGTTATAATATATACATATCTAATAATATAATACATATCTTACATATAAGTTTTATTACTATGAATTTTGCCGTATAAAGATTTCCTTATGATTTTTTCCACAAAGGCTTTTATCCTTGCTACACAATTTGTATTGAACTACAAATTGCCGATAGCAATTAATCCATTAGCAGTAATTGATCGCAATTTTTAAGCAATTTATTTGCAACCGTTCTTACGGTACCTGGGTTTCATTAAGGTATTTTATGGGTTAATAATAAAAGCAGAATATATCATATTGTATGTTGGAATAAACTTATTTTTGAATCTTAAATGGTTTATAGACCAGCATAATATATGAAACTCAAGAATAATTTGAATTAAAAGAAAAATCTCATAAATAAATTGACCTTCACCAGTGACTTCAGAGTAATCGCCGTTAATCTAACGCTAATTAAACGTTAAAAATATTTATAGGAAATATTACACTTACTTTAAATCCTTAGATAATGATCACAAAAACACATGTCATCTACGTTAACTAATAACTTTTAACTTAAATTAACTATTCTAAAGATAACATTATAATATCAGTATACAGTAAATGTAAAGAAAATTCGCGGAAAATGTATGGCTAGACCGCGTACGTGTGTCGTAGCAAGCGATCTCTAACGGACTGATGAAACTCGCATTGATAACGCGTTGTGACGTGATATCTACATAGGAAAATAGAAAACAATGAGAATGGTACACCATCAGCATGTAACCTTGGTATTCTTTGGATTCAAATGAAATTTGCATGTTTATAGATACGTGTGTCATTATCATTTATTTAAAAAGTAATATATGCAAAGTTTGCAGTCCAATTTCATCGTTGAAACCGCTCATTCGTATCAAAGAATGAGGGCTGTAATGAAAAGTGACAGAACCGTGTATAATTTAAAGCAGTACAATAACTTATTTAACATTTAGGGGATAAGTATTTCCCCCTTTATCATAAAAACTAAATCAGTCTGCACTGTTTTACCTAAAGTACTATTTTATTTCAGTCTCAGAGTGTATTAAAGTCGTAATGAAAAGAGACGAGGTCCAAATAGACTGCTTTAGTTTTTAAGTATAAGGGGGGTATTAAATGCCTTCTTAACATATGTCTCTACAGACGTAAAAAGTACTCGAAAGCTATGTAAATAATGTTATAGATTCAAGCTTATATCAGCAGTAGAAATATCATTTGTACATATTTAGTATTTTTTATGAATATCTTGTAAGATAAATTACCTTTCGTTCAGACAGGAAGATCCTAAATAAACTGGAACAAAATATACTGAAATAACTCGAACTATCCCAGCTAGTTTATTTAGATGCATAATTAATTAACTGTATTATGAAGAAATAAATGAATAAAAAAATCGTAGGCATAATTTCTAGAAGGACTGTTTACTTTTGTAATTTTTTTAAAGTACATCATTCCCGAATGACAAAAACGATAGCGTCACATATATATTTCCGTTTCCACATGAAGGTCGGGCTACCGGCTACTTTACCAATTTGAATTCGTACTTTAATTAATATTTACTTTTGACATAGGTTTATAAATGAAAGTACATTGTACTGCTTACACGTAAAATCAATTTTGCTTTATGTTTTAGTCACGGACTTGTAAAAAACAATTATTGGAGAGAGTTATCAAAGACGTAATAATGTGATGTTCCTACTAGCAATTTAAACTTTCCTCCATAATTTCTAACAATAATTTTTAACGTTTAGTAATTAAAATGAGACTTATATGGGTTTATTGGCAACGTGGATTCATAGAAAGCGCAATTGATACCCACTCCATATATTATAATTTATGACTCAGAGTAATTGCTATGACTCTTTACTAAAATATGACCTTTAGTCTATTTTAACAATTTTTGTTTGTTTATTCTTTTATTGTTTTCTTTAATTAGAGTTGCCTATATCCTAGTAGCTATAAGGGCTCCCGTTGCATAATGTAACATTTTTAATACATAAAAACATGTATTAAACATTGCTTAATACATAAAAATAAATTAAAAGTCCCGTAACCCCATTGGCATAATACATGACTACTGTTTATCTTTTAGCGAAGTATAAGAACCGCCTTGAAAAATTTGGAAGTGATTAATTAATTCAAATAAGGTTCTAAACTATGAACTGATCTATTTGGTATAACAAAGGGTACCTTCATAGATAAAAGCTCAAAGCCTCCAGATAACTCATTGTAAACCGGGATCTATAAGGAAATGGGATATTAACCTTTGGTGTTAGTTATTACGGTCGTAAGATTGTAGTTACCCGTTTATTGTCCAAGTGGTATTATAGACGTTTTAACCAAAGAACATTTAAGTAATATTTAGACATTTTTAATAAAAAAAAAACATATTTTAAAAATTTTAGACATCGAAGTGCACGTCGTTATAACGCGAGTGCCGGGCCATCTATTCTACAAAGATTTCCCCATTTCTCACTGGGACACTATATAAGATAGGCAAACTTCTTACTAATCAACTGATTGCTAGTATTCACTAGGTTTTTTTCGGTCTACTCCCCTGTCATAGTGCCCAGGGACTTCTATTTTTTCGTATACATGTTTCATACTAATGATATAGATATTCATTAGGTTAGACTTATAATTTTATCGAGATAAATTAATCCTTTACCTTACCCACTTGTATAAGTTTAGATTTGTATAAAAGGGCTATTAAACTCAAAGGCACTGGACGTTCAGGGAGCGTGTTGGGACGTTATTAATTTAACCACAACTCTAATTAATCTTACCCGCTGCGAGTTCACATGACCGCGGTTTTAACTATAAATTTTGACTGCCATAATTTGTATTATATTGTTATGAAATTTCATTGCGTTATTGGTGTAGGTCTGAATGTAAACAGGGCGTGAGTCACGAAAGCGGCTTGCTCTGATCGAAGTTAAATAAAATACCTATATGTAGTAATAATAATAATAATAATTCCGTATAGTAAAACCCTATAGGTATATCTGGTTTTAGTTTCTTAGATCATTTTTATATATAGACACCTGGGCCGATCACCGAATCGGGCCAGAAGTCTGACTCACGCTGTTGCCTTTTTGAATCCAAGGAATGGCGCTATCCTCCCATTTTTTTCCTCCAATGCACGAGCGTCATATGCATACATAGACAGAAAGTCCATTGGTGCACATCCGGGGATGGAACGTACGACCTCAGGGATGAGAGTCGCAGGTTGAAGCCACTACACACTACTTGCAGAACATTACTTCAATGTTAAAAATAGTTTATTAGAAATTCTTCTAGCAATGAACAAAAATCTCTTAACTTGTGATTACTTCGTATTTCTAAGATCGTTTAAAGTTTTGTGTAAATAGCGACATCTATCAATCACCAGTGAAAGTATTCACGATAGTAATAAAAACTGCCAATAGATAGCGCAGTAGTGCGTAAAAACAATATTTAAGAAGTTTAAGTTTTTTTTTATTATTTAATTATACGTATTATATTTTTCTATATACAAGTTTACGTATAAATCATAATCATATCAAAATACACTGATTACGGCCATGTCATAATCTAAATTGAAAATTAATTTATTGCTGACTCATTAGGGTGTCAAATGAATATCAATTATTTTAATATCACAAGCGTACACAATTACAATAATGTCGTATTTATACGGTTAATAATGATATAATAGGTAATTTAATTTCTTTAATTTATCTTTTTTAAGGTTTCAACGATATCGCTATAGCGGTTAAATGGATAAAGTTAAAGACCAGTAACGCACTCGCGTACTGTCTATATTCATCGTACAATTTCTATTTTTTTTTCTTGAATGTCTTCTAGTTATATTAACAATAATTTGTAACAAAACCTTGGAATTTCTTATCTCATTTTACGTTATCCATAGATAAACTAATAAATTATCAAAACTTTATTCAATTGTAAGGTCATCTCATCTAAGACAATACACGATAAGGGAAAAGTAGGTTAATTTTTGTATTGTGAAATGAAAAAGCGGAATAAGTACGTATTACAAATGATTGGGGCCCGGCGGGACGTCACTTCCGTTGTCAAAGAACTTCCGGGGACTCTTTGTTAGGGTCTGACACTTTAAATGACTGGTCACATGTAACGCTAAGCGGTGTCACAAAATCGTAAACCATGTTCGATGTAAGGAAACATTTAATTATTTGGAAAATCTAGATCAATATTCTTATAAATATTATCAATAATAGTTGACTTAAACTAAGTCGACGCAATCGTAACTATAACGCAATAGTTAACATAGTTTTTAATGTAATAAATCAATAAAATATATACGATACATCATCAAAAGCAGTATTGGCTTAGTGGCTTAAGCAACTCTCGTCCTTGAAGTCGTAGGTTCGACTATGCACCAATGGATTTTCTAAGTACGCATGACACTATCACGTACGGTGAAGGAAAATAGGCAACCGACATAATTATATCAAACCCATAAATATATTGTGTCAGACTAAAGGCTGATCACCTACTTGTCTATGAAAAAAAAAAAGTAAAGTAACGGATGCAACCGAGACGCAGACCCGTATAGGGTAAATATGGCTATATAACACAACACTTAGATTTTTTTTTTCTATTTATCTCTCGATGTACTTTATACATAGGTTAAGGACAATACTCTTGCATTAAAACATTTTACGTCGTGTACGATTTTTAACCTTTCGCGTATTTCACAACATATTCATAATTTGATTGTTTAATATTATTCAAACATCATAAGGTTCAAGAAAATAGGAAAAGAGAAAGCTTACAAATAGATATTAGATCATAAACAGTTCATGAAAGAATGGTCTATTACTGTCCATTACGTATTGACGTAAACATCAGCTTGCCAATAGTATGGAGCCAGGTTTAAATATGTTATGCCTATCTTTACGACTGATTGAACCGCCAAGCACAGGCAACACTAGACTTTGCCAGAAAATGGAACATCTTAGTCTTCATCTATTTTTAAACGAATCAATGGTACCAAAGATCTTCAATAGTTTGATCTTTCCGCTTGCTGTAAATTGCCCTAGAACATGAAGTGTCAACGCACGTTTCATACTAATAAACTAATAAAGTTAATTACAAAACAAAACGTAACACTACACACACTTTTACTCAATGACTATAATATATTTAAACTGGTTGGTTACGCTTTCATACGAAAACAGCTTAATTATTATTATCTTTTAATACGCGTTAGTAGGAAATTCCTTAAGAATAAAATTGCACTTTAGGACATATTTAGTTCAAATACGTTTACATGTACACTTAGCTAGTACAGATAACATGTAAAATGAGTAAAAGTAAGAGGATAGTAATATAATAAT
The DNA here is from genome assembly GCF_905475465.1 of Pieris napi. Lineage (NCBI taxonomy): Eukaryota > Metazoa > Arthropoda > Insecta > Lepidoptera > Pieridae > Pieris > Pieris napi. Next base: position 5,575,310 of record NC_062236.1, on the reverse strand, counting down.
AACTTTTGTATGGATTAAACGGAGAAATGATGTACGTTCGTTTCAAAAGCATTCGTAGACTATACAAAAACTAGAACGCAGTATCAACGTATACTTAATAGAGTTATTGAGCTTCCTACCGCAGTGACGCCCGCATCAATTTCGGCAACCGTTATATTTCAGTCGATTTTCAAAAAAACATAATGAATATACCGAAATTTTCCTCAAACATCACATAGGTGAACCATACAAATACCCTTTTATCGTGTTATTACTTTATAATTTCAGAATTTTGTATACGATTCTCACCTTGTTTTTAAAACAAAAGACTGTTAAATGGTTTGATTACAAAATAGAACCTCTACTATGCTCGCTTTGGAACAGATAATTATAATTGAAATTTCGACCCTCATTTATCAGGACTTAGATTAATAATTTAGAGTGCACGTCGATCTCGTCAACAACAGTATTATATCACTTTATCATAATGGACGTGAGTATATATTGCATATAAAATGATAAATAGTATTTCATAAGTTCATAGTTTTTTTTATTTTCTGGTATGAGTGTTTCATTGTAATAGGTGACTACTGTGATACCAATTATAAATAATAACATTTAAACAAAATTTAAATTTCAAGAGTCGAAAGCCATTCTTAATAATGACCTTGATTTAGTGTCATTTCGGTAATATTAAGGTGCCACAAAACATATTATTGCGTTATAAATTTTCGAATAAAAACTAAGAAACCGTCGCGTAAAGAAGAAAATGTTAGTCACCAAAGGCCGTTTCGTACGAATATAGCCTGAACTAAATATTTTCACGGGCAATGCTCTCTTGCAAATGATATTTGGTAGTATAAGCTAAATCAGTTTTTCATTTCATATTTCTAAAACTTTACTAATTAAGACTTTACAATAATAGGTACGCATTTACCGCATTTGTTCTATAATTAAGACAAGACAGTTGTCACAAAAGATCTAACGCATTGCGTGACAAGTTTTGACAAAGGAATTCTAATAAAACAAAGGCCTCATACAAAGATGATATGCAAAACAATTTTTATTAAGTAAATAGTCACACATACCTTCTCACAAACACACAGACACACATAAACATACGTACGCACAAACAACCCAAATATTTATAAGTATGATATTTTACTAAATTTTGCCGTTCTTGGCAATTCTTTGTCATATTTCTTTTGTAATATTTATAAAATATGTTGGTTATCTAATGAAAAAATAATAATAAAATATTTTTGACAGCAAAAATAAACCTAGTATCGTCATGTTAGTAATTAACTTGTTTATGCATTTGCCATTTCGATAACACAGTTATCTAGCAAATGCTAATTTCCATACGTAATCAAAATGCCTATTATATATCTAACATGAAAATTTATAGAATGTAATGATGACTGTAATATTAAACCACTAACAATGTTATACAGAATTTTATTCTAAATGCCAACAAGCTTGTTAAATCTAATGAAGAAATCTATGATTCTTTTAACTCAACTATTTCCTTTAATTTAATATATTATGCAAACGATTTTTTTAGAAATAAAATATATAGTAATGAATAAATAATGTATTTTACTTTTTTATATAAAACAGGGGTAAACGGACAGGAGGCTCGGCTCCCCTGTAGTTAAGTGATACCGCCCATAACGCTCTCAATTCCAGAGGGCGCGAATGCGTTGCCGGCCTTTTAAGAATTGATACGCTCTTTTATTGAAGGATTCTAAGTCTACAGTCTAAATTTGTTATTAAACTTTATATGACATGTTGCTTAGAAAGTTTTATTGAACTATCTTACCTTAGTCATTTGTTTCTTCTTTAGCTAATTGGAGAATTTAATTTCTACAATTCTACAAATTAACACTTATAATAACATCAAATCATGCGAAATATATCATGCTACTACTACATTAAATAGTTTTGAAAATCCGTAATATTATAATACATCAACGGCGGAATAACCGAAATATATATTTAGTTATTGTTAATATTAATATTATCACTGCACACAAAACCACACCATGCGTAGCAGTTTCTTTGGATTCCGACTCACCAGGACTCTCACTTTTAACACTTTTGTCTTTCGCTCTAAACTTCACAAAGTCTTGTAAGTGGCTTGGCAATTTTTGAACGTCTTTTTCTTCACCCGAATCAATCACTTTTATTTTATGTTCAATCACTTTTGGTTGTCCGTTAGAGTTTCTATCATATTCATCTTCCGTTTCTGGATCCTTAAAGCCCAATTTATTCCACCTATCCTTAGCTCTGTCAATAAATTCTTTTTCAATGCGGTTGTTAACTTTGGAATCAAAAGTGGTTAATTCCGATGAACTCTTAGAATACGAATTACTTGAGCACGGTGTTTTGGTTATTTTAATAATCTTCTTTTGTTTTCTTTCCTCGCGTTCAGCCATTTGGCTGAGATATTCAGAATACATTTTATTTCTTAATAATTCTTCTTGGCTTTTACTAAACACAGATGACAATTTTCCGGGACTTGGTGAAATAAGCGACGGTAAAACCCCGTGACTTTGGCTATTTCTAATGCGATTGAATGACTTAAAAGATTCACTTTCAAACTCGTCATTTAACATAGGGGCTCTAGGTCCTCTTTTTTGAGGCGTATTAATTCGTTCTCTTTCTAGTCGATAAATTTCTGCTTCAACTTCTTTTTCTTTTTGGCGAATATATTCCATTTGTTGATCACATAAATCTTTAGGCAAAGATGGACGTCTTGGATGTAGATCTTCTCTTGCTTGCCTAAACATGTCATTATAATGTCTGTGCATATTTTGAATAGAGGAAATATCATCTTCTATCTCTTGACTTAAGTTGCCGGTCGAGAAGTGAAAATATTTTTTATGGTTTTTCACTGACTTAAAAGAATTATCAATAAAATCTGAGGATTCATCACTTTCGTACAAAGATGATGAATATTTTCTCGGCTTTGGCGGTGGTATAGGCTTCAAATTATTTGAGGTGCTATGTATACTTTGTTCTCTTGTTGGTTTAACAGAGAAATCTATACCACCCATTGATATTGTATGTCCTTGACTTGTATGTCTCTCATATATATTAGAAATATTATCATCGTTTGATTTTGGTTTCTGTGAATTGGTAGCCACTGATGGGTTACGTAATAATGCTAATAAACGACTTCCAGTTTGTGATTTAAATGGCACATCAATCGTATTTTTATTAATAGGATTAGACAATTCGTTTTTGTTTTCTACGTTTTCTATATGTTCGGAAGTTTCTGTATTTTTTAGATGTGATAGTGAATTGGTTGTCTCCATTAACATTTTTTGCGAAGGAGATAGACAGTTATATCGCATACTCTCTGATTTTATAGAATTCTTTTTTAAAGTATCGTCTTGATTAATTTTTAACGAAGATTTGCGAGGTTGGACAGCAGGAGGCGTTACAATTTTGTCACGTGATAACGTGTTGACATTAGATACATTTTGTATTACACTATTGGTATCCTTAAAAGTTGTGATTCTTGATAAACCAATAGGAGCAGCGTGGTCACTTAATGTTTGCAATCGTTCCGATACACTGGCTAATTCTTCTAATATCTGTTCACCATATGGCAAGCTACTAATTTTTTCCAAACACATATCTCGAAGACTTGGGGTTTCTATGGCCTTTTCATATTTAATATTATGGCGGTTTATATTTTGAACATTTGTTATGACATCTTTAACGTGACTTTTACTTTCGCTTGTGTGTGTCTGGGATTCATGACTTTTATCAATTTCATCAAATTCAGCCATAGAAATATCATTAAGTGAAGAACACTTAGGATTATACTTTGCAGTACATTGGGACGAGCCAACGCTGCTAGATGAATCTTGCCGTTCTAATGAATCATTGCGATATTCTTGCGTTGCATCTGTTTCTGAGACTACTTCCTTTATTAAATTATTAATAGCATCGTTAAGTTCACATTTCAAAACTTTTATTTCAAGATCATAATTATCTACCACTTTTTTGGTATCCACCGATGAAGTCGGTATTTCAGAACTAGGCTTTTCTACATCTTTTACGAATAGATTGGTATTTATATTGTCTGTTGATAAAACAAGAATCTCGTGATTTTCTTTAGAAATATTCTTATTATATCTTTCATTTTGTTCGTTTTCAGAATAATTACTGTCAAAATTCTGGTTGACCTTCTCATTATAATCGTTTAAGCCGTTATTGTTTATTTTATGATCCACTTGTGACTTGACAATATTAAAATTATAATCATTTTTTAAGAATTTATCAGTATCAATGACTTCAATAGTAGGTGTTATAATACGAACAGACACATCACTATCGTCATTTTTTTCTTCGATGTCATTATTATCATAAAGAGAACTAGTGCTACTGGAAGAGTCTGTCAGATATACAATTTCAGCTCCTGTAATTTTTTCAACAGTCGACGTGGTCCAGGAACCTCTTGCTTCAGTTATCTCTGGATTTTTTAGCTGAGCATCAACACGTATGCATTCTTGACTTATTAAATTATTCGATTTGCGCCCCTTTCTAAACTTTATTTCTGGTTTTGTTTCATTTGTTGCATAAAAAACATCATCGTCTAACTCCTCATCCTCACTTTTTTTCTCAATAAGGTAAGAATGACGACGCGAAACTGACGAAGATTCCCCGCTTGCTTCTTCATCAATCACATGTAAAGATCTTGCAGGACCTGTCATAGAACTATAACTTTCTTCAGCCTGTGGTTTCTTGCGTAAGCGTGATTTTATATCATGATTCACTTGCTGCTCTATTTCTGGATTTATTTCCAGTTCTTTAACAACTGTATTTGAAGATAACTGTAATGTATTTAAATATTGTCTTAAAGATTTCTCTTCTTCTGGGCTCATAGATTTAACCTCTTCGCATTCTGCTACGTTAAGTGGTAGAGTAATTACAGATAATACTCCTGGAGCTACATTTTCTTCTTCGATGTAACTATTTTTTTTTATTTCACAGGTGTTTTCCCATTCAACCTCAGGCTCAAATTCAGTGATAAGAATATTATTTGAGTCTGCCAAGGAACTGCTAAGCTCATTTTTATCAAAGCCTTCAACTATTTCTACAATAATTGGTCGATCATCATTATCAACACTTTTACTTTTTATATCACTTCGCAATTTTGGTATTGATTTTATAGATTTTTCTGGAGATTCTACTTTATAAGCTTCGAATAATTGAGTATTTTCTTTAGTTATTATGCCTGCATCTGACGTTGATTGATAGGGTGGTATAGCACTAGAAGATTCTATTTCTTTTGGTAGTTCTTTTAAGTCAGTTGAGATTTCAGAATCAACGTTTGAGGTCACTGCGTGTGTAGTAGCTTCAACAACAAGTTTTACTTGCGATTCCGTGATTTCGTCTCTTGTTATTGGCGAACAATCAGTTTTTTTAATACATTCCGGTCCCTGGTCACATGCTTCAGTTGAAATACGTGTATTATTATTACTTGGCTGGTGCTGCCCTTTGTTCTTCCTTTTATTTTTATTGTTCTTGCGCTTTTTATTTTTATCTGGCATATCGAGATTCTCACACCAATACTTTAATCACTGATAAGAAACGTTTATATACAATGCACAAACACAAGCACGATGTGTTAACGTATAAAGTACACGCCTGCGCCGGTATCTTTAGCGTGGGTGCTAACGTTGACGTAATATATTACGTAGGCACATTGACGTTAGGGATTTAGTTTCGGCTTTCACAAGGGCTTGTTAACTGGGCTCGGAATAGGTTCACAATCGTTTAAAACTTTGTTTCGCGAGCGACAGCTAAGCGCGGCAGTCATGCGCCCGCACCGCGATTTACTAATAATTATAAATGGGTTGAAGTACGCAGGCGCGCTTTAGAATTATTTTTACGCTGAGACGTGTACGCGGTGCGCGTTCGTCGAACGAAGGGAAGTCCGCTCGGCGCGCCGGCTACTTCATACTAACAAACAAATGTATTATCAGCACGGGTGATTTAAATTGTTATTAATTAAAATTGCACAGGCGTTTCTTATCCATTTTTGGCTTACCTAACGGAGAAAAACAATAGTCTATTTGAAACTTATAAGGACGTAGCGGATGGCACGTATAATTTCGTAATTAATTTTTAAATCTACATAGTGAATAAAAACTATTTTATCTGAAACTAAGTGACCCACTTACCTGTTCGCTGTTATCACGGGATTTAAATTGGCGCAGAAATAGGGGCTTACGTTTTTAAAATAAATATTTTAAATTTGGTTCTAGTGCGCTCTAATACTATCTGCTAAAAGGTATTCATGATTTTTCCTTGTTTTATTATTAAAACTACTTAGTATAAAAATCAACATCCTTTCTAAAAACGTTGCAGGCCTGAGTATATTTTTATTGGATCTAACAATCATATCCAGCAACGGCGTAGTTCATGTTAACAATTGATGGTAAGGAAGTGGGTGGTTACAAATTAATTCGTAACAAAAGTGGGCTAAAAGTAGTCCAGTTGATCTAGACTTGCAGGTCACCCAGACTGATTGGACACTTCCACTGGTATATACAAATTATGCATGTGGACACAATGTATCTAAGAAACCGGTTTACAACGAACAAATCTCCAACAGAAATTAAAAGTAACTCTGTGTATAGTAATTAATTTTACCAAATTTTGGGGATTTCGATTAAGTCTTGCTGACTATCATGCAAGCACCTTTTTCATTATAATATGGATTAATAACTCCCAAATAACTAGATAATACCAATGCGTGAATTCGTGCACACACCTTGGTAACTATGAGGGTTCTAATTAGTAAGAAACATGTTGATATCGGGTTGCAGTTTAACATGAGACGCGGTTTCAAAGGTAATTAATTGCTTAAGAAACTTAGGGAAATAAATTCATGTGCGGTACAGTGTTATAGATATTACTCGCAACAACTTCTTATTGATAATACTAATAAAAGAATGACTAGAGATATGTGTGGTATCCTATCATATCACAATAATAATCCAGTGGCTTATTAGACTCTATACGGATCTTAACTTTCATCCGTTTCTTTAAACATTTTTTTTTTATACACAAGTAGGTATGTGTCATACCTTCGATTTTTGGATTCGACATGCCGATGTTTTCCTTCGCCGTACGAGCGAGTATTGAATGCGCACATGGACAGAAAAGTCAAACGTTGCATAGCCGGGGATCGGACCTACGATCTCAGGGATGAGATTCGCCCGTAGATATGATATCATAAATATGTTTTTTGATCGCTTTTCGGCAAGGATATCGGCTAAGCACATGTCATGCTGATTTCCTCATGCTTTCCTTCACCATAATTGCAGACACAAGAAAAACCATTTGCAGAATAGGGTACTAACCCACGACTTAAGCGTTGAGGTTTGTCAACGCTTAAGTCGTGCGTTATTGAGTATATTATTTATTTTACAAATCACTAGGTTAACACAATATTAAAAATCTCCGTATATTATAAAAATAAGTGTAACACATTCCACGCTGCAATGTCAGATGCATAAAATTATTTTTAGGCGCTGCCTAGTTGTTTGCAGATTTGACGACGATGACGATATACATTAATAATAGCGTAGAGTAAAAAGCCTGTGCGATTTTCCAAGGTTCAAAGTGCTGATAGAATATTATTTAATTGTACAGTAGATTCTATTGTCTTCTAGACGATTTATCCAGGCATTTTTTACTCTCAGCCGTACTAAAAGTACCTTTAAAGAAGTAAACAAAAAAACCTGGTGTTGTAATCTTTTCTACATAATCTACTCGGAACATTGAAGATAAAACAAATACATAAAGATTCGTTATATCAATATATTCTGAAACACTGCAGAGGATCCACTATAATGAACGAAAAATAGGTCAAGACTTATAAAAAGCTTTTAAAAATAGCAACATTCGTAACATTAACTACGTACAACTTACGTCACATTATAAAATATGTAGTATTTAACTCATTGATTATATGTAAGTATAGAAAAGGGTCAAAATTTATTAACACTCCTAGGTGGAAAAAATATAATTATTCATAACTAAATGTTTAGCGTAAGTATATCTATTGCAGAAAATAACAATAGATCAATAATAACTTAAAACTTAAAAGATACGAGTGGCCTTGTCACGGGTAATCGATTTCTAAAGGTTAAGAAATTGCACGGAGAGTCAAAACCAAAAAGTTCTTAACATTATATGTACTCGTATCATTTGGAATATGTTCTTAAGGAAAAATCATTAATAACATTAGTCGCTATAAGTTTAGTGCGAAAACTATACTTAGAATGAAACTTACAAAGCATTTTAAAGGAGCAGATGTAATAAATCAAGCTCCAGAGGGTGACCTTCCAGGAATATCACAAAATGACACCCGGCTGTCTGCATGTATATTGAAATATGTACTTCTATTCAAACGGATTTTATGTATCACATACATTTATTTATTGGCTTGGACAGCTAACTTAAAACATAAATAAAAATCTTGCTTACAAAAACGTAAAAGTAATAAAGTTACTAAAAATTACGCAGCATGATAAATAATAAAATACACTTAAATATATTATATATACACTTAAATATAAATATGATACAAAATAGTAGTTTATGCAACTGTCATATTATAATAGAGGGTATTAAAACATGAGTGTAGTTTTTTGACACGAGCCGCAGGCGAGTACATTGTACTTTAATAATTAAAAAATTGTTTGAAAGCATTGTTTTGTTGGGAAAATAATGCTTTAAGGTAATTTATAATTTTATTCAAGAAGTATGTAAATAAAATATGCCAATAAAATAACTTTTATTGGCATATTTTATTTCATTTCACAATTACAATATTACCGAATGAGATTATATAAAAGTTTTTTATTTATTTAATTGTGTAAGCGAAGCGAGTAGAATACGATGTAACTGCCACAAGGATAGTATAAAAAACCGGGATGGTGTGAGTTGGTAGTAACTCCAAGACTGGCTGACTGTGATCAATAACAGCAACTCCTATAGATCCAAAACCAAATTTTACAGAAAATTAAGTATTTTTGTTTTGAACAACATTCGATATACATTATATGTGAACTTGCAAGGCAACTGCCATGTTCCATCTCAATAATACGTTAAAATATATATTTTTTATGGGACAGGAGACAAAGGAGCAGGCGTGTCATTTTGAATAAAGTAATAACCTCCGCTCATGGACACTTGCAACGCCGAGGGACAGCGGGTGAATTGCCGACCTTTCAGAATTTCCGCTCGTTTCTTGGAAGGCTCATAGGTTGTTTCGGTTTGTAAATACCTCTACCGGCAGCTGGTTCCACAAAGAAGTGGTGCGAGGCTAAAATTGCCTTAAAAAGCGCTGTGTCGTGGCGCCAGGTGTCTAGATGGAAATTATGGAATTTTGGTCCGAGTACTCCCATTCTAAAGAGGTATTGGTAGAGTACTTCCCCTGATAAATGCGGTAGAAGATGCTAAGGGAACCAACATCTCTACGCAAACCCAAAGGATTAAATCGATCGGAAAGAGCGGGGTCGTCGACGATTTGAGCCGCCCTGCGCTGGATGCCATCCAATGAAAGGATCTGGCAGTAGGGAGCTTCCGCCCAGAGATAAGAAACAATATCCTGCTTGGTGGTATGTCTGCTCTATGGTCTAAAATTTTTGAATGGGTACTGTAAAATTAAATTATGATTTCAAGACAAATATTGGCGACTCGATTGGCGACTGGAAAGCGGACGAACTACGATCCATGACATAATCGCCGCATAGATCCGGACAGCAGTGCCAAAAACGCACGGCCGATAACTTCTGCCAGTTTTTTGGCAAACATTCAAAGGGTAATAAGGTAATTGTGCCGAATGCAACTTATCACATTTCAGTTGCACGCACTCGATTATAAGAAATCTAGCCTTGTACTTGCGTGTAAAGTATTCAGCCAATTTTATAGTGCGTTCGCGTGATATTAACGAATTATTGAGTAATCGATACAGATATATCCATACTATTAAGAATATTATACAGTTTATAAATTTGTTGGAAGTAATCTGACACGAATAAATCGATTTTTAAATTTATTTAACCAAGAGAAAGCTAATTTTTTCTTCTTTTTTATACAACAGGGGGCAAACGAGCAGGAGGCTCACCTGATGTTAAGTGATACCGCCGCCCATGGACACTTTCAATGCCAGAGGGCTCGCGTTGCCGTTAAGAATTGGTACGCTCTTTTCTTGAATGACCCTAAATTGAATTGGTTCGGAAATACTTCAGTGGGCAGCTGGTTCCACATAGTAATGGTGCGTGGCAAAAACTGCCTTAAAAACGGCTCAGTTGTAGAACGACGGACGTCGATGTGATACGAGTGGAAATTCGTAATGCCTCGACGTCCGATGATGAAAATCAGCTGCAGGTATCCTAGGTGATCCATTCCTGGGTAATATGGGTTACAATGACAATTTTGATTGTAATGAATTGTCCCCGTTTCTATTCTAACGAAGGGCAACAGCTAATATATATTCGTATTTATATAGATAATATCTCAGGCCTCAAAAAAGAGCAAAAATACTGTAACAAAAAAAAATAGCATATGCAAATCATTCTTTAGTCTATGACGCTGACAAATCCATATACCAAAAAAACCTCACGTAAGTTATTATTTAAATAAATTATTCTTTCACGCCGTATTAATTATTAAGTAACCTGAAACCCAATCTCGAATCCGTTTAATTCGAAAAGGTCTGAATCGTTTTTGTGGAGATCGTTAGTGAGTACTAAATCCCGCTTAGCTTTAAAAGTGTGACATAAAATTACTCCGTATTTAGATTAACGAGCTTCGTCAAGGTAACGTGTAGATTATATTACGACCTCTATAGGGTTACATAAACGGGTGTTTTGTGAATAATTGGGAATAGTTCGGAGTTTGGCTATTGTTTGTATTGTTTAAAATAGTATATATTTTTAAGTTATTTTTTTTATTTTTTTTTATTAAAGAGAATACACACCAATTGACCTAGTAACATGCTAAGCTGGTGAAGCTTGTGTTATGGGTACTAGGCAACGGATATACATACATAGTATAGATAGATAGACATATAAATACATATTTAAACACCCAAGACCTAAGCACAACACCAAATGCTCATCACATCGATGTTCGTCTCAGCCGGGGATCGAACCCGGGACCCATGGATTCGTAGTCAGGGGTATTAACCACTAGACCAATGAGTTGTCCAAATGTTATCATCTACACATCGTCTATGAGCAATATAATGATTTAGTATCGCTATCGTCTTTAAAATAAATTTAACAAATCAGTCTTCCCCACGAGGTTTACATATTTACACACCTATCTTAAAATCTCTTGCAAAGAATGGAAAATAACATATAAATTGCATATAATTATTATTTATATTAAAATTATCTACTCACGTTGACTGTTCGGACTCGGTGTAAGCGTAGAACTAGGTGACTTTAGTGGAGGTTTTGAAACGTCAACTGGCTGTTCATCCACTGAAAAACAAACATATAGTATAAGTAAACAAGTGTTGACGTCAGAAATGTCTTTAAAGTTCAAATGTACAACTTTTCACTTTAACAGTATTTTACACCTGTTTCTGAATTTAATAAACAATTGCACTGGAATTCGTCATTTTTTTTAAATCTCTCTTTATCATAGAGCAAAAGAAAACCAGTCCGTGGACAGAGTTGCTTAAGACCAGGAGTATCTTAGAAGAAAACTCAAATACAGAACAAGATTGGTTGCCGTGTATTAACAAAGGGCACTGAAGAAATTTGTAACAATAAGTCTACGTATACAAAATTGCGTCCCCTGTAAGGCGGGCAGGCAAACTTTATACTAAATATAGTAATAATATATAATAATTAATAAATCATAATAAAACTGTGCTCATTTGTGATGCTTGACTATGTTGCTTGTTTATATTGCTATTTATAAAAATGAAAGGTTCAGTATGTAATATGATAAATTATTTCTTTACACATTCGCACGGCTGGACTCTTCAAAATAGAAAATATAACATGTTTTACATATGATATATTACCTACATAATATCATTAAGAATAATGGACCATACCTAAAAGCGAAATACTTTTTAAAATCGGGTCTGTTGTTTTTAAGTCATCACAAACATACATAAACAAAATTCTGTCGTCTTAATAATATAAGTACCTATAGCGTTCAAGTATTACGTCACGCAATTTTTGGAGATTATTGACCACCCCCCCCCCCCCCCCAATGTAACGCGCCGTAACGTTTTTCTGTACCCAAGTATATTAAAACGTTTCTTGATCACATTTTATACCTAAAAGTTACCATTATGTGGTGTAAATTACTGGAAAGTCGAAACTAATATTATCAATAACGCATAATTCACTCTCCGCCCCGCATCGTAACGTTTTACAAAAGGACCCCCCCCCCCCAAAATTCGTTACGTATTATATATTACGTTACTTGAACGCTCCCCCAGGTTGTATAATAAAAATAAATTTAATACAAATTTGTACCCTCCCTAACCTGCATGCGTAACCTGTGTGTACATTATGCTCATAAAGCGCCAGCGAAAAGTGAATAAAGTGTGAATTTGTATTATACGAGGAAAGGGAATAAGGAGTTGTTCACAAACAATAAATTATACCACAGCCGACACTCGCGCCTTCTGTGTTTGTTTCACATCTACTTCAGTCGACGAGTCGTTAGTATACAGGAGAATAAATAATAGAAAACAAAAAACATAAGCGTTGAATCTTTAACCTCTTTTACCTTCCGTTGTTTAAAAAGGATATTAATAAAATATACATTCGTTTTTAATCATCCGTATTACATGACTAAATATTAAATCATCAATATCTCTAAAATAAATACGTAAACATTCATTCAAATATTTGTTCATGATTTAATTATACGTAGGGAAAGTTTCTACTTTTATTTTTCTTTCATAAATGAATATTAAAGTGACAGCTGAACCTGCTTTAAGTCTAGTTTAGTCCAAGATCTGACCCAAGCGAATTCATTCGTGAAAACAGGAAAACACAGATATGAATCAAATCAAGCTATTACGAGTATTAGAGAAAATTTGCGATTTGCTTTTCGTTTCGTTGGGTGTAAGACACACTAGGTGGATTACGATATAAAAAAGAAGAAGAAAAGTAATTATAATTGATCATCAAAACCTGATCATGACAATATATTCTAGCGCTTCTTTCGTTTCGTTTTTTTTAAGTTGTGTTTCTTAATTAATACTTATAACAATACGTGTGTTTCATTATTTAATCAACTTAGCAACAACTTATACTTATATAATACTAGCTGACCTGGCAAACTTTTGTTTCGCCATGTATAATATTTCTAGGAAACGTGTTTTTAATTCAATAAAAATAACTATCTACTATAATAAAAAATAGAAGTTGATTGCATAAGAATTTCATAAGAATCGGTCGAGTCGTTTCGGAGGAGGATGGTAACGAACATTGTGTCACGAGAATTATATATATATATAGATAGCATACTACAGGAGAGACTTTTCAAAACAATTTCAGGAGTTCCACAAATTACTTCCGTAGATAGAACTTTTTTTTTCATTTGTTAGTTAAAACAAATATTATACATTTTTGGCAGAGGCACCAAAACCCACTATGTAACTTTGATGCCTGAATAAAATTTAATAAGCATCTATAAACTTAAATATTGATATGGAACTAAACAATGCTTCTCATAATCAACAATTCCAAGTAACCCTAAAAATACATCCCAACCGTGATTGTATATGTAGTAATTGTAATTGATCGAATTCGTTTCCGTTCAGTGTTATTGTTCTTATTTATAACTAACACAATACACGTACACCTGTGTTTCTGTGAATTGGTACTTTTTGATTATAATAATAAAAATATAATATAATGTAACGGGCGCTACATAATTATATAAATGGGTGGTCTTATATAATAAAGCTATAACGGATTTAAAAGAAGTAGTTGTACAAGAAGCAAGCCAAACATAACGAGATAATTATTTAAAAAAGCTATAATTTGCTTGACTAACTGTCGTTGAGTTTAAAAACATTTCAAAGCGAAATTACTTGAGTTTTCTTACATCAGAAATCATCATAATTATTTGTTTAACTAACAAAGATTAGCTTTTACTTTTTATTAATATTATTTTTTAGTTTTAATTAAGTTCGGTTTTTTTAAGTGAAAACTTCTTTAGCGGTGTTGTACACTTTTTTTGGAATGGGTAAAAAATGTTAAACTCGCGTCAGGACACGTGACCTGATCGAAAATTCGTAAGACGGATGGAGAGTACAGCTGGCGCGGCGTATTTAATGTCATGTATGTGTACGATAGCGCAATAAATAAATATTGTATTCTACCACATAAATGATAGTAGGTACTTTTACGAGTATACTGATGATTAAATCAATTCGTACAAAATTATTCCCTAACTATTCCAAAATATCAAATATGCACAACGTTAATATTCAAGTTTTCACTTCTGCCGGCACTCCCGGAGTGCAACCCGTTGTTTTTTTTAATTTATTCATTTTACTAAAATATATAATAAAACCATAATACGTTACATTAAAAAATCGCTTTGGTTTTTGTAAATGTAACCATAGCCGTCTTGTTTAGGATCGCGACAAATCCATATAAAAGTAGTTTTTCAACTTACTTTTTATGTTGGTTAACGTTAGGCTATCTAATAACTGGCTGGGTCGTCCATTTATTAGCCGCGGTAGCAAATACCTCAACGTTCTGTCGCCATAAACGTTGTAAGTATTTCTAGTGTTTTGTTTTTTTGTAAAAAAATTATGCACTTGTTGTACTTTACGCTGTTGGTGATTTTTTTTCTTCCAGTGTTGCCTGGAATGAATCGCTTGTTAGCAATAAGCCTAATAACTTACGTAACCTGTTTTTATATGTATGGTTAAGGTAACGAAGTGTAAGTAAATAAATATTTTAATATTGATTACTTTAGCAAAATCAAATTTGTTTGCAATATCTAAAGATTCCATCAAACTATTTGGATGGTCCTTGACAAAACGTCGAGTTTATTTTTCGAGTACCCGATTGATGTTGGAAATCGATTGAAACTTCTCAACTCGAATAAGATTAAATTATCCGTCAAAGGATTACAAATTAATCGGATTACTCAAAATTATTGTTACAAAGTTCTGATGACTATGACTTAAATAGTATGATTTTGTGTTCTAATTTAAAAAAAAACCTCAGTTATGAGCTAAATTTAGGGTTCTAAACCAACAATCAATCAGTTAAATATACCTTAAGTAACCACAAGTGAAATATACCTATATATATATTAGAAAGAAAAGAACATTTGATGCAAATAGGGTTAATGTTCATGCTTCCACAGGAAACACGTTCACAAATAACTAAACAATCTTTAAATTCGTTATTTTCCGTGGTCCTAGTGTCAAGCCTTAGACACAAAATGATACCATTATTACCAGACATTACGTACGCCGACCGTTATAACATAGCTTCAGATATTTTGTAAAATAATCTGACCAGAGACGCGAGTTTAACCATAAACAAAACCGAACGCTTCTCACCTCTAACTTCTATACCCTACTACCACATATTAAAAACCACTTGTACAATTACACTAAACCACGGGTCAGGTCAACCTCACTAACAGAGGGGCACTGTCACAGTGATCCTCTACAATGGAACCCGAATGTGGAGTACAATAAAAGCCGCTTTGTACGTTGATTACGACATGCGACACTAAGCACGAACCGACAATCACAAAATATTGGATTCAAATCTGTACTTTTTGGATTTCATTTTACTGAAGCATAGTGCCAAAGGTGCCATACTAGTATGGTACCAATACGCGGTAAACTGCCTTAAAATACGCTAAATAACTCTAACTATACAACAATAATCTAAGTGGCGATTTTTTTACAATTTTAAGAACTTAAATAAAAAAATTTCTAAAACTTAATACATCTAATTAAAAAACCATATTTTTTGATTACTTACAATAAAGAAGCTGCGGAAATTTATTTGCTAAAAAAATATAAAAAGTGTGGTAGCTCATGAAAGAGATTGTAAGTTACGTAGCTCCAATCAAATTATCGACAATTTAAACTCGTAGCTTGGTCAGACAACATCCTAGCCACGGGTCACAGTAATTGATTTTTAAAACTTTTGCTTTGATAAACTTTGATAAAAAATTACACTATTACTATTAGATACAAACTTCAGAGTTTTCATGGTAGCGAGATGTTTATAGTTTGGTAGAGTTAAAAGGCCGGCAACGCACTTGCGAGCCTTCTGGCAATGTAAGTGTCCCTGTCCGTTTGCCTCCTGTTATATTGCCATAAAAACAAGTTTAATAATAAGCCTTTTAACTTATTTTTAATATAAATTATTACAATAATTGTAGTATACTGTCATATATAGGTATACTACCGGTAATTCGTGAAACAAAAACTCCTTTCACTAAACTTTTTCCTTACTGTATTTTTCCGTATATAATGGAAGGAATGTGTGAGAATCTGCATCAGCAATTGTTGCATTAAAATTTACCACAAATAAATACATAAATGGTCCTGTGGCACGGCGATATATTGTCATATAACTGCGCCAAGGTGCGGCATGTCAATTTGTCAGTACAAAATGCGAATGGTGGCGTCAGCTTTAAGCTCATCCATCATTTACATTCTAGGCATTCAAAAACATCCATTAAGCTATCAAAACTAACACGTAGGCTTTCTGTAATTTATCAACTGTTACGTTCATTTATTATTTTATCCATATCCTAAAATATTACTATAAATTCAAAGTATTGAATCATTTTCAGTAAACTTTCTTATAGACTCTGATTGTAGGTTGAAGTTCTTAATGATTTACAGTAGTCATGGTTAGGGAGTGACTAAATCAAGGTGATTCATAACAATATTTAAGTTGATTCTGGTAATATGTTGCCGTTTTAACTTCAATTATTTCAATAAGCACTTAAATATGTTGAAGTTTATTTTAATGTGAACATTTTTTTGTAATTTTTTTTTATTTCTTTACTATTCGTGTATACCAAAGACAATTCTACAACGATGTAATGTTGACGAATAGACATACTTTTTCCTTTTTTTCGGCAACGCCACGTCACGAGCCTTCTGACAATGTGAGTGTCCTTGGGCGTTATCACCAAATTATAAACGTCTATATTAAATAAGGAATTTACATTTACTACCAGTAGTCGTAAATCAAGGCCGTAGAGCGGGCGAGAAGAACTGGCAGGACACTCTCCGCCAATCTTGTTAAAAGCCAAGTCTTGGTGTTGTATTGAAGGGAATATTAAGTAACGATAAAAAGGAATGATAATAAAGTTACAACATAAACGACTAAAATCTGCAAAATTGTCCTAATTCCGTCTGCAAAAACCAACCTAGGAGTTCAGGTTTGCTGGTAATTTATGTTTAACAAAAATTTCTGTTTTTTTTTTAATATATTTTAATTGAATTTTATTTATGTTTACCTAAATTGTCATACATTTTAGATAAAAGAGTGTGTAATGTAACAATAGTAATGTATTATGTATGACGTGGTGAACTTCAATAAATAAATTGAAGAACGCACTAACATAATAGTGAAAACAAAAGAAGCAGAAGTATATCTTAAACTAGTCAAATTTCTTAGTAAATAAGTTGTCCTGGAGGGCAGAAAAACTATATCTAGTTAAGAAAACCTATTTTTAAACTTTATAAAAATAATAAATAATTTTAATGTTCCCCTAGTTACTGTGATATTTAAACATACTTCTCAAATAATATACGAATCATATGAAAATTAAGAACCGTTGTATACACATCACGCAAATATTCGATGTAAATACAATTCAATGAACCAAATTACACAACAATTTAATTCTCGTGAGAAGAGCTCTGTACGTCATTTCCTCGCAATTTTCAAACTCGCAAACATTTCATTCCAATCGTAAAGTATAGTAATTGCGATAAAGTTAATGAAGGTCACCCGTCAAAACTTAATTCTAATCTTAAATGATGGGTGGCCTTCGTCTAGGGATGGGACTTGGAAAATCTTGGGGATGACAATGTAAAACAAAAGACAAAGCGATAGCACGTTCCCTTTGATTTCGATTGGTCAACAGCGGCTCTAGTCCAACAAGCATAGACACGCGACATGGTTCTTCATTTTCTGGTGTTCTGATTCAAAGGAAACTCATAACGAGATTTAATAACTAGCTATGGGATGGTGAGGATGGAGGACGTTACGATTATTGTGTACAGTCTCTATATATAGGTAGCCATCCGTTTCTCAATATTAAGTTTTCGTAACATTTATTTTAAAAAGTACATCATATAATTTCATAAGACGTCAAAATACCTGCTCATGCGGTGACATAAAATACCTAAAAATTTACCGTTTGTAAATTAACTATTCTATAATGGTTTTCTTTATACGCAAATGCCTACAAGGAGAATGATTAACACATAATCAGAGAACAGTGTTAGAGCGTCTCTAGGCAACCAGAACAGTACCAAACTTACACATATTGTTAATAAAAATAGAAAATTTAAGGTAAAGTAGGTCATTCAATAACAATTAGGTCGTTGTTGAATAGATTGCAGCAATAAGATGTGGCCGGATGCAGAATAAAGGTTTTACAGCGCAGTGGGGTGCGTCTACGCATTATTTTGACAGCCACAGTTCCGCCTTTTTCATAGCAAATATACGCTTCAGTGCTTTAACATAAATGTGATTTACCAATACATTGCGTGAATATAATTGAGAAATAAATGCTTTAATTGTAATTTATTCCGTAATTATAACAAATTTAAGAACATTATTGTACAGAGTACACAGTTATGGAAGTATTTATCATAAAAAAATGAAAGTGATATGTTGGAAATGTATGTATAAATGATTAAGGGACATGAAGAGTCCCTTTAGTTTAATCATTTGGGGACAAAAAGGTCCCCAAGTTTGTTTGGTGTCATCCGATCCACTGACTCTTTCCGTAGGTCAGTGAAGCCTAGAAGAATCTGCATTGAGAAGAAAAATTTAACTTAATTTTAGTAATTTTCTTCATCGCGAACATTGAATTTAAACCACAATTATTTTCCAGTTATTGCAACTACAAACGCATCGTTTTATTGAAAATGTTTCATACAAATCCTATATTTGCAGAGTAATATGAGAAAATAGAATGTAAACTGCGGTGTACATTTCAAAGCAACATAGTACGCGTCCGTTGACCCAATACAAATAAATCGTTGGCCCATTATGTCAATATTCGCATGCACATTGTGTGAAATTTAATGTAGTTAAGTAATTGGAATTCTTTATATTTCATATTAATTTTAAATTCTTTGAAATAAAGGTGGATTTTCATGTTTTCAATCGAACTTGAGCACAATAAATTGGCATTATCTTCGAAAATAGACATAAAACTGAAATCCAAAAAAACCTTATTAATTCTGATGAACCATTTAAATCAATGCATACTTTTTTCTTAAGCACTTTGTATGTATAATTAACTATTTCTGGTTCTGATTATTAATTATACAAATGTATTTTCATCTACCATAATATATCTTTGATTCATACTAAAAATATATTTTTCAATTCGATTTGCTAACGTGTAATCTATAATGTACATTAAGAAGTCCTCAATCTAAAAGAGCCGAATATAACAAAAACTTTATCCCAAATATTTCACCGAGATTGAAGGGTCTATTTATCATAATATTTTTGCGTATAACCTTATTATACGTTACAAAAATGTTGCAAAGGCGACCGATAAAGTATCTCGAACCTTTCATACATATAATAAGATTATGATAATATACATATGAACAGGTCAATCATAAATAAATTATGTGTGTATGTCGTCATAAGAAATAGACCTTGATATTAAATATTTTTATTATTATTTATTAACTTTTTAGGGGTTTAAAAAAAATTATAAATACGTGTATTGTTAAATTATTTATGGTGCAGTTGATTTTGTCGGTCATCTAAAAGGTAAGCGTAATTAAACAATCGATTTAATACATGCGAAATGCTCTTTTTAAAAATATTAATTTAAAATATTATGTATTGTAAAAAATATTATTAAACATATTTTATAGTAGTACCTCTTAAGACAATTATCTATGGACGAAATTATTGTATGTAATAAAAATTCACAATTTCTATTTGCAACTTTAAAAAAGATAATATCAATTTGCTGACATTAACAAGGTTGCTAAATAACACCAAAATTTCTTACCTTTTCCTCGTTTGGCTAAGTTAGCTTTCTTCACATTCACACTTCTTTTTATACTGCATGTTAATCGTTCAATTGCCCTAAGTATCTTTTTACTAACTTTATTAATTGTTCTTCGCTTCGGATCGTTATATTTCGTTGGAAAACCTTCCACAATTTTTTCACAACCGGAATCAGAGCTATCCTCAGTTTCAGAACTCGAACCGTCCGAAATTGTATGAAAAATATATGGACTACTCGCGAAACAGGGGGAGTTCATTTTACAAAGCAAATCATCAAGATATGCAATTGGTTATAAAGTCTTGGGGACAATGACGGAACTGAGAGATTTTTTCGCTTACAAGACGTCTTTGGAGCGTGACACCGCTCCCTTTGACAAGCCCAAGACCTTGGTCTTGTTCTTCTAATAATTACCCATTATTATAAAATAGCAATGAATTATTTGATTGTGTCATTTTTATATCGTCTTCGGTTTATAATAAATAAAACATAATTTAAGTGTAGTATCTCGTCTTTGACCACGTTTGCTGAAAAGCACTTTAATCGTGTATGTAAATTATTTTTTTAGTTGTTGACAGAATGATTTCTTGCTAGGAAGCCAAGTTTAATACGTGTCTTTTGATACTTTCTCGGCTATTTATTTTATTTACACTTTGTTGCTTTATGATATAAAAATTTAACAAAATTACAAGTAAAGGAAAGGCAACTATTAATAATAATCATCGGTGGAAGTATTTTTGACACTCCTATTTTCAGTTGTTTAGAGAACCAGATGGTCCCTCGGACACTTGCAATATTGCCGTCGTTTTAAACCCTGTGGATCCCTTAAGAATCTATTTTAATCATGTATAATTATAATAATTTTGTAAATACTAGTAATTAATGTTTATTATAAAATTAGTATTTAAAAAAACGGATTTATTTACGATTTTAGTTCGATAAATGAAGAGAAAAGTTAATAAGTACTCGTTTAAAATAAGCAAGTTAAATTTCGAAACAAATAAAAATAACAGATTACTAATTCTTACAAAAACGTTTCCTCTACGAGATAATGTAAACTTTAATTTGACAAAGTGCCAACATCTAGATATAAAAAGTAGGTGAATGGTGTATTGTACTTGATTATATTTACGAATCAACGTGCTTTAGAGAACTCTTTATACTAAAGATTTTTTGACAAAATGAAACAAAGCCAAAAACGCAAAACGCCTGCAGCACTTGGGTTCGATTCCAAAAAAAATTTCAGCCTTATAAGTCCAAAAATGTAAAACAGATGCAATAATCAATTTTTTTTTCATTTCAAAATTAACCCTTTTTAGGGATATAATCCGATAATCATTGTTATTCATCCAAAATGGTCCACACATACAAAACAACGGTCGTTTATATATTTAAAAAAGTATAATTCACTCTTAAAATTAAAATGTAATGGTCTGAGAAGCAAACACATAGGAGAGTCATAAAAACGAGTTATTAGTGCATACGACCTTAATAAACAAAATCCCTTGTAACGCTGTCATTCCAATTTAAATGTTAGTTTTGTTAATGCTAAAAGTTATTTGGATTTCCATTATCCTTTTTAACCGCAAAGTGAAAATGGAAAGGTCCGGGCAAAGCTGTTAAGCGAAGATATTTATTATTAACATTAAGAGGTATTTACGAATACAAAATAACGTTGATTATTAAATTACTCATGTGTTTTGATCATACCGACCATTTTATGCGCCGCGATTGCTAAAAGATAATCGTAACGTACGTCAACATGGCATTTATACGCCTAAATCCCTTTACACCGAAGACATTATAACGTATTTCTGTATTTTTATAAAAAATAACAAATATATCATAAGAAAGATATGAATTATGGCAATATATAATGAATGGTAACAATTATAATAATATTCATCGTTGCTTCGGTATTTAGTTCTGAAATAAATACTGAATATGCGAAATGTTAATT
The DNA here is from genome assembly GCF_905475465.1 of Pieris napi. Lineage (NCBI taxonomy): Eukaryota > Metazoa > Arthropoda > Insecta > Lepidoptera > Pieridae > Pieris > Pieris napi. Next base: position 5,553,088 of record NC_062236.1, on the reverse strand, counting down.
AGTTTAATTTAAGGCTACAATTTAGTATTTCAAGTTTATATTGTGTTTGTGCTACGAATATTTTAGCTTCTCACCAAACATCCCAGAATTTTTTTTTCATGCCAAATTATTATGATTTGTAAGTATAAATTCATCAACAAATAAATTAGTAAAAAAGGATTTCCTATAAAAAATTACATTAGTTGAATTCATGTAAAATACAATCTCAAATTAAAATTTTAAATTGACCCAAAATAGGAACGGAAGGTTTAAAACATACTTTGCATACCCCAGTAATTTTGTCTAAATAGTTCATAGTTCGTTTCAGAAAATCCGCAGGTAGCGGCAACTTCATGCATTTTCATACGATATTATGAGGGTTTTAACTTTTACAAAACAAGTTTCGTAATCACAGTCGCGCTCAGCCCTCTTCAGACTGAAACATTTCACGTTGGTGACTTAGCTCCAAGAGGTTTAAGTAAGGAGGTACTCTATAAACTAAAGCGAACGTAACTGTATTTTAAAATAACATTTCTACTTACTTCACGGGCTCTTAAAACATAAGTGTAAGACATTTTCAAAATGAGATTCGGTTATCTTTGTACTGTTCACGGACGATTTTGTATACAAAATGTTATACGATTATCATGATATCAAAAATAGCTTAAATATATATTGGAAATGGGTTAAATTGTAAATATTTTACATTTTTGTTTTTATTTTGTTACGTAAAATGATGTGGACTGCAAACATTGCTCTACCGAATCAAACAGGCGTATAAATTACGAGAGTTTAGATTTGTATTATCCGAAGTGTTTTTAAATCAGATTCATCAAGATTGTATAATTTAAATAACTACCTTTATATGAAATATCAGAGCAATAGACTTAGAAATAAATCAAATAATTAAAACATCGTAAAGCTGAAGTAGGGCATGTGCCATACTAAAAGCCACCATTCGAAAACATTTTCATAATCAATCGAAGCAAGGCAGTTTATCATATGCATTAATCTGACCAAGTGTTAGAAGGAAAACAATAGATTAAAATTAGAACACTTACCTTGTGGCTGGTAGTGATTTCTCGGCGATTTGTAAATAACTGAAGAACTTAATCGTCTTTCCAGATTACCACCGTTCTTATTAAATTCATTATAATTCTCAAGAGTTGGAGTAATTATGTACTCATTTTGACTATTGTTTCTCAAGTCACTAACTTTTGAGTGGTTTTTTAAATGTTGCAAACCGTTAGATTTATCAATTGCGTCACTAGAACCGTTCAACACCATTTTCTTTATCGTCTTTACTTCTTCTATTTCACTGATTTTCTCTTCTATTACCGAATGTTTGACTATTTCTTCTTTTGAATAGAAGTCTGTATCGCTTTTAGAATTCAACATAGTGTGTGCATGAGTTCCATTCGCTTTGGGTCGATGATACTTTTCAAAAGGGTCACTGTTGCGTTTCGTCTCAAAGGGATTTCTTCTACTGTCTTGCGCTGCCGATTGAGAATCATTTTCATTGTAATACATATTAGTTTCTCTTGTAATCGGTATATTTACAGATCTTGTCTCAAATATTTGCGATTGACTTAATTCAGATGCATTGGGTAACGTCGAATTAAACTCATAATTTGGTTCTTTAGATTTGTTAATTGAGTTATTCCTATCTAATGTAGAAAATCGACCGTTTGGTATAGGTAACCTGGAAGCACTTGTACAATTTAGAGGTAACGTGGTGTAAAAGGGGTTTGTTGGGTGAATCTTCGGCGGTTCTTGTACGATTGAGGTATATGTTGTAGGCGGAGAGCTAAGTGATCTTAATGGCGGGGCTGTGGGCCTGTGTTGTGGAGGTCGGATAGTGGCGTAAACCGGAGCTTGTAAGACTGCTTTACCGTTGTTAAGATCAGCCATTAGCTGTGACGGTCCTGTAATAAGAGAACATTGAAATGAAGATGAAAATTGGAAAAAGCATTCTAGATAATATATTGTATGTGCTACGTAGAAGCTCAATCTTTACCATTAAATAATAATACCTTAATATACTTAAAAAGAATTACGATTACTCGTAGATACAATTCAAATTTTAAACAATCTCTAAAATATTGTATTTATCAACGATAGTTTATAATGAGAGTGTGACATAGCTGTTGTTTGATAGCGTTTATTTCTTGAAATTTAATACCATTAGCAGTACATATAAAAGTTAGCTAATGTAATGTTATATACTCGTAGCTTAGGTCTATTTTAATGTCTTAATTCAATGTTCCAAAGTTCTTTCTGTAATTGGTGAATATTGTTTTTATGAAGCCTAATATCGCAAGGAATTATTAGAGTATTTTTGTCTCATTATGGTTACAAAATATTATATTTTTAAGAAGCAATTCAATTGTATTTTTTTTTTTTTAGGTATTTAAAATTAGATACCAATTCTTTGCTAGATTAGAGAAACTCTATTTATGAAAATAAGGTGTTCACATATAGCAAATATACCAGACATTCTTATACAAGCGGATGAACACTGGCACACAATAAAGCTTAAATCCTAAAGATGAGAGTTTGAAATAATATTTCCTGGAGCACTTCCATTCGCATAGCGGCTTATGTACGCTTCTAGGCAATGGAATATGCCATACAAATACCTCCACCTACATTTCTATTCATCAATTGAATGACTAGATAGAACTACGGGACTGAGCATATTCACAATTTTTAACCATTAACAAATCATACAAATAAGCAAAAATTAGAAACTCGAAATTTATATTTTAGTATTATGAAAGAATCAATAAAATTTTCCTTTATATTGGTACCTTAACACTTATTTAAATGTCATTTTAAATATAAGTTTACGGTTAGTTACGAACTGCCAAAAGTATCTGACATATACGTACATTTTAATCATCGAGTAAGTATTTAGTTTTAATAAACGGCTGTAGGAGTAACCATTACACCACCTGACAAACTGTAGCAAAAGAACTTGTAAAGAATATTATAATCACACAGAGATCAGTTAGTTAAGTTTTTTTAATGCGGTTTATGCGACTAATATAAGTAAGTAGTACTTTTCCTCTATACCTCGTGGCTAATATTAGAAACAAAGGCTTTACGATCGATTTTTGTCAACAGTAGAGTCTAAACCGATCGACCCATCGAATCGAATCGACCCAGAAATGTCCTATGCCATACTAGTTACGTGAATTTAAAGAGAAGTAATTTATGTGCATAATGTAGGTAAAAATCTTTTTCTGATAATATAGTAAAATAATTCCAAGGGAATAAAAATAAAGGTGAGCTTCAAAATATTTTTTCCCTACTAGATGATCGAGTTTCAAAAGACAAATAAGCTAACTTACTTTTCAAGTCCGCAGCCTTCCCGATGGATCTTCTTCGAGGTGACATCTCCTTGTCTCTGACAACAAGAAAACTTAGATTAGAACTTGAGCAGGGAGCAGTGTAATATAACTTTTCTTTAATGACTAAACTGTTTTCAACCATGCTAAAATTCCTTGTTTTCTACCTATTTTATCGCCACATACTATGCATACTCGCCCAGATATAAGGGCATTTAATAATGTCATCAAATTCAGTAGATGTGAACGTAATCTTACGCACATTTTTATGCACACAGAAAATATTTTGATTAATCTTAGATTGGGGACCGACACACAAAAACTGGCTGTAACATTAAATTTAAATTATTTTCTCCTTCGAAGTTACTACACTGATTATTTCTCATATATAACGATAGGTTTAATACATATCAAGTTACTAATTTCACATCATCGAACAAAATTAAACTAAACCGAGTTTTTTATTTTCATGTTTAATCGGTAAAATGAATTACGTCGCATTTAATATGCCTAAGGCTATGTTCACATGCAACGCGCGTTAACGCGCGTCAACGCGCGATCAAATTTGAAGAGCGTTCAGATGATGAGCGCTAACGCGCGTTGCGAGAGTACTCGTCAGTCTAGTTCGGTAGAACGTAGAAAATGGACGTGGAAGAGGCTATTATTTTGTGGTCATATTATAAAGAAAAATATAGAAAAAGAAAACGTACACATTGGGTTCATCCAATTTTGAAAAAAAAAATACAAATTATATTATATTTTTTAAACAAATTTACTATATTCCAACTTGCTGGCCTTTTTTCTACTTCATCGATTAGTAAGTCGATGTCAATATCTTCAATTTCACTCATTTTAAAAGCGAGAACAAAATATAATTACGAAAATTAACAAAATTACATGCGATCGCGATGAAAGCGCGCGCTCATCTGAACAGCAAACGGACATTACATTAATATCAAAGCGCGCGTCAACGCGCGATCACCTGCGTCTAGAGACTTTTTCTCTGAGCGCCGCGTTGACGCGCGTTACCGCGCGCTCATGTGAACAGTTGTATGAAAATACCACAATGTCTAGTCGCGCGATTTGAAAACGCGCGTCAAGTTTTTGCCATCTGAACATAGCCTAATGGATCTGATGTCCAAATCTCGTGAAATGGCGAAGAGTGATCGTATTAGAGTCAATCCTCTGCGGGCTAGTACGTGTGTGGTATATGAGAGTAAACAGGTGACATTTTTTTAGTTTACAACAATGGTATGGTTATAGGTTGGTAGACTCAGTTTCCGCATTTAGACTCATAATTGGTCCGTTGTGCGTAACAATGGTATGGTACTAGAGTATAAATATATATTAGACGTATGTTATGTAACCTAACTTTAGTACATTTTTTTTTTGGTATGTACAATCATCGCACACTTGAAGCCAATATTGAGCCCTTTAGTTTTTACCACACTTATAAATTGTATTTTAACATTCTCGTTACAATAATATCCAATAACATAAACGTGTCATTTTTATAAATTTTACTAATGTTATAACTCTGATCGAAAATTTTCCTAAAAAATAATATAATAAAATAACCTTTAAGACTAAACAAGTTATTTATTCGAGCACAAGAAAAAGACGCTTCGGATCGTAACTTTTTGTGCTCCAAGTAATAATTTAGGCAATAACCCTAAATATACGAAATAGTTTCCATAGCTTAGGCCGAATAAGCTCGGAGATATTGACTTCCCAATTATATATAATATAATCATCTGTAATAAAAATACCAATGAAATAGTACTATCCGCTCCATTCCCCATTGGTGCTACAGTAATTCACAACAAAACGCAGTATATCTGCCCACTGCCATCCCATCTGCCACTTATAAAGTTGGCATTTATTTCAGTATAAAATAATAGGAAAATAAATAAATGCAATAATACAAGTGAGATTCAAAAGGGCAAACATTGTAGAAGTTATCGCATATTATGAATAATATCAAAGCTCAGCATGTAATATGTATGTTTATATCTGCAAGAGCACGTAGCATTCAGTGCTCTTGGGTACAATGTAGATTTCACAGACTAGAATATCTAAATGTGTTGTTAACATAAGAGTTATTTTTTTACCATTAAGTATGATAACTGAGATCTACTGTATCTCCTTCCTTGTAAAGCTAATATTAGCTTCTAATAGTATGAAGAGGAAAGATTTTTTGTTTGTAACGAATTAACTCAAAAACTGATTGGCCGTTTTAAAAAAATACTTTCACCATTAGATTGCTTCATTATCCCGTAATAATATATTTATTTCTAAAGTATTTCAAAAATAAATGTCTAGACGTGCGAGGGATATACTGAGGGAAGCGCTGATGCACTTTTTACTTGGCTTTCACGCGGTTATTAAAATAAATGTTTTTATTCTAACCAAGTCCTTAAAATCATTAAAATCTACTCAGTGGCTATTTGAGAGAAACTAACAAATTTTAGGGTATGTTATTTACGATTCTGCATCCACAGTTAATATGTATTTCGTGGAGGTGCTTAACCTTGGTGATAATCGTAAATGTTGGTTGGTTGGGTCCATGACTGGTGTTTCACCAACTAGCGGCCCGCTCCGGCTTCGCACGGGTATAAAATATATAGCCAATCGATCCAGTAGTATTGATTTATTCGTTACTGCCCGTGGGCCGTACGCGTTAAATTTGGATATTTTGATAATCCTGCGTTTGCACTGTAAGCGGTTTTTTTTTTATTATTATTTACGACATCACATTAGTAATCTCAAAAATAACAGTATTTCTCCAGTATTTAATGGATGTTATTATGTATAATATTATATGTATATAAACCTTCCTCTTCAATCACTCTATCTACTAAAAAAACGCATCAAAATCCGTTGCGTAGTTTTAAAGATTTAAGCATACATAAGGATATAGGGACAGAAAAAGCGACTTTGTTTTATACTATGTAGTGATAGTGATGTAAGAGATGCAGATATGAAATACTTAGGAGTTTACAGGACTAATAACAGCAATTAACGATCATGTAATGTGTATAAAAAGTTATATGTTGTTAACAGAATACGTCTAAACCGCTAATCGAATTTTGGTTAGAGTTATACTCAGACTAAAGCCCATCGGCTAATGTGAAAGTGGAAAGGTCTTAGCAAACTTATACAGAACTTTTTATATCCATAAACAAAAAAAATCCTTAACTATAAAGAGCCAATAAATTTAGCACTTGTACTCCTTCACAAGTATTTTTTGTCATTCAAATTGCCTACGCCTACTACAAAATACGTTAATCACTTATTAGCGAAAAGCCTGTTGTTGAATTTTTTAATTTTTATTTACTATTTTATTGTTGACTCTCAACTAACGCTCATCATAGGATTATTGCCAATACTTTTACCTGGATGGTGAAAGAGCCGTAACACTATTTGAATAATTTAAACACTCACTCATTTAGCCCTAGTCTCATGCTAGGCCCGGCAGATCTCAGCATGGCATGAGCTTCTGAATTAGTCATGTTCTTAGTGGACTGGCCATTAATTGAGGTGATTACATCACCCTCACGAATGCCGCTGAGAGATGCTTTTCGACCCGGATTCACCTGGAATTAAAAATATAATAGGTAATTACTTTGATTACTTGAAGGGTTGGGGTTTTATTTGTGTTAGGGTTGAAAAGTGATGATACAAATGAAGAATCGTTCACACTACATGCACTTATTCGATTATGGAACTATCGATTTATTAGAAAAATGTAACACAAATTATGTTCTTTGCAGTTTCCTCATATGTTTCATCATTGTTTGTGTGTCTAAGAATAATGCACATGCACAAGAATGCACACTAAAAGTACCTTCTATATTTAAACCAGTTAACATTTCAAATATTGATATTTAATATAAATAGTATATTTAAGGTTGTATTTGTTGCGTATATTATTTTTGCAAAACCTTACTGCAATACTTTATTCAAGACACAATCTACTCATAAAAATAAATAAATCAGTGTCGTTACAATCTCTTTGGGTCTTGGCCTCAGATATCTGAATCTATTTCATGATCATTTTTAAATCTAATAGGCAAGTAGGTGAGTAGCCTTCAGTGCCTGACACACGACGTCGACTTTTTGGGTATAAGACATGTCGGTTTCCTCATGATGTTTTCCTTCACAATGTCAAAAATGTAGAATACGTGCCCGAGATAATATAATGATTTGCTGACACTCATATTATGTCTTCAACTTTACACTTAGACATTCTCAATAAGTTTCATTAAGTTACAAACCACATTTGTCTCACGCCGTCGCGCAGCCGGTGAACAAAACTTCAACATGTTTCCCGGAAATCTCGACCAGCCCTAACATAATCCCCACACTACATCACTTTTATGCTGCATATAATTCACGAATCAAACAATATTAAACTAACCTATATAATATAATACACTGTTTTTAGATAGTCTTTGTAAAAACATATCTAACACACAACTTTAAGTTCAATGTTACATAACACGGAATTATAAAACTTCCCTTCCCGCACGAGTCAGGGGTTATACTAAGTTAAGGTAAATGTTAAAGCCAATTTCATCAAACATTATATGGACATTATTCGAATATGCATGCGCCGTGAGGACGTGGCTATTGTGTTGAGGGTCGTCACTTGCTTCGAATATTAATCTTGTCCACGGCAAATCGTGCTTTGGTAGCGTTCTAATAAAGCCAATGAACTTTGTATGGTGATAATATTTCTATTCGGAAAACCTCTAAATAAATGTATAAAGATTTAGTACATTAATATTTCTTGCAAAAATACAAATTGAATTGAATGAATATCCAGACATTTATTGACTCTACTAAAAAGAGTCTTATAAGATTAAATTTTTCTGCTCTTTTCTTATTTTTCGTCATTATTAAAACTATATTTAAGTATAGACAAAAAGAACCCATATTATTACGTAGAGACTCGCGATTAATTGAGCGGTGTAGGCCTAAAGAGTAGTGGCATTATTGTACGATTATGAACCTTGAGGTCGTGCGTTTGATGCGGGACTGTAGGCAATTTGATTTTTATTCTGTATAATCGTTTGATACTCGATTGTACGGTAAAGAAAATACATCGAGAGAATACATCTTTAAACCATAAAAATCGGCAAAGAGTCAAGTTGATCACTAAAAAAAGATATCAAGAAACTCATACACGTTTTATTTATGTTTTATATTTATTGGCGATTATGTATAGTAACAGAAAAATCGTAAATATTATTATTTTATTAATTAAAGTTATAGTCCGGGAGGTAGCGTTGCATTTTTGGCAGTGATTTTACGCCGACTATTTTCCTTCTTTCACTATTAATCTCGAAATACTTATAACTGAATCAAGCGTCAGCTGGCGCACCTGCGGTGGGTGTGGAATTGGGAGGTGGCGAAAGAAGTAAACAAAATTAAAAAATTAAGTAATAGTACGCTGCCTGAAATTTTTTCCGTAAATAGTTGATGTCATACTGAGCACAAAAAAAATCGTCAGCTGCATCGTGAAGGGGGGATTATGCGTCAGCTGCTCGCATGAACTTGTAATAAAATCACGTGAAATAAAGTCATAGTACGCCGGATGAAATTGGACTACGTGATCGTTTAAATAATTCAATGTACGAAAATAACAATCAGCTGCGTGTATAGCGGTGGAAAGACCGTCAGCTGACGCAGTAAAGGTAAAGATTTTTCTAGAAATGCACAGAATCTTTCTCGATATATTTTTATCTCGTTTTATTCGTAACAAAATGCACGAGATGAAATAAAATCGAGTGTAAAATGAAATGAACGCAAAATAAAATGAAGGGTGATATAAACAAAATCGAAATATAGAAATAAAAAGATCGCAAAAGTTATCGTTGTCGATGGTATCGCTATCATCATCATTGTCTGACGAATCATCGGCCGAAATGTCCTGCAGGAAATCGTTCTCTTCGTCTTGATCGAGTTCTTGGCCTCGATTCTCTTCACCGTCATCTGTAAATGACCATGTAAATTATCAAAATTAGGCTACTAGAAAGCTCAAAGAAAGTGTCACCGACAAAAATTCCATACCGCCAATATTGTCGCTGCTATTCGTTATACTGGTGACTGATAGGGGTACTTGATCTCCTTCGAACCATTTGAAGACATATTTGTCGTCGTTTTCTTCCCATCCCCAGTCCGTGGGAGAATTATCTCCCATCTCAATTATGAGATGGATCTTGAAGGTGAGCATGGCTCCAAAGGTGCGCTATGTATGACGTGCGCAGTAAATGCTGGCGTAGCTCGGTTTTTTTTACATGGTGGGAAGATCGCCCCGTCGATACGGCTTTTCCACTTGAGCACGCCGTTTTTCTCATTGATTTGATAATTTTTCGCGAAGGTAGCAACGCGTGTAGCGTTGACATCGTTTATCGATTTAAACCCGTACAAGCGACAAACTAATTCTTCAATCGTTATGAAGACCTTGTCTAATTCACGACTCAGAATAGTTGCAATATCCCCCAACGCTTGCATATATGCCTGTGATTTTCGCAACAATTGTAAAGGCTTTTTTTTCTTTCCTGTAAAATGCGGGATTAAAATCACAGCCTGTGAGGGCATGGAAACCTGGCAACGCAGAGCAAAAATCGGTTCCCAAGGTCCGTTCGTTCGACGAGGAGAACCGAAACTGATTGTGTACGACAAAGATTCCCCAGGCGGATGCTGCTTTGAAATTTTAGGGGGAGAGGTTTAGGTAGCCCGAAGGTCGTGCTATGGGTTCAAGCAAGGCCAGAATGTATCGCAAAATATGTGTTTGAAAGCGAACAGCCTGACAGCAATGCTCCAAAATTTTAAATCTTGACTGGGTCAGCTGACGGTCTTTCCACCGCTACATAAACAGCTGATTGTTGTTTTCGTACTCTATATTTTTTGTAGAATCACGGAGTTAAATTTCATTCGGCGTATTATAACTTTTTTTTTTACGTCTTTTTTTCACAAGTGCATGCGGGCAGCTGACGCATAATCCCCCCTCCACGATGCAGCTGACGATTTTTTTTTTGCTCAGTATGACATCAACTATTCATGGAACAAGTTTCAGCCAGCGTACTATTACTTTATTTTTTTTTATTTTTTACCTCTTTCGCAGCCTCCTACACCCGCACCCACCGCTACTTGAGCAGCTGACGGTCAGTTCACTTATTAGTCATATAAGATCAACTATCGGTGTTAATATCAGCCGGCTTACTATGACTTTCGCATTTGCAACGCTACCTCCCGGACTATTACGAGTGCGATAAAACTGTATCTCGGCTTTATAATGCTCATTGCAGTGATCGTGCGTGTTACGAGCAGCTTCAAGTGATAACCGCATAATCATTTACATACATGCCTTAATTTTCATACATTTGTACGTGACTTTCAGTATTATGGTAAGGAAATGCATATAATTTCGTTTCTAAATTTCATACTCTTACGCTGGGGTAACCCAAGTAAGGAATGTTTTTTTAGAGAAACCTTTCATAGAAAAGTATATAAAAAAAGCTTATATAAAACATTACAACTCGTAACAATTACCTCTAGTAATGGATGTAGAACTGGAGCGTAAAAACAGTGAAATGTATTAATTAATAGTTAATATTACTTGGTATAGCACTAGAGTAGAAAACAACCTTTGTTCTTGCATTGCCTTTCCAATTGCTTGCAGTAATAAATGATTACATATAGTGAAAAAGTCCTAACATTTATCTTATCTTTATACGAGTAATAATCAGTGGCGCTACAATATTTTTAGGTCTAGGCCTCAGATTTCTGTATCTGTTTCATGAACATTTGTTAATCTAATAGGCAAGTTGGTCATCAGCCTCCTGTGCCTGACACGCCGTCGACGTTTTCGGTCTAAGGCAAGCAGGTTTGCTCACGATGTATCCTCCACCGTTCGAGCGAATGTTAAATGCGCACAAAGAAAGAAAGTCCATTGGTGCACAGCCGGGGATCGAACCTACGACCTCAGGGATGAGAATCGCACTCTGAAGCCAACACTTCTCTATGTTATCTATATAAACTATTAAAATCTTAATCAGTTCTTCAAGGTAGAAACGAAGACGTTTCGTTTCGAAAATTTTCTAAATTGTATGAGAATTGAGGGTAATATTATGCAGAAATTTTTTTGAGGCAATGAATATCGAATGAAACTTAAGGAAATAAAAGGTCTTCAAGTTCTCTAAGAGTCTGTAAGATAGTGTAGATAAGTGCAGATAAACGCTTTGTGAGCGCAGCGTTCGCACTTATTGAAAATTTTATGATAATCACATCGTTATTTTTACATTTAAAAATTTAAATTTTAGTTCTGATACTCCAATAATATAAACAAAAAGGTTTGATTTATATAATAAAACGTAATTGGGGGAGGCCCCCATTAATAAAATAAAAAAAATAAAAAAGCCCTTTTATTTATTGCAAAAGAACAAAGTTAACTTAATTCTATTATATATACATTTTTAAGAAAATAAATTACACTAATTTGTACACTAGTATTATTGTTTTTTCTACTTTTATATTTATTTCCAAATTATTTTGCAAATAAATGTAAAAATAGAAATAAAACTGACTCGTAACTATAATAATTTAAAAGAAGGTGCAATAAAAGATGAAGCAAGACGTAGTTAAAGTTTACAACTTGCAAATCACTTAGAATTTTCTCAAGAAGAATAAGTTTCGCCCTAATCGCCCGCCCTACTGCAGGAATTTATATGTAAGCTCGAGACACTTAAGATACGCCTATATTGCTATACTATTAAATGCATATTAGCAAATATAAATTCCAATGCTTTTAGAACATACCAGACATAGTTGTATTAATATTAATGGCTGGATTCCAAAATCAATATATAGTTTTAATGTTTAATTCAAAGTGAGTACCTACTTTGTGGATTTTGTACAATTTAGTTGGACGAGGTGTTTTTAATTTAACTCTAAGTAGTACATTTTCTTACTTAACCAAGTTAAAGCAAAAGTTTCTAAAACTAACATTTGTCTTCATTTTAATTAAAAGATAGTTAAGCGATCTTAAATCAACTCCCGAGTTTGTGTCAAGATATTCTTGAAAGCAAGAATCTGTGGAAACATTCAAGTGGGTTAAAACTGTTCAAACAATATTTTTGGCTAACTACGGCGAGCCTACGGCGACTAGTTGTACGTAAGCGTAGTAATGTTTTTACTCGCTTTAAAGTTGGGTTAGGTATTTTGGCGTTATGCCGTCATTAAATAAATCTTATTTTTCTACTATACTAATAAGAAAATCATAGAAATTTATATACATTTTTACCTTTTTATTATACTGAATACATGTTTTCAATAAAAACATGAACGTATCAATAAGGAATTTGCTGAAAAGTAACATTATAGGAAGCGACGTAACCAGAATAACAAGGACCGTCAGAGATTTGAGGGTACACAGTAAATCTGTAGTAGTATTAGCGACGTGAAAGATTATAGTAGTTCAAAGTTGCCTGGTCGGTCAAACTATTGGATCGAAATTCCTTGCACGTATGACCCGTGACTGAGACGCACGTGAGCCATTTTACGTTATCAGTACGATAGGGATATACTGATAAACGCCAAAGTTTGTTAAGAAGGATGGTTTTTTTACTTTTAGTATTAAAAATGGTGATCAAATTTGACGATTTACATCATTAGGTAAAGTGAAAGATGTGGTGGCACAGTAAAACCTTCTTGTACCAATCTCTTTGGTAAATTTAAAATATATGAACAATAAAAAAAAACAGAAAGATTTATGGTTGACTTGCAACGTTAACACGTACCGATTGTTTTTAATTGTTAATAATGTTATATGAAGTTCTATGGAACAAAGATATAAATAATGCATACATCTTATTGCCCTGCATTTTCCATGAGATCTTCAATAAAATAAAATATAGACAATAGATTAAAAACTTGACAACACGTGTCAAGTGTCACAACGAATACGAATTTTATCAAACTTCAGAACACGAACATACCCGATTATATACTGAGTAAATATAATAACACAATAATTCATTAAAAAATATTCAGTAAACAACTTTTTTATTCGTATTAACAACGCTTATAGCATTAATTTAATCGTTTAAATTGAACCATCTGTTTAAATGTACCGATAATTTTGGTGTTAAAATTATCATGAATCAGCTCCATAAGTGTCAGATCTGTAATAAAATATTGAAACTGATGTCGTAAAATATTTGCAAAAGTAAGCCATAACTTGGGTTTAACGGGAACACCTTCTTCAATTTAATAAAGGAGGGTTGGATTGTGGCCAAGGACAATCCCCTTTGGCTGAAGGTTTTATTGCTATTAACAGCCTAACGAAGACGTTGATACAAAATTGCTGATATGATATTTGATCGGAATGTGCATAGAATGTATTAACTAACATAACTTAGATAATCATCTCTGTGTATGCTTTTGTTTCACTTTTGCTTTATTATAAACAATTAAATACAAATTTGTTTATTAAATAAACCATTGACCTACGGGATCCGATAACTATAGTATCACTAAATGTTTCAAAACTGGAAATACATATTGAATTTGAAATAAATCATAATAATCGTTATATTTATTCCTATTAATTGTTTTGTCCTTATTCTCCTTATGTGACTTTAAATATATATAACATTCTAGAACTATTTGAGCCTTATATGGCGATCATTAAAAACCTAGAAATCTAATTTATTTATTTACTTTATATATTTTCATATTTTAAACTACAATTGTACCATTAAATAAAATAGAGATTGATATGAGAGCAAGGTTAATACTGTTTGTTCCAAATATAAAAGTTCCCCAGTATTACCTAGCAGGTAGCAACCCACTGCAATCCTCAAACACATTTATCTTTGTGCAGCGGAAAAATGCGGTTTTAAATCAGGCTTGTGGAAGGCACATACAATAAATTCCTGCACATTTACACCTCAGTGTCAACTGTCAAGTGAAACGCGGAAACCATTTCAGTCGACGCGACGTTTGCTAAGAAGCCTGTGCGGCTACGATGTTGTGAGTTCTTTCATTTTCAAAGATGGAAGTGCCCTTAAGTTTATCCGTATGGGAATTGATGTCGAACACTCACTTATTGTTTTTATTATTATTGGTAATAATAAAAACAATAACATTACGTACGTTGAGATGAAATTACAAATCCGAATACCTTTTTTCCTCGACAATTTTTATACTTTTTATTGCTTAAACATTATTTATAATCTTAAAGTACAAAAAACAAAAAAAAACACAAGGAGTTTAACCATGGTGCCTGAAGAGCTAGACCAAAGTGCGAATTTCTTTAAATTCCTTATAAACTGAAGCGTAAAAAATACAATCAATATCAAAATCTATTTTGATTTCCTTACATTGCAGCATATAGAGAGAAAAAAAGTTTTTATATTTTATAATATTACATCCATCTTAAATTAATACAGCCAAGATTGCACATCCCAGGTTGATCAAAGTTGAGCATGCAACTCTGAACTCCGAGGTGGTGGGTCCAAACAAACCAATTGGATTTTCCTTCTATGTATATCATTTGCGTACGGTGAAGGAAAAGCATGGAAACCGACATGTCCCCGACCCACAGAAGGCTCATTTACCCACTTGTCTAAAAAGAGAAATTATCAACGAAATTGACGCAATGTTTATTGTTCGAGATTGGAATTGTTATATCGGCACTTCTAGTACTCTCTCTGCGTGTGAAACCGAGCAATTTCCATTCAACATCTACTTTTACAGTTTTACACCCTGTAGAACCACTTCAAGTATAAAGCAACATAAAACATTCAGACCAAAGCCGTCAGGTAAAAGACGTTATGAGTGAACAACTCTTGTTTTCCCGCGTCATATAATTGCTGAACTGAGCAATAGGGCCTTTGTTACATTTTCTTTGTATGCGAGATTTATATGAAATCTTAGCAGCGAAAGTGTATATAGCCGACCCAATAAAACTTATTTCTAACTGTTGTTGATCAAAGTTCAGATATTTAATATTTTACATTATGCTAATAAGAATGTTGTCTTTGCTTTAAACAAGTACAAAAATTTAATAAACTTCATAACTGGACTTTTCGAGTGCTTAAAAAGCTGTTGTGGTCAGCGTGGGTCTTTAAATCAGTCGAAACGACTTATAAATAATTCAATTAATCGCTCGCTAGTATCCGTTAATGAAATGAATTAATCACTTTTAATAAAATATACAATTTTAAATCATGCTACATACGTATAATTAGTTTTTACAATTTTCTTAACCTTGTAGTAATAATAAAAATAATTAAAAAGAAAACCCTGTGGCAGTGTACGTTTAACGCTGGTAGCATTTCCTCTCTGTATTGCGTTACTTATTCGTTAAGGAAAGCACCAGCTCTGGGGTCACCGGTACTATCTACCAGGCGCAAACTTAAATACTTGAACCCCACGGCCCAAGAGTCTCTACTCCAAAGGGAACAAAATCGAAGTTGGAGGAAAGACTCTTATATTTGTGCCGTTTATTATTTTCTGTATTTTATTTTTAAATACAATATTTTAAATACTTTATTAACTTATAATAAGGAAATAAAGTAATGTATAGAAATGAGCAGGCAATATGAGGTAAAGTGATAACTATTCATCGATGCCTACAATGCCAGTTAGCTTGCAAGTTCGTTGCACTCTTCGTATCTAAGGTACTAATGCAGAATGTAGAAACTCATTCCGTAACTATTTTACTAATATTATCAGCTATCGGTGTTAAAGACACGCTATTAATTGATTATGAATATTAACAAACAGTGTTATAGTGTTATTTAGTCACTAAATATAAAAGCGATGTTGATGAATAGCAAGTTACGAAGTGGCACTCTCGTTAGCTAAAAAGATTGATCACTGTGTGTTAAACAAACAATTCCGTCACAATTTTACTCACATCAATTCGTTCCATTGACTCACTGAAGCTCTGAAATGAAATTACCCAATTTGAGAGATGACAACCACAGATTCGTTTATTTTCTGATTAGCTAAGTACACACTCTATTTAATTGTCTGTTTTTAGGATAGAATGTTTTTAACTAATATTTTTAACCGACTTCAAAATCGTGGTACGTTTCTCAATTGGCAATTTTTTAATGTGTTCGCGGATACCTTGCTTGTTTATGAACTGATTTTGTAGTTATTTTTTTGTAGGAAAGGACATATCGAAACGAGGTATGTACTCAGGACTTATTATTTTAGTATACAATTGTGTATCGACGGCCACCGAACCGTTCTTTGTGGTATTTACTACCACGTTTTTTTAGGAAGTACAAAATGTTGCAAAATAAACGTAACATACGTGTACATAGTTACAATTAGAATAATATATTTGATACCGCTGACTTGGACTGTGTAAATTTAATGTATCTGAAATAATTGTGATGTATGCACTTACATAATAGGTATATAAATTTTGAACTTTTGCACTTGCGTTCTTCCGTACTAGACTAGGTTGCCTGGAAGATATCGCTTGGTATTCTAATCATGAAAGTTTTTAGATTGTTTTGTACAATAAAAACAAAACAGTCTTAAATTAATATATCTGTAGTATTTTTAAATTCAAAATCATAAAATACATAATAGACTATGGTAGAAAATACCTATGTTTTTCCACCTACCATATTGCCGACCATTTAATACATCACATTTAAAAATACAATTCATTAATTTGATTTTGGTCTCAATATTTCTTTTACATATATCGTTTAACATTTCTGTTATCAGCTGATATTCGCAACTAACATTACGCATTTATATGAAATATTAGTGATCCTGATGAATGATGAATCTACCTAACCTACAAACTTATAAAGAATTTTACTACAGCCTCAAAACTAAGACCAAACTCTAAACAGGACTGAAATCTCTTTTCAGTATCGACGATGATTTATTAATAATTTCGTTGATTTTAACAATAATGAGTCTATGAACAAAGAAAGTCTTTGAAATCCAAAGTTTACACTATTTTAATATGGACTAGTTGGCACTGTTTGGCAAAAGAATAGCCACAAAGGACAAATGTCTGTGTGCAAACAGATTGTACGTCTAATGAACACTGCACAAAGCAATACACTTAACAAATTACACTAACATTCCGGGTCTTAAAGTACATTTTTTGTTGTTTTTTACAGTGAAAAAGGTATAATTGTATGTGTAATTAACTTCTAAGATTTTAAGATATATTAAAGCAATTTAACAATTTTGTGTGCTGAAATCATATGTTCGTGGTTTACAGCCTGCATGGTCACGGTTTAATGAAACAAGCTATTTGAAATTTGTAAAAATTTGATCATTTTAGTAATTTATCAAAATCTACGTCAAATATAATTAACTAGTAGACTCGGCCAAGCGTTGCTGTGGCTAAGATTTTTGTTATATTACATAGTAGTAAACTATTCAAGAGAAAAGGCAGGAGAACACCAATCCACCATGCTTTTTTGGTGGTTATGCCATTAAATTGTAGCTTATGTGAAACGTTGGTAATTATTTTAATAAGGATCAATATCTACCTAGGTACGAATAAAGAGCCTTTTCTAGCGGTGGTATTTTAATAAATAAATAATAATAAAAGGACGCTTATTGTGACGTAACTATAAAAGATAGAGACGTGCTGTCGCGACATTTTTTAAAAACACTATTTTTCCTGAAAAATTGAAATACATAATAGTTTTCGCACGCGATTGAAGGAAGTTTTTTGTTTATTTTTTTACACCTTGGGTTAGATTATTCAAGTTTTAGTAAGCATCCCTATTTTTTTGGAAATGAAACATAGCCTATGTCACTTATGAATAGTGTAGCTTGCCAACGGTGAAAGAATTTTTGAAATCGGTCCAGTAGTTTCGGAGCCTATTCATTTCAAACAAACAAAAAATCAAACCTTTCCTCTTTATAATATTAGTATAGATTATATTTTACAGTATTGCAGCGAATGATCTCTAAGTATCTAATATATCGTTTATATCATCCAAGCTAAGGCTCTTTCAAATAAATAGTCGTTACAAGCTTTACAAAGGAAAATCTAGTTAGAAAATAACATACCCGTGATATGCGCAATGGCTGGTTTTGATCGAGGCCGCCGTGCATACGAAATCCCCACGGCGCGCCGCCTGTCAACTCCACTTCCTTTGATGTCATCGCAAAATTTTCACTTCATAGCTCTCATTCAAGCGACGAGAATTTTCAAATTCCTTTCCACACATCAATGGATTGCTTGTAATTACAAAACATCTTTCAGCCATCGATGCATCTTCGTCGGTATTCGCGTTCAATCTGAAACAAGAATAGCTGATCAATATTGATAGGTGAAATAAGCCTTTAGGAAATAAGATTTATAGCTCTCACCCACAACGTTAACAATAGTTATAAATATAGGCTAATGCTTTAGGTTTTATACTTTCAATCATCAATCGAAACCCGGATTTTCTCATATAAGTTTTAAAAATTCACTTTTAAGACATTGGTATCTTAGATATTTGAATTCTAAATAGGCAATAGTTGCAAGTAGACTATTAGTCATCGGTGCTAAGTAATGTAAATTATAAAACAAACTAAAGCCGATTTTAAACATAAAATAACACCCAACAAGTGACATTGAATCCGCATAGACCACAAGCCCATGAACAAAAAATACCTGTGAAATGACCCAACCTGAATTACGCTTAGAAGGCTGTTACTATATCTGAAAATAGCTCTGAGCACTATGCCGTCATTTCTGAGCGGTACATGTGAGTACGTGAGTGAATGGACTTTCTCAGGTACAATGGGGGAATTTCGACTAATTATTAATGTACGGCTTTGTTATAAGTGTATAGATGATTAAAAATAAATGTCGAAAAACCTAGTGCCGTACAAAAGTGATGGTGCCGGAAGTCGGTGCAAATTTTTAATTCGACGACAGTTGCAGAAGCAATATAGGTCATTTATTACTGTACGGCATTTGTGTGATTCCTTTTGGACACATATACAGATACTTTACCCGTAAACGCCGTACATATTCCCAGCGGAGCGGTCTAGCACCAATACGTGTCCTAGACGAAAAATCCACGGACTTTTGTCAACATGTTTGACATTTTTATATATGGAATGACAGATCTTCAACATAAATTTAGTTTAAAATAATAGCACACATACTGAAACAGAAATAGCAATGACAGCTATATATTAGGTTATTTAGAGAGCCCTAACGTAAGCTAATATCAATGTTACAGTAAATGCAGGTATATTTAGTTTAATGACCAGTTTAATTCCTCATAAACATTGGCAGTAAAAAACGTTCAAGTCTTGATACTCAACCTCGTTTTCAATCAGAAAGTACAACAGCGAAGTCTGTAGAAACATAAGAGCATTTTTAAGTGCCATCGTTATTCAAATGAAATACAATATTTTCTCCATCTTTTCAATATAAAAGGTTTCCTAGAACTTATCAGAGGGAATCCGTATAAATGAAGGAACATTGATTGAGTTTTGAAGTTCGATTTCCTTTTTCAAATTACATTTGTCACTTCGACACACCGCTGAATTCGTTTAATGTAAATAAAAATATTGTTGATTTAAAACACCTTGTCTGTGTCCTTTGTTTAGATTCAATGACATCCGTATTATAGGATGTAGTTTCAAGGTATCGAACCCGAACCTGAGTTTTTTTCTGCACGAACTTTAACAATTTTGACAGTCCTCTAAAGATTGTGACTAGAGATACGAAGTAGAATATCGACAAAATCTTGAATGGACAAATTTAATATATTATATACTAATACTAGCTGACCCAGCAAACGTTGTTTTGCCATGTATATTATTTCTAGGAAACATTTTTTTACTTCAATAAACATAACTATCTACTATATAAAAAATAGGGGTTGATCGTAGAGGGGTGAAAATTTGGGGTTGTATGTATTTTTGTATCCTGTATCATAAAAAATGTCTAAAATAAAAAAATAAAATGTTAGTGGTGGACAACCCTTATCACTTAGGGGTATGAAAAATAGATAGTAGCCGATTCTCAAACCTACTTAACAAGCATATAAAATTTGATAAAAATCGGTCCAGCCGTTTCGTAGGAGTATGGTAACTAACATTGTGACACGAGAATTTTATATACTAAAATAATATCTAAATAGAATTGTATTTTCGAGTTGTATACTAAAAAATTTATGCAAACTAATTTGTTTTATGTTAATATCTGGGTAAAGTGGTGAATCGTAAAGTTAAATTTGTTAGGCCGAGGCCATTTTGCTCTATTATTTTCAGCCTATGATCTCAACGATCTGAGTGGAAGGTCAAATTATCAAACTAGTATCGGCACAAAACTTCAGGTGGAGCTATATTTATATCAAAAACACATATACATCCGTAAATCCCGTGTCTTAGCTATATATTATATTAAACATCGTATTTTAATAACTTTTTTATTTAGTTCTCTGTCATAGTAATTATTTATGTTAGGTATACGAGTTTGTAGTTAGAGATTGTGCTTTCCTCAACGAATAAATATCGCAATACAGCGAGGAAATTCTGCCAGCATTAAAGGTACACTGCCAGAGGGACCAAACTTTTTAAATTTATTTTAGTTTTCTGTTTATCAATTTTTTTATTACTATTACTATGAAGGTTAAGCTAGCTTGCCTATGTTCTAAAATAATAGATGTGTATGTGTGTAAAATTTGTGATGTCATATTTTCTCTTAAAAAATTAATACTGTATATACGACCACTTACAACAGAACGGAGATTAAGAAGAAGCAGTGTTGGCCTAGTGTAGTTCGAATCACGGCTGTGCGCTGATGGACTTTCTATGTTATGAGGCATGCCTTAGAGTTTAGACCAACAAATCAAATTCAAATTCAAATTCAAAAATCATTTATTCACGTAGGTAACACAATTTACACTTGTGATTCGTCATTAAAAAAAAAATATTATTGCTTCTAATTTTACATTTACTGCCAGTTCTCAAATCAAGGGCGTAGAACGGAAGAGAAGAACTGGCAATAAACTCTCCGCCACTCTTTTTAATCGCCATGTTTTTTTTTTTTTTTTTTACACAACGTTTGTAAGGAGCTGCAACCATTTCACCATGTTCCACATGACATTTTAAGTAATTAATAATAATAGCATAAATAAAAACAAAGACCTTTCCGGTATCAGCAGGAGGCATGGTGAAATAGGAGCACGCACTTACATTCTCGTGGGAACAACACGCAAACACATAGTCGAAATAATTAACATCACCGCATACACGAATTCAAGTACGACCAGTCACCACAAGTAGCACCCGTTCACGAGTATGACGCATGGCCAGCCATCGGCCCCCTCGCCATATTTTAGGGAGAGAGACAACCCGACGCATGGACGCCGCCACAAGCAATGACATTTAAGCGAGTCGAAATCGAGGACATATATTCAGAAAGCTGAACACGTACTTGCCTCTAGAGAAAAATAAATGATCAGGAAACTGGCCAATGCCTAGCTAGGAGTTGTAGCGCCACTGTTCTTTTAATAGTTTGTAACAATTTTTAATCTCTCAGTGGCGCTACAATCCTTTATGGGCCCTGTGTCTTCTTCACAATAATCCTCCACTCAAAACATGGATTTTCACAAAAAAAATATTATTAATTATTTATTAAGTTTTTAATTATTTTTATTATTTCTCTGTAGGTTAAGAAAATTGCAAATACTGTACATTTGATTGATATGATTACTAATAAATAATTCTAAGATATATATGAAAATATTGTCGTAAAATAAAAATACAAAAGTTTAGTTCTAAGAACGTTATATTTGAGTATTATTGATCAGTTAATACATGAGATAGATTGTTTCCTAACATTCCGTTCGAAATTACTCGCATACCGTCGTGAATTTAAGAATTAAGGAATTCTCATTAAATATCCTAAAAGTAGTCAGCGATCCTAATATTATATAAATTATATTCAATAGACACTTTAGTTATAACTACCTAGTAGCAGTTTTATAATTTACTAGCTGACCTGGCGAACATCGTACCGCCTAACAGTCGATTCTTTATTTTTTTTAAATACTTATTCTGCTATTCGGGACACCTGTCTGGCTAGTAAGATAAAAAAAAGAAAGTTGATAAGACAACAAAATATACATTATGTCACAAAATTAAAATTTACCTTCCCGGAACCCCTCCACTGGCACTTGAACTTTATGATATGGTATTAAAGTTCAAATTGACTTTTAAGTATTATTACGAATATTTTGTATGGGAATATAGAAAAGTGTTGTTTTTAGACTTCTTCACTCATTTTTTTTAATTTTTCTTTCCGTAAGAACCATCCTCGCACTTCAAGGAATATTATAAAAAAGAACCAGACAAATCGGTCAAGCCGTTTTCATGTTATGTCGTGACAACGGAAAATGGGTTTCATTTTTATATATATAGATATATAAGATTAATTATATATGTACCTATATTCTATAGATTAGGAATATATGCGCTTCATGTAAGAAGAACCTAAGATTAAAGATAATTACCATTTTAGGTTTGGCATTCATGTATCATTAAAAAATCTCTTAATATTATTTTCCTATAATAATATTTACAATTTTAGGAGTCTGGACAGCAGAGCCTATTTATAACGAGGAGATAATATGGGATATAATCGCGCTCGTCCTCGTGTGCGAATCGGTAAGATCTTTCTTAGCTTTTAAATAGTAGTATACAATACCGATTATAGTAAAATATCAGTAGCATGATAATAAATTTAACGTTGTTTTTTATGTAATGGGAGCCAAACGGGCAGGAGGCTCACCTGATGTTAAGACACTCACATTGCCAGAAGGCTCGCAAGTGCGTTGCCGACCTTTTAAGAATTGGTACTGGTACTACTGGTATTGTCAGTCATTTTACCCGTGAAGCCTATGGACGCCTACGGACAGTGCGTCGGGTATGTTTGCCGAGACCCGACCTAACGGTTTTAATATCATAATTTAGAAAAGGGTGACATTCTTAATGCATCGTGTTG
Source organism: Pieris napi (assembly GCF_905475465.1). Classification (NCBI taxonomy): domain Eukaryota; kingdom Metazoa; phylum Arthropoda; class Insecta; order Lepidoptera; family Pieridae; genus Pieris; species Pieris napi. Next base: position 5,529,739 of record NC_062236.1, on the reverse strand, counting down.
ATACCAATGGTATCCTGAATGTGTTGATTACAGAGAACAAGCATTTCTTAAAACATTCCCCTGTATAGGAGCTTTTAAGGTGTTTTTTGTATACAATGCTAACATAGCAACTAAGACAGAACTGTTACATAGTCTAACTAAAACTACATATGGATATAATCTGCAATAATAAAGTCATCAATCATTATATGGATCGGTAGAGAAATAAATGTATTTTATAAATGGAATTGTTCTAAGAGAAATGTAATGAAATGAGTATGGTTCAACTGTTTCTAACGAATACCTATGTTGTTCAAATACGTAATTGTAAAAAATCTACCTCATTTAATATATCTTTAAGCTTAACACAGCACACTGATTAAATAATTATAAGTTTTTAAACAACGAACGCTGCCCGCCCGATAATGTAACCACACATCAGACTGTCCATCTGTTTGTGTAAAATGTTCTTTCATTTCAGTAATAAATGATAGAACATTTCATAGTTACAATTTATTTTGTTACTACGAAACTAATATTAGGCCGGTAATATTGCCGTCATTCTAGACTTGTCTATTAGCAGCGGTATCACCTAACCTGCCCTTTGTTTTATATAAAGCCCGTATATCGGACGCATATTATATGACGATTTCTATTATTTTGATGTGGATTAGTATATCTATTATTTTGGCAACACAGCAACGAAGTAGATATTACCACAGATAAAAACTAAAGCATAGATACTTATAAGATATTTATAACGTAACGTTTCAGGCTTGCTTTTTTACCTGTCTATGCCAATTTTGTCTGGTTATATGATAACGATAGCGACAGCAAGACATGAACCACATATAGTTCTTGGAGAAATGTTTTAAATAATAGACATTAATTTGTCTCTTTTAAATTAAGTGAAGCTATTAAAATAACCTGATGCAAACGCGATTTTATAACGAACGCTCATTCAGAAAATAAAACTCTTTGCCTAGTTAAAACGATTTATTGCTTTTATCAACTGGATGAATCGACATCGGCTCTAGAATCTCAGGTTTGCACCTGTTCAGTGATTAATTTATCCGTATCAATAAAATACAAGGATTTAACTGGATTGAGACCGAGCTTTACTAACTATATTAAGGTAGATGTTTTTAATTTCTAATTATATTTCTGAAACGGGAACTCAAATCTAAAAACCTTTGTTTTCTAAGAACTGTCAAATCTTTACATAGCATACTTTTTAACGAGATACGTCATATTTCGGCCATATAATGTGCAGAGGCGATGAGAAGTTGGAGAAACTGATCGTGGTTGGTAACACAGAAGGCAAAACACCACGTGGGCGTTCATCAACCAAATGGACCGATGAAGTGAAAGACTGATGGTCCTCAAAACTATTAAATGTCGTTTGAATGGTCTTCAAAACTAATCGATAAGATATTCCCTATTCACACCTTCATAACCGTCGTATTGTATGTAAATAAACCTTAGAGAACGGAAACACTGAATAGCATTTGAATCAGTACGCGCCTTAAAGGGGTGTCACTCACTGATATGGCCCTGAAAAGGGTTCGGAACATACTACTCGTATTATAGAGATCTGGGAGTAAGGAAACAGGGGTAATAAAGATCAAAGGTCGATCACCTCATTTTTTCACAGAGGGGTGTTATAAGACATCTATTTGTCTGTCGGTGGCAACGTTGTACCGATTTATAGAATATATTCAGCCGGTATAGAGTTTCCCCCTATTATCTGTTGAAATCGGATATTTTTCCTAAATGATTTTGTGTATAAAATATTACTATATATATAAATCACATTATACGTAGATCTGCAAGAGGCTTCCTCCATCAGTCTGCAATTCCTTTAATAATCTATTCTTCTACAGCTTCTTCCACTCTCCCCCCGTCTTCGGCGAGCCTCTGTACCTGGATAGTAAGACCCGTAAGGGACTTTACTTGATCGGTCCAGCCAGTGGGGGATCGGCCTCGAGATCTGGTGCCTTCCTCTCTGCGAGTCAAGATGAGAATTTCTAGACTTTCTGGATCCAAAAATAACTCAGGACGCGTTAGTAACAAAGTGTCGAAAGACGATTTTTACCTGTAGCCGTCTTAGTATGGACATGTTTGTTTACTTAGCTGTCCAGGAATTCCTTCCGCCTCCGACACTACATTTCCAGAGCATCTATGTTTCTCCTTTCAGATGTCGGTATTGTCCAGGATTCAGCGGTATAAAGGAAAATCGGAAATACCAGAGTCTTAACCAATTTCTTCTATGTTTTTCAGAAAATATTCCGGTCCTTCCGATCATAAACACAACTTTTTTCATAGCGTCTTTGGTCATCTGGGATCTTCTTCGCTTCCTCCTTGACTGGTTATCAGGGAGCCGAGGTAGCCTACTATTTCTAGATCTTATAATTCACCAGTGCGTGTGTGTTTTTCTGATGTGTATAATATCTATTCAATGTTAAGTAAAAAAATTTGTGAGCGATTAGGAAAGTGATAGAACCTACATACTAATCACCAAAACAACTAAACAGGTTATTTTTTATGTATCTATTTATATAAAAATGTTATGTTGGTTTGTGTACGCTTCAAAAACTCAGAAAGTTCTGCACCGATCAAGCTGAAATTTTAGCATGATAATGGTATATAATCCGCATCAAGGTTTTTATCTACTTTTTTTTTTTTTTTTTATCTTTATGTTTTTTTTTCACAAGTATTGCAAAATTAAACTTATATGAAATGTTTTCTTTGTTTTGTTTCTCATTTCTACACCATTAAATCACAATGTGCTACAGCGATGCGTGGCAGGGAAGAGCTAGTATATGATATAAGTTGACCGAATAATTCAATCTGTCAAACAAGGATGTGTAAATTAAACGTATTTTAACACCAACTAGCCTATAAAAATTAAAGTATTTGTATGTGGTTCCCATTACCCCTGAGTTACATACTACCTATTGCCAAAATTAAAAAAAATGTGCTATCCGTGTGAAACCGGAACTGCCCGTTATCAATATAAATCAACAAGGATTTTCGAACCTGCAATATTTTTACCACAGATCACGAATCGTTCATTTTCCAGGCATACATCAAAACCGACTACTCTTTGATCAACATGCAGCTTTGCTTTTTTTCTTTTATAGTTTTGCTACAATGGCGAGCTGCACCACAAACGAGTCATGAATTTTAGTCTACCGTTGAATATATTTTAACAAATGAAATTCAACTCTGATATAATCGTTCTAAATTTAAATGTGACATTTGTATTTTGTTACACACATACATAAATGGATCAAAGTGAAATTTTCTGGGACATTATGTTTGAGATTACTTCTGTAATACTTACTGCTCGGCTACATTTTGAGGTATGCACGTATGTCATTTTAGCATGAAAAAAAATAAAAAACATCTACGCATCTAATGTCATCCAATACACGATGATCTTAATATGAGCAATTATTTTCAGGGACTAATTCCAGGTTTCATCCACACCACCTCGATGGTAGGAAGTCTCCCACAGTCGGCTTTTCTTGACACTTGCTTTTGCGAACTGGCGAGCTGTGGAATCGACTTTCAGTGGAGATCTTTCCTGGACGATACGATTTCCAGATTTTAAAAAAGGGATTCTCCTCTCTTAAAAGCCGCTAACGCACATGACATGGGTGTCCATGGGCTGCAGCAGCTACCTTTTATAGCCTCTGCGTAACCTCGCTGGCCTATCATATAAAAAATATTCATAGCTTCGTCTAGGATCCTATTTATCTAAGAATCAATTTATAATCCTTATTATGTAAAATGCGATCAATTTAAAAATATATAATTAAACTTCCTCCGACGAGTGTCTTAAATATTCCTCCCAGACAATTTTTCCGCAATTAATTGAATACTGAACCTGCGGGGTGTCATATTAAGCAAGCCATAGATGCTGGAGACGTAAGTAATTAGGTCACGTTACATTTTCGTGTTTTTAATTATTGATTTGTACTACGAAACACGAGTTTATTTGTGTAATGGGCTGAGCAGCGTCCAGTGATTGATAGGTTTATTTAAGTCGGCTTGCGTCAAAATGTCGGTACGAAGATCCCGAGATGAGTCACGGAGCATTACGTTAATCGAAGGTTAAAATTAACTCGCCAGTTGTTTTACAACTCTGGTTATTTAGATGACCTAATGACGTTTTCAGCTATTTCAAAATATATAAAATGTAGCTACGAGTGCGATCGTGATTGAAAATTTCATTAGTCGGTATTTAGATATTATGAAATTATGCCAAAATTTGTATGATCCAATTAAAATGTATTAGGTATACGTAATATATATTACCAACCCTATTTTTAATAAAACGTCAATCGTAAAATGGTTGTACTAACAATTGTTTATCAACAATTAAAAAACTAACTATGCTGACTTATACAACCAATTAATAATAAGTAAACTTATACCAAATAAATTACTTGTCAATAGAAGGAAGAAAATTTGTTATTTGATGCACAATTATTCTCAACAAATGTCGCACTTCATATTTGGATCGTCCTCTCTTATGAAAACAGTGGAGTGGAACTCCTTGCCTCTTTAAATCTTTCCTAAAGAAAAATGAATCCATGTAATTCACGCCAGGTAAATGGGCATGTCCTGGACAGGACTTGCCATCAGGCTGCATCTCACTTATCATTAGGTGGGTTTACGCCCAAACGTCCATTTCTGTATAAAAAAAAGGGTTTGTGTACTTATGTACGCACGTAAGAAGTTATACTTCTTTGGCATTATTAAAAATTGTTTTTGATTGCATGCAAATAATTAGTTACAATTAAATAATCAAAGACTGGAAAAGGAGTCTTTATAGTCAATAAAGTTCAGTTTACATTTGAAAAATTCAATAAATAAATATTAATTATTATTCTCTTACGTTGAGTGTAACATAAATTCTATTATTATTCGAATATTGTTTTTAAATTATGTCCAATGCCGTAGCATCTTCCGTGGGCAACTTCATTCTTTTAATTTTGTGTCACGGTGCGCGCGCATCGTAAAATTTCACTCTCATCAATTTTTCATAACGCGCCTAAAGAAGTATAACTTCAAAAAGTGCGTGCGTACAAAGTACACATGTCAGAAGTGAAACTTCTTTGGCAAACTAATTTTTATCTCTTGTTCAAATTTATACAAATCTAAAACTTAGATTTCCGAGACTTAGAGGGAGGGAAAATGGAAGATATGTTAGGAATTTAATGAATTTAATTGTCATTAAAATATTAAGTGTCGAAAATTAATACAAATAATAATTTTTATTTTTTTATTTATTTCTTCGATATTATAAACCCGTGGCATTTTAGTTTACAAACCGTCATTTGAGATATCAATGAATTATTTTGCATAAAATATAAAATAGTAATATTTCATAAATTTCTCTTTACGAAATTTTCATATGAAAAATAGAATTTCTATAAGGTAATTCGCCCTTCTCATTCTCTCTCAATCGGTCTCAATCGCTCTCTTCCTTTTCTTCGACAAAAACGCTGCATATCTGCGTGACGTTTTCGTAAAAATTTACCCTCATGCGCCTAAAGAAGTTTCACTTCAATATGTTATCCTGAATACATTCACTATGGAAGTACATATTTTGAAAATTCCACCCCAAAGGTACAGACAGTAGAATAATACGAGTGAGGTACGCAGTCAATATCTATAAATTTAGTTTATGAACACGAGAGATAGGAAGGACCTATTCCAAAATCTTTGATGACTATGAATCCATTAAATGGATAATTCCCTTTGGTATAACCTGACAATAATTGTATAAGATAATAATAATTAACATTTGTACATTTGCATTTCATACAAGATTGAAGAGGGTTTACCCTGTTATTATAGATAACACTTTTATATTTATTTATTTTTTAATTATTTACTTATTATTATTTATTAACACAAACGTTATTTTATAAACACAAACGTTTTAGCCCCTTTTTTTAAAATAAATCTCTAATTACACTCAATAAAAGCATTCATTTATGACAAAACGATCAGTTGTCATATAAATGGAGTCCGTCAACCTGTGATTATTCAAATGCGTGAATTAAGGTGTCTCAATCACCCATACATACTACATATAACTTTTAGAGCCAAATAGATGAGCATCTTAGCCAACTAAACAATAGTCCTATTATTTGTTAGTGACTACGTATATAATAGTTAGGTAATTTCTTGTATTTTTTATTATGTAATTTTGTTTTGCATAATTAATTTCGTATCGTTATTAAAAATATAGTAAATAGTTAATTGTATTAGTAGAAAGTTGTTTTAATCCATTAAAGCATTATTGTTTTATTATAGATATAAAAAAAGGTTGCACGTGAAAAATTACCTACGAAATTCGTCCGCCGGTCAGCCGGGACAACTAAACAAGATCTCAAGAGTTTGATTCCAGCCGTATTTCTAGGACAATGAGCACATTTTCCGTAGTTTTCGCAATGACCACTGGGGTTGCTTTAGGAATTTTATTGCTTCCAACTTGCCTAATGATCCTGCGAGGGATCTGGGATCGACTTTATCCCGTGTTTTTGTTATTTACCTGTTTATTTTTACGTGATAGGTTTAAACATGGCTTGCAGCTTAATTTCTTAAAATTAAATTTAATATTCTTGCACATCTGAATTCTGTATTCATTACTCTTGTTCAATGCAAATTCTCCTGATTGTATCTTACAGTCCAAGTTTGCTGGTATAATAAAATTAGTAGTTGACAAGGAAACATTATTACATAACATTAATTTTAATGATTTTTTTTAGAAATAGAGTTCAAGAAGGAAATGTCTATAGTAAAAAATCCGTTTGCCGTCGTCTGAATGCTTAGATCTTTTAAAATATGCTTTCCTGTTATCACGCCAATGAAATCGGACTACGGCTAGTATAGAATAAAAGTTATGCATGTGTACGAAGAATGCGTGTGGCGGTTTCCATATGGAACTGTAAATTAGGTCAATCTGGATTAGTTGCTCGTATGTAAACATCCGTGCGTGTACGTTCTATTTGAGCAAAAATAAGGCGGACAAAGGACTCATCAATAGCCGTAGAACTCTTGCTAATGAAGTTGAAGTTGTTTTTAAAAGTTTATTTTGATTCAATGCGGACTTTGTCGTTGAGTTTGAGATGAAACATTTACAAGTTTATATTTTAACAATACAAAGGAATTTAATTGTATAGGTTTGCGTAGGTTTTTATAAACGTACTTTAAATTGGAGAATACCATTACTATAGCTTTACATCCTTAATATTAAATATATAAGACATGTTAGTCCAACATGTCCAATTAAATAATAGAACGCTACCTTCTACCTAACAGTTAGAAATTGAAATCTTTATGTACAGAATGAGATACTGAGTTACCTTAAATTGTAGGGGCTTAGCCGATCTTTAAGAATTAAACTTTAGATTAAAAATTACACAAGTCCCATCGAGGTTAAACTTATTAACATTCGAAACAATTATGATTTGGGATTCATAGTTGTGTTTGTCGTAGTTATTTTATTAATTTAAATTCTTTAAAACCTTTAAATAGTTCCACTACCTACTTCCTCGTCATTTCTATGTTTAACATCCTGTGCTTAGTGAAGACATCCTACCAATATTTTTTTACAAGATAATTACTATGTACCTCTCAAGTGTATTCCCAAGATCCTTATAGTAATTAAGCTATATGCGGCGAACAGTCTGATCGCTTGTAATTGCAATCATAATTACGAACAGATGCTGTCATTCCGCTGCGAGATCTGGTTATCTATAAGACTTCTTGTACTCCGTATAGTCATTGAACTACTTATGCAGTTTAGTGCTTTCTGCATTTTAAACCGAGCAAAACAGAGAAATCCTTAACACTAATTCATATACGTACGTAGTGAAATTGTTTTATTCTATTGTTCACCAAGTGGTACGGCAACTTATGTCATTATAAATTAATATTTCTAGATACTTCTGTGACCCTCTTCGACGATTTCTTTTGACCGCCGGTATCCTCATAATGTTTTCTTCACTACACAATGAAGTTTAATTGAATATGTAATAGAGATATGCATTGATTAACAGTTGAACATCAATGCATATTTGAACGAAGAAGGTTGAGTTTATATATTATATAAGTATGTTTTTCATTCTCTGCCTAACGTAGGTATTTATGAAAATACATGGCAATTGCTTTTCTTTTATGTCGAAAATTGTAAAGTGTGAATAATAGTGCCTGAAAATAGAACTATAATAAAATGATATATTAAAGTGTACAGCTATAGTTTCGGACCAGTATTTCGAATGTTCAGACAGTGAAAAGGGTTGGGTCAGCAATAGATAAGAGAGCAGTTAGGAACGTCTTTGCCAGATCGTAAAGCCATTCCACGGGACCCTACTTATCGAGATATCTTTGTAAATTTCAATTTGAAATGAATCCATGAAACTCTATACGATTATCTGGGAACGAGATATATTCTATGAATTCTAACATTCGTCTAACCTTAGCCTGCTTTCTGCTATAAATTGTTTATGTAATTTCGCGATGAAGTATGCGCTATTTTTAGAGAGATCTTTATAAACTAGTACTGAAGCTAAGGTAGAATGTTTAGTACATGATCACCGTGGTTTCTATATTACCGCTTTACCAATAACAATCTCCTTTGAGAGATTAAAACCGCCTTTGCATAAAACGCAGCAACATAGAGAAAAGGAAAATAAAAAGCGTGTCCTGATATTGATTAAAGCAAGACCAGGAAAGTATGTAGATTGTAGATTCTAGAAAAATCTGCAAATAATAAGACAATTATTATTTGTAGAAAACCTCGCAATATCGCTTAAGCATGTAGGTGTAATAGGTACACTTACCTCTAATAGACCACAAGCCCATGAACAAAAAATACCTGTGAAATGACCCAACGTGAATTACGCTTAGAAGGCTGTTACTATATCTGAAAATAGCTCTGAGCACTATGCCGTCATTTCTGAGCGGTACATGTGAGTACGTGAGTGAATGGACTTTCTCAGGTACAATGGGGGAATTTCGACTAATTATTAATGTACGGCTTTGTTATAAGTGTATAGATGATTAAAAATAAATGTCGAAAAACCTAGTGCCGTACAAAAGTGATGGTGCCGGAAGTCGGTGCAAATTTTTAATTCGACGACAGTTGCAGAAGCAATATAGGTCATTTATTACTGTACGGCATTTGTGTGATTCCTTTTGGACACATATACAGATACTTTACCCGTAAACGCCGTACATATTCCCAGCGGAGCGGTCGAAAGCCAAGGGTCGCAACATATGTCTGATTAGCATATAGGTGATGATGATATGAAACAACATAAAATTAAATGATCTTGAGAGTACTTCACAAATAGATAACATTTTCCAGCATGCCGTACATTTTTTGTGGAACACATAGGTGTATGGGGTAAATTACTTTCCTCAGAAAAGAGTCATTTTCCGGTGACTTTTATCTGTACGGCAATAACACAGGTTATTAATACTTTAGACAATCTTTAATAAAAGATAAATGCCGTACACTTTCGATAGTCCGCTACCACCGCCTACCAATACAGGGCGTCCCAAAGTTATGGGAAATGAAGGGAAAGTACCTTAAATATCATAGATAGGGTATTTTACTAAAAGAAGACTTTATGTTATTTTTAAAAGTTATTAATTCTGCATTCAAAGATTTTTTTTAAAATTACTTGCCTCGTCTGGGAATCGAACCGACTTAAATGTAAAAAAAACACCCCTACTTTTATGAAGCCAATCGAAAGAATGGCCAAAAACTAATAACTCTTCTTAAGTAACATAGTATTTTAAAAGAAAGGAACAGCGTGAATATATGTTTTAATCAAATTAAAAACATTATCTATCGTATTCGGCTTAAAAAAATCCCCTACGAGTCTGTTACTTTAGAAAAGTTATTAGGTTTTGGCCATTCTTTCGATTGGCATCATAAAAGTAGGGGTGTTTTTTTTTTAAATTTAAGCCGGTTCGATTTCCAGACGAGGCAAGTAGTTTTTAAAAAATCTTTGAATGCAGAATTACTAACTTTTAAAAATAACATAAAGTCTTCTTTTAGTAAAATACCCTATCTGCGATACTTAAGGTACTTTCCCTTCATGTCTCATAACTTTGGGACGCCCTGTATTATATTTTTATTTTTGTTAAAAATATTTTTCCTTTACCTCTCTCTGCTGGTACGATAAGGCTGTAAATATACTTTACAGCCTTATGGTAGTATACTCAGATATGTACAGTTATTAATGACCTTAAGGGACACCTCAAACGTAGTCGAAGTTTTTATCAGCTGTAAAGAATAATCTGGAGTAAAATGTACGGCATCTGGTTTTTTTTGTTTATTTATATTTGTTACATATAAAATAACAATAATCTTTGAAAATATTACTCCCCATATTACTCTAGGAGCATTTGAAAAGTCATCTAAATTTCGGAAATTTCATATATTTCTTATCATAATATTTTTATTTGTTACCATTTATAATGAACGGCTATAAGGTACAACGGTAACATTTAGTAACATTATGTAAAAAAACAAGTTGCCGTACATTATTCTCTGATCTTACAGCAGTAAGAACTTGGTAAATCCTGAAATTTCGATAAATATTTAATTACACAAATATTAACTATAATATTTGGACGGCATAATTATAAAACATTATTGTCTGTGTTAAATAATATTTTGAACATGTTGCCGTACATTTTACAATGACCTTAGGGTATATGGGTGTAGGGGTAGGGTTCCGACCCTTGGCTTTCGACCGCTCCGCTGGAAATATGTACGGCGTTTACGGGTAAAGTATCTGTATATGTGTCCAAAAGGAATCACACAAATGCCGTACAGTAATAAATGACCTATATTGCTTCTGCAACTGTCGTCGAATTAAAAATTTGCACCGACTTCCGGCACCATCACTTTTGTACGGCACTAGGTTTTTCGACATTTATTTTTAATCATCTATACACTTATAACAAAGCCGTACATTAATAATTAGTCGAAATTCCCCCATTGTACCTGAGAAAGTCCATTCACTCACGTACTCACATGTACCGCTCAGAAATGACGGCATAGTGCTCAGAGCTATTTTCAGATATAGTAACAGCCTTCTAAGCGTAATTCACGTTGGGTCATTTCACAGGTATTTTTTGTTCATGGGCTTGTGGTCTATAAAGCCTTATTGGTATCGTTTACAATGTCCCTATTTTATATATTCAAATACTTTTAAAGTAAGATTTTAAAGCCAAAGATTTTCAACATCAGGCACGCTATCGTAACAATTCTTTTTTCATAGAATATATTAAGGTGCCGAAAACGGTTTGGTTTTTTTGGAATATTATTAACAAACAGAAATTTTAAATTATAATAATTAAAACCACAAATTATGCAATACTATAAGCAACCTAATCGCAAATATAATAATTTTATATAAATATTAATAGAATCAATATTTAAATAAGTAATAAAGAAAATTGAAAAAAACCTATATCCTATATATAAAAATAAAAACCTATATATATAAATAACCGCATCAGGTTAACGAAATTAATACCGAACAGTGGCTTTTTGTAACTAGATCTAAACACACACAAAAGCTTTATACTTAGAACAACGGATCTTAGTAATAGCGAAATAACAAGGCGTGCGATAATTACAATTAATTAAGGGTAATTTAAAGTAATAGAGGTTTATAATGTTTGAACTTAGTATGTTTAGGGCCAGCAAAAGAGGCAATTTTCGTATATTTTTCAAAGAATTAAATCATTATTATAAATTTACAAATATGGTTTAATACCTATATACGACTTATTATCAAGATTAGACTAGAAATAAAAAAAACGTGTTTATTTTAGTTTAGCTTTTAGTTTATTGTCTATATTCGTGTCAATAAATGAATATAATATTAATATAATAATATAATTTAATATTTTATTAAATTAAATTCATATCACCAATTATACGACATTGCAGTCTAGCAACACATAATATTGCACCTTTAACAAACACCGCTCGTACTCGTAAGAATATTGGTTACAAAACCACGCGTGGTTTCCGACAGAATAATTGATCTTATTACTGAGAGGTAAATGGATATGCACTAAGGTCTATGACTAATTAGCTTTCAGACCAAAGGATGAATGATGTATTAATCGAGTGCATATATAACGTAAAGGAAATGTAAGCTACGAAAATAACTAAACGTGGTGTGATTGAAATTTATTTATGATATATAAGTCTATTATTATTAACGAAGCTATGTAAAATTACCAGTAGTATTTTATTATTTACATGATTTTTAATATAATTTGTTACATATAATAGTGTTTTAACATACCTGATATCCTGATTCCTGTTTGGAGTAATTGGCGTATTAAATAATTACACTCAACTTATTTGTACCGGACGTCTTACACTGAATTAATTTTATCCGAGCGAATACAATCAAGAACTACATCACTGTTCCAAATTACGAAACGCGAGTCAGTCTCACTCGAAGCCGGCTACACTGTTGTCTTTCAATACATAAACAAACCGACTAGCAAACTGAAGCTAGCTACGAATACCGGCATTACCACATGTTCCACAAACGCTCATCTGAAAATATTCACAGAAATCTTTAATTACGAGCCGAATATCAAAGACATCTAACTCGTTTGGTATATCTACCCGAATATAAGGAAGTAATAGGTTATTTATAGAATGTTTCAGCCTAATAAAAAGACAAGTAAATTTTGAAGGGAACACCGAGTAGGGGTCATATTAACGCTAGCGGCGTGACGTACGGACAGCTTCCGCGGCTGCGCTTTAAGGGGCAGGCGCCGTTCATATCTGGACCAATTTGTACACTGTGACCTTGCAACAGAGTTCATTTAAAAATGCATTGTTTTCCCTAGGAGCTTATCCAAAACTGCTTTTGAATTTCCCACTTTAAGCAAAGGCGATAAGGCCGATTTTCAAACCTTCGGTACAATTACTGCAAACATACATCACGTGCATGGGGGCCTAATATGTGATTGCAGTAAGCGCACCCCTCGTGTCATATAGGATTTCCAGCGGCGAGCATTTTATTATTCCAAACACGTACTTTATACTTGGATCACAAAGGAGTTAAATATATCTAGAACAAAATTGCTATCGTACCAATAATTGCTGATTAATGTGTTTGATATAAATTATTGTGATATTAATGCAAAAGTATGGATTCGAGTTAATCAAACACATCATAGCGCCTGTTAATATAGATAGATTATAGTTATGAATACATAACTTACTTTTAAATACATAGCTAAATATTATACTAATCGTCGAAGAACGGTTAGTTTCAGTTTTAAGAAATCCACATGCCTTAGGTCTTAGGTCCAGGATTCGTATCTCAAGTAACAATCTCGTCTTGATACCTGTCATATTTAATACAATGATTTGACAGTCCCTAAAACTACGTATATATTAATGTTGGATTGACGTTCTAGAAATGGGCTTAGTATCGAGTTTTTTCTGCGATTAAAGACATAACTTTGAACTTTCATGCAATAAGATTATTTTTAGAACACCTACAATTAATTAGCCCTACGGCTATATATCTCGATTGATTATGTATTGGCCTACCGTGTTTTGTACAAAGAATTGAACGCAAAAATTACAAAAGAAATTGTTTCACTGCGAAACTAACAATGCTTGAAATGAATTTTCAGTAAATACACATAGGGCTAGTTAATTTACTTTATTTTTTTTTTATTTGAAGGCATTTTCTCTAGAATTTAAGGATAAAATATTAAGCCAACAGTCAGACTAAACATTTAGTCTTAAGAGGTGATGATATAGATATACCTGGCAACCCTAACGTTGTGGCTGAGATCAGGCAAACATTTTGTTTTCAAATAATTTCCATTAAAATGACTTAAAATTTATTTTAAAAACATTAAACCTGAAAATATTTTCCTCCCCTATTCATAAAAACCTTTAGTTCAAACGTTGCAATTACACTATTATTTATATAAGAGCGTTAGTAGATATAAATGTATAGGGAAAAGTAAATAAAAGAAATGTTGAATAGTTTAAAATTATTTTCAAAATACATTTAAAATAATGAACAGACGATTTATAAATAAATTTACACCTATATGGCAGCTTGGTCAGGAATGTTCAATTTAAATACGTTTTACTTAGGGTCTAATAATAATTTAATAAATGCACGATATTTGGCTAAGTCAAAAATTTAACATCTAAAAATTTGATATGGATTAAAAATTGATTCTTACAGCGGTAATGTCAATACTGAAGATAAAACCAGCATAATATATTTGTGCTTGTAAAACACCCGTGTATATCAAATAAAAGGGCAGCATACAAAACCTAACTATGTAATTAGAACATTCGCATTAAAATTAAGCGATATTTTTACTTAATAAATACTTGTAATTCTTTGGTATATAATCGATTTGGTGTCTCCTGTTTCTTCCTCTTTGTATTTAGCTCTCGTAAACTTTAGAATAAACAAAAAACATATTATTTAAATTAGTTTGACTAGATAAAACATCTTTGGCATATAAGAATAACCTTATGTGAATTCGAAAAAAAAAAGATATGTTACATTTTTTGTCGTATTTCTGCAGACGGTGGTTTTATATCTCAGCCTTTTTTATACGGCAATACTTACTCTAGCAGAAAAAATGGACAGAAAAACTTGGAATTCACATTATTCGAATGGATGTATGAACTCTTCCTCCTTTAAATTTCAAACCAGTCGGAACTACTGTCTTATGCCAAATACTTTAAAAAACTGATATTTCATAAAAATGCAAATGAGTAAAGAAAGCATTTTACAATCTCTGCTTTAAGTTATACAAACATTAAACACAAATATTACATCTATCGCAGTTTGATTGTGAATTTTTTTTCCGTCATTGGAGATTTTGGAGATTTTGGAGATTTTGGTCCTTCGGAATTCTGTATTAAAAGGCATACACACAAGACACATAACACATTTCAGGAATAGGACTTGAACCATAAATATTTCTTTGTAAGCAATAACTAGTTCCTTTAAATACAGAAGCAACATCATCTTAAAATAAGTACATAATAACAATATTTAAAATCTATATACCCTTGATAATATTTAGTAATATAATCAATTTTATATCTTCTCTAAAAGACATTCCGTGTTTACTACAGATACAATAAAGTAGAGTAATAAGATTGTCTGAGGCATTTCCCCTTATTCATTAAAAGTAAACAAAACCAGTTACAATTACTAAGCCACTGATCTCTCTGTTAATCACAGTGTAAGAACAATATGACAGAAAGAGACGAAGAATTATGGTTTCATTCATTTTCTTTGTCACTTTATATGAATAAGGGGGTAAGATTCATAGACAACTTTAAGAGCAAACTAACTCTGATATCGGTCAAAACTTGATAACAATTTAACAGATAGCAGAACTGGTTCACGCGTTAGAATTCCCTTGTAACCGACTTTATGATAAAATCTTATAACATATTAAACTCTAGAAATTCTGTATTTGAAGACAGCAAATTAGAAGAAGTTTGGCTATAAATACTGATGACTAAAATCTACAATAAATAAATGTAGACCGCAAAACTGTCCGAAAAAGTTTCTATATAAATAAAAATCAGTCTATTAACACTTAAGCATAAGTATACAGTAATAGTAAGTGAATACAGGGCTATCAGATTAAAATATGGTATATTAACTATGACAAAATGTAGGAGTAACCAACTAATATAGTTTTTTTTTGTTTCCCAAATATTTAATTCCCCATTCATTTTTACAATAATCTATGATTGGCTCATAGATGGCCTAGAGCTTCATACTAATAATAATAAATTAAATTACATACACATGGTAGTTACTCCAAACTTGGCCAACTTGTGTGCCAATACATACTATTATTTCGACATACATCTGATAGCATTGTATTCACTATGTAATAAGAGATATTAAAATTGTAAAATTTCTGTATACATTTAGATTGTATATGGATCACAGGATCAGCCAGTTATCATGGCTTTTATAATTAAATTTTCTTAATACATTTTTCATGAATATATATGATTAAATAGAGATTATAGATAGTAAGACCAATTTATTTAAATACACTATATGCTGAAATAAATTTATAGTAAAATATTCAAATTGGTCCAGTAGCTTTGCATTTTTCCACAACAAATTATAAATTTTGGAAAATTTTCAAATAAATAAATGTTATATGAATAATATTACTAAATTGTTGTCTCGCTTTAACATGAACAAAAGTTTCGGTCTTGTTTGGCTTGGAGCTTTTGTAGGGATTGACGACGGCGTCCAGTCGCACACAGCATTGCATACTCAACTGATGTCTCCATTCTTTAACAATGTTTTATTATTATTCAACAATAAGAAATCCAAAAAAGGTTTGTTATTGTATTAAAAAAATGGAGAAAAGGATTAAAGATGCTAAGTTCTGTTTTAACATAATAATCTGATGCGAACCAAAGTATGAAATTAGTTGAGCCTTACAGTTAAGAATGCAATTCTTTAACTATGGCTAGGCATTAACAGCCTTTCTTTTTATATGCAATATTAAAGGATAACATCAGACATATGGCATGTCTTAAGCCAACAAACTTCAGATAAGTTAGCAAGAAAAGGCAAGGAAACATCAATAAAACAGGTACAGGAATGTCTTCTTCCAAGCCCCATTAAAGGTTTTGAAACTTCCTACTACACTATAGTAACTAAAACTTTTTGATTATAGTCATTCGTTTTTAAAGTTCAGAACATGGTCATTATTGTCATATATGAGTTTATTCCCAGTTTCTTCACCACTGATTTAAGAATTGGCAGTATTCCTCCATAAATAAAAAAAACCTTAATTGAACTTTATATAAATTAATGTAAATTTAAGTGAACAATCTAAAAAATATCTTGATTTGCCTTATATAGAATTACCTGAACATGACTTTATCAAGAAGAATCTCAATGGCTCGATCAATATTCTGTCCAGTTTTGGCACTTGTCTCCAAATATGGAAGATTGTAGTTTTTAGCAAACTCTCTTGCTCTATTTGGGTTGACTAATCGCTTTTCTTGAAGATCACATTTATGCCCACACAGTACTATATCTGGGTCATCGCTAAGGCTGTGTGTCTGAATAAATAACATGTGCTTATATTAATAAATATATGATATCTCTGTTAATTTCAATTAAATTTATATGCTGATGTTAGCTTTCATTTTAATAATATGATAAGGATCAATCATTTAATAAAGCTTATCTCTTCTAAAGATAAATATATTTATACTTATGTGTTTATTATAGTGAGACTTGACCAATATCAAATGAACTATTTTAATCTTAGATTATTAGAATGATTTTTATAATGCATTAATATAGGTCATACATGCACAAATATAAAATCTTTAGCCACTGCTCAGACTTATTCATCAAAAATATTAAGTATTAGGTTAGTTTCATTAGTGATCTAATATTTGTATTTGTATGGCCCCTTTTAAGGTAATGCAAAGCCATGGCAGATCAAAGGCTGGAAAAATATAGAGATTTTTATAATGACTCACCATCAGAAAAACAGCAATATGAGAAAGTTTTAAAAAACTCACCTTTAATTGCTCAATCCAGTTTCTCACTTCAAGGAATGACGCCTCATTAGTTAAATCAAACAGCAAAAGAAATCCCATAGCATCTCGGTAAAATGCTGTTGTCAAACTACGAAACCTGGAAATTATAAATAACTAATGAAAGCAATGTTGTAATGATATTGCACTTTAAAAGAATAATGTTTATTACAATCGTCTCTGAAAACATTGATTTTAGCTTTGTTATAAAAGGGATACTAAAATTTAAGCTTACATTTAAGAACTTTTATATAAATATGAATCAGTTACATTGCTTTTAAACAATAAGTTGAACTTAAACTTTATTTTACCTTTCCTGTCCAGCTGTATCCCAAAGTTGAAGATGTATACGATGCTGTCTTCCATTCTGTTGATAAATCTGAAATAATAAGTTAGCTTTTTAATAAATAAGATATGACCATTGTGGATAAACTAATAGATTTTCAGCAACTTCTAGATAGTAAAATGTTTAAATATTTTAATTGGGCATTCTAATAATAAATTGTATGTGAGTATAAAAAAATATAGTACGTACCACAGTCTTTTCCCTAAAATCTATTCCCACTGTGGAAATAAATTGAGTGTGAAAAACACCGTCAGTGTATTTATAAAGAAAGCTCGTTTTACCTACTCCTGAATCACCAACACATAATAATTTTATAAGGTAGTCGTAGTCCATATTGGATTTATCATAAGGTATACGTGCCTTAAGTAAAGGTAGGTTCTTTGTTATGAATGATGGCTAAAATAAATTACTTAACGTTAACACTTGTTTTCACTTTAAGTCATTTAACATTGATCAATTATTATAATCTTTTACTAAATACAAATAGTAACTTAACACTTAACAGTAAACTTATCTGTAATCTGTGCAGTGAGTACTCGATATTCGATATAGTCACAGATAAGCTACACTACAATCATTTTATTTCAGATTTTACTAACAATATTTTTAAATATATTTCAAAAATTTCATTGGTTTTCAGTTTACAATGAAAATAAACATAGAAACCGTGCTAAAATAAATTTTTGTCCTATATTCTTGGGGTCTAGCCATATTAATGCTGAAAAGTTTTCCACATACACTACCGCTTTTGCGTAATTGTATTGTCGAAAACGCAACGTTCGCATCCAAGAGACACGTTCCTACACTACCGCAAAGTTGACAGCGTAGCTTCGAGCTGCTGTTCGTAGCACCTTATTCTGGCATATTGTCGCTGGAATAAATGTATTCCTAATGTCACATTTATAAACCTAACAAAAATTGAAAACTTCACAATATTATTTTAAATTTGCAATAGCAAGCTGAAAAAATTAACATATGAATGTAGTGTCCAAATACAATACATTACAGCCTTCGGACAGTTGACAATTTTAAGATTGTAATTTGACGGTTTCACTTCGATAGATTACAATCTACCGAATAATAATACGTTAAATTGTAAGCAGTACATAAAGGTTCACAATCTTTCGACAGTTCACAATCTCGCGAGATAGATTACAATCTAACGGTTTTTACAATAATACGTTGACATACCCATAAATCTGATGATGATTTTCTGTTTACGTATACCCATAAATCCAATTTGAGGTTAAGTTAAGTAGTCATTTATAAAAGTTGATTGTTCAAATAGGGGTACCGAATTATAGCAAATACCTAGCAGCTTTTAGATAACGCAAAAACATGGACGATAAATGCCGTTTAAACATTAATTGGCGTTGACTACCGAAAAGCGTGAGCGTTAATGAGTGTCTTTTCGTAGCACTGTCATGGCGGCGCTTATTGTATCCCGACTCACGCGGCACGCCTTTTGGGTCTAGGCTAGCGACTGTCGACACGAGCTGTCATTTTCATATAAATTTACTTTTCGACTATCTACAGACTACAATTATTCATACACAGCTGTTAAGGCATCTTGTCTAGGCCCCCTTTAATCCCTACTATATTACTATTCTGAAGACTGAATTCTCTTTGAAAAGAAGTAACAGACAGTACTAGTAGTCAGTACATTCATGTACAAACATCTGGATATTATGATAAATTATTTAAAAAATCTTAGTCTTAACTCTTATGATTAGCATTGTTGGAATTTCAAGAATTTTTTTGTTGATAAAATGAATAACTAAAAAAAATAATAATATTTTAATTTACAGTTTTTTTATATTAGATAATGGAAACAAAAACAGAATTAAAAAATAAAATGATTCCCAAAGTAGATGTGGAATATTGGTTAGTATATTATGTAATATTTGAGGACTGTATGTTATAAACAATTATGTTGTGTTTATATATTAAAATAGTACATAATATTATTATAATATCCTAACTAAAATGTTTTAGTGGATCCTGTGACTACGGAGGCCATTGTTTGAAATTAGCAAAAATGATTAATGATAAAACTCCAAGTGCTAATATTTATTGTAAACGAGGTCGACAAGGTTAAGTACCTAATTAATTTAACTTTTACAATGTCTTTTTATTTAATTTAAAGCAGTGAAATACCTTGTCCTGTACACCACTATTGACACATACGAGTGAATTCTCACACAAAACAATTATCTTGCCAGATTGAACTGCTTTTCGTTAATATATTTTATTACAACTTACCTTTTTCAGGATCATTTGAAGTAGTAATTAATGATAAATTAGTGTATTCAAAACTTCAAACGATGGCTCTACCAGATTATGAAGAAGTTGTAAATGTTGTTAGTGACGTTTCAAAAGGGTTGGAACCTAAAGAAATAAAAGGCCAACAACCAATTAATTGTGTCATTCAATAGATATATTTAGAAAATCAACAACGTGATCAAACTTGAAACACTTAAAATAACTGTAAACAACACACACGAAACACTGTAAATACTGAAATATATGTGTAATATATATTTGTTATTAATTTTAAAAACCGTCTATCAAGACATCAAAAGAAACATAACAAGTAGCTATATATGTAACTTTATAGATTATGCTTTATAGTGAAGAGATTACTTTCTAATTATGTTTAATATTAGTTACTTCAGACCTATTATCCTAGAATTCTATATTCATCTACATCACATCTTTCATATATATTAAAATTTATATAAAGTGTATATGTTATGTAAATAGTTAAATCACAGTTTACTTCAATATAATATAAAATAATAATGGCAAGACAAAACAATTAACAACCATCATCTATAACTAACAGAGCAAATATAAATTATAAAAAATAGTAGATATTAAAGACATTGCTATCAAAATATAAATTACAGAACAACTGTATGTTAAACAACAATTAGTATGGTACATCTCTTACTTTTCTTAATATGTCAATGCAAACTTACATACTTAAATTCGTTTAGCTGAAATAGATTTGTTATACTAAATAGAGGTAACTTCTTTCAAATTGACAATGTATAGAAAGGTATTACATAAGATTATACATACTTAATTTTAACATTAACTTAACAATTCTAATAATTTTTTTATTAAATTCGATTGATTAGCAATTAAAATTATAAAAAAGGTAAATTTCACCTAACAATCTTGAAATATTTGGGAAAACTGAACTATCATAGCCTCCATCCTTAAAGATTAAATGTTAATAGTTGCCGAGAGAAAAAGGGTGCAACATATACTATAAGCTCAAAACCTTGACAATATTTCACTGTTAGTAGATTTGAATAAAAAATCTAAAACTTTTTAACCCTACCTACTAGTATTGTCACTAACATCATTGTATATTGGTACTACTTGTGCATATCGTTTCAAAATTGAAGATTTTGATCCGTTAACTGCGCCAGCATAGCTCAAATAAATTCCAAAGCGTAGTTTTCCAGCAAATTGTTCAGAAATTGTTCTGAGGGGCTCAACTGTCTTCTGTCCTGTTTTTTGATCAATGCAAACCATCTGACAGCGTGGACACTGGCCATCAATCTGAAATTACAATAATAATTTTAAGGAAAAGCATAGTATGATGTAAAATAAACGACATTACAGTTTAAAACAATTCATAGTTAATGTAAAACTGCTAACATTAAGGCAATGATATACTATCTACCACCAACATACATACACATATGGTTCAAAATGACAGGTACTTGGGACCTAAATCCTAAATGTCAGTCGTTAATGCCACGAATCAAGTGCTATTTTCTTGTGACAGCCCCTATAAATAGAAATACTGACTCGTTACAACTGTGACGTCATACTTGACTTACGTTAAACAAGTGATCTCCTATAATAACTTTCTGCCACTCCTTTTCTGCTAGCTCTTGTCCCATATCTATTATCAAGTTACCTCTGAAGCGATCAGTTAACGAATCTATGTCGTCCATAAACAAGGGATCATCTATTTTATTTCTCAACCATTTTACTGTAGCTTTATTTACTAGTAGAAATTGGGCTTGGTTACTCAATGATAATAGTTTATTACTACCATCATTTTTTTTCTTTTGTGATCGAGTGTCGTTACTTGACTGTCTTATTAATCTCAGAAATGATATTCCTAGAGCATTCGAAATCCAGTCTGCTACAGCGTCGCCGCAATCGGTGCCCTTTATAATATCAGAGCAAACTTTACTATGACAAAGTGATGATTCTTTGTACTCATTTGAGATTTGCTCTAATGGTATTGATATTGAAGGCATACCTGAAATTAAATAGTACAGGCATTTGAGAGCGTCGAGTAAAATAAGGCATAGTTAGTTTAAGATATAGTTTTTCTAATCCGGCTACTGGGTTACTCAGTTTATAAATTTTAGAAAGTGCTTGGACACTTGGACTTCTAATTTTAGTTAAAATCAGAAATCCAAGTGGGTGACGTCTTAAGCACCGAATAACTAGATTAAGACTTTAGTAGAAAGTTCTAAAGTTTGATACAGATACCGGCAAACATCTTGAACAAATGTCCTTGCCATTTTTAGGTATCACTTGGGCGGTGGTGCGCGGCGGCGGGAGAGTGACGTGTCGATCGCGTGATTGGTAAATCAGTTGACCTTTTATTTGCTCGTATGTGTACGATGCGCAAACTTTCCCCCACTCCCTTGTTTAATGCTCAAGAAGTTTGCCGGTATCTGTACCACTATGATATATATAGTTATTTCTTTTACCAAAAGTAGTGATGGCAAAATTGATACCACTAGACTCTATCAAAACATTAAATCTTTCAATTTTCGCTTGTAATCAAATTTCTGTGCCTAACAGAAGTCACCACATATTTGTTACAAATAATAGAGATTTAATAAGACCGATTTTTTTAAAGAAAAAAAAACTAGGAAGGCCTAGAACCTATAATAATAAGAGTGTTTTCTTAAGACCCTTACTAATTTAACCTACCTTGACAATGTAACATCATACATTGCCTTTCCAAGTTGATTTCAGGGCAAACTGTACACATTTGTGGGCATTGCTTCTGTGTTAGGCAAACACCATTATCCTTAACAACCATCCATTCTCTATCAAATTGAAATCCCTTAGGTCCGATTTTCCAGTGTCTATTAATTTTAAATGCACCACAAGATTTTATTGGAAATATCGCAATTTCCATTAAAGTAATATCTGATACTTCTGTATAAGATATAGAATTACTAGTTGAATCAGATTCCTCATTCAATTTACAATTTTCATGCTGCTTTTCTATTATCGGTGTTCGACTGTTTTTATAAATATTCAAAGTTCTTATAGGTTTTTCAATTTGAATATTAACAAAGCATTTACATATCATATAAATTAATTTATCAACATCTCGAAATGTGTTATAATATCCAAATGAGACTCTTATAGCTCCAGTAGGCTTTCCTTTAAGTAAATCAATATCATCTCCACATTTATGCCCAGCATTATACATAGCCTTCATACTTTTATTACTGACATTTAAATGCCTTTGACAAGTGCCTGAATTGCAAAAGCATCCTGTTCTCACGCTGATGTTAAATAAGTCGGCCATGTGCTGAAACTACATATAAAATGTTTAATAGTAATATTGTTAAGGGATTTTAAATATGCTAGTACTACTAGATATTTGAAGGAATTAAGAATAGAAAACTAGTTTTATAGTACAAATAAAGTAAATTCTTATTTTCTTTTGTGTGTTTGTACAACTGATAGTTTTATTACCAACAATAATTGTATTCTGAAATTATTTAATAGGGCATATACATACTATCATAATATCTTTAGGTCTTTTTTATTTAAAAACATATATTATATAATAGCTGATCCGGCAAACGTCGTTTTGCCATGTAAATTTATAATAAAAAATAGGGGTTGATCGTGGAGGGGTGAAAATTAGGGGTTGTATGTATTTTTTAATGCTGTATCATAAAAAAATAGAAATTAAAAATTTTGTCTAAAAAATAAAAATCAAGGGGTGGACTGGACTACCCCTAACATTTAGGGGGATGAAAAATAGATGTTGGCCGATTCTCATAGATACCGGATAAGCACAAAAAATTTCATCAAAATCGGTCAAGCCGTTTCGGAGGAGTATGGCAACGAAAACTGTGACACGAGAATTTTGTATATTAGATTTAAAGACTAGACAAAAGCATAGTATACTAACCCTACAACCCCTACTAACAAAGTATTTGGCTACAGCATGAGTGGGTTAACATTACAATAGAATAAATCTTGTGCAAGAATGAGTAGGGTATATTATTGTAAACAAACCTCAGCATATCCAACAAATACTCCATTCTTTCTCTTTAAATTGAATGTGACAATGGATCCTTGCTTAGAAATATCAGTAAAATCTGAATCCATATACAAATGTCCAGCTTTATTTCCATTTTCATGTGTTAATTTCTTCAGTTGATTATAGAAGTCTTGAGCTAAATAAAATGTGTGATGGGAAATAGTCTCCATAACATCATTATTTACAATTTTTGGTATTAAGGAATATAATGTGTCAAAGCAGTGCTTTAAAGCAAGAATAGATAAGAAAGAAACTGTTCCATCTTCATACCTGAAACAGTAATAAATCTGATTAATTATATCACTTATCCCATTTCAGACCGCTTGTAGGTGCATGGAGCATGTAGTTGTATTCTTTTATGATTAAGTTCTAGATTATATAAAATGAATACAAAATTACAATATTTTACCACTTCAAAGACTCAACACTGCCAACTTATTGCAATACCTACCTTTCACATATTGTTTCTCTCTTTATGTGGAAGTCTTCACTACTTAAAACAATATCCACTGTACCACCACCAAAGTATTTCTTCTCACTTAAAACTGGTATACTTTTATTTTTAACTATAAGGGCTCCCAGTCCAGTTGGATATCCAAAAATTTTATAGAATGATAGACATACAAAATCAGGTTGTGTCTTTGATAGATCTAGTTTATTGGTAGAAACATATGAAGCTGCATCAATTAGAATATGCCAGTTGGAGCTTGTTCCACATAATTGTTTTTTTAGGTAACTATTAAGACATCCATTTTTAATTCTATCTATGCAATCTAAGGGATATTTGTACCCATTAAAATTATTTTGAGCCGGATATGCAAGAAGGGAGTTGCCTTTTCTGTCACTTGATGCATTCAAAGAAGTTACAGAATTCTTAATAGATTTTAAAAACTCCTCTTGAGAAATGTGTACAACATTAACATTTTTTTCTTTAGCTATTTCTCTTAAACCAATAACAGATGTATGGTTATCTCTTAAGTACACAAAGGAACCTTGATTCAATTCGACTTCCTCACTTGAGAATTGAAATGACTCTATAACTAGTTTTAGTGACTGTGTTGTACCTGATGTAAATATCACAGTGTAATTGGATGGATCAGTATTAAAGTGTTTTAGTATTAAACATCTTATTTGTTCAATACAGTCTTTGGTATATTTATCTGAATGTGGATTCATATATACATTATTAGTAAAATCTTCATTAATTTTCTGAAGAAGTGAAGCTGGATATAATGCAGCCCCAGCATTTTCTAAATAGCATCTTTCTGAAAAATATAATTAGCGGATAAATGTTTTGAAACAATTTAACTCTGCTATTTGGATGTATAATTTGATTATTACCTCTTAATCTGCAAAATTCTTTAGAAATATCTACCATTTGGTCATAATTCAGGACTTTGCTGAGCGAAATCATGATTCTTGATACCTAAAAACACACAATGCATTACATAAACTAATTTCAGTTATATAAACTAGTTTGGTTAATGATGAAATAATAACATTTAGTTAGAAATTTATTGAATTCTGTAACTGTTTTCCTTACTGAGAATGGTTAAGAACACAAGTATATAGCTGCCTCTTTTAATTTGAACTATTACATTATCATACATGATACACTATTAGATCATATATTTAATCTCGTAAGTCGTAACTAGTCGGTTCCTATTTATTGCTTAATATTTTTTATATATGTACTTCTTAATATTGTAATAACATTTGGACTGTATGTAAGTACTAATTATGTATATTGTATTTGTTTGTAGTAGTACCACAACACAGTTAACAGACATATAGGCTATGCAATTTGAACATTGGAGTTTAACCTACATAGCACCACAGATATAAGGGCATACACTAAGATGGTTTGATGTTTGAAGTCTGACCATTCGTGATTTCTTGCGACAAATCTTGATAATATGTCAATATTAGTGATCAGTGTTACTTTTCAATTTGACAAAAGCTAAATATGAATGATCTGTTACTTTCTATAATATTGGCGCGCATTGGCAAAATATTAGGCGAAATCGGTTATTTTTAAAAACGGAAAGCTATTATCAAAAATGAAGAATCTGCTAAATGCAAATGCCGAAAACAGATAATAGATAATAATAATAATAATAGATTTTCAGTCGTTTTATTTTCCGTAATAATTAAAAGTTCTTTTGGCTTATGATTTATAGAACTTAGGTACAAGTTATGAGAATTCATTGTCTGTTTCTTATAATTTATTCTCTATTATATATAAAAAATTAAGACAAAATATTGCTTCCAGTTTTACATCTGATTTTCTAAAATACAACAATGCAACATAGTATTTTTCCATTCTAAATATCACCCTAGGAATTAATATTATAAGTACATATACCGATATAGAAGCACCTTCCGCAGCATCGCCTTACTAAATTGAGTTACGGCAATTTAATTATTGCTTTTATGGAAGGCTTTTAGTAGCTTTTAGTAGCAAGCGGCCGTGATCGACTCCTCCTAAGTGAATTGACGTCCGTGGTAGAAGACACTCAACAGTTTTACATGAGGTAAAGACAGGATAAGCCTCTTAACCAAACAATTTACATTGATTTATAAAACAAATCGTAAAGCGTCAAAAGCATATACATCTCGAAATTATTTTAAATTACACTATTATTATCTAGTAAATATTATGGTACCTTATTAATTAGTTAGTACCTTTTTAATAAGGTTTATTTAAATAAGGTTTAGCTAATTTACTTCAAATAAGGTATTTGCTTCATATATTGCCTTATGATTAAATTATTTCGCAAGTTTGATTTAATTTCATTTAACGCATATTTTGTTTTTAATTTCTTACAGAATACTTCTAGACTTTTTAAATTATTAGTGATATTAAAAGTTACTTTTACTCAGTAGGTACTTTATTAATCCACCCATGTAACTATTGCCAAGAGTTTTGTTTAAATAGTTGAATTATTATATAGTTTGAATTAAGAATAAAAAAATATAAATATATGGCAAAAATATATTCAAGTTTTGTGATTATTATTCAGATTACATAAACCGTGAAATACGGAAATACTTATTTGCGAAGATAACAATGCGAGGCCACCTGTTATACGGAAATAGGGGTCATCAAATTATACGCCACATATTGTCTCTTTATAACTTCTAATTAAATTATTTATTAAATATTAACTAATATCATAATTAGTATATTTATAGATATTAAAGATAATTTTAAAAATTTAAATCTTAAGTATGTTTCTCTTCCTCAAGACCCTGAGCATTGTTACTCCATTTAGTATACGATTCTTACAATTAGTAAAACAGCTGAAAAATTACATAATACAATTTGTCCAACTGTTTTCTGTATTTTATAATAATTATTTGTTTACCACGAAGGTCACCCACAATTGTCGGAAAGTAATTTCTAGGTCATTTTAAAATTAAAAACAAAAATTCACGCACAACAGTATATGAAAAGTCTACGAAACTTTAAAGATAAAGAAAAATATCACTTACATAGTTCAAGGCTCAAGAGAAATCCAAACTATGGTAATTTTCAGTGGAATGATGTAGGGTGACCGGCACAATGATGCTTTTTCCGGCGTGGGTCGATATTTATGTAATTTTCTTTAGCTATAAGTATCATCGGGTTAATAATGGGCATTTGTGCCAGGTAACAATGGTTGACAATAATGAGATTGCTCTCCGTTTATTGACATAGGTAGCTCATACCACTTGAACTGAAATGTTTACAAACAACGTGGAATATTTGGTTTGCGCGGTTGTTTCTCCTGTCAATATAATAACTCAGTCGCGCGTCAATAGTAAACATGGCGTGTGAATATTAATTTAAGGCAAACGAATTCATTTAATTTTCTATTTCGCAGTATAAAGAGGTAGAATAAATTTGCTAGAATGTATTTAAGTCTAAAACTGTTGTAAGATACTATTGAAATTTCATGAATGATTTTAAACAGACATTATTCATGAACGTAAATAGTTAAATAATATGTATAAATTTTATTTATTAAAATGTTAAATGTGATCCTAATATTTATTAGCTATTAAGGGCGATTAGGAATAAGAGGGACAGGATAGGTTGTGAAAATAAAAATAGGAGTTTCTTGACGCGCGCAATATGCAGTTGTGTATACGAAATACCAAAACTTTTGAATGTTTTAATAATCACAGCGTCGATAAGAAACATATTATATCGAGCATTTCCGAGGCTAATAAGTTCACATTTTTTTAAAACTAGTTTTTTTCACCTTGCATGGTCAAGATTATAATAACTTGACATTGGTTTCGGCCACAACGTGTCAATAGCTTCATCTACTCCAAACTGTTAAGTCGTTAGTAAACAACTCGCGAAATGAGATTTGTTCACGTGATTGATATGGTGATATTTTTGCTGCTATCAATGGATATAACTTGTTTTCTAGTCAAATTTAATTTGGACGACGAGACACACAATCGTAAGTCGGATATTTATCTTAATTCCATTCAATTGATTGAGAGATATAATTATCCAGTTGAGAGTCACGTCGTGCTGACGGAGGATGGTTATCTCCTAAATACCTTTCGAATACCGCGAAACGGACCCCCGGTTTTATTGGTTCATGGTATTGGTGATAGTTCAGATTCCTGGTTGGTGCTGGGCCCAACCAGCTCATTGTCTTTTATGCTAGCGGATGCTGGATTTGATGTCTGGATTTACAATGCAAGAGGAAATAGATATTCCAAGAAGCACGTTAACGCAGTGCCGCCTCAGGAGTTTTGGGACTTCAGTTTTGAAGAAATGGGCACTCTAGATATGCCAGCTACAATAGATTATATTCTGGAACGAACTAATATGAAGAGATTGACTTACATTGGTTATTCACAAGGAACAACAGCTTTTTTCATAATGTGTAGCACAAAACTAGAATATAATGACAAAATTAATCATGCTATCCTACTTGCCCCCGTTGCTTGGTTAACGCATACGAAGTATCCTTTTATAGGATTTTTTAACCAAATTTTGAGTGACCTTATGGAGTTTTCTGAAAAAAGTCACGTCTACGAAGTGTTTTCATTTAATAAAAGAAATAATTATTATCACGCTAAAGTGTGCAACACTACGGCGTCCTATAGTTTCTTATGTCACATTGAATTATATTTGAATTTTGGCGTGAGGAATTTATTAGATTTATCACCGGAACGATTACCTGTTATTACTAGTCATATACCAGCTGGAGTTTCTGCAAAAACTTTTTTTCATTTCCTTCAACTTTATGGCAGCAAAAGATTTCAAAGATTCGATTATGGTATGAATAAAAATAGACAAATTTATTCATCTTTAATCCCACCAGAATTTAATGTTTCGTCAATTACAGTTCCTAGCTCAATATTTGTTAGTGAAATAGACTGGTTTAGTGATGAAAAAGACACGAATTTACTGAAAAATAAATTGAAATATATCGAAAGATTTAACGTTATAAATGAGAGTAATCAATTTACACATCTTGAATTCGTATACGGTACGAGGGTTAAAGAATTCATTAATAAGCCAGTAATCAACATATTAAAAGAACTAAAAATTTTGGACACTATTGATATTAGGTAATTAATTGTGATTATTGTTATTAAATCTGTGATTGTTATTAGTGTTCTGAGAATAAATTTGTAATAAGTGAAACCAAAGATATCATAATTGTGAATTCGCAGTAAGTATTAAAATCAAATTATCGCATGAAACCTTTATCATATTTCTTAATTTTCTACCTCTTACGAATACCAGTTGTATTATTTTTAAAGCTAAACTCTATAGCAATAATGTATACGAAGTTTCTAAGTATAGCGATAATAATAACATAACTTTAAATAGGCCGTTTATTGCGTGACTTTATTGACCATGGTAGTAAAAAATTGTGTTTCAAATAATAGAAAAGATACATCAATTGTTTTTGTCATTTTATTGCTTGTGAAGGTCGTGGTTTGATAACTTGTTAAAACTTTTTGTGACATGAAATCTTTTGTTTAATACAGTACATATTTACATACAATATTTTATACATTATAACGTTCGATTTAATAAATAATAGTTAAAAAAAACTAAAAAACACGAAAACGTCTATAGACGAAAAATATGGCACAGAGCGCCCCACGCTTTTTCACAATAATACCAGTATTTTTTGTTCATTACCATTTTCAGCCTAAATTAGGAATTATTTTTCACTTTTTAGTTTGATGTGCTTTAAAAGCGTGTTTTATTTATTTTTTATTTTTTAGTTAAATTTTTTTTTTCGGATTATTACATTGTCATCGATCTTTGACAGGTGCGCAAAATTTGAATAAAATCTGTCCGTTTAAAGTGGGTCAAAATCGTGTCCGAAGGAGTCGGTTACATACATACATACAGGTGAAGCTAATATAAAGCGTGTAAAAATATCCTCTTATGTGTATTATTTCATCAAAGCAAAAGGAAAGTTCGCAAAACCTAATACAGTTAATAAACTATTAAAGTTTCAAGATAAACAAAGACAACTCGTTAACAAAATTCCATAGAGTACAAAATACAATGCGGTTTTCGGCGTCACGAATGCAGGATTTTAATTGAAAAAATGCTTGACTGTCGGACGTTACGTCGTACGCAGACCATATTGCCTCTCTACACCCAATTTAACGTGAAAACACTCTGTTTTGTTCAGGTAATGAATGTGAAGGCCATGTACCGGTCAACAAGTACTTTATCAATGTCATATCGTGATTATTTTGGCTGATTAAAAATTTATAGCACTTGGCACGTTTTTAATCTAGCACTCTTTACTTAATTGTTCGTCTTTATTTACAGCTGAGAAAAACTATGTGTGATCATCCTTCTGTGCCTGTCACACGCTGTTGATGCCATGCCATGGCCCATGCTATGACATCTAAGGCGTGCTGGTTTCCTCACCACATTTTTCTTCACCGTATGAGCTAGTGCTAAATTTGCATATAGAATGAAAAGTCTATTGACTGGGGTTCGAATCAACGACATCAGAGATGAATGTCAAACGAACAAGCTACTACAACACTGCTCTTACCCCTATAGCCTGAAGTAAAACAAAATATTAAAGCTGTTTAATTTTGATTCTCATCTTCGATTTTAGATATATATTTATTTGCTTTTGTTAACAATAATACATAGTTAACACTACAAAATTAACTTAAATAATTTAATATTAATAAAGCGCAGAATTGCAAATATTATATTTAGAAAATATTCAATGTATTTTGAATGTAAAACCTTAAATCAAGACTATGCTGATGTAATCGGTATGCATATAATAACAAAAATACATATCGAACTGATCGTGGTTTGGTGAAGGTCGGTTGTTAATTAAACTGGCCAAAATACTAAATTCATTAAAAACTTAATTTATACCATTGCCAGCCGTTTCATCTGTATCATGCATATTACGTCTTTAATATTTAATGAATTAGAATGTGTCTGTTTACTAAAGGGGTTATAGGTCTATAAAAGAAACACGTGAAAAAATCACATTTTTATGTGTTTTTACGTGTTTACTTATGTACACGTGTTAGAAGTTATACTTCTTTGTAGAAAAAACGACACTAAAAATATAAAAAAGGTATTTAATATATTGAAAGTTTCATTTTCACAAAAACATTATTTCTACATAATTGAAGAAATGGACATTTTATATTTTAAAATGTTGACTATGCTA
Source organism: Pieris napi (assembly GCF_905475465.1). NCBI lineage: Eukaryota > Metazoa > Arthropoda > Insecta > Lepidoptera > Pieridae > Pieris > Pieris napi. Next base: position 5,497,736 of record NC_062236.1, on the reverse strand, counting down.
AATTCAAGGTGTCGGTTTTTTTGTGACGGTGTGCGCGCGCATCGTAAAGATTTACTCTCATCATCTTTCCCTAACGCGCCAAAATAAGTATAACTTCAAAAACAAAAGAGGTTGATCCGGAATGTATAGTAATAGAATGTTTCTGCCAGCTTGTGCTTACTAGGTTGATAGTATGACAGCACAAGCTGGTTTTAAGTTGATGGTCAGAGCCTAGATCACGGCCACGGCCTTTCTTGTACCGGATCGAGAACGGAGTATATTGCGTAATTTATTTGATAATTATGTGATTTTAATAATTATAGGTAGTATAAAATTTAAACATAGCGAATATTTGCTGTTTATTTATATAATATTTGCTGTTTTTGGTGAGGTTCTTACGATAATATTATGAAAATATAGTTTTCATAAAAGTAATTTAAAAAGGGATTTTTTTTTATTATAACTAAGTTCCCCCAAAAATACGTTTACCCATATTTCGAAAGAACTACACCGATGTTTATGAAACCTGAGTGTTCCCTAATCTGGAATATCTAATTTAAATCAAAAGAACATCTCGATATCTCTGGACACTCCAATATTTTCAAATCCCCACACTATGTCATACATACCGGCCAAAGATCAAATAAGATGGTTTAAAACATTGTAGTAACTGACTTGGTATGTCACCATAACTTTTCAAACAATGAATGGGATAATGGAAATATAAGCTGCCAGTATTTCCAAATTGTAGCATTCAAGAAAAGAGAGATTCGACTTAGGTGCATTCAAGAAAAGAGTTTAGTGCTCTTTACAACACCCATAAACGTTGCAATCCACTTGCAAACCCTCTAACATTGAGAGTGTCCATGGCGGCAGCGGCGGGCGGTATCACGTAACATCAGGGAAGCCTCTAGCCCGTTTGGCCCCTATTCTATAAAAAAAACCTGGTTAATAAAACGCAGGTTGACTCTTAATTCCCACCCGCCTTCCCCCTGGCCTATAAGAAACCATATCTGCTATTACTAAAACTATAACATAATGGAATCATAAATAAAACGATATGCCGTGCATGTACATTGTACATGTCATCGAAGGGAACCAGAGCAAGGTTCAAGAGTTCAAGGCGAGTGAGTGAGATTCCATTCTTACTTTCTCTGTTGGTATCACTTTAATGTATAAATATGCTCCTATTTCGCTATGATTACCGGTGGTAGAGGTTCAATGTTTGTTTTTTTTCATGACATTTTCATTCACTACACGAAGTGTAATTGTACTTATCATGTAGTGGTTGCAGCTCCATCGCTCCTCCTCCTTTTTTTTTTTATAGAACGGGGGGCAAACGGGCAGGAGGCTCACCTAATGTTAAGTGATACCGCCGCCCATGGACACTCTCAATGCCAGAGGGCTCGCGAGTGCGTTGCCGGCCTTTTAAGAATTGGTACGCTCTTTTCTTGAAGGACTCTAAGTCGAATTGGTTCGGAAATACTTCAGTAGGCAGCTGGTTCCACATAGTGAGTGAGTGTCCTTTAATCATACCTATTGTAAATGAAAAACTTGATTGATGGCTCTAGAACTGGCTCTTTCTACATTTGGGGCCATTTGACTTTGTTACCAACATAACTTAATGATATTTGCTTTGTATTGACCTTAATTTATATTTATTTGAATCACTCACGAATATAATAAATTTTCCCCGAAATAATCTTACAAGTATTGAATGTTCTAGTCTTAAAAATGTAGGGAATTAATTCCCCTTAGGTTATCCATCTAACAAGCCTTTGAACTTGTGCGTATTACTTAGAATTAAGGGGCTTTGCACTACAATCAATTAGTGATACTTACCTCTAGGCTCTGAGTGCTTTGTAATGTAATATTAGACTTATTAGAAGCATACTGCTTCTAATAACTCTAATATTAAACTATTTTCACGTATTAACATAAAGGATATTAACATATGGGTAAAGTATAACTTTGGACAACACACAATAAACAACCTTAATGAAATAAGTTTGCAGGATATCAATATAATATATTACAAATAAAATGGTAATTAATGCATAATTAAGGGCCGTTTTATGATGACTGTTTTGATGATGTAACTAAACGAAGGGTTTATTAATTTTGTTTTCATAGTGCAGGCTAAACGATGAATTAAGGAATTAATTAATTAATTAATATTGGATTCTTAAAAAACAAATAATTATTTAAGTGATTTATGAGTAATAAACTTGACTACGGTTATGTATATATATTATCAATTAAAAATGTGTACACAGAACATACGACACTTACTTCTTTTCTACATATTCGTCAATTGAATACTATGATGCATATTCCTTTTGTGAACTAAAATCTCTATAAACGTATTGAAAGGTAGGTTATATTAAAGCATTTGCATATATTTGTATGGGGACGTGACGTGAAACGCCGCCGTCGATTTGTCGGCAGGCTTTATTTCCGGTAGTCGCGTGGAAATGTGATAGCGGTTATATTTTATTTCCAATATTTCAGTAATCGAAATAGAAACTGCTGCGGGTTTGTTAAACGTGCCTTCGTATCTCAGTTTTGAACGGCGCAGGTGTATTTTCACATGGTCTTTGCTGCTTTATACAATTGTTATGTATATCCATGACACAACGTTCTTGTGTAATGTTTATGTGTGACAAATAAAAACTTTAATATCTCCAGTTTTTTTTTCAAATAATAACTAATACAAATGTTTGAAAATATCGTGTATTTATTGTGCAATAATCTATGTATTCTAAGCTCGTTTATGGCAATGGCATTTGATTAAGAAATAAGCAATCAAACTGTCAATATCATGTACACGTGAAAAACATGTTATGCAAAGATAGCCTCTGTTGAATTTAACAACATATTGTCGATAGAGTTATTTAGAGTCTTTGGTTAGATTTTTCTAGTACTAGTAATCTATGAAGGTGATATTGGACACATGCCAAGTAAAGCTAAGCTTACAGGCCATCATTGTAAGCCTCAGGTAACCAGAGCATATAACTATGTTTGCGGCTAAGGTTTCTACGTACAATTACGCTGTGATTTTTCCTTACGTTTTAAACAGAAAGGAAATGTTGTTTTATTTATATGCCAATAAATTGTATTTAGCAATTTCTTGTTATCTTGATGCTGTAATGAAAAATCTTTTTAATGATTTAGTTTATCTGTAGTTGAAGTATTGTGAGTCGTCCTAGTGGGTTTGAACCCTGAAACCCGAATTAATTTTCTAGAACTCACTCGTCCGGTGATGGAAAACATCGTAAGGAAAGCGGTATGGCTTAGACCCAAGTCGATGGCGTGTATCGGGCATGGAAGGGTGATCACATTATTAGCCTCCAAGGAGCTTGGTGTGCTCAGTAAGGGGAGACGGTACTTCACTCCGGGCTATCGCTTGCAACTGTATAAACTCACGTGGAGTACTGTTCACACCTCTGGGCGCGAGCTCTACCGGCTCCTTTAGTTTGGCCGTATGATGTTCGACGACGAACGACGAGTTGTTCGAATCCTCGACAACCAGTCAGTTAACATCGGGTGAGCCTCCTGCCCGGTTTTTTAAAAAAAAAAACCTGCTTGCCTATTTGAAAAAAACAAATCATCGCGAAACAGCTACAGAAATCTGAGACCTAAAGGGCTGTGGCGTCTTTTCTTAGTTTTCCCGAAATATGTTGCTTTATTGATTTACTAATGATTGATTCCTTTTAAAACTATAAATAATTGTGAAATATATTTCCAGTTCTACAGCATATTTAAATATCTAATAGAGCGTATACCCCTTCGAAAGGCTTTATTTACATTTGTCACATGGTTTCTTTGTTCAATAACACGTTATAATTTGTCTAACATGATTAAGCAGCTCACTGGTTGGGTGGATCTTTCGCCTAATTAACCATACTAGGCTTGCCCCACTTCAAAGGAAAATAGAAATAAAACGTATTAAAGTAATGCTTATTGAACCGTTAAGCTTAGTGAGGTGTCCCCTACGCTCAGCTTGACATATGGGTTAGTAGCGATGAAAAACAGTCGCCATTTTTGCAATAATGCAAATTGAACGGCGATATTGTTTCCGATCCTTTTTACGGTGGACGAGCCTGAAGTTCACAAGGATAAATTAAACGAATACTATAGAATATATTTTAAATCATCTGTCTTAATTGTTGTTTTATACCTACTTTCTACTTATACTCTTGTCTTTAAATTGCAATTTTTTGAGTGTTTATGGTTCCATGTCAAATTAGAGCATGTGTCAAAATTAAATGATTACGGAACACGTATTAGTTTGAGGTATCTTCTATTATAACGAATCAGATACATCGAAATGCCAATAAAAAAACCTTTATAATTCTATAAGTAATAAGCGGGACTCCAGATTTATCCCATTAGTCCAATCACTTTATTACTTCAGTCCATTATACTCGGAAAATACATTACGGAAGGCTATATGGAAATTGAAATTTTATTGACCTTATTTCGTTGCGAAATACTAAAAACAATTACTGAAGTACGAAAACAATACCAGTGTCGATGTAAAATGTTCAAATAAATCAACTCAAGTGATTTTAATTGTTGATACGTTTTTTAAAGCTTTTTATTTCAAACGACGGTCAGATATCTGAAGCAGGTCTATTACCACTATTGGAAATAATTTTGACAGTGGGACACTTTATTATAAGTTACTTAGACAGTAAACTTAAGATATAATATAGACTTGTAAGAAACAAAACATCCGCACCATTGAGCTGCCACTTTATAATTAAATTATAAGTTTTAATTTAAATAAATTAGTTTATAGAACTTGGTTATTTTTAGACTTCCGGTCGCAACCACCACAATTGTTTTCATACTGGGTCTTATTTATAATCGTTTTTGCCCACAAAAACATAATGTTGTACATTTGACGTTAATTCTAAGATAATGATGTCTACCTACATATTTGTATGACCAATTTTGTTTGTTTCATTACTTTGTACATTTCAGACTAAGATTCAGTAATGGGTACATATATATGTATACTCAAAATCATTTAGTATCATTATGTTTATAATGCTTTTTTTGTCATATGTAATACTATCCCGGTACCGATTACGTGAAAAACCCGAGTAATACCTATATTATATTTATTATGTTGATTATAGCTGTTTTTGTAATAATACAACCTCCTAGCAAGGAAATAATAATAACTTTATGTTTAGAAGTAAATGATATACGACTTTAATATCTCTTTTTAATTATTTCATATTCACACGCAAAGGTATTCTATGAGTACCAGTTCACCTCGTTTCCAGCCAGGAAGCCCTAGGAAGTCTAGTCACCTACATGCCTATTTAACAGGTCAATGGAATATTAAACTTCCTATATGAGGATGGCAACAATTTATTAATAGTATATTTATAAATAAATAAGAGGTTTTATTAAGATTATTTCGTTAAGTGCCATAATGAGAAATCCCTTAAATTATCTCGAACGGCAGTTTAATAGTTTTGTTATACATCTAAATAGTAACGAAATTTAAAACCTAAGTGCTAAGTCTTGGCTGTGAATCTTATCATAACTTGACAGCACTAGGTACTGTTGTAAGTTAGTAAATAGTAGCTTAAATACGTAGCTTCACAACGAAATAAACTGAGAGACTTTATTATTATATGTAAATTATTGGATATAAACTCTAGTTGAATTTTACGTAATCTAAGCATTGTGCCAAATAATAAATGAAAACATACTCTGGGGTTTTTATTTATACGCCCTTCATTTAACCTTGATGATTATAAATTCTATAATATTATAACTTGGAACTCAAATATTACCCTAATTACATGAAAGGGGAGATGTAAAAGACGCTTATGTTCACGAGACGCCTGAGAATGTTGCTCAACAGCGTGTGAAGTCGTTTTCTACACACGGTAACTTTCTACACTGTAACAATTTACTTTAAACCACTTCGCTTTTTATAGGAAGACTTGTGAAGTATTTAGTTTAAATCCTAGCCTTGTAATAGATTTTTCTTTTTAAGTTGCCAGTTTGTGTCTATGTTTACGTCCGTTGAGATATTATCTTGTATATTCAAACTTACATTTCGACGTTATTTAGATTATTGTCCAGAGTTACTATACTATTTTAATATTACATATATTGTATATATTCGATCGAAATTACAGGCTAAACAAAATAACTCATGTAATTTTTAAGTTGCCTGTTTATATAAATGTCCAACGTATATAGAAACGTGTCCATTTAGTTCTCCATAAAAGCGTCAACGTAGATAAAGCTCTTTCATAGAATGCAAAGTGTGGATGATACCCGACAGTCAATTGAAATAGTGCCTGCGACGTTTCTCAGGAAATAAGGTGTCACTCAATGGCCGGCGTTGGCCGCGCTGTCACATGTCCTCTAACTGTCATAACTTCCTCCTACAGCTATATCAAGTCATTATTTACATGAATATTTGTTTTCGGTTTGAATTTCAAATGTATTGAATTTGAAAAATGAGGTTGTTAATTTCATTCTTTTGTAATTTCTTAGTGCAGATGCTTGGACTAATGAATTATGTTTTGAAAGGTATTTCTCTGTGGTGTTACGATCAGGTCGGAATCATGGAGAAACCGAGGAAGCTCATCAAATTTTATTGACATTTAACGCTATTAGAGGTTTTTTAACTTGTTCATTTGTTTGAATATTTTTTTATATCAAATTAAACGAGCGTACTGTAAAACTCATGATTAAAATTTGACTTTTAACGAGTAAACTAAGTTAAAAGCTGAATACACATAGATATATTTCGTAACAACGTATTAAAAATTACTCGTTATTGTAGATAGAAAACAATTTAATCATGTTTTTCACTAAAAAATCTACAAAAAATAACTGGACAATATTAATATTTTATAAAACCCATTTTCAGAAACAAAGGGTTGTGATGTTGTTGTAACAAGAATAGACAGATTTTAATTAAAACTAAACGTTCCTAGAACAATATACGTAGCAAAGGTTAGTTCGACTTGTGGGCGTGTACGCAGGATATAGTAATTGACATGTCATATCCAGTTACGCTCACAAAGGATAGAGATTGTAGAAAATTTGTCCCGCCGATAATGCCAGTCCGACAAATACGTTGTGTGACCACAGCCCGCATGTGGTCGACATCTCTTGGATGCAGATATTTCTGAAACCTAAAAGTTAAATTATCACGTAATGGGTTAAAAGCTTTACTTAAATGTGACACACAACTTGCTAAGTTTAAAATTTACATTTACAAAGAGGATAACTTGTCAAAAAACCCTAATTTTATCATGATCTTAAATACTCTTTCGTCTCATTCTGTCAAATTGTATTTATGACGTAATGAAAATAGACAGATGAGTGCTTTAGTTAAAAAGGTTTAATTTTTTTTCTTTTTTAAGAATAAAATAGTGCGAACGAGGCGCCTTATATAAAATACAATTTATACTCATACAAATCTTCTATGTTTGTAAATAAAGAACAGGACCAATTTTGATGAAATTTTCTGTGATTCGAGAATGGTATAAATTTACATTTATTTTGTTGTATTTTAGAGTTATATAGATGACCACGTCAGTCGGTTCCACTAGTATCGTATAAAATGTTTCATAGTCGGTTTTAGTGAAAAATATAATGAATATTTTGTATTTATACCTCTAAACCGATTCTCGATCAAATGCCGCAAATTTACACAGCTTAGGAAGGCCGTTGAAAAAATCACGAATCTTCAGACTAGACTTGCCATATTTATTCTCTATATAAAAACGTCAAAATACTCCTATCGCCTCCCCCTCGAAATAAAAGGCGAAACGTGGTGTTTCAGCTTTATATAGTAACTAAGACCTTCTCCCGTAGAAAAAGTACCGCCCTGATTTTTACCCCGGCATTTGTAACGAAGTCGGTAATCTAATAGAATATCAAACGGAATTTAGCAGAGTACTAAAAATTTCACAAACATTGCTCGCATGTCCGACAATAGATGAACTTAAAAGCCGATGTTAATTGAATTGGCTTCAGATTGCAGGATGCCGCCAGTGCAGTGGTAATTGTGTTAGCAGCAAACATGTACCCAACCTCTCAACTGCTAACAGGCCGTTTATTTTGTCTACTTTTTTAATGGTACTTATGGGTAATACTCTATAAAATTGTTTTGAAACCATATATTAAGTGCTTTGGAATAGACAAAATATATTTGTTATGTTAAATTATAATTAATAATGGTTGCTGTAAAATATATGTATTTTGTAAAAAAACTTGGTGATTTATAAGAGTGACGGGGAGTATATTTCTAGTTCTTCTTGTTCGTTTTTCGCCGTTTGGAGAACTGGCAGTAAATGTGAATTTAAAATCATATTTTTTTTTAATTTTCATTATAATATTAGTGTTCATTTAGTAACCTACATAAATAAAATATATTTTGTTTAAATTAATTAATTAAAAATTTGTATTCATTGAATTTCCTCGCAGTATTCAGACACGAACTGTCTACCTTATTTATCACCTTACCTTTTTTTATATGTGGGCAAATGAGCCCAATTTCTTCGGCATACCCAAAAAGGGCAATCATCGCTGCCCATTTTGCCTATTTAAGTGGGTGCGTTGATGGCGTTTGAGAGAGGAGTATGCTCTTTTTCTAAACAATTGGAGGTCATATCTCCCAGGGAGATCCTGGTAGTCGATTCTATTTCGATTCGCAAAAGAAAATGAAGCGGACCATATAAGGCTTCCAACTATGAAGGTGATGCGGATGAAATTTTGAGTTAATACGGCTCCTACCTTTATGAAATGAGGCAAGAGGAACCTATTTTGAACATCATCATAGCTCTTACGATACGAAGTGTTGCTTCTAAAGTCAAAGCTGATTTAATCTAGAATATGCATTTATTTTACTTTCTTTTAAATTGATTAACTTACATTGAAGTGATAAATAAAATCATGTGTAGCTAAATGTATGAACGTAATGGAATAAAACTGCGAATGAAGCTAATCTTGTTTCATGTTTGCATCCGACAACGTGCATCGTAAATGGATAATAAAATGAACATGCATTATATACCATTTTTACATAATACTAAGGGATTATGATCGTAAATTTTTTGCTGGTTTCGTAATATTTTATGGTTTATTTGATGACTTTTATGAAAGTAGCTAGCTCCAGTTTCAGCTCATGTCAGGCAGTAATTTGACCCCAGTGGGATTTATCATAAGTTTATTTATGATCCTTGTGTAGAGAGTATCTGTTAAAGAATTTAATGTTCCCACTTAAATTCACGAGAATCGGTTATATGAATAATCAAAAGTCTGGTAAGTAAATATATTTGTTATAAACATTTTTATAAACTTCGTTGAAAGAATCTACGCCCTTTAACCTCAAAGTTTTGTCGGTCTTAAACTTCGCTTACCTCGATTTACATTAGAAAATAAATTGTAAGTGGTCAGGGCAATTAAGAAGTACTACAGATCATAAACTAGAGTTAAAGAAAAATTGCGATCTTTATCTTAGAGCCGAAGAGGTGCTTGAGTTTTTCTCTTATTCACTTGAATAGGGAGAACCAATTATAAGTTGTAAGTAATCCTCTTATCAGAAACTCTGCGAGTCGGCGCTACCCGCCACTCGGAATATAATTCACTTTATCCATATTCAATATCAGATCGTGCGACGGCGAGCAAATAGAGCGATCCAAGTGAGAATTGTTATTGGATAAAGCCCGCCTCTTTTCTTCTTGTCTATTTTCAATGTTCGCTCGAGTGTGATAATTTACGTGTTATATTCGATATTGCGCTGGAAATGTGTTGTTTATTATGTCTTTATTGGCTCTTCAGGCTGACTTATCGGAAGTGCGAACATAAAAATAAATATTCACGTTTTTCCCTTTCTGAATGTCAGCTTGTTAGTTTATTAAGCCGTATTGATGTTTATTAGATTTTTCTGTATCAATGAGTTCGTAGACGAGTTTGAATTAAATAAGGTCGTCGTATGCAAAACTCAAACACAGATTCTACGGATTATATGATACGTAATCCTAATGACGTAAGACTCGGAGGTCCGGGAGCTGGGTTCGAACCCCGGTAGTAATAATTATTTTTAATTGCTTTGCATTGGATGAATAATTCGATCAGAAAAGTGTTCAATGTAACAAACGGAGGAATGACCCTAAAACATGATTTGTTTCGGTATTTCTCAATATCTTATGGTAATACTACTGCATATGGACGCATATTTTAGTTGTTTTGTTATGCAAACAATTGAATACAGCATTGAGTTCTCTATTGTTCGCATTTATGACCTGAGTGGCTCTTGTTATCTTGTGTCACGATGATCAACCTGAATTTAACCTAATTATTAAAGAAAGTGAAAATTAAAATGTTATTTTTTATAGAAAGGGGGCAAACGGGCAGGTGGCTCACATGATTTAAGATACCACTCATGGACACTTTTTGCCGGAGATCTCGCGGGTGCGTTGCCGGCCTTTTAAGTGCCGCTCTTTGGTATGTGCGCATATTTACAATATTGTCCATTTTAATATTTTCTTACAAATATAATATGTTGTACAAGGAAAATAATGTCTCTGACGATGCCGTTGTTAAATAAATAATTCAGACTTTATTTCTATACAAGTGCAGTTTAATAGTTTATCTTCTAATTAATGTTATACATAATAAGAAATACGATATAAATGTTTTGTGCTTTTAAATTTTTATATGCCTTAACATATTGTAGAATGAATAGGCGGACGCCATTTTCTGCAAACAAAAATTATTAAAAGTATCTAAAAAGTGATACTAAAACCAAACTTACCAACTTCAAAATACTTAAATATTATTGCTGTTAATTTTTATTAGTCCAATCAAAGATTTCTGGAATTGTTGAATTGGGTTTACAAATTCATATATTAATAAATTTTGCTTACATTTGAAAATGTTTCGATTGAAACCTCTTCGAATCCTGAAGCTTTTATAGGCAATGGTCTCAACGATCTTTGCATAATAAGCACTATGTATGGACGGATGACCGGAGTCGCGTTCCAAAATGGAATATTCCAGCACGCGTAGCAAATAGAACTAACCTGAAACAAAAGTATGTGAAATGAATAAATATGATATGGACTTACATAGAGTTTTATTTTGATTGTCACAAGTAGGTCTGGCCTCCAGATTTGTTTATCTGTTGTAGGTGATCAGCCATCTATGCCTGATCTGATGTTTTCCTTCAATGTACATAGTATAGTGTAGATAGTGTTAAACTTGGTTATGTAAGGAAAAATGAAATGTCAACTACGTCATCACAACTTACCTTTATAGAAAGGAAATTGCACAAACAACTTGGTATGAATACTGATATTATAGTTGCAATACATAATATTACTAATATACCATTAATTTCGCCAGTTTTTTCCAGAATCTGAAATAATATATTTTTAGTAGTATTATTAAGTTGATTTTCTGTTGAAAGTGTAATTGTTAGAGTAGTGCGGCGTGTATAAGCTAAAAGCGCAGTAACAGAAGTTTTTATAAATACTTGCAAATTAGAGTTTTTTTGTATGTTAGCAACGGCTTATCCGTTCTGTTAAGTTTTATTTGATGCTCAAAGTTAGTCGCTGACCTAATAATATATCAGACAATAGTGTTTAAAGACTGAGAGTTAAAAGAACACGCTACAACAATTAGCATTCATTGTTTAAACTTGATCGTAAAATGTAAAGCAATTTCAAACATTAATCTACATTTAAACGTTAACGTCCAATATCATAACAGATTTACAAAACAAAACAACAACTAACTATTCAGTATAAATATTACCTCAAAATCGCAGAAAACTAAATTATATTTTTTCAAATTTTTTAACTCGAGAACAGTGATTTTATTATTAAATAGAAATTGATACCATAAATTCTCTCAAGCTTTCTTTGCTAAGTGAATTAAAAAGCAGATAGAAAGTGAGACCTCGGTTGCACCGTAGGCGCTCAAACAAACGACGGGCGCGCAAACTTTTTGCTCAAACATTAATAATTTTGTATAGACTCGGGCGTAGCTGGTCATGAGTCTGAAAAATAAAATTTCCATAAACAACTACGTTGTGACTTTATTTACATATTGTGTAATTAAATTTGTTTTTGTTCCTAACTAAAATTTTATAAATTTTTATACTTCTATTATTAAAAGGCATTCCTAGAAATTGTTATTACGCAACTGCCCTGCGATTCTGTAACTCACTTTTCGAAGTTTCTTACGCATTCTGAAAAGGTGGGTGCTTGTAGTTTATTGTTTATTAGAATGCCAAATCATAAAATGACTGCTTCACGACTGATTTGAGTGCGACCGCTGATGCGAAAACCGCTGTGTGAGTTCGAAAAGTGGGTTACAGAATCGCAGGGCTGATTTCACTATGACATATGTATATAATAGTGTCAAAACTATGTTGAAACTGGGTATTTTATAGTTTGTTCTTCGTGTAAAATTGCACATATATCTGGATAATAATGTTGGCTTATTTATAAAGAATTTATGCAGACACAATGGCCGTTTGAATCTTTTGTTTATTACGGTGAGAAGTGACTGTGAATACTACCAATAATAATCGCATTCTTATGGACTACAGAGACTAAATAGGTGAACTGAAACAATTGAACTGAAATTTATAAACAAAAGTCTGTAATTAATTGAATACCCCTAATATTAACTTACTCAATCATAGATTTGTGAATTTTAACAATTTCCTGCATACGTTGTTTTAGCAAAGTAGAAAAATACAACTCCTCTTGTTTGTTGAGAGCCGGGCGAATTCCATTCATAAGATCTTCAATACTCCAAATAACTAAGTCAGCCTTCGTAGCTATTTCGCCTATCCACAATATTTGAATCTGCATCATAACTGTTAAACTATTGTTAGTCTATTCCTTCGTAAAAAGGGATCCACAATGAGATTAATTAACATATTTTCTCGATAGACAATTTAATATCATACTAAAATACTTACATATAAAATTTATAGCATATGTCACGACACAGATGTTTGAATATAAAAGACATACTTCATACAGAGGTGACTTCCCAATATCGACATGAGGGACCCAGATCGGAAAAGGCAAGGGCCGTGTGCCAATTTCAGAATCATGAGTTTTTAAATACCATATCAATGATGCTATGGAAAATATCATCATTCCCAATGCTATGCATACCAAAAAAACTATGCTGATTTGACAGATTTTCCAGATTTGAAGTTGGTTTTGAAAAAATCTTTCCCTATAATGAAATATATTAAAAAATTTAGTAAGTAGATCTTACTTAAGAAAGAAAAAACACTGCAAGGCTCGTAAGCTTTAGATTATAATTAAAACAAATGCCGCGAGATTTTGTTTCGTAGTCGGATTATTTATTTGTAACGCCTTAAAAGTGTTAAGTTTGTTATTGAAGAGCTGAAAGTACCTGTATATCTTCCCTTTATCACACACATATTGAAAATCTTCCCTAATAATTCGTAATAAATTGTGATAGTCTGGCAAATTTAATACAGTGCATGACATAATTAAAAGCTTGTAAATCATTATCAGAACATAAGTTCCCGCCTCTGTCATATATGGAAGGTCGCGTGTATCAAGTCCGTGGTAAAAGCCCAATTTTAATATGGTTAGTGCACTCATACCGCAGAAAAGTATTAACGCTTTCAGCAAATATCTGTAATATGAAGTAAGCTTTGACTATGGTGACCCTAGGCTTGGCTTTAAGTTAAAATAAAAGTCAAATAAATAGTTATTTACAGCACAGGTTACGCCAATTAATAATATACAAACCGATTAACAAATAAAAATGTGCGAAATACACAAAATTTAAAAAAAAAACATTACACATGTAACTTACTCAAAGACCCAATCTCTAATGGAATTAATAATAATAATTCTTTTTTAGGAAGTAGGAGAAAATAAAAGAAAGAAGACAAAGGATGTAAAGGGTGACCTTACTGCTAAAAGCAGTTGTTCAAATGGTAGATTAGGTTAGTTAATATAAAAAACAACTATGAAATTTTATGCCTGCATAGTAAGCGACTTATTAAAAGAGCTTCCCTAAACTTTTGATCACGTATGCAATATTTATTACACCGAGATTAGATATAGATAAAGTTAGAGTTAATTTGTAATATTAAAAGTTTTATTGTATTAAAGTGATATAAATGAAATTTGAAAAAATGCTTACGTCCATTTAGGTATTGCCCCATCCCAAACTTGAAAAGCTTTAAGAAACATGAAGCAAGTTTTGTGGAATTCAAAGGGATCGACGTAACCGGTAGAAAAGTCGAAATTTTCCTTGTTGTAAAACCTTTTTACGATAAGCATGATTTAATTTCTTGATATTGATAAAATAATCAATATGTGAATATCTAAAACTATATTTTGTTTAACAAAATCTAGGAAAAAAGTGTTAAAAATCACTTTGACTTTAATATTTTTTGGTAAAATAAACTAACAACAACGATTATATAATTAAATAAAAGTACAAAAGTAAATTTTAAGAATCGTGCTAAAAGATTATTCTAGAAGTCCTAGTCACCAATACACGAACGAAATTTCTAACTTATCAAGAACAATACGTAGAGGCTACTAATGACTGTGACAATTTGCTCAAATATCTTGTCTTTTATTACGAACACATTTTCCGGATAATAATTTCTCAGCCAAATTGTAGCTGTTCATAGCCCGGAGCCTTGTACAAAGTAGTTGTAAAAATGTTCTTTCATTGCAATTATGAAACATTAATGAATAGCGACCTAACTTTAGACTGTAATAAAAAGTTGTACCTTGTGAAAGATTTATACTCGGTTCTTTGTGATTTTTCATAACGATGTTCAACAGGGATTATTTTTTTCTAATTGATTTCTTTTATGTAGACATTCTATCGTTCTCAATTCAAATTCATTGTAGTTTATTAAAAAACAATACACTTAGAATAGCTAACTTTTTATTTCTAACTACATCAAGACAATATTGAAAAGATTTTTCTAATTGGAACCTACAAGATAGAACCGGGTACATATGTATAGGAAATATTATTACAAGTAAAGACTACAAATGCTTAAAAAATCACATCACAATTATTCGTTAAAACAATAAGATATTAGTTTATTTATACTCAATATGAATACAAACTTACAAAGCTTAGATACAAATTGTACATCCATTTACTACCTAACTTCCTTAAATTCGTCAGATAGACAGCAAATGCAACTAAACACCCATCACTTTAATACAAAGAGCAGTTAAATTACATTGAAACAAATTGCATTGTAATAGTCGCGTGGGGTAAAAGTGAGGGCGAGAGCAGAAACGCAGCGATTTTGTTATCTCAATAGTAAAAGTCAAAAATCTTCGAACAGTGCGTCCTACCAGTGATGACTTACGACTCTGAGACTTAGTCTCTTATTTCAAGCCTGGTACACTAGCTCCGCGTCACACAACGAGCTATGGAGAGGGCTATGCTCGATGATTCTCTACGTGATCGAATTGGAAATGAAGAAATCCATAGAAGAACTAAAGTCACTGACATAGCAAAACGAGTGTATAAGCTTAGATGCCAAAGGTTGGGTACATGCCCCAAGAACGGATGGCCGATGGGGCAAAAAGTCCTGGACCGCCGAGGATCAGTTGGCGAAGCGTTGGACGGCCTTCCGCTAGTTGGGCAGATGACTTGGTAAGGGTGGGGGGCGGTGGATGCAAAGCACAGGGAACTGGTCGTACTGGAAATTAAGGGTAGAGCAGCGAACTGCGTTATTTTTTTTTCTCAAAAAACGCAAAGACTACCGCCATTTGCTACGATCGTGATTTGTCTTCTCTAATGATCTTCTCTTAACACGGTCCATACGAGTGTTGCTTGTATGTGTAAGTAATGAAAAATGAAATGGTAAAATTGATTGTGACTTAAGTACCAGAACAACACTTGGTCTCAGATTTCTTTATCTGTTTCGTTTTATCTAATAGGATGATAGTTTTCTGTCGCTGACACACGCCGTCCAGTTTTGGATTCATGGTATGCCAGTTTCCTCACGATATTTTCTTAGAAATTTTATTGGTGCAGCTGTGGTTCGAACTTGCACTTTTTGATGAGTGACATAAGATTTGGGAAACATTAGTAAATTTAAAGAATTCAAATCCAAGTAAACAAATAACCTAATAACTAATTGTTATTTTAATATTATTATAGCTTTATAAATAATTTTACTTTTATATATATCTGTGTAATTTTGTACTATCGCACAGTTTTTATAGTAGGTATAGGTCAAATTAAAAATCAGTGGCAGAAAACGTGACAATAAATTTGGAATTCTTAAAATAAAATGTTTAATCAAACATTTTATTAGTGTAGAGGTGACATGACATGCACATAACATTGTAAAATGCAATTTCGTAGTTGGCCGCAATCTTTTCGTATGTTTTCAGGATTTTACGTGATTGAAACCAAAGTGAGGTGAAATTAAACAACTTTGTTGCCATCATACATTAATTCATAGTTAAACAACCAATCATTTTTTGGCAACATTTCTTTGAAATCAACATTAATTATATATTTACTCTCTTGATAGGTTAATCCTCTTCATCCTCTATCAGTGTGGCCACAATCTCAAGTCGAACACTTACAACTCGCTAGACGCAGCTGGTCGCCGTTAAACCATGGCTTTATGTTACCAGCATTTCTATTAGAGACATAATTATTATGTTAGCTCCAAATTTGTGCTCTTGAAATTGCTACAGTTACGACAGGTAAGCTAAATGTAAGAAATATTGGCAATTCGAATGCTGCGCCACGTTTATTTACTCGAAATTGGTACTAAATTACTGCAAACACCCTCTATTGAATTATACGATTTAAAATAGAATTAAAACCTATTATAAAATTTGCTGAGTTTTCGCGGTCACGGGTGATTAACGGCGAAACTAAGTTTGTACTTTTTTACGCTTTCACGCTTAAACAACCATTTTTTTATATGACTTTTAGAATAAACCAATGGGTTATATTTAATTGCTATCAGTAGATTATAGTGTTATAAAAACTGAGTGTTCTTTAAATTTTAATTGGTTTTAAAAAGTTTACAGTTTTTGTTTTTCAGACACGAAACCTTTTTAGGAACAATCAATTTATAGTTTCGGATTTCACCTAACTTTTATACTTTAAAAACTAATTTTTATTTTTTTGTTAACATATTGTACATAAAGTTTTATATTTTTTTTAAGCACCAATTATTTGTGGGAATGTAATCCTAATTCTACATAAAAGAAGTCGGAAGGTATATTAACACAAAACAAAAGGAAAAATCCTCTAATGCTTTATTTATTAGTCTTGATGCTCGAAAGTTGGGTCCGGAAAGAATAATATTACCGTAACGGGAGACTTGATTGATTGTAATCCCCTACATCAATGGCTGCTAATTTGAGATCTTACGCTTTTGGCCAAATAAGTTGCTTCGTTAATTCTTCATCCTCTTGGGCTTTCTCAAGTTGTGCTACTCGAGGAGATGTTAATGTTTTTACTAATATATTATGAAGGAGTATAGACAATTATTTACGATTTCTGTTTCTATTATATTATACAGATAATTTTACATGTTCTGATTCGTCACCGTACGTCATATCATAGTAATGTGACTACATTGGTAGTCACATTACTATGATATGAATTATATAAATTTTACAATAATATATATATGTTGAAGATTATGTACTTGTCTGAGACTTTTCATATGTTTTATACTTTGTGGTTAAAGACCGATACACGAACGTTCTGTAATCAGTTGAAACTATTTTTGAAAAAGATAATTTGTGTTAATAAAATTAGTATTACGTTTCATTAGTCTATATATTCTTAATCCTCAAAATAATTTGAGAAACAAGTAACTCGGGCAAATTGAAAACTAAAAATTCTTTTTGCGTTGCGTTAAAATCTTTTTTATTTAATAAAAACTAATTAAATTCATTCTAAGAGTGGTTAAATCTACAGCCCAGTATCAAACGTGCTTGCAGGCTCGAAAATTCACAGTCCAGGAAATCTGAGCAGAGGCACGTAAATTAAGTTGAAAACGGGCTCAGTGGTGGAGCGAAGGTGGGAAAGCTCAATTATATGCTGGGGGCCGGATGTGAAAAATTAATGTGCTCCGTCCTCACAGTTCGTACTATTAGCAGTAAGCCAATTAACATTCGAGGTCATACGAATTTTATATTCTTATACTAAGGGCACTCGTAGTTTTGGCTTGGTGCAAGAGTGCGATTCGACCCTAAGGTCAAATTCCCGTGCATTCATTTATTTTTCTATCTATACTAACACATGCTTGTCCGGTGACGGTGAACATCGTGAAAAAAAACGCCATATTCTCGATCGAAAAATCGTATATTAGACTAATCAAGAAAACAGATGCATAAATCTCAGCCCTGCGATTCTGTAACTTACTTTTCGAACTCACACAGCGGTTTTTGCAGCGGCGGTCGCGCTCAAATCAGTCGTGAAGCAGTCATTTTATAATTTGACATTATGATAAGAAGGGAGCTTGTAGTTTATTGTTTATTAGAATGCCAAATCGTAAAATGACTGCTTTACGACTGATTTGAGCGCGACCGACGCTGTGAAAACCGCTGTGTGAGTTCGAAAAGTGAGTTACAGAATCGCAAGGCTAGTCAAGACCAAGTTCGTAGAAAGCCTAGTTATCCTAAGGCAGGCAGTTTTATGACTATACCGGCTATTTTGAACGAATTTGTGTATGTAGTAATACATAACTAGTTAGTATTTCTATAAATAAAAGAAGTATTATCTGATCTCATAAATTGGTTTAATTAATATCTGATTGTAGTAGCCGAGAGGGTTTTGGGTTGTTTGGTGGACACACAGTGTTTTTCGTAATTGACGGGGAGAATTGTTTACCATTGTGCTCAAGTCAGTCCTATAGTATAATATTACTCAATTAGTATAAATACTGATCTTTCTGCTTTCTTTCTGATTAAGCTTTGAGTTGTTGATTGAGACTTGAAAACATCTAGACAATGCAAACCGAAAAATAAGGAATAAGAACTGTGTGTAATACATATAATAAATTAATGTAATTGTTGTAAACTATTTTTTTGAGGGTACCTACATATTATGACATATTCCGAAAGTCGATATGCTATTGCCGGCGGTTGATCATCTGTTTGCATTTGAAATGAATGAATTAAACATATAAATAATATTTACACCCAATTATCACCAAATGGTGATATCTGCCTTGCGATTCTGTAACTCACTTTTCGAAGTCTCACTGCGGTTTTCACATCGGCAGTCGCGTTCAAATCAGTCGTAAAGCAGTCTGATAAATAATAAACTACAAGCTCCCTCCTTATCAGAATGCCAAATCGTAAAATGACTGCTTTATGACTGATTTGAGCGCAACCGTCGCTGCAAAAACCGCAGTGACAGTTCAAAAAGTGAGTTACAGAATCGCAAGGCTGGCAATATGTAGAAGCTACAATTTTTAATAGACAATTTTGTATATACCACTGTTTCAATACTTTAGACTATGGTTATAATATGCCGCAGAGGCTGGTAACAGAGACCGATTGCCGGCTACCGGGATTTTACTGCCAATTATATCATAACATGTATTACATGCCCAATTATTATTACGGTTTATGATTTTGTACGGAACTAGGCTTGTATAAGAGATATTTTAGTTATGATTTTGATGGCTTTTAAATTATTTTTATATTTATAAACAATAAAATAAAATAAATCAGTGGCGCTACAACCTCTTTAGGTCTTGCCCTCAGATTTCTGAATCTGTTTCATTATCATTTTTAAATCTAATAGGCAAGTAGGTGATCAGCCAGCATCACGGGTCAGCATCATGGATCTAAGACATGTCGGTTTCCTCACGATGTTTTCCTTTGCCGTTCGAGCAAATGTTAAATGCGCACATAGAAAGATAGTCCATTGGTCCGCAGCCGGGGATCGAACCTACGACCTCAGGTATGAGAGTCGCACGCTGAAGCTACTAGGCCAACACTGCTCATACATCAACATCATATGTAAATTATATACACGTTTTAGTGTAAAAGAAGTCATTTAAATAAAACTCGGTGTTTTCCTAAATTTGTAATCAATGTGTTCATTACGTCGGTAAATTAATGAATATAGTGACACTTACAATTTAACCAACTAACCCACACACTCAAAGTACATAAATTATATATAAATATAGTATTCAAATATAAAACAGTTAGCCCGTTTTAATTTTGTAAATATGTATAGTTCCGATAACACAGCTTATCTTGTACAACAGTTAAAGCATTCGCGTATATAAGCTCATGAGACGAGTTTGCGAAAGCATGGAGCACACAATTGTTCAAAGTTAGCGTAATGAATACGTGACTTATCTATTAGTCGCAGGCTGAAGAGGTATCACACTCAACAGCTTGCCCCCTTTCAGTCAAACTTACCCTGCTGACACCATTCGTTTATTATCATATTCATACTTAATCATTAAACTAAAAAAGCATTGTTAAGCTCCTATCTGGTACCTAATCCGTATCGTTAAGCCAACACTTACTAGTAAAAACTAAAATTCGAGAGTATTTTTATTTTAAGTAAATTGTCAGGTATTTTAAAATAAATACCTACGTATGTGTGTGTGTTTAAATGTGTATTCACGTAAAACTGTTTAAAAGCAAAACATTTGTCGGTTAGTATACAGTCCAAACCCTGATAAAAGCTAGCTTGCATACTGTAGAAAATGCATTATATGTGATGTGGTGTACTTTAATAAATAAATGAAACATCTCGTTGCTCCAACCTTTCTGTGTGTAGTTTATTAAATTAAAGGGCGCATCATAGGCAATTGCCTACGCAATTGCGTCAAAAAGCAAAAGAGTCAGCCACTTCTTAACATGCGTTTGATTGTAAAGAAGATCTCTTTAGTATGTAGCTGGATCTGTAATCGGAGAAAATAATTCAATAATTTTTGGGTTATCTTTTTACACAATACAAAATATTAGCATATCTTTTTGTATTAAGGATTTTTTTAAGGATTTAAATTGATACAACTAGTTTCGTTTTGCACACACACACATCTGCACATATAATATAAAAAAATAAGAAACCTCTACAAGGTGAAGAAAGCATCAAAGGTTAGTATTACACTTAGTACGAATTTAACTTAAGAACCATCTTGAATCAGTAGCATTTAGCTAATGAGAATTATAAACGAAAATAAAAAAGTAAAAACCTGGTATTTGATAAAGACTAAGTATAGTTTAGCATTAAGTAAAAGCTCCGACGGGCTGTCTCGTGGGAATCGTTTTCTAGAAAAAAAAAGCAACGACTCTCAATTAACGTCTTTAGCGAGTCTTACGATTTAGCGTCTCTTTAATGCTCTTTAGATATACTTACATTTAGTTTAATCTGTGGCTTAGCTTAAATGAATGAGCTATTGAAAAGCGCGTTTAGTAAATTTAAGCTATTTATATGTTTAAGATGACTTGCAGTATTCAGAAAGAAAAAAAATATTAACACACTATGTAATATGTACTGAGTAAAATATTATATTTAAAGAAATATACAATTCATGGACATGGAAAATATAACATAATTATCATAGTGTATATGTATACATTTCGAATCATGAGCTTGGAGTTTTCAAGAAAAGAGGAGAGAGCCATAAACCTGGGATGATGGAATAAAATGGAATACCGGGAAAGGATTGGAAAATGGTGGCGAGGATGAGAGACAAGTTCAAGAATTTGGAGGTGGCCTGCACTCCGTCAAAGGTCGTGTACTTATATTAAATATAATGACATGGAACTTATGTAATCCTGATTATGAAGTACTCGAATAAAGCCTATTTTTATTATTTTATTTTATTACACGTATATTTAGCTACGTTTTCTTGTATATTTTTCTGTTCTGTAAATAATTTATGTCCCGTCGTACAGTCGAGAAGATCCTGCTCAAGTTATGGCATTGGCTTATGAGAAGGTACTTTTTCATCCAAGTGTACCCGACTAACCAGAACATTGTGATACAATTTGTATAATAAAAGAAACTAGGAATTCCTTCGATGCAAGGACCAATTGCGTACTGAATCAAATATCGTCCACTTTACTTCACTTCGTAGTTGTTATAACGGCATGTCTTTGAGCTTGTCTCAAGTGGATTCCCTATAGGAGATATAACGGTTAAAGACAAGGAAAAGTTGTTTTTCCATTTCTTAGTACTGTTTGTGTTACTTCGTATACTTTGAAGCTTGAAGTATCGCTCTAGGTTATTGTATATAACTTTATAACAAGGAGACTAAGAATGAGTTAGGGGTGCTACAGAATCTTTAAACGATACAAAATGGCTAACTAAAGGGTTTAAAGAGGTATAAATTTGTTTACACTTCTCTAAACCCTAAATCGCTTTATAAATAAATAAATTACTCTTTAATAGGTCTCTTAAAGAGAATTCCAAATCCAAAAGCATACTATGGTTGACAACGTCAAACAATGCAAAATTAAAATTGCTTTAACTACAAACTTTGGTAATAATAATTATTGGTAGTAATAATAATTTTTCCTTATAGCGAACTGTGGAGTCGGCTCCCGGGGGGGGGGTCTTCCCTCAGAGATACGACCTCCAAATGTTCAAAAAGCGAGTCTACTCCTCCCTCAAAGGCCGGCAACGCACCCACTAAAAATGGGTGTCTATGGGCTGCGTGGACTGCCCTTTTTGGTCGTCCCGCAAGCTCGTTTGCCCCCCTATTATATAGAAAAAAAAACCTTTTAAAACATGCATTTGTATATTACCTATTTCCAAGCTTATTTACGTGCACAGTTTTCTTTATTTTACCTGTAAATTCTCATAGGCTAAAGAATTCCGTGAATATTTAAGACCTATACCGCACTTAAGTCAAAACGTGAAGCAGAAGGACGCAGGTGGAAATTCTTAAAGAGAAACATGCTCCTGGCTGTTTTGACTCCATCCACTTATATTACCATAATAGCTTTTTAGTGTAAAAACAAAACTATGCGATGGATATTAAATAAAAAAAATTACGACGAACAACCGACTCAGCTCCTAGTAGCTAGTAGGAGATTTGATTTGGCATGCATGACATGATATATGAATAGTATAAATATTCTACAGCTGCATTAACGCGTCTAAATCTCATAAGAGTTTTATTTCAATACGAACGGACTCGGCGAACTTTAGACCGACCGCTTACCAGTCAGTAAATGTCATGTTAGGGACTGGATGAACTTAATTTATGATTTCAAAGTAATATGAAGTAAACTAATGCGCCTTAGTTTCTTGTATATTTAAGCAGCTTCAAATATTTTCCACAAAATACATTTCTGGACGCACCCATACATATTTGACAACCAATATATACAGAATTCCTTTTTACTACTGATGTAAATTTTCGAGTAAATAAATGTTCGAAAAAATATAACTTTGTTTTAAAAAATAAGATTATAAGTAAAATATAAGGTATTTAAATTATGTTAAGCGTTCGTCAACTCCATTTCCCGCTACGTTTAAGCGGAGCAAATCTGAACTTAGTTCTTTGTATTTGCCTCACGTGCGGGTACATCTTACCGGCTCGGTGTTAGCCAACAAATTGATATTTTTCGAACCCGCTCATGCTGAAATATACTTAATGTTATCTCAAATACGTATTTGAACTAAATTATATTAAGGTTGGTTGATTTTAAATGTATCACAAGTATTGGCTTAAGATCCTGATTTTAAAGGTCGTACATTAGGGTTGGGTTATGCATTTCTTCATACGGTAAATCTAAATACCGCAACCAATTCAAGTTTAAGAACGAATTATCACCAGGTGTGTCAGGAACAGAACGCTATAACCTAGAGAAAAATAATGAGTTAAGCAGAGAAATCTGTGAAAAAGCCCTAAAAACCAGTAGGTTTAGTGAACTGAATTATTATTGTTTCAATAATAGATGAATAGGAGTTTTATTTTTTTAGATTTTACTTAAACTACTAAAATGCAACTACGTAAAAATTTGTTTAACAACACGGCAGGCTCACAAAGCAATTCAATGATATGCGATACTATAACCATAATAGTATTATAAAATTGTAAAGATTTTTAATCTTTCTATACTTTCTAGCTTTCGTCGCAGCTCTCTATCAAAACAAAAAGCAAGCAATATATTTCATATATAAAATTAAAACGCAGATTGGATTTGCAAAAAAAATTGTAAATACACTTAAGATACTAGAATTACACAAATGATGAAATTACACCCCGATAAATCTATCAACACAAATTCCAAGAATAACAAAAAAGCATCTCACCTCTTTTCTCTTATAATATGAACAAAACAAACTAAATACGTATTTAAAGAAATATTATAATAGTTATTAATATGCATATTAATGAAGCTTACATTACTATAGAGTATATATTAGGGTCAAAGAAAAGAGTGTATTAATTCTAAAAGGCATCTTCTTCCGGCCCGTTTGCCCCCAACTATATAAAAAATTATACAAATATATTTCATATTTTGACTAAGAATAATTTATCTTATTATAATAATAATTATATATATAATATTAATTGCTCTGGAATAATTAATAATGCAACGACGTACCCCTTGGCATTTAAAACTGATCAACGTAAAATAAAATTGTCGTCGTTGTATTAAATTAATTATTCGTCGTGTACTGCTTTTTAATTATCAATATTGCCTTTAAATGTCATGTTTAAAAGATGTGCTGCCACGTGGAATATTTCCGCATGAATTGCTTATCGGTTCAGGCGATTTATTGAAATTCTCTTTACCGATGAGTTGGACAAAATGGGTACAAAGAGACAAACCGCAAGACAACGGTGAATTGATTGCCAATAAACAGTAATTGGGGCAATCAATCTCAAACTATCATTTAGATTTACTAAAGCTTTGTATTGGAATAACGCAGGAGAATTAGATCAGTGCTGATAATTAATTTCGATAATACGGTAATGATGACCGAAGCAGGTCTATAGAGAAAGTATTTAAGTAAAACTTAACAAATATAAACGATAATAATATTATAATATTTCGATGTGACCAGTGATAGACTGCCACATGCTGACAAATTACTATTTGATATTATGATAATAGTATATTAAATGATGACATATTAACGCCACCGATTACGATGTTGGTATTAATCATATTCCGCTGGATTTTTACAAAACTGTATTCCTTTGTTTTGCAGCCTTATTTCTTTTAATTTTTTACACAGGAGCTGGAACGTCTTAAAATAACCTTTTAAGGATTGGGTATTTTTGAATTAATAATAAATTCGCATTTATCTGGTAAGAGATTCTATTTAATTTATTTAGTACCTACTCATGTAAAATAAAGACTAAATTTTTTAATTGATGTTTTCATAAAAGGATTTTCATAAATATGACGTACAGTGCCTCCGGTGATTCGTTCAACTACGCTTTTAATATTTCACCATCTTCTGGTAAAATTATACCTTGCTTGATTATCCATCCGTCCAAAGGTGCTATGGGCGTAAAACTTATTTTTTTTTATACTAGGTAATTGCAAAAAAAAAAAATATTTTTTTTGCAAAACGGATGATCGCGGGTTGGACAATTTCACTCTTGACTTAGTGAAGGTTTACATATATTGAGTATAGAAAAAATTATATTTATATACAACACACAAATATACAATACTTTCAATATTCTTAACCTACAAAGTAATAATAATAATATTTAAAAATTAATAAATAGGAAATTAAAACAAATTTAAAAAGTTTGGTGCCACTGGTACCTTTACGCTGGCAGCATATCCTTGCTGTATTGCGATACTTATTCGTTGAGCGAAGAAAATACCAGCTCTGGGATCACCGGTACTACCTACCAACTTAAATATTATATTACTTGCAGGAAAGACTCTTATATGAGCTGTTTATTATTTTCCGCGTGCTCTGCGGCCGCGCCAGCTTATTGAGTATTAAATACCCTGGGTGGTTTCCGTGAAAACTATCAACATATTATTTCCGTAGAAATGGAAAGACAATCACTCTCACATATTTCATAACATATTTATTCAAATTGCGTAGAACATGCGCTCTAGTTCTATATAAATCTTCTAATATATAAAATTCTTGTGTCACAATGTTAGTTTCCATACTCCTATGAAACGCCTCTACCAATTCTTATGAATTTTTTTAAGGTATTCAGTAAGTCTGACAATCGGACAACATCTATTTTCCCTCCCCCTAAATGTCAAAGGTGGTCCCACCCCTAAATTTTTATTTTTTAGGCAATACTTTTTATTTTTTATGATAAAGCATACAAAATTATCACCCCTCTACGATCAACCCCTATTTTTTATTATAGTAGATAGTTATTTTTATTGAACTAAAAAAATGTTTCCTAGAAATCATATACAAGGCAAAACGACGTTTGCCGGGTCAGCTAGTATTTCTATAAAATGCGTGCCCGATTCGGAACGTATAACAACTATCACGTAGCAGACTTTTGATAAAGTTAAAAAGAGTAAGTAGACGCTTTGAAACTCCTGATATTATTACTTCCTACCAGCGGGCGATGTAGTTTCATGTTTCTATAAACTTTATAATAGCATTTTGGTGGCGGTTTCTGTTTCACTCTTCACTTATTACAGTGAAGTTCACAATATAGCAACCATTATAGTGGCTTGGTATTAATGATGGATTATATAATATCATTTGGAATCATGTAAACCGACTAAATACAATTTACTTATTCTCAATTAACATAAAAATAGAATATTAAGAGATAATGGTCCAACTAAGATCTTTATGAATGATGAAAATTCCGAACGAAGTTAATTTTATTTAGCTTGTCATATTTTAAGTTTTGCTGTTAACTAAAACCCTAAGATGAAATAATAGTTTTAAAAATAACGCATAGATTATCAAAACTATGAATATAGAAGCACATTAATAATTTCCTCTTCATTCCAGTAATGGCAGTAGCGATAGAAATAATTGGGCGTTTAATACTGTATAATTTGATTTCAAATAGTGATCCGTCGATATGATTAAAATAGGATTACCTTCGACAGCCAAGTGTAGTTATGGCTATTGGATGAATTTTGAGCCAGATATAAACCTGCAATCTAAATTCATGGGACGGCACGCCGGACTTGACCAAC
Organism: Pieris napi; assembly: GCF_905475465.1. Classification (NCBI taxonomy): domain Eukaryota; kingdom Metazoa; phylum Arthropoda; class Insecta; order Lepidoptera; family Pieridae; genus Pieris; species Pieris napi. Next base: position 5,470,596 of record NC_062236.1, on the reverse strand, counting down.
TGAGTTTCCTATATTTATCTGTAAGGTTACAGTAAAACTATATAGTTTCTTTCAATCTTTATAGACTAAAGTAATTAAGGTGTATGATGGATGGACACTCGTCACGCTCAAATACTTAAACGACGTACGTTGAAATTGAAACCGAACCCAATTAAAATGTTCACTGAGGTATAAATTAAATTATAACTTCATTCGGTTTTAGTTATCCAGCACAGAATATATATTTTTAAACATTTCTGAAATATTTGATGTTCTAAATACGCTTGATAAAATACGGGACAATAGTCTTATCTAGTTGTTCATGAAAGGCAGTTCGTATGATTGAGCATAACTATGAGGGTGTAAAGCCATTGCTAGATCGATATTGTGTATGTGCTTTGTGCTAAATTGATATAATTCAATACCAAGATATAATATGGCGAATTAAACAACTTATGTATTTAATTACAGTCAACGAAGCAATAATTATCCTCCCCGTGTTTAATGAAGGCACAGAGATAATGATTACATACAACCTTAATCGATTGGATGTTAAGATAGGTGAGATTTAAAAAAGATATGAGATTTCTGTCTTAATTTAATAGGTGAAGCAACTGCCATCACAAGTTATATTATAAAAGAAGCTAATGACATTCCAAACTTTTCGGTCTGGGCCTCAGATTTCTGCATTTGTTTCATGATCATTGACACACGCCGTCGACTGTTTAGGTCTAATGCAGATTTACTCACGATGTTTTCCAACACCTGAAGAGCGAGAGATAAATACGCACACAGAAATGTCTATTGGTGCGCGTCCCGAGAGTTCGAACGTACTACCTCTGGGATGAGAGCGGTCAAGCCATCTGACCAACACTGCTCGCCAATGACATCTAACAAAAGTGATTTTTTAGATATTCGTATAATAGGTAGGTAAGCATGTAAAATGATGAACAATACAAATCCATGGCATTCGCACAATGTCTTAACCAGTAATACATACACAAAATAAATGTCAAGTATAATAAGGACTAAATGGAATTTTTGTTTTTTAAATGCTTGTAATAAAGAGTTAAAAATAATGAACCCTTTTTGTACAGAGTTAAAAACATTAAAAAATATCCCGAGCCTTTACAATTTATGAAATATAAATGATACAAAAATGTGTTAAACATTAAAGTTTTAATTGAGTTGGTTGCGCGCAAACAGGTTTTGTTAAATCGTGTCTGTTAAGGTAAACAATGAGGTTGGGAGCATATTTTCAGTTCGGCCAGAAACATTAAGGAAATGTGATTACCGGGAAAGCGGAAGTTAGTTTAACTTCAGCTCGAAACATCCGGTACGTGGACCGTGCTACCCAATACACAGACCGTTTAATATTGTACTCGCAGACACTTGCTTTGAATGGGTTTTAAATTTAGAACGTAAGCAAAAATTTGGGAATCACACTTGTAAATATGTGAAATGAAAAAAAATTTGGTGGTTAAATGAAATAAAATGCTATGAAATTTATGATGTATGAGAGATAAAGTCGATGAAAGCCACTGGTAAAATTTGTATAACTTACTGTGTCTCATTGGCGTAAATAGGAGAATATTGTAATAATAATAAGACTTTATTTACATCACAATAACATAAAATAGCAATTAATATTAATAATTAACAATTTTTTTTATGAAGACAATGTAAATAGGCGGGGCGGTCTTACTGCTAAAAGCAGTTTCTTCCAGGCAACCCGAACTAATATAAACATAGAAAAGAATAAAAAACGAAACTTAGAACTACATTAAACTACTCACTAGAAAAATACATACATGTATAAATAACAAAGGTTTATTGGTACAAAGATGTTAGTTTCTTAATTGAAGATTTAGTCTGTATAAAAACATCATAGTTTTTGCTTATATTAAATCGTCATAAATTAAATTTTTACTATACAAAACATAAATAAAAAGTAATAAGGTAGTAACGTAAGTTTTCTTCATATCTTAACTTTTTTATCAAATAAGGTTTTTGTTTATTTTTTTTAAAGTTTTATTCCAAACTATTAACATAAATATAGGTGGCATTTTTTTCATAAACTTATAAATCACCTATCATTGTAACATGTTCAATGTTCTTGTAGCTTTACATTGAACAATATTCAGTCCGTAAGTTGTAAACTTGAATTATAGTACCATTAATAATGTTTCTAAGCAAGATGCGAGTAAACAATGTTGTGAATTAAGTGAAGCAAGTAATTTCCACTGCTAGGATGCAGTCAAGCCCAATACTAAAGGAATATTGAATCGAAGTGCCTTGTTAAGGAATGATCGAGCCTTGCTGCGGTTGTAAGACAATATAGTTATTTATTTATTAACTAATTCTAAGAATTTGATAGTTTAAGCATCTACTTGTCAAAGACGTTGTTTAGTAGTATTATTACTTAATAAAATATAATTTAAAAGTCAATATTTCATGTAAATCACGATTATCTGCATCTTCCACCGCATTTACCATGGTGTTCAGAGGAGTTGTTTGGACTAATACCTGCAGCTGAGTTTCATCATCGGACGTCAAGGCAGAATACAAAATACCATCCGTATCACCTTGACGTCCGTCGTTCCACAACTTAGCGATTCTTAAGGCAATTTCTGCCGCGCACCACCACTATGTGGAACCAGCTGCCCACTGAAGTATTTCCGAACCAATTCGACTTAGGGTCCTTCAAGAAAAGAGCGTACCAACTCTTAAGGCCGGCGGCGCGCTTGCGAGCCTTTTGGCAGTGCGAGTGTCCATGGGCGGCGGTATCACTTAACATCAGGTGAGCCACCTGCCCGTCTACCTCCTGTAACATTAAAAAAAAATATTATGAAGTGTTTAAGAAAAACTGGTAAAAGTACAATGCAACTCAGGTTTATACCTTTTGTATATGTCGTTTTCTAAAGCTAAAATATCCTTTTCAAAAAATGCTATTAAACAAACAGTAACACGATACTGTTTTCAACTTTTTAAATATTTTTTCAGTCACTACTGATGGAGGGGGTCCCGTGCGGAGATCGTCGGTAATGGAAGTTTTTCCTCGCTTGAATTCAGTATACCGACGAGCAACCGTACAATATGGAGGAGCTTGAACCCCTAATGTTGGTCTCAAGTCTTGATTTACCAGCTCCGTAGTAAAGTTTTTCAAGCAGAAATATATTATTATTATCGAGCTAACTTGAATTTTACCCATTTTCAAAAACACGTTCCGACACGACGTAAACAAATGACTTCTATTAAAAAGAAAACAAAAGATAGATTTTTTTATTATATCTAACGCCTACCAGTATTATTTTTTTCTTTCCAGGGAGAATGTATCGCATTATCACTATTTATTGAAAACTCCTCGTATATTATTACACAATTTCATGTTATATAAATACCTTTTTAATAATATCAAGATCGTTATTTTACTGATACCCTTTCATTGATTCGGTAATGTACAACCGCATTGAGTAATCCTTAGCTGAAATTTTTCAAGGCGATTTTATATCTATTTGTATAGATTTCGATACGTTAATAGAATATTTTCAACACAAACTAGAACCTTTTTGACATCTTTTCCGACTTATTTCACAATTATATTATAAACCAGTGTACGGATTTCAATTCATATTTATTTATAGGTCAGATTTAATTCTTGAGTTCAACATCGGTGCTATCAACCTTGAAACAGTAAAAACATATTGGAACAAATGAAGAATTGTATCTAACCTAGATGAGCTTTCTTTTTGTGAATACGGAGGCCCTAAGCTATAACGTATTGTCAGTTGCTGATATCAATTTCTGTTAATGCGAGTATCATACGATCGTGAAATCATTGAATGCGTCAGAATGCCTGAGGTTTAGTGATCGATTTGCATCGCTACAGATTGCGAAGTGTCATGCAAAGTCACGCGTGTCCCTAACATTAACATTCTATATAGTTTCTATGAGCGATTAGCCATGTGTGCTATAAACTCAATAAAATTAATGTTTAGTATTCAATCGATTTAATCTAACGTACATTTCTATATTCTCTATATTTTGTATCTTCTAATTATTGAATTTCTAATCATATTGTTATGAAGAATATACGGAATAAATAAATATTAAGTTTGTTTTCTCCACTTGAAAATTCACGTGGGTTTTAAGACTTTTCCTAGATATTTATTACTGAATATATAACTGCGTGGGACGTGGAACGTGCAATACTGTTTTTGTTATTCAATTACCGTTTAGTTGTATCTTTATTTAAATAATTAAACATACTAAGAAGACTAAATTAGTAAATAGGCTTATTGTAAATCGCATAATAGTACTTATTGTAAACTTAAACCTACGTTGCTCCATAGTCGATTGATAGCAAGAGATTCGATTTTGGACGAAATTATAATTGGAAGTTATGTATGACAGGCCTTGAAATAAAACAGTAAACACACGTTTAGATGAGCTTTTATACGGACTTTAATCATGTGCAACGTTATTGGAGTATATGTAAAAGTTGTTGGTTTAAAAAAAATACACAAATAACTAATGGGAGTTTGAACTTGTCTAGTACCATATATTTAAATGACGAAAGCTTTTGAAATGCAGTCATGCACTAAATCCCTAAAATATATGCAAAAGCTTTGTTCGCATTTAGTTGTATCTGACTAAGAAATATTGCCCTCGTGAGATTAAGTAAAATAGATGCGATTCCCAAAAGGGTGTTGGGGTTCAGTTTGGCCACCTCCTCAAATACAGTTTGGACAACATGACTTAGCTTATCTTTGGATGAAATATTTGCGTAACTCGAATCAATTATTCAAATATACCCAGGTACTGAAGTTACGTGAACTATTTAGGATCATTTATTAACAGGATGTATACTTACAATATTTAAATAAAAAACTTTTATAAGCATAGTATACCCCAATACTCTTTACGGATACGCTCCGCAAAAATTTGATAATATTTCGTTTATGTTTCTACAAACAATTAAAACTATGATATATGTATAGTCAGTGATATGTTAAGCAAGTTTGTTTCAAGTTTATTTTCACTGTTAAATTTCAAAACTAAACATGAAATACATTTTTAATAATATCATATCTGTACAAAGCAGCCGCATTCATGCTCTCGAAAGAAGAAAAATTTCCGAGTACACAATACAAGATCGTAACGTTGCATAATATGGCGCGTGTTCAGCCAAAGTATTCGTTATGGTATTTGCTACACCTAGCCAACGGGGGCATATGCTCCTCGATATGATGCCGAACGTCAGGTGTTCATCTCCCATCGTTTATTCAAAAATATAGCTTATGTTACATGCGCTTAAGCTTCAAATTCAACTGTAAATGGTTGATGAATATAGGACTTTCCGGAACGGGGGTGTGGAGAGCCCTCCCTCTCCGTGCGCGCGGTGCCAACAGTGAAGAGCACTTGAGACTCTGGCGAGAACATCCGAGCGACGATATTCGCTGGTCCGGGCTTTCGCTCGCTGCATCCTTTTTGCTCGTAAGCGCGCGACGTTAGGCGGGCGGGAGGCTCAGCGTCACTCACGTCGACTCGGTCTCCTCGGTCGTGTGTCTGATCCTCTCCTCTCCGTGACGTGTCCAAGCCTCACCGGTACTAACTTAAGCTTAGCGCGTCAGGAACCTTATCTTATACCCAACCATTTCATCGTTTTGAATTTTCCCAAAACAACCAATTTGGAAAGTTGGAAAAATTCATCTTTTGTTTTGGTAGTCGTCGCATTGTAAATAAAAGTTTTCTTCTGTGTATAAAGTATTAGAGTAGGTTTGAGACTATTCAGAACTTAGTGAATACGCTGACAGATTATTGTGGGTGTATTTAATTCCGGATTAAAGCCGTGGAAAGTGTAGTACGCGAAGTCGCAGCTCAAGCCGGCCGGTCTCATTTACATCTGTCAAGTAGGTGAGTATTCGCTCCGTCTGCTTTTTAATATCCGCTTTTCAAGTAGCTCTTTTTACTAGATGTCTATAATTTTATGTCAAAGAAAGTAGTAGTTTTATTTGCATATTTACAGCACTTTAGAGCGTCTCAGTTTTTATATTATACGTTACTAAGTAATTTGCAACGCTTTAATAAATTCATAGTGTTGCTTGTTGAAATGAGAAATTTTAATTAGCGACCGACACTCGAGGGAACGAATAAACAAGTTTATCTAGTGCAAAAACTTTCAACGAGGTTTAAAAATATGTTTTAATTAAACCGTGGATTAACGTATTTGTCATAAATAATTAATAATATTTTTCTTGTTTCTTGGTTTTTAAAATTATTTATTTTAATTATTAAATTTATTACAATAAATTTAGTAAAAATATAGAACTGAACCATAAGTGCGGGTAATTTTCTTTATACATGACAGCTAGAAATGCGGAATAGATTTTATGACTCGAGCCTTCTTTAACATTGATATCAATGGACTTTTTGTACAAATACGAAATTTTACATAGTTCACCCCATCTCTTAGCCGAATTTATTCCATTGGAAGTACGCAAATATTAAAATAATATGCACAGGTTTTACACTGAAATACATGCGCACACACACCGATTCACACACACACAGTCACACATACTTAATGTCTTATAAGACTTGTGTTTGATTAGTTGTAACACTAAACCTACTTTTTCTCAAAAAACTTTTTTAAATATGTACCATGTACCACTAGTGTGGGGAATAGCGATATATGAATTTGTCATAACCTATTTGTCATAAAATAAGTTTTTACACGCTTTATATTAGCTTCACCTGTATGTATGTATGTATGTAACCGACTCCTTCGGACTCGATTTTGACCCACTTTAAACAAACAGATTTTATTCAAATTTGCGCACCTGTCAAAGATCGAAGACAATGCAATAATCCGAAAAAAAAAAAAAAAATTTAACTAAAAAATAAAAAATAAATAATACTGGTATTATTGTGAAAAAGCGTGGGTTGCTCTATAGACGAAAAATATGGCACAGAGCGCCCCACGCTTTTTAACAATAATACCAGTATTTTTTGTTCATTACCATTTTCAGCCTAAATAAGGAATTATTTTTCACTTTTTAGTTTGATGTGCTTTAAAAGCGTGTTTTTTAGTATTTTTAAACTATTATTTTTATTATTTAATTTATTAGGTAATACTATGAACATACCCGGTACAAAAGGTAAAAATTATGCTAGTGGTTGGCGTCACAAAAAAAAAATCCAATTCCCGATAATGTAAGTACTTTGAATATGAAACGTAACTCATGTAACAATCTAGTTTTAAACAAGGCCTGTAAATCTTCAATATTTTGTCACGCATCGTATAATTATTAGATTAAGTAACGTTTTATGAATAAGAATTATTACAAAAGCACTTTCTACGCGTCAAAAAGTATCAAGTAAAAGTATTTAGGCTCAGAATAGGCTAAGATTATCTTGTTTGACTAAATTTAAATAATCACCAATCACACACATTCACAAAATACCTCACAAACATTGTGAGTATTTGGAATACGTTAAACGCAAATTCGTATAAAGTACAGAAATCTGATCAGAAAATTTTCAATAATTTTTTTCTTTTTAAAACGGATCGGCCTCAGCCAGCAGCTCAATGATAAAATTTGTTCATAACGTTCAAGTTTTACGAGTTGTTAGGATAAAATTCGTTATATTTTTGCTTAACTTTTTAAAAATATCGTATTGAACTTAATATTTAATACTTTTAAATATATGCACATTTTATCCTTAGCAAGGTTTTCAAACAAACCTAATTTCCCTCAGTTGAATACATTTCATAATCAATTTTCCGAAAATTGAACTTTGTCCATTACAAATTTTAAATGAAGTAATTTTGTTCTCTAAGGTTTTCCAATTGGGAAACCGCTTATTGAAAAGCAATTTTCTAATTGTTAATATCAAAGTTTACAATGTATTTTCTTTTTTGCATTGTTAAAATTAATTGAATTTTCTCAAAAGAAAATGTTTATATTTGAGATTCTATTTAATGCCGCTACATTGTGGTATTTGGTTTTGTACTCAATAATCGATTACATAATCGAGCACAAAGTGCTGAAGAGGGAATATTAGAATATTAAAGATAAGGCAGTGATTTCCAAGCTTTTGCCATGCCCCCTTAGCTTTTCTAAAATTGTTATGATCCCTCCCCCCTCTATTCAACATACATAATTTTTATATAAATAATTGAATTGTTCACTTAAGAAACTTAAATTATGCGGCTTAGGAAGAAATTACTAGTAAATTGTTAACGAAAAACAGTAAGTAAATTTTTCAAAACATAATAAAAAAGCGAAATTCAAATTCAAAATAATTTTAATAAATATATGAATACCATTAACATTACATTTAATCCACGATCCAGCTTTTTATTTAATGACCCGAGGTGTCATATTTCACAACTTTACCTTAAAGGGGACATAATAAATTCAGAGAGCACGCAAATAACTGCCCACCTAACGCTCACACATCAGAGTTATCAACTTCTGAAAACAGAACAAACGCGTCTAAACTTTGTCCTTTAGGGCCACGAGTTAAATTATATACGCCCGGGGTCGCAAAAATTGAGACGTATTCTTCTATAGGGACTGAGAGTTATTGTCGACCTAGATGCTGCAAATATTCTCTCATTGTGATATTTTATTGAATATCGGTTGATATGTACTCTGCTTTATGACGAGAAATCTTATTGACATGTTATTGTGTGCAGGGATGTGATAAATATAATGCAATGCTACTGAAATTCAAACCAACTATTTCGTATTTCAAACATTATGAAACAAATTCGCGTGTGTTCATTTTATATTATCTTTATTTCTGTTAAAATTTTCGCTCACGATGAACGTTAAAGTCAATATCAGACAACTACCTGAAAGTTATGACTCAAGTACCTACCTACTTTTGACAGCCTGTGATCTTTAAACTTCCTTTGGTAAGCTTTATAGATCTTTTGATTGATTCATCAAGTTACACTTCATAACTGAAATACTATTTCGTTAGACAGCTGCAGTACTTATGTTACCAAATTCTGTTAATTATTTTTAGATTATTATATTTGAACTTTAACATTTCTTTGAATTTCGCATCGCACAACGATATGTTATATAATTATTTTTTTAACGATTTGAGACTTAGTAACCACTAACTTAGTAATGCGTTGATATGTTGGGAAGCGTATTTGCTGTTAAACTGGTATATCATGTTCAGAGAAAACTGCTCGGAATTGAAAGGCACTTTTCTATAATGAACAAGAACATTAATTGTTTTCCAGTTTTTATTGCAAGCAGAAAGTTACAATTTTATTTATTTATTAAACATTTAAATTTAGTTGCTAAACCTGAAAAGTAAACTTGTGAAATAGTTATCTTGGTAACCATATGGTATAGTAGTTATTATTAAATTAAAAATTAATTTAATTATTTTTTCTAAGATTTCTTTCAATCTAACAAGAGAGGCAACCCAAGATTGCATATCTGTGTAAAGTAACCTCCCAATGGGAGGCTTTCTGTATGTTTCAGGTCAAGTTAGTGTCAGATGTAACGTAACTATAGTAAAAAACTTTGGATATCTAACTGTCTTCATATATGTGCCTTCAAATCAACAATATTGTATCGCCGGGAACTTAAGTCTTAATCTCCGGACTATGCGTTTTCAATTAATTTACAGAGGTGGAAATCGCATGCACAATAAGACATAAATTTCTTAAGATTATGGACTCTCATCACTTAAATCAAGATGCTCAGACCAAGTCTATAAAATGGTCATAATTCCAAGATAATGACTACTTAATTAGGCCAACCTGCTTTCGAAATACTTTTCTTGAGTTTTCATCACATCCAAGTTCGAAGTGAGTTGTAAAAGCAATTTTACTGCTTTCACATCATAAAGTTTCAAATGCGATGAATTTTATATTGATCAGTTGGTCGCTTTAGATTCTCAAGAAAGAGCGAGGGTCGAGTGCTCTGTATTGGGTCAAGGAAGAAATTTTTGAAGAACCTCATAATTATTATATGGATTTTACCAACCCCGCACTTTCTGTTTGATCTCTGGCTTTGGGTAGAAACGGGGATTAGGGATATATGTATGCCGAATATAATTAATTAAATAATACTCTCGATCGCAATTGAGGCTGTAAGGTTGTATGTAACGGGGAAAAGGTTCTTTCTTATATTTTGAAGATTTTAAGACTTTCATAAATCGGCCAATATAGTACTTTTTTTGCTTCAAGATGATTTTTATCCGTTAATTTGTTATAAAAAATAGCAAGATTCGTTCTTGGTTTTGCGTCTAAAGCCTTTTGACAGACAAAGAATAACATATTTATCCTCAATCTCTGCTCTATAGCTTTCGTAGTTCGATTCGTCGTCTAAGCTTTTTACTTTAGATTCTTGAAGGTTTAATAGGAATTATCAGATAAAAAGTGTACTAGGAAACGTAACGGTAAGGGCGGGTTATCGAGAGCCTAGTATGACAGTGTCAACAACCTGTGAAGGCTAGGTTTGGACAGGTTCTCAGACACATCCAAGCTTGCGGTACATTCGTGCTAACTGCTAATAGATTCGATTAACAGAACACACATCTAAACACTAGGCAACAAAGTTGCAAAGTAAGGCTGAGAAACTGTTTTTTAATAGTTTCCGTCTGACTTTACCCATAGTGGTATAATAGTCATATCTTTATAACAGAAAACAAATTGTTTGAATCTAGTTTTTGTATCTTCAGTATGGTTTTTAGTGGTTCATTGGAAATAAGCAATTTCGCTGATCACGATTTAAAACAAGCACTTGAAACTTCGAGTAATCTAACTACTTCACGTACTCACTTAAACGAAAGACATTAATATACTAAAACCCTGTTCTTGAGATTGACAGAAGAATAGTTAACTATATATTTGTCTATGGTTTTTACATAATAATTCTAAATAAACTATAACACTATGCTACATTTGACGCCTTTCTATTGTTTTTATAAAATTATATTTTTTCACAATAAATAGATTTAGAATTTTGAACGCCAATAAAGGATGTATGAAACATATTTCGGATAAAAAAGGGGATTGAAAATAACCGTGTTTCCGCATGGACAAGGCGAATATTGCATTTTCACTCGGTTGATGTGTCGACTGCATGCTAAATAACTTAGCAGGCTTCGGGCGAACGTAGTGTATTGATTTGAGGTATTTTCACTGTTTGCTGCTAGACTGATTATTGGGGTATTTGGGTCACTTAGCAATAATTCTAGATCTAGCGAAATAGACATCACTTTTTCATAAATCGTGTTTGGTTGAAGTGTGTCATAATTGAAAGGTAATTTTTGTACCGATATAGCGCGCAATGTACATAAAACATATTTAAATTACCGTTTATAATTTAATTATAGTATTAAAAACTTTTTGGTAACTACTATACAAATATTGCGTATGTGAATTAAACTTTTGTACCTTCAGGCTGACGAAACCTGGCCGTAGGGCATCATAAAAAACTAAGAGTGTAAAACTACTTTAAAAGATTATTGGGTAATCTTCCTGACTTTCGTAAACAAATAAAAACAAAAAAATAGAGAGTTTACATTATCAATTGCATTGACAAAGCATTTGATAAACATATGTATTTATGAGTTCCTAGGTCTATTAGCAAATAGCGATTTTTGCTAGTTTTTCGTCAAAGGGCCGGATATTTTCGTCAGTTGTCAATTGAGCACGCGTGACTGGCCTCTTTCAGGTTCCATTCGCGGTTCACTGCCGTCGCGGGATCAAATCTGCTCCCAAAAGCTGGAAACGATAATAATACAATTTTCATAACTTCCGAAATGTGTGTCATTGTTTCCTATAGTTATCAAGTTTTGCATTATAACTAAAAATATATATACCTGTAATATATATTCACCTTATATTTTGCTTTTATATTAATAATGTTTGCGATTGATAGTATGTACTTATACAACTAATGCTTTAATAATAATACGAGGAGGTTTAAAAGTATTTTTTTATTTCTAAACCATATCGCCTTAGTAACTGACAGTGCGTACAACATAAATAAAATAAAACAATGGCGCTACTACCTTTTTAGTTCTAGGCCTCAGATTTCTGTATCTGTTTCATGATCATTTGTTAATCTAATAGGCATGTTGGTGAACAGCCTTCTGTGCCTGACGGACGCCCTCGACTTTTTGGGTCTAAGGCAAGCCGGTTTCCTCATGATGTTGTCGAGCGAATGTCAAATGCGCACATAGAAAGAAAGTCCATTGGTGCACAGTCGAACCTACGACGTCAGGGATGAGAGTCGCACGCTGAAGCCACTAGGCTAACACTACTCTACAACATATTCTAGATTATATTAGTAGGGAAACAAATAATTATTACATCTTGTTCATCATTACTTATCACTTTCCTACTATACACAACCAAAGCTATCTATAGAGTTAAATACGCTGTTAATAAAATTTATTAATAACTATAGTATTTTCTTACTGAAAATCAAACAAAATTATACGTTACATGCTAGGTAGATTAATAAATATCACAATAGTCCGTCGTTGCTGTCTGGGACTGCGGCCAAGATGTAAGTCACTACCGCGTTCACTATCAGTTGCAGGTTAAACTTATTTATATCACACATAAATCGTCATTGTTATTAATCATTGGCATAATTATTCTCGAAATGACGTTTACAAATGCAAACGTTAAATAATGCATGGTTAGAGCTGCGCCTGATGCGTAAGTTCTCATGTCATTTTCACACATGTATATATTTTTTATATATTTTATATTTGTTTATTTGTCCGCGTTTTAACATGTGTGATGTGTGAGCATCAATGAAATAAATATCGAGATTACAACTCTTTCTTATAAGCCACGGATTTCTGTTTCATGAGTTTTATAGGCAAGTAGGTGATATCTTAGCAGCTAGGCAGGTGACCCTTATACGTTTCAATCAAGGCGATATATCTGTTGCTTTTCTGACACGGTGGTCAAAAGTACGGTAAAGTAAGTTGAGGGCCACATTCTCAACTTCTAGACATTTACTTCCTTTAAAAATGTGAAATAGGATGGTAAAAATTACACACCAGTGCAGTGTATAGTAACATACGAATTACCTATTGTACTGTGCTTTTGAACAAAATTCGCCCAAAAAGGCGTTACGTTAATATTATTAGTTAAGCTAATCTATTTCAAAAGTTACATCATTCTCTGAGTTGATTTCAATAAGTCAAAATATATCTAAGGATATTTTATGTTTCAAGGCGCAAAATTAGCCTCATCGTAAATATTCGTTCGAATTGATACGAAATGAGATCACCTGTATTTTCCATTAATGTTACATCTATAAAAAGTTCTCAATTGCTTCGCAAAATTCTGTAATGGATTGCTTCGCTCTTCCTTTTAAGAGAATACGGCTTTTAATACAGATATAGGTCTGAGAATGTAATACATTTGAGAAATTGAAGTATAACGGGTTGTGACACGGGAAAATAACTCCGGTTTTCTAAACGTATTTTTTGTTTTATTTTTAAATCATAACTAATATTTGATAGAGATCTTAAATAAAGTGGATATTTATTGTTTATAAAGGTTTTTTTATATAAGTAAAACTATATATGCCTAAATACAATTGAAATAACTGTTTAGTACTCAAAATTACCCATACTAGTCCCGTGAAAGTTATAAGCAAATCCTAATCTTAGAAATATATTAATAGCCATCTTGTTCATAGCAAGGGCAAAATTTCTAAAACAAATAAAAAACGAAAGCCTTATATGTAGTTTATAAGGAAGAACAAAGAGAAACGCACGATTTTGACAAAACAAAGACTGCATCTGATTATTTATTTGATTCCTTACCCAGCAATGGAAGCTTGAAATGTATTTTACATACGCATATTTAGAAATCCAAAGGTGTCGTTTAAAAAAGCACATTTTCCGAAACTTTTAACGGTTAACGTTTAAGGTTTTAACGTAAAGCGGTTTAGTTGCGTCCAATAAAATTGTCAATCAAAGCTTAACGAATGTCCGAACACAGGCTGTTGAGAATGTTACTACTACATAAAGTGTTCACAGAGCTGCACTTTAGTTTGCGATTTCCTGACTTATGGGCAGAATAAATTGTTGTTTTTGTTAAAAAATATTATCGAATTTTATAATACTAATCCTGTGAAAGTAACTTTTTGGGAAAATCTTGAATAAGAATAAATAGTGTAAAAATAAAGTCTTTAAAATTAATAATAATTAAAATATAACGTGTAGTTATTGGTTTTACTAGAATATAATAAAACTATAGGCTATTTAATAAAAACAAATATAAAATGCCAATTTTATACTAACCATATAATCATAATATTAAAAAGTTTAAAATTATGTAGAATATCAATTTGATTTGCAATAGAATAGAATAAATTTACATAAGGCCGTGAGGATTATGAAGTGTTAAGTCATCCAGTTGGACAATTTACTCTCGACATTTCCCGCCAGGCTTGCCCTGTCCTCCGATATTTGTAAACAAGCACTTAGCGTCAGTAAACGTAAACTGTTTCCGGACTAATTTCCCAGAGATGCATTAAAAGCTCACAAAGCTCGTTCGAGCAAAGTTCGAGCATTTTCCGACAGCAATTTTTGCTTTTCTTTTGTTTATGCATACAATATCGGTAGAGGTATTTAGTTAATTAGCAAAGATAAAATTGCAAATGTTAAAAATGTTTTCATTACTAAAACGTTTATGGAAAGGTTATGGAGTTTACAACTTATAATAAATTCAAGATTATGCACCGCTTTCCAATCTTTGAAATTCCTCATTTTTATGCCTGGAAGATGCCGTTAAAGTGCGGATAAAGCCGGGATTGAGTTTCATTGAGTTTTCAGCGTGTCTGTGATGCAGCGGGAATTTCTAGGCGTCTCAATATCACGCGAAGTGAGCGAGTCTACGATCGTCGCCTTCGCGGCTTCGGAGACCCAGCGCATGCAGAATTCATTGTTTTCTAATAGCGATAGTTCCTTAAATAAACGTTGAAATAACTTGAACATCGCGTCTTTCATCCGGTATTCAGTTGAAATATTTGAGAGACTGAAAATGCCTTTCTCTGAAGATTGAGAATGCAATTTTAGAACCAAGCTTAAGCTTAGACATAGTTATATTAATATATCGTATAGAAAGAAGCTGTATAAAAAATGTTTGATTGATATTGTCAAGTATTCAATAAAGCAAACTCTTTTGTATGCATGTGCGGTTTTAATAACGCGATGAAGCGCTTCTAGGACTGCCTAATTTTTCCTCTCCTACCTGCGAAATTTGGGAAATGCCATAGCATTTTCTAGGCTTCACGTGTGTATTCAGTATAACAATGAGACAATATGTCGGTTTTGTATGTAATCTGTATGAACATAAAACGTTGTACTCAAATCTATGTATTGCCAAAAATATATAGATTTGTTTATTTCAGGTATAATATGATTCTAAAGGTTTATGTATGGGGCGGGGCATATACAGTTTATAATATAAATTGAAGGTTTTATAATATTAAAATTAAAGACGTATTTTTATTAGTTTGTGCGCCTTCGTAGTTAGAACTCATGGCGTAATAGCACCGAGCCTAATTTCGGTACTCGTTGGGTACGCAATGACGATTTGAATTGGGTGACACCTATTGTCTATGGTGTCTACCATTGGCCACACAAGACACCTACGAAATGGGGGTACGGAATTTCACATATTTATCTGTTAAAATTCTTAGCTACAGTTTTGTTTTCTGTTGTAAAATAATATTAATTCCCTAGTTTCCATGAACCTTCTTACAAACCTTGTTACAATTTCTTATTAAAAAAGCTGCTTCAAGGTCATATAAATTTTAATAATTTATCTTGCGTATCATTACGAAAATGCTATTATAAATAATAATGTTTTAGTTATGTCCATGCAAACTTCACAACTATGTTTTCTGCATGCAGCTTCTCCTTTGAAACTTGTGTTTATTTTAAGTGCACTGACAGGTCGACATTAGCTTTTTAAAGTTAATAAACTCGACAAACTTGAAAAGAAAAACTTGGAGCTTACGACAAGGCGACAACAACTTACATATTTAGTGTTAAATAAATGCGATAAAGTGTAATTATATCGCACTTGGTGTTTTCATTTATTGACATATTTATATACGCAGTACCAAACTATTTAACTAAAAATCGTGTCTTTGTACATAATAAACTTTTTCCTTTTTAAAATTATTCATTACAACATTTTAAATAACTATATATTTTGATAGACATAAAAAGCAGTAAAGCTGAATTGAATAAATACAAATTGAACTTAATGTATTCGTATTTCGCAAAAATATTGTTAGAATATTATTAAATGTGATTTTCCTTTACGCGAGGGGAGTCAACCATCCGTATTTACAGCCCCTTGTTACTTGAAATTGACTTTCCTATAACAGTGATTGATGGGAATGCATTTGTTTTTCTTTCGATAGTCTATTAAACTTCACCTGGGTTGGAACATCAACCACGAAGGTATTGCACGCCATTTTATATAATCTATAATATAAAATGGCGGCACCATTTTAACGTCACGTATGACTTAAATATTTATGGTTTAAGTTGAAAAAAGATATGAGCCTCTATTTTTATGTGTTCTCTGTGTTAGTGGGAGTAGAGGCCACTTTGAAAATTTTTTTTGGTGCTTATAATTGCTATTAGAGAAAACATAATACGTCTTTTAGAAGGATATTAAAAATGACTAAGTTACATATTTTTGTATGTTGTATAATTTTTTAATGTATCTGAACCTAATAATATTACACGCTACTTTTATTACTGTGAGGTAGTATTACATAGTTTTCATGGAAATACAATCTGCGTTTCACAGCGTTTCAAAGGCTTTAATAAAATTCTAGTGTACTTTGATTTCAACACCTCCGCAATTCAGCTTTGAGAATCACATGTCAACTTTTCTATTATACCCACTGCATTATTAGTTCTTGCATTCTTGTTTTACAATGCGTTTTCCGTGATGTCTCACGCTCGGTACTTTGAAAAAATTATCTGTTTATTTGAATGATTTAATTTATTTTAATTTAATGAATATATTTATACAGATTATATTTCGTCTCGCAATAACGAGGTCAAATATTCCAATTAATTTTTTAAAAATGTGTGTCTCATATTTGAACTCGTATGTGTGTGAACACTGAATGATATTTATAGTCCGTTAAAAGGTATAAAGCATTGTTTGAAACCTCATAATTCCTTGTTTCTTTTAATCAATTAAATAACTTCAAAAATCCCCAAGGTACTTCAAAAGAGAAGTTTAAAAACCTGTTTACAATTTGACGTGTAATGTAAAAGCATTCATGTATAAACATATTTTAAACGAATAATTGTTCATAGATATTTCACTGAGAGCAAACACAGGACCTCTATACAATAGTATTGTTTGGTTAAACGCTCTAATCCAAGGGACGATAGGTTGGAATTGAAATATTATTATATATCTTTCGACCGTTCTAGAAATACTATAGGTATAACATTTTAATGAAGAGACGTTTAAGACCCAAATTTTTGTTATAAGGTTAAACGTTTGCTGACTTATTTTTTATAGTACACATTAAAATATATAGAGTAACTGTCTGAATATCTATTGGTATCTAAGTATTTTACCATTTCACTTGAATTGCCAGGCATATTATGTTGCATATTATATAGGCAGGTTATACCATACATTTCTATGTATGTCCCAAGATTAGCTTTACACCGGCTAAAAATCTTACCAAATTTAATTCAAGACGAATGAAGCAACAAAATATATATTGTATGAAAATATGAAAATTGAGCTCGACTCTGTTATTTCAGATGTCAAGTGAAAGTGATTTTCGCAACAGAAATTTGGTTTTATTTTGTTTTGATATAAACTTTGTTGGGCTTACTTTAAGCGATTGTTTATCAGATATTTTTGATTGATTTAAAACACGAGTCAGAACTATAGTATGTGAGTTGCTTTAACAATATGTATTTTATTAACCTGTTGCACATAATCAATGAATGAATAATTTGTATCACTCTTAAGTTATTCCATTAAGAGTCTATATGGAGACAAACAAACGACAAAAAAGTTATATTAAATAGTTATTAACCAACACTATTATTTGAGCATATCCAATTTAATACTCTCCAAAATACATATTTTATTGTTCTATTTTAAAACGAATGTCCTCAAAATGCGAGTAAACTTGTCTAGTATTTAGTTGTAGCACTTTTATATCAACAAACAATACAGCAGAACAATAGCATATTAATTAATAAAACACGTGTTGGAAAAAGAAAGATCGCTCATGAATAACAAATTCAGTATGTATCCTGTTACTCGGCATTGACTAACGACACACTCCAGCATCCACCCCGTATCACAACTACTTCGCATACACGAACCCTTTTTATAGGTCATCAACCTGGGCCTGATGTATCATAACTAGATATGATCTTGTCTCTAAATATCATACATTTATTATTAGACTAATGCAAATAAATACGATTTTTATATTCATTTAACAATTTTAAAGTAGCGGTATTTGTGTGACGAACTAAGGTATAAAATAAAGAGAAATGAGATATGCTACGACTTAAGGTTTACTTTATGTTTTAACAAGGAAAAGTTGTAATTAGTAAAGAAGTATTCGCTATACTTTATGTACAGCGGTACTGGTACACATTTAAGCAATACTTCTCTAACGAATACAATAGACAGTTAAATACACTTTTTACTCGACCTTTGGAGTGCTAAACAGAAGGCATAGTCTGCGCGAGGTATGTTAACAATAATGTTACAAATATATTGTTGTTAGATTTACATTGCATTACATTGGTGCAAGAAAAATAAAATAAAATTTTTGATGTGAGCACTTATAGCAAAAATAACATACACGAAGAGCAACTATGGATATCCAGACCTAGCTCGTTAATATGGATACCGATGAGGTTTAGCCAAAAGGCTCTGAAAGGAGGGACAAATGGGATGATAGATAAATTTATGGAAAATTAATAGACCAATAATAAAACTTAAGGGAATGAGCAATACTTAGTTGATTAATGATTTAGTTTTATTAAAAAAACATATCAGGAAATTTCATAGCATTAAGCCGCGTTAATACGAAGAAAATCACGTTAATTTCCAGGAATTTTAGATGCGTGGAAACCGCGACGTGGAAATGACGTCGTGCGGTGAACAGCCACGTATAATGATTCGCATACACCTCAACTTACCTCATTAGTATACACTCACTATTTCGTAATGTATTGTTGAAAGTCAGGATACATTACCTCATAATGGTAATCATTAATTAAAAGGTTTTAATTATCATTAAAATCCGAAAAATCTGTTTTAACAATAAAAATAGTACAGTCTAATATAATAAATATTCAATACTTCTTTAATTAAAATTAAAAGTGATTTTATTAGTTAAAAGTATGCATTACAATTTGGCGTAAAAGAAAACTGTGTAACAAAACTATATAAACTGTACTCACAATAATAAGATGTACCTTTTACCAAAAATAATAAATTTAATTTTAATTATTTCAACTTTTTACAAAATACTTTTTATTAGTTATAAACAAATCATCCTTGTAAATTTGGTTAGTAATGCTATTGCTATTTGTCAAAATATTATTGATGCAATTAAAATATAATAAAAGCATGAAATGCATAAAATTGTCATACCTCGAATATCGCACAATAAGCCGCATATCAATTTATTATAATTAATTCAGTTGTTTGATTAATTACGTCCGGTTTCAACGAGAAATGTGTCGCATCATTAGCCATTCATGAGACGAAAGCTTTTTTGGTCGCTTTTTATGTTACAGTTTTTGCTTAATATTACACGGAATAGTGCGGAATTAGTTTCCTTTACATTAAGAAAAAATGTCAGTTCCATAATGTGTCATAATTGATTAGTTTTTACCCAAACTTAGTCCAACAACGGTCCAACACTGTTTATTTTATTGACACACTCCGATGTTAATCCTGCGTGCTCCTACGGTTAAAAGGTGTCGTTTTAAACAAGGGGAAAATAGTATATCTTATTAAAAACATCGACGGCCACATAAGACTGTTCACCTACTTAGCTATAGAGAAAAAAATTCAGTGAAACAGATAGACATATCAGGCCGTGCCGGGTTATAATGTCATTGAATGTATGTACTACGCTATTACCAATCAATGGTGCTTTAGAAATTGATACTATGAGAAACTCGCTCAAATGTATTTCGAACGTGTGTACGTATGTTATTCGCATTCCATCAGAACACCCATTTAATACCAATCTATGCACGCAGAATAGATGGTAACATTGCCAGCCAGTATTTATTTTTGCAATTTTTGATGGAGCGGTTGAAACGCAGCTTTTATTGTTTGTAAATATAAAAAAGCTTTTTGAATCCTATCGTTAGATTTTTTTATAAAAAGTTTCAAATAATTTTTGATAGAATCAAACAAAGGCCTGCTAAATTATTAAACCAATTTGTATTTCGAAGGATTTTAAAATTAATTATGCTTAAAAGAATGTATAAAGGTTTATCTAGCAACACGACTACTAATGTGTTCTATACTCTGACTTATCTCTGACTTTTAAATCATTATTATAATAAATGCAACGGCGCCATTCTTAAACTGGTATTTTGACCGGCTAATTACGTTACCTAAGCGTAAAATAAGACCTTCTTGAATTAAACTTGCTACAAGACACATTTACTTCGCCTACTTTGAGAACCATTTTCAAAGATATACTGAGTTTTATTTTGAGACTATTCGTTTGTCACATTTGAACTGTTAATCAAGCATTTAGAAACCAATCAAAAAAATTTTCAACCTATAATGTCTGTGGAAATGACAACGAAAAATATTACCTTTCTTTATCGGATAGTCAATATAAATAATGTATAATATAATGTAATTTTCTGAATAGAAATTAGAATGATGGACGTTTAAAAAAATTTATATTAGGTACAAGCCACACAACCCTCCCTTCACACCACTTCATCCATCTGCTAACAACGTTTGCAATATTAATTATGCCAGCTCGCCGTCGGCTTGATGTTTCGGGTTAATAACAGACAATCTAACGCACAACGGATTAAATAATACATCCATCACTACTTAATTAGAACTTGATAATCATTTATGTGATTTCTGGAATTACCAAATGATCGTGGATTTTGCTCCTACTCATTTATTAAACGCCTAAATCAATTATGGAATTATAGTAGATATTTTCTTCTCTACCTTTAGACATTGTACAATCAGCACTCGAAGTGCTATTGTAGTTATTTTAAGCCAGCAGTTTACTTTAGTTTAAATTTTGGTATTTTCTTCTTAAGATGAAAAGTACGTTAGTCTTAAAATATAAGGTACTACCAACAATCGTCTATACATTTCGTTGCATTGCCACAGTAATTTTATTGATGCATCAATAAATTAAGACAAATGCCTTTTAGAAAATTAAAGTAGTTCTTTATTGTTAGGCGTTGTTGCTTACGACTCCTTAACGCATTGAATAAACTAGCGCACGTGTAGCGGATGTAACAAGATTGATACATTGCGGGATGTGGATAAGGCTGTTACCGTGTCATGGGGCGATTGCTGTAGTAGGGTTTAGTGGTGCAGTAGCGAGTATATAACAAAACAGTCGCGCATAATTTTTATCTTTGCATTATATCCATGGATCCAGGTTTATACAGTGCGTATAACCCGCAAGTCCTTCCGAGGAAACATAATTGCTTCAGTTTAAAATTAAAGTTCTATATCAATGGAAGTTGTCGTATTATCAGTACTAGATAGCTTGAATGAATATGATATTCATAATTCTCGATTTACGACATGAAAGGCGTTTTTTCTTACATTATTGAAACTATTTGTTCGTTTCAGAAATTCAACATAAATAATATGTTTTAATTTGCGATGGCGCTGCTATGAATCAGCAATCAAATGCACGTAATTTCAAAGTATTTAATTTTTTAACTGTGGTTTGTATTGGTTTAATTTCTTTAACAATAACAACAAATGATTTAGTAATCGCGGAGTGACAGTATGAATTAAACAAAATTGTATTTTCGAAATATTTTTAGAAATTTAAGAAGTCAAATATAGTAGGATATTTTAAACTTTCCTTAGTTTGCTAACCTTTTGACCTCTTTATTTCTAAAAAATAAATCAGTCTTATTACAGTACAGTAAGCTTCGTTTCGGAATACATACTTCTATGGGGACTGATGAGTATAAAATTGCTTTAGCATGAAGAATTTTCATTTTTATAGTGGGATATTTTTATAATACTTATCCTCGCTTAGGTTATAAGGCATCATAAATTCTTTATATGAATATAAACGAGCTTTATATGTTTTAATATATTACATTATGGGATAACTTAGGACAAGAAAATATACCTTAAATCTCGCTATTTGTTAAACATAATGTTTGATATAACATACTAATAAAACACCACCTTCGTAGCTCAGTCGTTAATTCAGATGTCATATTAGTATCCTGAGTTAGTTTTCTGGTTAAACAATAACACAGATTCACTTATCTTTAAAGTAATCTAAGAAACTTTTCAAAGAAACAGACATTAGAGACTCACGGGAAACAAACCCAAAATTATTTAAGAAACAAAAATTTCGTTTACACTTTTAATTGTATTATCGTGAAATTCACTTACGTCTATTCTGTCACCAGCGTATTAAAATCAGGACAGACTTCATCAATTTTGAGAGTCATAATTTCTATTTTGTATGGTGACACATTAATCAATAGAGAATGATTAATGAATGCCAGCGATCCCGATCGTCTGATGGATTAGCCCCCATATGGTTGTGCATAATTTTCTGAGTGCTGCCACCTGGGCCTTTGTTTTGTTACAAAAACTTTGTCTTCATTATCATAATCGGATATTAATGTGGCTCCATGTTTTCTCCCCTGGAGAGGTTATTAGGTCGACGGACACTTTATACAGTCTACGTTTATAAGCATTATTACCACTTGAAAGAATTACAAACACTAACATTATTTTTTCGAAATTTGTTAACCATTTACTACAAAGCTTGGCTCTAATTGGTAAAAATTTCTTACTTAAAATCACTTAATCATCAATCTTGAAAACCTAAGTTACAGGCAAATGAAATATTTCAATAAATATTTCTTTTATTCCTGAATATTATACCAAATTGATACAATATAAAGTTTGAGTACAGCCCTGCGATTCTGTAACTCACTTTTCGAACTCACACAGCGGTTTTCGCATCGGCGGTCGCTCTCAAATCAGTCGTGAAGCAGTCATTTTATGATTTGGCATTCTGATAAACAATAAACTACAAGCTCCCATCTTTTCAGAATGCCAAATCATAAAATGACTGCTTCACGACTGATTTGAGAGCGACCGCCGATGCAAAAACCGCTGTGTGACTTCGAAAAGTGAGTTACAGAATCGCAGGGCTGTACTCAAACTTTATATTATATCAATTTGGTATAATATTCAGGAATAAAAGAAATATTTATTGAAATATTTCATTTGCCTGTAACTTAGGTTTTCAAGATTGATGATTAAGTGATTTTATCTAATACAATTTGTGAATTTGCGTTATTTTTAGACCATCAGTATAATGGCCAGAATCCCCAGGTAGCGCTGGATCATCAGAGGACCTGCTGTAGCTAAAAGCCATTTATTCAGAAGTTCATTTAGATGTCTATCAATATGTCTTCCTTCTTTACAGCTGCAAAAGCCGAATAATAGTTTTCATTACGATAATAACTTACAATATACTTTATTATACCTTCATAAAAGTGATTAAATAAACCTGTACCCAACAGGGAATTTCCTATCTATACATTAAACAAATATAGTGATTTTGTACAAAGATAACAACAACAACATATTCGGGTAAATTTAAAATCTGTTGAAAGGAAAATGCGGGTTTTTCTATCCCAATGTATTCAGTTACCGCTAGTGGTTAGCTCGCTGGAGATTGGCACCCTCTAAATCCGAACAAATCCCTCCTACAGGAGCCTTTCGTTTCAGAAAAAACACAACCGCGGGAAAATAAAGAAAACATCTTATTATCTAGCACCTTTTTATACTGACGTAGCAGATAATGATATGGAGGTACTGTTTTTGTAGATAATAATATGTCAATGTGTATCGTGTCGCTTACTATAAGACTTTATATAGATATTTATTTAAACAACTAAGTATGTGCGCTACAATTATATATATGTAAATATTACTAATAAACAAGAAAAAAAATCGTATTCCTTTTATACAGATATTTTATTCCTCGAGACAGTTTCTTTTAATATTTTAATTAAATACATTTTATTAATGAAAAGTATTCGATGAAGTGCAATTAGTCTGTAACACACATAATAAACAAACATTATAATTGTATTGCAACTCTGGTAAAACATCATCAATACAGCGTTTTTTACTTGAAAAGCCTTAAAATTCAGTGACTATAAAGCATTAATTACACAAAAATGGAAAACCAACAGAACATAAGCGTTATTAAACCCCTGAATACCTTAACAAAAGTAAACAAAACGAAACAGTTATAGCAACTAAATTTGGTAGCGAAGTTATTCACGCTACAAAAACATTAAATAGGTACACTTCAACAACTTAAAGTTCAAATAACGAACACAAAACAGAGTGTATGAGCTGGCTTGAGACTGAGAAAGCTCGTTATGTGTATAGCGAAAACTGCGTCATTCATTGTTTCGTAGACGCTATGCAAAGCGTAGGTTTCCTTGCGCTCGACTGGTTGCTATACAATTCATCAAGCCGTGTCGACAATGAAATGTATCCTGGCTTCCATCAGTCAACAATTGAACGCACGTAACCTGTAACGTAAAAGCTTTTTGGAATCGAAAGTGATTACGTGTTAGACAATAGACGGAAAAATTTCACGAAAAACTTAGATTTATTCGTGTCATTTTTAATTTCCTTGTATCGATAATTTTGAAGAACAATGTCATTCAGAAGAATTTCATAACATCGTATAGCTATTAATTTAACAATTAAATTGCATTCATGCAATTTTTTACACAGACGGGCTGTGTAAAAAATTCGAATAGAAACAAAACGTCCATTTTTCACACAGAGTGAACAAAAGCAATCAGCCTTGTAGAACATGGGCTATAATTACTATAACTATGCCTTTCTCGCAAGCAAGTAAAATGCCCGAGATTCATTACGCACACTTAGAACGAAATTAAACCAATTAAAATTTTTGCTATTTTCTTTAAAATTTTAGTCTCATAAATATTTGTATACAGAATGTTATGGAAATGATATTCTACAATAATTAAGGAGTATATTCGACGAAGTAGTCCAATTAGCAGAAACATACGCGGCTGTTTATTCAATCATTTAAATTGCATTTTTCTTATTGCTTCAGGAAAATATGAAAGTCTTTTAAATTTTGAAAGAATTTTTACCAAACAGATTCAGCTTTCAACTCAAGTCAAGGGTATAAAAAAATATAAACCATGCATTTGGTAAGAATTTTTTTTTAGAAAAAAACATACACTTCTCTACTAAATATTGCTTTATCTATATAATAATTTCATGCATTTTTTTATTTAAACATCTCTCTCATTTAAACATAAAGGAATTTTGAATATTATACTATGAATAGACAAACTATCGATTAAATATCATATATAAAATTCAACATAGATACAAAAAACTTATTACAGGTTATACAGATACTGATAAGCAAAGACGCAATAGTTTATGTATGTTGTTTAGGAACTGTAAATTGACAACTTGATGACATTGTTAATATATTTGCTGAACTCATCCGCTAATTTTGCAGCCTATTACCGCTTAATACAGCCTCCAGTGACATTTGACCTAGTTGAGGTACTTGACGTCATGTCCATGTTCATTGAGAGAGTGTTGTACCTCATAATTAAACAAGTGCTGGATGCCACTACAAACCCTTATTAAATTTACGCATAACATCATTTCATGTAGAATATATTACGGAATATTTTAATGTAACGGTCAATCTATAGATCTACTACTATGTACGATTTAAAATAAATGGTCATGATTTCTACCAGTAAGGCAATAGGTACGCTATGAACAAAAATATTTTTTTCAGCCACCTCAAGAATGACTAGTGCGTATTAATTTATATTCATAACAAATTAATAAAAAAACTCATATAACATGAATAAAATAGTGTAACTTTTGGTTCACCAAAGGGGAAAGTTCGATTAAACATTAACGTATTAATTTAGTATGGGTTCAAATATATTGAGCGTATAACTTTATGCGCGTTTAAAAGTTAATATGACTCAATATCCAATCGATACGACGCTATCTAAAAGTCAATTACTAAAACCCATTGGATAAAACGTAATGTCCTTTAGGAATAAACATGGAACGGTGAAACCGGAACTTAAAAATTCATATGACACAAATATGACTTGGGTCGGAGGTCACTTGTGCACCATTTTACTTTTATGTCATGTGTTATTAACCATAAAGATTTAGTTATCATAAAATATGAAAGCTTCATATTTGCTATTAAAATATCGTTGTTTACATAATAAAACGAAGACATAAAAATAATACGTATTCGTTATATAAAGGTTATTTAATATAAATTTGATTCTGTTTTCGTGTTCCTTTTTATCTCAATAGTAGTAAAGACAAGTGGTTTCAATCAACACATAGGTAATTTTTATCAGACAATAGTAATAAGCGAAAACTCTGATTCAAGATATGCTCTATGAGCTATAAAGCATATTTATATCAGCGATACGTACGCTTGTGGATATTCTAATAAGTGATTTTCAATTTCGGGATAACGATAAAACCGACATCGGAAGGGCATACACTTGAATACAGCAAATAATCATCAATATATTTTTTAGACATAAAACAATAGAACTAATTAAGCACTTTAGTGCTTAGTGCTAGTGATTTATTAAAACAAATTACCAAACAAAAGAGGTATGACCTAAAACATAAGAACAAAGTTAAATGTGAAAAGTACATCTAAGAAATTGAACAGTTAAAGTGCAATGATTGGGTGCAAGTTTCTCTACCTATTAGTTACTTGCTCGTACTTATTTAATCAAACGCCTCTCGAGTTGCATTCAACTCTTTTGGAAACTTTTGATTAATTTCGATATCGTGCACTTTATTTTCATTTCAGTTCATCTGAGTTTACCTTCAGTAAATTAAAATAGGTTTCTGTTCATCGTGCCCGGTCGTGTTTGACGAACGCGTCGCTCTGTTTAATTAAAAATTGTTCCAACGATTAGGCACACCTCGTAGTAAATTGGATTTCTTTCCGTCTCATTAACGTGATAATGGCTTATATATAGAAAGACGGAACTGTACGTAAAGTAATCAGAAATATCTTCTTACTTCTATAGCTCACGTTGTAGCCGCAGGGTTCTTGATGAAAACAAAACCTGCCGTAAACATACAGCTTATTTGTAAAAGAAACCTTACTATAAAAACACAAAATAAGCGGTCTATAGTAAAGAGAACTTCAAAAGTCAAATTGAATTAGAAGCGTTTGATATTTTTATTGAATGATTATAAATTTAGAATGTAGTTCATATCTGTAGACACCAAGCGTCTTTGTAAACATCACTAGGTGCGCTAACCTCCCTAGTGTCTGCTATTATAACGTGATGTCCGTCCATGCGTCGGGTTGTCTCTCTCCCTAAAATATGGCGAGGGGGCCGATGCCTGGCCATGCCCCATACTCGAGAACGGGTGCTACTTGTGGTGACTGGTCGTACTCGAATTCGTGTATGCGGTGATGTTAGTTGTTTCGACTGTGTATTTGCGTGTTGTTCCCACGAGAATGTAAGTGCGTGCTCCTATTTCATCATGCCTCCTGCCGATAGAGGACAAATCTTTGTTTTAATTAATTTTATTATTATACTTTTGATAAAGTGTAATGCAATAAGTGATTAAATAAAACATTGGTTAATTGAAAATATTGCCAATAACCAACGATATTAACGTGACTTTATAGTCAAGCCAAACCTTTCAAAAAGTATATTTTGTGCCGTACTAATCACAATGAATAAACAGATACGTAAGCATTTAGCCACGGATTGAAACTGATGAAAAGCAAATATGAATTTTCCTCCAACCTAAAATGCATAATTATTACATAGTAGACTATATTTCGAGAAGTGCAAGCATCATTGAGTTATTTATACGCGGTCGTGGCAGTGTCTAATTTGTGAAGAAGTTTGGCGTGAAGTAGTACAGTGAAATGTTACAGCGTCTGAATTTATCTTCCTTGTATATTTAACGTCAGAGTGTCAACGTCTTTAGTACTCTATAACGTGTACGATAATAATTTATATGAACCCTTATTTTAACTTGCAACATTTGAATTTTCCTTTTATAGTTTAAATCGATGTTTAACAAGACATGCCATAAATCTCCGTATCCAGGAGCTTCTTGATTTATTAATGTTTTCGGCTAAAAGAGGCCATATATTAATATTTCAATATGTTGACGTTTTATACTCGTAACACTTTCAACGATTATGTCATGTTGCATTTATGTAATAGTAATATTTATAAGAAATTGCTTTGATTGATCCAAAAGAATTTTTCATTTCATCATACAATTTAATGCCTTTTCATAACTATAATCTTTTTAATAATATATGAAGCTACACTGAGTAATGATTCATTCATCAACGTAGAGTTTAAGCCGCAGGAGATTAAAACTTTAAATTTTAACAGTTTATTTTTTTTAATAAATATTTTTGGATATTTCATCCGTAAAAGCACAAGGTTCATACCTATCTATTTTACGTAGGTTGTATGGAAATCCATTTTTAAACTTAAAAGCACAAACTTACGCCCGAGTAAAGCTGGTGAAAATATAGTTCCAGTATTTTTATTTTACACTTTACGAAAGGTTTTCCAATTCTAATAAAAAATATTATTGAGTTCTTCAGGTTTTAGTTTTGTTGTGTCGATAACAATTTCGTAAAATGTTCCTTTTTCCAGACCAGGTTTTCCAATGGATGTATATCGATGTGTCACAAACATGGACATCGTAGATTATGATCACATTTCCTTTATAACGTTCATAGGATTCAAAATAAAAAGGATAAAAGGGGTAAAAGGTAGGATTTTTTCATTTATTTCCAAAGGGTCCGTACAGAGTTGAAGCTTTTTGTGAAATCAGTTTGAACAGAGTCGATTTCAAAGCGAATATCTAAATATTTTATTACCTTGATTAGCATATTTTATGAACTCTCAACTCAATGGACTAGAAAAATTTCCCTTTTAATGCTGGAGTTAATGTGATTGGAGGTTTGGAATTCTATACTAAGCGTAGTATGTTAAGTATATTTACCACCGAACTTGAATTTAAAAAAAAAATATTATGAATATGTATAAAATTATTAGCAACTAACCTGATTTTGGTAATTATTGAGGGTTAAAGAACATACACACACATAATATATTTAGTATAATACAATGAAGTATACGTTAAGTTCTTTTAATTTTTATGCAATAAGTTACGGACGGCATGGTTCAAACACATGTGTGGTAACATCGTTTTTTTTAAGTTAATCAACGTTTAATATATCTACCTAAAATATTTGTTGTTATATTACGTAATTATCACGAAGACTAGAGCATAATGATTAGCTAACTAGTCAAGACTGGACTCAAAAAATAGGTTCTGTTACCATTTAACAGTAAAATGCACTGAAATAGCACTCGATAAACGGAAGTGTTCGAAAGCTACTCCGAGAGCCTCTGAATGCGATAGTGTTTGAAGTACCCGAGAGACTTCTACTGGTTGCAACCATCTAAAGATTATGCTTATATTTCCACATACACCTAAATAGCGAATAGTGTGAAATATCCAAAAACATATATATACTTATACCTTTCCACATACACCTTGTATGTGGAAAGGTATAAGTATTATATTTACTATCTATTAGCTTTTTCAATAATATGTTGATTTACATTTAACATAAACGAGTAGACATTATTGTCAATTGATAGAGCTTAATTGAAATACATTACGGGTTATCACGGTCATTAATATAAGTATATAGTATCGTAATATTGCAGTTGCAAAACACATTACTATATGTATACTGTTAGTTTGTGGTCTGTGGTCAGCCACAGGCTATCGGGGGGAATACAAGTCTAGTGTGAACTAGGAAAACATAGCTTATGTAACAATAGCTGTTCCAATATATTGATATAGCGGGATTAATCTGTAGTTTCATTAGTTGTGGTACTACTAAGTAATTGTTGATAATGCTTGACGTTAGAAATTTCATAATTAATTAACAATATTTAGTTTAAAGCTAAAGAAATTAACCTTATATATTGGGAATGTCGCATCGAATCACTTTGTTTCCTTGTTCACTCTGTCTCTAAAATTTGACTAAGAGGTATTACTCCTAGCGATTAAGGCGTTAATACATCTTTGACCAAATGCTGAGCTGAGTGAAGTAAGTACTTGTTAAAATCCTTCTAGTTCATGTACGGAATCGCCTTCACGCTTGGCGGGACCACATATTTATACAACCTCATTATCAACCTCTTCATACAGAAAATATTCGTATCACAACTAAATGTATTTTTATCAAAAATTCTTTTCATAACAAATAATTTACATTCATTACACAGTGCGATACTTTTAATACCGTTTGCAAGTGAGAAATTTCATTACAGTCCCACTTTTGAGATCTACGTCAGTCCATGTCGATACCCACTCGACGCGACATCAAATAGACTGGAGAGGTTTTGAATTTCATCACCTCAGCGAACTGTTATTGGAATCTTAGAGATAGGGGTGTAGAGTTTAATCTTTGTACTCCTGTTGAACTGATTGTTTATCTTCGACTTTAATAAATCAATTATAAAACTTATCAAACAACACAGACTCGGTATTTTTGGAAGATATTTGTAATGTTTTATCGGAAGGTTTAGTTTATTTACGTTGTCTAAAGTTCTCTTCTATTTTAAGAAGTAATAAACTTTTAACCTCTTAGGAAATTATTTCTATTACCATTTATAACTTTTTTTTTTTAATTCTGAGCAATCTATTAAATTTAGTCAGCCGTTTAAGTGTTTCTATACTAAACTGTTAACACACACTTCTTACACACATTGAGTTTATTGAGAATGTAAGACGGTTTATTTTTAGTTTATTACTCTGTTATTTAATTTTTAATATTCGTTATTTTTTTTAAACGTTGCTATCCGTATAATATGTGGTTACGACCAGAGAAATTAAGTTATTGTACAAAATAGAGATGGCCGAAGTATCAATAAAAAAAAGGAAAAAGTCAATTAATATGCAAAAGCACAAATTATACAAAGAATTAATTTATGTGATTTAATTATTCGTCATATTAAATTGTTTCTAGTATTTCATAGACGTCTAGACAGTACCATAGTTATTGCTATACATAAGAAGTTATTACTTAACTTTACAAGATTAAAATAAAAGAAAATGCATCAAAAGAAACCTCGATACTTTTAACATAAAAGAAAAATAATGTTTACTTCGCCGCTTTCACGTTTCAAACAGAAATTATTATTGTCGCATTGACACATTTTCTTTACGGCAATACTATTTTAATGGCGTTGTGTATTTGTTATAATATATAACGACTTTCAGCAGAATTTGAATGTTATGTTTATTCGTATTAATTTGTAATATTAGTTTTTAATGATCGAAAGCCAACTAAAACAAAAACATTTAATGTATTCTAGTGAATTAATAATTGCCAGAATCCATTATTCTATAGATAAGCCACTGTGCGAATAGAGTGAATTATCTGATAGTTGACGGTTACTTTTATGTGCAACATGCTTATAATAATTATCAATTCTATATGAGAATGTTTAGTTTAAATATTCAATAATGAATTATGTTTAGATTTATTTTGATTTAGTGGTTAAATAATTAACACACTCATGGAGAACCACGTAGTTTTTTGTGTTAAATGTAACAGATTGGTATTTTAAATGACCACTGAAAGTATATCTCGATAATCACGAGATTTCAAACAATTTTAATGTAATATTTAAAAAATCGTAATATAGTTTACTCGTCATTTAAAAAGGAGTTTATAGATATAGAAGAGTATAGATAGTGCATGTAATTCATCTTTATTTCACGTAAAGGCGCTAATGGGACGATTATATCAACTTTTTCCTCAGTTTTCCTTTCCCACGCTCTCGTAGCACTTGTTTTTCCATACTGTGGTGGCGGACTAGTGCAATTTATATTAATGCTGTCATATTTTCGTTGGTTAGCCGCATTTTCATAATAAACGATGTCCGGGCATCCACCATAATGCTCACCTTCGTCATTTGTTTGCAACCTGATTAAATTTACATGGCTAACATGGCTTCCAGTTAAATTAATTTAGTAATTTAAAGCGTACCTGTTTATGTTAAAATATCTTTTTTAATTGTGCGTAGGTGCTGAATTATTTATTTTACGTTGTTTGATGCGGGAAAAATTCTGCATTGAATCAATTTTCTTTCACCTTTAAAAGCTCAGCAAATTTTAGTAGGTGAAATTACTTTTGATTGTCTTGTTAGAAACTGGAATATCTTAGGTAAATTAACAAGAATTAAATATTCCTGTTTTAAGTAACGACATATGAGATGTACGTATGTACACTTAAAATAGGTTTATTGATAAGATTATTTAATCAAATACAAAGGTAATTGTCACTTACGAAACACTTGTCACAGAGACGAAATTATATATAGCCCAGCGTTGTGACTTCAAGGTTTGTCAGTCAATTGTCAATCGCTCGATTTACTAAACATTTTGATCTTCAACTCATGACTTCATAATTATTCGATTGTTACATTTAACTATATACTCGTAATAAATAAAATTACTTTTTAAGGTATGTTGCGACTTAAGTAAAGAGAAAATTCATACACAAAATGTACCTTTGAAATTTTTATTTACGTTCAATTGAGGGCAACTTCAAAGACTTAGGAAAATTTGTCAAATAAGATATAATTTCAGCGACGCTATGAATGGGTATTAAGAATTACTTCAAACTCCACTGGCCGACTCTTAAAATACTTTGTTTCCTTACTTTTCCCAAAGATTATATTTCTTTTAGATAAGTGAAAGAGAATTCTATGCAAATGTAACATTACCCGGATAACTTGAATGAGGATAATAAATGAATAATCAAGTTTCTGATGAAGTTAATTAAGGTTTAACGTAATTTGCATTGTATAAGTTGAAAATTAAGTTTTCTTATTTTGTGTAAAAACTTATTTTTTGTGTATCAAAACTTTTGTTTTGCATTAAAATGCATAACAAAATTTTAAATAAATTCGAAAGCTTAAATTAATTTAAACATTTTTCTTCATACAATTAGTCTTCTACAAACGAAGCATATTGTTTTGAATTGAAGTTCAGTTGGGAAAATGGATAAGAACCGCTTTTCTCTGGAAGACGTACTCGGATACCTTCAGATAAGGGTGAGCATGGATTGTAGTAGCCGTCTTTATCGGAGGAAATTGAAAATGAGGAAATTAAGCTGGTTTTGGTGCTTACATTCTCTCAAACTTGATATAGATGTTATAGTTATACTACGAAGTTATAATTATACACATCCTCTTCATACAAACTCTTACACAATAAGTTGTAGTGCAACAAACTTAATTAGCAACGAGTCAAAATTACGCGATAAACACAGCGAAAGTTCTCGTCAAATGCTCTAGGGAATTATGTTAAACATTGATTTTGTGTGCAAAGTTCAACGTCAACTTGTTAATTAATTTAAATAACTGAACCTTATTCTATTCAAAACGCACATTCACATATAAACTAAGTAATGAATTGTAATGGGCATTAACTGCAAATGAATTCATGAATAACAGCAATTTTACCTGAAAATTATGCTTTATTGAGGTTATTTTCATCGACTAATACGAAATAACATTGTAATTACTGAAAAAAGCGGGCTATTTTCACATTAATAAAAACGAATCAGTGTAATTACTCCATTAACTAGCGAATTTTGTATCTTTCTATCTCATTGTATGAAACGGCGTGTTGAAAAGATACATCGCTATTTTATTTTCAACCAATATAATTAGACCGCTTTGTATTTATGCGTAAGGTGCTCTATTCTCTAGTCTATAAAATGTTCGCACTTTTCCTTCAAATTATTGAAGACAATTTGAATTGGCGTAACAAGAGGAAATAATGATAGTTGGCGCCTATCATGTTACCTTAGCAATCCCTAAAACACAGAAAGGAATGGATTTCAAAGATTCGAAACTTAATTAAACTATTAGGGTTACAAGGACTGCTTTCGAAACCCAGTTGGTGGGTTACCTGTAGGACACGAGGGTTAGATCGTGCTCGTGACATCTCTAACAACCTATTAAAAGGGGCCCTCGTATAACCAATTTAAACATGTAGAGATAGATTCTGTAATGACGTTACAATTTTTACAAATAAATCCAATATTAATTTAAGTTTGTTTTCAAAATATAGAGCAATTTACAAACTAAGATGCAGTGTTAGAAGAGATCAATTACTTTACTTGTCATCTGTGGTATATATAGAATTTAATGTGTCTATGTCACCATTCCCGATGACAGATGGAAAATCATCCAGTCCTTTTAGGCCCTGTTAGTATTGAAAAATGTTTTTTTTTAACTTACTATTTTATAACAATAAATTATTAGGCGATTATGTTTTTGCAAATGTTTTAATGAAAACTTTTTAGTCATCAACAAATGTAGTCTGAAAAGGCAACCTAATTCCATGAAGCATCATTATTCGGTAACGAATGTATCATATTAATGAATAATCATAAAAACATGAGTTACTGACAATTTATAATTTAGGGGCACACCCCTTTAACCTGTCGAGGAAACGTTCGCCCTTTAATTTACGAACAAATCCTTGTTCGTCTCATTTTACCTTAATTAGAGATCACCTTTGTTATTGCTTACGCAATTTTGTATACATTTTATGCCTAGTTAAAACAAAAAGGTGGTATTGTTAATTTAAAATCATTTTTAAAATTCTGTTTTGGTTCTCTGGAAGTATAGAATACCATCGTTTACCTTATCCCTTGTACAGTTATAAATAAACGTCTTTAGTTTTTATTATTATTATTAGTTTAGACATACCACGTCATGCCTAAGCTTATGAATAGATGCTTATAAAATATTTGTCTAGAAGGATGTTCATATATAACTAAAAGCAAATTTCAAACCTTTTGTATGATCTAATATTCTATACATGTAAAACTAAACACGATAAAAGTTATCGAAATAATCCGTAGTTAGCGGAGTAATCACCAAGCGAGGATGAAGCCACATTAATATTTTAGTCCATTTGTAGCTCTGTGAGCAAGTAAATTAGGGATTGTTCTGCGGCCGTGTAATGGCCTATGTGTGTGTGCTCTACCGCTTAATATGCACTGTAACCTGGGTTTGTCCGTAATACAAATTTACGACTTGTTACCCGCCAAATTGAACGAGAGCAATTGACCAACCATGTTATAAGCTGTGTGCGGTTCATTTAGTTACGTTTATTATGACGTTATAAATCAAATTGACGATATACCTAACCTGTCTCGTTTTAATGATAAAATAATTATTTCTGTATTCCTATTTCTATCAACACTTAATAAAAATAAAATATTTAGAAGCAGTTACTAAGAACACACAAAATTCAAATCAATAATTGATTATATAGATATAAGACTCGTAGAAGTAGAACATACAGAAGAAAACATCAGAACTGTTTTGTAATCCTATTTAGTTTATTATAAGTAATATAATTGAACAAATAATATATATAGTCTTATATTGACATAACTTTTACACATTTAAAGGAAACAATGTTTTTTAGTCGATACCAACTCCGGGGAAATAAATACAGATAATACATCTTTTTCTACAGCTGTGATACTTTTTGACATTCAACACCTTTTGTCTTCAGTCACCGTGACCACGCACGCTGTATCGCGCATACGTCAGTTGAATTTAAAATTATGTAAAATAATTGTAAATTTATAATAATACATAACTTCAATCCGGTAAAAAAAAATTGTTTCCTTTAAATAATAAATATATAGTTTGTATAGTAAAGGAATAGAGTTTCTTTACCACTATACTACTTTTTCTAAATTGAGATTTGCTATATTGCGTACGTGTATATTAATATTTCTTTAATTAAATCTGTGTATATTCAAACAACATTACGATCAGCGTAACTTCTGACATTTTAGTTCAGTTTAAGCTTATTTTAGGGTTAATGGCCTTAAATAGTTTGGAACCTTCATAAAACAATTCAAATAAACGAATGACCCAAAGGGAGAGCGTGGAAACCGCTTCTTCCAATTTTCAAGCTCGATCGGATTACATTCATGATATTTACTTATACATAATGATTTTCGTTTCGGACCTATGTTATTTTTGACGTACAAAGAAACTACAAAAGACCCTTGCTTTATAAAAGAAACATTTTTGTAAATTTACCTTTGAATGTATTGTGTATTAGAATATGTGATTTCGCTATTTCGTGATATATTTTTACTTTAAGCAAATCTTAGTTTATGTTTGCTAATTTACTATGGTGGATTTTTTTATATTAGTACCGCACTAGTGTGTGAAACCATCTACGAAGTTAACATATTATTACGTTTATTCATAAATAAAATGAAATAAAAAATGTTTATTATGGAACATAAGATACATATATCACTTATTCCACATCATTGAAATTGAATTTGTAAATACTAGCTGACCCGGCAAACGTTGTTTTGCCATGTATATCATTTATAATAAAAAAATAGGGGTTGATCGTAGAGGGGTGAAAGTTAGGGGGTTGTATGTATTTTTTAATGCTGTATTATAAAAAAATTAAGAATAAAATTTTTATGTAAAATTTAAAAAAAAATTAGGGGTGGACCGCCCTTAACATTTAGGGGGATGAAAAATAGATGTTGTCCGATTCTCAGACATACCTAATATGCACACAAAATTTCATGAGAATCGGTCGAGCCATTTCGGAGGAGTTTAATTACAAACACCGTGACACGAGAATTTATATCAGATATATAGAATCAATTGCCTGTTGTTTACGTCTGATTATGTACTCCAAATATATCTTGAGAATATAGCAAACTACTTTATAATGTTTGTTATAATAAATAAACTTGATAGAAATCTTTAAGACATTGTATCACAGCGTAGCAGGCGTTCAAATATACTATTCCAAAACAATACAGCCTGAACAAATGATATTCAAATACAAGAAATTCAACGGTCACTTAGTATTGCTTTCAGAAGTTAAACACAAATTTTACTCCCACGGGCTGTTAACAAATCCACCGAAGCAATAAACCTAAGCAGAGCAAACTTTGTAAGTAAATACAACTCCATTCATAACTTTCTAAGCACGAGTACTATGTTCTTGACGTCGTCACTTCACATAACTTTATTAGACGTCGTTTATCAATGCTGTAGTGCATAAGTTTTGGGAAAGGATTGAATTTGTATGCCGTTTGTGTGTGACATTATTGTAATATTTCCTAGCGATAAGGTAAGATTCAATTTGCTATAGATCTCATTCTTTATAATAAATATTGGTTTGCTTCCTTATACAACGTAACATAGTTTGTGTATTAAATGCTAACTTTCTACTATCTACTACGGTTATACATAGTATCATAGATCTCAGCCACACATATTCTTTAAGAAACTGTCGCTTGTGGAATATTGGTGGCACTGAGATACAGAATGAAATACTTCTATTTGTAGTAACTATTCATTCACTTATTTTTTAATAATATTTACCCATCCGATAAATAGTAGTTGAAGTAGAATTTTAAGACTTTTTCATAATTTAAGTAGATCGTATGTATAGAAATGCATAGAAAAGTAATATTTATTAATTTGATAGCCGCAAAAAATAGTGATTGTGTTTTCAAACATTCTGTATTATAAAACTACCGCAGCGATTAATTGAATTTCAATGTTATTTATCCATACATATTCCGCTCAATCTATGATTACCATAAAATTAATCATAGATCAGTGAATTGCAAATTGGAATTTGCAGGTGTAAGTAAATAATACATTATGTTTTAATTATAATGAAATTTAATACTTGTAAATACATTCGGACATGATTTTATTTTAATCATGGTAATATGAACGGAAATCACATTCAAATATTAATACGTTGTCGACCAAACCACAAAAATGTTATCACAAAAAGACAGACGTGCATTATATGAAATTTTAAGCGGTTTTGAAAAATAATTATGTGATTGATAATGTTTTCTTCAATTTTTGTTTATTTTAAAGGGGATTTCTGACGCCGTAAAATCGTCTACGATTTATAAACATTAGTATGGAAAAAAAACCAGGGATTTAGGTTTAGGCCTTAAGTTTTTGTTCAAGTTTCGAGATCATTTGGGTTATCTAATTATAAAAATTATAAAAAAAAGCAGAGACACGCGCAACGAAAAGTTAATTGGCCAAACTGAGGTTCGAACCTTCGACCTCTGGCATGAGAGTCGCACGTTAAACACACAAGGCCAAAACTTCTCAGTACGGGTTATAGTAATACATTAATATGTTAGAGGACATATATACGTTTTTAAAAGGCGTGCGTGCGTATTATTCGTTGTCTAATTGTTTACAAATAGTAGTTGTACTTTTTTATTTAAAATATACACAAAAGAGAAGTTATAGCGATACGATCTTTCGTTTGTTTTCGCTAACGTTAAG
Organism: Pieris napi; assembly: GCF_905475465.1. Lineage (NCBI taxonomy): Eukaryota > Metazoa > Arthropoda > Insecta > Lepidoptera > Pieridae > Pieris > Pieris napi. The sequence goes on along the minus strand of NC_062236.1, from coordinate 5,431,821 downwards.
CTTATAATTGTTGGGCGGTTTGTCTCCCTGAAGGGGCATTGAACAAAGCAGTTTTTTGTAAACGATGAAAACTGGAAATGAATGTGGCGTAACAAAGAGAATGCAGGCTCATTAGCTATTCACTATTTGTACCTGCAAAATCGTTAACAAGAGTCCCGATTAACGTTAGTTCCGTTTCAGTCGTTACTGACCCTTAAAAATTATAAAACAATTTTTAACTTCCTGCAAAGGCTTGTATACGCTAATTCGTTGATTATGATTACAATACTTTAAGTATTTATACTGCAACAAGGCCTTGTAAGGTATATATGAGAGCAGTTACTAAAGGAACGCTGTAGGTAAGTTGAGCCTGAATTTACCTTTAACGCAAATAAACTTTTTACAATTCATAAAAAAAAATCGTTTATCAATGAGATAATTTCTTTATAATAAAGAAAATAGAAACCGAACAATATTCCAGTAAATAAACAGATAGTTGTTCTGCGATAGCTGCACTTGCAATCAAAATTCAGTACTATGTGTACGAGTTGAATCGCAAACCTCTGCTATCTGGCTCAGCCACTCTGGTGTGATGTTTGAATGATTTATAGGTTATACAACAGTTAACCGCGAATACAGTATGAAAATTTTTGATGATTATATTAGCTACAATATTAAGTGAAAATTTACGATACATTAGCATGTAGCTGAATGCTGATAATGTATTATGTTGGGAATCAAAATAGGTTGATATATTCTGGATTCTTAAAATCGTATACGATAGTATTGTCTTTGATTGACATAACCTTTACACATTTAAAGAAAAAACTTTTTAACAGGATTAAAGTTATGTATTTTTATAAATTTACAACTATCGTATACGATTCCTTCAATGGGTTCGTTACGGTTATCAAAACTAATATATTTTATCAAAACGAATCATCTTATATATATCGCTATGGGAACGTGATCCTGATTTCTGTGTTCAAAACGTAAAGGATAAAGGCCAGTTCATCATTTATTGCCAGTCCTTCTCTTCCGTTCTACGCTGATACGTTGATTTGAGAACTGGCAGTAAATGTAAAATTTTAATGTATATTTCTTTTTTGACGTTCATAAGTGTACATTGCAATATGAATAAATGATTTTGACTTCTCAATTTTGATCACGTGGCTGTTCACCCACCAGATGGGCCCATCAAGTGAAAGAGTCATCGTCCTCAAAATTGTACACTGTAATAAGAGAGGCGCTGCATAGCAACCGGTGGAAACACATGGTTCGCTCCAGATGTTTTCTTGATCATCAAGACGCTCAGACATGAGCAACCGACCGATGAGAGAGAGAAAATGTATGGATATGGGCGCTCCATTTTTATTCAGACTATTGGTGAAAAGAAAGATTATAATGAGTAAGAATAAGAATAAGATTGCTATATGATTTATATTATATTGAAAATATTATTCTATCATTCTATTTCATACAAAATATTTGTTAATTTCTGGCATTTCGTTATATAATAAGCATATATCTTTATTACGTTTTTGTATAAAGTTTAAAAAATGTTATAAACCGAGCATAATTAAAAATAAAAATGTAATACAAAGACTTTTAATTTCAGCTAATTAGGAAAAACCGTCATAAAGGAGCTAATTACGAAACTCAATTTTTATTAATTACCATTGTTTAGCCAATTGTTCCTTAAAGCTGGATTAATTAAGATAAATTAAGATCCAAACGAGGATTATTGTCCCAATGGAGCGCGACAACAGCGCTTAAATACGATTAAACATCCCCAAATTATAAAAGTTTTGTTACAACTTTATTATCTGCCAAACGCCTCTCTTATTACGAAATAAAAGACTGTTCGTTAGAATCTTTAACAATTCCAAGCAAATTCGCCTTCATTGTTACATTAATAATATGTTATAATAGCTTTTTGGCTATGCTTATTCTTAGTTATATATTTAGTTATTTTTCTTTGCATTTGGCTGTGGTTCTTTCTTTCCTTTCTTTCTATGTCTATCACTCGCTCGTACGGTGAAGGAAAGCATCGAAACCCACATGCCTTAAAACTAAATAAAGTCCGGAAGCATGTTTACATGCTTATTAAGATAACATATCTAGAAAGCAGATATAGAACTATAAAGGTAGTGTCAGTATAAAAAGCTACAATATATAAAGATTTATTAGTACAAATTAAGTTATGATATTTCGTTAATTGATATGGTACTTTCTAATCTCTTGATTAATTTTTTTTTCTATCGAGACACCATTAAACATTTAGCGTTCAGCGATAGTCTTCATCACTATAGCGTATTACCCAGTTGTATACAAGAAGCCATATGTGATAAATTATCGTAACACGTAGGAGTAGTATTGAGATCGTAAAAACGTGAGGTAGTGCGGGGCTGTGGATATCTTGAGCCCTATGCAAATGTAACGATAACACGTTTTAAGGGTCAATAAACTGTTACTCACTTTTACGACATGATAAGTATATTGCCTCTTTTATGCCCTGCCTTTTCTGACCCAATTGTACTATACATATACGGAAGGTTAGTAGATAATGCAATTATGGATAACAATGTGGCGCCTGTGGTTTAGTCCGTGATATATTTCATTATTATATATAGGTTTTACACATACAAGCTTAACTGTATGTTTTGTTGAAATTAATATTAATTTTATTTTGTTTCAGAACTTGATATACATTTTGGCTGTAGGTAAGTTTTAATGATTTTCTTCTAGTTTTACACAGTGATATAGACTAAAGCTAGCTGCAGCAATGTATTTTTGATTTATAAGCAATTGACACTTGTTCAAGAATTATTCGATGTGTGTTAGGGACAAGAAGCTGCCTATGAAATAAAAATGGTCTATCCCTTCCGCCTGGGGGATATCATACGGCACCTTCATCCATTAAAATCAAACAACAAGAACTCGTAATGTATTATATATTCATATTCTTATATCGAATTCATTATTAAATATTTTGTACATAACCGGTACATCGTATTAATTGAAAAATCCTGTCTAATTCTCTAAACTCTTTACCCGTATGGGACAGACACATCAGCCTCACTCATAACTACGTTAAAGAAATATTTCGTCATAGTCGTAGAATAGTGACGGATCTGACAATTAGTAAACTTTACAGGGCAGCCATCTCAAAATAATATAATCATGTTAGTTTTTGTCATAACTATTTTAATTCATACTCTATTATTATGAAATTGGCATACAAGCAAACAAAAGGGTTTGTTTTGAAACAAAATAAAAATAATAACATTAAATTACACAGTTTTCTAGGAAAATCACATGTTTCTATCAAATCCGTCACTTTACCGACTGATTAATTTGAAATTTAAAACACATGGATTTTTTTTTAATGTAGCCGTAATATTTAGTCAATGTAGTATCCAAACATGATTAAAAGTGGATTTTGGATTTTTTTTAAATCCGTCATTGTTCTATCATGACGATTTGTCTGCGATGATGTCTCCTCAGATTCGCTCATTAAATATACGAATTCCTCGTCGACGGATCAAATAAAATAAGAAAAGAATAATTGCATACTTCATTGTATCATTACAAGATTTTATACCTTCAGAATCAATTATAAAACCAATATAACGGGTAACAGATGACTAAAGGCTTTTAATTAAAGGGGAGAAGTGTTATAGCACTGTGACTACCCTATTTTAGTATTTGATTGTTTGAGCTTGGCTCGTTAGTGAGGCCTACCTTTGGGGATCTAGGGACCTTAAGGGGGTCCATAAGCTTGTCGATTATTAATGGTTACTAGTTCTTGTAATAGTGATATTGTCTTAAATCTTGACCTTATTCATTCAGTTATAGGTTTGTGTTTGTATATATAATAAATATTGGATTATTTTGACGATCAGCCTTGCGATTCTGTAACTCACTTTTCGAACTCACACAGCGGTTTTCGCATCGGCGGTCGCTATCAAATCAGTCGTGAAGTCGTGATAAACAATAAATTACAAGCTCCCACCTTATCAGAATGCCAAATTATAAAATGACTACTTCACGACTGATTTGAGAGCGACCGCCGATGCGAAAACCGCTGTGTGAGTTCGAAAAGTGAGTTACAGAATCGCAAGGCTGGGGTCATTTACGGAGAATGGCTTTGGCTATTAATTAGATTTTATTAGACAAGTCGTATTTACTATTTCAACACAATGGTTATTTCGCGAATCGTACCCATTTTCGTCATATAGGGTTGTAATTCATTTGTTACAAACTAAGTAAACTGTTCCAAAGTTCCAAGTATGGTAAAAGTATCAAAGTTAATCATGGACGAAAAAACTCATATTTAGAACAATAAAATATCACAAATCGTTTAAGAACCATGCCCATTTTAGAAGATTATTTCTCGAAGGGGCGTGTAGAATGAAATATGTCAATACAGAAATCGTAAAACTCCGCAGCGTTAAATCGTTTCCAATTGAATTTGGATAATTCCACGGACTTACGCAAGCATTGTAATTTATATTACAAAAATAAACCAAGTACAACATAATATGATAGAAGATTATATTTATTAACCTCCCACAAAAAGAATCTTCGCTCCGGCGCACCCTTTATATCTCAAGCCACATAAAATGCTGATCATAGAATTTCCCCTCTTGAGAACAATATAATAAAGACACGCTTATTCTTATATTTAGGTTATTTCATAAGAATCTTTGACGTAAAAATTAGATATCACTCGGGGATCACTCTCGCAAAGTTTCCAAACTTTTCCTTTGTTTCTTTTTCGCATCAATTATGAAAATTGTTGAGTGAAAAATACCTTTATTATTTTCTGTTGTTTGTATGTAAAGTAATTTCTTATAATATACTTTTTTAGGAGGAAGTTTTTTTTCTTGTTTCACTCTGTCTCATGTCTTGGAACAGTTTACTCTTTGTTCTTCTTATTACGTTCTCCTAATATTCGTAGACATTTCATATAAATCGAATAACATGTAGCTTTTTACCGTTTGAATGTATTTGTATGGAGTAAATCTTTCTTGAATAAACTTGTGAATTGCTTACGAGTCACGTAGGGCCCCCTGAACCCAAAGGTCAAGGGACGCTCTGGCCTTACGCCAAATTACTTGCAAATGCCCAACTGGTCGTATTCTCTGCATACCTGATTGATACTTTGGTTTAATGTTTCCATTTAGTATCGACATTGTAAAGGAATATGATTCTAAATTAGAATATTTTTATACATTCGGCAAAAATGTACTAGTTTCTACAAAATTATATCAGTTCACTAATCAAAAATCATGCCATTGTGTAAAATCAGTGGCCCTACAACCTTTTTAGGTCTGGGCCTTAGATTTAAGTATATGTTTTATGAACATTTGTAAATGTAATAGACAAGTAGGTGATAAGCCTCCTGAGCCTGACACACGCCGTCGAATTTTTGGGTCTAAGGCAAGCCGGTTTCCTCACGATGTTTTTCTTCACCGTTCGAGTGAATGTTAAATGCGCACATAGACAGAAAGTCCATTTGTGCACAGCCGGGGAATCGAACCTACGACTTCAGGGATGAGAATCGACCGCTGAAGCCACTACGCCAACACTGCTCACATTGTGTAAAGCAGAGTAAATATCACCTCCGCTGAGACTGTCGCCGTAGTCGCAGCTAAGGCTGAACTTATTTAAGCATTGCCCTGGCGGTTTCTAACTAAACACACTGTAATAGAATAAAATAACCCAACAGATTATGTGGAAATGCTTACTATGTGTAATAGTCGCTAATTCTAATTAGAGGGCGTAATAGTGTACGTAAGAACGTCCCAAATCCATTCGCAGTAACGAAATGCAGCCACAAATGAAATGGTTTGGGATAATTGTTTGTTTTCAGTATGAAATTAGTGTAGAATTGCGCTGCTCGGTGAATGCGGTTTGTGAACAAACCGAACATTAGGTCTACATAGCCAGCATACGCAATAAGACCCAAATAGTCACCTATAAATCTCCTCTATTAACTTAATCGGCTTAGTCGACCCTGATTGATCGCCCCGACTGAGATAGCGCGGACTAAAGCCAATTTTTCTGCTGAACTATAGGGTTACGGGCGCAGAGTTAACGAGCAAACAGAAAACAGAAACAAAACCTTTTTTGTATTTAGACGATTTTATAATTTGAAAATCGAACGATAATTTTCGAATAAGTTGTGTGGATATAAATTGTATAAACATTGTTATCAACTAGCCTATTAAACAAATTGCAGATAAACACCGTAATAATTTGTTGAGCGATGTTGCTATGAGTAAAAAATACTTCAAATGAAGTTCCGGTTCAAATTGTTTTTCCAGTTGTTTGCCGTTTATCGGATGTTGCCACGTTGTTGAAAGTTGAAAACACGCTTGTTATGTTTATATGAGTAAGTTCACTGAGTTCATTATTCCAGCATTTCGTTTTGTGTTTACAACGCTTAATTAGGTATGCCCTTAGGTAAATCTTTCATACATTTATCAGATTTTATTGACTTATTTGTATCGCCAACAATAATATAAACACACTTGAAATAAAGAAATATACAGCGATTCTTTGGTTCGGTTCGGTGGTCCATAGATGTTTATTTATCCTATGGAACATTTTCACTCACATACGTAACAAAAATAATCCATATGAATATAAAGCTTGTATTAAATCTTAGTTTCAGCCCGCATCTTCTGTTTCAATCCGGCTTATAAGTTTAATGTACAAATATTTTCATATACAAAAGAGTGAGGAAAATCGCGTTGAAAATTCCCAATATTCAGCTTAGCAGCGGTAAAGTTGGCTCGGAAATAAAAATAGTAAGACCGAAACCGTACTCTGTTCAGACAAGAATACCCAGCAAAATGTACAAGCTACTCGCGGTAATCGGCTCAGCTTAGTATCTCTAATAGCCATTTACGTATTTCTTCTTATTGTGCCTTCCGATCTGTTTAATGTTACTTCAATGGGTCCTTAATGGAGTAATAATATTATTTAACACTTAAGATATATGTAGTACGTATAAGATGATAGATAGACAATAGACGCGTATTAGGAGATAAGCGGTACACTTTGTTTAGTCAAGCGATTAACTTAAACAATCTAAAAGAGTGAGATCAATAAAAATCTTTTTAGTAACAGTTTATCTTTTAGAAAAGAAACTATTATGGCTATGCCTATGTGATGACATTCTAGACAATAATCCATTGCGCTACAATCCAACCCTACCCAACCCCAACTTATATAATATAAATCCGTTTCTTTGATAATTTCTGTTTCATAGACGAGTAGGTTTTTTAGTTAGATTTGGTTAGGGCCGCGCATCACCACTATGTGGAACCACTACAGTATTTCCGAACCAATTCGACAAAGGGTCCATCAAGAAAAGAGCGTACCAATTCTTAAAAGGCCGGCAACGCACTCGCGAGCCCAGGCATTGCGAGTGGCCATGGGTGTATCACTTAACATCAGGTGAGCCTCCTGCCCGTTTGCCCCCGGTTCTATAAAAAAAAGAGATCTGCCTCTGCTGAGACTGCTTCCGGCTTCCTCACGATGTTTGCCTTCACCATACGTTTGCGTTGACCTCAAGGATGATAGTCGCATCCTGCAGCTACTTGGCCAATACTTCTCTACCAAGTTTTTAAGACATAGTATTTATATTCAACAAATCCCTTCTACAGTAATGGCCATTTATATTTTTTTTTATTGAGTTAAATTTTCAGCCGTATAATGTTAACTAAGAATTATGTAACCATTTTACGGAAAGAAAAATGGGCGTATAGTAACCTCTATACTCACTTTCATTTAGATAATGGCTGAACTCTGAAAGTTACCGCAAGTAATTAAGATTGATTTGGTCTTCTATTGACATTTAGTTGCCTTTCAGGTGCTCCAAATTAAATTACATCCCAACTTGTAACAGTCACTTTAGGTCAACTGTGATTTGTTTGATACGATGTGGAAAGACAAAGCCATTGTATTGTATAAGTGATAAGCCCTTGGGAAATGTTTGACTCGATATCGGAAAATGTTTTGAATTTAAATTAACTTTATTATTTGCCAAGTATCAAGTCTAACGGTTAACCGAACGATTTTAATTGTGAGATTGATGTAATGGGTAAGTCACATCTTCACTTAAAGAGGTGACAGATAAGGGAAAAAAAAGAAAAAGACTACGGTGGTGTGTTCCATTACGAAGTACGGCAAATAAATTTGCGACGTTTACAATTATCTAAATCTCTAAACAATTGCGACGTTTTGCGTATTTTTCATTCTGCACATACTCGTAGCTAGGAATAAAATAATCACAAGTTGACATTTGACGTCGAATGTTTGATAAAACTATCAGACCAGATAAAGAGCAACTTACTGAAGGTCTGGATGCTGCGTAATTCGTATGTTTACTGATAAATTCTAAGTTCTACTAAAGTTCGTCGAGCCCTAATCTTAGCTTTCCGTGAAAATAATTGAAATTCCAATGTGATATAAAAAAATATCAATGGCGCTAAAACCTCTTTAGGTCTTGGCCTCAGGTTTCTGAATCTGTCTGTCATGATCATTTTTAAATCTAATAGGCAAGTGGGTGATCAACCTCCAGTGCCTGCCACACGCCGTTGACTTTTTGGGTCCATGACATGTCGGTTTCCTCACGATGTTTTCCTTCACCGTTCGAGCGAATGTTAAATGCGCACATAGAAAGAAAGTCTATTGATTCACAGCCAGGGATCGAACCTACGACCTCAGGTATTGAAGATGTGATATAGGTTTTATTTTAGAAATCAGAAATTTTTAATACGTAAATTATTTTATAAAAGTCCTCCCAAAATGTGACTTATCCACAATTAAATTCAAGACTAATAGAGGAATAATTATTAGTATTCGATTAATTAATATCAAATATATTCAATTTCCACGATCAAACTGTGAGCTGCCCGATTTCAGTTCACCTCTTGGGAATACATGTAATAAGTAATTTCATTTGGTAAATGCAGTTTGCTGTTTGCACGTGTCATTTAATTTATTGGAATTATTGGGAATTTATATGTATTTAATAAATGGTATTTTGTTTGGTATAATAGGTATTTGTTTCTATAGGATTGTACTTCCTATCTTCACGTATAAAATCATTCTAACTTCAACAACCAGTCATAAAAGTTCAGTATTATTGCCATTTTAAGAAATAAATACTACCTCTTTTCATCACAGCGTAAACAGAATTTGAGAAAAAGGGTCAAATGAGTACTTATGGCATGTTGGTTGTTACATTTATTTATTAAAAAAATAGACTTTTTGTGATAACCTCCGCTAACCCTTACCCGAAACATAACAACTTTGTTTATTTAAACATTGCTTACACAAAAATTGAATGAATTCAAATTTTTTCACACACATATATATGAAAAAAATATTAGCTATACTTCTTAGATACACATGTATACTTATATGTATACATGTGTATCTAAGAAGGGAGGTAAAAACTCATTACAGATCGACAGATCATCAAACATAATCTTCTCGCCATTAATCTGTATTTTTGTTCGTGTAACGACCTCATTTCCGGAAAGCACCGTGTCATGTTTTCCGCTAACAAGATTTACTTAAATAACGTTATCAACGCCTCCTATACGTAAAAATTTAAATGTGAAACCTATTATATGCAATATTTAAAAAAAACAGATTTTAAAATGCTTCCACACACGATCTTGAATTCGATGAGAGATGTTTCTCCAGTTTTATGTAAATACTAGCGGAAACCACAGATGTTGTCCTGTAAAGAACAATTGTTAATCTTACCCACAGACGATGTCCGTCTTAAATACAAAAAATAATCGTAAATTCTTCCACATACCATTCTCGTAACTTGACTTGTAACACACACAATTTTTTTTGTCTAGAAGTTTAATTACAAACATACGCTCAGAAGATTTATATATATATAGATTAATTTGACTAGATTTGAATCACTCAATCTAAGAGGTTACTTATAATCAATCTATTAAAACAAGTAAATTCAAATTTCGATAAAGAACTTTTACATTTATTTTTAGTCTCTTTATAAAGTTTCACGAAAGTAAATTCGTTTCTCAGTATTTGGCAAATTCCCACAAATTTAAACTCTATCAGGATGGAGAGGATTTAACTTCCGTCGTAGCTAAGTACTGATAACAACGACCGATGCTACATATACTACAAAATAAAGCTTAAGTCTGGGCTAAACCTCGAAGCCGAATTTCACAGTACTATTATTAGAATTTGTTACATATGGATAAATTTTTTGTTGTCCTAGAAGTACTGTAGCCCCAAAATAGACACATTTATGTATGTATGGGAGAACTGAAGGCTAACGTTATGGATATATTTTGTCACTTTATTCTATAAATAAGTAACGAAGCATTAAGCATAAAACCTAAAGTATATTCTTGCAATGTGCAAAAACATATCGTTCACAATCTTATACCATTTTTGAATACTTGGAAATTCTTGGAAATGAAGTTTTCATATTTTGTTTAAGAACCGAAGGCACTTCACACATTTTGTTTAAAAAAAATATGTATTGACAAACAAAGCGTATATACCCACCCTTCAAATTGATAAATGTCCCGAGCCTGTTTTCTCATTATAAATTAAATATGAAAAGATAAACGAGGCTGAATATGATAAAATTTTGTCAGTGATGAACATAAAAGATTTTACGTTATAATCAACGTTGAAATAGTATTACGTATTTTTTTTACAATTTCATAATTTTTAAGCGGTTGTGAATATTTTTTATTCATATAAAATATGGTATTCTATTAAATAGTAGGCTTTTGTGGCTTTAACCACCAGAAATTTGGCTTCGTAAAAATGTAAAAAGGTTAACAATTCAGTTAGTTTAAAAAATTGCTAGAAACAGAATTTATATTAATTATTCTTATCACCCGAGTCTAAATTATAAAATATCTTCTTCAAATAACAAATTTTTCTTGTTTATTATGTGGCATTTAATAAAAAAAAAACAAAATATTATTAACATAGAATTGCGTTGATAATTCCTAAATACCAATATTTATTACATGTAAATATCATTTTGATATGCTGTTTCAGTATAATTATCATTTCAATATGTCCTCTAATACAATTGTTTATTCAAAATTTGAACACGAGTATTATATAACCAAATTGAATGCGGTTATTGTCTGTGGTATCCGTAATATCATATAATTAATGATAATATTTTTATATGGTAACCTTAAGCTGCGGCTAATGTTAGTATTTGAAACTCAATTGATACAGGACCATAGTTGCAATGATCCTAAAACCGAAAAATACAGATAAACCAATGAATGGTTACAATAAGAATCGTTCTTTGTCATATGTTAAACTGTCAAAATCAACTCAATTCACAATAATTGTATTGACTTTTGAATAACAGAAGCGTGACATTTTGAAAATGGAATTGAAATAACATTCAATTGTTTCGGTTTTTCGTGCTTTCACGGTGTATGCCTAATAGGAGATTCAGCTTGCCGTCAAAACATCGTCTACGAGTAAGTTTGTGTGACGTAACCACACGTCATGAGTCTATGTGTGTGTTTATTGATTCATGGCGGTTGAATTTATACCTGCCTCCAAGCTTTAAATCAAAACTGGAGATACATTTTACGTAGCATTTAACAAACTGACTTGGGAATACGTGAGTCACAAGCTGGTTGATTTTATTTAGGAGTAAAGTAAATTTATCTGTAACGCTGGTATATTTTAATTATTTATACACTAAGGACTCGTTATATTTATTAGGAACCTTATTGAAAACCTGCTGTTTTGTTATATTAATTATTTCAATAAATTCGTAAATCGAATAAAATTTATGTTTAATTATAAAGACGTTACTGTAAATTTTCATGAAGGTTCTTTTGAAGAGAATCTTAATGACGTTGAACGATATTAAAATGTTAAGTTCGTATACGAATATTTTTTGTTAGTTGCCAATGAAAGGGAAATCTAAAAATCCTATAAAAGACAAAGCGTTACTTTTTACCCTTATATCACGATCTCGGATTTCCAAGACAAGGCGACAAAGCAATCACAATGTCAAAGTAAATAGTTTAACTGGGTAATTAGTTTGTTCAGTCATTCAAGACGTTCCCTATCACACCATTGAATAATAGTCTCAAGTTATTGAATCAGTCTATATTGTCTCATTTAAGACCCTCTGAAGATCGGATGTCAATGGAGAAATATCTATCAGTTAATAAGATTCAGTAGGTAAGAAAGCGAATTGATGCGAATTCATTTTGTATTCGTTACGTCAATTTTAATGAGCATTAATAAATATTGTGATTTAATACTCAAGTAAGGTTTTTGTCTGTTTTCAACGGGCGTGTTTTTATGTAATCATTTAAATGTAATAGATTCATTTATTAATAAAAGCTTGCAAACGCTGGGCACACTGATACATTGGTACAAGAAAAAATTAATACAATATATGAGACAAGCACGTGAAGGGAAACATAACATACACGAAGAGAAAAGAAACAAACACAAAAAAAATTAATTATCAAAAAATTGATTTCAAAGTGTAAGGGGAGTAACTATGTATAGTATCTCCGCTTGTTCAGAATGCTGAATCTGGATATCGGTGAGTTTTGGCCAAAACACGTTCTTCTGAAAGGATGATGAGATACCTAGGGTATCTAGAGGGTACACAAACTTAACTTGTTTCGTAAAATAGATTTTTGAATAATGACAGTTATCTCAATATATCTCTGCAATATTGTGGACGCCATGATAGTTAACTAGCTATAAAACAGTTTAAATGTACTGTAAGGAGTTTAACAAACAAACCAATCCTATACCAGGCAATCCGACAAACCAATTAATGTATCAAAAACATATCAATAATAAAGTAGTAATTCTGAGAACATAATAGAAATATGAAAAAATATATCCAATAAAAAATAATATTTCGTCTCAATACAACGGTCCAGTTTTCCTTCTATATTATTCATGACTTGTAACAAATTAGACATTCTCAATGTTGGCTTCATTTTACAAATTCCTCATTCTAGTAAGTTCTCAAGAGTATTAAATTTTCACGAAATTGCTTCCAAACTTTTCCTCTCTCAATACGCTCTGAACTGAATTTCCTAAAGGCATAGTTTGCGTCATGCTGTTAGCTGTTGCGTTTTAATTACCATCACCGGGATACTTTATTTTCCTACCCGCCTATGCTACATTACAAGTCGATTGTATATGGATTTAATTTCATACTAAGTCGCGAGCCTAAATCTTAATGTTTTGGCTGGTCTTGGAGTACAGTCTATACTTCGAATGCAGCCCTTTTCACTCATCACATTTACAAGGCAACACATTCGTGTTTCTTAAATTATCTAAAAGAAATATATGCAATTACAAATATATTTCTAATTTGTCTGCCACTATTTTATACTCCTTTATTGTATATTATAATTTTTTTCCAAAATACTTTCTTTACCAAATTCAAAAATGCTTTTCTTAGTGTTTAGACGGCTATATAGTTAGGGTATGGGTAGGATCTTCGGTCATACATGATAGTTTTTTATAATCACTACAAAGTATAAAACAAAGTCGCTTTCTCTGTCCCTACGTATGCTTAAATCTTTAAAATGACGCAACGGATTTTGATGCGGCTTTTTTAATAGATAGAGTGATTGAAGAGGAAGGTTTATATGTATAATAACATCCATTAAATATGGATGGAGAAATACTGTTATTTTTGAGGTTTCTAATGTGATGTCGAAAATCGTAAATAATTACATTTTTTCCGCTTACATTGCGAATCCTACGAGATTTATCAAAATAATGTAGCTAGTCGCTATTTAAGCTATAAATCCAAACTATATATAAGAATATATTATTTACAATGCTGGTGGTACAAGGTTTGGTTAAATAGCGGAATTCTATACGCCATAGCCAAAATATATCATCAAATAATACATTCAATACAGTTCGTAAATATCAAATATCCCCTAGTTTTTCCAATGTATGTTGGCACTTAATCCGCGTGTCAGAACTCTGAATTGAAAATGAGGGAGCCGTAAACGGACTATTAACCCACGTATAGCCGGTTGACTGCCAGACCTACGAATATAGCCTGCCGGGGTTGGCTTAATAATTCAACATTGCAATGCTTTTACAAAACCTGTCGGCGTCAATCCTAATTTAGCTCTGCAGATCGACTCGCTTTCCGAAAGTGTCCCGAGAAAATTGTAATGGAACTTCTCTGTTACAGTTCAAAATAGTACGTTTTGTTTTATTAAGTTTTGTTAATATTTTCAGAAAGGGTAGAATTGTTTTCAATGTTTTTTCCCGTTATTTTTGCTTTTGTATTTAGCCTGCCAATTTAGCCTATACACGAGTTATAACTAGAACAAATATTATTATGTACGCCGGATATATAAATTGGTTTTGGTTTGGTTAAATTAATAAATATATATAAAAGTGTTTATATACATATATAGAAAATATATAACAGGTGGAAGATTAAACTGTGCAGCAACTGGCATTATCGTTTACGCAAACCAATACTTGACAGTTGACAGAACTATAGTAATATATGATACTTAAATCGAAAAATATAGATAAACCAATGAATGGTCGTTGTAACAATAGTTATGTCAGCTGTCAAAATCAACGATATTCACTATTGTACTGACTTTTGAAACAACTAGGTATTTTGAAAATAGAATAAAAATAATATTTAATTGTTTCGATTTTTCGTGCTTTTACAATCCTTTTTTAAAATGAACCAAATAAGTAAGTGACCAAAAAATAGCCCACGTATTTGTTCAAGTAAATGGCAACATTATCCTTGCGTACATAATGGTTGCCTTAATGTACAATAGTAACCGCGCTGAATATTATATTATTAAACGACTACTATCCAACTATCTATTATTAATTATTAAAGGTAAGCCACTTGCTAAGTTAGGCGAAGATAGTTGAGGTTTCAACAAGCTACAGTGAGCTAGATCTCAAACTTGGTGCATACTTCACACCTGCCTGTTACAGACTTCATTTACATTACTCGGATATGTGAAAAACTTTTAAGAACTGTTAATGTCAATCAACAGCATTCGTAATTGTTAGTTTCAAATTTATATATGTAAAATAAATTTAATAAGATTATTTAAATTTGGCACTGAGTTTTTAAGTTTAAAATAAAACTTATTTAACACTTTTTTTTTATTTATGGCTCTGGCACGATTTGTGCATTAGCCAGCGTCATGTATAGGATTTTTTATAATTCGTGCTTTTCTTTAGAAATTCGACCGTGTCCTCCATGTACGGTTTAAGCACTCGCCCGGTACCGCACAACCCTCCCAAAGGCCGAGAACAAATTTAAATTAAATTAAAACTTGCCCTCGAACCGGGAATCGAACCCGGTACCCCTCACCTAGCTGCCACTTAATAAGACCGCTAAGCTATGAGGCCCCCCCGTGCCACACTTTTTATTTAAATTATTTGATGTTCATTTCCAGCCAGCCAAACCAAAAAAGTAAAACAGCTAAAATGTCCAATCAATTAATGCGTTTTAGTCTGAGTGTATTTTATTTTATATCTGTGATAAATGTCAAAGTCTATAGTTTTTATTAATAATCTGTGCAACAAGGCTCAAATCATTATGCAATAATGCATTTTGAATAACATTTCCGTATTATAACATGATTATAATGAATAATCGACGACACATTTCCCTACCGGATAATTATTGCTAATTAAGTTGTCAACAAACATTTACCGGAATTTGGAATACAAAGGATCGCATCACTGTTTGTCACCACAGATCCATTAATTGCTCAGCATTTTCAGGTATTAATTGTTAAAAGGTTATATCGTTGTCTTAGGGAATATAGGTTATTCGTCCTAAAAGCTAATCGCAAATATCTATCTATATATAATTCTTCTGTGAGTGTGTATGTCACTGAACTTCTCTCAAACGACTGGACCGATTTTGATGAAATTTTTTGTGTGTGTTCAAGGGGATCTGGGAATGGTTTAGATTCACAAATCAGCCCGCCAGATGGCGCTGCAGTCGGTACTTTCATACTTTGCTTTACTAATCGCTTGAAATATCATGCAGGACAACGTCTGTCGAGTCCACTAGTCTATCTATATATTTTCAGGTCTCTTCTATCGGCGATTAATATTGCTGGTAGACATTTATTGTATTTTACAGGTCTGCTATCATGCCATAGAAGACCCTTAAGGGTAATAGCGAGATTCCTTTAAAAAAAAAGCCATACCTAGAAGAACCAAGTTTGGGCGCCAAATCTAACTGTCTGTAAAACATACTTTTTTTGGGCTCATAACTATAAATGGACATCATTAATTTAAAAGATACTGATTATACAGACAATGGAAAAGCCGTGTAAACCAATTATTATTATGAAAACTATTAACTCGTGAAATGTGTTATTTTTTTTCATACAAAAATATTATTCCTTTATAATAGACGGTAGTGCGAGAGTAGGTACTGTTGTATTGAGGTTGACCGTAAGGAAAAAGTGATACTTAAGGTGTGCTTGTTAGTGGAAACCCTCATAATTTGAGAACTTTATGTCACCTCTGTGCCCTGTATTCCAATATTTTTGTCTTATTATACGTTTTAACATTTAACTTTCCAAAAACAAACTATTTAATAAAATTAACGTGTGTATATTGCTATATATAGCACTTCCAGCACAGAAAAAAATAATTTCCTAGAGTCTGTCCGAGAGATATTTTTATATAAATATATATCTCGGGACAGACTCTAGGAAATTGAATTTCTTCTGGACTGGAAACTGGACAGACGATAGGCTACAATCCCACCTGATCTAAAGTCCGATGCGGCCTAGTGGAGGGCACGCCTTGACAATTCATAAGTGTACTGGTTACCTACATGAATAAAGATTGTTGAGTTTGAGCTTGCCAGTCCAGGAAATGCCATATTTAGCCACCGCTTAAACTGTCTAGGGAAGATGGAAGAGGGCAAGGAGTTCCATTCCTTTGCTGTTGTGCAGTGCGGCACCTGGGGAGTTCAACAACGTAGGCATGAAACTCCAGGGCTTCTAGATGAGAGAAAAATAAACTAGGCTTAAAACGAGAATTCAAGTATTTCTGTACTGATTAGTTTAACTGGAGACTAAATATATATAGTATAGGGGTATAAATCTTAGGGACCTCAATAGTGTTGCCCAAATGCAAGACCAAGACGAGACTTAGGCCAGTCTTGGTCTTGCGTCAATACACTTGGTCTTGGTATTGCGCTCTCAGTCTTGGTCTTGCAGGCTTAATTATTGTCTTGCTCAAGTCTTGGTCTTGCGGAAATGCAAGAACAATGCCAATACTGCAAGACCAAGAACAATTTTGGGCAACACTAATCGGGATCGATCCACATATGCCAGGTTACATACACCATGTAAACACTTACAGGTTTTTACTCTACAAATTAAGATGATGCGAAATATTTACTTGTCCCGGTACCCTTTAGGAACAATTTTACACAGATGACAAAGTAGTGTTAGGTCGTTACTAATACGTCCAACCGATGGCCCGCTCGTCACTCTTAGTTGTAAGTAATTGGTGCCATAAAACATAACACCTGCAACTGCAAACAATCTATTTTGCGTATACTTTAATGTAAGCAATATTTTGAGACAATATCTATTCCTATATACATAGTATAGACCTTTTTATGATATACGAAATACTCGTTATATATTTATGATAATTGTATTAATCCTAATTGTTTGAATGCAGTCGAAACTTGTTTGAAAATTTGACATAAACAAAATATCAGTTTACTTAGACAATTAAATAATTAGTATATAAGTATTAAAACGTTTAAAAAAAAAAAGCGGTCACGCACGCTGTAAAGCACGCGAAACGTCGGATAAATTTAAAATTATAATTATGTTAAATAATTGTATATTTATACTTATACATAAGTTTAATCCGGTTAAAAAGTTTTTTCTTTAAATGTGTAAAGGTTATGTTAATCAAAGACAATAGGTACTAAGTATTAAAACGGTTTAAAAAGGATTGGATATTTATAGTAATGTGGAGGATGGTGTACTGTTCCCCCAACCTATTCCTCGAGCAGTCTTACTACTAGTAGGCCCGAAGCCTCCAGTGACCGACCGACCGACCGACCTTAGCGGTCGAGAATTTGTACATATCTTTAGCGGCCCTAATAGCATTGTCAGCGCGTTTCAGGCTATGACGTCATCGCAGTGATTGTAAGCACAGATTGTCTCGCTACAGTTTGTTTCAGATAATATTTATTTTATAATATTTTATTTTAAATTGTCCTAAATACCTAAACTGTCGCGTAAAAACACAGTTTTGGTATAGTTAATAGAGTTAAATATAAGATAACTGACCTTTTTGAAGGCTATAAAATTATTAAAAGAAAATATAAAACTTATAATATTTAAGAATCCTAAAACTCAGCCGGTAGTCTCCTTAATGCATCATTAGAGTATATAAGCATTGTTGTTAAAGTAAACTATGAAATTTTAAAATGTTTTACACAGCAACTGAGCGGCACTCGGTAATAATTTAAGTTAATATTTTCTCAGTAGGAAGTTGAACATAAGGTCCATTATCCTCTGGCGTTAACTTTAAGTTAATGTTGTACGACCCTTCACCTAGCGCCATTAATAAAATCAGATTGCGCAATCTAGATTTAACAGCACAAATTAAAAATCAATATGTCTGCTATTGAGAGATACATTCGTTTGATTTTTATTGCGATGTAATTTATATTCCCCATTCATTTAATATCATATATACACTAGATGATACATTATCATGTGTTATGTTGTATTCAGACTTCATTCAAAAAGTTCAAAAAATACCTTCATATTTTTTTAAAAAGCTTTAAAGTTTATTTACTTTTAGTCTAGGTTAATAAATTGCTGCTTCTGATTCATTATTATGAGTTATAATCTTGCATAGTTCCATAAATGTTATACCAGGAAACGAAGCCAACCATGGAGGCGAAAATTCTTTCTTAAATTTATCCGCGAATAAAATATTTAAAAGACCGTATATTGCAAACAAAAAATTGTAGTCAAAACGGCCTCTTTTGTCAGACATCTTTTGTGTGGATTAATTGGCTCTTAATTAATATAAAAAGTAGCTACACTACTTCAATTCGCGATTCGAGTTTCATTGTTGGAATTAACATTATGTAGGTAATTGTAAATGTGCATTGAATACTTTTCATAATATTATTTTAATATAGCGAGAAAAAAGTGCACCTACATTTCACTTTAACAAATGTAATGGTTGTTTGCAGCTATGATTTCTGCGATAAAATACAGAATCTGTATTCTTACCATTAATAAAATGTAAGCATAATGTAAGAGCAACAATAAATTACTATATGGAAAATAATGGCTTGCGCTCAGTAGGCGTACAGGTACAGGAATCAAGAAATTGGTTTGTATTCGAATAGGATAGTGGTACAAACGAGCTTACCAGTCATCGCAGTCATCGCAGCCCATGGAGACCCATTTTAGTAGGTGCGTTGCCGGCCTTTGAGGGAGGAATGTAAATTTTCCAAAAATGATATAATATACTTAATACCGGAACATAAAATACTTAACCGTCACGACAATAATTTCATTTATAAGGAAATTAATATGCAAAAATCGTCCATCACAACCGTAAAATCAATCAAATGAAATAACGATACGTCGATTACGAAATCGGTATTGACTCCTTAATTGTTTGCTTTATAACTATGTATTTCAGCTACTAAATAAATTGTACTATAAGGAACGTCGAAATTTCTAAAATCATTAATTTAACTTTTACTAAGATACGACGGCTGACACTTTTAGGAGTTATATTATTATAACTCATATAATCATGATCAGATGCAGCATAATACATTAACCAACACAAATAATAGTTACAGTAAAATTAAAACTTTAAAGGTTTTTTGAATAAATAAGACGTATTTTTCGAACTTGTGATTACTGATGACTTAACTCAACATTAACCGTTTGAATTAAGCCGGAATATTCACATTAAACATGATTATGAACAGCCATAGGAAAAATAAACAGTAAACCAAGAAAACGGATTAAAGACACAACATATAGAAACATTGACAAATGCGTGACATTAATGTGAATTAAATGAACCGTCCATTTCTTATATAATAAAACTCACATTGTCTTGATTATTTGTTATGTAAGACGTCGGCCGTATAAAGGACTTGTTTGCAAAATACAATCAAGAAGAATTGTTCAAATATTAATTTCGCGAGGAATGCAGACGAGGATCAAAAGCATCTGTACCTCTTAAATTCCCTGTCAGTATGACATAATATACAGTACTCTAACTACAGAATTTTACCTCACAATATTAAAAAAATAATATATACAATTATTTGTTTAAAATTATGCAATAAAAATATATGTAAGTAGTGAATTTACCGAAATCATAAAATGTGATTGGACATAATATCCAGACGCATCATGTCGCATGTCAATCGTTTGACTACAGATGCTGTTGACCAATCAGAATCAAACGAAACGGGATATCGTTTCCACTTTCGATTTACAGTCTCACACATGGCATTTCGCTTGCTATATCAAGCATAGTCACGCGTGGACAAACCTATAACAACATTAATTCTACGTAAATTTGAATGATATTTGATAACCTAAAGTAACCTAATATACAAGGACAATGCTTTGTCGTATGCAATGTGTATACGCAAATATACTTGTAGACAACTGCTGGTCTATACATAACTATAGTATAGTGTCGAAAAGCAATATTGGATAGACGCCACTCACAGCCTGACACAAAATAGTTTGTCTAGAGCAAACAAATTCGTTCTACTCCAGGTTGCCTCAGGTACACTGAATAGAAAGCAATAGATTTTATTTTAGTGAAAACATTTTGTTATTTCGCATGCCTTTTAGCTGCATTTCCAAGAATGAAAATGTTTACAAATTGTTATAAATGTCTAATAGATACTATTAGATTCATTTTACCCAGTATTATATGTAGATAATTTGTGATGTATTTTTATTATTCCGTTGTCGCTGTATTATGGACATTTTATTTATCAATTGAGTAAATACCGTTTAAAGCGTTTATTAGTAGAGCCATTATACTTAATAATAATAAGTATGAGCTATATACTGAAACTCTCGATATTAATTTAATGGTTAATATTAACTATTGTCTTTATATCTATATATTACTATTATCTGCAGAACGTAAAATCATCAAAAACATTTGTATGTAACAAATCGAAAGCCTTCTCAAAATAGTACTAATGGTAGTTCTAATAAAGTAACGTGGAACGGTAACGTATTAGACATAGACATAACATTTATTACAAACGAAAACACACACACATAAACACACAAAATAACAATACTTAAAGAAAAAAATAAAATAAGACATCAAAAACAATAAAAATTAAAAATAAACATTAAAAAATTCCCTTTTGCCATTCGGTTCGCTTCCAGTGTGCAATGTGTGTGTACTGTGGTTGTAATTGGCCCTGGCTCAGCATTATGCTGAGGAGCAAAAAGTTCCACAGCAAGCACAGTATTCAAATCAAACAAATATTAAATGGTGTAAGAAAGAAAACAAAATGATTTCATTAATATAAAAATAATTCCGGGCCTATACATATGCGTACCAAAATCCTTAACTAACTAAAAAAAGCTTAAAAATATATAACTATTTAATAAGTAGGTTAATCCCTATTCGAAGACAGAGTAAACAATATCGGAGTAATAATTAACTTTATATCTTCTCCCTCTTGTAATACACTTACACGTAAACTTGGTTTACCCATAAATTAGGAAGATGTAAAATAAGTTAATCCTCTATCAGATACGGTGAGTCTTGTGAAACACGTTCAAAGTTTTACATAGTTAAACACCCCTTTTGTACTTGTTTCTCTTGCATGGTTCGTTACTTAACTCACTCTATCTATATGCACTCCAATTTTCATTAAACAATCTTCAGCTTACAGTTTAAATCAGGATTTGTATATTTAAAACCACTCAGGGAAAAGTCGCCAAAAAAGAAAAAAATCGCCGCGATCGTATACAGTGAGCAAAATTAAAAAAATAGCGACACCTATAATCTGTGCCTACTCTGCCATATCACTACTACAACTTCATACTCTGAAGCGCGCTATCGAAGTTATTCCGGCTATTAAGGATACGACCACAGCCACTGGGGCCGGACCAAAGATTCGGGCCGGCTAGTAGTCAGTGGTTAGACTGTTCGAGGATCCTCTCTTCTGGTTGGAAAAGCACAACATCCTTCCTCCCCACAAAGCCCTAGCTAGCTGTGCCCTACAGAATAGATATAGTTGGTATGTAAAAACAAGTGTACTATACAAGTGCTTGTGATCGTGAAGAGGTCACACAAATGTATCAAACGTAATAAATCGTTCTTATTCAAATATATGAGTGCATCTGAGAACTGAACATTTCTGAGTCACATGGCGCAGATATTAACGTCAGTTTAACTCAGAACAATAAAATTATTAAACCCATTATACCTTGGGAACGATTGTCGCTATATGATCAGAAACAAACAGGTATTTTAAAATATAATTTAACCTCAAAAATTGTGTATTTGTCAAAACTAACTCACCGTATGTTGAATGATAATTCCTCTCATAACGTATTTATGTATGTATATTTAAAGCAATTCATACACTTAATAGCAATTAAACATTTCGAGTACCATATTCATGAACGTTTGATCTCAAACGTCAAAATAAGTACCTATAGGTATATAGTATGTTGTAATCCTCTTTGTTCTGTATTCTACGATTCATCTAAAATGTACATAATACACGTTACTGTGTAATTAATTACAAGATTAACTTGAATGTTTAATATTCATCGATCTATTAATGATTGATTTTATAGTTTATAAAACATTTATGTTCTTTAATTTGAAAGTTTTTGTGTAAAAATGGCAACACTTAACGTGATATATAGCTACACTATATTTTATAGCAGTGGTTAAAGATAGTATAATTCAGTTTTCTCGAACTTAATATTATAATTTATAAATTCAATTTTTATGTGTATTAGCGGAAAAAATTGATCATTCATTCATTTAATTACATTAGATACCGAATTGTCATCTTAATATCTGGCCTTCATTTTCTACTACAGCTAGACTACTTTATTATTTTGATCTCTTTAAAAAAGAGCGTAGTGCACCTATCAGTAACCTAATTTCTTTAGACGAAAACCTAATCTGTATTCTGCTTAAACTGTTGAAAATTTTATTATATCTGATGTGGTGTGATTTAATAAATAACAAACTAAATAGACTATCAAATGATTACTGAATACGTACATGATAGTGAATGTCATGCTCTAAAATCACCGATGATAAATATCGAAGACCGATTTGTCCACGGTGACATTTAGCATTAAAATGATATACACCGCAGGTGGTAGGACCCTTAGTTGCCAGACCTAAAATGAATATCACTATGCAGTTTGGCATTGTTCCTAGTTCTTGTCATGATTTATTGGTAATTGATTTAACATTTAAAATATATTACTCGCTAACTGTTTCAAGGAAGAATAGATTTTAATTATAGATTTCACGTAAACATGAAGCTTTAATACCTTCAATCAATTCAATAATTATAATATTCCATGTACCATTTTATAGTTATCTCGACATAGATAGAGATATCTTGAGGCGCTCCTAAGCAGTTTGGTAAAGGGCTTGTTGGGTTCGATTACTGGCTGAACTTCAGATGAAATAATATTTCCAAGTTGGTCATGAGGTCCCAACCGTGCATAGTACCAGGAACACAGATGATTTATTAAGTGAAAATATGAAAGACAGTGTCCAATCGAAGTGGATGACCAAAGATTAAGGGTAGAAATCACCTGGTCTGTATTCGGGCTTAAGCATTTATAAATCGCAATCATAGACTAAAAACATCGTATTATATAAATACAACACAAGTTTGTCTTTGACAGAAATCTACATTCAAAACAGGTAACCGTTTATTGCCATTTTCGAAATGCATATCGGTTTATAATCTATGTCTACATCATGTTAATGTTGTACTAATGTAGTTGAGCTTACAATTGCGTTACAGTAATAACAATAAGTGGATTGTTATTTACGCATCAGCGCGGTGACCTTAGCATCCATCCTTTCGTTCTACATTTCTAGAGCTTCCCTGGTTGACATGGTTTTATTTTACTGAATATTGTTCGACATTCTAGAGAAGACGTTATTAACAACAAAATAAGACAGACTTTTCAGTTCCGTTTTTACTGAATATTCAGCTATTAGGGTTGCGAACAGCCTCTTAGGTATGTGTAGTATTTCACAATGATGGTACAGTAATTTTCGTTTAAAAAATGAGTTGAATGTTAAAAAATGTAGATTCAAATTCGTATTGGTGACCGTCTCGTGTCTGTACCAAGCTTAGTGAAAATGATAATTTAGATCTACTATAAATGTCAAATTTGCATCAAATTTAAAAACATGTCGCTGCTTCACAAATCTAATATAGTTATAATCTAATCTAATATAGTTTTCTATAGGCTAGTTACAATTTAAATGTGTTCAGAATATTCTAAACAATGGCGTTGCGTCGTATAGTAATGATAAATAAGCATATGAGTATTGTAATAAAATATCTAGTGTTTAGTTTGCAGCCACGTTATGAGCTCCGACTGCATACAGAACTCGTACCGTCAAACGAAACTAAAAGAACTCTTGCAATAATAACGAGCGAGATGTGATTTAAATGGATTTTTTTAATAATGGGAATTATAATTAAGTGACGTGATTGTAATTAACTAAGTTTGCTAACGTTTTGTACTCCTATGTATGTAAGAAGTTCTCAATAAACAAGATTATATTGTGTGTAAAGGGAAAATAAAACAAAAATCGCCAACGAGTGAACCGGCGCCGAAACCGGAAGTGTATTGTCAAACCACCTGAACATTTTAATCCAATTGAATTCGAGTTGGGAAGGTTATTGATTATTGTTTAGTACGAAGTCTTGTATGAGATACACATACAATATTTTTTTACTTGCTGGGTCACCAAACAAGAGTAATAAAAACTATACTGTCCTGTACCTTTAACATTTACATTCACATTTAATACAAATAATATTTTTTTATAAACATAACCAGAAGCTGGCCATGGTCATATTAAATTATTTGTTTTTTTTTATGTTTTCTAGATAATTCCCCGACTATGTAGTCGTCGGAGGTATAAAATAGATTACGTAAATGGTATAGTAACCCGGATGATTAAACACTACTACCTATTTCTTTTAACAACTTTTTGTATGACCTTTACAGCATATCCCAAAAAGATGCCTCTTAATCTAACGTTGAACATTATTTCCTTTTAATTCGTCTGTTACTTTTATGCCCATAGCGTATTCAGTGTTATACCTGATACCTGTCGTATCCATACATTGCACAGTCGGTCAGAACATGTAACACCGTCTCTTCAGCTGTATTGCAAGGACAGGCAGCACTTTGTCTAACCCTGAACCTGTAAAGATACAACAAGAATCCACCGTGACCTGTCAACATCTGGGTAATCAATCCCGTTGGTTTTATTTATTTAATTGTCGAAAATTATTTATCATTATAATTATTTTTTTTATTTATACAATTAAGCTATTAAATCTTGAATATGTTATCTTGGTAATCAAGATGGTTTAAATTTAAATCAACAAAGAAAAACCGTAGTGTATAGCGTTGAATAATATATCAGCGTTGGAAACAGTCCATTAGCGACATAGGTGCAAAATTTCAATCACAAAAGCCCGACGCTCTAAATACGAAAATGTACACGTTCAATAATAGACTATGAATTTCTAAAACTATTTCTGTAGCTCAACGTTGCCAGATGCGGAGGGTGGGGTGGCGTCTGAAAGCATTATTATATTATTGCCAAAATAATGATAGAGCAGACAAGGCTTCGCCAGTTCTGTGATGAAGGTTCGTTCAGGTTAATGATATGATTCACATATTGCCTGAGTGAAATCTGGTTAACCAGAATACTAAGTTTGCATTAATAATAATATAGCTTTATTTTATTCCAAAAATATACAAACAAATATACGACACAAAATATAAATATGTAATAAAAAAAAGGGTGCGTGTACTTATGTATACGCGTAAGAAGTTATACTTCTTTGGCATTATTAATAATAGTTTTTGATTGCATGCAAATAATTAATTACAATTAAATAATCTAAGACTGGAAAAGGAGTCATTATAGTCAATAAAGTTCAGTTTACATTTGAAAAATTAAATAAATAAATATTTATTATTATTCTCTTACATTAAGTGTAACATAAATTCTATTATTATTCGAATGTTTTTTTTTAAATTATGTCCAATGCCGTAGCATCTTCCGTGGGCAACTTCATTCTGTTAATTTTTAGTAACGGTGCGCGCACATCGTAAAATTTCACTCTCATCAATTTTTCATAACGCGTCTAAAGAAGTATAATTTTAAAAATTGTATTTATA
This sequence comes from Pieris napi, assembly GCF_905475465.1. Taxonomy (NCBI): domain Eukaryota; kingdom Metazoa; phylum Arthropoda; class Insecta; order Lepidoptera; family Pieridae; genus Pieris; species Pieris napi. Next base: position 5,405,296 of record NC_062236.1, on the reverse strand, counting down.
TAGGTAAAAGCCTCCTCCCCAGCCATCTTTCCCCCTTCGTCGTCACAATTTCGTATGTCCATCACAAGGCTGATTTCCATTTTTATAATTATTTATTTATTTCGTACTAATTAGCTGTAGCTTATTTAGCGCTGTGGATATTCTTAATACAGCTTCTAAGCATATTCCGCGATAGCATAAGTAGTTGAGGCTTAAATAGAGTTCAATAGGCCACGGTCACTCTATTAACATTAGCCAAAACTGGCTTTATAAATACTTTTACCTTAACTCGTAAACATATGCAACAAGTTAAAATTGTATGCACGATTATTCAAATAATTTTACCGTTTAACGCAGTTAAATTTACCTGCATCAATTACAGTATGTGCAACGATGACGGGGACATGATCCTACTTCATCTTTTACTACGTTTTAAGTTAAATTTAACTTATGTTCCTGTCTTCGCGACACCAGCACTTACGGGAATCACCTCGAGACTCAACGTCACGTTCTCTGTCATATTAAGAGAATGTGCTTATAATGCGCACATTTATGCTATAATAATCTGGTAATAGATGTAGGAAGTGAAGGCTTGATATTATCATATTAAGTTAGATTAATATAATTATCTTATATTTTAGGTGTTTATTTTAAAAACTTGGTAGCTAATACGTTATCTTTTTAAAGTATTAGCTATTTTGTGTAACAGTAGGATTTAGGATATGATAACCTAAGTAAGTTTTTAAGCGAGATGGGAAAGCATTACCAAAAAGCTTGTTAAATCCTGTTTTGTAAATAGCCCACGATGAACCATAAAATGTTTTGAAGTTTTAATCGCAAAGTTTGTACCTTGAAAAAATTTGAGAGTTTAGGGAGTTGACGCGCTCATTCCTCGACTTCCCAGCTTGTCAGGCACAAAATGGAGCGGAGCTTGAGCCTTTTGTACTTGTAGGCTTTGTGTGCAAAGTAAGCTTCCTACCGACGCATCTGTGCGATGATGAAACTTGCCAGACGTCGCTTTTAAGCGCGCTTTATGTCTCGAATTAAAACTTTACAGGAGGAAATTAAACGTCGGAAAAATGCGTGTATCACTTGTCATCCCTACCGTTGCTATTGTTTTAGAACGTAGAACGTACTTATGTAAATTGTTTTTCCATTTCCATATTGGTTCTTATTTACGGGAATTGGTGCCTGCGATTTGTATGTAGGTACGCCAAAATATTTTAGAACAAGGTTTTGAGATCAAAATAAAACAAGGATGACTAAGAGTAAGGTGAGAACGCGTATTAGACAGATATAGATAATATTAGTTTGGATTTCAGCCACGAAATTAACGTCGTAATGAAACATCCTGTCAAAACAAACTCGAGATTGGAAATTTTCAACTTCCGAGAGCTATTTATAGACGTAATTTCAGCGGTATTCATCAGGTATCCTACCCTCGAAACAAATTCCACTTGTCAAAATGTTCACGCTATGTTCACGAGAGTCACAAAGCGAGACGTTTCAAAGAACGGCCCTTACAAATTGTTCCGACAGACAACTTGCGTAACACGTTCGGCTATTATCTTATACGCTTATATTTCAAAGCCATAAATCTTCATCTAACTATACTAAACTATTTTTCTTAATTCAAACGTCTAACGATGGCGGGAAAACTCGTTAAGAGTTCTCAGGGTAAAGTTTTCAGTTGAAGCCCATTAATTTGGACAAGTGACGTCAATATAATTAAGGAACAAAACTCATTAAAGATTCCTTGTTTTGTTGAAACTTCACACTCAAAAATGTTCATTGTCTTCTTAACAGCCACTTTAAGGCTATTTATCATTTGAAAAATACATGCATTTTTAAGTAATGATATTAATTTATTGTTTTAAATGTCAAATAGGTGAAATCTAGAACAAAATTACCAAACGAATGATTCAGAAGTAACGAAAATATATTATACTGTCAAGATTTACCGGTAACATAAGGCATACTTTGATTATTCCTATAATATTTTCTTTGAAGAAATACCAATATTTTTTTGTAATTAGCTGTTACCATGTTTGCATAGAAATATGATAAAATGTTACTTTTTAATCTACCTTAATATATAGAGTAATTTCCTAAAAATAAATTGGTTCGATGAAATCGTTTATTCAAATTTCGAATTTCAGATTACATTTCAGAATAAACGCCTTGTTTCACTCGAATGAGACAAGAACCGGAGAATGACATAGGAAGTCATTGAGATAGGCGACACCTCAATGTTGCTATATAACTTATACCAGACGGATTTAGACGCGACAATGGAGTGTTCAAAGCTTTGTAAAGCTATCGTTGGTACAATTCAATGTACATAAAGTTAACAGTTTATAGAGGCTTTATTTTCAATTATTGTCGAAATAACTCAGCTACGCCCGGCCCGGGGCAAATATTTTTTTTTATAATTATCAAAGTAATATCTTAAAGATGTTCACCACATTTGCTTATTTTATACATACATAAAAATGTTGTTGTTGCTGACATTTTTGACATAATGAATTTTGTATAGTTTTTTTTTATTACAATATGAACTTTTTGGCACAAACAATAGAATAAAATGTGACAATCAACAAACAATACAAGATCTTATGCATCAACACATTTCAATGATTTCCAGTTATTAATTAGTTGAAACATCAGCTGTAAAATTATCCCCTTAATAAAAAAAACTAAATATTTTACGCACACAAAACTGCACTGAACTACATACATACAGCTACACGTTTTGTTAGACAATGACTCTATAATAAATTTACTTATTTTAGTAAGGTAAGCAAGATTTATTGAGTTCCATCATCAATCTTAAAAAAAGATAACCTTCTCATATTTTATATTATAGTTAGGACATAAACAATGCAACAGGGACGTCGCAAACTTGTTTGTAGAACTATTCAAACGTCGCATTGTTCCCAGGACGTCAGGCTTTTAGACTTGTACATAAAAGTTTTCTTAATAATATATTATACAATACACACAGTACTGGCTTCTGTCCACTTGGTATGCTTTAAAAATGTGCTTTTGATTTAACGTGAAGATAGTGTTTTGTCTCGGGCTTACCTGATTTCACTTGCCCGTTACTATGTAGCTAATCTGGACGCCATACATCGGAGGACTTGGGGTTGAAATTATTTTAACATAAAAGGTTTTGGAGGGAAATCTGGAATGTCGTCATCCTTAAAAAACTTACTTTTTTGTAATACTACTACAATAAGAATTAATTCATTAATTTATGAATAATTTTAGTGGCAGCAAGTCAAATCCCTCCACCCATAACCTCGAAGTCCGTTGCTGTATGTTTTAAGGCTATATTTCGCAATTCCGCTATTATGCATAATTCATTAGTATCAGATAAGTACAAAGTTTCAATAAGCTAATCAGGGTACTTCAAAAAAACAGCGTACAAATTCGAGTACCTGCCTATTGCCGGGCCGCGATTGTCGCGAGGATTCTGGCACTGTCCAAGACAACGCGGGTGGTACGACAAAACATTAGTTGAACATCCCCTTTGCTCCATACAAAATAACATGCCTGAGATATTCTTTTATCCTACGCGTAGATGAAACTTAGTTATATGTAATAGCAAAATCTATATACAAAATTCTTTTTTGTATGCATACATTTAAAATACAACATATTTTAACAGTTCATAGTATTTTTGTTCCTTTTATTTACGTTACTATTCAAGAACAATAAGGTTACGAGTTACAAGTATTAGAAACTATCCCGTTTATCTAAATCGCTATATATCTTGTCACTATTTATGAACGCCGACGATTAGCCAAATTTACAGACCATTTAATCTTTGTTCTGTATACATTTGCACGTAACTGTAGCCTAATTATTTTCTATACATTGACATTTAAGTGACAAAAAGAGTCAAATTAAACTCAACTGAAACTTGATGTTAACATTCAGTAAATGGCTTTCAAGTGAATTCCTATTCGCATTTGTCGAATTCTTTTAAAATTAAGATATAAAACAGCAAACTATGCAGTTAAGAGGCCGAATTGAACAAAGAAAACGGATAATTAAACCCAAGCAACGTGAAAAGAGATTTTAATGAACCTCAACGTTCACCACGTAATAAGTCTTTATTATTAAAAAAAATCGTTCTATTAATTTATAATGAAGACATAAACGTTATACGAATAAAACATGATGTAAATGCGATGAGAAAATTCGATTACGAAGAATTACTGGAGAGAAAATGTCTCAGATTATTTGTTTCTTTTGATTTAAGAGTGTTAGCAAGTGACTTCTAAACTGTTGTTTTTTGTTGACCACCGATGTATCCTTTCTACTGTATACAAAGTAAGAGCAGTGTTAGCCTAATGATTAAGCCTGCGAATCTGTACACTCAGGTCGTAAGTTTGAACCCCGGTTTTGGAATTTATTTTATCCTAAATCTTATGGAAGCCGACCTAAAATCCAGAAAAGGCCGATCTATGATATTGTAGCGCTAGTGCAGATATCTAAAGGGAACCCATATAAGGTGATTTTTAATAAAAAATATCTTTGGCATATCAATCTAAAAACTGTTTTTGGGGTTATGCTAATGACAATGACAGTGACAGTAGAACAGTAAGTGTAAAATATCATCAATGCAGTATCAATACGACTGATAAGTCCATCGTCGCGTGTCATCTAATGTAATCAAACATAGATACTAATAAATATTTTTTAATTCAATTTGATCTGTGCTTTTATCGTTACAAATCTTGATACGCTCGAATGCTTTGAGAAAACTAATAGAATTTTGTGAGTACTAACATCAAAGCTATCTCAAAGGCAGCCTGTTTCGCATATAAATTGATGAATTTGCCTCCATTTACACCTTTATGTCATGCAGGAAAACCGTGCTCAACTTCGTTAGTAATTTATAATCGTTTCACTTCACACACGTGGCTGCCTCACACGGCAATATTTTGATTCGCCGGCGAGAGATACGTTTGTAACAGTTAACATTGAATAAATCATTTTGAAATGGCTTTGTGAAAGAACACTCTACTTACATTAATTAATTGGTTCACATTAAATAGTCTTTTATATGTTTCACGTACGTTAAAAGGTGACTGTTATTTTTTTATTTTTTTTTTATAGGACAATTCACACCAATTGACCTAGTCCCATGTTAAGCTGGTGAAGCTTGTGTTATGGGTACTAGGCAACGGATATACATACATATTATAGATAGTTAGACATATAAATACATATTTAAACACCCAAGACCTAAGCACAACACCAAATGCTCATCACATCGATGTTTTGTCTCAGCCGGGGATCGAACCCGGGACCCATGGATTCGCAGTCAGGGGTACTAACCACTAGACCAATAAGCCGTCTAATGATGATTATGTTATGATTTTAGATTTCCAAATTAGTGTACATAAGAAAGTAATTATAAATTAAAATTACCATCGCTGACTTATTATGTAAAATGTAAGGTTAAGTTTGAATCTTTTTCACTGATTAAATTACTTTAAAATATTCAAATTTCGAACGCCAATTAAAAAAAAATTATTACATGTACATGTTGCTAAAAATGTTAAACCTTTTTATTTTTCCGTGGAATTTCCAGCCATAAATATAGAAAAAAATAAAGGCAATAAAGGATCTTAAGAAATTGTGGCCGGTAAACGTGTTCAAGTAGCAAATCGTGCTGGTTCATAATAAGAGGGTGCCATCGGTGGTCTGTAAATTTTGTACCGTAATAATAATATTTATTCTAAACATAACGATATATGAGGCATATGAAATAGGGTAATATCGGGAGGTTTATTTTATACATTTCATAAAACCTTCAGCAAAATAAATACATACAATACTATTCAAGGCGATTTAAAATCCAACAGAGAAATATTAATAAAATTTTGTATTGGATTGATATAAAAAAATGCCTTTATTCGAGTACACTATAACTACAGTAAGTCCATGTCTTTTAAGTTTTACACTAGTACTCGACCTCTGACGGAGTGCAGGCCTCCTCCAGATTCTTCCATTTGTCCCTATTTGTTGCGACAATTTTCCAGTTTTTTCCCGCTATCCCTTTTATTTCATCTTCCCAAGTTTTTGGTGGGCTCAAATCAATAGGATTGATATATCTAATCATAAATTACATTAAAAATCTTTTTGAGAATAATTATAATCTTCCGTATTTTAACATAAACAAACGTGCAGTTCATAATAATAGTGTTCAGTGGATTAGCAGCTATAGACGAAGTTCGCGAAGAAAAACTTATAATATAGGTAACATAGGTATTTAATGAAAATGTAGATATTACAGCACTAATATCTACAACTAACAAATTATTTGATTGCATTTCAATTACAGTGTAATTAAAATGCAATTTTGAAGCGTTCTTTGAATATTTCGATTAACCGATAGAGATTTCAATTTCCCCAAGTCACGTGCCGGGATATCGGATCCCGTGGTTGGCTCAATCGGTAATGAGCGAGCGGATGGCAATTTAGCTAGATGAGCTTTTGGTTACAGCACTTTGTTTTTTACGATGTGTGATGCTAAAGAAAGGATAACATAATAAATTTGTTTTTAAATAACATAGGAAAGGAGGGGTGTTGAGTATACGTCGGTCAAAGCTGTGCTTGTGTGGTCAGACGCTGGCCATGCAACAATAGATTTATTTTTCTTTACGCAATCAACAGCATGTATAATAAAAACATAAGGCCAGTTTATTCTTCTTTGAACCAAATTTTGAGGTCTACTTATTAAAAGGATATTGATATATAAGGCTGTTGATATATAAATTGTACTTGTGCGTAGCATGGCCATAATGGCTGTTTAATTTAATAATATCATGATTTGAATTCATTAACGGATATAAATGAATTTCTATTCGTCGTCTTTTGCTGACCACGATTGAAAATAACATTGTAAATGTGAAGTAAACGGTGAAATAAATAGTTTTATTTCAATGAGTAGTAGTTTTATTCAAAAGTCATTATTAACTTATAAACTTCATAATTTCGTTACAACCGTAGCACTGCTACGACGCGGACACTTTTCTTTAGCACCATATCAGACCCGTTTTTAACTAACCTTGTTATTCTTACAACGAAATAAAAAAAAACTACTTTCCGTTAAAAGTTAATATTCTTAATTCATATATGGTTTGTATTGTGCCTCATAAATAATATATAAAATAGTCTTTGTATATTTTCGTAACTTCGTTACGTCTGAAATATATGATTAATATGTAAGACAAAAACATAGCTCAAGTTTAATTAAACAGTTTCATAATTATTATAAAATAAAGTGGCGCTGAGAGCTTCGCTATACTATGTAAGAATCCCGTTCAGGAGAAAATTAACGGTCTTATTAATTTCCCGAAAATGTGCCGTGATTAAAACTGCTTAAAGCTTCTTATTAGGGCGATTTTATTGTTTGACCCAATTATACGCCAGGGACTTGATATTAGAGCATAATAATAGATTGTTTTTGTTAAACGTAGCCTGTACTTTAAATTTACGGAACGGGTATGGAATAAACGTCGATATTATTAAAGAAAACACTTTTATTATTAAGTCTCTTTTGTTTTCAGCAATGACTCATATACTAAATAACAATTGCTTATTCAGTGTAGGTAGATAAGTGTGGTTGTACATCTAAATATTAATAAAGGACGCATTTTGTATTTGCCCTACGAATACACGGCCATATTCAATTAAAGCAGTATTGAGAAGTTAATTAAATTATTAAATATTCATAGCCATTTCAGAAAATAAAGCTATAAATTTTCCCCACTTTATACGAGAAAGCCGCCAATTCGTTAGATTATACTGATAAAGCATAGAAATGAGTGATGATTTAGGGTTAAGCCCCTTATAAGTGGCATGTCAGCGGGTTTTATCTTGTCAGCACTGACTTCTAGCTAACAGCTACATTTCAAGGCAAAGAGAATTTTAAAACCAGAACCTTTCATTATATATTGAAAATGTTACGACTATATTATTGGCTGGAGTATTAAGATAAACATGTATTGATCTTGTTTCATTAAATTATTACTTTCACACTAAGTTGATTGAGGTTGATATTTAAATAAAATGTTTAATTTAAAGACAAGTGGAAGAATAGGGGAGGGGACTTCCTTCGATGAATGTCGTGTTAAAAAAGTTATACTGCTCGAATAAATATAAATTTATTTTAATTACCCAACGAATTCTCGGCCCAATTAATGACACTTTATCAATTTCATCTCTCAATTAATTTTGTCGATTTAGATACATTCAAAGCAAGTAACAACAAACATATACGTTTATATAATTTTATGTTTCAAATGTGAAACGAAGATAAATATTTAAAATAAAATCAGATTAGCCTTTTTTTATACTTTGTCCATCAAGTACAAATTGAATACATAGCCATCGTAAAATTTATTCCATCAATATAACCTGAAGCTAAATGAAGCGAGGAATCCCAAAAAGCTCATCTCGGTAAACTGTTATCCTGCAAACTCATTATCACCCTAACCGTCCAAGAAATCTTATTAATCTTTCCTCTGGAAATTGAAAATCCCTAATAATCGAATATTATAATGTAACAACTTAATAAAATTTGGCTCAAGACTTTATTTACAAAAACAATAGTTACCATACAATATTTTCTATAATAATTTTGTGATAAATAGGTACTAAGATTATCAATTCAAATAGCTGCATAAAAATTGTTCCTAGTATTTTGCTATAATTTAAGAAAACGTTTGTAGGAAATCTCAGTCAAACTAGATAGTGTATTTGAAACGTGCTAAAACATAATTTAAGGAGCTATGATAAAACAGAATCATTAATGGTTTGAGTAATTATATTCAGGTGTTGGGACGCAGGCGACATCTCTAGCGGCATTAAACAAAGTGCTCTGCCGGGTTTTTCGCCAAATTGAATGTGAAAATATTGCCACCCCATTACGTTGTGACATTGGATACCTACTTCCTATTTTTCAGTGACCAATTTCCAAGCTTAATCGAGTTTGCAACCAACGATTGCTTTTTTGGTTTGTGAATTTGCTAACAATATTTTAAATACATTTTAAAGTACTTATTAAGAACACTTAATTTTGCTTTTAGTAATTAAATAGTTTAGAAATAAAGCCCCTGTTGATCAAAGCAATAAAACACCTGCAATTATATCAGAATCACTTTGAACAAAAGTTCCTCGGCTAATTTCAATACGGCTTTGTTATTAAAATTATTCGAGCAGCAAAGAGTTTAAAACCTCAATCTTACGCGACGTAGTTGAAAATTAAGTTCGGTACAAAATAAACAGATTCGACTCAGACTAATGTAAAAAGTTTCTAGCAATAAGGGCGTTTTGCTTACTTCTAAAACATCAACAATTCAGTTTATTTAACATTGTTTAGCCACGCGTACAGCTCTCAAGGATTCCTATTTATTTGACAAGTTGTTGGCCTATATTGGAAAACTCCTGCTAAGGTTACTAAGACACTTTTGACTTTGATTACCGATTGAGAGAATTTCGATAGACTACAGTAATCAACACAAAACAAAAGACTATCTACGGTTGTACCAGCACATCTGTATAATAAGATGAAATACGACTTCTTTTTCTTTGTAAGTATTCATTTCTTAAAATGAATATGCAAGACGGTTGCTTCATACGTATTGTCTTTTGGAATGCAGCCAACAGTTCACGGGACTGTAATATTTTTTAAATTCAATTTAGGTACAGCCACAACGCTCTATCCAACGGGCTTAATGTACACCTGGTGAACAGTTAAATGAGGAATGAGATGCAATGGAAACTGGAAGGATATTCCTTTATTACTCTCTTTGTCAAGTACGTTTCTCTCAGTTATTAACGAAACTATTTGTTGCATTCACAATATGTGTGACGTTATAATTCGTATTCAACTACGATCATACTTATTTACAATTGATGAGAAGTAAGGCTTGAGGATCTTTAAATGACCCAAAAAGCTTCGTCTATACATTCTATATAGAGGTGGTATAAATTAAAAATATTATTTTTACATTAAGTGGTTATTATGCGTAAATTAAATTTGCAATATAAGGTAAGCATAATACTTTTTAATAAAATACATACATAAATAGCCTAAAGGCTATGAAGGTATGATATAATCCCTGAATAAAGCAAAGGTACGTGCCCTCATTAAAGCCTGCTCCTCGCTGCTTGAAGAATGTTTTGCGTTATGGTTTTATGAAAAGTTTTATGTTGCAATAGATCTCGCTGAGCTTTTTTTCATTGAATTTTGTCGTAATACTTTTATTTAGATTTTTATAAATTGTATTCATTAAGGGAAATTACTGAATTCATTTTCATATACTTTTATAGCGGTACTTTTATTTACTAGGCAGTCAAAAGTGTTGTAAATTTTGTTAAATAAAATTTAAACTGTGTTCCCTCTTATCTTGTTAATAATCCAATAGGTAAAGGTACGTAAGGTAAATAAAAACCTTAGAAAATTACTATCAAATGTCTACGAATAATTAAAAATCCTGTTTCAGAATACATACGAAGTCGTGGCGTCCAGTTTTTTATTCTGATAACAATAGGGCCGGAGTTTTGTGCACGTCAACCTAACAATCCCATAAGAGGTAGCTCGGGGGTCGGTTCCTCGTGAAAGCCACGTTAATTACGAGTTTTCGCAGCAAAACCACGTTGAAAAATAAAACTATCTAGAATACCGACCTCTATTACATAGTTTAATGCTGTCTAATACATCACAGGTAAGGTTGAGGGTTTTACTTCGCGCATTACAGCTCGCCCGCTGAGTGATTTCTGCAATTGAAATTAGAATTTTTCTTCCCTGTTTATTGTTTAAGAAAACCCATTCTAGTTCATGTCTGCAGCTTTAATTGCACTCGGAGCGAATGTGCCACGATTTATTACGGCGAGTTTCGAAGTAAAATTCCCGTAAAACTTTATCAATGCTCCACTCTAAAGTACAGAAGTAACTTTGGTTTTATAGTTTGTTTTCTAGTGAGATTTTTATAACGACGTTATAACTTACGACATCAGTAAAGTTGGCTTAAAAGCTAAAAACCAAATTAGATACGATTTATTACTGTCACCGTAAAATTGTAAACACCGTTAGATTGTAATCTATCTCGCGAGATTATAAACTGTCGAAAGATTGTGAACCTCAACGAACTGCTTACAATTTAACGTATTATTATTCGGTAGTTATATGAAATTGTTGGAAAGTAAAATTAATCTGTAATTGACCAAAGAAGTTTGAATGATAACTAAGTTAGTGTAGTACAATCTACCGAATAATAATACGTTAAATTGTAAGCAGTAAGCTGAGGTTCACAATCTTTCGACAGTTTATAATCTCGCGAGATAGATTACAATCTAACGGTGTTTACAATTTTACGTTAACATTACCACATTTCTAAATATTAAGCTAATTAAAGTTTTCGATATTGCAAAAGATTATTTCTGTATACCATGTTATATAAAGCTTAAAAGTTAAATTTAACTCGCCAATTTAAATTTATATCCTGCCTCAGATTGAACCGTGATTCCAAAATAAAACCACGACCCGTTTTAATTTCTAGTAAAGCTACATTAAATAAAAAGCCGTTTCAGCAATATTACATTCATGAAAAGTAAAGTTCACGGCTCAACATTTCCAGAAAATTTCATTGTCGTCGAAATCAGTCGAACGGTTTTATTGAAAGGTTTATTTTATTTCAAAAGGGTATTTTCTCCCTAACGTTCATATGCCATTTATTTTGATTTTTCTGTTTATGTTTCACTTGAACAAGCTATTCATCTAGCTTTATTAGATACACAAGGAAAATTCTACACCAAAAGACACCCCAATCGGGTCCATCAAAATAACCATCGGATATGGAACTCATAAAATTAGTTACTCAATATGTGATAAATAAGAAAGAGACTTTGAGCCGCAACTACGTAGATATGTAATACTTATTTTAATAACACGAAATTTATTAGAACAAAAATGTATTCTACAAACGAACGGCTTGTTGTTATGTTCGGCACTAATGAACCATATGAAAATTATAGCCCTTATCATGTCGTTTTACATTGTCGTATCCAAGTCGTTATCATGGGACTCATGACTTCTCCTAAGGAATAGATAGTGTTTTGTTTTATGACAAATCTTATTTGATACTGTATAGATAAAAAAACATATCACTCGTTCGTTGTATTTTTTTATAAAAAAATAAATTTTAGGTTAATTCTACAGACATTGACGCTAACGTTAGATCAGAGCCCCTTCTTCTGGAACTTCCAATAGCGAGAGCGATTCTCATCCCGTTTTTGTATACAAGTTTGATGATGTAGTTCGGTCAATATCCATAGCACTGATATTGCAACCTTGGGAACAAAAACTCGTTATTGAGATCGATATAACTATTTAAAGTGACACCATCATCTACACCTAGTCTAGTATATGGATTGTATTTGGTGTTTGCTGCTTTTTACGAACAAAAGTTGATAGTTATACACTTTGGCATACTGGTATCATAGAGTCAACACTTCTGATTTATCGACTTCAACACTATGTATATTTCAGTACAAAACATAGTGATTTTTTTACCGCAGCTGTTTAAATACAGGTAGACGGAGCACTATTTTTACATATTTTACAGCAGTGAGGTACTTAACTCGTCCACGCTTCCGTAATTTACGCTCCGGTGTACTGCGTTTATATTGCGTCATTTTAACTCAAAACTGCAACTCTTCAAAAATAAATAACGCTCATAAAAAATTATAAGGAGGTACACTTGATTTATAAAGTAAGGAACTAGTTAATGCGCTATTCATATTTTTGTCATACTCCTACGAAACCATTCAATTTATAGTTTTTACTAGTTAAACGTGACTTTCGATCCAGAGGTCACACATTCAAAATGCAACGATGAACATATTTGTCTACGTGCGCTAATAAAACTGTCTCTTATGGCGACCGAGAAAATAGTGTACACTCAAATATTTGAAGGTGAATTTTGACCACGGGACTGATACATTAGTTTTACTTATTTACTGGATGGCTTAGAATAAATCAAATTATGATTATTGTAATTACCCTAAATTTAAAGTTTTGGTATATAAACATATTTCCACCTAATAAATCAATAAAATAAATGAGTGGCGCTACAACCTTTTTAGGTCTGGGCCTCAGATTTCTGTATCTGTTTCATGATCATTTATTAATAGGTTAGCAGGTGATCAGCCTCCTGTGCCTGACGCACGCCGTCGACTTTTTGGGTCTAAGGCCGGTTTCCTCACGATGTTTTCCTTCACCGTTCGAGCGAATATTAAATACATAGAAAGAAAGTCCATTGGTACACAGCCGGGGATCGAACCTACGACCTCAAGGATGAGTGTCGCACGCTGAAGCCACTAGGCCAACACTGCTCTTCTACCTAATAAAGTTACGTTAAATTGTGAAAATATAATCCGATAATACGTTTGTATACGTGATAAACTTTATTCTCACGTCAAACGTGGTGACAAAAGGCTTAACTAGTTCGCAGTTAATACGATTTGCTTTATTAAACTTGTTTCGTATTTCGTACGCGTCATTTTCACTTACATTGCTTTTGTTAGCAAACTTTTTTAAAATTCAATTATTTTCTAGGAATTTACTTGCGAGACAAAATATAGAGTTTCAGTTGTTCTGATGGTATTTATTTTACATTACCACAATTTGCGCTCGTAAAGTTATTCTTAATATTAAGAATTTATTCAGCTAGAATTGAATTCACAATTTCAACACAAATGAGTACTCTTTACATTGCATACACAAAATTATTATTTAAAACAAACGCATCAAGTATAGATATCCTGCTTTTTTCAGAAATAAATACTTAATCATAAAAAGGAAAATATTCAATTACCTTCATTCCAGAGACAATATAAAACTTCGCTTCAATGCATTAGCATTCTCTATAAGAAACTAGTAAAACTGTTTTAAAGGTTTTTAAACGTGAAAAGATTAATTTTCCAACTATCCGTCCTATCCAATGCTAGAGGTTACACGGAAAGTTTACTTAGGACTAGCTTGGTCTGGAAATTCATCAATCCCTTGCTTCTATTATTTGTTTAGAGCCATCAAAGGTTTAAAGTTAACGGTAGTTGATAGTGATACAAAATAATTGAACATTTAATTATAATATCATCAAACGGGTTTATTTTTCAATTTTTTAGTATACTCGCAATGAATTTATCACATTATTTACATTAGATTGCGCTGTATAGTGGTTGTGGTCTGCGGGAGACCACTTCGTCGGTTAGTCTCATAGCGATTGCGATCCCAGCTTCAACGATTTTTTTATCCCACAGTGATAAGAAACTACATCAAAATTATTCGAGGTTCGGTACTAGCTGACTCAACAAGAAGTAGATTTAAAAATTGTACAGTGAAAAATTTATTACTATTGCTAAAAGACTCAATATAACTGTTAAAAGTTTTATCCTTATTTCCCGTCACTTCGAAATTAGAATATCCCTTTTTTATTCTATGTTCTGACCACACATATGTCCTGTTATAGAATTAATAAAATCAGTGGCGCTACAACCTTTTCAGGTCTGAACTTCAGATTTATGTATCTGTGTCATGATCATTTGCCAATCTAATACGCAAGCAGGCCTCCTGTGCCTGACACACGCCGTCGACTTTTTGGATCTAAAGCAAACCGGTTCCCTCACGATGTTTTCCTTCACCGTTAGAGCGAATGTTAAATGCGCACATATAAAGAAAATCCATTAGTGCACAGCCGGGGATCGAACTTACGACCTCGGGGATGAGAGTCGCAAGCTGAAGACTAGGCCAACACTGCTTATATTGTTATAGAACAGTTAACAAACCTTATAATATTTTATATACACTTTTCTTGTTTGGTTTATAAAAAAATATACTTTATATATAATTCGTAATTGTACAAGTAAATAACAACATAAATAGGCTTATTTGCGGACTTGCCGAGCAAACGCAATTTACCGAAGAAATCTCTGTCAGCCTATTGGTCTGTTTGTAAACACTTGTCAAAGAGTGGTTTACTTAGGACGGTGGATCGACAGAAAGAAGAACCACAGATTACACACCTCACTTCAAGTATCGGAATTAGAAGTTTTCTGTGAAATAAATGTTACAACCTAAAACATCGTATTACAATTTTCTACCCTATCCATACGGGATATTTATCTTATATTAGTGGTGTAGGTGATGTAATGGTAAACAAAGTAAATACTATTTTATTATAAAAATAATTAACTGACAATGATCTGGTTCAACTGTTACGGAAGAGATAATAAAACTCCATATGAATGATTGAATGAAGTTCGTACACCTAATAAGTAATCTTATGAATATACATTTTTTGATATTAATATTATAATAAATCTACTCAATCTTCCTCGGTGTTTGCTTGTCTTCCGAAATAGGCCTCCTCCAGATTTTTCCACTGTAGTCTAATAAAACTCCATAACATCAATCTGAGACTAAATAGTCATCCAAACGTTACCAAAGAGAATTTACTATTCGACTAAAAAGGAGACCTTTTGAGAGAAAGATTAGATATAGCTATTACTAACACTGGATTGCACGCTGCTCAATTAAAAAATGCCACCTCTTTACCAGTCGCCTTACTGACAGGTAACTTGACTGGTAAAGAGGTACGGATAATTATAGATACTTCTCAATAAAATAATTAATATTTATATTAAACGTTTAATTAATTGTAACTAGAATTTACTAGTAGACCCGTAACCACATTCAGACTATTTATAGAATGAATTTACAGCGGAGACTAGTAAATAAATCTCGCAATCAGTCCTAGATGCACCCAAAACATCTATTTTACTTCAGATTCCAGGTTTTGAACAGCTAAGACTTACCTATTCGTTTACGTTTTCGGGCGATTTGCCAAACTTTTGATTGTACCTAGATACCGACTAAAAGATTTTACGGTTATTTTCTGTAGTAAAACTAAGGTATTCTATTTCAATAAACTAAAATTATAAATTTTTTATATTGTGTTGTAGCGTCAATATAAGTAAGACACTATCTGTTGAGCTGATTCTGATATGTACTAATAAATGAGTAATGCATTGGCATTTTTAGGAAGGAAATTAACGAATTTTAGAATAATTGGTGGGTGCTGAGGCACTGAGGTTTTCGGATAACAGAATATTTTTATATGATATTGAAACGTATAAAATGTACCTGCTTTTATTATAAACTTGTAATCTTATCTAAACTGAGTTTTTTGTTGCAGATAATCTCATTGGCTGAGGAAAAGGTGAGAATCAATAAATATAATCATAATATAACTTAAGTAAATAACTAAATACATTTATAAACTAAATACCATCTTGGTTTATTATTGGCTAATACTAATTTAATATTTAGGATGAAACTTTACCACAAGTAAAACGAGACCCAGTTAGGTACTACATTAATTAAAACTTAAAACTGTTAGTTATCCGTTATACTAAAATAGGTGTTAGCTATTGTAAATCTAGATTAGTCCAAATGAACTTTGTGTGTACTCGTTAGAAGCGAACGTAAAACATGAAGTGAGAAGTTTGCAATGGCCAAACTTAATGCACATAGCAGCACTAAACAACACTATAAGTACTTATATCTCTTGACAATGTTGACTTTAAAATGCAGACCTTATATACAGTATATCAATTTATACAAAACGCATTTTTTAGTGAAATGTTCTAATAATATGTTACAACGTTTATGGCCGCGTTTGTTTGTAATAAATTCAATAACAAACAGGTAATTAAATGATTATTTAATTACAATTATTGATAACTGAGATTCTTTATAATTTATTACAAAACAGTAATGTCATTTGGTATTTATAAAATAATTAACTAATATATTTATATTTAATTGAGGTCTTATTTGACTGTAATTACATAAGATGTATTCACAAAATATCAATGATTATTTTTCCGACCCAAATATCGGCCAATAGAATTGCACCATTCGACGTCACGTGGTACAACCTACATGGTATTATACTGAAAATTTTTTGTGAAAATTTTCTCTGGTCGTTGCTTCAAGAAAAGTATTAAGTAGTTGTTTTATTCATTATGAAATTCTTATTTGTTAACTGTACATTTCGTCTCATGGTGCAATTCTATTGGCCGACATTTGGGTCGGAAAAATAATCCCCCGAATACCACTCGAGCTTCAAAATTATCGGGTATTTCCCGATAGGTTCGTTGCAAACAATTAATATAGTTGTCATGACGACGACAGTATTACATATGAAAATTTAATATTGTTAAATTATTTCTATCAAAATATACCTACAGGTCCCAGGAGAATCCTGTAAATTTCTCGAGAGAATGTTTGAAACTAAAGACAATGTTAATACCTAATGATAAGCTTTGCAAGTTTGTAAGCTTAATGCTTCCTGTTTGTACGTTGAGGACATTAATACCTTGATTATAAATCTCTCATGTATTCTTTGAAGTAATTATACAATAATTTCACTAGTATTGTTAATTTCGCGCGGGGTTTACTATATATATCAACGATGGGGTGTAGTAAATAAAAATATCAATATCCCGAAGCTTCTACGTGACAAAAAACAATGTATTATCCGTTACCGTATATCCCATTGTATGATTAGGTACATAAACTCAATTAAAACAAGTCGATGGGGGAACATTTTTACAATTTCGTCTACGTTTGAATGGATTAATTTTTTGCTTGCGTGAATAACATCGAAATTAAAATTTCCATGCAATCCAAACAACCGCACATCTGGTGTAATTGGCGTAAAAATAACGATGTAACGGATATTCATAGGAGATTAATTTATATTTTTCCCGAATATTTAGCAGATTTTAAAACAAAATCAATTGAACATTTATGAAACATTTTGTTATAACGATGTATATTATTAATTAAGTTAAATAGGTAACCATCCTTTTTTATATAAAGCAATCTATAAGACGACCTTTGATTATTTTCACTAATCTAACTTAGTTCTCTTTTTATAAAAATATTTCTTACTTTTTGTAAATATTTGTACGCATTTAGTTAGAAGCCACAGTCATGGATAGAATCCAATAAAATCTTAATGTAAAACTAGTACGAAGATAATGCTTCCGTAGCAAATACATAGTACGGCTTATCCATATTCAAGCCTGAATTGAAGGTGAGTGCTGTGTTGAGTTAAAATTGGATGACGTCAGCCACTCACGATGCATAAAGATTATGTATCAATATAAAATAAGTTTTATATTTGTTGAGTTCGAAGAATTATTATTTTTGTTTTAAATATCGCTTACCGGGGAGCGCCGTTAAGTATATTTCATAAAATAACGCTACTTTATTTTAGAGATTTATGTCATAAAGTAAATTAATGTTAAGCGACAAGTTTGTTAAGCTCGCTTTTAGATTTCAACCACAGACAAATATCACGGAAATTACGAGCTTTTTGTGATTTTACCTTTTGATAAAGATGATTAACCCTCGGAAATCTTGCCGGAAGTTATTCCGAACTTTCGACGCTTCTTTGTGTCTATGAGGCTTTATTGAAACTTGCTTTTGGTAAAATAAGTTATTTATTTTGATGGAATGATCGCAACACGAAAAAAATAACTCTTAGTGAAGTTAGGAACACGTTTTGTTTATTCCTAACATCAAAAACTTAATTAGCTGGATATTGTTTAACGGTTGTTGTGATGTTTAATTAAATTTAAAAATCTCGTATATCCTTTAAAATACTGCTATTATTTAATTAATTTTTTAATGAGGGCTTTGAATTTATTTAGTGATAATTCTCTAATTTCGCTTGGGAGTTTGTTGTAAAAACGAATACAATTTCCATATAAGGATTGGTTTATCTTTTGGAGCCTGGTTGGTCGTACACTCAAATTAGTTCTATTTCGCGTATCAAAATACCTATGGTTTAAAAATCCTAAATTTTAACACATCTCTCAATTTGATTGAATATTCTCATTCAGAAGTCGGCAGTGGAGGGTGAATTTAAAAAAGAATAGTTAAAATTTTATACACGCTCGTCATTGTGCGGTACAGCTTAAGCAAGATTTCCCTAGACTCCAAGATTTATAATCTACCTGGTTTCATTTACTTTTCAGTGTTTTTCAT
This sequence comes from Pieris napi, assembly GCF_905475465.1. NCBI lineage: Eukaryota > Metazoa > Arthropoda > Insecta > Lepidoptera > Pieridae > Pieris > Pieris napi. Next base: position 5,386,176 of record NC_062236.1, on the reverse strand, counting down.
GGAACGTGCAACATTGATGCTCAGTTCTACTTTTACGCACACGGAGTTAGGGCTAATGCGTCACTTATGGCTATTAGAAAATAAAAAATTGGTAGATTACATTTTAATATGGCTCTTCCTCTATATAAAAACAACCAGTGAAAAGGTGGGAGCTTGTAGTTTATTGTTTATCAGAATGCCAAATCATAAAATGACTGCTTCACGACTGATTTGAGAGCGACCGCCGATGCGAAAACCGCTGTGTGAGTTCGTGAAGTGAGACAGAATCGCAGGGCTGTTCTCAAATCAAGCGCGATATACATTAGAATAAATCATTTAAGGATTTGAAATTATCAATACAAAATTGGTTTCGCAAAATTTGATATGGAAAATAATATTAATGTCGCATAATGGGTGTGTAAATGGAAGACAAAGAATATTTTTGTTAACCCAGAGACATTATGTTTACGGTTTTTGCCACGTTAAAATATTTATGAGGTGACCCTTATCTCGTGTATTTTTGAATCCGCTTAATGTAAGGTATTTATTGCTCTGATCCTTTAATGTAATTGAAAACAAAAGGTTTCACGCCATTAAACATTTCCAATACAACCCTTGAATAACTCAGTACATTTCGTAATAGCTGAATCACTTATGCAAAGTATCAAAATTTAATTATTCCTAGAAGTAAGTCTTATTACACTTTTAACTAAAACACTTATCTATGATGATATATAATAACACTGACTAACCTAATAACATAATGAGTGTATATACTTTATTTATAATATCAGTTAGTCTATATATATAAAAATGAAACCCGTTTTCCGTTGTCACGACATAACATGAAAACGGTTTGACCGATTTGTCTGATTTTTTTTTATAATATACCTTGAAGTACGAAGATGGTTCTTACGGAGAAAAATTAAAATAAAATTGAGTGAATCAGTCTAAAAACAACACTTTTCTATATTCCCATACAAAATATTCGTAATAATACTTAAAAGTGAATTTGAACTTTAATACCATAGCATAAAGTTCAAGTGTTAGTGGAGGGGTTCCGGGAAGGTAAATTTTTATTTTTTGACATAATGTATTTGTTGTCTTATCAATTTTCTTTTTTTATCTTACTAGCTAGACCGGTGTCCCGAATAGCAGAATAAGTATTTTAAACAAATAAAGAATCGACTGTTAGGCGGTACGATGTTCGCCAGGCCAGCTAGTGATCAATAAGTTTCATATCCCTAAAGTATTTAATCTTTAAGTCATATTTCAAATAAACGTTCTTTCGGTTCTTTGTGGGTGGCAAAAGTAAAAGTAACTAAACTTTTCCACTTAGAAAAATAGAAGGAAATTATGAGAAACATATAAACTTATATATAATTTATATAGGATATGAAGGCGGCGCGTGACACGGACTCGACCGGTCCCGGGATAATCCTATTGAAAGATTTGATTTTCCGCTAAATTAGATAAAAGTAATGAACGCTTCTGAAGAATTCTATCCGTACTGATTTTATATGACACCTTAGAAGTTGTACAGTTAGAATCGATACACTTAATTTGATATTGATTCCTTGGTAAAATTTTGAAGTATTAAAAACCCGAAGAGCCTTGAAAATAAAGTATATAGAGTATTAAGTGCATTTTAACCACTAACTTTCTAAATAAGATATTTGTATAGCTCATAAATACTGATTTCAAATCCCAGCGTTACTCTTGGTTGGGACATAGTAATAATAATGCTGATCTATAGATCATACAAATATACACGATCCTATAGAATGAAAGCAGAAGAAGAAATTTAAACCCTAATATATATTTTTACACAATTACATGGCGGTAAATTTTCGTGGTAACTCATAATAACAATAGCCAATGAAACAATTAAATGTTTCTCGTTTGCAAATAAAACCTTAAAAACGGGCTAAAATACAAAGTTGTATTATTTCAGTACTGATGTTTTCAGGTCATGACAAAATATTCAGCTATTATGTTTCAATTAAAATGCTACTTCATCCATCAAATAATTACAAACTTGTATTTGCTGCTATGAGAAAAGTTTTGTATTTGAACTTTTGCAACAATTTCACTTAGCAAGCTTTGTGCTGCCCTATTCGTTGAATGTGTAATATATTTTCAATCAACTGCTTTGATTCCTGTTGAGGAAGACGTTGGCATCGATTATCATGTACCCCGAGTCCTATCTCCGAATCTATAGTGTATCAAAGTATCTCTTTATTTGTTTTATTCTATAGTTATTAATTTGTTGACGACGAAGTAATAGTCACTGATGTTATTAAGTAGCAATTATTTGTCATGTTGACGTTATTTTTAAGAGCCCACATTTCCTTTAACTAAAGTGTATGTGTATTCATTCATACATTAGATTAAAAAATATTAAGTTCGTCGTTTCAATTTAAAGATATTTAAACTTTCTTCTGGTAATAGAGTAAATTTGACGACTCATTGGTCTAGTTAGTCAGGGGTGACTGCGAATCCATGGGTCCCGGGTTCGATCCCCGGCTGAGACGAACATAGATGTGATGAGCATTTGGTGTTGTGCTTAGGTCTTGGGTGTTTAAATATGTATTCATATGTCTATCTATCTATACATGCTGACACAAAGGGTATTCGTATTCAATAACATCTTTGTCATTGTTATATTAGCGTGATAAATGTACCACCGCGGATGCTGTCTCTCATCGCAACAATATCAATACAGATAGTATCCACCCATCAGGAAGCCTATACAAATCATATAGAATGTCGTTCGTAATGTGATAGCAGTGTTGCGTTGCCTTTGTTAGGAGACTTACGGAAATGCTTGTCACTGTTGTTAGGTGTTCACACTATCGATAACCACAGAACATAGTATCTATTCTATAGATATTATGGAACTGTATCTGGACGTCTATTTTAGATATATTTTAAACTTAATATGAGACTATGTACCAGCAGCGATTCTGTACCGTAAGACGTGGGTTGGAACCTTTAGAGAACCATTAGATATTTATTAATATTCACGCTATTAATACCTGTTTATACATGACCTCAACATATTTCGTATATTACAAATATCACGAAACAGATACCATACTCACTGTACTTAATATAGATAATATGTTCGATATGATTTTTGGTGATTATATCTTACATAAATGTGAGTGATTATAGATTATATATACACAGGTAATAGTTGGACCTTAAAGACAACTGTATAGAAAGGACCAAGAGGAAGAAGGAGAAGAGGTCGCCCAAAAAAGGTGAATAGAAGAAATAGAAACGGTAGCAGGAAACGAATGGAGAAAGAGAGCCATAGACAGAGTCAGTTGGAAAAAGCTGGAGGAGGCCTAAACCCGTGAACGGGTTCCGAAGGAAGCTAGGATATAGGATAACAAGCAAAAGAAGAAAAAAATGTATAAAAAAACTTTAGAGGTGTCAAGGGACACCCGGATGGAACGAAATTCCTATCGATTAATTTATATGTTAATTTGTATCATAACAGTATGATAGATTTTCTTGACACCAATCTTACGACGAAAAAAAAAAGCCAACATCACGAGGTGTTCCCAGGCGGTCACCCATCCAAGTACTGACCTCGCCCGACGTTGCTTAACTTCGGTGATCGGACGAGAACCGGTGTATTACAATAGCAAATAGCAAAAAAGTGTCGTGACAACTTTTCGTAAGAATTTATTCCGTCTAGCCCCCTTTCACAACGCGCGATAAGGAACTTCGTCCCAAAAGTAAAATAATCTAAGCTGTGTAATATAATTTGTTATTGTCATGATTGGAAATAAAACGGGCTTTATTATTATTATTATTATTATATCTTACATCCTAACAATAAACCTTTAATCTTAAAATTTCGCTAGGCCTGCCAAAGCTCCAAAGAGACCAATATTATCCCAGTTTACAGATAATTACTGTAAGCGCCTGTAAGCGATTCGATAAATAAACATGAGCGCCAGGCAATCAAAACCAACGCTGGAGCCTTTACCGTTGTATTGTTCTCAAAACTAATTTAATCTAAAGCTGACTTCGTTTAAAACTTATTGTAGCACACAATTTGGCATTCTTAATAAAGTTAACGATAGGCAATAAATTTGGTGAAAATTGTTTTTACTTTAACTTCATTTGCATTTTACTAAATATGTTTTGTGATAGATACTATAAAATGTAAAAATGTGTATTTTTTTAAATATACATCGCTTTCATATATATGTAAGGAGACATTTTTCTACCCTTTGATATTAATGTACATAAATAACATGATACCTAAACAAACAGTGGTCCCAGAATTTCGTTAATAAAACAATAAGTCATGTTTTTGTCCAATATAAAAATGCTTTGAGATTTCTGCGTATCGTAAATTCCTCACGGGGAGAGCGGATATTTATTCCAGGGGCGTAGCTGACAACTCGCAATTATTGGGCAAATACTTACGAAACTGAATGGGTTTGGGCAAGAGGCTCTCCAAACGAGCGCCAAGTACGTCTTATCGAAGGCACTAGTTGATTGCGTATCTATCTAATTTATTCCATGTGGAGAGAATTAAATTTATTAAGTGATTCTTAAACCTAAGGTCGTGCTTAAAAACCCTGGCTGAACATGTTTTTTTAACAACATTCGAATGTGTTAAATATCCGCTAACCACTAAACTTGTCTTGGCTACGGCATGCACGGTTTAACAGAGCAGTATAGTACCTGGTGTGCTACGCCGTAGGTTCGTAGCAAAATAATACAATAACCAGCGCGGTGCATTCAATTGCCTGAATTATAAATGGTATCAAATATAAACGGAAATAAACGCAGGGACTAACGAAAATTCGAAATACTCGTGAGTATATAAATTGTGACATGAAAAGATAATCGGGTTGGCGGAACTGATTCGCTCACAAATTGAATAAGAGGTATGTTCCAATGAAACTCTTAGGCGAGGGTGGAGCGAGATCGAGCGCAACGCTCCGCTTAAACTTAGCTAACACTACACAGACTAAACTTTGACATTAATAATATTTAGTATTCGCTTTGACCGAATCTCTGGAGTCTAAGAGTTTATAGACTAAATTTACGGTTTTGTTCATAAATAAGCGGTTAAACTTATATCAAAAGAGAAAATTATTCGACTTTACTATATGATAATAAGGGTTTAACAGTAAAATACTAGCCACAAATACTTTGTGTCGTATTATTCCGACTTCTATAAGCCAAATAAAAACTTCAAGCGTTGCACAAATTGAAACAATTACTAAAACTAACAGAAATATTTGAAATTCAAATATTTATATTGATCTGTACGTGAAAATATTTCAAAACTGAATCAAAACATATTAAAACCAAAACGATAGCACTCCTGGAATATCGTATTCAGCAATATGTCAAAACTATTTTCATTGCAAATTGTCAGCACAAAGTTTGTTCAAAAGCACCTGTTTGCGGCCGCGTGTGTGCTATTAAAATCGCGATAGCTTGGTGATGTTGGCAGAATTCTATTAAATAACAACAAAGCGATGGGGCAATTTCAATTTCGTCGAGCGAGCGACATAATTAAGCTTCATCAACAGTTGGGCCACATATGCCATTGGCAATGGCTATCGCGAACTTACCTGCCGACTGGGCGCTGACTCAAACTACTGAAAATTAGTTTCAGAATACTGATGAAAAGTTTAATTGGATCTTCGGAGCCAATATGGCACTCCTGTTAGTTCATGTGAAAAGTCCATATGGGCGAAGTTCGGCATGAAGGAACATTCAATTTCGCGTATTTAACCGTGTCACGTCAACCAATGACGGGAGTACATTGTTCGGTTAACTTTCGTTTAACTGATTTTGATGTTTTCGTATTCAGTAGAGCGAAACTTTACCCAAATTTTCAAATTCTCAGAACCGTAAGTACATATTTTGAAAAGGCATAATGTTACGAGTTCGTCATTGAACTTTCAAAGACGCCTGTCATTTTTCCTTTAATATTGTGTAAAATGGTCGCAGTTTAATAAAACATTAATAATGGATATCGCTAGCGTGCAATAATATTTTTATTAATATTTCCGTACATTTATATTGCTAGGAATGGCTATTGGGTTACCGCGGTATCTTTGTTTGGTACGCCATTCTTCTCGGCTGGCGTCTGCTCTCTGGAATCTTATTAATAGCTGTAATATTCGAGCACGCTAGCCTGTATGAACCACAGGAATTGTTCTCCCAATGCGCTCAGCTCGGTTTCTGTTTCTACCTCGTAACTCAAGCTTGTCTTTTGTTATTCATATTTCATTGTTTTATCGAATCTTAAGACTTGGGAAAGCTGTGATGTCAAAGAAAATGTTTATTCATTGCTGTCCTATAACTGAACGTGACATATATTTTAAAAAAATATTTAGAATACAATTAATTGTATAATAAAAATCATTCAAGAAACCTTAATTAATATGAGGGCAAAGTCTAAGTTAGGATCAATAATAATTAGAGTAAAATAAACCTACTATAATAATATAGAAGTGTACAAATATTTAATTAAAGCCAATGCAGATCACGGTTATGTTAAGATTAGGTTACAGATAACAAAGTGAGGGATTTTTAAACAATAGACTAATAATAAATAATTAAATAACATACAATACCAACTACTCAGCCAACTATTTGCAATACAACTGCGTTTTAATTAAAACCTTATAAAAAATGCAACCACTTCTCTAAAACTAAGTTCGGAGGGTTTCGTCGATTCAATTGCTACTCCAAACTGAACCTTTAAGTTCACTATTGTGTAGACAAAATCTCATTTATATGTAAGTATTACAAGTTTAGATTAGAGGCTTTCAAATTCAAAAGCTATAGAAACACTTGAGCGAGGCTCTGATAGGGTATTCGTTTAGTGATCCCTCGGGACCTGCTAACGATAACTATGTATACCAATTTGCATCATTAATGCGGTTCAAGTTGATGGAACAGAGAAGAGAATATCGACACGTAAATTTATATCTTGACTATTGAGACAGTAATAAATTTAGCATGCAACTTAAAGAAAAATGTTATGTTTGATGATATTTTGGAACGGTCAATATTACGAGTAAAATAAAATTGTTAAATCATGAATATTTAAATAATAAAGATAATTGGAAAATTGAGCTGGAAAATGGTCGCAAAGTATCGGGATCCGTGGAAAATCGTTGTGGTGGAGGCGAGACTCCATTAGAGATTTGAAGCACTGAAGTAAGTATATTTAAACATTGAACGGCGATTCGAGACCATAGAATATGTGAAAAGTATGTAATTAGTAGAATCTTGATTGTGCTAGTTTTATAATCACGAGGGTTTTGTGACAGTCGTATTAAATCATTCATTCAGAGAATAATCAAGCGTTATTCGTCGTAACTAAGTTGAACCGTTTTTAACAATTATTTAACGATTGTATTGCTATTTTTAAGCCAACTAAGAACGAATTTTCAGTGAAATATCCAATAATTTCTTTTCAAATTTGTTTAAAACACCTTAATAATGTTAAGTTGCTTTCAACTAAATTCTGCCAAAACAAAGTCCCGAGATTTAAAAACTATGCATAATCCGCCTTAAACATACGCTGCACTCAACTTTAAACTAATAAAAACAGAATTTTAATATTTATAGAGAAAGTATCAATAAAATATAAAAGTAAGCTTAGCGCTACGTCGCATCGGTTTGCATTCACTAAGTGAATTTATACGTTATTCAAAACTTTATATTGGTTTTGAAATACTCATATTTTTTCTTCGTTAAATATTATGATAACTTTTATTGACTGCATTTTAGATTCTTATAAAATGACACGAATGGTATACACTATAAAATATCAAGAAAATGTAGAAAGTGATTTCTTTCTTTTCCTTTCGTTTTTAAGAAATAACATTATACCAGCCCTGCGATTCTGTAACTCACTTTTCGAACTCAGACAGCAGTTTTCGCATCGGCGGTCGCTCTCAAATCAGTCGTGAAGCGGTCATTTTATGATTTGTTATTCTGAAAAGGTGGGAGCTTGTAGTTTATTGTTTATATATATTCAAGGCAGGGCTTTGGTATAATATTCACTGGTAGCGTCATTTAAGTAGCCTTCCTCAGTAAATAGAATATGCAATTTTAAAGATAGTTTTAAATTTAACCAGAGACTACCACATTTAATCAAACAAAACCTTAAGCTTACTCTATTGCTAAAACGCTACGTCGATTTCAGTTATATTTTATATGAAGGCAATATATGAATATTCTAAGGGTTATTGGTCCGATCTCAATACACATACACCTCATTTTCCTTTTATTTAAAAGACATCTGTCTAGCTTCCGGACCCTTTTCTGACCCTCGTAGGAAGTCACAAATATTTCCTGAGCGCAATGTTTATATTTTTTTGTAGGAAAATTTACTGCTAAGTAATTATTTACTATGTAGATTTTATTACGCAAATTTTAATTGTTGTATTCTTGTAATGTTCATCGTAATAAGGTTATTCATGCTAGTTTAAATATACATTCAAAACAATGTTCGTATGATATTCTGTATAATTTTAGTTAAAGCGACCAAATCGCTAATAATCTTCCTAACAATATGTGATAATATTATATATACACTGGTCAAAGCATATGCTGATAGCTCGCAACATAAATATAAATATAACAAACTTTTCAACAACAAATAAAATTTATTCACATAGGTAATCGTATAGTTATAAAAGCTACAGCCACTAGCCGTTGGTCGCGTTGTGTTACAAAGGTAAATTGAATCTTTTATGATTGCAGCTTTCCGTAACAGTGCAAATAATGGATATACGAAAGAACTTTTGTCAAAAAAATTCAAAACACTTTCTATCACCTTTTATTCCGCACTGCAGTGTTCAGCCCTGCGATTCTGTAACTCACTTCACGAACTCACACAGCGGTTTTCGCATCGGCGGTCGCTCTCAAATCAGTCGTGAAGCAGTCATTTTATGATTTGGCATTCTGAAAAGGTGGGAGCTTGTACTTTATTGTTTATCAGAATGCCAAATCATAAAATGACTGCTTCACGACTGATTTGAGAGCGACCGCCGATGCGAAAACCGCTGTGTGAGTTCGTGAAGTGAGTTACAGAATCGCAGGGCTGTTGTGAAGATATTTGTTTTATAACGGCATTGGAAAGTTGATTTAATTGGATGGATGGACTTGTTAATAATATAATCTGTGATATTCTAAAATGTCAATTATTAACGATTTACTACTAATTCGGATTTTCTGGGTTATTTCAACGGGTAAACGAAATAAGTATGTTTCATGAAAGTCATATACGTCAGATATCGTGATAAGGATCAGTGCAAAAACAGTATTGGAGTATTTTCCTATTACGAGATACGTCTATAGTCTTTTTTATTTTTAAAAACTAGTTTGGTATACATATTATTATTAAAATTTATTATTTATCATGTAGATTTAATATTGAAGTTTTTATACTTCACACAAATATACAGTATTTACAATTTTCTTAGCCTTATGTAGTAGGGTAGGTGATAATAATAAATAAAAATTAAAACAATTTTAAAAAGTTTGGTGCCTGTGGCAGTGTTACACGGGCAGCATTTCCTCGCTGCATTACAATATTTATTCGTTGAGCGAGGAAAGCACCAGCCTTGGGGTCACCGGTACTATCTTCCAGGCGCCAACCTCACGGCCCAAGAGTCTCTACACCAAAGGGAACAGAATCGTAGTTGGAGAAAATACTTATTGAGCCGTTTATTATTTTCCGCCTGCTCTGTGGCCGCGCCAGCTTTTTTGCCTTATGAGCTTATGATTTTGGGAGTACATATGGGCACTCCTAAGCGGAGGCTGACGGGAATGCGAAATGGCAATGATTCAATGTCCAAAAGGTTGCCAGTGTTTGGCGAAGGATAAGCATTAACCCCATGACTGGCATCCCTAGCCACCAACCTTGCGCGATCTGTAATTGAAGAGGGACCTAATAACTTTTGGAATTCAGATTTACCAAGAGGATCATCCCAGCTCCTTTAAAAGTTGACCCTAGAACGCAAAATGAACTTTTTTTTATTTGGCAACACAAGTCAACAAAAGTATAGAATAAGTATTACTTTAAAATATAATATCAATCCTATTTAATGGCTTTTGGTGGCGATATAATTAAGGCGTACCTATTGCTCCGGGAAAGCTCACTTGGACTCAACCATGCCAAAAATGATAAAAGTGAGAGGCAACTTCAGTAACATTCTTCGCTATCACATTGCTCACAATATACATATATACAATATACGGTTTTATTATATAATATAAGATATTAAATCGTATTTTGAAGAATTATTTATCGGTGAAATTCTGACTAGTGAGTGGAAAAATGTGGCCGCCGTTTCCTTTAAAGCATTTTGTTTAAATTTTCTTACTATTTTCGGATAGTATAAAATAAATACATTTTCCCAATTCACTTGTAGCCATTTGTACAAGCATTGTATGAGCACAAAATATTTATTATTGTGTGAGTTGATTAAATGTACGGCAAGAAAAATATCAATCTTAAAATTATTTTGGGAGCGGGAGCTTTATGAAAAGACCTATATAGGCGGTTTAGCGAAAATATTACCTTTTTTGGCACAACAGAAATCTTCGGTTTATTTAGAAATGGTTTTAGGTATCTAGGTTTTGACAACATAAAGCTAGATTCCAATTAATTTGAGAGAAATCCGAAATACCGGATTATTTCGGATTTTGGATTAAGTAAAAAAGATCGGAATATATAATATTTTATAACATTTAACAATCCACAAGCATGGAAACCCACATTCCGATTTATTATTATTATTATTTTTTTACCTTTTGTATCTTGAATTGACCTTTTAGTTAAACGATGGTACCTACTCATAAACGTACAACGCCACATTTAGCAAATAAATCGAAACGATACTGAACAATGTCTCTTTTACGATGTTTTGAGATGAATTTAACGACTAAATTAATAAAATTTTAACATAAATGTCCAATACCCTAAAATGGATTTTTAAAAGGCACACACATTCAATTAAATAGAAACAGGCGAAAGACACAAATTATGTATGTTGTACAGACGGGGTACGCACCCATAGCCGCGGGCTCTCGCTCCAAATTACACGTCCCAGATATGAACTGTTTGTCCCAATTCTACTTTTTTTATTCCTAATAAATTTGGCATTTACTTAGATTTTTTTTTAACACAACCAAATTTTGAAAGGCATTAATCGAAACCTGGATACGTGGAGCGAAAAATTGAATGATAACCGATATTTTGATTGATTGAAGTAGTCAATAATTTTAATACAAATATAAGCATTAAATAGTACAAAACAAACGTAAATATATTAATATATTTGAGTTTGTCAAGCATTTGTTTAAACCCGAAAAATATTATAATCAGTTAATGGTACGTTGTACGATAGAATTACAGTTTAAAATAATTTGAAAACAGATTCGTAAAAACGTTTAATTTATTTCCGATCTCGCTTACAAATGGAAGTTTACATTAATTAAAATGAAATAAAAACAATGATATCAAAAGAAAGAAGGGAATAAGAAATTCAACAGTGACAGAGGTTTCAGAGGGAATTAAAATACCGTTGTTTGAAGATTATAATTATCATTTTTGGTATTAAAAATCTCTTTGTACGTGAAAAGTGAATAAATTAGCGCACGATGCAACAACAAGTCAACACTAAATATTAATCATGCTAGTTAGCACCTCTTAAATATACGCTTTAATTAAATTTCTGTCTGCGTTGTAACAATTAAGCTCCCTTCATGATATAAAAAGTAATGTTAATAAGATCCTGGGCCTCCGGTTTAACGCGGTGCTAAATCAAGCAGCTTTTCATTTCGGCTGAGGTGTGTGTTCATTTCTTTTCCGGGCCCGAATGCCAGGCGAATTAAACTTGTCTATGGGTAATTATTCCTTCTTTCATTAGAAATACACTTCTCCCTACTGACAGCAACTGGAATCACGTCAATGTTAATTTCTTATATAACACATCTATTTACTATCATACTCCGTTTATAATAACTTCTATAGAACTTAAATTAAATTATATTTTCTGATTTATATCATAATATTCTTGGTAAATATTATTCGTTATAGAGATTATATTGGTTATAGAGAAAAGATACAACTTTGATGGTCAAAGTGAACTTAATTTGAATGATCAATAAAATTTGGGGCATACAACTATGATACTTTTCCAACCGTCCTTCTGTAACTCAACAGTCAGATAGCAAATAGTTTTAAGCTCCTATCTCAGTGATATATGATTGAAAATCTCATAGAATTTCACTTATTTGCACAATAAACATCATGCAGATAAATTCATATTCCCATAAGAATATAAACAGAGCTACTGTCTGTTCTCTGCTCCTGTTCTCTTTTCAAATTTGTAATTACTTAAAGGCTTTTATCAGTTAACCAAACAGAGTAATAGATACAAATATTCGAACCGAAAGGGAATAAAATTTATACGTGAATACATAAACGTAAGTAAGGCAATTATGGGATGTAGTTTCTTGATTCCACCCGTATCACCTCGACGTCCGCCGTTCCACAACTGAGCGTTTTTCAAGGCAGTTTTTGTCGCGCACAGCCACTATGTGGAACCAGCTGCCCACTGAAGTATTTCCGAACCAATTCGACTTAGGGTCCTTCAAGAAAAGAGCGTACCTATTCTTAAAAGGCCGGCAACGCACTCGCGAGCCCTCTGGCATTGAGTGTCCATGGGCGGCGGTATCACTTAACATCAGGTGAGCCTCCTGCCCGTTTGCCCCCCGTTCTATAAAAAAAAAAAAAAAAATTGACGGCCAAGTAACTGACTCTGGACAAAGATGAACCTAATCGGATTCCTTCACTCCGCAATATGAAATACGACACGGGGGAAATACGGCGAAAGCCATAATCTCTTTTTATCAGTACCAGTTTAAATGTGATACTGAAAATTCTTGTTTGAGACTAACTGTTTGAGAGTGAAAACTTTAGAACGAAATTTATGTTTTCATCGGTAATTCTGTCTGAACAAGTTTTGATTACTACGTTGTAATTTTAAAGTTAGGAATTTTACATAAAGCGACCACTATCATTTAAGGCTGGTCTTATGGTAATGTGCTAAAGATCACGCGGAGTTTACGACATCTACACGATACATAAAAGACGAAATTATTTTTAAAATTAATGTTTGTATGTTATTTCAATAATGGCAGTGATGTTACTCTCATCATAGTTTAGAATCAACTTAATTAATAAATGCAGATTACCAACCTCTTGTTTACAATTTGGTACTGCTTAGGTATTTGCAGATACGGTATTTAAACTCAAACGAGTTCCGGTGTATGAAAATATATATTTAATGGAACTTACGATTGTTATAAGTATTATACAATGTAATTGTTTATAAACAAAGGTAATAAATCGACATCGATATCCAATTATAATGTTTTATTTATTTAACACTTAGTTGCATACGAAACGACCAGGAAGCTTCAAGAATAGTTCCGGTGCCTTCATAAACTAGGTTTTCCAGATCTCCCTTAGTATGAAAAAAATATTAAGAAGATTATGGAAAAGTAGAACAAGTGCGGTTTTGGTTTCTAAACTAAACAAATAATAATAATAAAATATGTACAATGGCTTATGTCAAATATAATTTAAAAGTTTTTTTTTAATTGCTAGTAGGCCTCCTCCACGGCGCGGCGACTTACGCCCCGGGGCCGTGGAAGCTAAGCTTAAAATGAGTTTTTCAGTACACTGTGTTTATTAATTATACAATATTTGAATTGGACATGCTTTAGGTGGTTGAGGGTCAGATTTGCTATTTGATACAATAACTTTCCCTCAACAGTAGAGTCCGCGTCTTAAAACTAGTAATACTATGGTAACTAGTAATAACTAGTCATCTAAAGGTTAGAAATATGTATATTTAATTTAATGCGCTAGTAAGTTTAGCGTTTAGACTAAAGCCTGGGTTAGACTCATGGGAATTTTCGGTCGATTTGAAACTCACAGGACTGATCTGATGAATTAAGTTACTCCATATCGACAGACGAAAAGCCTTCGAAAAGAATTATCAGTGGAATATATCCATAGTACTTATTGAGTGTAAATTGTTTTCCGTGAATAGAAATAAAACTATATCTTTCGGTAAACCTAAAGAGACAACTAATACGATACTTAAAATTATAATTGAAATTATAGCCATTATGTTAGTTTTACAACAATTGTAACAAATAGTTCAAAATTATGAAAATTTTCTAACAATGGGAATCAAGATATATGAAAGGCTTATTATGTTTGCTTTGTTTGCGGAGCCAAGAACCGTCATTAATCAAAACTTGGGAATAAAATTACTTACGGGCATTACAAAATTTAATACATATTTGCTACAATTTTGTTCCCTAATCTGATCAATCAATTCATATTTACGAGTGTATTGAATCCATTGGGACTCGAAATATACTTCACATCTTCTAAACAAAAAGGCTTTTATATTTTAGCGGATAATGAATACTTTATCCCTGTTAAACTTTTTCTTTCTTCCGCATAGTAGAAAATATGAACGATACATTGATGTTGAGAAACTTTATAATTATGACGGTCTAAACAAAATTGGTCTATTTTTATCTAACGTCTCCTAGTTCCAATAGGGCATAGGCATAAGGTGCCCGTCTGTTATAATAAGTTTATGATAAGGAATAAAAATGAATTAATAAATGCGTCTGCAAAACAAAACTAATGGCGCTACAATCTTTTAGGTCTGGGCTTTAGATGTCTGTATTTGTTTCGTGATCGTTTATTTTTTCTAATAGTCAAGTAGGTGATCAGCCTTCTGAGCATGACATATGCTATCAACTTTTTGGGTCTAAAGTATTCCGGTTTCGCACATAGAAACTGCATTGGTGCACAGCCGGGGTTCGAACCTCAGGGATTAGAACCGTACGTTTTGTTTATACGTCGTTACACATACTATTCAAAACTGTAATTAACTTACATTTACTTGGCACTAGATAATAATACAATGAATACAACATTATGTACGTTGCTTACTAAAGCATTGTGAAGTAGGTAATCAGCCTAAGCATTCTGTTGGCTTCCCTTCTTACAATTAATTATTATTGGAAATAGTATTACTGCGTTTATATTGTTTCTTATATTCTTATATTGATAAAGATAAAATAACTTGTAATACTTTAGAAGTCGTTTAGAAATTGTCATATTCTACAATTAATAATAATAAAACACTATTTAATAACTTATTCTGGGCTTTGAGTACTCTCACTTACACTTTTTTGAATGTACAATTAATGTTGAAGAAAAATAACAAACTCAGAATGTTTCCGTAGGATTTTACGATTTAGATAATGTTCCGCATGCCATAGATATTTTAAAAAAATCTGTAGACAATCGGCACTACTGTAGTAATTATCAGTTCATATAACAATACCCGCCGTGACTATTATTGCCTAAACAAAGCGGTAATTCCAAACGCTGATCACAGCAGGTGTATTGATGAATTCGCTCAGAATATGCTGCCTCAACAGACTGAAACTGTCGATTCTGTCGCAAGTTAGATGCCAAGACCTAGATAATGTACGTATCTCATTGTAAGCCACAGGAATCCGTGTGAGCAGTTAAGTTCTCTATACAGATATCGCATTCCTGTATGCGGCTTTCTAGTATTCCTGTTTATTAATATAATTCTATATAAACTATAGTTGATGTGTCACTGTAATTGGAATGCCGATCGGTAATGAGTTTAGGTAATAACCCGCACCTACATTTACATATTCATAGATGATATTGTAGATCACAATAACTAAACCTAGTGGCGCTAGATCGTGATCATTTGTTTTTTTTTCTAATAGGCAAGTAGGTGATCAGCCTACTCTGACACACGCCGTCGATGTATGGGTTTAATGCATGCGTTTACTCACGATGTTTTGATTCGCCGTAAGACCGACTGATAAATATAACTATATTTACTGGACTGTTTGAAAATAATCAATAAGGTGCTTTGTTGATAACCCGTCTGAAAATTCAAAATTTATTGAAAATTCAATTGATATTCCTCTAAAAAGGTGTACAGTTCGCTCGCTTTAACACTCCCGTATCTTACATGAGCTATGAGATAAAGTTAAAAACAATTTGTATGACAATACTTGGCTATTAAAAAGAGTGGCGGAAAGTTTCTTGCCAGTTCTTCTTACCCGCTCTACGCCCTTGACTTGCGAACTGGTAGTAAATGTAAATTTACGATTAATTTAACTTGACGATTCAAAAGTGTACTTGGTTACCCACTTGAATAAAGATATTTTGAGTTTGAGTTTGAGTTTGAAAGTTATCAGTCCTGCGCTTGATCAGTTATTTAATAGAGAATGCACTTGTCTGAATATACCTCTGCAGTATCTCCTGACAAAAAGCAAGCGACTTTCTGTGTCTACCAAAAGTAATATGATGCTGGAAATTGAACACAGGACAGGAATTTGGATAATAAACTAGCGAAGGACGTCTATGGGATTTTTTTATACTGACCTATATTAACAAATTCGCATAAATAATTTCTAATTTCCATTGTCTTCGAGAAATGTTTGCATATCCTATTGCAAGCATTTCTCGACGCCTGACAAAAGTACTAAACTTAAAGGAAATCAGACATTTTTTATTCCTGAAGCAAATCAGTTTCACTTGAATCCATTTGCATAAACGGTTCAGCGGAGTATACAAGATGACAAAATCCACTGACCTAATTTAAAAGTTAGCTCTTTTTATTGAGGGATTATTAACTTTAATTAGTTTAAGAAAGTGGACGATGGCATTTCGATTTCTCTTCGGAATCTTTTATTATCTTTTTTCGTCTGAATTGTACTATCGTACAATAAACATC
The DNA here is from genome assembly GCF_905475465.1 of Pieris napi. Taxonomy (NCBI): domain Eukaryota; kingdom Metazoa; phylum Arthropoda; class Insecta; order Lepidoptera; family Pieridae; genus Pieris; species Pieris napi. The sequence goes on along the minus strand of NC_062236.1, from coordinate 5,369,305 downwards.
GTATCGTATCGTAATATCGTACTTAAAAATAATTCAGTTTATAAACAGAGTAAAATATTGTATACTTTCTAGTCGAAGCCGTGCTTGAATAGCGAATACATAATATAATTTTAACTGATGCAAAAAAATGCAACAATTTCGTATAAGTTAACAGACATAGCTTAGTTGCTAGTAATTAGTAGGTAAATAGTTAATGAGTAATACTTATACATAAAGGGTGGATTATCATATAAGCTGTGTAAAGATGTAAAGAGGTTATTTTATTACAGATTAATTGCGATTAAAATTTCTAACCCCTTTTTTCAGAATTCATTAACTAAGCCTTAATAACATTTCACACCAAGGCCCTGTCCCATCACTTGGTATCACATCACGTGTTATGTGGAATTTTGTGAATAATTTGTTACCCGCGTTGACCGTTGTCATAGGATTATAATTATTGTTCTATTCTTTGCTACTCGCTTGGTTTTCGCGCTTTTATTCATATGTGGGAAATAAAAGTGATTAGGCGTTTTCATTACGTTTTTTAAAATATCTATCGCAAATCATACTTAATATGTTCACTACATAATGCTATGAAAAGAACAAAGATGAATTTTGATGGAAAAGGTGTATCTGGTTATCCAAGCCATATTAATAAATTACTAGGCCTGGCTTTGCAAGGCTAAATATTTTGAAATCTATGGCGATCTAATGGTAAAGAAATTTTTGAGGTTACATAACATACTAAAATACAAATGCATTTAAATCTAGCAATGCCTTTCTTTTTACTTTCAACGATTCTTTAAATTATGGTTTATACGAGAAGAGGAAACGTTATCTACGGTCTCCGTAAATATGCAAATTAATATACTATTACCAAAATAGAAAAAAAACGTCATAGATAATATTCAACAAGGTTAAAAAACGCCTTTAATATTTCATAAATTTACAAGCATCTAATACAAGTAGTGTTATATTTGTCATAGTACTATAATAACTTGCGTCTTTCACCAATAAATAAAAACCTATTATTATAATTGCAAATAATTAAAAAAGTATTGAGCGCCTATTTAAAAACACTTGATGAAGCATGATACTTTAAAAATAAATTTTCAAAAGAAGATAAGGCTATATTTAGAAATTTATTTGAATTTCACGAGACATCGTTAGGTACACTTCGCTTGTGATCCTACAGCGTACAAACAAGAAATGAAGCAGTCCATTAGTGTAGAGATCCTCGCTTGAAAACACCCTGCATTTTTAACAAATATTTACAGCACCGACTTTAGCTACTATGTCGGGAATTACGAGTCTGCCCAATTTTTTATAAATTTGAATGTGAAATAAATTAGATATATTTATTATGAAATTAAAATTATAGCAGTCTGCATGATATTATGGGGTATTTGTTACATATAGATTTTAATAAAAGTAACCGTAAAGACTTTTTTTAAGGCTCTGGCACGATTTGTGCATTAGCCAGCGTCAAGTATAGGATTTTTTATAATTCGTGCTTGTCTTTAGAAATTCGACCGCGTCCTCCATGTACGGTTTAGGCACTCGCCCAGTTCCGCACAACCCTCCCAAAGGCCGAGAACAAATTTAAATTAATTTAAAACTTGTCCTCAAACCGGGAATCGAACCCGGTACCCCTCACCTAGCTGCCTCTTAATAAGACCGTTAGGCTATGAGGCCCCTACCGTAAAGATTGTACATCATTCAGAAAAAAACAAGCGTTCACACAGAAAATAATATTAAATAATTAAAGTAACTAAACAAGTGGTTTTACTTTATACCAACATATTATTGCTTAATAATTCTGAAACTATTTTGAAAAGGCCGCATCGCAAACTTGAAAATTTTTTATACGTACTCTGTAATACTAAATAGCTCTGTGGTTGGTATTTGGAAATGACATATAAATCTGACGTTTGACACCGTTCAACTCAATTGAAAAGGCAAACTTCACTCCGACGCGTCATCTGCGTCGTTGTTAGTTTTATAATATTTTGTGATTGAAATTAATTGTGATAAGTGTGATTTTATACACAATCCAGTGATAGTATTAATGTTACGATTTGTTATGTTATTGTTAAAATACGAAATATTTTACGAGGTAAGACGAACGGCTTTCAAAGGAAATAAAAAAAAATTGTTTGGGCTGTCGGGATCGATAACCCGGTCGGCTAGCCATGAGGCGCAACGCTAAGGTTATGTCGCGAACCAGTATCCGAGTTCAAGTAACGGTTCCTAACTCCCAGAGGCGGACCGCGACGGCTCGCGTTGCAACCGCAGAATCCGGTCTTACTTGTGATCAATTAGAACCACACAGTGTCTAGACCCTCATTAGCTGCCCTCATTTCGTTGCGCTTCTCGCCAATTATCACTGTAAATAAATAATTATTGTTACTGACTATTTAGCTTTGCTTTAAAACAATAAAGAGTGCACACATCCTATACCTTTAGAACGCTCGACACCTGTGAATTTTCCTTTTGAGATGTGCGCCTGTTTTCCAGCTTACCCTGCCTGCAGTGCGTGCCAAGAGCCCCAGAGTCCCAGCCATTAGATTGAGTGGAGTGTTCCTTGCCCACACGTAGCCCTGTACGAAGCCAAAATTCCACGAGACTCTTCGGATACCTCCTCCAGCATGGATCTGGAGAAAGCCCCTACTCTTCACGAGGAAGACTCCAAAGTCACCCTCACTATCAGACTGATTATGCAGGGGAAGGTAAGAATTGATGCTTTAACAGTTAACCATACTAAAATTGGCAATGCTACATACTAGTTGTCCCTTTTCTTTTTTTTTTAAACTTACAAACTAACTAGTAGCAAGCAAGTATGAAATACAAGTAGTTGTATTTCATACTTTTGTACTAGAAATATATTATTTAGAACTGCATGTATTTGCTATATTGACAACATTGCCTGGTGTAATTACATCTTGTAAATATATAAGAATTCTGATATCAGCAATAATCGTACATATGAAATTTGTATACCTTTGTTTCTCTGTTATCAAACATTACAGTATTTCACTATAATACATTATATTGAAAGAGTAAACAAGTAGTTTGGTGCTATTTATGTATCATCGTCATAAATTACAAACAATCTTTATATCTTTGTTTAGCAATACCAGTTAAAGTTAAAATAAAGTTATTCCCATTAATCATAAAGACAACTAAGATATCTATTACTTTTTAATACAATCAAGAAACTCAAACAACTTTTAATTAATAACACATCTAAAACTATAATTAAAAGAAACAATGTGTCATTAATGAGAGAAACCTTGAAATGACAACCGTCATTCGACAGAGACAATAATCAATAAAAATTGAAATGTTTAAGTATAAACTAGCTTTAGATATCTTTTAAAGGTACTTAGTCGGAAAATAATAAATAATTGTAGTAAAAGTAATACTACTTTTCCTCACCAATTTTGTAGTTGTTAACACTGTTATCTATCGTAATTCTTAATAATAAACTATTTATTTGCAAAAATATAAAACATTGTTAAACTTACAGAATATTTATAACTTACATATATCAGGCACAAGTCTGTGCAAATAGATTTCTTAGTCATCCTAAGATTTATTGATGTTAGTTACTTATCTACATTATAGGATTAGATATTTACTTTTAATTGGCTGTAATCCAATACAGAGTATTTTTGGCAGCAAGCCAATGATCGGCACTTGCTCTGTTCATCAAACATGTTGATTTGTTTTCTTTTGATTATTTACACAATATTATTTCCATGACCTAAAACCATCATTTTGACCGTTCATGGTATTTTTTTATATACAATTCTTAATCTATTCGTTTTAGTAGTTTTAAATTGGCACCTGTTAAATGTACTAATAGTACAGTGTTGGGTAATTAACGTTATTTTAGTACAGTTCTTTGAACTCTGTGCAGTTGCATCGTGTCGTTGATTTTCGTTTGCTATTTGTGTCGTTTAAGATGCACGGCTTCGACGCCTAGACATACGTTCACGCATTCCTTGCATTCTCTTGGAGTCAGCTAGCTATGTTGCCAGGAACTGACTGATGTCCACTATTCAGCCAATAAAACTGTCTTCGCGGATCCCTGATGCGTCTATTATTGCAAAGATTAGACTCTCAAATTATATAGACATTAGTCGAGTAAATGTGTTTATTACAAATCTAATGCCACAACATAAATAACAAGTGCAATAGTCATAACCTGTTTGCCAATGGCATTATTTTGTCACGTTAAAATTGTTTAAGTCTTGTCCTGTCTACATTAAAGTTTAATTTGTTTTCTTTTTAGGAGGTTGGCAGTATTATTGGCAAAAAAGGAGAAATTGTTAAGAGATTCCGAGAAGAGGTCAGTATAAAGTAAATTAATACTGTTTATAGAACTAATGTGAGTGAAAAAGATGGATACTAAAGCCTACACCATTGTGGAATTTTGACATTGCATTCATGTTTATGTATTGTTTATTCATGACAAAATTTATATTTCAGTCTGGAGCAAAAATCAACATATCAGATGGATCATGTCCAGAGCGCATTGTCACAGTTACGGGCACAACTAATGCTATCTTCAAAGCATTTACACTTATCTGCAAGAAATTTGAAGAGGTAAACCTATTGTAATGTTAATTATAAAATTTATTGATTAATATATAATGCATATTGAGAGACCAGACATGACAGACAACTTAAAAGGGTTTTTTGTAGAAATATGAGAATTATGAGTGAGAATAATAAACATAACAATGGCTTGAAAATACTGATGTTGGTCCTAAGTTTTTTATAAAAAAATTATCAAGGACTACTTTACGATTATTCACTAGGGGAGCGTTCAAGTATTACATAACGCAATTTTTGGAGATTATTGCCCCCCTCCCCCATGTAACTCGCCGTAACGTTTTTCAGTACCCAACTACAGTACTGTACCCAAGTATAGTAACGTTTTGTGACCACCTAGTGACTCTTTAGTTACTATTATGTGATGTAAGTCGAAAAAAATATTAACAATAACGCGTAATTTAATCCCCGCCCGCGTAATACTTGAACGCTCCCTAGCCTACTAAAATTAGACATTTAATTTAAACAAAAAACCTTCCCAGTCAAAGTGCTTTTATAACAAAAAAAACATTGATAATTGAAATTGTTATATTCGTTTCTTTTGGTATAAAATTTTTATTCCTGGTTTATTTTTATTTTTTATCTATTGCGATAAGGATTCATTAATGTGTGATTCACAATTGTATTTACAAACAGTGGTGCTCACAATTCAATGAGGGAGGTGGCGGTGGCTCTCGTGCACCCATCACGTTACGTCTCATCGTACCCGCTTCACAGTGCGGATCTCTTATTGGAAAAGGTGGTTCCAAGATTAAGGAGATCCGAGATGTCACCGGCGCTAATATACAGGTAGGTTCTCTCCAAATGTTCCTTATATGTTAAGAAGACTATTGTTTATTCAAGTCATGAAGGAATTTGTATGTAAAGAAAATGTATAACCCGGGTCGACACAAAATTTTAATTTAAAGCATATTATTTCGATATTTTAGGTCGTAATTAGACGAAAATTGAAATGATGTGAAAAAGTTTGCTTTTGTATTAAAAGATAGAACGATTTTTTTTCAAAATCTGTGGTTTTAATTTTGAATTGATGATGAAACCATTCAAATTAAATTTTTTATTTACAACTTAGTTAATCACTCGTGGGCCTACGTGAACGTAAAACCCCACTCACACAACGCGCGGAATTTTTACATTTATAAAAATATTCTAAAGTATTATTACAATAATTATCACAGAAGCAAAATAAATTTTGATAGTGATATAAAAAATAGAAATTTCTTTTCGTTATTGTGCATAGTTCACCGAAAAATCATAAATAAAACTTTAGGCAAAGAACGACATCTTTTTTTGTAAAGTCGTGGAATCACCTCTATAGGATCGTCCATATTGTAGTTCAAATGCGATATCTATTCTATCAACAATTCCAAAAAATAGCAGATCATTTTAAAAATAAATTTTTCATAATAGATTTAATGTTTCCGTTTATTCACATGAGAAATACGGACAAAGCATTCCTTGCTTATACATAATTTGGCATGACTCTGAGGTTGCAAAAACTAACCCAGACACAGCGCACGTAATAACTCTTAGACACTCTCAAATACAGAGTATATTATAATCACACATGATCATTAACATACTCATGCACTCGCGCATACTTAACTTCTTAAACGATTTTTTCTTAGGATAAGATTAGTTTTTATTTAATGGCGAACATCGTACCGCCTTACAGTCGATTCTTTATTTTTTTTAATACTTATTGTGCTATTCGGGACACCGGTCTAGCTAGTAAGATAAAATAAAGAAAGTTGATAATACAACAAATTCATTATGCCAAAAAATAAAAATTTACCGTCCCGGATCCCCTCCACGAACACTTGAACTTTATGATATGGTATTAAAGGTCAAATTACCTTTAAATATTATTACGAATATTTTGTATGGGAATATAGAAAAGTGTTGTTTTTAGACTTTTTCACTCAATTTTTTTTAATTTTTCTCCCCGTAAGAACCATCCTCGTACTTCAAGGAATATTATAAAAAAAGAATCAGACAAATCGGTCAAACCGTTTTCATGCTATGTCGTGACAACGGAAAACGGGTTTAATTTTTATATATATAGATTGTTTTCATATATAACTTATATTCCTTTTGTTTTAAACATGCATCATTCCCACGGAATAACTAATCTGATCACAACTTACAACACACTCTCTAGTGTGGGGCATATGATCAGTTTTGTCACAACTATATTTTGTTATAAATTTAGTTTATTTTTATTATTCGAGTTTTAAGGTAATCAATAAGCAGTCTTGACTATGTGTTATTAATTAAAAGTGCAATTTAATTGCTTGAAGTATGGGTTCATAGGTAGATATGATCAGTGTATTGTTTGTCTTTAAATATGTTTTTTTGTTTTTCAGGTCGCGAGTGAAATGTTGCCAAACTCAACAGAAAGGGCAGTTACGATTAGTGGCACGTGTGATGCGATAACGCAATGCATCTATCACATATGCTGTGTTATGTTAGAGGTGAGTTTTTATATTCTCAATATTTATAAAGTAAATGATCATTAATGTCCCTTATTCATAGAAAATAAATAAATCTTACTGCACAGATTTATCTCAAGTACATGTCTTGATAGAAAGAGAAGAAAGAGTAATACAGTTAAATGAGGTGCAAATAGGTTTTTATTTATAATTCAGGGGGTTACAATTTTTTATGATTTTAATATCAAAGAATTTTTGGTATGAATGTAAATTAAATAAAGAGTAAAGGCGACTTTTTCAAAGATAAAACCAGAAATGTTATATATATAAATATATATATATATATTATGAATGAAATTCCAATGAAAATTTAAATAATTATAGATACAAATTTTATTTTAATAATTATTTTATTTATAATTTAGTCTGAATAGCTTTACGCAAATTTTTGTGTATGTATGAAATCAAACAACAATAATAGTCCTTGTATAATCTTTAACCTATGACATCAATAATTTACACACAATGAACACGCAATGTTTGTGTTTCACAATAAGAGTAAGTTCAAGTGTCAACAAGAAAAAAATGTTCTTACATTATTAGCCATAATTTTTGAAACCTTTAAAAAAGCAGGCACTTATTAAAAACAAAATATTTAGCTTCAAATTTGCATTCAAACATGACAATATGGTAGATGAAGTGTTATTGAGAGTAATCTTTTGAATGGCATTATAAGCGTTGTTAAGTTAAATAACCGGTAAATAAATTATTTAAAAAATATCGCTTTATATATAAAAATATGTATTGATTGTAAACATACGGCCACAGATTAATCTAGAGACTATGTAGTCTATGGCGTACCATGCCAGTAAATAAATGTTTTGATCTGTCTAATCCTAATACGAATAGTATTCGTATATCGGATTGGACTGTTATCAGTGGAAGTAAACTGTATATGTAATTTAAGATTAATAATAATTAACACGTAAAAAAACTTGAGTTAAGAGTAGCAATCATTTAACAAAAAATTAAAAGACATTATAATTTTCAATGGTATATTAATATTCCAAGTGTGTTCCGATTATAGTTTTTATTTATGTCTATCATAATAATTTTTGTTCGGAGACATAGGCAGTGAAAAAGCAATGTTATCTTTCAGAGTCCACCAAAGGGAGCAACTATCCCATACAGGCCGAAGCCTAACGTGGCGGGGCCCGTTATATTGGCCGGAGGACAAGCTTACACCATACAAGGAAACTATGCTGTGCCTGCGCAAGATGTAAGTAGTACATTGATCCATATTTACTGTCCTCAATGTTAATAATAATTGGTTTTGATATGAGCCAAGAGATTTGTTTTTTGTAAAGTAGGTATATAGAACTCGTTACATGTTCAACGTAATAAAATTGATTAAAAAATCTGTTTTATTATGAACATAAAAAGTATACATACTCAAATGTAACTTTGAATAACCTCTGGGAAATTTAAGCAACATACCAGAAAATAGCAAATATTTTTGAAAGTATTTGTATGTATAAAATTTGATAAGTTTAATTAAAGAATGAACTAAAAATATTATCATTAGCCTTAATCAAAAATTCAATCATTCTAATAATTGCACCCTTTATTAGACTGATGTAACTTAATGAATAAGAGGTTTCTCTATAACAAATTAGGTAGATCTAAAATCGTAATGGTAACTTATTTACTTTTATACTATTTGAAATATTGATTTTAATCCATTTAAATAAAAAACTGGCGAATATGAACGCTATTAATCCTGAATCAGGTACTGGAGTTATAAAGCAATGTCGTTCTAGCCGAAAGAAACAACAAATTAGGATAATCTTTTTTATTATATATATATATATATACTGTATACAGTATTTTATTGAATTTAGGATTCTCTCAAAAATATAGTTTTGAACAAAATGATTGTTCAAAAAACGTATTTGATTTTGTTTTAGTTGTTTGTGAAACTTTAAAAGCTTATGTAGATTATGCGAAACATGTTCAAGTTATTTGCATACATCAAATATACTTGAATACATGCTTGTTAAGTTTTTTGCTTGGCAATCAGTGTAGTATTTTTTGCTTTTAAAGTTTTTGAAGTAATTGACTAAGGTGACTATCTTAGAGTAGCCAAATAGAAAACAATAAGCAAACTGTCGGCCTTATTCATAAACATACCATAAAGCGCGAACTCTCTCCTCTATCAATATTTATGTGCTAAGAGAGATTTAGTTTCCTTTAGATTTTTGTGGATAAGCCTAATCCTCAAATAATTAAAGCATGTTTGGTTAGGTTTATTTATTTCCATAATGACGCAAAAGTGGTAAACATTCAATAGCTATTTGCGGCTTTAGTTCGTTAATGAATAATGTCGGAATGTTCGAGTAAGATTTGGGTAGGTGGCAGGTAAACATACAACAGATAGGAGGTACTTAATTTAGTGCAAAAGAGTTATGTGTATTTAAAGAATGATAGTGTTTCCTTGTCGAGTACATAGGCAACACTTATGATGGGCGCAAGGGTATATATAAAAGATTAGCTAGTGTGGGCATTGTCAGGCGGTGTGTGCGCCGGTGTTCCCCCTGCTGGAGATGAAGCCGCCTCTCGCGGGCGCCCTGCCGCCTCATCACCTGCTGCCGCCGCCGCTGCACGACCACCTTGTGAGTCGCGACCTCATAGAACCCTTGACCCCACCTCGCATCTTACGTCGGATCCTACGCTGATGTTCCACGAATCGATCCACTCTTCTAAAGAAGACCAGAATAAAACAATGCCTCATTAGTTAAAGGAAGCCAAGATATTTTAATGATCATTTGCGCCGTCTAACGTTATTTTACGGTTAACGTTATTAAAGAGATTCAAGAAGTGTAAGAATACATTGATAAGCATGGCATATCTGCTTTTTTTTCGTAAGGACGTCAGCGTAGAGTTGATAATCAGACGCCCATTCTAGAATAATCCATAAATATTTAACATTGAGGCGTCGATTATCACGTTAAAACAACCCTGCCTGTACCTAATGTCTTGTATGTACGGGTATTGTCAATTTAATGCTAAAGGATCTATGAGGTTGTGTAGAACATTGAGTGACAAATTTGATTGGTGCTGCCCCGGTTACCCACCAAATGGATGTTTGGTATCGAGACCCCTGTAGCGTTGCCCCTGTAACTAAATAGATACCCCGGTGATGTGGTCCATAGTATGTTTAGTCATCCAAAGCTTTTAGGAATACTGTCCCCTAAATTACTGCACGACCCCTTCGCCCTGTATTTAGTACCATCCTTTAGACGGCTTAGTTTTTTTCAGCATCGTAAACATTATTATAAGAACTTATTTATAGAATATATTCACAGTAAGCTTTATCTGTTTGTTTTCTGGCATCGCCGTGATAAATGCTTTTACGTTTATAAAATTCACGCGCGCTGTGGTTATGTAATCATCATAATTATCAACATCCCGTACTTGCACCTCTCCTAGTTGTCTTACCTTTGTCCATTAATTTTTGTTGAAACGATAACCTCGTGAACGCATGAGATGTTATGCGATTTTTTTACGTTATTAGTGATCATATGCCATTATCCTATTGAAGGTGCTTACATCGGGCAGCACCATTCCTGGGCTCACAATGTGGTTGGTGATATTGAAACCGAAAATACGATGCCCTAGTCCAATAGTCCATAATGAACCTTTTCCTACAGTATAGTTAACCCAGGTGATGTATGCAGCGATTAAACGTTAGATTACCTGATTTAAGCGTACTACAGGTATTGTTATCCAGCGATCCAATCCCGGCTATGTCAGAAGAAATTAAAACAAGCAGCTGGGGCTGTAAACATTTACAAGCTTGGTAAAACCTGGTGCATTTCCTTGTAAATTTTCAGGCCAAACGGTTTTTGCCAAGCTGAAGTGGCTGTTGTTTCGTATAATAATGAGATTTATTTAATTTGTAGATGGGGGGTTTGGGCAAATCTCCACTTGCGGGGTTAGCAGCGCTCGGTCTCGGTGGATTGGCTCCAGGAAACGCCGGTGGTTTAAACCCAGCAGGTAATCATTTTTAAATCCTAATTCGTAGTAAATTCAATACAAAGATATAAGATATATTGCTGATACTAAAACAATATTATTACGGTTTAGTCAAACCGCCTAAATCAACATTATAATAATACCAACCTCCATCTTTTAGTCGATTCCAACTCCGGGGAAACAAAAACAGATAATACAACTTTTTCCTACAGCTGTGATACTCTTTGACATTCAACACCTTTTGTCTTCAGTCACCATGACCACGCACGCTATAAAGCACGCGAAACGTCGGTTAAATTTAAAATTATGAAAAATAATTGTAAATACATAACTTTAATCCAGTAAAAAATTGTTTTATTATCAAATATATTTCATATATTATAAATGGTTATTGCAGCATTAGCAGCTCTAGCGGGATCGCAGCTACGCACGTCCAACCAGGGTCGTAATCAACCCGCGACTAACCAGCAATCTCATGAAATGACCGTGCCAAATGAGCTAATCGGCTGCATTATTGGAAAGGTATTTCTTTTATTTTAATGCTCAATAAATGTTTGTCCTATATATAATAATATCGTTCTACGTTGTATTTTATAAACAAGAGAACACTCGCATAGTCAAGATTATTTAATTATATTAGTCGAGTAGTAATCAAGGACATACCAACAAAAGTTCCCACTCCTAACTAATTTTTTTCTCTTGCCGTCAAATTGTATTTACGCTGTGATAAAGAGAGAGGGGTTGTCGTCGTAAAAACGGAGCAATTAGACTAACATATTTTTATAAAGAGTGTATGACTAAATCGTTGAAAAGCACTTGAAACGTCATATGTAGATAATTGAATTAATTTTGTATTTGTTAAAGTTTTATTTACATAGATCTCTAAGATATATGAAAACAATTTCAGGGTGGCACTAAAATCGCTGAAATTCGTCAAATATCCGGAGCAATGATCAGGATATCCAACTGTGAAGAGCGCGAGGGTGGCAGCACTGATCGTACAATTACCATAACTGGCAACCCTGATTCAGTGGCGCTAGCGCAGTATCTCATCAATATGAGGTAAGTGCCACTTGTATTCAGTATTTTTAATAACATAACTATCCTTGAATTATTTCCATCCGGAAATCCATTTGAATTTTTTACCTGGTCACGTCCACAATTGTACATGCCTTGTCCACCATATACGGTTGAGATATCCTGTATTATTCCTGTTTTATCTGTACCTTTATTGGGGCGTTTCGAGGTCTGAATAAAGCTTAGATCTGATCCGAGACAACGTTAGTCAAATACATTTTATGTTTTACGCGAATCTTTACTATAAATGATTTTATCATAAACTAAACCGCTTTTCTTTGTTGCAATTACACACATTCCTTATTATTAGAAACAAATGTCCAGTCCAATAATATGTATCTCAAAAAAACATTAGCTACTGTTTATTATTTTACAACTCCGCTTCCTGTACTTATATCGCGTTAAATGAAGTACAACTTGCGTTCGTCATATAACAAAATAAATGAAACGAGAAGATCCGAATTCCCTAACAATGTCTCGCGTCGGAGTCGATTCGAAGCGTCCCGTCACGGTATCCTTGTCCCGCTCCCGCAGTGTGGAGCTGCAGAAGGCGAATCTCGAGGGTGGGTCGAGTTCGAGCGGGTCCGCTAGCCCTCTGGCCTCGGCCATCCCGCTCGCGCAACTGCTAAGCAAGAGCGGGGCGCTGGGCGCCCTCAGCTCCCTTTCGGCGCTCGGCGGGCTCACGGACCTGCTGGCCGGCGGACCCGCGCCCGTGCAGACCACCGGCGTGCATCGCTCGCACAAGTTCAACCGCAGGCAGGACGACGAACCCGCAAAGACCTCCAAAGAGCGCAACAAATACAGCCCCTACTAACTCCCTCATAGGCGGTGACGGGAAAGCCGACCGCGAACGCGCGCCCCGCTCTGACGATGCCTTTCCGATTGGCTTAAAAGTAGATAGGGAAGGATTGATACGGGACAGATAGGGTTAACGAAGGGCGGGGTGCGTCTTCGCGAATTTCGATATCTATAATTTGATACTCTCATTAGACCGGCCGTGAAACCCGCTGACAGCAAGCTCTCGAGGCGCAAGGACGACGAGCCCTCTAAAACATCAAAAGAAAGAAAGAAATTCAGTCCCTATTAGAAATCTTAGGTATGGAGATTGTTAGGGTGATAGTTAGGAACATATTTTGACCACTAATCTACATGTAAAACTTTAAATCATTTATGGTCGAAGTTGATCTTATATTGATTGATAGATATTAGCAGATTATTTTACAAAGGAAACGTTAAAATATATTCCTGACTAATTAAATTAAAATACTTTAAAGCATCATTGTAAAGATCGACTTATGTCATGGTTTACGTCGCTAATACGCGGCAAAATCAGAACTGAACTCATCCAAAGATGTGTGTGTCCGAAAGGACCAAAATTTCTTTTTTATATTTTAGTTTTTAAGAATAAAGACTTTGAAAGGATTATTATAAAATAATCACGATAGTACGTGAAACATCGTCTAACGTACACTAAATGATGTCCTTATTTTAAGATTGATTTACTTCAAAACTAAATACTAGTGTTACCTGGCATCTCAATAAAAAATAACAATAACTAGGGATTGTGACAATAGTAGTAGTATTCTTAAGGAAAGCTTATAGGCTGTAAAGTTTAGAGCGCTTTACGTTTGATTGTATACAGCCGTACTGAGAGACGTGTAAATTTTAATATATTCATTTTAAAAATATATTTCTAATGGAAGTTTTTTCTATTAAAAATTGGTCTTTCATACAAAAGACCGAAATCGGTTAGATTTTTTTCGGCAAACATTTGTGAAAATGAATGTTGCCGTTATCCATTAGAAAATTATTAACGTCTCTCAGCTGATTCGTTAGGGTCGGTTTCCACCACCAGGTTAAGTAATGCTTCTTATCTTCGGTGGAAGCCAATCTTTAAGAGTCTATATGAAACCGAACTACAGGGTTACGACTTCAAACTATACTTCATTAGATGAAGGTTGATGAAGAAAAAATTATCGATTCATGAACTTAAGCTTATTTATTTCATATTTACATGCAAAATTAATGTATATATTTTCTTGACTACGAATATAAAAAATCATCAAATAGAAGTATGGTTTGACTACTGCAGACATGTTGACTCTAAATATTTTAAGTAGTGTAGTGGATTGATATTTATAATTGACGTAAATATTTTTATCGTCTTAATAATCATAGACAAGCGATCGCCTCGGTTACAGTAAAATTCGATCGTTTTTTTAAACCGTTTACCAGTTTAATAGCAAAATTTACAAGAGCCAATCAAATTAAATAGATACTAAACTTTTTCTTTAGAACAAATTATACGGAACGGTAACAATTTTTAGCATTTCGATTGGCCTTTGTGTATTTCGTCATTACCAATAAGCGTTTAATTCTTAAATCCACTTAATAGTCTATTCGATTTTACGTGTGTTTGCACAATTGAGCTCATTCAATTTTTATCGTGTTTAAGAAAGATTCTCGTAGTGTTAGTATGGAATGTTTTGTATTCTTTTGAGGTGAAGGCAGACGAGGGTAGTTTAGACTCGTAGCGCTAGAAAGATACACCCTCGCTTGGCCTTTACGTCATCTGATAAGTTAGATCTAACATAAAATCGAGGTCCAATTCGAACTTGTTTAATAATAGTTGTAGTGTGGGAAAGCAGATCATTTGCCTGCTATTGTAATTTACTTTGTAAAAAAAATCATGTTATTTTTTAAGATAATAAACATTTTCATACATTTTCAGGAAATCGTATTACTCGCTAGTAACGTTAAGGACAGTTTTTTGTTTTAAGTACATAATAAAATCATAAAGGTATTCGTGTTTTATTCTACCTAATTTAAATTTATTAAGCAGGTTTAATATGTAATATTAAATGTAAAGTCTCCTTCAAGACCCAAGCCATATCCTGCCTACTCAGGCTCACCTCCCGCGATACCTGAAACGCTGACTTTTGGTTCACCGAGAACCCATCCTTCAGCTCACTGGATCACCCATATCCCGGTAAGAAGTTTCCTTTACATTTTAATTTGCGTCCTAGTATAATCTTTATAAACATTACTCCTATACCGGCTCAATCCATCCAATAAAGTTTAAAAAAAAATTGAGATATGTTTCTAGGCGGCTCGGAGATTCTAATTGTGATGTGGCGTTTCAGGATCACGATGGAGACAGCAGGCCTGCCCCTGCCCGGCTACCACTACATCGCCCCGAACCACATTGTGAAGGCTCCGATCCATTGAATGGGGCTCCGCAGCCAGTGCCCCAGCGCGTACTACCTCCAGCACCACGGGACTCTGGCTCCGATATACTTCTTCAAATGACGCGACCAATCTCTGAAGGGAAGCAATTGGCAAATAGCTGAATGTATGTTTACATTTGTTACGAGTTTATAAGTATTTTAGATATTCTTATATTTATTCTCCACTATTTAATTAATTGGAGGGCGACGTGTCGGTCATAGAATCGATTATCGAGAGAAAATTTGATGATTAGATTTTGACATATTTAAATTTTGAATGACTGACGACCAGCCGTGAACGGCGAATGACGTATCTCGTTCACCGGTCACGGAGCGACATCGGGATATGGCTGAGTTGATCGAATTTATTATGGACTTAAGCGATCAAGTTCAATTAACGGCTGGATTTATTTGGTTACGGTCGGTACAGGCAGATCGCAATATAATGTTCAAAATGGTAATTTATACTAAAGCGAGTGTCGGCGTAGGAATAGTTGCGTTGAATCGACCTCGGACCCGCTGATGTAGCGTAGTCTTAGAATAGCGAACAGAGTGAGAGGGTTAAAGACAATATTTGTATATAAATAAATGTAAACCTACAAATTTAGGTGTTACACTCAACATTCTCACGATGTGGCCACTTATCGTGGTCTAACTAGCGTAAACTAGTTTGACGCAGTATTGGCCACACCGTGAGATGTCAAACGGCTGCGTTGACACATAGCGGCGCAGTTATTGCAACCGGTGGGATCAAATCCTTTAAGAAACTTACAATAAAAGAGGAGACAGAGAAGACATACATTATATCATTTTAATCGTATATGATCACAAAAGACATTAGATTATGTAAAAATTATGTTGCTAAATGTGATAGTCTTCTAACGTACTTACTACTTACATGATATTATAAAGATCTCTTTGACGTGGATCGGCTGAGAAATATGAGAGTCGAGCGTACTTAATATTGGTTTAGGGATCAAAGCCAAAGATTGTTGAAGTTTTTTTAAACATTATGAATGTTGTGCATAAATACTAAATTATTCTTGAGAGTAGTTGTCGACTAGTTTATATTTATAGAATTATTTTCATTCGATTACCCTCTCCAGACTGCTCATATTAATAGATCGACAGTGTAGATAGTTCAGCGGTAAGCGATATATTTCTCAAATAAATAAAAGCGAAAAGCATAAAAAAATATTAGGATAGTGTTAATATAAGTGTACCACGTTTGTTTTACGTCGTATAGCTCTCCTTCAATGTAACATAGTGCCACATACAAATAAATGTGCCAAACAATGGGTAGCTGAAAACTACACGGTATTTGAAAATCGTATACATAGCAAAATAATGTTAAATTATTCTTATTAAATCGCAGTGTCGATGGTTACATATTATAATATAATTATGAAAGGTTATTTTTAACCACATTACATTATTTTGCACTTTAGCTGTAAGAATTGTACAATTTAGGCTAACATTTTTAATACATATCCCTCGGACATTTTAATATTTCTCCCTTACGTCTTCCCCTTCAGTATTTCTGTACTAGATAAGTGATTTTGTACTCAAATTGTGCCAAATAATATGTCTCTGAAATTGAAGATTGAATGTGACGTCGGTGTTTGTGAATTTGTGTCGTTTCGTGCTAGTCAAATTGGTCTGATGAATTTAAAAAGAAATTACTTTTATTTTAAAACAAATCTAGTCAAAATTTATATTTTATTTAAATTCTTGAAAACGTCTAAAGTTTATTTTTGTTTATCGTCAAAGTTTTTATCTATACACGTTCTCGCTTCATGTTTTTACATTAGCAATAAAATGATGAAATCAATTATTTATATTATATACAGAATTGCTAGTAAGGCGATGTATGGAGCTTCGTACATTAAGGTACCACAGGTATAAATAGAATTTAATCCCTAGAATAAATTTTTAACAGGAAGAGCTAAGTAAATAGAGAGAGGAAAATTTATAGCTGTGATGAAGTGTATGGTGTGCACTTTTGTGCACGAGGTTAATGTTTATAAGTTTGGTCAGGTAAGAGTAGCCAGCAGTAGTTTCGGATGCTTATATTAGCTTGTAATCTTGCTATTGAAAACTACTGTCTCTTAAAAACGCTGGAAAACACATTGAAAATGTGGGAATTATGATCGATTGTGGTGATCCTGTTTTAGCTAAATTTTCGTTTAGATCAATTTTTTTGCGTCAGCCATGCTTGTGAATATTGAATGTTCTTAATCAATTCTTATTTGACCTATGTGGTTATAGTGTCTAGCAATAATTCGACATATTTCAAGAGCATAATATTTTAAGTGTAACACTTTGGGACACGTGTTACTTAATTCGGTGTTGTTAAATGGTGTATTTAGTACAATGGAATTAAATATTGATAGTGATAGTTAATTTGATGTGTATTACGTTAATATAGTTTGCAATAATATAGCAATGACTTATAATCTTAGTAGAATAGTTGTTATTCGTTATTGTTAAAGTTATTCTTGATTTGCTCAATTATTTAAATGTTTATTTAGGCAACTTCGTCAAAAAGTATTTGTTTGGTGGTTGCGATCACACATGAATTTAAACGTGTTTTGTTCGTTTTATTTTGGTAATATTTGACACAAGCCATAAAGGATAGTTGTATACGCTATAGATACATAGTTGTGGTATGAAGGAGTTTAATATTGCTCACTTAGATTTAGTTTACTAACAACTTGTAAGACTTGACAGCTACTAATGCAGATTATTTTCGTAACAATTGATTTCTGATCGATATGAGACCTTGCAAACTTTGGTTATACGCAGATTTCGTGTTTTTAATGTTTCAGTTAGCCTTATAGACAGGGTCAAACGCCATAGTATAATAGTGCAATTAAATTTTAGCAAATTTGTTATTTTAAAATCCTGTTGACACATTCAATTTATAATGCACCGTTTCTCGTCTTCTCTCGAGTTTGTGTTGCTGGGTAATAAAAACTTAGGATAATTTTGCATTGCAGAGTATATATAAAAATAATAATATTTTACAATGTGTTTGGGTATAAGAGGGTTGTGTAATTTGTTATGTATTATACAATATTCAAAATATTCGCTTTATATCACGATAACACTTGACAATTCACCAAAACGTAGTTTCAGGGTAATAACAATTCTAAAATCCCTCAACATTAACAATTTTACTTTCAAGGCGTAAGAGCCGTATCACAGGCTTGTACACTGAGAAGTTTGTGTTTAGTGGGCTGTGTCGTATTTTCTTTTACAAATAGAATTAAAAATGACTGAGTATATTTAAGAATGTCAAATTAACTCAATCTATGCTCCGGCTATTTAGATAAGCATTTATCACAATCCAATTTGAGAACAGTATTTGAATGCGTTTATTTTTTAAAGCCCACAACATACAACTTATATTTGAAAAGATTCATCTACTATGCAACTATCTTATCGTGCATTTAAAACGGTTAACAGTTAGTAAAACGGTTACTAATTGTTATTCGTTTGTTAAATGCATCATTAATAATACACTCACTTAACGTAGATTCTTCTTTTCTAGTGCAATCGATGTTCACTTGTCATATCTTTATTAAATATCAATGTAATTGTCGACATATCTAATCGTTTTGTGAATTGATTAATGTTTATAATAATTATAAATGTTGTACGTACGGTTACAGTATACTGTCATTCACATATTGTTTGTTTTCATTATGTTATTTCAATAAAGTGTGTACATAAATAAAATGAGGTTTTCTTTTCATTATTCCCTAAAATTAATTTATAACTTTTAAATAGTAGTAGCCTTTTGTCGCCAGAAGTTTGAGAAAATAATTTATTAAGTTTCTAGGCTAGTCCATGCAAATTTCTTGCCAGGTAAGTATATATAAATTTCACTATAAAGTGAATAAGTGTCACTTTATAGTGAAATTTATATATGAACGACCTATTGTATACAGAATAAAACATTAAACAAGAAAACTGATACAATTTCAACTAGAAAATCAAATATGAGTACAACGAGCGCCCTCATCGGAATCTCTTCCAACGTATTCAATATGTGAAATGAATAATTATTTCGATTGGTAGTCTCAGAAGACATCTCTTACTTGCCTTAAAAATATCAGAGTACCACATGCGCACTATTGCATTCCATTATTAATTTGATTTTAAAAGTTAAGGCCATCTAAAATAATTTTTAAGTTGATAGATATTCTTTCGTAATGATCGCAACGAATATAAGTTTACGATTCCCACACCACTCAATGCATTTTGATGCAGACATAAACTGAACATTCAAAAAGGCTACTGTTATCTTTGGACTGCGCAGAAGCAGTCACAAACGTAACCTACTTACTATATAAGACTTGTAAATAATTTTTGTTTAGACGGCTGAAGACCATTTGTTGGCTGTTGACGGTATACATATACCTAATAAATTTTAATACACAATAAAAATTAAAGTCGTCTTTCTATGTTGTTGGTTAAATTGCGTCATGGTACCATCGATTTTATAGGTGAATGATTCTAGCTGAAAGGCACGAGGTCAAAGCCTGAAGTCGCCTGCCGTTGCCTTTATTCACGCAAGGTCTCCGTTCTGGCACGCTCCCTTATTGACTTTCTATCTCCCATATAAAGTAGGTAGACTCAGATATAAGGCATTAACCTTTTGTTACGTAAGTTCTATTTAAAACCATATAAGAATAAAAGTATCTACAACATGAATGTATAAAAAATAACGTTTGGTAATCAATCACTTAAAATATGTGAGTGGTTTTAAAAGAATACAGTCAATATAGTTAATTATTATGTCATTGAATTACTGTTTTTGATGTCGAAGCTAAAGCAATTGCAGCCTACATAGACATGACCAAGACATCTTGAAAATAATTGTATAAATCACCCATAAAAATCATTCAATGAAATCTTTACAACATCGTAAAATAAAAGACAAATCTGACCCGCACCCAAGACATAAAATTAAACTTGTAAGAATTCTAGACAAGAAAAGCCATTTAGATGTTAATACAATATATTATTTACCTAAAACATAAAAAGGACACGAACAAAAGAATTGTATTGGGCCAGTAGCGTAGTGCGCATGCCCGCCACTGCGCCACTCGGCGAGCGCTGCCCCCTGGCGGCCTGACGATGCAGTGAGTTGCGTAACAAAGCGTACTTGCTTTCAAACGTTACGCTGAAACTTTCGTTCCGTGTGCCGAAGGAATGGATTAACGTAATTTTGCCTAAAGTTTTCGCGACCTTTGGTTTCAACAAAAAAATATTTTTCTCAAGTTATTTTTTTTATGAAAAAAATATATTGTGAAAACTGCTGTGTATTTTGCCGGTAATATTAGTGTGGACTGAAAGTGTTCGTGTTATTTTGTTTCCGTTTGCTTGTAAGCTGGTAGACGTGTCCGGTGGGACCGCGCTGGTGGTACCAAGGATCGATACTGCGGTAGGAGCGGCAAAGGTAAAGTTTAGAATCTTCCTACTTTAAATTTAAGTAAAGCAATTAAATTGAAATATCTACCTTATTTTTATTAAAAGAGTTGGAGGTAAAAGAGTCCTTTTGCAATCTTTACAATAAAATGACAAATTTTTGAAATTAGGAATCCATAATCTAAAATAATAACTAATTAAATACTTTCGTATTGTCTCGAGTTAGTATAGTAAAATAAAATTAAAAAGCTTTTCTAAGAATATTTGGTAGAAAGTTGTGGATCCATAAAATAAGTTTTACATCAACATGACTATTTATAGTTCACATTTAACCACCACTTCCAATCCTCATAACACGATTCTTTCGTATCTATTGACAATAAACTATAAATTCTGTTTTGTACAAAAATTGGGCTCAGGCCAAAAGACTACGTCAAATATCCTCAAAGAATTGGGTCACAAATAATTATCTAATTGAAAAGATTTTTATGAAGACACTTCTCGTTTACAATAGACCAAATTATAAATTGACATTTTAAAAACTATTTTTAGCTTCAACGGCAGTATGACCATTATAAATTTGTAATTACCGTGAGAAAATTTTATGATGTGTGAGTGTAGTAGCTATTTCATACATCTGCACATAATCTACCATTCTAGTTTTTACGATTGCAGCATTAGTTAACGAGCGCAACGTACAAAAATATTATAAGTACTAAAAGACTACTATTATTTGTGACATTTCATTTTATACAATCCAATGTATTGGTCAAACCCATTTTAGTATGCATATTCCTGATATCTCCTAATTAAGATAGTTATATGGGACAGAACATACAAGAATGTACTAAATGAAATCGTAAAAAAATGAAGAAAGAAGATACTGGTTAGGGTATCCCTACTCAGTATCTTCGGAACGTTTTTAAATTATAAAAATGCCTTAATGTAAGGTAAGAGAAAGCCGGTTAAGGTATGGTGGATAGCTGATAGTGTATGGTAACATTAGGTACGTCCGCCCAGGGACCAATGATACATTCTATATGTGAACCCAATGTTTCTGAAGTATGTTTTAAAATAGGAGTTACAGAGCTTTCAATATAAAAGTCAGAATTAAAAAGCTAAACTTGACCGTCGTATAGATAAGGTAAATTAAAACCCATCGACTATAATTTTCTTAAAGCAACAGTCTATCTCATTTTATCACACCTAAAACACAAGTTAACGGAAAGTGATTACTAAGTTCTCTAATAAAAACAAATTCTTACTAAAGAACTATTGTGTCAGTAAAAAAAATTGCTTCTAATCATATCTCTATCCACTCAATACATTTGTGTTTCCGTATCAAAGACAATTTAATTACTTTAATTGTCTTTGTACTTACGCTCATGCTTACACGTGCGTAAGACATGAATCGTACAATTACAAAGTATTTTAGAAGAATCTAAACTTGCTTACCACTTCCGTAAAAGCTATTAATCCAAAAACATTACGCCTCTTAGTCTAATAACCACATCGTTAATCACACATTTTACGCTAGAAAAATCTCAAAAATACGTTATAATTTTAAATTACGTATTTAGATATTCGTCGTGGAGAGCAAGTTTTCTGATTTCTAAATTTGCACAGATTATTTTAATTTCATTTTACAAAAATGCTTGTTAGCTGAACTTGCATGATGTTATTCCATTGGGAATTCAATATTGATGCGAATACTGGTTAGCTGAATAATACAAAATGAAAGACGTCATGCCTTTACTTAAATTACAAATATTATTACAGAATGTTGAAATATAACGTTATTAATCAAAACTTGGATGAAAAATACACATCAAGTTGTTTTTTCCAAGTCGAGTTTGTAGTTAAAGTTAAAAACAAAAGCTGCGGCGGTTAAAATGCTTTTAGATTCACGATTATTTCCAATCAGATTCATTCGAATACTTTCCTAACGGAAATGTATTTCTCGGGAATAGGATGTGTTTAAATACTATGGAGATAGTTCATAATCGTACTTTTTGCGACCCAGAAATCGCCAAACACTCCAAACTGGAAACATGCCACGAAAATCGAATCCAAAACTGGGCTGAACGCGTTAATTAATCTCTGCTTAAACGAATACGCTTCGAGTAAAGTGTCATATTCTCGTTAAAGACATAACTGCACTCCGTTACATCATAATTAATGTAATGCTCTGTATATCTCGTCCAAGTTAATATTATGCGGAGTAAATTCAAACATTTCTACTTGACATCAAAGCCGTTTGTTGGAAATATAATAAACAATTTATAGGTCTGAGTCGGGGAAGCGGAATTCCTTAGTTCCTTACTCTTGAATATTTTTGCATTGATTTAGTCACCTTCATTACATTTATAAATAAAGTTGCCAAATAAATAGACGTCTATAAATGAACTCGGCCTAGGACGTGCGTTTGACTGGCATAGAACTTGTTGTAGTATAAATTGCTAACGTTACTTTCCGTGTGTGGATTCAAAATTGTCGGAACATTCTTATCTGGATTTGTGAATATAAGCTATTTTTTTATATATTAAGACTCATATAGTCATCTATTTTAGATTAAAAATTCAGATGCAGTAGAAAAACTGTTTTTTAATCATTTTTACATCAAAGTCAAGCACATCTTTAGCCATAGAAATATTATTTTTATAGTTGATTCTTTATTTTATTCACACTTTATCGCAGTGCAACGGGCGGCATTTATTCATCTATTGAGCGAGCTCTTCCAGATAACCCTAATGTAATGTAAGAAGTGATTTTGATTTATAAATGGGATACATGTGTTGTATGTAATCAGTTTATGGCAATTAATCATTATTTTTAATTAAAACATTCATAAAATACCAACTATACTAGTTGTAACTGTTTAGGTCTGATTCCAAGGACGTTAATCCATCATGTGGATTATCAGAGATGATCAAAGCCTTACCGAACTACTGAGCATAACAAAACAAAAGCTTTTAACAAATATGTAGGCCAAGGACTTAAGTATTCCGTATTTTTTTAATCATGAGAAATTCCATAATGATAAAAGCGTTTTAGCGGTATATAATTCAGACGTCATAACAATATTGTCTTTTGTTTACGTGAGTATCATACATTTAAATGAAAACACGCCCGTTTGGAAGGCTTCGAAACGTTAGGAAAATAAACAAGTAAAAATAGCGTTTAAATTTTCAATCTAAAAATAGTTTGTAGCAAACACCGGTCGACAAAAATGTTTAGTAAATTTGTCTAGTCACTAGATCTATCGTTTATTTATTTTAACTTATTTGATTAAACACTTTATTTATTTTCGTTTTCCATATTTAACAGTAGCTTTTCACAAGTAGACAGGTAAAAAATAATTAACAATAAAACAATTTATGTTTATGGTATTTAAATTGTAAATACGTTCATTGAATAAATATAAGTTAAATATTAATATATCTATGTATATCGCATCGCAACTCAATTTTATTCGAGTTTTTAGTGACTATGAAACGCCAACTTTCTCTGATTTCTTAATTATTACTTTTATAAATAATAGACAAAAACAAGTATTAATAAATATTTTGTTTGTATAAAAAGCAATCACGACTATTCCATTTCAAAGAAAATCACATAAGTACAATGACCCGTTGACGTCATACCTTAACGATGCAATTAAGTACAACGAGGAATGTACTCAAATGTGCATAGAGATCTCGACTGCAGTCTATTCTATGCACCAGTCGAGTGTATAAACGAATGACAGAATCAATATTGTCCATGTCAAGTATATAATTGAACTGAATGCTAAACGCTAAGGTTTGTTTTTCATATAAAAAATTATTGCCTGTTATTAAAAATATGGTATTACTACTTTTATAAAATATTTTTTTAGACTATTAAGAAACCCATTCTTAAGTAATTCATTAGTTCTATTTTTAAATTCAACAAAGGTAAGTTAACAATCGTGTAATGAGACTGTCGTGGTTCAGAAAGACATTTTAAACGGACCTTGAGATGCATTGTAAGAATTAAAGTCTATATTTGGCCAATGTGTGTGTTTGTTAAAACTTGAGCACGTTTCGTCTTCTCAATTGTTTGTGCCAATGCCAAGGTTAGTGGAGAATGTATATTCTATTTAATTGTTTCATAATATGTGACAGGCAAATATTTTAACAAAAAGCTTCAGTTCTGTAATGTGACTTTACACGATTCTTTTTTTACAACCTTTCATCATCCATTAGGGATGGTATTTCCAAAACTCTTATTTTAGTAGGTAATGTTTGACAATCATGTATTCCTATTTTAAGCACTTAGAAGCGTTTTTTAGATCCCCAGGTACAGTACAGTAGTCTTTATCCTCTCAGCTTCCCATATTCAGTGAATCTGGTAACATAGACGCGAGATTAATTTGTGGTCAATAGCTTTTGTGAGATATTTTAAAACTTTACTTTTACTTAACAGATATAATAAAAAATGGTAATGTTTTTGTAATTATTATAGTAAAAATTATGAAATGTTTAATTAAAAGGTACAACTAATAAAAAACATATTAAGAATAAAATAGTTAATTATTACCAAAATATACTTTTTTTTAAGATCAATTTGTTGATATTTTAAAGATAAATACGGCTTGATGTCGATGAAGTTTTAATTATAATGCCAGGTTGTCACGGGTTAACTCAGTGGAAACCCCTAACAAAAAAAAGGAGGCCGGGAAGTTTTCATTGTTAAAACTTTGAGAACTTGAGATGCTGAAATACATTGCATTATAACAACAGCATTTCTGCAAATAAAAGCGAATAAGAACTAGTTTACTACTAACATGGTATGGAATAGGAATAAAATTCTACTTGTGTGTTTTTTCCTTTTTTGTAAAAGTTTTAGTAATTACATTGTTTTAGTAATATGTATGCAGACACAAATCTAAGTATACGTTTGTCTGTCTGTCAGTAATCTTAGTATCTAGGTATTCTTACCGTCCTTTCCAAACTCCAAATACATATTTTTCTGACTTGTCCACACTTTCAATGACGAATTTAGAATAATCGTAAATTGTAAATTATTTTATTAAACTTAATTTTCATACGACGATAAAAAAAGGACTTAATATTGATATAATTAAAGCCCCGAACGTTCTATGAGTCTCAAATAGTTAATTAACCACAAGATTAATAATGACAAAACATACAGTATTTGAGGGTAATCGTACGTTTATAAATACTTCTTCCAACGTAAATGTTTTGTATGTTTGGGTAGAATTGTTAGTCCCATCTTAAAACTCGGCGTAGGTGGTGGCGTAGCGCCGTGAAGTCGGTCGAAGCTTAGACGGCTTTAAGTGGCAACGCTTTCGTAGTCCGCGTGCCTCGTAGACCTTTTGCTACGAGCAAATCAATATTTGTAGTTGATCGTAGCGAAGAGCTTATTATGTTAATACATGGACAACCTATTAACAGTAGTTGGGTTTACCGATATTACTTTACATATAAGTACTATGTATTAATAGGCGAATGAAAGTTTTTCCCTACGTAGTATTTAAGTATTAAAGGAAAACAGCATGACCGATCTCAAATTGTATAGTATATGTAAAGTTATACACACATTTGTATAAATGTGCTCCATAGCCTTTTAAGGCTATTTTTAAATTTCCAAATTAGAACTAAAATTTCAAGTACTTAAAGTATTTTTACTTTTTTATGATACGAGTATTTAATACTAGACAAGGTTGGAATAGAAATAAATAATATTTACAGTAAGCAGTATAAGATTTTGTGCTTTATTCATATTATGTAACGGGCGAGATTTCGAAATCGGTTGCGCTTACAATTTTCACCCGTAGTTGGTTCGAACAAAAAGATTAAATTGACCATCGAAGCGCTCTGCCCTATATTGGTTCTCTCAAAATCGTTCCATCTAACGAAACACGAGAAAATCTAAAAATATAAATTCCCTTCTGCCTTTTGATATTAGAATCGTTTATAGTCAATTTTTGACAAGATATTCAAAAACAATCAAGACTGGAAATCTACAGCTATGCATAGATTAGATGTTGAGACGGTGTGTAAGTAAAACATTACGTACAAGACCATGATTTTTTAAATTTCGAATTTTTAATTATATTCTCTATTGGACAGTAACATTTTTAGCCTTAAAGGGTAGTGTAGGTAAGATGTGTTATAGTCTGTACTTGTGTATTATATGCTTCATTTTACTAATGTACATTCTATCAATCTTTCGGTATCATTAAAATTTATATTTTCAATATATTTTCACTCAAATATTTATACCAATGTTAGAACATATAGCACCTTCACAGCTTCGCTCGATACTATCTTTGTTCGTAGCTCGGGGCTTAGTTGCTCATAAGCTCCTTAGTGTGGCTCGTACGTGTATATCATACCAAATTGCTACAAGGTTCACTTTATGTGTACAATATTTGCCTTTGTTTCTTTATTAATGCTATCAAAATATACAATAGCATATTCTGACATCTTCGAAAAACTTCATTTTAAGCCAGAGATTAATTATTGTATATCTCTGAAAGTTAATAACTCGTACACTTGATATTTCTATTCAATTGTATTTCATGAAATATTAAAATAGTCACACTAAAATGGTTTAACAATTTAGTCACATGATGAACTTACCAATTCTACCATAAACCACAACATGTATAAAATTAAAGTTTGGTACCTTAAAACCTTACATACCTACTATATGTATACTTAATAATCGTTCAGATATATTAACAAAATGAAGCGAAAAACATTATTTGCCTTATTTCGGCGTATTTCCGCAGGGAGAAATATGGCTACTGAAACGTTGCCGGCAATTAAGTGTGGGGAAATATACGTCTAACAAACTATTAGCAATTTACACTCGGTGCTTATATTAGATACTTATTAAGATTACTAAATGATTAATATTGAATATAAACAACAAATTTGAGAAAAAATTCAGCGTTATTAAAATTTTGTTATTACATTTTTTTCTCAAACATTTTGTAAATTACATGGGTATATCGATGCCCAATATTTGAAAGTTTTTAGGAAATTGATACTGTTTTTAGATACCAGGTCGCAACAACTTTGATATAATACAATTATCGGAACATATTTATAGAACTTATTTCCCTTGTAATTATTATCCACAGGTATAATCAAGCAAATTGATATTGGTAACGGCGAATAAACACCGGTTTTAATTTTAAAATTCCTATCCAGTAAGTGTGTAATGGACAACAGATCAATAGAATATATTAGGCACAGGCTTTCATAGCCATTCTGGCGACTCTGGTATTTAGGTCGAATCAAGCTATAAATAATTCATACACCTTTACTGACGTAGACCTAAATGGAGTATGCAAATGTTTCATAGTTGTAATAGCTATAGTCACAAAAATGTTACCAGAGATTAAAAAGTTAAGGAAATTTCACACTGGCCACTTTGTCGTTTAGATGCAGTCGCATTATTCTTCTAACATTAGTCGATTGGAATACCGACAAAATAAGCACCATAGACTTCTATATATATCTATATATATTCTTAGATATCTTCTACAAAACTACCATTTTAAATACAGATTTGCGTCGCGTCGTTGCGAGTGCTCGTTATCTACAATAACAGAATAACATTTATAAGCCACATATACTGTGTGACTCGTAAAGTAGGATTCCGCTACCCTGGTGTGGGAAGATACAAATAGTTAAACAGTAATAATGATGAATTGATTGATTTTACTTTAGTATATACTTTATTCGAACAGTATTGGCCTAGTGGCTTTAGAATGCATCCCTGAGGTCGTGGGCTCGATCCCGGCTGTGTACTAACATACTTTGTATCTATGGTCGCATTAAACACTCGCTCGTACGATGAAGGAAAATATCGTAAGGAAACCGGCATGCCTTAAACTCAAAAAGTCGACGGTGTATGTCTAGCACAGAAAGTTGATCACCTACAGAGTTACAGAAATCTGAGGACCAGACCTTAATACGTTGTTGTTGGTGGTGATTGTGGTGGATATTGCGATTGTTTTTTTACATATTTTATTTTCTGCGTACTTTTGAAGTTTAAACCGAGATAGACTTAAAATACAAATAAATACCTTCAAATATTGTTACCTGAGTAAACCAAAACTATCTATGTGTATTTAAAGTTTTTTAGCTATAAAATGACGCAGTTCTTTATTACATTTCACTATTTTATCGCCGGAAACTTAGCCATAGTAGAAGTAAAGGGAATGTATTTTTACCGATGTATTTCACATTCTTGCAGTAATTTACCCGAACACCGCGTGTTTTAAGATGTTAACGCCCATTTTAAAAGCAATAGCCAAACATTTCGTGTCTGGCTATATTAATCAATGTTTATTTTATTTTAGTACAGCTTATTTAGTAAATATGACAACACATTTAATTATTTTATTTATATAACAGAACGTTTCGAGTCACGTCAAAAGTCAGTAAGTTTCGAGAAACGTGGTCAGAAATGGACGTAAATATTTTACCCGCGTATTTCTGTTGTAGTGTGAATAATATTTATTATCTTTATAAAAACAAGCGCACGATCTTAGCAAGGTATATTATTTTTTTGCAAGGGATCTTTGATGTATTATATTATCTCACGAAGTTGAGGGAGTGATATTGTTTATACTTTTTAAGTAACTAAGTTGGAATGACACGCTAAACATTCCTAATTTGGCAATCAATGAAATATGAATTATTAATCCCTCGTGGAGCCATTAAATAGCTGAACTAATGAAATTATGATGACGTGTGCAGGCGTAGCTTATGAATGTGTAAACATATAAGATCAATGACATCGTGTTTAAAATTAATTTATAATAATAATAGCCTTTTCATTCAAATACTTTTACAATGAAACACATTTATATTTCTAACATATCGTTTCTGTTTAAATTACTGTGTGACTACACTCTGCCACTCTCTGCCATGTACCAACTGCTGTTTTCTTAACCTGATCTATCCATTTTCTAAATTGTCTTCCTCTTTTGCGTTTATTGTACCTGGGGCACAAGTTTCTTACTTTCTAGTTCCCCTTTTCTATTCTTCCTGTGCCCCGCCCACTTCCACTTCAACATTTTTTTGTAATTAATTAGACGCTTTAATCAATTCATCGAAGATTTTCTTTGAAAATTTTACCGCAGTCTACTAAAAATTTGACTAATGTACAAATTTAAAGAAAAAAGGTTTTACCGGATTAAAGTTATGTATTATTATAAATTTACAATTATTTGACATAATTTTAAATTTATCCGACGTTTCGCGTGCTTTACAGCGTGCGTGGTCACGGTGACTGAAGACAAAAGGTGTTGAATGTCAAAAAGTATCACAGCTGTAGAGAAAGTTGCATTATCTGTATTTATTTCCCCGGAGTTGGTATTTATTTCCTTAATTTCAATATTTATGTAAATTAAGTGCTTCTGCATAATATTTTAGTGATCCGTTGAAATGTTATTTGGTACAGCTTAACGTTTATATTTGCTGCTGGGTATTACTTCGCTTAAGTGACTTTATGCATAATCAGGGTCAATGCAATTTTGCTCAACCACACTTCCATTTAATAGCTTTTTAAGCATAATATGTTGATACATAACATGTTTGATAGTTTTGAGCTTAGTAGTTTATAATGATTTATTGTATGATAAATATTAAAACTAATCTATACATTGGTAAGAGCGATAACTGTGAACATCATTTTAAGAGAATTGCGCGGATAAGTTAAAATAGTGCATACATTATTTTTACATTACAACTATTATTTAAATAAATATAACGCACATTACTGCTAAATGACATCTCTTTCGATAAACTTTAGTTATATTTGTAATCACCTTTGATTGTAGCATTTTGACATAAAAACCCTAATAAGGTTCAAATTTCAAAATTATTTAACCTAAAACACAAAATACTTCCCTTAGTAGAGACTGATAGTAGTGTTATTGGATACTTTCTTATGTTAAATATCCTTTTTAGTAAATTAGTTTTAAATTACATACCTATTAGTCTTAATTTAGGCTCGTAATGTTAAATTAAAAATGTATAAAAAATCCTGTGTAACATGAGACATTTTTTACATAAATTAATATCCTTTCCCGTAGAAAGAATATAAACACTGTTTATACGAACAATTACATTTTTATTTCTATCCTCTCGACCTGACTGAAAAAACTGAGAAAACCGGCATATCTTACATTTATAAAAACAATGAAATACAATGACGTCATTGTTTAGAAGGATAATCATCTAAATATCAAAGGCAATAAAGAAAAATATTAATTCCAACAGATGTGAGTTATTTATATATATATTAAGTACGTATTTAATAGCTAAATAAGCGTATGAATACAAAACTATTGTCATTCTAGTCCTTAATTTGTTGATTTCACCTTTGTATTAAATTTGTCGAAAGCTTATAGTTTTTTTTTATTCATATTAAACAAGATATACGTTCTCGCAGATATGTCATCCTGAAATTTGACTATTATTTATTATTACTTATTTATTCATAGGAAATTTGGCACGGAGCGCAAATGATTGTTATCGAAATATCGACCTACTATTCATTTTCCGGCATGTTCGAAGGTGCTATCTAGGGCAGAGAGGCTATGACAAATCATTTTCTGTCATTCGTTATGTACGTATAAATCTTGCATGCTTGCGTGATACCTTAATATAAAATATAAAAAAATTGCCATCCGCGTGTAAGGGGTAGATGAACAATATCAAGTAAATCTGTGGAATTTATTTTAAATGTTGTATTATTGTATAAATATCTATCAAACATATACACTATGAAGCTTAAGCACGAGATCTATAGAACAATAGCGTGTCATTTAACTGAATTTCAAAACATTTATCACGGGTGAAAACTATTGGACACTTGAAACAACAAAATGGACTGAAAAGTGTATGAATGTTACTCAAGAGAAAGAGAAATGGAAAAATATGGGGGAGGCATTTACCCTTAAATGAGGCCTACAAACAACACTAACTAAACTATCCTTAATATTAGAACTTATACTAACACAACTAATACTTGTACTAAGAAATGTTAACTAAACAATAATTGTATGGATTAATTAATAAAGCAAAGCAAAGTAAATTTTAAAAACTGTTACATTAAAATGAACGCAATTTCCTAAATACAAAAATTGACATTGTAAAAAAGCAATGAGAGATCGATAAAATTAGCCATGCAATGTTGCCAAGTTGGCTAGCGTCCGTGACCGAGAAGACGCGGTCGTGTCGCGTCACTCCACAACTGGTCACACTCCCGACATACTCACCAGCGTGACAAATTACGCGTTTTCACATTAGTATTACACGCTTCTTCAAGTGTCATCACATTTAAGTCCTAAATCATCGCAGTAAACCGGCCGAATGACTAAGCTCAGCCTAGCTGTATATATCTTCAATCTACTGGTTACATTCATAGTATATGTTTTGTAGAGTTGAGGTCAGAGATGTTGAGGTCAACCCTAAACGTTTAAATATTTCATTAATTATGTGCATTTGGATGATCATTCGTTGTAAAATTTCAATAACACGAGAAAACTTATAAAGGCAAACCTTCGCTGTTGTTTATTTATTTATTAGTAATATTACACCTAACATACATATTATAAAACAAAACACTTAAACAATATACAAAGCCAAAATATAAAATAAACAATATACATGAAACAGAAAACATAAGTATTTTTTTATATATAATAGGGGGGCAAACGAGCTTGCGGGACGCCCAAAAAGGGCCGTCATCGCAGCTCATAGACACCCATTTTTAGTGGTTGCGTTGCCGACCTTTGAGGGAGGAGTGTACTCGTTTTTTGAACATTTGGAGGTCGTATATCTGAGGGACCCTCACTGGGAGTCGATTCCACAGTTCGCTAGTTCGCAAAAGAAAATGCCTTGTGAAACGGACCGCGGAAGACTTCCAGCCATCAAGATGATGTTGGTGAAATTTAGAACTCATATGGCTCGTACGGCGTTGAAAAGAGGCAGGAGGGATCAACCCAAACAATTCTTCAGAACACTCACCGTAGTACACTTTATACAAAATGCAAAGAGGCGCAATGTAAAAAGTAAAAGTAAGTACATTAATAGACAAAAATAAATAAAAGAAACCGAAATTTAACATTACACAAAGGACAATATTTCAAAGATAAAACTAAGTTGATACTGCTAAGCAAAGTCAAATTCTTCCCGCCTCTTTAAATATTTCCACACATCCTCTTTGGTGAGGTGGAATTAAAAGTATTTTGAAGTTAAGGACATCGCAGAAATATAATTTCTAACTACTTAGACGATGTACTTAGAATAAAAGTAATTTCATCCTAAAACATCCAATAGCTATAACATTTATACACAAATATGCATATTACACGTTGTCTCATACTGTCATTCGGAATATGAAATCATAATGGTTTTCGATCTGATCATTAACGTCCACTAATCATAATTAGGTAATTGAAATTCCACTGTATAAACAGTGAATCTGTCAAATTACGAAAACGTACTTTGACAGATTGACTGTTTATAGGTATTGCTAAAGCTCTGGTGTTTTTGTTCTCATTTACTAAATACGTTATATGAAAGGGACTTCAATGTACAATCACTTGCGAATAAAGCTTCAAGTGACGTTAATTTTACTCGTATTTATAACATCTCGATTATGGCACTGTCCGACATTTATTATTATAAATAAATTTCCGACAGTGCCATAGCTGATAAATTATTATTTTTTATTAAATCTGTGTATTATGAATCGTATGCAATTTGAAATGGCATTGCATTTATAATGTTAAGTTGTACGCCCATGGACACTCAATACCAGAGGGAGTAAGGGACCCCCTTGCGAGTGCGTGGCCGGCCTTTTAAGAATTGGTACGCTCTTTTATTGAAGGACCCTTAGTAAAATTGGTTCGGAAATACATCAGTGAGTAGCTGGTTCCACATTGTGGTGGTGCACGGCAGAAACTTAAATAAGGCCCAGTTTTGGAACGACGGATGTGGACGGGTTGACGTCCGATTATGAAACTCCTCTGAATACCCTCCGTGGTAACTGCGGTAGAAGATGTAGAGAGACTTCACATCTTTACGCAATGCCAAGGGATGATTCCGCTCGGAAAGTGACTGGTCGTCGACGATTCGAAATCGCTTTTCGTTGAATACGGTCAAGTGGAAGGAGCTGGTACTGGGGAACTCCCACCTCTAATTTCTGGGTGTTCTCGCTGTTCTCAAACACCACTTAATAGAGTTACAAGCGGTGGCCCGAAGTAAAGGACCGTTTCACCTTACTGAGCACACCAAGCTTCTGAGAGGCTAATTTAGTCTTCCCTTCCAACGTAACAGGAATTTTGCCGGTTAAAATTATACATTTATCTATCTATCTATCTTTCTATCAATCTTAATTCTTTCGTAGAGATGTGGGGTCTCTCTGCATCTTCTACCGCATTTACCATGGAGAGTGTTCAGAGGAGTTGTTCGGATTAATACCTGCAGCTGAGTTTCGTCATCGGACGTTGAGGCAGAGTACGAAATTCCACCCGTATCACCTCGACGTCCGCCGTTCCACAACTGAGCGTTTTTCAAGGCAGTTTTTGCCGCGCACCACCACTTTGTGGAACCAGCTGCCCATTGAGTTATTTCCGAACCAATTCGACTTAGGCTCCTTCAAGAAAAGAGCGTACCGATTCCTGAAAGGCCGGCAACGCACTCGCGAGCCCTCTGGCATTGAGAGTGTCTATGGGCGGCGGTATCACTTAACATCAGGTGAGCCTCCTGCCCGTTTACCCCCTGTTTTATAAAAAAAAAAAAAAATCTACGCCTAACTCTGGGGAGTTATATCAAACTGAGCAATAATGTAAAATAATAAATTTTAATAAAACAACAAGGTTCAAATAAACATTTTTCCTTATTTATCTTGTCATTAATACACTGTCAGAATTAATTGGCGTAAAAACTTAAAGCGTTGAAGTGTGAAATTGTGACATGAAGCCAATTAATCGTAAATGCAACTTGTTGAAAGTCATTCTGGGGAATTGGGGAAAAAGTTGCTGAAAAGCTTCTCATGAATGCCTCCTGCCTCACGCAAAAGCTATCTGTCAGTAATAATTAGTTTTATTTTAAATTATATTTGGATTGGAATGTTTAAAAGTAAAGTATATAAGTTTGATCGTGGAAAGTAAAAAATGAATTTGTAAATTCATTTACTAGAAAAAACTACAGAGTTTTTTTAAAGTGACAAATTAAATAGTGAATTGTGTCACAAAGTGATATTTGGTTGTGTTATTGCGATTTAATGGAAACAAAGTAGCAGCGTAGCAGCATCCTGTCTTTATAACCAAACTTTACCGAAGTAGATAGTACCGGATTTCTTTGTTACCTCCATCTTTCTCTAGGTTTCACCTGATACTTTCATAGCAAAACATCTATAAGGGCCTATTAACTGAGAAAAACATAAGAGTTCGCGAATACAGAAGTCTTAAATTCTCATCATTTTTATAACACAAACTATATGGCATCAAAATTGCATAAAAAATAAATGCTGCACAACCCCCAAACTTGGATTTCGTGGTAATTACAACGTCCGGCCATGCGATGTGATAAAGTAACATTTATCTATTTTTTGCGGATTTATATTTACAATAATTAACTGTAGTGCACTTGTATTAAAAGAGTCAGTTATATAAAAAGCGTTTATTAAGATCATTATTTCTCTTCCGCATATTTGAAATGAAGTCTACATTATTTTAGGAATCCTAAAAATAACAAAAAATTTTACTGTGTGCAACAGAGTTTAATAAGAGAAAAATTCCGGGAATCTTATGAAAGAAACAATTTGAAAAATAACAAAGAGGCACTGAGTTCACAACACAAAAGTCTGTGATTAAACCAGAGGTTAACCGCTTCTGCTCAAGTGAATTGTTACTTTTCAGCCTTTTCATTTATCATAAACATTTTGTAAAATTAAAATAAGTCATAACGATAATTGCGATTCATACAGAAAAGTCAGTTAGAAAATGTCCGTAACGTGTACATTATAACACAAATCATACTTCTTTAATATTTAATTATAGATCTTTGGAAATGTGAATAAAACTATACTAATACAGCACTAAGATGTTTTTTTAGGAATACGTATTTGAAATTGTCGCAACTAGTTTTCTTACAGAAAAGAAAATCAATAGTATAAGTCGGTTACAAACCTTCAGTAATCGTGTAGCTAAAATTATTAAATAAACGAATCTTTAAATGGGATTGGTTGAAGGGTTAATATTTACTGTTGCCTTTTTATTACACGGTTACCCATTACATTTAAAAGGTTTCGCGACCTAATATCATTTTCAAATGGCTGTCTAACTTGACACGAATATTTTCCACTGTTGGAACAACGTGGTGTGTGTTAAACGCTTTTATTTTCCAAATATTAACGAATATAATATAAGATTTAGGCCGGTGATTGAGATATTGCCAATTCAATTCAGTATGTGTTGACCACTCAGGATTTTTTAAGAACAGTATATTATCCGCCAATGTTGTCACTGTGTCTCCTTACAATAAAAACAACAAATTAAAAGCAGTTTGCAATAAAATATGATTTTTTAGTCTTAGTTAAGTCTTTTTGCAAACAAATTTAAACATTCTTTTACTTTAGAATAATAAAAATAACTACATTTTATACCTGATTTTTGTAATTCTATTTCAGAAATCACTTATTCTCTCAGTTTGAAAGGCTCAAAACGCAAATCGCTTATTACATTTCATAAAGAGTTTAAGATTAATAGAAGCGTTTATTCAAAACAAAATTATCATGTTTTTATCTAACATCTTCGGTAAAAACATTAAAATCTATTTGGATATCAAAGACTTCATAGTGGTATTGATATCATCAGTGGTATTGGCGCCAAATGAAAAAAAATAAAAAATGTGCGTGTACTAGTGTACACACGTTAGAAGTGAAACTTCTTTATGACCTTATTTTTCGAAAAATTATCTATATGCATCTTTACAGAATTTGGTTAAATAAAGTTAAATTAGATAAAGTTTAACAAAAGGCTTTTATTATCATAGACATGAATACAAATAATACAATTATTTCATTTTACCTTATTACCACTAAGATTATTACAGAATTTCATAAATTGTAATAGAATTTTTAGTATCGTTGTTATCGTTATTATACATTTTTGTTATTAATGGTTTAGAATCTCTTTGAATCAACCCTGGTAGGGACAAGAAAAAGACGCGCGTAACGGTCAAATGTGACGCGTAACCGAAACATGTGACGCGTAACCGAAAAATGTGACGCGTAACGAAAAAATGTTACACAAAATTTTTTTCCAACCCCGATAAAGAAGTTTCACTTCAATAAAAACAGCTAAGGTCGAGAACCCCATATGGTAATTTTCATTGTAATCTATATTTTTCTTTTTATTATTTAGTTTAATTATTAAAATATTATGTGCAACGTAAATTCTTCTTTTAAGATACTTTTATTAACTTCGGGAAATGGTAGAAGATGATTTAATTTTAAATTAAATTTTGATACATTATTTTTATGAGTAAAATATTAAATAATGATACGTTATATTATAGAGGTATTAGTTATATAATTGTTTTATTATTTTCTATAGATTCGAAGTAAAAAATACTATTTGAAATACCCGAAGTATTTATATATATTATTGCTTGTTTGTTACAAAGTAAACGGTAACGATAATGAGGAGATAATGAATGGTGATTTCAAGTATCACATAATCCTTCAGTGGAATTGGTGATCAATAGAATAGACCCAGTGAGCTTAAACTTGGAGTCTACTTAATGAACTAAAAACATTACATATAATATGTTTAGTAGATATTTAAAATTATACACCATTCATAGCGCCTCCATCGTTTTCGGGTGATTTCATTCCATTCTATAAATTCATAAGCTATTCAGTCAAAATTTATTCAAAATATATTTCTATTACAAACAGGTGCAAAATGATGTTACCCTTTTATATAAATAAATATACAATTTCATTTCGGGATTTCATAAAATGTCATAGCACACTTTAGGGTACTTACACAAAATATTATGCTTTATCTATCGCATCTGACTATGAATTATATAGATTATATAATGGGGAAGGCTGTCGCGTCTCTTCTCATTATTAATGTAAATAAGTAGGTACGTGACTCATGACACGGCTTTCTCACAGACGCCAAATTGATCCAAGTACTTGTTATTTATGAAGAAAGTTAAGTAAAAACACAGTAATAAATATGAAGTTATTTTTCACAGAATAAATAAGGATGACATTTTTTGAAGTTACGTAATAAATTTCGTCCATAAGTTTAAAGGTACACAGAATTTTCATTAAGGAAATTAATTAAGTCTTTTTTTATTTGAGAAATTCACTTACATATACGTTTATGTATTGGTAATAGTATTATTTGTATAATATGAGTTGCTTACTGTTTCCGCTAGCCCGAAGCGAGAAAGCCTGGAATAGAAGCCAGAAAGTTGGCTGAAAGATTTAAGAATGTATCACAGACAATATAACCGTTATTAAAGGTAGGTCAACAGCAAGATTATTATCCTTTCGATGTTTTAAGTAAATTTATAATTTATAATTTCACACGTAATATGTATATTACGTGTGATAATAATAATGTGTCCTGTATCCATACAGCTTATATATATCTTAGCTTAGATCGTTGCTATGTTGATTATTTGTCTTTATATAATATGCAATTATCTTTTTTAAGACATGCTGGCCGGACACTAATTTCTTTAATACAAGGAAATATTAATAGTAAAGTTAAAAAGAAGCACACCTATCGCCTCAAATTGCATCAGCGTATCTCAAATTTCTGGAAAACCTCGTCTAAGAATCCAAAAATATTGCCAAGAAAATACTAATGTCGAAATGTAGTATATAATAGCTAGTTTTGATAAGCCAAGGGCTCGTGAGCCTAAGAGGTCAAGCTGGAAGAATGCTGACTATAGTCCCCTTGAAACTTGCTAAGAAGCTATTGACAGTTAAAGCAACCTAGACTATTACTAGTTAATCTATTTGTCTCTGCATATAGCTTTTTTGTTTGTTAAGTGTTGTTAGTCGACTTTTATAGAATTACTCGAGCAAGCATTTTTAATGTTGTGAAGGCACGCATAAATGTGGTTGATAGAACTGCAACATATATTACAAATTTAAATGTATTTGTTATATTTTACAATCTATAAACGCATATGGGGTTCTTGTTCCCTTTTTTATCTCTCTTCAGTCGGTAGCTCATGTCTGAGCCCCGCAGCAAGTAAACATCTTAAGCGAACTATCTGTTTCCACCGCTTTCTGTCCAGCGCCTCTCTTATTACACTGTACAGATTTGAGCACGATGGCTACCATTTGGTTGGTGAACAGTGTTGCGATCTTTTAGCTTTTGTGTTACAAACCACGATCTGTTGTTGTTTGTCTGTGTAGTTGTTTGTTTGTTTGTCTGTGTGCAGGCGAGTCCAGTTTCGATTTTATATAAATAATTGTAATGGATAGACCCCTATACCTTGAAAAATAATTAGGTAATTAAACAGAAAAGAGGGAGAGAATGAAGATACGGATCTTCAAACAACAATTAATGACACCTTATATATTATAAAATTAACAATACTTCTCACTTATAACACCACAGACGAAACCATTCATTCAACCAATCATTAAATTCTAGATTGTAGTAAATCCTTATTTATTAACGTAATTACATTTGATATAGTTTAAAAAAAATAACATTATTCCATTACACTAAGAAATGCAGTAATGACCTCTTTCCCTAATGCCTCATAATATTATAAAAATGATAAAGTATTTGTCGTGAAACTCGGATTTAAGTAACCTACTGAAGTAATACTTTAGCGAAATTTTACATAAATTACAATTTATGGCGTAAATTACCGTTGTTACTGACATGAAAAGCGTAGGGCACGAATAAGGGCAAACTTTGCTTTTGCTCGTTCAATTACGTCTCAAACAAATTATGTTTAACTTATTAAAATTTACAAAATTGCCTCTTTGCTCGTTTATTCGTTTTCCTTCGTTTATCGTCTCATAATAGTCCTGTAAAATTTATGTATCTCAAGTCGACTAGTCTTTGTCATTGGTATATATATGGTTCCTAATAATGATAAATAAGTGATAGTAAAATTAAACTCGAGAGAAAACAATTCGCTGAAAAACAATGTGAGAAATGAAACGAAACCTTAATATAAATATCATTTGCAATTTTAAGGAAATCCTCGAAATCGCACGATTTCTATAACGTCATTAAAACCGTTGAACAGGAAAATGTCAAATTCCATCGATGTTTAATTTTCATCGGCATGGCACTTTATTACCATAAATAACACAAACAGAAATTTCGGTAACGGGTCACAGATAAGAAAAACTTGTTTTGAAAAAGATTGTTCTTTTTAAAAAAAAAATAAAGTGAATATATTTATACACGATTCAAATACACAAGATTCTTAAATAGATTACAAGATTATATTCACTCACGGGCTGGGTTCTACTAATTGCCGTCCCAAATTTTAATGTTGTTTGTACATCGTAAGAGCTACAGAGTAAAGGGTCGGCCTAATTTACAAGAATATGTAAGTAATGTGTACATATTAAATGTGAATAGCAGTTACCCTACGAATAACAAACTGAACCTTCTTTTTGTTGATTACCGCCTTTGTAGTCTGCCCATAAACACGGCACATGGCGTATGGTATGAGTTCGATTCCCGGCTAAACTTGATTGCTAATACTACTTATGTTTTAAAATTAGGAGTTACAGAAGTAACACAGAACAGGTAACACCTACTTGCCTAATAAATAAATACTGGAGAGAAACGCCACCAAATGCTACTGTAGTCGTCTAAAACTTTATAGTACTTGAAAAAAATGCAGTACAAAGAATATAAAAATTCATGTATCCAACAAGTAGCCTTATCGCTAAGAAAGCAAACCAAATAGCTCGTATATCTCATTTTTGTTAAATGTGGGTATGTCAAAAAAATTGTGTATGTCTGACCTAGTTTGGTACAATTAGGCTTCAGACAAAAGCCAGTTGATAACAATGTTTATGAAGGGTAAAGGCCCTTAAGGAACATTAAAGGCACTCAATCGTACCACTGAATACGACAGACTTCTGCACTTAAATGCAGACACATTTATTGCTACTTAAGCAACTCTACGGTAGGTTGTCGATTCGCGTTTAGTTCTGACAAGCAAAATAGCAATTTAGTCTTATCTTTTCACTAACACGTCTTCATAGTTTTAATAATCTAACGTTTATATAATACTTATAG
Organism: Pieris napi; assembly: GCF_905475465.1. Lineage (NCBI taxonomy): Eukaryota > Metazoa > Arthropoda > Insecta > Lepidoptera > Pieridae > Pieris > Pieris napi. The sequence continues at coordinate 5,328,164 of NC_062236.1, read as the reverse complement.
GTATTTCAAACTTATGAAACACTAATAAAATATAACACACATACAAATATAACACAATGTAAAAAGCTATACCTGTTGAGGCCTACTCATATATTATGTACCTACTTTTTTTTGTTATGACTTAGTATGACTTTGCTGTGGAATGGAAGCCTGGTTATCCATATCACAGGTTCTTACCTACCTTGGAAACCAGTCTCGCAATACCTTTTTAAATGTAATCGTAGGAGAAAATTTTTATTATACATGAGTAATTATTTGCCTTGGAACATTTGTCAACTAAATATTGTTAAGATGTGAAAATGTCCAAGTAATAAATATCGCTAGTCGTAGTTAATTTAAAATGTTTTTATTGGAATAAGCCAACACCCGTTAAACAAGCAATTAAAATTTGTCTCCGCGACATTTACTGCAAGGGAATAAATAGTGTCCGTTCTAGTTGGCCCAGTTCGTCAGTTAAACACTAACCCAGATCTTATGACTTGCCAACATTTCAGCTGGTAAGTGCTTGAAAAGAACCACTTTTCCAATAACGAATGTAACGACCACACCGCCCAAAATAAACGAGGTCATTTCATAACAATGTTAAACAGCAATTTCCATTTATTATACATAAGGCTTATACACACCTCATTATTGAAGTAATGTTACCTACCCAATTGAGAGGTTAACGATGTAACAGAAATTATTTTTGTATGTTTCCTGAAAACTAAATTTTCGATCGTACTAACAGGTAGATATCATGTTTAAATTGTTACTTCTAATAACGCTTCATCTAAATTTTTCCTGTTTTAAATAAACAATATGAATAAAGTGGAATATTTTATGATGGATGAATTTAATAAAGTGGGTACTTCTTTACAGTCATAACCGAAACTTGGTCCTGTCAAAATACCGAGTTTATAAAAATTGGTCTACTTCTACTACTTTTCTAAGTAATAAAAACTCATATCTACCGAATTTCCCCATAGCAGAACTGAGATAACATGGCCGTGATAAGCAACAATTGCTGCGTTTCTTTAGGCTTCTTTGCGAGTTCAACTCAAACCAACTACGAATTTATAAAGGCACGTAGATACTGATAATATTTGTAGGTTCCAAATAAGATTAATGCTAAATTAATGTTTAGCCTAGAAAGGAAGTTGATAACTTCTTTAATTAACTCGTTCTTATAGGTAATATTGAACTTATTAGTTCTGGTATTTTTATAACTTCGATTGTATATAGTTTCGACAAGTTTAGGTGTGTAGTTTAGGTGTTATTTCAACATATTGGTTACAGTGATATTGATTGTATAACTTTCCAGCCGTTGTAATCCTCGGATTCCACAAAAACGCTAGCTTTTTAAAGAAGAATAGGTATAGTTTACGCAATCTAATGCTTGGCTCATGTCAAAAAATCTATAGAATGCGCCTTTCGATAGAATAACTACTTACGCCTTATAAAGGACAACAATCTTAAAACCAATCGATTAAATGAAACAATGTACTTATTTACTTTGAAGCTAAATTTAAATAATATCCGTTCAAGTGCACTGTTAAAAGGCTTCATTCTTTACTCGTAACTATTAAATAATATTAGTGAGCATTAGAGTATACATAACATGCCTCATATTGACATAACATCTTAGACCAATTCAGATTTGTACCCATACTTAATTAACTGTATTATATTATTGAAATAAGCGAAATAATTTTTTTAAGATACTTTAATTTTATATTTAAATTAGCTTCAAAAGGCTTTTGACCTCACTGATACGTGTTTTTCAGTAAGTGCAGAGATAAACTTATGTTCTATCGCTTCATAATTCTTTTTATTTCTTCATTATCTGTATCTAATATTTGCACATGTTTATTTTTTAGATTTTCTTGATTTCTTTATAGCTATTACAATCCTGGTTTATTCTACGTAAACAAATAATATCAAATACATACCTATATCTACCTAATAATAAAACTAGCAACACTTATTAATTTTATGGATTATATATGGAAACACTAGTGTCTTCATAAAAGACACTGTATTAATGAAGAGAGTAGAGTATAAGAGAATATCTAGAGAAACATTTCGTTAAAAATATCTAATCTATGACAGAGCATATAATATACTTACTTGCCAATTCTCCCATATTCTTTACTTTTCACTTGTCTATAGCAAAATAAGTTTTATGAAAACATAATCATTACAGGTTTATATGTGTTTTATTTATTATTTTCAGATCTAGAAGATGTTAGCTCGGCAAAGTAAGGCGTGGAGACGTTGAGAGTTTTCACATGAGGACAACATTCTGCAGTCAGCAGGAAGGTATTTTTTAATCTTTATTTTACTATTAAATTATATAACTTTATATCAGGATAAAATCTGAAAGACCTCGCCCCTCAATTGGTTGCAATTTGGTTGGTCGACCCTCGTTGGTTATTTGTTTTAGATGTCCCGAATACATTTTCTGTGGAAATAAAAGTGTCAATTGTGAATGCAGTGTTACCAGGATTATTTTATTTTTAATTGTCCTTGATTTTCGAGTGTACAGTTCATATAAAGCTTCTTTAAATAAGTTAAAAGGAGAAACTTGTTGACCAACACCATTCGAATAATTAAGTAAATATGTTAAAAATTGTTGGGAGCAGTCTTTCTAGTCTTTCTATGTGCGCATTTAACATTCGCTCGAGCGGTGAACGGAAAACATCGTGAGGAAACCGACATGTCTTAGACCCAAAAAGTCGACGACGGGTGTCAGTCACAGGAGGCTGATCACCTACTTGCCTATTTGCTTGAAAAAAAAAGATCATGAAACAGATTCAGAAATCTGAGGCCCAGACCTAAAGAGGTCTGATTAAATTAATCTAAAGCAACACAGATTTATTTATTTTTTAATGTTAAAAATTAGCATTTAAATCAGTGTATTAGGCACTACCTACTTATCATTTGTATTATTTCAATAAACAAGCAATATTATTGAATACATTCTAGGAATAATAATATTTTAATGAAGGTTTTATTTTGACGGTTGTTTATTCATTGGATTTAATAGAAAAATTACAAAAATACCCTGATTTACCCATATTATTTGCACGAACTAACAAGCCCTTTCATGAAAGCTTTCACTGGTTCAACTCTTTGCTTATAAATTGCACTCATTTACACTCGTTTTTTACTCATGCATTAGGTAAATTATTTCTATATGCATGTAAAAGCTTCTTTTTACAAATTACATACTAATTTATACAGTACTTTTGTATTTTATTATTTTTTATTGCGTTTTTAACACGTTGTGTTATTCATTTTACTTTATAATGTACAAATTGTATAAATTATACTATCTGACCGGGCAATCGTCGTTTTGCTATGTATATAATAAAAAAATAGGGGTTGATCGTAGAGGGGTGAAAGTTAGGGGTTGTATGTATTTTTTAATGCTGTATCATAAAAAAATAAAAACAGAAATATTTAGGGTTGGACTACCCTTAACATTTAGGGGGATGAAAAATAGATGTTGTCCGATTCTCAGACATACCCAATATGCACACAAAATTTCATGAGAGTCGGTCGAGCCGTTTCGGAGGAATTTAACCACAAACACCGCGACACGAGAATTTTATATATTAGATTTCATCTAAATATACATACCGTAGCGTAGAGAATAATGTCCTGACGAACGAAAAGGTTTAAAAATTTTAAAAGCAAATGACAATATATCTAAATTTGCCTCTAATATGTATGCTATATTCTATGTATATACCAGTGTTTCCTAACGTGGGGCCCACGCCCCAGAGGGGGGCAATTTGATAGTTGAAGACAATGTATTTTTATGTATAGTAAATAATTATAATTTAAGAATTTTCAGTATTAAGTAAGCTAATTTGTATTATTTTAAAACTTACTGTGTTTCGTTTACAATTTCCATGCAATTTCTACCTAATAACTTTCCTTTGAGTCTTAAGAAGTGAGCAATTCAATTTAGGATATTAATAATTATGTGTTACATAGGGGGGTTAACTCTTCGCTACTTACGGACGAACGAAGCTGTGATCGACACCCATGATCGAAAACCTATTCTGTCCTTATTTTACCCCTCTTAAACCCTTTAATATTACTTGCTCAGCAAGCTTAATTTGAAAATAAATAATATTTTGAAACATTTACAAGGTATCTTTTGCTCCTCTTATATGAAAACAATTGAACACTATTCTCCACGAACTAGATTCTGTACTATAAACACAATTAGACAAAAATATACGATTAAACACATAAAATATACAGATAAACAGCATATTATTTTTATGTATACCTATTATTATAATCCAAGTTTTTTTTATACCACTTGAGAGTTGAATTGACGTCATGAGTCCAAACTAGGTCGTGTATTCAATTGAGGTATACATAAAATCATGTATTAAAAAATTGACCTTGCCACACGCTAGCAGTGTGCAATTCATTTACAAAGCACAAAATATTACTAAGTCGTAATGATTCATTGTAATATACTTTGTATTAACTCGATGTTATTGTAATAGTTTACCTTCAGAGTTTATTAGATTCGCCTTGTTGGTACTAAAATAGTGTTTTTGATTAAATACATTAGTAGACAAGCCGCACTTTGCTTACGGCATAACTAAAGAAACTTAAACATTAAACATTCGTCAATCAGTATCTATACTTCTATAGTCATATAATGATGAGGAAATTTGTATTTTGTATGTTTGTAATGAATAAATTCAAATTCTACTGAACTTATTTGTTTGTTTCCTTAACTACGAAGAAACTGAATTGCTAGTTCAAGTATAATTTAACCTTTCTTAACTACCACTACCACCCTCCACCTCCCATCCCATCCATCAATTCCCTAAGATTATCATTCTGGTGCGTACAAATGTAAACCTGTAAATTCTCAACCATGTAAACCTATATCCTTAGTTTAGTCATTAGTCTTAGATTTCTGTTTTTCTTTTAAAATTTTTTATTTTGGTTTCAATTATCATTAAGTTACTATTTCGTTATACCATTGGAAGAGCGGAGTACCCTGATGTACAGGTCTCCCTAGACTTAGTTCAGGGGCTCCAATATCTACTAAAACTGTAACTTGTTGTTGAATAAAATTGTTTGAATTTTATTTCAGAAATTTTAAGTTAATAACTAAGTTGATGACAAAAAATTAACGTATTTTCTGTTACGGCTATATTTATTCCTAGACCTCGAGTAAGATATAAACCTTAATAAGCATTTCTAGTATATTGGTGTTAATCAGTTCAGACTATGTTAAATGTACTTTATAAGTATATAAGTCTTCTGTGCGTGGGCTTGTAATTTAACTCCTATACAGACGATTTTGATGAATTTTGTTTAGTGTCTTGAAGTGGATTCGAGAATGGATAAGATTTACAATAAGATGTTAGTTTTTTATTAATAGATTCTTCATCAAAGCGGTCCAGATTGTTAAAGTTTATTTTTAAAAGTTTTAAATTTTAAAGTTTAAATTTTATACTTCATTTCTATCTACCTAGTGTACACCAATCTTCAAAGAAAAACTTCAGACTTCATCGGTCCTTAAATGAATTAATATCTAACATATCAATGTTAGCATGTATTTGAGAAAGAATAATTATTGAGAAAACAATTTCAGATGTCCTAATATGGGTTGGTCATGCGTCGTGGCACGCGCCGGAGCCTTCTTGCTGATGCTCACCAGAGTATCAGCACTCACATCCGACATGTAAGTGCCTATGCTATTTCAGAGCTTGCTTATATAGTGCCTAATAAACAAAAGTATGAATACTTCCAATATAGTCAAATAAAAATATTCAGTGCTATACAGCAGTAGTCGCATATTATTGTATTGAAATACTCCTAACGTTTTTAACTTGTATTTTAATTTAAATTAGTCAAACAAACATCAGTTTACTTTAATTCTTTAAAATATAAATAAGCTAAACTATAGTATTTTTATGAGCAGTAAAATATACAACACTACTAGCTGACCCGGCAAACGATGTTTAGCCATATTTCTAAGAAATATTTTTTAGTTCAATAAAAATAGGTCTTCAATAATAAAAAATAGGGGTTGATCGTAGAGGGGTGAAAATTAGGGGCTGCGCGTATTTTCGTATTATGCATCATAAAAAAATAAAACAAAAAAAATGTCTAAAAAATTAAAATCATTTTTTTGGGGTGGACACCCATTATCATTTAAGGGTTTGAAAGATAGATAGTAGCCGATTGTCAGACTTACTGAATATGCATAAAAAAATCATAAGAATCGGTCGAGCCGTTTCGGAGGAGTATGGGAACGAACATTGTGACACAAGAATTTTATATATATAGAGATATTATACCAAATTATAAAAAAAAAACAAAGTGACAATGCAAGCTTTATGGTGCTGATCGGAAAACCTTTTTAGTTACTTACAATTGAATGTTATTTCTAATTTAGTTAATTCTAGGTTTATATTTAATTAATTTTAGAGTATATGCAATACAAGGTAGTCAAAATTAAAACGACCGTACCCAAGATTAAAATTAAACGCCGGAAAGTTAGCTTTTTTCGTCATTGAAAAACCTTTTTGCTTTGACACAATTAAACACCAATCCAATCAATTATTATGAAAATTTAAATGAAAGCCATAATTTTGTTTTACTTTTAATTAATTAAACACTAATCCAAAATACATTTATCAAATCTTTACCTACTATTTATTATCAAAATTAAAAAGGCTTCTTTAATCTTAAGAACGACTTGTCGGGCGGGCCCTTAGATCACTATTTCCTATTTATTTATTGTGGGTTCTCATGATGCAGGTGATTTAGCGCTATGGATATTCTTAATTAAGCATATTCCGCGATAGCCTAAACAAGTGAAATGAAACTTCTATGCGAAAGAAGACAAATGAAATGTCATTAAAATCACCCTACTAACATTGAATTCAGAAATATCACAAGTTGTGTAGGCCGTTATATGAATGGCACAAATGAGCAGGAATAAGGACAAGCGAAGGGCGGCCAAGCGTACACTCCCTCGTTTCAGTTCAACCGTGATGTTTTCACATTTATAGCTCGCTACGGACAAGTTAAACATCGATGTAAATTTCTATATATCTTTTATTTACTGTGATAATAGAGTAAAATGAAGCGTCATAAGAAAGAAGGATCATAGTCAGTATTTTTCCCAAACAAAATTGATAATGCCATCTAGTAGTAAATTAACAATGCTATCGAATGGTAAAATAAAAAAAATATTATTTACCAACTTTTCTCGACGTAGCCCAAATAAGGGCTGCATAATGTGTTTGATGTGAAAATTCTTATTCGGCGCTGCGATTCTGTAACTCACTTTTCGAACTCACACAGCGGTTTTCGCATCGGCGGTCGCTCTCAAATCAGTCGTCAAGCAGTCATTTTATGATTTGGAATTTTTTTTGATTTCGAAAAGTGAGTTACAGAATCGCAGGGCTGTATTAAAACTGAAAAATCTTCATTTATATAATTGCAATTATTTTTTAACTATGTTCACAAATATACATACAAATTACATATGTGAAGTTGATATTCGTATGATAAGTTACCTTCGCATGACCTTGCAATACTAATTTTAGTATAACTTTAATCAATAGTCAATTGAATACGTTGTTGAATACTTCTTTGTTAAAGTTGTATGAAATATCATAAATTAATACTTTTAATGTAAAATTATTTCTTTTCTGTGTTTCTAGTAAACTTTTAAATCTATTTAAGACGCACTCAGGTATTTTAATTTAATATGGTTCTAAGGCGTACTAATTAGATACGGTTTCAGTTTTGCTGCGGGGAAATCGGACAAAGAGATACTGGACAATCTATTGAAGAATTCCCGCTACGACAAAAGACTGCTACCGCCAGTAGACGGTAAATGTTAACATTTATATACCACATTTCTGCATTTTCGGCTTTAACCTATATTTATGTAGGCGTGGCTATTTGTGTGATTGATGAAATGAAATGATTAATAACACTAGCATTAGCAAAATGTTATGCTCAAGAATTTATAAAAAGACTCTGAACACCTTTTAAAAACAATTTAAGCTACGCTTACATGAATTATAATTATTGCAGATCCAGTGTTCTGTTGTGGTCTTACAACACCGAACGACACTTTAGCTCAGAATAGAGTCGGCCTCTCCTCGCTTCGGCCTCAGTCGCACAATCGTGGTGCGTTTTTATGTTTATGAAAAGAGAAATGTTAGAGCGTTTTACTGTGTTCACATTTATATGCACGTAAATGTTTATCTCCACGCAATTTAGACAGCATACGCTTTAGTATAAGACACTTTCCTTTACTGCACCACCCCTTTCAATCTTAATTTACGATTATAAATAAGATAAGCATGCAATTAAGTTATTTTTACAGTAAGATAAATAAAAATTAAGATTTTCTCTTTTCACAAACATGATAATTTGCAGAGTTTATTGGCATTTTTAATTTAAATAGCGGATCTGCAATGGTTCTCGATTACGAGGTTAATGACTATGCAAATATTGAAAAAGCTTTCTTAATTTAGTATCATAAAATTATAATTTCTTGATTTTACTCTGTATTACTATGCTTGCGGGTATATTATTTACTATGAACTTTGTTCAATGTTGTGAATTTCAGCATGTACATCTTAGATGTAATTTTGTGTTGTGTACAGTTTTAAAAGATTTTGAATGGTATTAAGTGTGAATATTACTTTCAGAGATGTTAGACTTGTTTGTGTAGAGCGTTTTACGAATGAAATCCCAGCGTATTGAAAAGCTTTTAACTTCTTCAAAGCTAAAGGGAATTCTTCAGTGCTGCGCCGTAGTTTCAAAGGGCACATGAAATGTAATCATATTTCCTGGTTTTCAGGTGTCCTCACCGTAAATGTTAGCGTGCTACTTCTTAGTTTAGCATCACCAGATGAATCTAGTCTCGTAAGTCTTTCTTCTTAACTTTTCTGTTTCAATTGACCTATTTAGATTTGTGATTTGTTAATCTCCTTTCAGAAATACGAAGTCGAATTTCTACTACAACAGCAGTGGTACGATCCTCGACTACGTTATTCAAACCAGTCTCATTACGACTTCCTGAACGCCATACATCATCACGAAGACATTTGGTTACCAGATACATATTTCATTATGCATGGAGACTTTAAAGTACGTTTACTTTATCTGTGCATACAAGTCTTAGACGAGAAAATAGATTGAACTGCACCACGGTTTTGATTAATGAATAATTCAAAAGCGTACGCAAATTCTCACGATATTATTTTGATTTCGCGCCCTTTGTCAGCAAATTAAAGTCTTATATCAAAAAGAAATTTTAACAAAAAGCAACCATGCGTTACTGTTATTCGTAATAATGCGGCATACCGATGTCCGATAAAAAATATTAATTAGAGGCGTTTGAGAAATTATGTATTTTCATTATTACATTCCTTATTGTATTTAATCATTATCTTGCAGGATCCAATAATTCCAATGCATTTTGCGTTGCGTATCTATCGCAACGGCACAATCAACTATTTAATGCGACGGCATCTGATTTTGTCGTGTCAAGGAAGGCTCAACATTTTTCCATTTGATGACCCATTGTGTTCATTCGCCTTAGAAAGTAGTGAGTACATTATTATACCTAAATAGATATCATATACTGAGAAATGAGGGCTGTCAATACCTACTACTTTAAGAATCTCTCTCGAAAACATATAAATTGACTAGCAGACCGGCCAAGCGTTGCTGTGGCTAAGGTTTTAGTTATATTACATAGTAGTAACCTATTCAAGGGAAACGGTAGGATAACACCAATCATGGGGACCGCCATGCTTTTTTGGTGGTAATGCCATTAAATTGTAGCTTATTTGAAACGTTTGTACTTTCAACACTACGCCATCTGTTAGAATTGTGACTATCAAATAATAAACAAATATTTTGCAATAAAATAATATTGCGGGTATAAATTGTGAAGTATCCTATCTTTTAAGTTAGATCAAACTGCACACGGTGTGCAAATTTCATTGAAATCGGTTCGGTAGTTTAGGAGTCCATAGCGGACAAACAACGTGACACGTAATTTATATATGTTAAGATGTATCCAAATGTTTTTTCAGTTTCATATGAGCAATCAGCCATAACGTATGTGTGGAAGAATGACGAGGATACACTCCGGAAGTCTCCATCACTGACAACCCTGAATGCCTATCTCATTCAGAACCAAACAATACCATGCCCTATAAAAGCTAGTTGGAGAGGTAACATTCATTTTTTGTCACAGAACATGCCAACATTGCTTCAAACGAAATTATTTACATTAACAATATGTATTTTATGTATAATTGTGCCTACTTGGACCTCGATTATGTAGCATAGTCCCAACATCCATTTCTTTGTTACAAGCACAACCTTATTCTTTGCACAGGGGAGGATACTCAATCGATAAAATATTCTGATTAACTCTTTTCAGCTTGGTCTTGTTTTTGTGAAAGTTTTGAGTGCAACTTAGGTAGATTTGATTAGAGTTTAGTATTTTCAAAATTGTAGCGGCTTACCAGAGTACTATATAGTAGTTAGATTCAATGTAATTTTATGAAACAGTAGATCGCATGTTTATGTTTTCATTACATTAAATTTTCACATATCGTAACTGTTTTTAAAGACAAGTTAAACTAAAACTTTTAAATTATTATAAAATTCAAGAAATAAAATATACGTTAACGTTTTTGCAAGCAGCTGATGGTATTTCACTTTACGAGGATGACGAAGAGCTGACATGTAATCTTTGCCAGAGACGCTTTGAGGAGCAAGGTACTCAGGTGCACCGGATAGATTACAACAATCCGGTGCTATATTGTAATATTCCCGCTTATGTATGAGTAAATGCGGTGTTGTGTAAGCGAGGAGCGATGGAATACCAAACAGCGAAATCAAACTCATACCCATTTTCACTTAACATCTGACTTTCTCATTATTGTCTGCACGTATGTGAATGCACGTGTTAGTTGATTGTTAACTTTGAAAAAGTCATCACAATGCTGAAACACAAAGCGGATACACAACACGCGTTACTCTTACAAGCAGGGTGGTAGTTTTCAATTACTTTTGTTTGTAGAAATTAATACAAGGCCACTGAATGGAGTTATTTAGAATTGGTTAATAAAAAATCCAGTATTTTAATACAATTGGGAAATATAGCACAGAAGTTACGAAAGAAATTCAATTCACAGGTAACTACAGCTGTTTAAAGGTGGATCTCATTTTTACGAGAGACCGAGCATTCTACTTTACTACAGTTTTTATCCCTGGCATTATCCTGGTGACCTCTTCCTTCATCACCTTTTGGCTGGAGTGGAACGCAGTGCCAGCCCGTTCCATGATAGGTAAAAATGGCTGGCAATTGGAATGTTCTCGGTCTTGCAACTGTCTTTACTCCTTCTGTACGTAGATGTGATAGCACGCTCTTCCTTTACAGGCGCTTTATGTTGTTGGCAATGTACAAGGAATGATATCACCGTTTATTTTATATAATTTGTAGCCATTGCTTCGTATTTTAGGTAATTACAGCTGCCTAAGGGTGGACCTCATCTTCACGCGAGATCGATCATTTTACTTCACCACAGTTTTTATTCCGGGCATCATTTTGGTGACATCCTCGTTTATTACTTTTTGGCTGGAATGGAATGCAGTACCTGCTAGAGTTATGATAGGTTTGTTCATTATTTATTTTGCTGGACCATTTATAATTAAATTTCATATTTCTATCGTTACAAAGTATGGTTTATTAATTTTACATCTGCATGGCACATAATCTAGTGCATATCGACAAATTATATAAGCTTTGACACTAGTGTTTTATCACTGCACACCGCATTTTTAATATAAATCCACACCAGAATGATGGTAAATCCGTAATGTTGATCTATAGGTGTTACGACAATGTTGAATTTCTTCACCACCTCCAACGGGTTCCGTTCAACATTGCCAGTTGTCTCAAATTTAACGGCAATGAATGTATGGGACGGCGTATGTATGTGCTTCATCTACGCGTCTCTACTGGAGTTCGTTTGTGTCAACTATGTAGGAAGAAAACGACCTCTACATAACGTCGTGTATAGACCTGGAGAAAATCCCGTTACGCAGGTGAATATTTTTTCATTTATAAATAATGCCTTTTTGTAACATTTCTGTGATTAGTAGTTATAGCAGCAAGCACATAACTCTTGATAATTTCTACGTTCTGATCAACATTATTGCATAACTAATACTTAGGGGTTAAAATAGTAATTTATTATTTCAACTTAATAGATTAATATACATCGGTTATTAATAATAGTAACCAATTTATCGTGTGCTTCATTAACTTAATTGTTTTAAATCTTCTCCGTCAGATAACCAAATAAATATACTTTTTATGATACCAATGTGTGTTTAAATATAATATTTCCAATATAATTTAAACTTTGAAGCGGTAGACTTTAAGAAGTGCTTACTTTATACTGAATTGTAATGTCCAAAGGCTTAAGTCATTAAGATTTTTATACACTAGATGAAATCTTTTGTGTTACGTTCAATTGTTTTTATTTTAATATATTCATTTGATTTATATTTTTCCGGAGTGTCAAGCATTATATCCTATATCTTTGCAATGTTTCCTTTTAAAATCCACAATCGCACGCTCTGTAACAAAAACTAATAAATTTATTTTGTCCTAAATTTCGCATGTTTTCACCCAGTAATGCATGCTTTCAAAATTATACCTATAATTTTGAATGTGATTGTTATAATGATTATCACAATCATTTCAAGACTATTTTGTGTGGCCGCGGGTACTCATAATTAATGTCTTAATTGTAAATTACATTCCGTAAAAGAAAACATTGCAAAGATGTTATAGATGTGAAAACAAAATGAAGTTAGACTCAGTGTGTTCTTGTGAATATTGTTTGGCCACAACAATCTAGTCTTTCACTTCTGCACATCGTTAGACCATCTGACACGAGTGAACAAACAGTCTGTATAATGTGTTCACAGCGTCTACCAGCAGTTCTCAGCAGAATTGGCATTATTCTGGCCAGTCCTTTGGTAAGAGATATCGCCATTCTCATTGGCACTGTCCCGACAACACTCTGTTATATTTTTTCTTAAAGAAACGTCCTACTTTTTTGGTTGTCTGTATTATTCGAATTATAAATTTTTCTATTTGTCCTTTTTCATTTCATCTTTGTAATAGCAATTTTCCGTAGACTACACCGCTCCATTACACAGAGAAGGCTATAGAAAGGAATGCTTAGTTTCTCGTTTAAATTTTTTTAAACAGGTAAGTTATGTATGGGAGACTAATAAAGTAGGACTGTTATTAGATTTAGGATGCGACTTTTGCATAACTAAAGCATAAATATTAAAAAATAAGAAAATATAACAGAAGCTGTAAAAATCACAATCAATTTTTAAAATCGCATGTTGTAGTTTAAACTTCGATTTTTTTAGACCGTAATTTAGTATTGTAGATGATTAATACATTAATTAGCAAGTTTAGCCAAGCCTAAAGGTAGTGTTATTATTTACTTATAGGATCTACAAAGTTAATTACCATAAAATAGCTTATCTGCCATAATGTAAACTCATATAGGCTATGAAATTAATCACAATGTAGTTAATATTGTAATTAACCACAAAATGCACGATGTGCATGTGAAAAACGGTTAAAACATGTAAATGACTGCTAACGAACAATAACAATCAACCAAAGCTTGTTCGAGCGACATACGTAGCTTTGCCGACCACACCGTAAGCCAGCTTTCATAATAAATCTTAATATCATCGTTAAAGGAGGCGATGGCCATCCTCCATTGGAGAAATGAAACTCCCCAACCGGGAACGAGCGGTGCTGTAAGTGATGTCATTGAAACATCAATCCATTCGCCAACCACCGTACCATCTTAGACCTGATATCACAAAAACTAACGCATACTTTTGTTTTAATGCCTCTTCGGAATGCTACAGCCTGTAAGTAGCCTATCATTTACTTATGTATTTAGTAATTATACGTAATTAGCAAGAAAACATTTTGAATTCAGCTAGCGACCAGTCACTCACGTCCTGTAGCCTCGCGTAGCGCACAATTGTAGTTGTGCCGCATTATCACTTTGCTTAATTTTAAGACTTGAATAAAACATTAATTTTGATTGTTTTCTCTAGGGAGATAAAAAGCGTGAATCAACGGGTGCCGCGGACTTGGTGACCTGTACAGCATGTACGGGTGCACCAGGATCTTGCACCCATACGACAAACAACGGAGGTGTTACAGAGGTATTCACACTCTACAGTCACCTCGAAGCTTTTTATGCTTTTAGGACACACGCAACACAAAACATGCATATGAGTAATAAAAAGAATACTTAATAAGTAATAATAATGCATTAGGTACTCACTATGTAACATAGATAACGCCCGTGGATAGATATCATTGGAAAATTATTTTTAGGGTCTCACATTTTATAAACAATTATTTACGAAATCTTGATTTTTTTAAGAATATTATCATAAATTATTATTAATAGTAAAGAAAAATACAATATAGTATATACATTTTTGTTTTTATAGTTTTTATTTGCTGCCATCATTCATTTTCGAATTAATATTTTTCAGCCATGTTTCGTCCAGGTCCGTAAAAAAGAGCCTCCACATCCAATCAGAGTGGCGAAGACTATTGACGTCATCGCGCGCATCACTTTCCCGACGGCCTATGCCGTGTTTCTCATATTTTTCTTCATCCACTACAAAGCCTTCTCTTAATGCTGCCTTATCCATACCCACGAGGTGCATTTGACCGAAATGTACCTCGATATTTTTCTAAATCTACTCATTTATCACTGCTGTTTTGTACTTTGAGCAAATCACGAATCCTAAAATATTTTTGATGAACAAAAAAGCTATTTGTGATTGTGATTATACCTATGAACTGTTTGTGACAAAATTTATGTAGGCAAATACAATTAATAGAGTCGTTGCTGCTTACGTAATGTTAAGGTATATTTGTGATAGAATGTTAGTGCAATTGGAGTTTTTACAGGTTTTGAAATAGGTTCCATTAATTATACAAGACGAAGATCGTTTAAATGTTTATGATAGAATAATGTGGGAACAAATAAATGTTAAATGTACGCAGATTGATAACTTGATGGGTTTATCATCCTTGTAGTAAAGAAATCTATTTCAAACCTCAATTCAGTCCAAATGAGTATTAGCTATATTATATGAGAGATTAAAATAATTTTATAAACAATTAATTAAGCTGTTCACCAATTATTATAGATGTAGTATCATGCATTTTAGTCTAGTCACTTTCCTACACAATGTGATATTCTGATTTCGTATGGAGCGACATTATTACGACAGCGTTATATTAAAAACTGATAAAATGTTTAATTGCTTAGATTAAGGTTTTCATTGTATATTATAAGTTGTAGACTTTAAAACCTAAAAAGCTCAAATTGTTATGTTGTATAAAGTTTATTCACCTTTGATTGAATCAATAACAGTACAAAGTTATTGAAAAGAATTATGTAAAATAAGAATGTAAGTCACGTTTATTTACTTTGTCCCCCATATATATCAAGATGTACTTTATGTAAATTAAAAGCCATGAACATGCCTTCTAAGAAATTTAGAAAATATTTTGTTTTGCTAAATTAATTTTTGAAACAATGATAAACCTTAGAATAAAAACAATGTAAAATTCTAGCTTAGTTCATTTTTATGGCCCTGCAATATAGGCAAGTAATTAATTATTAGGATTAATTCCAATATATATAAATGATATAATTCTATTTTCTCAAATAATTTGATATGATTACTAACATTTGCTCTCTCTACACTGTTCCTTAGCTTAGCTTATATTTCACAACGTCCAAGAAAATTCTAAATAATATTAATATACTTTTATGAATTAAAAATTGTCTGACACGTCATTTATTTGTAATATTATTATCTATAATAATTTATCGCCTTATGTTAGCTGCTTACACAATCTGTAGCTCTACCTGTAGTTCTTGCTTTAAAGGGTTACGAATTTGGAGTTCGAGGCATGGCTATAAATCGATGACACCGTTTTGCTCATAAGTTTTTTGAACATTACATCATTATAAATCTATAATACTAAGTTTTTGTTGTTAAAATTGTATTAATTTTTTCTGATTGTTTCATTGTCAAAGTGTTTTTTTATACTCTTAAGTTAAGCTTTAGTTACAAAGCTACTTACGAGCTTGTCGATAAACGTTGTCATTGTTTTACAAGATTTCCTTAGTACTTCAGTCATGGCTTAATCTCCAAAATAAGCTTTTAATTTTCAAAGTTTTTTAATATTTTAATCCGTCCAGCAGCTGCTATCGAATTAGAACATTGATCCAAAGAGACCTGTAAAAGTTATTGTAACCTACTGATAAAAGAATTTTCGTAAGTAAATAAATCGTGTTCTGTCACTTCGCTTAATACAAATGAAAACCCAAAATGCAGAAGCTATAATTTATATGAAAAAATGCTCCTAAGGGCACGCTTAACTTCTATATTTTAAAAGATTTATATATTGCGTATAAGAGTAACATTGCTACTTATTTAGAAACACATCATTAAAGATTTTGCAAGCACCTTGCCACTGCTTATCACTTAAATTATGCGGACCAAAGTGTCAACTGTTTTAAAAATAGTAATTAAGTAGGCATATTGGTAATTTGTATATTACCTATAATTTGTATATTGGAAGTACCTATATAAGAACACGTTTTGGCTGTGCTTTGAATATTATGATAGTATATATTAAAGGGATAAAATAACATTTCAATTAATTTATGTACGTAATTGTTTTGCTGGCGAAAAAACATACGAAAGAGCTTGACCGCGAACATAGTAGTTGAAAGGGTATCAGAGCGAACCTAGCTTTAATATTAATCGCGAAATTTGAATACAACTAATTCGTATAAATTAACGTGATTACATGAAGTGAAATCTGTTGTTAGGTGAACTAATTCGAAGGCTACTTAGCCCTTAGCTAACATTTAAATGCCACTTTTTGCGATTATACCGTTATGCGAAAAAGTGTTTCGTTATCAAACCTTCCAAGACATCATCAACACATATTTTTTTATTAATTAATGTGTGCTGATTATTCAATGTTGAATTAAGTATTTCTTTATGCTTATCATGATCAATAGTTGTTTTTAATAATCCATATCGTTTCAAAATACAGTCAAAACCGTTTATAACGACATCGTTTACAACGACCTATCGGTTATTACAACCAGATTGTAAGGTCCCGTCCGAATCCCTAGTAAACTATTCAGTAAACAAACCGCTTATAACAACATCGGATACAGCGACATATCGCTTACAACGACGAAATTTTATCGATATTCATCGGCTATAACGACCAACCGCTTCTTGTCTCAGCAAAACAAAACAATACAAACGATTTTAAATCTTATTTAGAGGCGTTGAATGAATATTTAGGCATATTATTACCTACGCACTTTCTCCCAACGAACAGTTTCAGCCAACAACGATTTCGGAGGCTCTTAACGCTGTAACGATTTTGCAAAAATTTGTTGCCTTTAACAAACAGTTTGATACTGGTGAAACTCATACCTTGAGGAGTATGAAACGTAAAATGCAAAAAATATTTGAGACTGGGCTAAAAAAAACAGACCAAAATGACTGATTACTTTTGTACCTAATTATTTCGTAATAAATATTTTTGTTTCTTTTTTGACTCGTTTACATATTATAATATTAACATACCATATTATAACCCATACCTACCTATTCTAGATAGATAACTATGATAATATAACTTGTATGAATTGTACATACATATGAACTATACTTGTGTATATATAATATATGACATTGCTTATAACGACTATCGGATATAACGTCGGCAACTATACGGTCCCTTCAATGTCGTTATAACCGGTTTTGACTGTAACTCTAGCACGAACTTATATATTTTCATTATAAATTATTATACGAGCAGTACGATAATGTCAATTTTTGATGAATGAAAAATATTGTCTAGATGTTGACACAATTAGTACATTCGTACAGTTTTCTACTATTCTATTCGGAAGAAGTTTATTTACTTTGGTACGATTTGCTAACAAACTTACGTGGCCTTGTTTGCAAAATTCAAGCGCTTCTAAAGTTTTGTATACAAAAAATCTACTAGTACTATTCAACGACGTCATTTGATTTAGATATTGTTCGTGCTACGGGTTCTCTTAGTGTGTCCGCAGGTGTAAATGCGTGACCTGAGTTTTCTGACTTCTAGATTCCTTAATACTTGGTATGTTCTAGTAGATTTCCTTAGATTTTTCAAATATAACAAACACTAAAACATTGGTAACGTCGGTGAAATTCCCCTTTGAGACTCAGCATTCCTATTTTTATAAAACTAACATCGCTTTGCTTAAATTATATTAAGGTGAAATTACATATCATTCGCTTTATAAGCTGCAAAATTATATATGTATATTTGTCTTAAAATATAATGGAGACATTTGTAACGGTTAATGATTTTGATGATAATAACTATGTATTATTCGTAACTTTACGATATTTTGTTGAAATTACAAATTCTACAATTGCAAATACTTATATAAACTATACATGTTATGATGTTTTAAATTTATGGGTACAACCCTCAACCGTTTTGCTACAAATTTTAATGTATAATTTTCCACACTTAGATAATTAAGTATATAGGTATGTACCAAGTCCTATCCTTAAGCGCCTATCGCTTTTATGAAAAATTTAAAAAATTACACACATATAAGCATATTATAATTCTTTAATTTTCTTTAAGTAATGTTATAAGAGATTAAAAGACAGATTTGGTGGTACTCGAAGTCATCCATCACGTTTTCTCTTATATTAGACTAATAATTGTCCTGATGAACGATTAAGATCAGCAACAACTACGAATGACAGATTAGTTAACGCCAGAATTTATTAGTCTTTATTCAGTAGCGTTAAAACAATTTAACTTATAAACGACTCTGAGTACGGCAATCTGTTTATATATTAACATCTATCACCATAAAAATTTAAATACATAAAATATTTGACAATTAATCATTTAGGTCATATCAGGGAGCGTTCAAGTATTACGTAACGAATTTTGGGGGGTGGGGGGGGTCCTTTTGTAAAACGTTACGATGCGGGGCGGAGATTGAATTACGCGTTATTGTTAATATTATTTTCGACGTTCCAGTACTTTACACCACATAATGGTAGCTTTTAGGTATAAAGAGTCACTAGGTGGTCACGAAACGTTTTACTATACATGGGGGGGGGGGGGGGGTCAATAATCTCCAAAAATTGCGTGACGTAATACTTGAACGAACACCACATTTTGTAACGTTTCTGCTCTTGTATAAACATGTTTGTGTCAAGAGATATGAAAGGGAAATAAAACACTATACACCATATGCATTGCAACTTGGCTGTTTTAATATATATATATCACAATTTTGAATGTACCTAGTGTTTTGTACGTATATATGCTATGGAATTGTAGCGTATAAAAATAGATACCTCTTATCATAATCTTTCTACTGCGTAAGGTTTAGATATTGTATATTTAGTCATTCAGTTCATCCAAAAAGACATTAGTGAGATAATGAACGCTTTGGTAGTTTTTAAATAATATTCAACAGTCAACAACCATCTTATGTAAGAAAATGCACAGTTTTATTAGATCATTAAATATCATTAAATTGTATAGAAGCTTTATAGTAAATGAAGAGCCCATTTATTTTGTTTTCCCGAAAAATTAATAGCAATGTTTGAATATGCGGGCTAAAATATTGTGACGTGAAGTATAGTCGGATTTTTCTTGAAACCTATTATGTAAAAGTATTTTGTATTATAGGTTATTTAAGGAACTACTAGAATCCCTGATATTCTTGCTAGATCTTAAATGCAAAACTGGAATTCAAACTCTATTTTACTTATTACTGTCTAAATTTTAATAAATGTAATTTCTTTGGATATCATATTTTTAGTTAAATATAATAATATAGAATTTTTATTTCTAAAATAAACGCATCGGATTGTAAACTGTAAAGTGATAACATTAAAATAATAATGATATGCTTTTAATTCGTCAAAAATGTAGTCCTGAATACAAATTATTTATTCGATTATTATAATCGTGGTAAGTGCGGCTTTTTATGGTTGAAACTATAAATTTTGATTTCCATACCATTTTGCAAAATGTTAAATTAAACCTTTTTTAATCTACCATAAATTAGAATGATTATTAAATTAATGTCCTAAGTAAATGAAACTCAAACGCGTTGGTTCATTACTTGCTCGACATAAATTTAGTGTCTTATACATGCATCCTCACGCAACACATGCGCACGAAAGATTGTATTATAAATGAATAATGTGTATTGTTGTATATAATATTAATGTAAAGGTTATCAACTACAATTTTCAATAAATAAAACACAAGTTCGAAATAAATGCAGTATTTCTAATTACCTCCCTATAATTAGGTAAACGGAGTCCGGTCTGCGGTGCAACAAGAAAACCAATCATCATTTCATGCAAGAAAAGAAAACTTAAAATATAATTCGACCTAGCTGAAAAGTACCTATATTTATCGAAAGTCCCGATTTTTTTTCTTTTTTTAAAAAGCTATATATCTATAAATATTTATTACAAAAACCTAATATCATTAATTAAATTAATAATTTAGCTTAAACAGATACCGGCAAACATCATGAACAAATGTCGCAGAAGCGATTTTTAGGTATCACTAAAAGGGGGGCGGCAGGCGGTGGTGCGCGGCGTCGGGAGAGTGCCGTGTCGATCACGTCATTGGTAAATTAGTTGACGTTTGTGTCCCGCGCTGCGTCCAATTGTTGTTCGATGCACAAACTTTCCCCCACTCTTGTTTAATGCTCAAGAAGTTTGCCGGTATCTGTACTATTATTGAATGACACAAACGATTTGAAGGTAACTTTTTAGTAAATAAGCTTACCCTTTTAATAATAATAAAATAAATAAAGGATAGAAATGAATTCTTCTTCAGACGGTCTTGTTTGTAACACGTTCGACAACTCCCCCTGTCTTCGGAAAGTCATAGCGCCTGTCGCTTATCGGTTATGATCGGTCCAATGCTCTTCACTTCGCCGATCAAAACAAGTTTTTCCATATTTAAGGTACCTAAACATCAAGGGGGTGATATTTATCCACAAAAACTCAGCATTCTCTGGTAATAAAGTATCGACGTGATATTTTACATAATAAAATCTTTATTCGTGACAGAAAAATGGTTGTGATAAATTCATCTATCGCTAGATGGATCTGTATTGTAATTTTTTTCGTTCTCTGAAATCGTTATTTCCAGATTTCAGCTTTCAGTCATAAAAAAAATAATTATGGAGCACTAAATTAATTATGAAAACTTGAGTTCCAGAGTCTCGATCAATATCTTCTTTGTTTTTAAATAGTAAATTTAAAAGAAATTCAAGATTCGTGACTTCATCGTCCACGAATAAAATGAACATCTTCATCAAGATTTTATGGACATCCCATCTCACAATCTTGCCATAGAGTACATTTCTGTAAGATGAATTAGAGTAGCTATGCTGAAATGCTGTTTGCACTTCATGTTCTGCCAACTGTCAATTTATGAAAATTTTTGTAGGCAGTGAGACTTCAATTATCAATATAACTTTTAACTTACAGGATTTAGTGTGATGAATGTACAATGTTTAATGAATTTTATAATTTGATTAAACATTGTTCTACAAAACTATCTACGATAACTTATAATATTAACAGTAACTATTGGTTAAAAATGACATGACTAAAGAATATATTGTTGTAGCCTGGACGATACCACTACAACCAACGTACCAAGTGTTAGGGAAAGTTGTTGCTAAGCATTGGAAGTAAAACAAATAAAATACGGAGTAGTAATGGTATTTTTTAATCTTTGGTCTGTAATAAATTGGTACATAAGACCATTTGTTAAGTGGATTTTGAGGAAAACTACCCGTTTATGCGAGCTCCAACGTATATGTTATGGTGACAAACCTGGGGCTCAAAGAACTTGTAATGTAGAAAATTCATTAATGCTATCTCGTACTAGGGATGTAATCGAAGTTATTGCATTCTTAGATGCAGTGGTCCTTGAAAAAAGATTTATTCCACAATACTTTGATGATGTATTGTATCCATCAATAAATATAATTCTACGAGCTAAACAAATCAATACAAAATTACACCCAAAATTTGTCCCAGCATTTAGAAAATGTCTACAACAGATTTGGAGCTATAGACAGTTAATTGATGACATTGAAGAATTAAGGTGTACTCAGTATGATAGTAAAAACTCAAACCATGAGGAAAAGTTGCTAAAACTTTGGAGCCTTTTACAGCCTAATGAGCTCCTAGAAGATAGAATAACAAAGCAGTGGCAAGATATTGGCTTTCAGGTATCATAATATTTAATAAACACATAATACAGTCAAACCTGGATAAGTGAGCTCAAGGGACCGCAATCTCATTTTCTCTATAGAGGTTTCTCACTAACCCAAGTTTCTAGCTTACAGAGTTACAGAAGGGGTCTGTTTGTCTGTCTCTTTTACATATAGAGGTCTATAAACTATAAGAAACACATTTGATTTGAATTAAATGAAAAGGCCCTTGAAATTTAAGAATGAGTCATAAATAGCAAAAGTTGCTTTTAACTGTTGCTTATAGAGTAGTAAGGCAAGTAGCAATCTCACTTATAGAGGTTCATGTGTAAAAAAGTGACTGTCACTTATACAGGTTTTAGGAGGGCAAAATGATGGTTATGTACTCTCTACTACTAAATAATAGAGTTTTCTCACATACTTAGGTTTGACTGTATATTTATACTGCTCTCATATACTTAAAGTAAAGAAATGTGCTTCTTTCACAGGGAGATGACCCAAAAACTGATTTCCGAGGAATGGGTCTATTGGGCTTAGAAAATCTTTTATTTTTTGCTACGCAGTACACACAAGTTTCAAGCCATGTTTTGAGTCACTCCCAACATCCAAAATATGGCTATACTTTTGCAATTGTTGGCATAAATTTAACTTCAATGGCATATTACTTATTAAAGGATGGTTCAGCAAAAACATATATGTTCAATGCAAAACATTACTTGCCCAACATTGACCTATTTCATAGATTTTATTGCTATTTATTTTTTGAATTTGATAAATTATGGATAGAATCTAAACCAGAGAATATAATGGAATTTTCTATGATATTTAAAAAATTTGAAAATGCTATAAGATCTCAATTGTCCGATCCCGCATCTGTTTTTAGAATAAATATAGCAATTGACACAGTATAACCCAGTAACATTGCGTAATTTGTATTACTTAATAAAAGATTAATGAAATAGTATTATAATTATAACCTTTCATTTATAATATTAGTATTATGTTGTAACTTTGCTTACTTTTGTTAACATTTGTGTGGATACCAAACATAATGTCATTTTATCACAATACTGTACTGTGCAATATATAATTATTATAAACAGCTATTTATATGTCTGATGTATGTTTATCTTTTATTATTTAGGCCATTATTGCTTACAAGCTTATACAGCTAAGAAACATGTATGGATATGTATTGTATTGTATTTTAATGAGCTTTTTCACTTAATAAAGTTTTTGAATAAATCTAAACTATTATTTAAAAAGGATTATACTCAACTATTTCAAAAACGAAACAAAAAAATTCTTGTATACTCTATATTATCTGAAAAAATATAAAAGTTTTTTGTCAACTAAAATGCCATCTGGAAAGAAATGGACGGATTTAGAAGTGGTAGTACATTACTAATATTTTTATAGTTATTTCTTTTTCTTATCTTTCTTGTCAGTTTTCGTAGGTTTTGACTTTCTAGCTTTCATAAGTGCTATTATGGCAGTCAGTGCAACCAGTCCAAACCCAGTGACTCCTATCTGCCAGATCCATGGATATTTTGCTAATATCTCAACCCCAAGTTTTATTGAAAACTTTATCATATCAACACTCCAGTCCACAAAATCATCACTGTAAACAGATAAACAAAGTTACTGAAATGTTATACAAAGCAAAAATCTGACAGTATTGTACTTGTATAAGCTCAACTTATGCTATATTAATAATTTGCTTTTCTACTTACAATGGTGAAGACAATAGTGGTACAGCCTCCCCTTTAACATTTTTGTACCAGTCTTGAGCAAATGTTACAAATGATTTGATATCATATTTTGGTAAATCATATCTATACACTTTGCCCAAGCGAAAGCTAAAATTGATAAGATAATTTAAATGTGGAATTATAATTCAAATACACTTGTTGGCCATTTTAAAAAAAAAATAGTTATATATATAACAACCTACTCTAGGTGTTTAAAGTCCAACAACAAACCAATGAGGCAGACATATCTGTAATAGCTCCTTTAATCTTTAGGCAAGTTGGTCAAAAGTGATCAGCCTTCTATGATCAACCAGAAACAAATATATTTGCCTGTGTTTCAAACCATTTATATTATTATATTTTCAAGCTTACAATAAAGATGTTTTAATGCTTACAATAAAAATGTTGGCAACTTTGTCACTTTAAATCTCTTAGCAGTAAGGGCTCCTGCTAAATTTGAATCCATTCTAGCTACATTAACTCTTCCATGCAATGTAGCTCCAACACCTTCCCATACTGCATGAAGTCTTTGACATTCTACACATGATGCTCCATAGCTAAAATTATGATTTGACTTAATATATTTAAATAATTAGTAATCATTATTTGTGAAAGAGATACCTGAAATAGTTGTGTTAAGTATTTTTTTTATGTATAAAAATTATTGTAAATTGTAATATACAGATATATGTAATTGTCACTTAATAGAATATTGATTGTGTTTTGAAGTTCCTATACTTTATCCAAATACCTATTACCTAAACTGTTGGTATGTACCTAAACTATTTATACCCACAAATATTTTTTTTTACTAATGATACTTACAACATAACAAACCAATCTCCAGTAGTGGCACCAGTTGCTGCTTGTGTCAAGTGTTCAAATATTTTATCTGTTAACTCTTTAACTGATGGAGATTGATTTTTTTCTAAGTAGCCATACATCTCTCCTTCATCAGCTTCACCTAAAATGTTAAATTCATATTACCTAAACGTAATTTACCAATATAGTCACAATTAAGATACATATTCTAGATAATTATATATTTTTTTTAGAATTCAAAATTAAATCAATATTAATCTAAAAATAATAAGTAGAATACTTTTGGAAGGTAAGACTTTCTGCTTAATTATAATAAAAAATTAATATACATACCATTATAAAGAAGTGGTACACCATGTCTAAAAAAAACTAATGCTGGCTCCTTAGTTGGACTATAAAGACGAGCTAAATGACTGTTTACCACCTTAACTGTTAGAGCATTAAACTGCGTTTCAAAATGGGCTTGTAAATCATCCACAACTCTTTCTAATTTTTCACATTCTTTGCAATTGGGTTTGTCTAAAAAAAAGGTTTTACATATTTAAACAATTTATATTCAGGGGAAGCCAGTCTATGCTTGTCTTATACTAATAATAAAACTAGTCTATATATTTTAGCCAAGCTTTCATTCAATATACCAAATGTTATCAAAATGTTTTAAGTAATAAATATATTTTGTAACTTCTTTTATGTTCAATTGGTACTTACTGAATACAACAACCAGTTTTTCCTTTTCTTTTATGAGTTGCAATAGTTCATCGTCACTAACACTACGCAATTGATCACTATTTACACGTAAAGCATACAGAAGAGTTAAGAAACAAAGTTTCAATTGCATTTTGCAAAGCTACTAAATCAAGGTGAACCAACCACGATGCTCGCAGTCTTACATATATAATCTTTAAGATTTATATAATATAATCCTTATTATATTAATTTTTATCTAATAAAATATGACCGTGAAAAATATTGTGAAAACATTACACAGAAGTTATCCTTCTCACTCTATAAGTGTATCCTTTTTTTTTGGAGTTTATGGCCTGGGGTTTAGACAAGGTGGCTTTACAGTAGTGTTAAGTGAATGTAGAAAGTCGAAAACTAAATTTGTATGAAAATGACAGCTCGTGTCGACAGTCGTTGACAGGTAGCCTAGGCCCTAAGGCCCTTTCTCCACTGCTCCGGTCCGGCGTCGGATACCGGAATGAGTCATGAGAAAAATATCGGAAGGCCGGATTGCGCTTCTCCACTATATCCGATCCGACAATAATCGATACTTGTATATTTATCATGCAACACTTATATTAACTATACCCATATACTTTATTTTATTAATAAAACGTTCTAAATTCTGAATATTTTATTGCCCTGGCAAGTTTATAACTTTTTTTATATTGTCTATCTTAAAATATTATAATCTACTTAATAAATAGTTCACTAATACTATGGTATAAAAATATAAATAAATAGCAACATAATTTGGTTTGGTCCAGGCTATCCAGATTCTTTCAAATTAAAAAAACTATAAATAAACCTGTAAATAATAATTTATAACCTCTTGGATACTTGGACCGATAAAACACCGCGTTCCGATCTAGCAAGTTATCGGATCTTTAAAAACCGGATGCCGGAGTAGTGGAGAAATACGTAGGTACTGTTGTGAGTTTCTAAATCGGATCGGTAATTAACGTTTGCCGGACCGGAGCAGTGTTGAAACGGCCTTACGCAAAAATGGTAGTGTATGTAGAAAACTTTTCGGCACCAATATGGCTAAACCCTAGATATTATACACCTCTGAACCAGTGTTGCCAGATGATCTCGGCCAATCTCGGCGACGTACCCCTAGAAGAATTTGATTTCCGCCTTAAAATCCCTTAGGATGCCTTCAAATTATACAAAAAAATAATAATAATTGTGTAGTTATTTCTGAATTTTAATGATTTTTTAGAATGTGTATTTAATTAAAATTAGATCATTCTTTTACAGCTCAAACGAATATTACAATTAGTAAGGTTAACCAAGATCCTATTCTTATTATGTGTTCGTAATTCAATTTAGTTCCAAAATCAGGAACGTAATAGCAATAGCAAAAAAATGTATTTGGTGTGTTTTTGAAATTTCCCCTAAGAAACCCCAAAATATGCTTTCTCTCTATTCTGCCCCTTACTCGGTTGAGAAACCCCAAGTCTGGGGTGAGTCTTAGAAACGAAACTAAGTGTAAGTAAGTAAGTAATTTATTACTCCCGTATGATAAAATCCAATACATTTTTTATAATATACCTACGGGTATCTTCGCGTTAAGTCTCTTTATTAAATCTTACCCTTAGCATTCGAGCACTCTTAACCCATTTAAAATGTATGTATGATATATTCTATTTATAATTCTAATAACATGAGTATGATTTAAATTTTTTAACGGAATCTTGTTTAGCCTGAAGAGCCAAAACAGTTAAACTTTAGGGCTGTTTAGCGAGTATAGATCTGCCTAAACTATATATATATATGTCGTTTTAGTTCAAGGGCTTGAGAGGACATAAAATTTAGCTTATATTTTTTTTAATGACCAAAGATAAGAACATACAGATTTAATTTCCCTTCTCTTTGAATTATTGTCGTGAGTGGTCCCTCTTCCCTATTCTTAAGTTATACTCTTTGATAAAATAATGTCTGTGACTCTGTCAGTACGACCATTATTATATAGTGCTTTTCATGAAAGAAGTCCCGCGGTGATTTTTGGAACTAAATTTGACAGGTCGGCAATGTTGTCATTCGTCGATATTATCAAGTTCGTTTGTTGTGGTAGATTTTTGTGAATTTTTAACTAGCTTAGTGCAATTTAAAGATTGATTACAATGCCAAAAGTTGTAAAAAGTTCGGCTCGAGAAATGATATTAAAGGTGAAAGAGTTCTGTGAAGCGGAACATAAGAATCAAGGTGTTTTAATACCACTAAACAATGTTCGGAAGAGAGTTGCCGCCATAACAGGTACTTTTTAGAGTTGCCATTTAATAGTTTTTTGCTGTATTGATGGGACTTTTATGATGTAAATTCGTTTTTGCGACAAAATTAAATAAATACATAAAGTGATGAAACTAGGTAACTGAAATTAAAACATATATTACATAAGCATTATGAACTTAAAGTTACTATTATTTTTAATTGTTCATAGTTTAATTGCAGGTGTGTCAGAGAAAACTGTAACAAGAATTACAAACGAAGGTATAACTGAGAAGGCGGCGTGTACTTCGAAAAAAATTGTAACCCAACAATTATGCAATAAAACTCTGAATAAAAAATTGTATTGCTTTTCTTTACCCTATTTTCTCATCTTTTTCCTGTAAGTAGAACACCGCTAATAAGTAAATAAAAATATACTTTATACATAACAGATATTGTTTCATCGAAGTATGCAGAAAATAATATTTGATAAATTACATCTGCTAAATGTAAATAAAATAGGTAAATTTTTTACTCATAAATGGCAACATTACGTTATGCGATTGCAGCGCCGCGTCTGGGGGACTTCTTTCATGAAAAGGACTATACATATAATTAATGCAATGATGTCAGCTTACGGATTTACCCTCAAATTTAGGGGGAATCGAGGTACTTCAGGGGGTCAATATATTTAAAGGGAATTTTGGGGGGTAATTTATTGAAGGTGAAGGAGGGATCTTTGTTTTTTTTTTTAAACGCACTACTCTATACAATATATACTAAACACACAGCCTTGAACACAACCAACAGACTCAGCCAAATATAAATTATAAGGATAACCTAACTTACTTACCTACACCTTAACTAAAATTCTCCAAGATCGAAATTATGCTTCAACGGTTAGAAAAGTATAAAATACTCTAAATATAATGTATGTTTGTATATTAAGGAAAAAGCCTAAAATTTACGAAATATAAAATTAAAATCGTTAAATTTTATTGCTATCTTCATTATTATTATGTATTTGGCCATTCAATAATGTATCTAAATGTGGACTCCAAAGAACAAACTAAACCAAATATAAATGCCAGACATTAACTGAAACATTTTAAAGCTAAAATACTCCAAGATCGCAATATTATACAATTTAACTTAATAGTACTATTCAAGTTACTACTTTAATATTTGAAATTACCCAGTGTACAACTAAAACTTTAGCGGCTGTAAAATTTTAATCGACATAATGGGGTATTTGAAGTTGATTCTAGGGAGAACATTGCGTAGGAGTTGGAAATTGGAATCACTGATCTGTGGAGTAAAATGGTCAAGCGGCAAAGAATTAGTATATGAAAACAAAATAATTAAAAGTTCTCGTCTTATTAGATTAATACTAGTTACTCTTTTAAAGTAATATATTTTAAACCAATTAAAAACAATTACATTATATTGTAAGTACAAATTATATAATTATAAAATTCTCTATAGTTTATTTAATATTTTAAATTTAGTCGTCCTTCACAAACCATCACAATTCACATGCCGCCCTTATGTCGATATTAATAAAATTGATCTAACAATCTGCGGTAGTCAAAGTATACTAAACTATACTGATCGTAGTGTGTGCCTACTTATAAATCAACCTTGGCTCCTATTAAGTTTGTAAAAGCTTGGTGTAGCTGACGTTTGCCTCGAAAAGGACAAAGTTATGAGTCACTTCTGATCTCACGGTATTATATTTAAATTTACGATTTAGAGAGTTGCAATCTGCAAGAATTTAAAATGGCTGAAACAGAAGAAAAAGTAGTCATGACACCAAAAAGTAAAACCCCAACATCTACCATATTGTTGATTGAAAGAAAAGCTGTTACCATACCTGAGCCAAGTGATAAAATTCATGTTGCTGGTGGTGATCATACTGGAATAATTATAAACAAAGAAAAGGTTTATGGTAAGTTTTTTCAAAACAAAAATTAAAAATCGTTTAAAATTATGATTTGTGCAGTAAAATAACTCCAACTCTCCAAATTTATTTTTTAAACCATATTTTAAAATCCAACAATAATAATTGTCCAATAAAATGTTACAGAAAATGGGTTATCAGAGCCCTGTCATGCACAGTTAGAATTTTGTGTATATTTGGTGTCTGCTGCTAATGGTACACACACAAGAGAAGCAAGAGCCTTAAGGTTTTGGTTTAAACCTGAAGTCTCCTTACATGAATGTCCACATGAGGCTCAAGCATTCTTCAGGGAGCTTGTAAGTCCACAGGATTTTCCTAAAGGTACCCTACTGACATAAAACATACTTAACCCAATATACATTAATATAAAGCTTATATGCCATAAAATATTTTACCTAGAATATTATAATTTGCTTTGATAAAGACTAAATCATAATTTTGTATGAATTCTTATATCCTTTATGGTTTAGTTAATAAATTATAAATATTTTCCTTGAACATTAGCCTTGAAATTATGAGATAACAAAGTCTATCCTGAATGATAAGCCTTTAGAATTCAATCATGAATTCTGGTTTTACCATTTTCTGATTATATTATTATATAGTACTTTGAGGATTGACTTTGTCATATTCATGTAAATGTTTAAATAGGATTTGTGATGAGTTTCCTAGTCATTGGATTAATTGGTCTAATAATTTAAGTATACTAGCTGCCCCTGCAAATTTCATTTCTCTTTACTGTGATTCTACCTAGCCTACCATTTTAGTACATATCAACATGGAACATTTTGCAATGCTACCCCACAGACTGTTTGGTTTTCTGAAATGAAAGTTTTATAGGTTTTTCTTTGAATTTTTCTCGATATAAATGAGTAAAGAGTTCAAGTCATAAGATTTTAGAAGATAGGGGGATAATATTCATTGTAGAGGGGTGATAATTATTGAGATAATAGAGGGGTAAAATTAATTTTTGTATGCTGTATCATAAAAAAAATAAAAACAAAATGTTTTGTCTAATTAATGAAAATAAAAATTTAGGAGTGGGACCACCCTTAAAAATGAGGGGGATGAAAAACAGATGTTGTCCAATTCTAAGACTTAATATGCGTAAAAAAATTCATAAGAATCGGTTGTCGGAGGAGTATGAGAATGAACATTGTGACAAGAGAATTTTATATATTAGATTTATTATGTAACATCCATAGTTGTATGTTAATACAATTAATACAATTAAACAGCTAATACAATTTTACTAGAAACTTTACTAAATGTACTAAAATTATTTATAAAAAAAAATATCCATATAACATCTCATCAGTCTCAAAATCAGCTTTATGAGTGATTGATTAGTCATATAGGGACCAATATTGACTAAAATTATGAGGCAAGTGCTGCTTAAAAAAAATACCTATTAATAGTATGTATTTTTTTAATTAAAATTCTATTACTTATATAACTTTGCATTACAGATTATGTTGGTTTTATCAAGAAGATAATAAAGTTAATGCAGAACAAATATCACCTATTGAAAGTATTGGAGGTGGAGCTAAGACAGGAGGGAACAGGTCCACCACCACCAGGTTGGTTTTTCATATTGAACCATGGAATTTTCATATCAAAATATGAAACAATATCCTATAATATGAAATATATAAACACTTCTGTTGATCTTATGTTGTTTAAAGTATGAACTCTCCAATGGGGAATTAGATCAATTTTTATTTCTTATTATATGGCAACTAGATCAACTTCTTTACCTACCAATATATTGTATCATTTTAATTGTATCTGTGAATGGAACCCAGGGTGTCTAGGTCATTGAAACACTAAGGCAGAGGTACCATTACTCTATAGGAGCTGGCTACATCCTGAAACATCTATCCTTTAAAATGAAGTACATAAACTAGAAATAGAAATTATCCTTTAGTATACAAAATTTAAAATATATTATGGTTAGTGCAAATTAAAGAATTATTAAGAAATCTCTAAAAGTAATTATTAGTTACTTTGAATATCCATAAACTCATATATTTAATGTTTTTCTATATGAACAGAGGCAAATGGTGTGATACCGCGTAAGGATATAGTATACAAGTATTGTAATGGTAGTATGTATATATCTAATATATTATTTTGTTTGCATGAGTTTTTTAGTTTTGCAAATAACTGCTATATTTTAACATACTGAGTTTGTTTTGTTTCTCAATATAACTTTATTTATAAATGACATCTATTTATTATTATATTAAACAAGTAACTTTTAAAATAAAATAATGTACAATTTTTGTAGAAATAGTAGACTTACAACATAACATACAATAATTTGTAAAAGCACTTGTCTCCATTGTTAGTTTTTAATCTAAGGCATGTATATTAAAACTACAAAAACCATTAGCTATTCACTGCACTTTACGTATAACATGTTACTTAGTGTGATAAATATGTAGTTATTACTTAATCATGTGCCGCTCATAAGCAGGAAATACTAAAAAACTTTTACCCATTAGTGATAGATTTAAATAAGACTACCAGCGCTGGGGCTGTCTCTTCAACAATGTGTAAACACAATTTGACAAAAAATGTGTTTACACATTGATAAATGATAGATATGCAACTCTGTTGAAGTCTGAAGCTTAAATATATATTCAATAACGCACCAAGTAGGCTACTGAGACTTATTTAAAAACAGTATATTTAGTTTATACATAAGCATCATTTTTATTATTTTTGCTATGTATTTGTATGAAAAGTCTTCATTATACCACATCTGTAAATACACAGTTGATATATTCATAGTACCTTGTGTTCATTATGGTGTACAACTCTCCAATAAGAACTTAATATCTCTGAGAACCAAATATTATTCTGATATCTTATTCTCACTTGTGTACACTAGAATGAGCAATACTGTTAAACCTTGCATGTAACAGAAACTAACTAGCAAAGGATTAAAAAATATATTTGATTTCAGCATTTATTGATGACAGTATAGCCAATCAAACTCAATTTTCGGAACAAAAAGTATTGGATATGATTGAAAATGCATACCCCAATCCGTTGACTGTAGAAGATTTTGTCACGTAAGTGTCTGCTTAATTTTCTTGCACAGCAAAAACCATTCCTTTTAACAATTCTTTTTTTTAATGTTTAATAACAACGCCATTATGCCAAACTTACTGTCAGATAGTGTGTTTTGAGCCTACTCAATAAAAAAACATTTCTGGCATTCTTGCATTTATATCATAGATATCATGTTATTTAATTTTTAGAGCTGGTCCATGGTCCAAAGCAGAGATTAAAGATGCATTGGAGTCTTTGGAAGAGAAGGGTCTCACTAGACCAATATCAGATGGTCTATACATACGGCAGCACAGTGTTGATACACAGGTACATTTGAGGATATTATGCTATAATAGTTAAAATTATAAATATAATGTGTATGCTTTTTTATTAGATAGCTAAACATAATAAAGAAACATATTTATATTATTATCCTAGTGGTTGCTGATAAGTAACATTCCTCTTAATTTCACTTCGATAAAACAATATCTTAAATATATGACTTTTAATGAATAATAATAAACTTACACATTGTCTAAAACAGCTGCACTGTTTTAATGTATATATATTTATTTTAGTATGTTTTATAAAATCTATATATGTTCAATTTAGGTAGTGAAACAAATGCCAACATTGTGTTCATCTCGGCAACCAACCATTGCTGTAGTAACTGCCTTGTACTGTGAAAAACAGGCTGTTGACGCCATGATGGATAATCAAGAGACATATGTGCGATTCACAACAGTTGGTAAGTAATGTTTACTTGTTTAAGCCAGTGCAACAGGCAACACAATCAACAATACAAACCTTTATTATTAAAAACCTATATTTATGGGTGAAGCAACTCAGTTTAACCAAATGATGGTGGCTCAATTTTGTTTTAACAATGTCTAAATTAGAATATGTATGATTTAAATAATATTAATATCACATAGAATAAGCACCTTCTATTTTTCCTTTTTTGGGCATTAGAAAAATACATATTACATCATACAATCATTTAATCCATACAATAAATAATTACTAAATACTGGTGGGAGTGTTTTAGTAAAAGGTCTCTATAATTTTGTAACATTATCTGAGAAGAATAATTACCCAAGCCTTGTTGTAACATTCAGTTTAGTCAACAATTTAAGCTAATATTGTGTACTATATTCCCTAAAAATCTAGACTTAATTCATAAAACTTTAATTTAACAAAAAAACTTATCAAACCTTTTTTTATTGAAGCCACGTAATTTTGCAGCTACGAAAATAAAAAAACAATTTGGAAATCATACATGACCTAAATGTTACTAATATTCGCTCATTGCTTGGTTTGGTAATATTTCAAATATTTTGTCAGATTAAAATAAAGACTAAAATGCTTCAGTTTCCATAACCAAACCATACACAAAAACAAAGACAATAAAAATATCTGAAAATTGGGATTTAACTGCACAAAATTAGTAGGGTTGAGGCTATTTTAATTAATCTTATAACTTTTATAGCATTTTGAGATATAGTGTTTTTCAAATATAATGTTTATAAGTAGATCAAGCCTTTTAACTTTTTTTTTGTAAAAAAATAGAATTTAACATTGTATGGTATACACAACTTCTACCAACCAATAGTTTAAATAGAAAATTACATCAACATCAATACAAAATAATTATTAAATTAGATAATTTATTAATAATACTTTTAAGTATAAAAATGCATATATGGGTATAGTGAGTATAACATATACAAATTGTTTTACATGATTGTATATTTTTTTTTAAATATATGAATAGTTTAAAGAATTTATATAATTTTCAAAGATCACTTTGTAATAACAACTTAAGGCTGTTTAACAATTATAAACAGATTGATAACTCACTCAAAACACCTCATAATATAAGTTGTACAAAAAATCACATGTTGAATTTATAACTTCCTTGGAAGTTGGTTAATAATATAATACTTATACAAATACTAATCTAAATGCAAAAATGGCATAAATCAATTGGTTATATTATTGATTCTGATTAAATTTAAAGCAAAGTTCTTTTACATTTAATATGTCATCACTTAGCAATACATGTGATATACTTCTCAAGTTATGTTTAAGATCAACTGAACACAAAAAGCTCATACCAACACTTATGTCTATTTGGTTATATTCTGCGTTGACATTGAATTCAAGTATAAATTCAGGTACAGAGTCTGAAAAAAAAACAAATTCTCAATATATCATGGTAAAACTGTTTAAAAAATAAAAGATATTTATTACTTATCACTACAAGTGTTAAAATTTGTAAGATCTACTAAAACTGTTTTTACAACCTTTAAACTAAACCTACCATAAACTTGTTCTATCTATTAGTAATTAGACTACTTGGATATGGAAAATATGTTGACATAATCAATACCTGGAAACATATCTGTAGGTGAAGGATCTCCTCTTGAAGAGTCTAGAATTTTATCATATATTTGCCCATTTACTACTGTTCGTATTACAAATTGATTATTGAGGAAATCTGCTTCTACCTCACAGGCTATATTATGTTTGTCTATATAATTGTCTCCCGTGGTCAATGCCATGCGAAATCTGTAATTATTTTAATTTATAATTCAAAGTAAATTTTTCATTAAAACATTTATTTAACAACATATTGCACCAATGTTTATCTGCCATAATCTGCTTACTAATAGCGGTCATATTGCAGAATATAATGAAATTCTGTTAAAGAAAACCCAATTATTGCTTCAAATAAGGTTAATTATAATGGCAAACCATGTGAAACTTACTTTTGTCTGTCATCTGATTTTATTATTCCCTCAATTTTTATATTATCACCATTTTCCAGTGGTCTTGGTAATCTAAAGGCCATTTCGTTCTCATGTGAAGTAGATCCTAATGGATAGCCATTCACTGTTCTTCCATTAATACCATCATGTACTTCATTTGATCTTAAAATTAGATTTTTATACAGTGAAAACAGTAAAATTTAATTAATATATTTTATACTCTCGACGTTTATGCAGTGAAATAGCTGTTGAGGAAATGATTTTTAGTTATTTCCCATTTGGGTAAATATTCCCATTTGTATTTGGGCAACCTGTTTACAGATTACGTGTTAATTATTATAGTTTAACTTATCATTCAGGCTTCTAATTATTCTGATACTTTGATAAATACTTATGTATTTACATTTAACAAAACACTACCTATTTTTATCTTGGTACTTTAATTCACTGATGAGCTGTTTGTGTTAAAAACTTTATCTGTACAAATATTAAATTTTTACTAATCTTACATTTTAAATCGCTAAAAACAGTTTTAACTTTTGTTTTTCATTCGGCATTTTGGTACGGAGAATCTATTATTAATTATACATTATAAAAGGTTTGACATTGACATTTTGTAGCTAATGCGGCAATGCGCATGCTTCAAGTTCGCCTAGAATCCGGAATTTTATTGGTTGCTAGTTTATACTTCAAGTTCACTCAGCTAAATGTAAATATTAATAAATAAAATTACAGACATTTATAAAGTTAAAAAATTATTAAAATTAACGACACCGTACATTATTCTTATATTTTTGTTTTGTAAAAATAATTATCTTACCCAAAAAGACATTCCCAACACACTTTTAGCATTTTAAAAGCACGAAATGTAAATTTTCTTTAGATATAACTGTTTCTAAACTCTAACGAACGTTCAACGCGTACCAACTACCAAGGAGAGATTTAATACGCTATAGGTAGCTCTGTTATAGGTGACGTAATGTTGAAAATAAACACTGATATTGGTACCTACCGTATACCGATCACAACACAGTTACACACAGACACCTTGAGTCTAAATAAAATCACCTTAACCTTATCAATGCCACAAAACTGCCTATTGCCTTTTCTATGACACGCAATACCACTTATTTAGGAAAGCATATTTTGGTTACAAGTTTCGTTAAGCGTATGCGTTTATTAAGAATTTATTATTTAACACTCATATTTTGTTGGTTGGCCTGCGGCGGTCTCGGTTTGAGCTCTTACGCACGTATAGTTAATTTCGAACATGCCAGCTTGCGCCCACACCGCACGCTTAATCTGATTTGAGTAGAGAACTCCAAATAATTGTTAATGTTATCGGCAGCCATGCATATTTAACATCATCGTGGAAAAAACAGTTATTGACTACTTAATATAGAAAATTCTTAGTTTTAAACCCTAGTTTATTATATCAATTTACTTTTATCTAATCTGTCATACTTGGTTAGAAGAATAGATAAGAGATATCGGCCAACTACGGCAATTTTCAAAGGAAGTATTTGTGTGCGCTATTGAAGTACGCAACCTTGTAGGACAATCTTGCCGTAAAAAATCACGCATGTAAACAAATCTATAATGTGAGGTACATACGTATGTTTTGTTATATGTACTTAACAGGTCGATTGTTTCAACTTGAGTACGTGATTTTGTAAGGTTTTGTATTATTCATAAGCAATTGACGTGCATAACTTATCTTCCTTATCCTTTACTTCAAGAACACAAAATCTAAATGAGGACACTACCTCGGTGTGTTTATTAACAGAAAAACTGTATGGTGTTGGGTTAAATAAAAAATATGAAAGGGTTTCAAAATTTTTATTAAAATATGTTACATTAAAAAAATAGTTTCGGGCCAGCCGAAACTCGCAATAATTAATTGACTAGAAAAATATCACAGAAATTGTATGCGTTTGCGCACTCAGTTCAAGCTTACTTCAAGGTTGATTTCTGGAAATTGAATGTCATGTTTAAAACACTCTGCTTGCCGTTTATTACAATTTTCTCAATACTGCTTAGAGAATCTACTGGGCAACTATTTAGAGTCAGTAAACCTGCGTTGTCACTTTCAAAATACATTTCTATGACGTCTATTGTTTGATCCACCGATCTTGCATCCATGTATATCGTATATGTTATTGACTCTGGAACAATATTTAACGTTAAAATAAAAAGCTACTATTGGCATGGCCAAGCCGGAAAATCATAGAATTCCGGAAGTGCAGAACTCATATGCAAGGTTGTTGAGGGTATCAACTATGTTGCAGTTCTATGTTAATGGAGAATAAGATATATAACAAATCGAGGGCGGATTAAGCATTCGCGTCGGGACCCAGTCAAAGTCAGTAAAATTTAAACTAATGTGTTTATTTTGATTTTCTTCTTTAAACATAATTTCGAAAATGTAAAATGAAACGGTCACCCCACTTTATCAATGTGATTTTTTTTGTAACAAGTTTCTTCTCAGTTTGTATAAAATGATACTTCAAGACTAATAAGTAGGTACTTTACTAGCGTGTCTGAAGTAATACGACTACTGCAGTAGGTGAAAAAAAACTATAAATCTAAATTGTATTCAGTGGAGTATAATACATATTCTAAAAAAGTAGTTTGTAATTTTTTTTTGAATAAGTTTCCTTTTTATTATAATTAATTACGTTATAGTTCTAAACACGAGAGAGATTGTTATGAAATTTTAAAATTAACCTAGTATGAAGACTATTTGCCCCGTTCAGATGATGGATTTTTAGTTATAAAATATGAACAGTCGTATAATTATCGAAATCTCAGAAGAGGGTTTTCACCACAGACAATATTAATAATTGCTAATCTTATATTTTCTT
The DNA here is from genome assembly GCF_905475465.1 of Pieris napi. Classification (NCBI taxonomy): domain Eukaryota; kingdom Metazoa; phylum Arthropoda; class Insecta; order Lepidoptera; family Pieridae; genus Pieris; species Pieris napi. The sequence goes on along the minus strand of NC_062236.1, from coordinate 5,289,533 downwards.
AATTTAATAATAAAAAAATTACCATCTGCAGGTCGAATATTATACGGGAATTCCGCGGAATCTTGTATAACAACTTCCTTTTGGGGTACGAACGTCATTCCGCAGGCATAATCAATACCATTTTTCGTCAAAAGCATTATCCTTAACCTGTTTTAATTAAAACCTTTAATTATTAAAAGATATAGTATACCAAAGTAATTCATAAATAGGCATGCATAATAACTAACATTGTAAGTCAACTCAGCATTTTAGGATCTCCTAGATATGCTAGACATTATTTGCATCGATTAAAAAAGCCAACAAATCAAGAGTGCTAACCTCTGGCTTTAAAAGTGTGATTGGACGGCGGAATCACTTATTAGTGCTTCCTGCCTTTTAAAAGTTGGGTATAAGATATTAATTATTAATAAATTTTGTGAGATATTTAATATTCAATTTTTTCACCAATTCGAGAGAACGAATATCATGTTTTAAATCTCACATGAATCACCATGACGAGATTAAAGTTACTTTTATTTATTTGAAAGACTTATATGCATAATATTATTAGTATATTCGTTCCAAATTAATTCACTTTTGAATATTGCTGCTCACTCAAATAAGGAGCGAATCTAGTTGGAAAACAATCTATTTACAAGGTCGCTCAAAGAAATTTCTGACTGTCAGCAGATATTGAATGAATGAACTATTAAATTTTTTAAATGCCACGAAGGAGGTTACACTCTTTGTTAATAAGCCGTTCGTTCACCTTGTTTTTGTAAGTCAAACTGTCTAAGCATACTTACGTGGAATCAATCTTAAGTTTACCATTTATTGTTATAATGGTTCCACTCGACAACTCTGTGGGCAGATTGTAGGATGTCGATGGTTCACTATTATTTGGGGCACTATTCACACTTCGGGCCATTCCATTGCTTATTATCATTATTAAAAAAACACTTATCTGTACACTTATTAACATCGTATTACATATCTGTATTCTTGAATATTGAAGAATATTCATTTACATACGTGCTTTACCTCAAATGGATTATTGTGGTCTGTTCGGTTTATTTTACAATAATATTACCTACTTTACTTCTTAGGTGAGTCACGTATTGGTGGCGCAAATTATTATAATCAAAACCGGTTGATATATATTAAAAAGTATCAAGAATGTTTTAATATTGAATGACATGTTTCATACAATATAGACGTTAAAGTTTTTAAATGTAAAGTTAATGCTTTAGTATTTACATCAGATAAAGTTTGACATTTGTTTTTTTTTACCTTTATTGCTAGCGGAGTAAATGTATGTAAGGAAAAATTTTGTAGCTATCTTTTTATTGGGACTTCCCGTACAATGAGTTTCAACCAAATATCGTGGCAATTTACAAAAAATGAACTCTTACAAAGTTTATGAAATCATATTTCATTTATTCATTTAGGTAAATATGTATAATGATTAAAATAGAGGGTATCATTTACTAATAATTCTATGGCAGGAATCTCGGCCGCATAATTATATTTAATTTTTATAGGGGAGTCAAACGTGTATACCTTGGGTACTATTGGCGCTCATCGCGTGGTTACCACCAAATTGCCATCCGTGGGACGAACCCGGGAAGCTATGACTGCTGCTGGAAATACTACTACCAGATTGCTTGGAATATTCCAAAAGGTAAAATTATAGGTATTATTACGGATTTAACTTATGTACAATCAAGCTATACCTCTGAATTTTCAGTATAATCCGTTGGTAATTTCTGTGAGGACGGACAACCACATTTATCCTGATAAACGTTCTGCCATTCAGAAAGTTTTCCGAAAATGTTCGTATATTATTGTGAAATATCATTCGAATTTTCCTTCACATTTGAGCTATATTATTATGTACCATATCACGTCGGTAACATTTATGATTACGATTTTAAATACGACCTAACCCCTATTTTACTGTCAATTGTTACGCTCTTTCGAGTGTGGTCAAGGTTTGGAATAATTATCCTCTTAAACCCGGCGCTAATTATGACGGCGTACTTTCATTAAGAAGACGGTTTGCGCAGTTTTTGAGATCTTCAGGTCAGGTGACCTCTTGTCCCTTCCAAAATCCTGTGTACCATAGGTAACGACACCAACGGATATATATGAAATGGGGGTTCCATGAGCCGGTACCAAAAGGCCTGTTTCCTTCAAATAGCAGTCAACATAAATATAAGAAACAAATTGGTTTTCTGCATAGCGACAAAGTTGAATTCATTAATAATATAACTTAATATATATAAATTACGCGTCACGTTGTTTGTCCGCTATGGACTCCTAAACTACTTAACCGATTTCAATCAAAAAACCACACCGTGTGCAGTTTGATCTAACTTAAAAGATAGGATAGCTTACATCTCAATTTATACCCGCAATATTATTTTATTGCAAAATTATTTGTTTATTTTACATTCACAATTCTAACAGATGGCGCTGTATTGAAAGTATGTACCTACCACCATTTCACATAAGCTACATTAAATTGTAGTAGTAGTGTTCTCCTACTGTTTCCCTTGAATAGTTTACTTTGTAATATAACAAAAACCTTAGCCACAGCAACGCTTGGCTGAGACTGCTAGTATATTATATAAAATTATTGATGTTTTCTTAGGAATAAAATTATCTAATATGGCGCCGACAGTAATTCAACAATTATTGCATAAACTAAGCTATTACGACGAGATTAACTTCGGAGAAATAATACTAGCACATCATTTATATGCATATTGTTGTTGCTAACACCGATTTATTTAGTTTTCATTTCATTGTTACGTTAAATTGTCCTTGATACATTTAAACTTGTGTGTCTAATTCTAATAATATTTTAATATAGAAACGAAAAGGTGTGTCCCAATAATGAGGCATGTAGCTGACACATTGTAGGTACGATACCTAAAAGGAACAACTGTTGTTTCGCAAGACCCCACAGCTTTACGTGGACATAATATGCCTTAAGCATAAGGAATAGAAATAATAATAGTAAAATAGTAAATAGTTCTTAGGGGACGTCCATAAATTACGTGAGGTGTTTAAGGGGGGGAGGGGGTCGAGTCAAATCTCATTTAATCTTACGTTGGAGAGAAGGGGGGTCGAGTCAAATATCACGCAATTTTTTTTCTGTCTGGAAAAAATATTTAGGAAAAAGGTTGACCCTAAAGGCCATCTCTGCAACTTCCCGCCAACTCCATACCTAAACGCTCAACATTTCACTTATTTTGTTTTAGTCGTAAATAAAAGCACGAAGCAATTTTTTTTTCTTTTTACAATAACAATCCAACGCGTTTACGTAAGAAACCCACATTTTGAAAAATCTCACGTGAGATTGGGGGTTGGGGGAGGGGGTTGAATAAAATCTCACGACATCTCACCAGGGGGGGAGAGAGTCACAGAAAATTTAAAAAAACACCTCACGTAATTTATGGACGCCCCCTTATATATAAAGCAAATTATTTATTAATATATGTAGATTAAATTGATTGATACAATAATCTGAAAGAGGTATTAAAATCGATCAAAGTAGTATTTTAATACGCCTGCATTCCTACTAAAATAACTTTAGAGACGGCTGAATCGAATATAGTTACATTCCAATCGGCCATATGGCGAAAGATATCTTCCAAACGTGCTTTATGTAAATTTATATATTTTTAAATAACTATTGTATTACATCTTACAATGAAGCGGTAATTCATTTAACCTTTCCATAACCTTGAAATACAGTATTTCTTATTGTTTTGTAAAATAATTGTGTTGAAGCGTAGGTAATACAAATTACATTTGAATTTTGCGTAGTTTTATAAATTGTATGGTTAAAAATGAGAATTTTTCCTATGCAAAATTTCAGCATGTCAAATTTATCCAGGTATTGTCCTACCTACCAGAAATATCAAGTCTGTCCTCATACGGGATACAACAATTTTTAGTGTAGAAATTTTGGTTTACCATAATACTCGTATATTAAAAATATCGAAAGCTGTAAAGGAATTACAAAATTAAGAAATTCCTCTGCAAAAATATTGCTTGGACAGCTGTTACTCATAAGAATGGCATGAATGTTTACATTGTAAATTTTAAACAATTGTTTAATAGGTGTTAAAATTAGATGATTGTTTTAGGTGGAGTATGTATTCTTGGTTGGCGTCGGTGGTGGCGTACCTCACTATACGGATTATAAGAAACACGTGCGCCTTGGTGACGTTGTTGTTTCCACTCCTGCGCAGGATTTGCCGGATAAGTATGTAATTAGTTGCATTATTGAGTAGTGTTAAAAAATAAGTGAGGTTTTTTATTGAATTTGTTTATATTCGGGACACTTAAAACTAACATTCGGTTAATCGTACCTCTAGTCGGTATGAACGTAAACATTTTTTTTAACATGTTTATTTTTCAAGTTGCCTTTAAAAATAGTGCTAATTGAAATAACGATTTTTTAATTAGATTTTCTTAAAAGATTTTTTTAATATCACGATTTGCAATTCGTATACGTAGATCTTTCTTTTCCCTTTTTGATAACAATTTTATATAAATACAAAAAAATTTGTCCTCCAAAACCAGAAGTAAAAATTTCAAATGAGTTATTCAGAAACTACGATTTATTTTTTTAAATTTCAAAATTAGCTTAAATTTCAAGTATACTAGAAGTTTCATAGTGGGATGGTTATTAGTTAGGATGATAGGTCAGGTCCGAAATGCCCCAGGTTACGACGTATCCGTTAAATCTAATAAGTAAAATTAGGACTTCCATACCTTATTCAATAATTGTTTTACAATTTAAAAGAAATTATGATCATTACTGAAACTAACCAAATTATGAAGGAATTTCCACCATATCATTAAAAAATTAGAGTGGTGTTTATTTAGTTTATTAGTTACTCTAATATCTAGGCAGATAACAAGAGTACCCTGTGTTTTTTTTGAAGTTCCTATCTTTTCCCTAATTATTCGTAAATTTTTTTGACAAGTCATTTTAATACATAAAGGCGTTTATACGTCAGGAATAATTTGAAATGTTGCATATAAGCCCCGCCCCGTCCTATACCTATATAACAATTCGTGTATAATTTTTGTATAGTCTTCCTCCTAAAAATTAGTATGTAATACACATTGTTATGTGATAATCCATATATATATAAATTACGTGTCACGTTGTTTGTCCGCTATGGACTTCTAAACCACTTAACCGATTTCAATCAAATTTGCACACCGTGTGCAGTTTGATCTAACTTAAAAGATAGGATACATCTTAATTTATACCCGCAATATTATTTTCTTGCAAATTATTTGTTTATTATTTGATAGTCACAATTCTAAAAGATGGCGCTGTGTTGACTTTCAACGTAAGCTACAATTTAATGGCATTACCACCAAAAAAGCATAGTGGTCCCCATGACTGGTGTTCTCCTACCGTTTCCCTTGAAGAGTTTACCACTAAGTACAATATAATCTTATAAAACCTTAGCCACAGCAACGCTTGGCCGAGTCTGCTAGTTTGTTAATAAAAATAAACAAGGATCTAAATGTCTATGACTAAGTCTCGCAGTATAAAATGTTGAATTAAATTTCATTTGTGTCACGTTCTCGGAATGTCACCTGCAGTTTCCCCGTGGGTTAGTACGCGAGGTAAAATTTATACATAAAATTATCATTGGGCCTTGACTGGGAAAAAATATATAAAATGTATTGATAATAATCTAATTATGAATAGCGAGAGTAATTGCGTAATGTATATGCATGTACCTATTCATTGAGAACCTAACTAGATAATAATCCTGACAATATTCCACCAGTATTTATAGCAAATTGCGCCGATAGCCTGACCTTACCACTCTCAATTTTACTCAAATTCTCACTTACTGCCGGAGTAGTGCCCACTTTGTGGAAGTCTGCGTATATAACACCTGTCCTGAAAAAAGGATCAAAAGCCGTCGTTGAAAATTACAGACCTATATCTAAGTTATGTGTATTCGCTAAAATTATGGAAAAAATCGTTTACAGACAAGTATACTCAGCACTGAAACTGGACTTTAGTGAATACCAACACGGTTTTATAAAGGGTCGTTCCACTACGTCAAATTTGATCCTCTGTAGTGACTTCCTATCAGACTCTATGGCTAATGGATCCCAGGTGGATGTTATATATACAGACTACAGCAAATGTTTCGACAAAATCGACCACAACATACTTTTAAGCAAGTTATCTTCCATGGGTATACGGGGTAATCTATTCAGATGGTTCTCATCGTACGTAGAGGATCGATGTCAGACTGTGGTGTTGAATGGATACTCGTCAAGAACGAGATATACCCCTTCAGGAGTCCCACAAGGATCGCTTTTGGGCCCACTTCTCTTTAATATATTTGTTAACGACATCACACATTGTTTTCAGTCGTCCAAAATTCTACTGTATGCAGACGACATGAAAATTATGAAACAGATTAACTCTGTCGCTGATGCACTCTCTTTACAAGAAGATCTGGACCGGTTTCAAAATTATTGTGTTCTGAACGGGCTCGACTTGAATGTATCTAAGTGTTACATTTGTACATTTACTCGCAAACTCCACCCTATTGCCTTTCCCTATAAACTTCAAGATTCTATTTTAGTAAGAGTTGGATCTGTCAAAGATCTTGGAGTTATATTTGACAGCAAACTTCTCTTTGATCTGCATATTGAGAGCATCATTAATAAAGCCACGAAAGCGTTAGGTTTCATTATAAGAATCTCTTCCGACTTTCAGGAAATTAAAACCATTAAAATATTATATTGCTCTTTCGTTCGTAGTCACCTCGAATATGCCTCACAGGTATGGAACCCAATATACAACATTTATATAGACCGCCTTGAAAGTATACAAAGAAAATTTTTAAAGTACATTCAATTTAAATCTAATTGTTACCTGCCTGACTATCATACACGCTGCAAAAAATTTCATATTTTGCCTTTAGCTGAGCGTAGAAAAATATCGGACATTACGTTCCTAGTGTCTTTATTTAATGGTGCGGCTGAGTTGCCAGAACTGTTATCTAGGGTGGGCCTGTACGCACCATCATTGTTTCTGCGCGGACCAAATTTACTGTACGTCCCCATAGCAAGAACTACATACAGAAAAAATTCTTACCTATTGCGAGCATGTCGTTCTTTTAATGTGGCATGTCGGGAGCTTAATTTGGATTTGTTTTGCACAGGTGTTACTGCAACGAAGAAAGCCCTTTGTGACCGATACTTTGAGATTTAGTTTTGTAATATAGCCTTGAGAGTTTTTTTTGAGCGTTGGTGTGTAATGATGTGATAATGTGTAAGTGTGGAAACTGATAATTGGCCGTCATCATGTTAATTGTATATTATTGAACCTTTTTTAGCTGTAAGTTTCCCTAAAATTGTAAAATAAAAAAATAAAATAATAATTAAAAATTAGGTTTCATTTGCGAACTAGTGCAGTATTTAATGTTTCTATTATGTAGGTCCAACTTATATGCGAAATAACATTAATAGTTATCGAATACTTCTTAATGCATATTAAGAATTCTCGACACAATACCGTCAAGGTTTTATACGAATTTAACGGTTCATCAACTCCATGGTGACGCTATAAAAGGTTTGACCTACAATTTAAAATCGAAAAATAAAACAGTAGTTTTTGTCAGTATTTCCATAATAATGTAATAAATTCAACAATACGTGTCAGCATTTTATACCAACTTCTCTGCAATAATTTAAACTTAAACCGATACAACTTGAATGCAAATGTGTCTCTTCCAATTTTGAAAATACAGAACCAAATATTACGTAATTTTTAAGTAAAAGTTTATTTTAAAAGATAGCAAGATATTCCTTTCTTAATTTATGGGTAATTCCTTACGCAAATAACGTCACTCATACCAGCTAGAGAGAAAGAACTGTCTTTTGATCACATCGAGCTTAACCTGCATTACTCGTAATTATAATGGATATAAGAACTAAACAACATTGTCATGAAACCAACGTGTGCTTGTTAACCTCAAATTTGTTGGGTTAATTGGTAATTAATGCTGATTTCATGCATTCATTAACGTCATAGCGCCGATCTATTTATTGGGAATTACCTTGTATTTCATTCATAACAACCGATATTAATTAATAATTATACTGTATCTCTTCTAGCGAGTGCTATAAATAAATATTATATAAATTATCCTTATGATTTTCCTAACAAGTCGCAGCTTCATTAAGCTACGTGATCAGTTGTCTCAGAACAGTGGATTAGAAAATAGAGGCAAATAAAAAAGATAAAGATAATGTAATTTGTATTTATACGTATGATGTTAATCCTAAATTTGAATTATCAATTCCAGCTTTGACTTGATGATGTTATCTATCAATGGCCCATAGGTTCTTTTATCCTAGAGTTAGAACGCTTCCAGTAAAAAGAAAATTTAATTTCAGATATGTATATGTATTCTGCGAAAAAGCAGAGCGAAACGAGAAAGGCGGGTGGGACTACGAAGTAAAGCCATACAAACCAGTGAACTTCCTCTTGCAAGAACTAGCTCAGAGAATTGCTCACTCGAATGGCCTTTGGACTAAATATGTACAAGAAGGTATTTAATACTGGACAAACTTAAGAAATTCGATTAAGTTGTAAAAGGTTTGCATACCTGGTCTTTTTTGGTATTCAAATCAATTTCTTGGAAAATTAATAACCCTGGGAAAACGTGGAATTTTTTGGGTCACAAGGTAAAAGAAGTCCGAACCAGCGAATTATAAAACTATTTTTATGATTTGTAACGTAAGCCTTTTTCTATAAAAGCGTTTCGTTTTTTATGTTTTAAGGACTTAGAAAGTTTAAGAAATTCATAGTTGCAATCAATAAAAATTCTTGAATTTCAAACAACTAAAATTTGTTATTTAAAGTAATGTTTTCTGTTTCTAGGTCTACAGCGTCTTAAGGACCTGCCAGGTCGCTGGGAGGCGCCAGAGCAAGGAACAGATCGCCTCTGCGTTGATGTAGGAGATGGAGCATTTATAGAAGTGTCGCATCCTGCACCAGCCGGTGAACAAACGTAAGATTATATTTAGTCCCTACTATTTTTCACTGATTTAAATTCGAATTCAAATAAATTTCGCTCTTTGCTAAAAATGATAGGTGTGGCATGGCACACTAGGCTAAATAAAGTTATCAAAATATTTTAGATTGGTAAGTGTTACAATTTATTTAGTATTTAAAGATTCTAACAAAAGTATTGTTATCAATTGCAACAGAATACGTCCTTTATTTTAATAATTTTCATATAAACAAAAAATGATTCGAATCCAAGACCTTTCAGTTACGTATACGTTCGCGTACACCAAAGAATAACACGAATGATATCAATATTATTATCGTTGAACAAAAACTTTTTTATTCATAAAAACTACATCAGTAGTAACTTTCTATGAAAATACTTTAACGTTGTTTTTTTTTTTTTATTGAGAAAAAGCTTGCCAACTTGCCAACAACAAAATTATTAAACAAAACAAACATTACAGAAAAAAAAACAAAACAATTACTTATCAAAGAAAAAAATCTAATTACAAAAAACTAAACAAAAATCCATTTTATGCTGTGAAGGGAGCAACTATGTATATCTAGACCTAGCTCGTTTATAAGAATGCTTAATCTGGACATCGGTGAGCTTTGACCAAAACGCGTTCGACGGAAAGAAGGGACAAATGGAACAATGGGATGCGTTGGAACGTTGTGATGAAGGGTGATGTAAATAATTCGGTTACTGGCCTATTAAGGAAAAAAGATGCTCACGAAACATACAAATCTTAGGCCCAGACCTTTTTTTAAAAATAAATTATTGTTGCAGCCGCGAATCCCGCGTGCATTGTGCACCAGTAGCGGGTGGACGTGCGGTCTCGTGCGGGGGAGAAGTGAGGGCCGCGTTCGCTAACCACGCGCGCGCTTTGGCTTATGATTGCGAACTCGACGCCGTCTTGGACAGCGTCGTTGGCAATCGGAAGGATTGCTTTATATCTATTAGAGGTCAGTTGTATATTGAGTTATAGAATATAGCTTTTAGAATTGTTAGTTATATTAAGGATGTTATTAAACATCGAACGGGTTAATAGATTTTTACTGCTGTACTTGTATAACATACATTATGTCATCTATATATATAAAAATGAAACCCGTTTTCCGTTGTCACGACATAACATGAAAACGGCTTGACCGATTTGGCCAATTCTTTTTTTATAATATTCTTTGAAATACGAGGATGGTTCTTACGGAGAGAAAAATTAAAAAAATTTAGTGAAAAAGTCTAAAAACAAACTTCTATATTCCCATACATAATATTCGTAATAATACTTAAAAGTCATTTTGAACTTTAATACCATATCATAAAGTTCAAGTGTTAGTGGAGGGGTTCCGGGAAGGTAAATTTTTATTTTTTAACATATTGTATTTGTTGTCTTACAACTTTCTTTTTTTATCTTAGCTAGACCGGTGTCCCGAATAGCAGAATAAGTATTTAAAAAAAATAAAGAATCGACTGTTAGGCGGTACGTAGTCCGCCAGGCCAGCTAGTTTTTAATAAACCTATACAATATAATTTTTAAAAATACAACTTCTCATGGAGTTCCTTAAGACTAATGTTGAGATTTGAACGTGCTACTTCTGGATTTTATAAGACTTAAAAAATCGAAGTATCAAAGGAACAGGTGATGGATGTAGGTAATCAACGAACTTTGGCTATGAAAGAATATCATATCGAAGAAACTGCAAGTGTCTGTGTTATCATCGTCGACCAAGAATTGTTGAGTTAAATCTTAAACCAAGCTATAAAGACGTAATTTCAGGATGCAAGTTCAAAGAAAAAAAAAAGTACACCACAATCTTCCGAGGTCGCTTTTGATCAAATTACGGTTGGTGATTTAAATAGTCTAAAATAGTTCTATAATACGTCGGTTTATAAAGCCGTTTGTGTTTATTATAGTTTAGAAAGTACATTTCTAACTTTTTTAATACAAATAAATTAGTTTAACACTACGATTGGCCGCCTCATTTGATGACATGTAAATGTATATCCATAAATTTTCAGAATCAAATTGTGTTGCCAATAGACGTCTAATATATATAACGTTAATTACTCGTTAACGAACAAGAACTGTTTATTTTCAAAAAAATACTTTTTCCAGGTATATCTGATTATCGCGACGGTGCACGTGGAAAAGAATGGCAACCCCACGCTGCTCTTACGGCTGCCGCTGTCATGAAAACTATTATCGCTGCCATGGAACCACCCACAGACTAAAAATATTACGACCATAGACCATAAGAGAATATGACATCACATTTTATGGCCTTTTACCCTGTGAATTATTTCACTATAAAATCAGTATAATTACGAAAACTATTGTTGTAGTCAATTGCATGAAATAATTTTATTACCAAAGTAGAATGTTGTAAAAATTCTCTGGTGCTACAAACCAAAAACTGTTGTTTTTAACAATTACCCTCAAATAAAAAGTGATGGTTCTTGTCAAATTATAACCAGTTTATTGCCTGAACTGACAAGGTGACAATTTAACTTGCCTTATTTTACTTTTTTGTTAAAAATGTTTTAGCATTTAGACCCTAAACTTGTTATTCCCATTTCATATTTATAATGTTGTAAACATTAATTTATCAAGTGTCCTTAGATATGTTTAATTTTTGTATGGTGGGGCTCAAATTAAGATCTTCCTTATATTGCATTTTGTGTGCATTCCTCAAAGGACTGTTTAAAGATTTATGCTTCTGCTTTTTACTTAATTAAGAATTTTTAAAGTTTATAGAGTTGATAGTTCTAAAGTAGGAATAATGTTCATTCACTGCCAACAGGCCTATTTATTATAATAATCTTAATATGTTGACCAATTTGTTGTGAGATATATTCTAAAACCAAAGTAGAGTTTGGCTGTTTAACAGGTCTAGTCACCTGAAAATATTTTTATTTACACCTATTTATATCTGACATGTTGAATCCATATTTTATAATGTTTCATGTAGTTTTCTAATATTTATACATTGTCGTGTTAAATAGAATTTTACATTAGAATTAGCTTTGTGTTACTTATAAGTATCACCTTAAGTTAAATGCACTTTTAGGTTATGCAACATAATTTGAGATTATTGTGTATATTTTGATTTATAACTATTATGAATGTTCTGTATTTTTTATATGCACAATTTCAATAAAGTGTTAAAAATTTACCTTTAATTTTTAATTAATGAAAATTTTAATATTAATGCATAGGCTCATTGCAAAGGTGAAATTATATGACCTTTGCACATGTCATCAATAATATAATTTAATAACAACAACAAAAACATGTATAACATTAATTCCAACTTTATTATTTTCTGCAGTACAGTACTTCATGTCTAGGAATCTTTCTAGGACAGCAATCATTGTGCATCCAGACTGTACTAAAAACAAAATAAAATTAACTGAAATATTCGATTACTGTCAGTTTCACAATTTGAAGCAATACTTACAGTTTTTGTCCAATTTTTATTTAAAGTTATCACTCTGAAATAACAAATAAATAAATTATACAGTGTTATATACACTACCATTTTGTTCTACAAATACTACACAATTCAGCTGTTGCGGATACATAAGACATGTTTATTATGAAAACTACAAAATATTTCCCAGTAATCCCTTATAATTAATTATTTATTTAAAATATCTAACGACAAATGTTAATGTTAAACACAGCCTATTTTCTTTATATAATAATTAGTAACATTGTGCAAAACACAAAAGCAATGTGTTTAAAAAATAAATTACTTGCATCACTCTAGAAGCATGGGCATCACATGAACTGCCAATATTATTGTTGATCTTCTATAATATAAGAATGCCGGTTTTAGTTGTTAAAATATTTATTAATTTCAAACAATAAATGTTTAACAAAACATTCCATGAACATCAAATATTACTCACCAACATATTTTACTTCATCAAAAGCTTTTCGAGCTTTCTTTAATTCTTCATTCATTGTAAGAAGGTCTTTAACTCTAGCATATTTTCGGAAATCTTTACGAACAAGAAATATTATATCCTCTACTTGAACTCTACCTGGTCTACCAACTTCCATAGCTCTGAAAATATAAAAGTATATTTCGTACATATCAGTTAACAAGCTATTAAGGCTTTTTAATAAATTATAGTCCACAATACCTATGAGTAGTTTCTGTAATAAATTCGATAACCAGATCCTCTAGGAAATCAACACTCTCTGTGTATGGATTTTGATCATCTCCAAAGCCATACATCATACAGCGAAGTTCTTTACTGAATAGTCGTTTACGCCCAGATGCTGTAGCTCCCAATTGCTGTTCAGACTCATCATCTTCGAACTAGAAATAACATTCTTTGGTAATTTATCAATAAACAAAAAAAAAACAAAAAACAAATTCTTTATTAAGTAGTTAAATCTATATTTTAGTGCATCCCTTTTAGGTTCAAGAACCTGTGTTAGGGATGAACGCTCTTTCCTATATGTTAATACTTAATCAATCAATGTGTTTCTTAACAGTAATAAACTAATAAATGGAGACAGACACAATGAAGAGAAGTTGTTGGTTTACCTGATCGTATTGTTCAGAAGTATCAGGAGTTGGAGTCGCCATTTGAATATTAATTTACAAATTAAACTATTTATTTACTAATAGCAAAATTTTAATCTTGATATTATGTATATACAAACGGAACATCGGTTTAATTTATTGTCATTTAAGACTGTCAACTGTCAAGAGGCCATGAGTATATATGTAATATATGTATGTTTTTTTTTTTTTGGAGTTTATGGCCTGGTATCTAGACCTTTAGGCCATATATATGTATGTTTTTTTTTTTTTTGGAGTTTATGGCCTGGTATCTAGACATATATGTATGTATATACAGTGGGACATAGATATCTAATATATATGGTATTCCATTGTGAATGGTACCTCATTTATTTTTATACATAAATGCATACACTGGAAAGAACAAAATGTCTTCAAATTTTTAACGTGACAACGTCTTATAATTCGATGGAGCCGGCTGCACGCACGAAAAACATGACTCATGCGGCGTTACCTCGCTCTGAGGCATTCCATTTAAGGCTTGAAGTGCAAGCGAGAGCGCGAAGCGACAGAGAGGCACAATTGGACTCCGCGCTCTTCAGCGTTCGACATCTGTCTCTCTCCTACTTGAGTGAGCGATTCGTGCCGTTGTCACGTTCAACTATCGTCAGTAAACCGACTTTACAGACAACCGATTTTTTTTTTGAGGATTTTTATGTCAGTGAGATACTGAGCTAAAGTAAACAATAATAACCTAATATTTTTTTTTTTTTTTTTTTTTATTTTTTTTTTAATATTATGGCAACAGCTTCAACTTTATGCCAGTTTCAAGTAAAAGGTTGGGAAACTACACGCGAAAAAAAATAAACAAAGACATCAGAAGGAAATAAAGGGATAAGCTGGTTAAAAATAAAATATGTACATAAACATATTACATCTTAATATTATTATAGATTATGAAAGAAGATAATACATTATAATACAATAAAGGATAAAGCAAAAGGCAGGAGATTTTAGTCGGAAACGGAACATGAAGTGATTGTAAAGAATTCAGAAAGGAGGTACGGTCATATTGGGAACAAGAAAAGAAAATATGGTCAAGGTCACCAATATCTTCTCCACACTCACAAATATTACTATCAATAATACGAAGCCTTGCTAAATGATGAGGTGTACAAACATGTCCTAAACGCATTCTGGAAATGATAGAAGTGACAGTTTTAGAACTTTTAACCTCAAAGAACCATGGTCTACTGGGGATCCTGGGTTGAATTTCAGCATAATGTTTGCCTTTGAACTTGCTGCTTCTCAACCAAACATCATTCCATGACTCCCAAAGATGGGTTTTCGGAAGAGCAGCTAAATCATGACAATAATTAATGTATGGGACTATGTCTCCATCCTTTATAGCTTCTTTAGCAAGCTCATCGGCTTTCTCGTTTCCTTTAATTCCACTGTGACTTGGAATCCATGCAAAGATAACGGTGTAATTTCTTTGAGAACATATTAAAAGCTTATCACGTATTTCGCAAATAATAGGATAACAAAGTTTCATTTGGAAAGGAAATTTTTCAAGAGATTGTAGTGCACTTTTTGAGTCTGAAAATATGATTGTACTTTTAGATTTTAATAAAATAACTAGTTCTAAAGCTTTTAAAAGAGCAAAACACTCTCCAGTAAAAACCGAGGATTCAGGAGGAAGTTTAATCTTTTGAATTATTTTATGTTGCCAATGAATTAGACCAACTCCAACACAATCATCAACAGAGATTTTAGAGGCATCTGTAAAAATATAATCCCAACCTTCCCAATTTTGTTCCTCAACGCTACTCATGAAACGAATATTTGTTTCCAGAATATCTTGCTTACGGACGCCTATATTATATCTTATATCCGGATCAAGAATTAAAGAATTGAATTGTGTCATAAATATGGGTAATGATGGAGATCGATGAATGCGGCTGTGTAATGTTAAAAATTTACGAAAGCTTATTATTAGACATGGTAATGATTTGTGACGCCAGTAACGGGATGTATAAATAATATTGTTCAATTCATGCAGCCTTCCATGTAGAGGGTGGTTAGAAAACTGCATAGATTTGAACAAGAATCGATCACTTAAAAATTGCCTTCTTAATTTTAAAGGAGGATCGCAGCATTCTACTTGTAAAGCATTGGATGGGCTTGATTTCATTACTCCTGTCACAATTCTCAAAGCTTTTGACTGAATGACATCAAGTTTTTTACTTCCCAAGACACTTCCTCCATCTAAGAGAAATGTGCCATAATCTAAAACAGATCTTATAAGAGCGTTATACACAAGTTTCATAGAAAACGGATGAGCACCCCACCATACACCTGAAAGGCATTTCATGATGTTAAGCAGCTGTGCACATTTCATAACAACATGTTCATAATGGGCAAGTCCAGACAATTTTGAATCCAATATAACTCCTAAAAATTTAATTTTTGTTTGGAGTGGCAAAGATTGACCATTGAAGGTCACATTTATTATAGGAGTTGTGCGTTTTTTGGAAAATACGACTATAGAACTTTTGGAAACTGATAGATCTAGGCCATTTTTAACTAACCA
This sequence comes from Pieris napi, assembly GCF_905475465.1. Lineage (NCBI taxonomy): Eukaryota > Metazoa > Arthropoda > Insecta > Lepidoptera > Pieridae > Pieris > Pieris napi. The sequence goes on along the minus strand of NC_062236.1, from coordinate 5,273,337 downwards.
GATATTAAGACAATTAAGTGAACTAGACATGGAATTGCAAGCCTTAACCACAGATTTATCAACGGAATAAAAAAGAAGATCATCTGCATATTGTAGCACATTTATATGGGAATTTATAGATAATTCTAAATCATACGTGTAAATATTATATAAAAGTGGGCTTAGTACCGAACCTTGGGGAAGGCCTTTAAAAACTGTACGCTTTAACTCGGTAATATTACCATCTTTCTGAACGATTAATGATATGTATCTGCATGATAGTAAATTGATGATAAAACGTATTAATAACGTAGGAACCTGTAGCTCTAATAATTTGCGTTGTAGAATAGAAATGTTCACATTATCATAGGCGGCAGAGATGTCCAAAAAGGCAGCAACAATATCTTCATCACGCGAAAAAGCTATGCGAATATCTGTGGTCAATATAGCTAAATTGTCTATTGTAGATTTTGACTTCCGAAAACCGTATTGACTATTGGCTATTAAATTATTGTTTTCTATAAACCATTCCAAACGATTCTTCACAAGATGTTCAGCAATTTTAGTTAAAACGGAGGACAACGCAATAGGTCTATATGAGGCAACATCATTGGTAGGTTTGTTAGGTTTTTTAATCGCTATAACTTCTTGAGACTTCCATGTTTCAGGAATATTACCTGTGACCATGACGGAGTTTATTAAATTTAAAAAATACATTAAGGCAGTATCACCAAGATGAGATAAAAATGAGTACATAATACCATCCTGACCAGGAGATGAATCTTTAACATGTGAAAGCACACCTTTCAATTCATGTAATGAAAAAGGAGAGTTTAAAGAGGAAGTGTCATCTATCAAAGACGATTCCAAAGGAAAGTAGATCGATTCAGCAGCTGATGGAGGAGCTAATCTGTCTAAAAAGGCATTTGTTAAAAAAGGGGGAAGTGAAGACGATGATAAAGATTCTTTGAAAGCAGATCGAAAACGTTTAATACTTGTCCAAACTTCTGAAGGGCACGTAGAAGGAGATAAAGAAGTACAAAAATTTTTCCAGCCTGCTTGCTTTTTATCTCTGAGGAATTTACGTGTGGTACTAATAACTTCATTGAGAATATCTAAATTTTCATTGGACATGTCCTCAGCATAGACTCTCTCAGCTTCCTTTCTTCTGCTTACAGCAACCATACATTCTCTATCCCACCATGGAGGAAAAGGAATCTTATTTGACGGATTTCGTTTGACAGAAAAAATCTGATCGGCAGATTCTATTAAACATGTAGCCAAAGCTTTAGAGGAATTGGTCTCACCACCGCTAACTAATTCAGGCAAATCATTTATTTTAGATTCGACAAGGATTTTAAATGCAAGCCAATCAGCATTATTTAATTTATATTTCACACGAGGTTGTCGTTTTTGATAAGGAGAGCGTCTAATAGGTGAGGATATGATAATCGGGAAATGATCACTGCCAAAAGTAGATGATGAAGTGTACCAAGAACGAGAAGAAGCAAGATCTGGAGTACAAATTGATAAGTCAACCGCGCTAAGCTTTTCATTAGGCTTTGTACGTCTGGTTGGTGAGCCAGTATTAAGTAAACACAAATTATGTAAATCTAATATTTCAACTAAACGTACACCATTGGAGTCAGTAGTGCCACAACCAAACATTTGGTGATGAGAGTTAAAGTCACCCAATAGAAGGAATGGACGACTAAGTGAAGAAAGTAAATTATTAACGCTATTGAGAATAACAAAAGAGGAACGAGCTAGGTAAATGGAAACTATAGAAATATTATCAATTTTTATGCCGACAATATTAATGGCATCATTAGAGATTAATGAAGAAAACGCTATTTCAGAAAAATTAATTGAGTTCCTGACAAGTAACGCTACGCCACCATGGCCATCAAATCTATCATCACGCAAGCAGGTATATCCTGGGATCCTTAATAGGTACCCTGGCTTCAACCACGTTTCAGATAACGCAACAACAACGGGAGAATGTTTATTTATCAAATATATCAAATCATGTTTCTTTGGAACAACACTCCTGCAATTCCATTGAATTATCTTGGAATCCATTATTTTTAATAACATTAACTGATTTAATTTTTTCATTAATAGAGGCAACGTGGGACGGTTTCAATAAGTTTGAGTTTATTAAACTAGTTAATAATGCTAGTATCATTTCTAATACATCAGATTTTTCTTCTTCTTTATTTTTGTGTCCAACCAGAGCACTGCCATTTTTAGGCTCTGGAACTTGGAAATCTTTTAAAACATTATAATGAGCAACACGATCATAACCATGTTGTGGTTTACGAGGAGAGCGAGGTTTTAAGAATATTGTCTTTTTATTTGAGGCATTAGTAGAATTATCACGAGATACAGACTTCGCTGCGGAAGGATATACGGGTTTTGGTACTTCCGGAATTGTTGAACTTAATGCATCTGCGTATGAAGGCTTAATAGAAGAAAAATATTTACTGGCTTCGGCATAAGACATGCAGCTCTGAGCCATTTTAACTTTGATTTCTGTCTGTCTCACAAATTCTGGACATGACTTATCTATCGCTGAATGGGACCCTTCGACTTCACACATTACACAGTACAGAGGATCTTTATCTGACCTGTCACATGATACACCTGCATGTTGACCTCCACAGTTATAACATATTGGAGTCTTAGAACGACATTGAACTTTGGTATGACCATAACGGCAGCATTTATAGCATTGTATGGTAGGATAAATATATATTTCTACTGGAAGAGCATTATAACACATGAAAATCCTTTTTGGTAAAACTTGCCCATCAAATGTTAATACAACTGATTCAGAGGGTTTCCAAGAAACCGAGTCATTAATTTTTACCTTGCGATTCAAACGTCTTATTTTAAGTATTTTGCCGCAGCCTATAGGTACGGATACATTTTGTTGAACTTCCTCTACACTCCAATCTACAGGGACCCCGCGAACTAGACCCATTCTTGTTACGCTGAAAGTGGGAATGAAGGCTTTTAACTTTTTCGTTTCCAAAAGATTGCAGTTAAGAAAATTATTGGCGTCTTTATAATCGGAAAAGCCAACTACGCACCTGTTTCTTCCTATACGCTTTACACTTCCGGGAATAATATTATTAAATTTGTTCTGCTTTAAAAAATTGCCAAATGTTATTGGATGGAGAATAGTCCCATCGTCAGGTGAACTTTGAATACGTTGAACATGTATAAAATAAGGGGAAACATCGGTAGAAACATATTCAGCACGGCCAATCGAACGGGGGTCCGTATTGGTTACTGAAGTTGTGGTGTTGTTTAAATTTCCCGCGTTAGAGTCTTGAGAGATATTTGAATTTTCCGTGTAAGATGTTGATGGTCGAGAGGATGTGCTATGTGAATTATTATTATTTTGCAAGTGTGGAGATGACGTGGATTGAGATATAGGTTTTGAAGTAACCTTTTTAATTAAAATTGACTCATCTTCTACATTGCATAAGCTTTCGCACTGACAGTAATCACCGCTAGAGCCACTACCTTTCTTTTTCTTAATTTTCGTACATTGCCGACAAAGGCGCAAATAACGTGTTCGTTTACGACTTCCTTCACCTGTTTGAGATGATACCGAACAATCGGTATCCATTTTGTCAAATTCATCTTGTGAACCAACAGATACATTTGATCCCACAGGGAGATTCAAGCCAACAAGGCCATCATCCCCCCGACCTAGATCGGGGGGCTTGTTCATACAATATTTACAGAAATTACAAAAACTTACCGACTACACGATGACACTATACACAAATATGATATAAAGATTACATATAATACAAAAATTAAAACTACCAGCTTATCCTCTGCGTTTTAACTAGTAAAATTAAATTAAATATTCAACACCGTGAAAAATACGTCTACCATGAACGAAGTTTCCCGCGCTTTTTTTCTAACCTAATATTTATGTTTAGACTTGTTGCTACAATAATAATTATTAATACATATACGTTTGGATCTGTGGTACTTTGCTTGTCCCGTCTGTTGTAGAGTAGGGCCAATTTTATAAATCTTATTTGACATAATATGTTAGTTTTAGCTTCAGACGGGTTCCCGGTTCAGTGACAGACTAGACTCAAGAATAAAGAATTAGTAGACTAAAAATTGTTTATTAGTTTTAGAATGGTTCATTAGTGAAATAAAATTGTACTACTACATATATATATAAACTACCATCTATTAACATTATTACAATTAATATGTAATCTAAATTTAAAATATTTTAAATAATTGTGCACTCCTCCGAATAATTAAATAATATATATTATTGTCGCCGTTACAAGGTTTCGTTATTAACTTTTAAAGAGGTGTCAAATGAGATTTAAGTTCAATTGGGCTTACTAAATAGTGACTATCTACTATATTAGTATATTATATTAAGTATCTATGCGTTTACTATAAAAAAACGTATAGGCTGGCCTAAAGGTCTAGATACCAGGCCATAAACTCAAAAAAAAAAAAACGTATAGGCTATAACATTTTAAATATATGTTTATTAGTCGTATTTTTCACAAATGTTTATGTTTTTTTTTAATTACCACTTGTAAAAGTAGGATTACAAATCATGAATCCTATGACGTGAGTATTAAATAGATGGTATCTTTTTATATCGATATACTTATCATTAGAATAGTTACCGAGCATTACTTATATTTCGTTTCTATTAACTTGCAGAAATATTAAAAATGTTCTCAAGCTAAGTGAACGCGAATTGTCAGGCAATTCTAAAAGTTCTTGGCACGATCAATATAAAAACAGCGCTTGGATATTTATTGGTGGACTGCCTTATGATCTCACAGAAGGCGACATTATTTGTGTATTTTCCCAGTAAGGATAAATAAAAACTTTTTCAGTGTATGTTCCTCATTCATTAAGTTTTATTACATGTTCCTAATTTACAGGTATGGAGAAATTGTTAATATTAATTTAGTAAGAGACAAAGCAACTGGAAAATCGAGAGGGTTTGCATTTATCTGTTATGAAGACCAAAGATCAACTATATTAGCTGTTGATAATTTAAATGGAATTAAGGTTATTGTTTTAATTTACATTGCTTTTAAAGAAATCTCCATTATATGCGCAAATTATATTTTCATCTTTATCAGAATGTATTGTATGTATTGCAATTTTAATAAACATTAATATAATAATTTAATCTACCTACAGATATTAGGAAGAACAATAAGAGTTGACCACTGTGAACAATATAAAGCACCTAATGCTGAAATGTCAAAGCTGGATGAAATTACAGCTTCCATCAGAACAGAAGGATGTGCACCAAGTATTCAGCATCAACCTGTGACAGATATCAAAAAGGTTTCAATTTCAGATACAAATTTATGCCGGTACTGATTGGCAACTGCCCAGGAAATACCTACATTGTCAGTGTAAAGAGCATCCCTTTCACTGTCGTCCACATAGCAATAAATGTTGCTAAGTTACAACATATCATTGATATGCAGAAGAAATAGGGTTGGGGATAGGATACAGCCTTGTGGGTTTAAGGTCGGAACATGCTCCATCGCTGACAAGTTTGGTGCTCCAAGCGGTCCAGTTCCATAATTTTTCGGGGGCTCATAGGCTTGAAGCTTCGAAAGAAGTGTTTTATGCCACACCCAATAGCAGGCTTATGCTATATTCAAACTTATATATCATAATAATAATAAAGCATAATTATTCTTTTACAATTCAGAAATTGCAATGGCTAATAAAACGAAAATAATAAATGCTGAACTTTCGAGTTTTCAAACAGTAATATAGCAGTATTTCTTATAATTTTATGTTAACGCAAAGCCAATAGAAAAACTAAAGAGATTGCATGAATTCCTTTTCTCTTTTATTACAACTTGTAATGAATATTGAGTATATAAAAATCTTTTACAGGAAAAGAAGAAAAGGACACACAAAGAAAAGAAAAGTAAAAAGAAGAAAAAGAAAAGTCGAAGTTCAGATTCTGAGTCATCTAGCAAATAATATGCATATCTTTATAATGAAATAAAATATTGACCAATTCAAAATATATTATTCATATAATTCTGAACCAATCCTTTGTGTATCTGCAACAGTAATAACTATAAGGTGCTCTACACCTATATAGTGACGATCGCCCATTCATCGTAGATTGCCCCTGTGTTGCTAATGTGTATGTAGCCAAAGGTTCTGGGTTTCGATTCTGACAAAATAAGTAATTCAGTGTCTAGGGCTTATTAGGTAATCGAACAGGTAAAATTATCACAGCTGTTACAAAGTAAACCAATTAGGGTAATCTTTGTATTTAATGTTCAACAGTGTAATTATTATGTTGGAAATTTCTTAGTTTTCTTGCAATAAAAAATTCACAACATTATTAGGAATTTATCTAGTTTCTAAACTTCGACACTATAAATCTAAAATTTTCTAACAGAATGTAATAAATACATTAATCCAACGCGTATAACGCGATGACACTATTGCATACAATAATCTAATTTGAATTATGATTTATAACTAAGTAACTGTATGGATATAATACACTACATATTTATCTAGCTCTAATATAATATATTATATATATAATAGTGTAGTGAGTAGGGAGCCAGATCTGGCGTCAAGAAAAATCAATTCCGTAGGCGGTAGCCGATAAGCGCAGTACATTGATGGATTTAGCTTTATTAAATTAGTTACAAATTAAATTCTAGTTTAAAGAGTGGCTACTGTTTAAGAACATCGAGTTACAACATTTGCAAGATAAACGAGGCTAAATAATGTCAAATGTCTTGGAGATTTTAATTTTTGCCTCGGAGAAAGCGGCGCGCATAGCTCGGTCTTGTGCCAGTAATAACAACTCGATTTTAATAGCTGAGAAAAGCAATGATGCTAATCCCCGATTTGATAAAGATTTCAAAACTATTGCTGATGTATTAGCCCAAGAAGCGGCCAAATCATTGATAGTGTCATATATACCCGAGCTTAAGGATTATGTACGGGGTGAAGAATGCTCAGACATAGGTGGTGTGACAATTTCCTTGAAAGAAACCTTACAAGGAACAATTGATTTACTCAAAATAATTTTACCTGAAGAGACAGCTAAATGTATGGCTGAAGCAGCTCACAGTGATATAGAAAATATGGAATGTGGAACTATTCCCAATCTAGGACCAATTGACTATTCAGATTTAGGAGTCTGGATTGATCCAATTGGTAATGAATAATAATAACCATTTTTTAAAACACAATGAAATGGATACAAATTGTTATATACATCCTACTAAGTGTGGATTGTATTGTTGTTGTAGATGGTACAGCAGAGTTTATTGCTGGAGTCCGTGGAGAAGCTAAACCCGGTCATGGTCTTCAGTGTGTCACAGTTCTTATAGGGGCATATAAAAGATCTACTGGAGAGCCTGTTGTTGGTGTAATTAATCAGCCATTTTACAATGGGTAATTTGATAATATGTATATTATTCCATAATATGTGGGCACTCTCATTAAATTCACAATTTAATTTATACTGATAGACCAAACTATTTAACTATTATTCAAGTTTGGCATTAGAATTTTTGTTTGGCAATAGAAATTGTATGTTAACAGGAAATTTAATATCTAATACATATTAAGGAAATAGATGTATGTAAAATGAATGTCTAAATTTATTTCAGTGGCACAGGAAGGGTTATTTGGGGCATAAATTATGGTGACATAAAATTATGTTCTCACGAAAAAAGTACTTCTTCACCAAGAAAAATAATTTTAATGAGTAGTGCTGAAAACGAAAATGTAATAAACAAGTTTCAGGATTTAGGTTGGGAAATACAATCTGTTCCAGGAGCAGGACATAAGCTGCTCAAAGTTGCTTTAGGTAATTTTTTTTAATGTATTTTAATTAAGATAGCATTTGACGACTCATTGGTCTAGTGGTTAGTACGCCTGTCTGCGAATCCATGGGTCCCGGGTTCGATCCCCGGCTGAGACAAACATCGATGTGATGAGCATTTGGTGTTGTGCTTAGGTCTTGGGTGTTTAAATATGTATTTATATGTCTATCTATCTATAATAAGTATGTATATCCGTTGCTTAGTACCCATAACACAAGCTTCACCAGCTTAGCATGGGACTAGGTCAATTGGTGTGAATTGTCTTAAAAAGAAAAAGCTATTTTAGATATTATTCTTAGTCTAATAATAAGGTTCAATTAGCACCACAACATGAAAGAACTTATTCTAAAAGCTAGAATTTCATATTAGTTCACTGTAAGAAATGTAACTTTACAGGTGAAGCAACAGCATACATTGTTTCAAAAGGAACAACATTCAGATGGGATACATGTGGACCACATAGCATTTTATCATCATTGGGAGGTGACATAACAAACTTCACAGATTTTTCTCTTGTAAAATATAATGATCCTGATAATTTGGATACCCAAATGTACTGCAATAAGCATGGAATTATAGCATTTATAAATCAACATGTATTTGAAGAAATACAACAAGTTTTAAAAGAATTTGTCTAATTGTATTTAACATTATTTCTAATTTTAGTATAAACACATTGTTTTTTTCCTGTTTTAAGGTAAATTATTTTTTTGCAACAAGCTTAGCATTTTTTTAGCTTAGTAATATTTAAACGCATTTTTCTCTGTATGCGCAATTCCTAAGTCATATACATATTAAGTGAAAGTCAGCTTGATTAGCTTAGAAATCCAGTTATTTATTATTAATTACTAATTATATTTCTTATTATTAAAAAAAATCAGTGGCGCTACAACCTCTTTAGGTCTTGGCTTCAGATTTCTGAATCAGGTTCATGATCATTCTTAAATCTAATAGGCAAGTAGGTGATCAGCCTGACACGCCGTCAACTTTTTGGATCTAAGACATGTCGGTTTCCTCACGATGTTTTCCTTCACCGTTCGAGCAAATGTTAAATGCATACGTCCATTGCTGCACAACCGGGGATCGAACCTACGACCTCAGGTATGAGAGTCGCACGCTGAAGCCACTAGCCCAACAGTCCTCGTTTCATATTATTGCCGTGTGCTAAACTGATAATTAATAAAATCTAGTTATTAAAATTTTAAATATCTTTCATGTTGGCATTATTGAGTATTATGTCCAATAAATGTTATAGACTTTAAATGTGTTAATTATATTTCAATTTCTATGTTATTAACAAAGTTGTGTGTTGTGTGTATGAACAGTAAATGTTTATATTTTCAGGCATATAAAACTGTTTCATTTTATAGTCTAATTGCAATTTATAGGTTACATATTAGAATGTAAAGAAGCATATATAAGGGCAACAGCGCACTAGCGGCCTGGTCGCGGCCAAAACCGCAGCTAGATTCGTCAGTGCAAATACAGCGCGTTTCAAACAAAATACCACGGGCAGCAGATGCGTCGCTTTGATGTCGTTGGCCGCCGTAGCTCCATGGGGCCGCTGGTCGCATCATTTCATAATAATCTATCTATCTCGCTGGCCGCTAGTGCGCTATTGCTCTTAGAATTTCAAATGATTTTTTTTTTATTCCTGTTTTCGAAATGGAAAATTGTCGTAATAATTAAAAATAAAAATATAATTTACTGTTTAAATTGGTTTCGGTTTTACTAAACAATAATTTACGATTATTGCTTAACTTTATATTTACAACGACAGCTACCAAAGTAAGTTTTGGCGGTCATGGTCAAATTGAATTATTTGCAAGGCGATCATACTTGCCTAATCGAGTTCAGGTTCTTCGTAGATAAATTAAATTAGTTAATATATTATATATATATAAAATATTATTAATATTATAAAAAAATTGCATAGAAATAAAAAATTTGACACACTAAAAACCTGCTTTCATGATAACCTTGAACATATATGGAAAAAAAATCGTTCGTGTCTCAAACACCAAAACTAGTGCAACTAATTTCTAATCTATTCCAAACATGAACCATTTAAATTAAAACTTAGTATTGTTGAATAGCGCTACAACCGGACAACGCGACGTCCTAAGTAATAAGGCTCTACAGGAAAAAATCCCTAAGGAGGTGTACAATTCGACGCGTTTGGGTAATACTTTTTTATCTTCCATTGAGCCCAAACAGATGTTTTTTTAATATTCAATAATGACGTATGAGCCCATTATTTAATTATTTCCACGGGCATCAGAAAGAGTTAGAGAAACAGACCAATTAGTGATGAATGCGATTTCCTAGCTCTTAATAATTGTTTTCTCGTCTGTCTCGACACGCGCTCTTGTAAAACTGTAGGTATGCATTGATTCTTTAAATAGTCATATTATATGAAACATAATTATTATTTAAATGATCGTATAACTGCCGTTCAAGCAACTATCGAATCTACGTCACAAGTCACGACCACCTCCGTGTTTTGATTATGAAACAACCACAGCTGACACCAAGGACCTCAATATACCCGATTACTTTCCGAGGTTTAAGTGAGGTAAGTAACATTTTGTAAGCCTATGTCAATTTAAAAAAATATTCCAAGGTGAGTTATTTGTTTTGCTGAAGCGAGTGAGGAAGTGGAGATCAAGATTTTGGTTCGTCAGTTTTAAAATTACCTTCTTTGTAAAATATGATGTAAGCCGCGAACATTCCTTTTCCCTTTCCTAGATTACTTTCACATGGATATGAGAAGATTCGTTAAAATAACAAATATTTCGCTAGAATTAACAAATATAATAATATAATTGAGAAAACTTCACCCGGATCCGTGGGGTAGTTTTATCGTAAAGCCAGTAAGTAGGTGAGTCATATTTACAAAAAATAAATTTATAAGGATAAATTAAATTTAATTAACTTTTGTTAATAACAAAGATTGGGTGTTTTTCATTAATCATACCTACTACGATATTTATTTTATATTAAGCGTAATTGAAGGTTATTAAGTAGTTTAAGATGTCGGTAAATTTAAAGAAATTTGCAGTTTATAATGTCAATGAACACGTAACACAGTTTTTACGAAATCGTTTTCTAAGCACTCACAACGTTAGAAAATTTGGTGCCTTTATCGTATTTTTTAGATCAAGGTCCATTTCGTAGCAGCCATAATAGTAGTCTTTACTGAAAAGTGACTATAACATCAACGCAAGGACAATTAAATATTTATTATTACATAGTGTGATTATTAAGCCTTCATTAGTAAGGCCAAAATCATGGTCCAGCCTAGGTCGTATTTTACGAATTAAATTCGTTACATCCGTAAAGAGATGTTACGTGAATTTGACATCTGAAGAAATCACAATAGCTAAAAGTCTTCGTTGTTAGTTATACTAGAATACATGAAGATTTTAATTAATTAAACATTAATTATCAAGACAATCACGAGCAAGCACAACTAAGCAATACACTTGTATTTTTCTTTAGCGGCTGTAGGACTGGCATCAGTAGTCTGAACCCGAATCATTTGTTATTTCGCCGGAAATTAATCTAATAATAATGGCGTTATACTCGTAGTTGAGTTATGCGTATCTATATATCTATAGATTACTCTATCGATATATGTATACGCTATAATCACGACCTTCACGTATAAAACAAATATATAATTTTGCGCATGTATATATTTATAATTTTTAGTTCTATATTTTGAGCATGCTTTAAAGTAACTAACGTCGAAATGTTTTATTCGGAAATGAAGAAAATATTGTTTGCTGTGTAAGTAACTCTTCTATTAAGATGTGTTATAATTTCATCGAAAGCTACAAATAAATTGACATTTAATATATTTCATAAGCAAAAGCATTAAAAATCTAAGTAAATATAATTTAAGGATGTAATTTTTGTTACAGAAAATCTAAGGATCTATTCAGAAATTGATCGCTTATACCTAAAACATATATCGTTAATCATACGAAAACTATCGCCAACTTATTAAAGAATTTATAATTTTTATAGCGAGACAAATAACAATAGCGTAAGTATATTATTTTAATCATTTTGCAATTGTATAGAACCTTCGCAGTTTTCCTTCCTTTTGTATCCGTTCAGCAGCCGAGCAAGCGGTCTTTAGACCAGTGCATATAGCCTTTAAAAATAATAAAAAGTGAAAAAAATTACAGTAGGATGAAAGCCATTAGAAAAGCAGGGGAGTATGATCAAAATGAAAGGAAAAATAAATTACGGTCGATCTGAGGTCGGGAAGGGGTAGGGGGGGTAGATTTAAGGGTAAAAAACGGTTTATCTCGATTTCCGGCAAAACTAAAAGTCCTATTGAAGAAAACGAAATGGCAAAGTTGTAGGTAATAAAAAGATCTAAAACTTTTGTATTCACACATTTTTCACATAACCTCAAAATTTATGTGAAAAATTCAAAATTGGTTTTTTGATCATATTCCTTCATTTTGATCATATTCCCCTGCTTTTCTAATGGGTTTCATCCTACTGTAATTTTTTTTGGTTTCAAAAATTATCGACACTGGTCTACTTGAAATTATCGGCAAAATAAATTGGGTTTTTTGTAATTATGTGCCATTATTAGATTAAAGAAATATGTTTATTCAAACATCATTTTGGTGAGTATTCTTGTTTTAATGTTAATAATTATAAAATAACAGGTAGATTAGAATTATTAATAAGTATCTAAAAATTGTAGCTATAATAAATTATTTGTTTCACTTAAGAAAGTAATACTGACATTTGTTAGATTTAAGTATTCTGTCAGTCTAAATTAATTTAAATCATGCTTCACTTGTTCTTGTAAACAGTATGTATCAAACCATACAGTTTCAATTATCTATCTAATTAATATGTTAAATGCACTAATCTGCATTCGTATTGTATTTCCATTATGTAAAAAGTAAATTAAAGTAATTTATATGTATGTTAATTAAATATATCACTCTCACTCTCTTATTATCTTTAAAAAGAAAGCAATGTGATCTAGTTAAAAAGGTTTTTTATTTAAACTGATTAAGATTACGTAGATGTCGTCATCTTGATAATAATTATTACCAACTAAACAAATAACAGTAAGTATAGGAAATGTAAATAAAGTTCATACGTCAGACATTACTAGGGTTATGTTTTTTTATTAAATAATGTGAGTTTGCAGGCAATGGTGGCTGCTTTTGGGGATTATATCGGTGTCAGCGAACGATGTTAGCCCACCACATATACTTTTTATAATGGCTGATGATATGGTAAGTAACATGGGATTTATTTTCTTATTAAACTATTGTATCGTGACGAAATATTGCGGTTGGGAAAATATACGGAAGACTGAAGGAAATATTGGTTACAAATAATATTAATACAACAAACCCAAATATGGGTTGGTGTCAGAGTGTAGGTGATCAACCTTCTGACCTCTACGATTTTGGATCTAAACCGTGCTCCTTAAGCGTACGAGCAAATTTTGCGCAAATAGATAGACATTGTAAAAAAACATTTAAATGGTATGACAATAATCCCACTACTTCTACTAAATATAATCTCGAATACAAACATTAGGTATTAATTTAATATAATAGCGTGTATAAGCTTACAATAATTATAGGTAAGCCCTTTAAAACCTTCATCGTTAGCAACATTTAATAATTTAATGGTTATAAAACCGCTTTTGTTAAAGATTTACACCACAGATTAGATTATAAAGTTGCAATACAAATCTCGCATACAATAATATCAAAAGTTTCACACTCGCCTAATATCCGTTCTCTTGAAATGTAGGCCACAGTTTTCTATGGTAAAATGAAATTGAATTAATAGAATGTACGACTCTTAAGTTATATTATTACCACTAACTATTGGTACTATCAGCAAAATAAACAATTACGTAAAACCTGTTTTCACGGAAATAAAATTTAGTACAGGTAATCAGTTGGCGAAGTGACGAAGTATTTTGCAAAATATATGCTAAATATATGTCAAAAAATTTTAATACATCACAATTGATATTAAAAAATTTTATATGCACATAAATATTCCGCAAGTAAATTAACCGTCTATGATAAAACTAAAAATTGATTATAAAATGTAAGTCTTGCAAATTACTATTGGAGCATTTAGCGAAACAGATTAGTTTCAGATCTAAACTTGAAAGTAAAGATATCAAAGTGAATTGTGCTTTGTGATTGACTCTCTATATTCTAATTACCAAGAAATTTCATTGTGGCATAAGATTGGAGATATTAAATTTTCAACTATTTTTTTTGTTAAAATAAATTTGGTGTAATAAAGTCCCAAAGTAATCTGCGATATGGAGCAGACATGGTTACACCTGCTTTTTAATACATTTTATAGCTGACTGTAACTAGAGTAATTAAAGTTTCGTCGGGAATGGAATCCAGTACCTACCTATGTCGGTACTCGCTATACGCCATAAATAGCGCTTAATAAATAATATCGTATATATATTCTACGATCGATTATTATTAATAATTAAATAATATAACTCCACTAGACAATACCAATTGAATTTATTACCTTTAAGTAATTAAAAAATTACCAAGGTTAGGTAATATAGACTAAATTAAAGCGCATTTATAAATATAATTTAAATGGATGATCGTGTTATTTAGAATAAAGTAATTATCTATCTAAATACATAATACGTAGAAAGTTTTAGAATTATTCTTAACGTACATGGTAATAATAATAAATTAAATTGATAGTTGGTTTTAGACATAGGTATGTATTACATTTTACAAAATAAGTTCTTAATTTGACTTCAAAACCCACGCAGTCTCTTATAGACCACATAGTACGGGAGGTAGCAACGTTTGAAAAAAAAAGAATTTTAGGTCAGCTGATTTTGTGATATGTCTTCCTTCTTGTACTTCCGGTTAGAGTCTGGGCAATCTGGCTGGCGGTAGCGGTTGCGTTCATTAGTGCGCATCCTATCTGTCCAGGTAATAATCCTGGATTTTAAAAGCATTTTAAGAAGCGTAATTTTGAATTTTTCCTTTTTAAATACGTCTACCTGACATACTTTTTTTTATTGCCAGACATTTTTCACGTTGCTAACTATGTGCCAGACGCGATTTTAAGTTTTTTTTTTATAAAAATTTCAAAGTATTTTAGAATGTCTGTAATTTTAATATTATGTTATTTAAATATAAGAAAAACTGAAAATGAATTTGCCAGACATTAATTCGATTGTTAAGTCTTGAATTAAAATGAAAAAGTATTGCAGTATGATGAAGCATTGCATTTTAAGAAGCGTAATTTTTAATTTTTCCTTTTTAAATACGTCTACCTGACATACTTTTTTTATTGCCAGACATTTTTCACGTTGCTAACTATGTGCCAGACGCGATTTTAAGTTTTTTTTTTATAAAAATTTCAAAGTATTTTAGAATGTCTGTAATTTTAATATTATGTTATTTAAATACAAGAACAACTGAAAATGAATTTGCCAGACATTAATTCGATTGTTAAGTCTTGAATTAAAATGAAAAAGTATTGCAGTATGATGAAGCATTGCATTTTAAGAAGCGTAATTTTTAATTTTTCCTTTTTAAATACGTCTACCTGACATACTTTTTTTATTGCCAGACATTTTTCACGTTGCTAACTATGTGCCAGACGCGATTTTAAGTTTTTTTTTTATAAAAATTTCAAAGCATTTTAGAATGTCTGTAATTTTAATATTATGTTATTTAAATATAAGAAAAACTGAAAATGAATTTGCCAGACATTAATTCGATTGTTAAGTCTTGAATTAAAATGAAAAAGTATTGCAGTATGATGAAGCATTGCATTTTAAGAAGCGTAATTTTTAATTTTTCCTTTTTAAATACGTCTACCTGACATACTTTTTTTATTGCCAGACATTTTTCACGTTGCTAACTATGTGCCAGACGCGATTTTAAGTTTTTTTTTTATAAAAATTTCAAAGCATTTTAGAATGTCTGTAATTTTAATATTATGTTATTTAAATATAAGAAAAACTGAAAATGAATTTGCCAGACATTAATTCGATTGTTAAGTCTTGAATTAAAATGAAAAAGTATTGCAGTATGATGAAGCATTGCATTTTAAGAAGCGTAATTTTTAATTTTTCCTTTTTAAATACGTCTACCTGACATACTTTTTTTATTGCCAGACATTTTTCACGTTGCTAACTATGTGCCAGACGCGATTTTAAGTTTTTTTTTTATAAAAATTTCAAAGCATTTTAGAATGTCTGTAATTTTAATATTATGTTATTTAAATATAAGAAAAACTGAAAATGAATTTGCCAGACATTAATTCGATTGTTAAGTCTTGAATTAAAATGAAAAAGTATTGCAGTATGATGAAGCATTGCATTTTAAGAAGCGTAATTTTTTATTTTTCCTTTTTAAATACGTCTACCTGACATACTTTTTTTATTGCCAGACATTTTTCACATTGCTAACTATGTGCCAGACGCGATTTTAAGTTTTTTTTTTCATTTTAATTCAAGACTTAACAATCGAATTAATGTCTGGCAAATTCATTTTCAGTTTTTCTTATATTTAAATAACATAATATTAAAATTACAGACATTCTAAAATGCTTTGAAATTTTTATAAAAAAAAAAACTTAAAATCGCGTCTGGCACATAGTTAGCAATGTGAAAAATGTCTGGCAATAAAAAAAGTATGTCAGGTAGACGTATTTAAAAAGGAAAAATTAAAAAATTACGCTTCTTAAAATGCAATGCTTCATCATACTGCAATACTTTATCATTTTAATTCAAGACTTAACAATCGAATTAATGTCTGGCAAATTCAATGTCAGTTTTTCTTATATTTAAATAACATAATATTAAAATTACAGACATTCTAAAATGTTTGAAATTTTTATAAAAAAAAAACTTAAAATCGCGTCTGGCACATAGTTAGCAACGTGAAAAATGTCTGGCAATAAAAAAAGTATGTCAGGTAGACGTATTTAAAAAGGAAAAATTAAAAATTACGCTTCTTAAAATGCTTTTAAAATCCAGGATTATTACCTGGACAGATAGGATGCGCACTAATGAACGCAACAGCTACCGCCAGCCAGATTGCCCAGACTCTAACCGGAAGTGCAAGAAGGAAGACATATCACAAAATCAGCTGACCTGAAATTCTTTCTCGAAAACGTTGCTACCTCCCGTACTAACAAGCCCATGAACAAAAAATACCTGTGAAATGACCCAACCTGAATTACGCTTAGAAGGCTGTTACTATATCTGAAAATAGCTCTGAGCACTATGCCGTCATTTCTGAGCGGTACATGTGAGTACGTGAGTGAATGGACTTTCTCAGGTACAATGGGGGAATTTCGACTAATTATTAATGTACGGCTTTGTTATAAGTGTATAGATGATTAAAAATAAATGTCGAAAAACCTAGTGCCGTACAAAAGTGATGGTGCCGGAAGTCGGTGCAAATTTTTAATTCGACGACAGTTGCAGAAGCAATATAGGTCATTTATTACTGTACGGCATTTGTGTGATTCTTTTTGGACACATATACAGATACTTTACCCGTAAACGCCGTACATATTTCCAGCGGAGCGGTCGAAAGCCAAGGGTCGCAACATATGTCTGATTAGCATATAGGTGATGATGATATGAAACAACATAAAATTAAATGATCTTGAGAGTACTTCACAAATAGATAACATTTTCCAGCATGCCGTACATTTTTTGTGGAACACATAGGTGTATGGGGTAAAATACTTTCCTCAGAAAAGAGTCATTTTCCGGTGACTTTTATCTGTACGGCAATAACACAGGTTATTAATACTTTAGACAATCTTCAATAAAAGATAAATGCCGTACACTTTCGATAGTCCGCTACCACCGCCTACCAATACAGGGCGTCCTAAAGTTATGGGAAATGAAGGGAAAGTACCTTAAATATCGTAGATAGGGTATTTTACTAAAAGAAGACTTTATGTTATTTTTAAAAGTTATTAATTCCGCATTCAAAGATTTTTTTAAAATTACTTGCCTCGTCTGGGAATCGAACCGACTTAAATGTAAAAAAAAAACACCCCTACTTTTATGATGCCAATCGAAAGAATGGCCACTTATAACAAAGCCGTACATTAATAATTAGTCGAAATTCCCCCATTGTACCTGAGAAAGTCCATTCACTCACGTACTCACATGTACCGCTCAGAAATGACGGCATAGTGCTCAGAGCTATTTTCAGATATAGTAACAGCCTTCTAAGCGTAATTCAGGTTGGGTCATTTCACAGGTATTTTTTGTTCATGGGCTTGTGGTCTATTATTTTCCGATAATGTCACTTCTGTCGATAATGGATTAGATGGATGTTAATGATAATATTTATTTATAATAATCTGCTATCTCGAGGATATTCAAAATAAATATTAATTAATTTTTTTTTCAAATATTTTGGATTTAAATTTCGACCACGTTACTCTGTACACCATTTGAATACTTCATTATGTACAAAAGAATTCTTGAAATTGGTCTTGTAGGTAGTTTATTTGTTACAAACATACAGAAAAATAAACTTTCCATCTATAACTAATTGTTTATTATGGTATACAATGTTTGTGACAATTAAGTAAATTTTAAATTAAAATATATTTTGGTTCTATGGTAATATGGTTTGGTAGTACAGTTAACATTACATCCGTACACGCCTTTCACTACTTCTTCTTTTTTAGGGTTACAATGATGTTTCTTATCACGGCTCGGACCAAATCTCCACACCTAACCTTGACGCTCTCGCCACTCGTGGTACAATTTTAAAGCAGTACTACAGCGAAGCAATATGTACACCTGCTAGGACCGCGCTACTCACAGGAAAATACGCCATGAGAACGGGTAAGTTAAATATTAATCATGAAAGCCTACGCATAAAGTACCTAAAAACGTATACGGGTATATGAAACAGGAAGGCTCATCTGATGTTAATTGTACACCACCGCCCAAGGACACTCACACAACCAAAAGACTCGCAAGTGCGTTGCCGGCTTTAAAGTATTTTCCCAAATTCAGGTACTCCAGGCACAGAGGTAAATAAAAATAAGTCCCAGCGATCAATAGGTTTCTCGCCTGTGCAAAGTTATATTTAATTTGTTAGAAATTCGGAAAATATAAAACACAGCAATAATCTACCTTTAAAGGGTTGTTAAAACATACAACTACGATTAAATAATTTCTTCTTTGCCTTTGTACCTGCTTAACGTTAAATAGTTTATCTTTATCAACAACGTAGCAGAAAATTATTTTGAAAGCGTATGTTTCAGGAATGCAGGGTGCTGCTTTGTACAACGCAGAAGATCGAGGAATTCCACTGACTGAGAAGCTGTTGCCAGCTCATTTGAAGGATATAGGTTATAAGACGCATTTGGTTGGGAAATGGCATCTTGGAATGGCGAGCAAACAATTTTTGCCACAGTATCGAGGTTATGACAGCCATTATGGAATGCGCGGAGGATTCGTCGATTATTTGTCATACCATAAAGTGGAGCAGGTGATTAGTCAATATGTTTTATAACTTTTAAAGTTGGAATCATTAAAAATTATCTAAAATAATTTCACAACCGTTTATATTTTAGCCCGATGCACCTAATAAACTAACTTTTATTAAGTTTTTACAATGCAGTTACTTATTAGTAAAGTATGTTATTGCCATATTGCCAGATTTCATGAACGTTTTTATAGTAAATATCTTATCATTTCAGTGGCCTGACGGTACACTTTTGTTTGGTTTGGATTTATTTGACAACGATATACCTCAAATAACTGAAGAGAGATATGTTGTGGACGCTCTAACAGACAGAGCTGTTGAAAGTAAGTAAACAAGTTAATCACTAAAATACAGTAACGAATTTGTTAACAGCTTTGCAAATAAATTAATAGCGTAGATTTATATTGTAAAATATATAGCAATTATAAAAGCGGCTGTGAACATAATTGTTATATTTGCGATGTCTGACTAAAAGTTTAGAATTTTAATCGTAAATAAATCTTGAATAATAAAGTGAATATATTTTATAATTATTAATGATAATATATGATAAAATCAGTATTAACTAGGTTTAACATTTTTATAATTCACCTTTAAACACTTACGAGTGTTAAATTAAATTCGTAAACGAGCTTTAAAAAAGCAGTTTAGGATTATTTCTATCGACTTATTGCTCTATTCAGTCTGTAAACTTTAAATATTTAAAAAAAAAAACAAATCGTATTTGTAATATTATAATTGCATTAAATTATAATATATTAGCCATTTAAAATTTACATTTATCTGTGATATTAATAATATAGTTATACCACGCCGCTCGCTTAATAAACTCCACAATTATGTAAATATGTATTTTTAAATTCTAAATATATTCTATTTTAGTTATATTGGGCCATAATTCGTCCACGCCACTCTTTCTTCACTATACTTCGTGTGCGCCACACGCAGGTAATGCTGGCGGAGCCTTGCAACCACCCCTATACAAAAAGCTTGGCAGCAGACACATTGCTAACTCAGATAGACGACTTTATGCAGGTAAGGCCTATGTTTATCTAACCGTGGAAAGAATTATTTAAATTAGTCCAATAATTTTGAAGCCTATGCAATGGAAACAAACGATCAAATATTTCTTTATAATATAACTGTAGAAAATATTTTAAAGACTAAAGACGACATAATATTTTTTTTGCATTAATAGAGTACAATCCTAGTATAATCAAGTATGACAACTTCATTAAATGATTGCAGTCTGATTCTATAAACGACATTTCAGAGGTTGTGCGACATTTTGACTACAGCGTGGGACGACTCGTCCGGGCGTTGGCTGATAAAGGCATTCTTCATAATACGCTTATCGTATTCGCGTCTGATAATGGTGCTCCCACTACAGGAATGTTCAGTAATTGGGGAGTCAATTTGCCCTTTAGGGGCCGCAAAGAAACTCCCTGGGAGGGAGGCGTAAGAGTTCCAGCCTTCATTTGGCATGCGGGCTTGAAACCAAACGTTTGGGATGGTCTTATGCATATTTCTGATTGGATGCCGACATTATTCGCAGCTGCTGGCAGAAAGTTTGATGAAAAAATAGACGGAATTAACCAATGGCCTTCGATATTACAAGGACAACAATCTCCAAGAAAAGAAGTGTTGGTTAGTGTTGAAGATAGAGATAATGGATACGCAGCTTTACGCATGGGTGATTACAAACTATTAATTGGAAATTTCACTGGAGTTGGGAATGCTTACTATGGAGCTGAATTCTTCGCAAATAAAGAAACGCCGCCAGATTTTTACGACTCGTTGGCGTCGTCTGAAGTTGCTAAGGTGTTTTCAACTTTAGGAATTACTTACGACTATGGGGACATTATCGCTACGAGGAAAGCGGCTGAGGTGAAGCAAATAGACACGGTTAAAGATCAAGTCCCTTGTATACCAACACCAAGTAAGTACTCGTACTTCCTTAGATTTACATAAATATTTTATTTTTTATACCTATTTCTATTATATATTTTTTCTGTATATATTTCATTACAAAAAAATAAACTTTCGACTCCATTTGTGTACCATTTTGTAAAACAACTCATTAGGTTTAGTTTCAATAACAATTAATTACGTATTTGACACAAGAGAGAATATATTTTTCAAAAACTGGCAACGCACTTACCTACTAGCCTTTTGGCAAAGTGAGTGTGCATATATCAATTAACATCAGGTGAGCCTTCAGCCCGTTTGCCTCCTGTACATACGACGTAATTATTTATTATTTTTATGTCTATTTTTCTGTATCATATAATTTCTATTATTAATATTAATTAAAATTATTGTTGTTATAATTAACGTTATATATATATTTATTATTAATTATATTTATATTTATATCATTATAGCCCGCGGTTGCCTCTACAACCTTAAGAAGGATCCAGCAGAGAGTCACGACTTATGGCTTCGAGGGCACAAAATCGTTTCCTTGATGACTATGCGACTGCGTTCTCTCTGGTCTCAAATGGTTAGACGAGGACCAACCGAATTAAACATAGACGCCGATCCAGCTAATCATAACTATATTTGGTTGACGTGGCTCAACAATGTCACCCAAGAGAGCCCTCTCAACGAGAAAGAATTTTATAAGGATGCACCGCCGGTCACCGTCGGCTGTGAATGTGCGAATAACTGGCAAAATTTCTTGTGTGTCGTAAGGGGTAATAGTTAAATTTTTCAATAGTTGGGTATAGAAATTTTAAAGATTACCTACGAAATCGCGAAAATAGTTAATATATTTCGTATACGTACAGATAAATAGAGGTCTTAATAATTGTTATTTTTATATAAACTAGTCATCATCAGTGTAGCAGGCAGCATCAAATTATGCCTTAAAATAAACTTATTTTTAAAAATTACGTTTGACACTGCTATAAAATGTGTAAAGTGACTACAAAGTGTGAAATAAAATATTATGTATTTATTTAATACAAACCTTAAACAAAAAATACCTGATGTCCTTTCTCCGAATGCAAATCTAAGAACATTTAAAAAGGACGTAAATTTAAATAAAGTATTTGAAGAAAACTGTGTCTTATCTTATGGGATGATCAAATACTTATCTTCATACTTGACACGAACTCAATTGTAACAAAAATATGTAGAAAACGAAAACTAACTATATAAAAGAAACAAGAAAAATTTTAAACGTGGGCGAGGCATTATTTAATACACTACCATAAATTATAGATATAAACTAAGTCATTTACATACATTTTAATGTTAGCTGCTAAAATATAACTAAATTAAAAAAGGCTAGAAAATAAGAGGTATAGCAGCTAGGCGATTATTATAATATCAGATCAGGGATTGAGCGTGCCACTCTTAATTGTTAGGGCAGGTTGGGTTTGAAATCCGGTTGTGCACCAATAGATGTTATGTGACAAACCTTTATAGTACGAGTGCGTATTAACTCACTAAACATCGTGAGGATGCCAGCTAATATCCGCCCGTTGCATCCCTTATAATTTTTTTTTTGTATTGTGTTTGATTTATTGTTTTTTGCAACGAAGTGTTAATAAATAAAATAAATAAATAAATATCTTAGAACATAAAATCAGCCATATGTATCAAGCAGAGAAACTACTAACTATCGAATCTACGTCACAACCACCTCCGTGTTTTGATTATGAAACAACCACAGCTGACACCAAGGACCTCAATATACCCGATTACTTTCCGAGGTTTAAGTGAGGTAAGTAACATTTTGTAAGCCTATATCAATTTAAAAAAATATTCCAAGGTGAGTTATTTGTTTTGCTGAAGCGAGTGAGGAAGTGGAGATCAAGATTTTGGTTCGATAATTTTAAAATTACCTACTTCGTACAATATAATGTAAGGCTGGAACATTGCTTCTCCCTTTCCTAGATTACTTTGACATGGATATGAGAAGATTTTATAATAACAAATCTTTCGCTAGAATTAACACATAATTAACAAGTATAATAATATAATTGAGAAAACTTCACCCGGATCCGTGGGGTAGTTTTATCGTAAAGCCAGTAAGTAGGTGAGTCATATTTACATAAAACAATTTTATTAGGATAAATTAAATTTTGTAAATTACAAAATTGGGTGTTCTTCATTAATCATACCTACTACGATATAAGTGCCTACTTTTAGAGTAATTGAAGGTCATTAAGTAGTTTAAGATGTCGGTAAATTTAAAGAAATTTGCAGCTTATAATGTCAATGAACACGTAACGCAGTTTTTACGAAATCGTTTTCTAAGCACTCACAACGTTAGAAAATTTGGTGCCTTTATCGTATTTTTTAGATCAAGGTCCATTTCGTAGCAGCCATAATAGTAGTCTTTACTGAAAAGTGACTATAACATCAATGCAAAGACAATTAAATATTTATTATTACAGAGTGTAATCACACTCTGTAATAATAAATATTTAATAATTACGCCTTCATTAGTAAGGCCAAAATTCATGGTCCAGCCAAGGTCATATTTTACGAATTAAATACGTTACATCCGTAAAGAGATGTTACGTGAATTTGACATCTGAAGAAATCACAATATCTAAAAGTCTTCGTTGTTAGTTATACTAGAATACATGAAGATTTTAATAACTGTTACATATATTTTACGTGTTTATATTTTAAAGAATTAAACATGAATTAACAAGACAATCACGAGCAAGCACATCTAAGCAATACACTTGTATTTTTTTTAGCGGCTGTAGGATCTGTAGGAGTGGCTGGCATCAGTAGTCTGAACCCGAATCATTTGTTATTTCGTCGGAAATTAATCTAATAATAATGGCGTTATACTCGTAGTTGAACCCGTAATTATGGAGGTATTATGTAATCTATAGATATATGTATACGCATTAATCACGACCTTCACGTATAAAACAAATATATAATTTTGCGCATGTATATTTATAATTTGTAGTTCTATATTTTGAGCATGCTTTAAACTTTAAAGTAACTAACGTCGAAATGTGTCATTCGGAAATGAAGAAAATATTGTTTGCTGTGTAAGTAACTCTTCTATTAAGATGTGTTATAATTTCATCGAAAGCTACAAAAAGATTGACATTTAATATATTTCATAAGCAAAAGCATTAAAAATCTAAATATAATTTATGGATGTAATTTTTGTTACAGAAAATCTAAGGATCTATTCAGAAATTGATCGCTAATACCTAAAACATATATCGTTAATTATACGAAAACTATCGCCAACTTATTAAAGAATTTATAATTTTTACAGCGAGACAAATAACAATAGCGTAAGTATATTATTTTAATCATTTTGCAATTGTATAGAACCTTCGCAGTTTTCCTTCCTTTTGTATCCGTTCAGCAGCCGAGCAAGCCGGTCTTGAAATTATCGGCAAAATAAATTGGGTTTTTTGTAATTATGTGCCATTATTAGATTAAAGAAATATGTTTATTCAAACATCATTTTGGTGAGTATTCTTGTTTTAATGTTAATAATTATAAAATAACAGGTCGATTAGAATTATTAATAAGTATCTAAAAATTGTAGCTATAATAAATAAATAATTTATTATAGCTAGTTTCATTTAAGAAAGTAATACTGACTTTGTTTAAATTATTAGTTTATATAGTTTTTTAATTTCATTAGATTAAAAAAAAATAGTATATAAGCCTATAGATAATTCGTTGAGAAAGAGTAACATAAACTAGTCATAACTAATTGACAGGGTTTAATTGTATTCAATCACGAAACAGAGAAACAATGGGTCGCAATTTCGTTACGACTACATGTAAATGAACACCGAATCGTGGTTAAGGTTATAAAACCTGTTTAAATAATTGCAGAAATTATTAATCCTAGATTTTTTATACCTATTTTATTGGCTGTTTGTTTCTTAATTCAGTGCTCGTAAGTAAATACCAACGTTCCAAGTATTCTGTCAGTCTAAATAAATTTAAATCATGCTTCACTTGTTCTTGTAAACAGTATGTATCAAACCATACAGTTTCAATTATCTATTTAATTAATATGTTAAATACACTAATTTGCATTAGTTTTGTATTTCGATTATGTAAAAAGGAAATTAAAGTAATTTATATGTATGTTATTCAAAGATATCACTCTCACTCTCTTATTATCTTTAAAAAGAAAGCAATGTGATCTAGTTAAAAAGGTTTTTTATTTTAACCGATTAAGATTACGTAGATGTCGTCATCTTCATAATAATTATTACCAACTAAACAAATAACAGTATAGGAAATGTAAATAAAGTTCATACGTCAGACATTACTTGGGTTATGTTTTTTTATTAAATAATGTGAGTTTGCAGGCAATGGTGGCTGCTTTTGGGGATTATATCGGTGTCAGCGAACGATGTTAGCCCACCACATATACTTTTTATAATGGCTGATGATATGGTAAGTAACATGGGATTTATTTTCTTATTAAACTATTATATCGTGACGAAATATTGCGGCTGGGAAAATATACGGAAGACTGAAGGAAATATTGGTTACAAATAATATTAATACAGCAAACCCAAATATGGGTTGGTCTCAGAGTGTAGGTGATCAACCTTCTGGCCTCTGCGATTTTGGTTCTAAAACGTGTTCCTTAAGCGTACGAGCAAATTTTGCGCAAATAGATAGAAATTGTTAAAAACATTTAAATGGTATGACAATAATCCCATTACTTCTACTAAATATAATCTCGGATACAAATATTAGGTATTAATTTAATATAATAGCGTGTATAAGCTTACAATAATAATTATAGGTAAGCCCTTTAATCGTTTGCAATATTTTATCAAGATTATAATGCATTTTATTATTTTTTATTATAAAGTTGCAATACAAATCTCGCATACAATAATATCAAAAGTTTCACAGTCGCCTAATATCCGTTCTCTTGAAATGTAGGCCACAGTTTTCTATGGTAAATTGAAATTGAATTAATAGAATGTACGACTCTTAAGTTATATTACCACTAACTATTGGTACTATCAGCAAAATAAACAATTACGTAAAACCTGTTTTCACGGAAATAAAATTTAGTACAGGTAATCAGTTGGCGAAGTATTTTGCAAAATATATGCTAAATTTACCAGAAAATCAATTATTAAATGTCAAACAAATTGTAATACATCACAATTGATATTAAAAAAACCATTAAAAAATGTGATATGCATATGAATATTCCGCAAGTAAAATAACCGTCTATGATATAACTAAAAATTGATTATAAAATGTTAGTCTTGCAAATATGACTATTGGAGCATTTAGCGAAACAAATTAGTTTCAGATCTAAACTTGAAAGTTAAGATATCAAAGTGTATTGTGCTTTGTGATTGATTCTCTATATTCTAATTACCACGAAATTTGTTTGTGACATAAGATCGAATGTTGAGAAAAATAAAATTTTCAACTATTTTTTTTGTTAAAATTAAACTTTGTTGTAATAAAGTCTCGTAAACTGGAGTGTGGAGCAGTCATGGTTACACCTGCTTTCTTAATACATTTTATAGCTGACTGTAACTAGAGTAATTAAAGTTTCGTCGGAAATGGAATCCAGTACCTACGTCGGTACTCGCTATACGCCATATAATAGCGCTTAATAAATAATATCGTATATATATTCTACGATCGACTATTATAACTTTAATAGACAATACCAATTGAACTTATTCAAGTAATTAAAAAATTACCAAGGTTAGGTAAGAGACTAAACTAAACAGCGCATTTTTAAATATAATTTAAATGGATTATCGTGTTATTTAGA
This sequence comes from Pieris napi, assembly GCF_905475465.1. Classification (NCBI taxonomy): domain Eukaryota; kingdom Metazoa; phylum Arthropoda; class Insecta; order Lepidoptera; family Pieridae; genus Pieris; species Pieris napi. Next base: position 5,246,152 of record NC_062236.1, on the reverse strand, counting down.
ATAAAGTAATTATCTAGCTAATATATACAATACGTAGAAAGTTTTTAAATTATTCTTAACGTACACAGTAATAATAATAAATTAAATTGATAATTCGTTTTAGACATAATGTACATTTTACAAAATAAGTTAGGTAAGAAAACACAATTGACTTCAAAACCCACTAGACCAGTGCAGATAGCCTTTAAAATAAATAAAAAGTGAAAAAAATCACAGTAGGGTAAAACCCATTAGAAAAGGAGGGGAATATGATCAAAATGAAAGGAAAAATAAATTACGGTCGATCTGAGGTCGGGAAGGGGTAGGGGGGGAGTTTTAAGGGTAAAAAACGGTTTATCTCGATTTCCGGCAAAACTAAAAGTCCTATCGAAGAAAGTTAAATGGCAAAGTTGGAGGTAATAAAAAGATCTAAAACTTTTGTATTCACACATTTTTCACATAACCTCAAAATTTATGTGAAAAATTCAAAAAACCAAGTTTTTGGTTTTTTATTTATATCTTAAACAAAAATATTTTTTTTTTAACGAAATTTGGTGAAAACTTACCTTTCTATCTCCCAAATACACTGTAATTTATTTGATTAAAAATATTTATTTGTTCACCTTATTTTGAATTAATATCGAAAAAACACCCTAATTTTCAATCGAAAATTCTGACGTCAAAATTTCAGCTTTTTTCAAAAAGTTGGTGTGCTTTCAGTTCGTTGAAATCTCTACTTTCCTATGGTAAAAAAAAATATATATATTACCATAGTAAATCTTCTCAGAAAACGCAAAAAATCGTATGCAGTAACGCCCAGACCTGTCATCCTCTTCCTGACTTTTCTATGAAATACGAAAATTTTAGCCCATCTAAAGGCTAAATTTTTTTTTAGGTCACTCAGGTATATATAAGTTATCTTAAAATAGTAATAAATAGGCATCTGATTATAATTTAAAGAAGATTCATAGAGAAGTAGGGAAGGGGATGACGGGTCTGGGCGTTACTGCATACGATTTTTTGCGTTTTCTGAGAAGATTTACTATGGTAATATATATATATTTTTTTACCATAGGAAAGTAGAGATTTCAACGAACTGAAAGCACACCAACTTTTTGAAAAAAGCTGAAATTTTGACGTCAGAATTTTCGATTGAAAATTAGGGTGTTTTTTCGATATTAATTCAAAATAAGGTGAACAAATAAATATTTTTAATCAAATAAATTACAGTGTATTTGGGAGATAGAAAGGTAAGTTTTCACCAAATTTCGTTAAAAAAAAAATATTTTTGTTAAAGATATAAATAAAAAACCAAAAACTTGGTTTTTTGAATTTTTCACATAAATTTTGAGGTTATGTGAAAAATGTGTGAATACAAAAGTTTTAGATCTTTTTATTACCTCCAACTTTGCCATTTAACTTTCTTCGATAGGACTTTTAGTTTTGCCGGAAATCGAGATAAACAGTTTTTTACCCTTAAAACTCCCCCCCCTGCCCCTTCCCGACCTCAGATCGACCGTAATTTATTTTTCCTTTCATTTTGATCATATTCCCCTCCTTTTCTAATGGGTTTCATCCTACTGTAATTTTTTTTGGTTTCAAAAATTATCGGCACTGGTCTACACGCAGTCTCTAAGAAATTATTTTCCGATAATGTCACTTCTGTTGATAATTAGCTGGTTGTTAATGATAATATTTAATTATTTATAATAACCTCCTATCCCGAGGACATTCAAAATAAATATGAATTAAATTTTTTGAAAATATGAAATAAATATAGACCATGTTACTGTACACCACACACTGTACACCATTAGAATACTACATTATGTAAAAGAGAATTTTTGAAATTGGTCTTGTAGGTAGTTTATTGGTTATAAACATACAGAAAAAGAAACTTTTCATCTATAATTAATACTATAATACGTATATAGTATAGAATGTTTGTGGCGATATTTAAGTAAATTTTAAATTAAAATATAATTTTTTTCAGGACTTAATGACGTGTTCATTTTACACAAATTTATTGTTTATCATTTCAAACGTTCTACAGTTAACATTACATCCGTACACGCCTTTCACTACTTCTTCTATTTTAGGGTTACAATGATGTTTCATATCACGGCTCGGACCAAATCTCCACTCCTAACCTTGACGCTCTCGCCACTCGTGGTACAATTTTAAAGCAGTACTACAGCGAAGCAATATGTACACCTGCTAGGACCGCGCTACTCACAGGAAAATACCCCATGAGAACTGGTATGTCACATATTAATCATAAAAGCCTACGCATAAATTCCCTAACAACCTCACTAGCATATATAGCATACCGGTATATTAAACAGGAAGGCTCATCTGATGTTAATTGTATACCACCGCCCAAGGACACTCACACTACCAAAAGACTCGCAAATGCGTTGCCGGCTTTAAAGTATTTTCCCAAATTCAGGTACTCCAGGCACAGAGGTAAATAAAAATAAGCTCCAGCGATCAATCGGTTTCCGGTCTGTGCAGTCATATTTAATTCAAATATTGAATTTGTTAGAAATTCTGGAAATATAAAACACAGCAATAATCTATCTTTAAAGGGTTGTTAAAACATACAACTACGATTAAAGAATTTCTTCTTTGCCTTTGTACCTGCTTAACGTTAAATAGTTTATCTTTATCAACAACGTAGCAGAAAATTATTTTGAAAGCGTATGTTTCAGGAATGCAGGGTTTTCCTTTGTACAACTCAGAAGATCGAGGTATTCCACTGACTGAAAAGCTGTTGCCGGCTCATTTGAAGGATATAGGATATGATACGCATTTGGTTGGGAAATGGCATCTTGGAATGGCGAGCAAACAATATTTGCCACAGTATCGAGGTTATGACAGCCATTATGGAATGCGCGGAGGATTCGTCGATTATTTGTCGTACCATAAAGTGGAGCAGGTGACTACTCAATATGTTTTATAACTTTTAAGTTAGAATCATTAAAAACTATCTAAAATAATTTCACAACCGTTTATGTTTTAACCCGATGTATTAAAACGCATTGAAAATCTTATCATTTCAGTGGCCTGACGGTACACTTTTGTTTGGTTTGGATTTATTTGACAACGATATACCTCAAATAACTGAAGAGCGATATGTTGTGGACGCTCTAACAGACAGAGCTATTGAAAGTAAGTAAACAAGTTTATAAATCACTTAAATACAGTAACAAATTTGTTAACAGCTTTGGAAATAAATTAATAGCGTAGATTTATAATGTAAAATATATAGCAATTATAAAAGCGGCTGTGTACATAATTATTATATTTGCGATGTCTGAGAAGAATAGTCTGACTAGTGTAGAATTTTAATCGTAAATAAAACTCGAATAATAAAGTGAATATTTTTTATAATTATTAATGATAATATATGATAATACCAGCAATAACATTTTTTATAATTCGCCTTAAAACACTAACCACTGTTAAATTCAATTCGTAAACGAGCTTTAAAAAGCAGTTTAGGATTATTTCTAACGACTTATTGTTCTATTCAGTCTGGGAACTTTATATTATTTTTATATTAAAAAAACAAATCGTTTTTGTAATATTATAATTGCATTAAATTATAATGTATTAATTAGTACTTTAAAATTTGCATTTATCTGTGATATTAATATAGTTATACCACGCCGCTCGCTTAATAAACTCCACAATAATTATGGTATTTTTAATTTTAAATATATTCTATTTTAGTTATATTGGGCCATAATTCGTCCACGCCACTCTTTCTTCACTATACTTCGTGTGCGCCACACGCAGGTAATGCTGGCGGAGCTTTGCAACCACCCCTATACAAAAAGCTTGGCAGCAGACACGTTGCTAACTCAGATAGACGACTTTATGCAGGTAAGGCCTATGTTTATCAGATTCTAACTGTGGAAATAATTATTCAAATCAGTCCAATAATTTTGGCGCCTATTCAATGGAAACAAACGATCAAATCTTTCGTCTTTATAATATAAGTGTAGATAATATTATAAAGACGATATAATATTTTTTTGCATCAATAGAGTTCAATCATAGTATGACAACTTTATTCAATGATTACAGTCTGATTCTATAAACGACATTTCAGAGGTTGTGCGACATTTTGACTACAGCGTGGGACGACTCGTCCGGGCGTTGGCTGATAAAGGCATTCTTCATAATACGCTTATCGTATTCGCGTCTGATAATGGTGCTCCAACTACAGGAATGTTCAGTAATTGGGGAGTCAATTTGCCCTTTAGGGGCCGGAAACAAACTCCCTGGGAGGGAGCGGTAAGAGTTCCAGCCTTCATTTGGCATGCGGGCTTGAAACCAAACGTTTGGGATGGTCTTATGCATATTTCTGATTGGATGCCGACATTACTCGCAGCTGCTGGCAGAAAGTTTGATAAAAAAATTGACGGAATTAACCAATGGCCTTCAATATTACAAGGACAACAATCTCCAAGAAAAGAAGTGTTGGTTAGTGTTGAAGATAGAGATAATGGATACGCAGCTTTACGCATGGGTGATTACAAACTATTAATTGGAAATTTCACCGGAGTTGCGAGCGCTTACTATGGAGCTGAATTCTTGGCAAATAAAGAAACGCCGCCAGATTTTTACGACTCGTTGGCGTCGTCTGAAGTTGCTAAGGTGTTTTCAACTTTAGGAATTACTTACGACTATGGGGACGTTATCGCTACGAGGAAAGCGGCTGTGGTGAAGCAAATAGACACGGTTAAAGATCAAGTCCCTTGTATACCAACACCAAGTAAGTACTCGTACTTCCTTAGACAAACAAAAATCTTTTATTTGATATGTACCTATTTCTATAATATATTTTTCTGTATATATTTCATTACAAAAAATAAAACTTCCGACTCCATTTGTGTTCCATTTTGTGAAACAACTCATTTTAGTTACAATAACAATTAATTATGTATTTGACACAAGACAGAATATATTTTTCAAAAACTTACTAGCCTTTTGGCAAAGTGAGTGTGCATATATCAATTAACATCAGGTTAGCCTCCAGTCCGTTTGCCTCCTGTTCATACGACGTAATTATTTATTATTTTTATGTCTATTTTTCTGTATCATATAATTTCTATTATTAATATAATTAAAATTAAAATTATTGTTGTTATAGGTAACGTTATATATCTATTGTTAATTATATTAATATTTATATTTATATCATTATAGCCCGCGGTTGCCTCTACAACCTTAAAAAGGATCCAGCAGAGAGTCACGACTTATGGCTTCGAGGGCAGAAAATCGTTTCCTTGATGACTATGCGACTCCGTTCTCTCTGGTCTCAAATGGTTAGACGAGGACCAACCGAATTAAACATAGACGCCGATCCAGCTAATCATAACTATATTTGGTTGACGTGGCTCAACAATGTCACCCAAGAGAGCCCTCTCAACGAGAAAGAATTTTATAAGGGTGCACCGCCGTTCAACGGCGGCTGTGAATGTGCGAATAACTGGCAAAATTTCTTGTGTGTCGTAAGGAGTGTGCTTCAATAGTTGGGTATAAAAATTTTAAAGATTACCTACGATATAATCGCGAAAATAGTTAATATATTTCGTATACGTACAAATAAATAGAGGCCTTAATAATTGTTATTTTTATATAAACTAGTCATCATCAGTGTAGCAGGCATTTTTTGTATTATCTAAAATCTGTAGCACTAATCAAAGTTTTTTTAAAAATTATGCCTTAAATGTAAACTTATTTTTTAAAACTACGTTTGATAATGCTATAAAATGTGTAAATTGAATACAAAGTGTGAAATAAAATAAGATGTATTTATTTAATACAAACCTTAAACAAAAAATACCTGATGTCCTTTCTCCGAATGCAAACCTAAGAACATTTAGAAAAGAACGTAAATTTAAATAAAGTATTTGTAGAAAACTGTGTCGTATCTTATCGGATGATCAAATACTTATCTTCATACTTGACACGAACTCAATTGTAACAAAAATATGTAGAAATCGAAAACTATCTATAAAAAGGACAAAATAGAAACATGAAAAAATTTATACGTGGGCGAGGCATTATTAAATACACTACCATAAATTATAGAAATAAACTAAGTCATTTACATACATTTTTATGTTATCTGCTAAAATAAAACTAAATTCAAAAAGGCTAGATGATAAGAGGTATAGCAGCAAAGCGATTATTATACTATCAGATCAGGGGTTGAGCGTGCGACTGTTAATTGTTAGGTCAGGTTGGGTTCGAATTCCAGTTGTGCACCAAGACGTTATTTGACCTTCATAGTACGAATGAGAACTCACTAAACATCGTGCCTCGTGAGGATACCAGCTCATATCTTAGAACATAAAATCAGCCATATGTATCAAGCAAAGAAACTTCTTTAGGTAAGGGGTAAACTAAAAAAAATATATCAAAGCAGATGCGCTAGATTGGTAATCTTGCGCATAATCTTAACATTATTTAAGTTCTATATATAATATAGGTTTTTATTTGGATCCAACATTTTTTTTTATGATAAAATTTGCAGGGGGTAAAAGATAGGCCCATATTCGTAATTACCAAGAAACATAACTGATAATTTATTGCGTATAAATCATATTAAGTACTTTTTCTAGGCGATAAGTAAATGGACAATTGCCAACGTGCATCCACAAAATGTTAACGAGCTATGTTTTACATAACCATTATGAGCTCCTGTAAAATTATAATACATATTATACTTGTTAAGTTTTCAAATAAACTTTTGTGCTACTTGTAACATAGACAATCTTATATCAATAAATTGTTTTAAGTGATGAAGGAATTAAGAATATTTACTTTTATAAATTTTGCTACAACTTTGTCTGTTTCATTTAAACATAAAATACCGCTCCAGCCATGGGATAAACATTTTTATTTATAGACAGCTTTGCAATTCTCTACTAAACCTTGAGTAACTATTAATAATAGTTAGACATATGGAAAAAGACATAGTGCTTCATCACTGAGCCATGAAGACGGACACGCCTTTACGAACTGACTGACTTCCTAACGATCTTCCAACCTAGTTCTTCGCGACTATTGTGTCAATATTATCTTGTATATTACAAAGTTGTTTATCGTAATATTATGTTACATGGGAAAACTTGTTTTTATATAATGTAAGTAAGTCAATGACGATTTTGATCATAATTTAAGTAATTGTGCTAAAATATAAATAATTTAAATTCAAATAATGTGTCTGTCACAATTTAACCAATTTAGAATGTCGTAATTATAAAATAGACTACATATAAGCGCTTTCTACTTCTATATAGATGGAATTATTGGTAAACGGTTAGTAGGTATTGCAAAATAGTATCTATTTATATCTTCAGCAATCCTGTCTATATCCGAGGGGAAAATGCACAGTTCCGCTGTAGCCCTCTAGAACTTATTACTAAGATCCTGGAGTCGTCGGTAGAGAATTTACCATTTAGCCTAGATATATTATAGACAACTGAATTTCTTAGTGTGGAATATATAGTAGCCGAGCACGGTTGCATCTTCTCTTTCGTTTTTTTTTGTTATAGCAAATTTAAATTAGTTTAGAAATATAGTTTTAGCTTCAACTTGTGTTTTTCGGCTTTTTTATGTGAAGTTGTACATACATTAAAACGTTTATAACTAACATTGTCTACAGTGCGAGTGAAAATTGGAAAGGTCTTAGGTCAAGGGAGCTATAGTGAAATGGAGGATAAAATTTATTTGTCTGGTGACCCGCTAATACTTGTGTCATATCATTGCATAATTCTCTCGAAGAAGTTGTCTCCTCAGTTTGTTTACTATCAATAAGATCGACAGTCGTATTGATTGTCTATGTCTTCATTGTAATACATGTGTGCTAGTTTTGTTAAAATGTGTTTTTTAAGTATTAAAATTTTCTATTTATTATCATTTTTTCACTTTCTTGTGAGTGACGGGAAATTTAGCCGGCCGAATATAGTTCTAATTGTTGCTGATGACTTGGTAAGTTATTAAATTTCTACGGATTATTTATTAAAATATTTAATATAAAAATATTTATAGAAATTACTACAACGAAATAATTTTAAAACAACATAGATGACAAATATATCATTTATTTTATAATAACAGCCAAAATAGTGTGATAATTAGCTAACAAATTTCAAAAGTGACAATAAGTCGAGAAAGTTTTTATTGTATAAACAAACCTATCCACTGTTTGCGTTTGAACTATAATTTGATTAGCATATGAATACGTATGAGTTCCCATAACCTGCCAATAGAGAATGGCAAACACATTTCTGCGTCTGTACTCGATAATTTTATGGGGTTAGTCGATTCCACTTAATCCTTCTGGCGCGCTTTTTTACCGAATCGTATATTATGTTATTTGGAAATAAAGGTTCTTTAGCTGGTAATCGACCCGAAATTCTTACATGAAACTTTGACGTGTATTCATAATTTAATTTGCAAAATATGTTTTTTTATAATGTATTACTTTTAGGGTTACCTACTCGTCAGAGTTTACTTTAATTTTGAGTAAAAATAAGAAAGCTGTTAAATTTTGTTTTTTTTTGTATTAGAAATGATAATGTTAACTTTTTCACGAGATGGCGTTGGTAATAGCTAATATTTGATGACTTTGAAAACTTTATATTTATAAAAATAAATATTTGGATAACACATTATGTGATTTGTGATTTTTTACAAATTATCTTTACGAGCAAATATTCCGGTATAATTCTTCTCCAGAATCTCTTAATGACTTAAATAGATTCTTTTTTAAAATCTTTTATAAAAACGTATTTCTTTTCGATAGGGTTGGGATGATGTCAGCTTCCATGGGTCCAATCAGTCTTTAACGCCTAATATTGACATGATGGCACTCACGGGTGTAGCGTTGGAACGCTACTACAGCCACTGTGTATGCACACCGTCGCGAACAGCCATGCTTAGTGGAAAATATGCTCACGTTGTAGGTAGGTGTAAAATAAGTAGTTCTACCCTCTGATATTTTTCTATTAGGTTTTATTTATCTAAAGTTCATTCTATCCCAAAAGTATTAAATAAGTTGGAATAGTGCGATGATTTGAAGTTTCGTTTAAGTTTTTATGAGAATCAGTAGCAGCAAACATTATGATATTTCAGGAATGCAAGGTTATCCCTTGACAAATGGAGAAGACAGAGGACTACCGCTGACGCATAAAATATTACCACAGTATTTCAAAGATTTAGGTTATGTCACACGACTGGTTGGGAAATGGCATCTTGGACATTCGAAGAAGAAATATTTACCAACACATCGCGGATTTGACAGCCATTTTGGTCATAGAGGCGGTTTTATCGATTACTATGAATATATATTGCAGGAGACTGTAAGTGAATAATTGATCTAAAACAAAAAGACATCTATTTCACTCATTAGTAAAGCGTGTTATTCGATTCACACGATAATTGACTGATATTGTGATTGCGTGACCATATCTAAAAACAATTTTCAGTTGAATGAACGGGTTTATCGAATATTTATGATTGTTTATAACAAATATATTAAAAGTGACATAGACTTATTAAAAAAGTTTGCTTCTCCAAATGTACAGCTAATATTTGTAAAAGCCGAACGGCGGCGTTTATCATATTTTTTTAAATAATAAAATAATTAAGAATATGACTTAATAGCAAAGTATGTGTAATTGTATTCATTTAATTGAGAAGGAAATATTAGTGAACTGTAAGCCTTAAATAGTCGAAGTATGTTTTGTCACGTCTAATTATTTGCAAAGAAAAAAGAGAGAGCCCGAGAGTAATAGTGTACAATATTTAATAGTCGTTATTTTGTACGATTAGGAAAGGTATTAAAACGGCACCCAATGAGGCATTATTACAGACATATTTAATACTTTTTAGCCATATTTTTTTCATAGACGCTTGTGACTTTCTACAAGTCCCAAAAACTATCAATAACTTTTTCTCCAGAATTCATGATTTCAATAAACTAAACGTTATGAACTAAGAAACGGTAGTTTGCAAATGTTTCCTTATGTGCCTTATTTTGGGTGAACCACTAAGCCTCAAAGGTGGTAAAGGTTACTAAATTAATAATAATATTACTTAATATATTTTATATATATTTTGTAGTGGTCTATAGGAGATGTCGCTGGCTTTGATTTATATAGAGATATGTCCCCAGCCTGGGACGCCAAAGGTTATGTCACCGACCTTTACAATGCGGAAGCCAAGTCAAGTGAGTATGGAATTATCGTTAGGTTTTGGTTCAAAGGTTTCTAATCAATCGATATCCTAATGATACTGTTTATTATTTGCACAGTTATAATTTACTTATGTAGGTAAGTCTTATAGGTAGTTTATAAACGAATTTGTTTATTGTAGATCAAAACGTATATTTTTAGTATTCATTTATATTCTAAATTTATTGCATAGGAAAAAATTAGCCCTTGTTGAAAGTTCAATACATTTTGGTACCTTTTGATAACTGAATCTGAAGCTAAAAGAATTAATAAAATTAATATTTAATTTAATTAATAAAATACTTTATGTTTATTAGTTTGAATGTTATACAAAATCGCCACTATAGTTTTACGCTCTTAAGAGACGCGACGATTCAATGTTTGATTCACGAAAAATGCTTTTAGGCCCGAAAATTAGACAAAGCGACTCGGATGCATATGCGCAAGATACTTTACTTTTTTCTATTTACAGTAATAAGCAATCACGATAAAGACAAGCCGCTATTTCTAATGGTAGCACACAACGCGCCCCACTCCGCTAACATGGGAGCGCAGTTACAGGCTCCGCCGGAAGCAGTGCGAGACATGCGATTTCTTGCCTCTCCACAAAGAAGGATATATGCCGGTACTGAATTAACCTCTTTATTAATAATAATTTATACGTATTGAACCCTTGTGCATTTAACCTCTTGCAAGAGCACCGACGTCATTGTATTTGATTAGATTAGGATGAATGACTAGAAACGCGGTTACGACCTTAACCTTTTTAATACCTTTTTATTTGGTCGTAAACAGAATACGATCATAGAAGAAAAAATAAGGCGATTTAATATGACTTTGTACCGAAAATAATATTGTAAAAGTAGTACTCAATAAAATAGTGATTGACAATATAAATGATTTTGGCAGTTATTTTTTTCTTCTTTCTTACAGGCATGGTTAAGAAATTAGATGACAGTGTCGGAGATATAGTAAAGGCACTGCATGTAAAAGGAATCTTAGATAACACGATAATCGTATTTATATCAGACAATGGTGGTGCAACGACAGGTGCTTCAGTCAATTATGCATCGAATTATCCACTAAGAGGTATTAAGTTCACTCCATTTGAAGGAGGTATTAGAGTTAATGGATTGATATGGAGCAAGAATTTGACTAAAACTAATCATATATGGAAAGGATATATGCATGTATCCGATTGGATGCCTACATTAATAAAAGCAGCTGGTGCAACTCCACCAGAGGATATTGATGGCATTGAACTATGGGATAGTATCATCTCTAATAAGTCCTCCAAACGCAATGTTATATTCGAAATCGATGACTACAGTGGATTCGCTGCTATCATTGAGGACGAGTTTAAATTAGTAACGGGAACAATTGTGACTGAACATTGTAATCACCAAGGAAGAGAACTAAGAGGACTCACTTGTGATCCTCCCACATATAGAAAAGCTCTTACCGAGAGTGCTGTATATTCCGTCATAACTGAAATGGGTATTCCTTTTAAATTAAACGATACAAAGTTGAGGGAGTATATGAAAATTGACTGTCCAGAGAATGATAATAGGGAAATTTGTTATCCGGATAAAGGTACTTAGCCCATTTTATCTCTAACATTGTGTTGAAGACAAAGGAATTTGCAAAAGAGTACATTAATGAAAAATATTGTCTTTTCAGATAAACGGTGTCTGTTTAACATAGAGCAGGATCCTTGCGAAACACAGGATTTATCAAGCACTTATCCCGATGTCGCTGATAGATTGTACTCCCGTTTACAAGACGAGATTAAAAGGACAATTCCGAGGAAAGTGCCGCTCCACAGAGACTTGAGAGCTGCGCCAAGTTTGCATAATTACACATGGACGATATGGGCTGACGGAATCGCATCTGAGTAAAGTTTAGTTAGCAGCTTAGAGAGGTGTTTAGTAACGTTGTGGAACATTTTAATGACAGTATGCTCTAAATTATTATTTATTTGCTTAATGTACATTGAAAATCTTTAATTTATCAGACATTATTAAGTAGTGATTGGAAAATAGATTCTATTAAGTAAGAGGATTTTTTTATATGAATTAATAACTATTCTGTATATTGTAAATAGTAATTAACCAAAGAATAACCTTCTTTGTTGAATATTTTATATGTATTTAGATGACGTGGGTCTGTAAAACGTAAAGGCAATTAATTATAAACTTCTGACAATATCAAAAATATTCGCGGAATTGTCACTGATCTTGAAACATTTTAAAGCGACCTCATATAGTTTATGTCCGTTTCAATATCTAAAATACACTCGTTATCTATAAAAAAAAGGGTGCGTGTACTTATGTACGCGCGTAAGAAGTTATACTTCTTTGGCATTATTAAAAATAGTTTTTGATTACATGCAAATAATTACTTACAATTAAAAAATCAAAGACTGGAAAAGGAGTCATTATAGTCAATAAAGTTCTGTTTACATTTGAAAAATTAAATAAATAAATATTTATTATTATTCTCTTACATTAAGTGTAACATACATTCTATTATTATTCGAATGTTGTTTTTAAATTATGTCCAATGCCGTAGCATCTTCCGTGGGCAACTTCATTCTGTTAATTTTGTGTCACGGTGCGCGCGCATCGTAAAATTTCACTGTCATCAATTTTTCATATGCGCCTAAAGAATTATAACTTCAAAAAGTACAGTTGACAAGCGTGTTTTGTTTTATATCTAATAAAAGTTAAGAAAGATCCGGGGTGAAACTATTTATTTGCTTTCTACATATCAACTATTAATCACGTCCTAGAAATATAATTATCCCCATGCAGCGTTCATTAAATTGTAAATGGTATAGGAATGGCGAGTCATCTGAAAATAAAGTTTCTTTACTCACAAAAATATTCTATACTCAAACTATTTACATGAAGGACCTTACCTCGGCAAATGTGTCAAGACAAATGGGGTAAAATATTGTACGGATAACGAGCGGCATTGTAGTCCTGGTCAACATGAATAATATCGTTTTTCTGTTTTTTATGTTTGCATTATGCTCCCAGCCGCTTGAATATATTGCCTCTCGCATTTTTCCACTCTGTTATAAACAATTATTTTATTCATACCTGGTTACTACATAAAGTCATAATGCATATGTTGTGTTTAGGTATAGGAGATCTCAGATTACAAGCATATGTAACGTTTGATTTTAATTACGACGATACGAAAGGTAATAAACGACTAATAAAACTTAACAAACAGTGTAACAAACGTTATGGTTCGAAACTAATGGATGTAGTTTATGTTTACTTAGTCGTTGTTTATTTTTATTACGAATTAATCAAAAATTAAACAATATTTTTCCTATTATCACAAATTAATATTAAGAACTATGAATAAAATCTTCACGCAGTATCTATATTTCTTTAATTGTGATAAGCATAAGATTTACAAGGTGAGACTATGTGAGAGCAGTTCTATGCTTGCGGCCCTGCGTGCGACTCCCATCCTGAGAATGTAGGTTCGAGCCCCGGCTGTGCTTTGGATTTTCTGTCGATGTGCACACTTAACACTTGCTCGTAAGTAAAACATTTTGAGGAAACCGGCATGCCTCAGGGCATAGACTCAAAACGTCGATTACGTGTGTCAGGCGCAGAAGGCTGATCGCCTACTTGTCTAATACAAAAAACAAATGATCACGAAATGCTAAACGTGGTTAAAGGCCACTTTTGACAATAGGTAAGATACAACATTTAAAAATTACGGTGGTACGGCAGAGAACTCAAGATTTTGTCACTGTTGCATGATAGTGTACTGTGCGAGAAAGAATTGTTGTTCCTGGTACTATCTACCAGACTGACGCTTATATTTAATTAGCGCCTGACTAGCATCTATGTTTCATATTATCAAGTTTTTCAATATAAAACAAATGAATATTGTTTATGATAAAGTATATACATCTCACCTTGTCCATGAGCATATCACTGTAGTAGCACGGAATATAAAAATGTAGAATAGCTCCAATAAAGAAGAAAACGAACTCCAAATTGAATTCACGATTTTTCAGAGACTAAAAAAGTGCTTTGTTAGTAAGTATACATATCTTTTAAAAAGAATCTTAAATCTTACTTACCTGAATGATTTGAAAAAAAGCAAATGGTATTAAAAATGTTGTTGTTTTTAAGTTGTATTCATATTGCACGGTGAATATATTTTGGACGGTTTTCAAAAAACTGAAAAAGAGAACTTTCCTCAGTAATTAATAAAATATAAATATACAATAAATAAAAATGTGTTAAAAACAAGTTACTATATAATATAAATATTCCAGTAGTTTTTAGAAAATATTTATCGTTCAGTTGTGTTGACTGAAACGAAGTTCTTACCTATATATTGACTGCAGCTTTATATTTATGCTTCTCAAATTTTCTTTTATATCCGCCTCATTTTGAGAGAATAAATGCGTAATTCGTTGGCTTAATAATTGAAGCTGGCCACACATGTGCAACATAAATATAGGAACAAGAGGATCAAATGCTACGTACATGGTCCCAGCGAAACAATCAAACGGAAATATCAAAAGAAAAAGCAATAAATAAATCTTAGGTTCGTACTTAAGAGCATTAATAACATCAGGATAATTCATATCAAATATAGGAACTAGTTTAAATTCTCCCCTGTAACTGTGATATGCCATTAAAACTATAGCCTTAATAGGAAACATCATGCTAGCGCCCGCAGCAATAACTATCCAGATTTTGCAAATGTCCTTCCCCTTTTGAGCGTAGTCCAAAATGATAGTTTTATCGTCGTTGTTAAATTGCTTCGCTTCCTCATAATCGTTCTGTACGATTTGAATTAAATTTACAAGAGATTCTCGGTGATGTATTAGTATAAAAAACTTGATTATCACAGAGGTGGAAACTATTACAATTATTCCGTTCTTTACCACTTCACCATAGTCTTCGTCCGGGAAATCGCGCAAAATCATAGAGTAAAGAAGGAAAAACAAGCAAACAATGCTGACGAAATACGAAAAAAAAACTTGGATTTTGCACAACACACTACGTTTTCCATACGGCCAGGATCTATTGCATCTCATTGCCAACGTTGTGATTTTAAATTCTTTATCGAAAATCAAATTTAAGTCGCTCATTTTGACGGCGATGGCGATTATGAATAATATGTCGTACGAATAGCATTTTTATATGGATCTTAATGCGCCTGAGAATTCATGGATGTCTTTGACATTGCTACTATACTTATGATAAAATACAGTGAAATATTTTGATTTATGAATGTAAAGTGTTTTTCATAATTAAAGTTACAATGAGATATTTATTGTAAGTATACTCGAAGTTTGTAACGGGATTAGGATGTAAGGATACAAAATGGGAATTCTGAGGCGTTTTGAATACAAGAATGTGTAACTGAAACTCTGCAAAAACTCGGAAATGCATACATAACATAATTTCCTTCGTGTTTAAGGGATTCAGATTTGAGATAGTGTTAAGTATGACAACGTGTGATAAATATCTATATATAATATATTTATATATTTAGATGATATACGGGAGTCAATCTTCGCACAAAGATTCAACTCTGAATCTTAGTGGCCGACTTATTTCGGGTAGTAATTGAGCACCCCCTTGCCTTAAAGGTTTAAAACAGATACAAAATATTGTCTCCCATATTCGAGAGTTTTCTGCAAATTTAAACATAATGCAGTTGGAGACGTACAAATCATGTTTTTTGAATTAAAAATCTAAATATAAATTGCACGGACATTATGTAGAAAGCTTTAGTACAACGATAATACGTGGTTGGCGAACAATTCCATAAAGGGTACACATCAACACTGCTGGTTCTGACACCTGACAAGTGACAGCTACTCGGTAAGCGAAATTACAGCGCAATCGAATTTCTTCCACTCACCAATCAGCAATCAATTATCACTACATAATATAGCACTTTAGACCGTCGATTGATTGTTTAATACAGATTTTATATTTAAAAATACTTACACGTGCTCATGGGCTTAAGACGGTACGTGCTTACAGCGTGATTGTTCTGGGTTTGACACAAAACATATAAAATGTGATATAGTTTAATCTACTTGGGCATTATTATAAAACGTGTACCATACTTACCACGTTTGTTACCCTGATTACGATGTTACTTCTCTGCAAAACAATCGTAACCATGGCAATGAACTTTTGTATTCAAATATAGAGAAAAGAAAATAAAAGTACTAGGCACTAAGTAATATTAGATTTAAAAAAAGTGCGTGCGTACAAAGTAGGTACACATGTCAGAAGTGAAACTTCTTTGGCAAATAAATTTTTAACTCTTGTTCATATTTATACAAATCTAAAACTTTAGATTTCCAAGACTTAGAGGGAGGGAAAAAAGAAGATATGTTAGGAATTTTATTGTCATGAAAATATTAAGTGTCGAAAATGAATACAAATAATAAATTTATTTCTTCGATAATAAAAACACATGGCATTTTAATTTACAATTCGTCATTTGAGATTTCAATAAATTATTTTGGACAAATAAATTGCATAAATACTAATTTATAAAATAATTTTAATAATAGAAATTCTATAAGGTAATTCAGCTTTCTAACTCGCTCTCAATCGCTCTCTCCCTTTTCTTCGACAACAACGCTGCACATCTTCGTGACGTTCCGTAAAAATTTTACCCTCATGCGCCTAAAGATGCTTCACTTCAATAATATAGAACAGTGATTCCCAAAGTGGTCTATATCGACCCCTAGGGGTCTATGACAACCTGCAAGGGGATTGACTACGTCAGCATTTGGGGGTCCATGAAATAAAAAATGGGGGTCCACGATAGTGGATCTCAACACATACACTGATAGTACCTATTTACTTACATCATACTATCTTATAATATCAAAACATATAAATTACAAACAAACAGATACAAAATTTTATTTTGAGTAGTTTTAATTTAAATTCAATTAATAAATGTATAAATTAACATGTGTTTTTACTTTAAGTTTTTAACACTAAACTTCACTACAGTTAGAAATTTACAGGAAATCAATATCAGGTAAGTAGGGGGTCTACCCGACACAAAAAAGTTTGGGGAACTCTGATATAGAAGGTAGAGGCGACTCGATTATAAAAAAATACTTAATATTCTAAAGCAAGGTCCAGTGGAAAGGACTTGCAAATAATTAAGTTTTATTTAGTCCTTTTGAATTTACAAGAAGCTATTAAGAAAATTAAACGTTTCGTGTCGTTTAAGTCTACTTCAGGGTAATTTGCCAAGCTTTCAACGGCTTAATATATAATGTTTAGGGTTAAATATTAGAAGTCCCTAAGCCTTAAGTCATGCCAAGTGACGAATTTTACTTAAGTGTATGTAGTAGATATACTTTAATAAATATAGGGAATACGATTAAATAAATATAAGGTATACGATTAAATATTACAGTAAAATCTAAAATAAAAAATGATGTGTTTTGTCTTAATACCCACGAATTAATATATAAGGCATAACAGGAGTACTTTAGGAGACATTTTATTGTGATTTCATTTATTATACTAAAAAAAATTTTTTTTTATATAACGGGGAACAATCGGACAGTAGGCTGATGTTAAGTGATACCGGTGCCCATGGACACTCACATTGGCTCGCACTTGCGTGACCGACCTGATAAGAATTGGTACGTATCCATAAATATAATATAAATTTATCTGAATATCATAAAATCCTTACATTCTGTTTATCACTATGTACGAAACCACCGTAAAATTATGACTATTTCATCATTAGAACATAACCCATAATTTATTCATTGTTTTCATAATTTGCAGAACACAATATACATTTTTTAATATGTACGCGCACAAAATTTTAATTTTTACTTCAACATGAATACTCGTGACGAATTACGCTTCGAGAAAATATTTAAAACCATGTTAAAAGCAATGAGGTTAAACAAAACTCATCCAAACATACCACGAGACAAGAAATGGTTCTTGAAATTCATTATTATGTATGGAACATTCATGCTTGGTGTCAGTTTCGCCACATATAGTACATTTTTCCACGATTTGAAGGATAAAAACTTTAGTCAAGCTTGTTATCACGGAGTCTTAATTGTTATTTTTACTGTCGTCTCTTTATATCACATTGTCATGGGGTGGCATCGATTTCACTTTCAAGATTTAATAAATCAAATGAAAGAAGACTATGATCTGGCCAAACGCTTTGCAATTGAAGACTACAATGTAGTATTAGATTATGCTAAAAGAGGTAAAATGATTATGCACATTTGGTTGGCTGTGGGGTTATCTTGTGTTACTGTACATCAGCTAAGTGCGATTTTACCAATGGTTCACAATGCGGCAATGACGGGAAAGTTTCAATGTGTTCATCTGTATAATATAACCTATCCTGGAGATTTGGAGCATTGGAAAAATGAAACATCGGTGTGTTTATCACTGTTTGCACTATTTACTTATGGTTATATGTATGCAGTTATAATGTATATAGCTGGTCCGGCGTTGGGACCCATATTAATGTTACACGGATGTGGTCAGCTGGAGTTAGTGAGACGAAGAATTGCGAATACATATTCTAATAGAAACAAGGGTTTTGAGGTTCAAAATCTCAAATTGGCTGCTAAACATCTCTCCATGACATATAAGTATATTGTTTCTGATTTAGTTTGAGATACATATATAAATTTGTAATTAATTTATCGTGTTTTTTAGTTTTATGAAAAAAACAAATGAGAGCTTGCAAATGTTTCACGAAATCATTTTTAAGGCTGTGATCGTTATTTTGCCGATTCTTTTTTATCAACTTAAGGAGGTAAGTCATATTCTTTTTCAAGGCGTACATAAAATTGGACTAATGTTGCTAATCTTGGGTTTTAGGGTAATACAAATCGAGAAATGAACATTGAAATTATAGGATTCGCATTTGGAGCCTCATTATTATGTGGGCTTCCTTGTTACTACGGCGATATGCTTTTGGAAAAGGTGAAATTATTTATTTACACTTTATACAAAAACATACATATAAAAAAATATTCCCTTATGAGGCAGAATTTACGTTATAATTGTCGTTAAATATGCAGATATAAAAAGTAGCTTTACGAGAACTTTAGCTCTTAGATCCACGTAGGTAATTCTAGAACCTTTAAAACAATCGATTTTATTTTAAGTTCAGCTTTATTTTATTTCAGACCAATGATATCAAAATGGCTCTATATTCATGTGGTTGGGAGCATCACGTAGAAAGAGAACCACGAACGTTAATATTATTATTGATGATCCGCGTGGACCTGCCAGTTGGCTTAAGCACTATGTTTCTCGATATCTGCCTTGAACAATTAACTGACGTAGGTTTTTAATCAACACAAAATTAATTAATTCATATTGGTAACTTTGATATTTAAAAAGGAAGATCTTATTTACATGTATTATCAGTAGCCAAATTAAGAGCAGACAGTATTTTCAGTTTCTAAAGGTTTCTTTGGTTACTTAATTTTAAAATATATGTGGAGGGAACTACAGAGGAGTTTATTAGAAGAAAGTGGAAAATAAGAAAATGTTAGTGCATTACGCAGTTTAGTAATGTTGCAGTAAAGATATCAGTAATAGAATAAAAATAAAGTAATTAAATAATTTAAACCATAAATAGTAACATGGCACATTACTTGTATGAATTATGCTCAAAATGTATTTTTTCAGATTTATCGACAAGCTTATGCTCTCTTTAATCTTTTAATTGCTGTTTTGGACTAGACCCGTTTTGATAACATGCAAATAACAAAACATATTTAGGAATCGTTACATATTTGGAACAAAAATGTTATAAAAATATAATTTTAAAAGAATAAGTATTTTATAGCAAAACTCTTTTTACTATATAAATCAAAATCGTTGAATTAAGTCCAGGCAAAACGGATCATCAGGCGAAGATTTATTACAGAGTATTGTAATTTTAATTGCTATAAATTGGAATAATCATGAAATGTACTTCTAATGCAATATTAAACAAACTATAATTATTTTGTATAAATAATAAATTAAATAGTCTCGCAATCCTCATGTGCACTTAGTACATACTCGTATCTATTTGTATAAGACGTATATTATATAATAGGAAGAACGTTTAACAAAAATTACAGTGTATAAAAATCGTCAGGCGTTTTGATTTTTCATTGCGTCGAACATGTTTAAAATAAGATGCCGCTCCCAGCACTTTGCAATCTTTTAACGCTGACACACTATCATAACATTAGGCGTAGACGGCTTGACCTATTTGACTGGTTCTGTCTTATAACGTATTACGTGAATTATAGGGTTCATCAACTTTGTCAAATAACAGTCGCACTCATTTAGTTAAACCTACTTCGAGGATTAGATAGATATATTTTGTTCACTATTGCAAATCTAATGGCTCAAAGCCGGTGGAAGTATTTATTTACTACACACAGCTCAAGTATGCATATATAACATTAATCCATCACAAATTGTGTCATTGTTTTGAACCGAGTTTCAAGGGAAGTTAAATCAGTTGTTAATCTTATCATAATATGTAATCTCTCTATGTTAATCATAACATAAAGCAAGGGCACGTGGGTCGCGACCGTTAGATCACAAAAACAACTTTTTAAGATTATATTGGAAATAGATGACTTAAAAATATTATAGATGTAAAAAAACGAAAAGGTTTCATATCTCCACTTTTAAACTGAGATTATTTTATTGATGGCCATATATTAAACGGATTAAAAAGAGCATTTAAAATCACACCAACTCCGACCGGGAGTTAATGTTTAATTAAAAGTCCAATCGGTTGTAATAATTAACATCTGATGCCGAACACTTATCGGTAGCAACTGGCAACTACCACAATGACAACGGGCATGCATTTTTCTTGAATTAAATCGAGAACCAAAAATGTGTATATATATTTTAAATTAACGGCATTTGAGTTTTTCATCGAGGACCTTTCAATTCTTTCAATTTCACTATTTTATTATATCAAGTCATTTGCAGCGTCATCCAAATCGAGAAACCTAAAGTTAGCAAAAAGTTAAGTACGATGTAAGAAGTACCACAGACGCTTGCTTATCATGATATACTTCTTTTCCATTGTCTGAAAGAAAAGGTCGCATTCGCATACACCTAAACGTAATTCAAGGATTCCTGAAAACATTCTTGACCGAGGATGTCATTCTGCGAATGTTTACCCTGCAAACAAAGCGGTCAAGATGTTACTGCTTTTAGACAAAGAAATAAAAGGAGACACTTGTGCCTTTCTTTTAGTCCAACCTTATATTAGATACAGCCTACAAAGCCGAACCAATAATTAGTATTAAATTATGTAGCGTTTAGTTGTGGTCCATTCCAAAACGCGGGAGCCCGGCCCATTTAAAACAAATCCTGCTTATTAAGACATCTAGATTCTTTTATAATTAACTTGTATTTTATCACATATCTCATTAAGTTAATTCTACTCTAACTACTTGCAGCGAATGGCATGTTTTTAATTTGTTAGTATATTATAAGGTTGCTAACCTCAGTACCATCGATCGGAACCCCTTCATGGGTAAAGGACTTCTCCAGCTTTTTCCAACTAACTCTGTCCATGGCTTTCTTTCTGCATTCGCTTCCCGCTACCGCTTCTATTTCTTCTATCCACCTTTTTTGGGGCGCCCTCTTCTCCTTCTTCCCCTTGGTCCTTTCCATATAGTTGTATTTAAAGTCCACATTTTATCTGAATTAATATTAATCTTAATCAAAATTCAAATTAATCTTAATATTAGTTTTAATACAAACCACAGCGGTTTCCTAATGTAACATATTGTGATTGTATTAGGTATATTATTTTGTAAAATACAGAAATAAAACAAAAAAAAACTGTGTATCTTGCCATATGCCCGCTCTTTGCCACTTCTGGCTTCCATTGCTTTCTGGCGTTCTAATAGTTCGGTTTTTATTTATGTGTTGACAACACATAAATAAAAACCGAACAACACAGTGTTGTATGTCCATGTTTGGCAGCAGTAGGTAAGATACAAGCGTCCAAACAATTTTCTTTAGGTGAAGTGAAATTGCCCTTTTAAGATGTCCTTCAGAAACTTTTTCCAGACGAAAACTATCGTCAACTTATTAAAGAATTTATAATTTTTATAGAGAGACTAATAACAATAGCGTATATTAATTTAATGATAATAATTTTGCGATTGTATAGTACCTTCGCAGCTTTCCTTACTTTTGTATTCGTTCAGCTGCTGAGCAAGCCGGTCTTGAAATTATCGGCAAAATAAATTGGGTTTTTTGTAATTATGTGCCATTAATAGATTAAAGTAATATGTTTATTCCAACATCATTTTGGTGAGTATTCTTGTTTTAATTTTAATAATTATAAAAGCTAAAGGAAATGATTTGTTTCACTTAAGAAAGTAATACTGACATTTGTGAGATTTAAATTATTAGTTTTTATAGTTTTTCAATTTTATTAAATTAAAAAAAAAATTTGAATATAGATAACTCGTTGGGTAAGAGTAACATATCATATCATAGTCATATCTAATTAACAGGGTTTAATTGTATTCAATCACGAAACAGAGAAACAATGGGTTGTAATTTCGTTTCAAAGCCTTGGACTTCATGTAAATCACCACTGAATCGTAGTTAACTGATAACACCTGTTTTAATAATTGGATAAATTAGTAATCCTAGATTTTTTAATACTATTTATTGGCTGTTTCTTTCCTAATTCAGTGCTCATAAGTAAAGACCAACGTTCCAAGTATTCTGTCAGTCTAAATAAATTTAAATCATGCTTCAATTGTTCCTGTAAACAGTATGTATCAAACGATACAGTTTCAATTATCTATTTAATTAATATGTTAAATACATTTGCATTCGTAATGTATTTCGAGTAAGTAAAAAGTTGTATTACTTACTCTCTTATAATCTTTATAAAGCTATAATATATTAAACCGATTAAGATTACGTACATGTCGTCGCCTTCATAATAAATTTTACTAAACAAATAATAGTATAGGAAATGTAAGTAAAGTTCATACGTCTTGGGTTATGTTTTTTTAATAATTAATGTGAGGTTGCAGGCAATGGTGGCTGCTTTTGGGGATTATATCGGTGTCAGCGAACGATGTTAGCCAACCACATATACTTTTTATAATGGCTGATGATATGGTAAGTAACATGGGATTTATTTCCTTTTAAACTATTGTATCGTAACGAAATATTGCGGCTGGGAAAATATACGGAAGACTGAAGGAAATATTGGTTGTAAATAATATTAATACAACAAACCCAAATATGGGTTGGTCTCAGATTGTAGGTGATCTGGCCTCTGATTCGATTCGATTTTGGTTCTAAAACGTGTTCCGTAACCGTAAGAGCGCTTTTTATTGCGCACATAGATAAAAATTAGTAAAAACATTGAAATAGTATCACAAAAATCCCACTACTTCTATTTAATATAATCTCGCATACAAATATTTGGTATTCATTTAATATAATAGCGTGAATAAGCTTATAATAATTATAAGCCCTTTATAGCTTAATCGTTTACATTACGTATATTTTATCAAGATTATAATGCATTTTATTATTTTAAGGATATAATAAATTATAATATGATGTTATTTATTTACGATAGTCATAACTTTACATATATAAAACTATATAAATAGAAATAAAATTAATATTTACACCACAGATTAGATTATAAAGTTGCAATACATATCTCGCGTACAATAATATCACAAGTGTCACAGTCGCCTAATATCCGTTCTCTTGAAATGTAGGCCACAGTTTTCTATGGTAAATTGAAGTTTAATTAATAGAATGTACGACTCTGTTAAATTACCACTTTTGGTACGATCAGCAAAATAGACAATTGTTTTGTGTAAAACATGTTTTCACGGAAATAAAATTTTGTACAGGTAGTATTGTCTTAAAACCGACACACAGTAGTAATAGTG
This sequence comes from Pieris napi, assembly GCF_905475465.1. Classification (NCBI taxonomy): domain Eukaryota; kingdom Metazoa; phylum Arthropoda; class Insecta; order Lepidoptera; family Pieridae; genus Pieris; species Pieris napi. Next base: position 5,221,924 of record NC_062236.1, on the reverse strand, counting down.
TTAGTTAATTATAAATGTTGATAGTATATGTTTATCTAGTAACGAAACAATAAGCATATAAATTATAGCATAATAGCGTACCTACGTGCCTTATATTTATGGCGAAATATTTTGCAAAATATATGCTTTAACTCGGGTTTTTCTTATGGGTAAAACTACTACATTTTAATTACCAGAACGTCAATTATTAAATGTAAAAAAAAAATTAATACATCACAATTGATATTAAAAAAAGCATCAATAAAAAATTTCTATTCCGCAAGTAAAATAACAGTGTATGATTTAACTAAAAATTTATTATAAAATGCGAGTCTTGCAAATATGACTATTGGAGCATTTAGGGAAACAAATTAGTTTCAGATCTATACTTGAAAGTAAAGATATCAAAGTATATTGTGCTTTGTGATTGATTCTCTACATTCTAATTACTACGAAATTTGTTTGTGACATAAGATCGGAGATATTAATTTTTCAACTCATTCTTTTGTTAAAAACACTATGTTGTAATAAAGTCCCGTAACCTCGTAACCTGGGGTATGAAGCAGTCATGTTTACACCTGCGTTCTTGATACATTTTATAACTGCATGTAACTAGAGTAATTAAAGTTTCATCGGGAATGGAATCCAGTACCTATGTCGGTACTCGCTCTACGCCATATAATTGATGATTAAACGAACTTACCTGTAACTTGTAAGTGAAGCTCTATCATAATTATACGAAGAGCATTGTCCGAAGATGTAGTAATTATTTACACACGTATGTTAATATTTTTACTCATTTAAAAAAATGAAGGTAATGTTGAAATGATCCTGCTCTTGCCTGCCCTACCGACGATCGTTATTTAGTTCTGCCTTGCGAGTAACTTACTTTTCGAACTCTTACAGCGGTTTTCACAGCGGCGGTCGCGCTCAAATCAGTCGTGTTACAGAATCGCAAGGCAGAGCGTAGAACATATTGTTTTACATATTATAAACAATAAAGTCACAACAATTAAAACATTGTTTTTAATTGGTGAGCAAGAGGGTAACCATTTGTAAATCTTTGGTAAGTGAAAGGGTGGGTGGGATTCAAATCTCACAGATCACATGTAGATCTTGATTGATGTTATTTTGCAGGAATATGAACTTACATACTCGTAATAGTTATATGTATAAGTACACGATAAATTAAATACTTAATTAATAACTTGTATCTAGTTTAAACCCGTTCTTAAATGTGTATCATTGCTGATGCTGATAAAAATGCTTTGTATGTCTTTATAAATTTATTTAAAACTTTTAGTTTTAATATAAATCTATTCTTGCCGTTTGGTTTCGGAATCAAAAATACTAGAGATATAAACTGTCCTTCGCAAGGCTTACATTCCGAAATGGCGCCAATAGAGAGAAGGTCATTTATAGATTGTTCGAATTGGCTTTGTTCAGTCTCTGAATATAGTTTACTTTTAGGAACATCACCTTGGACCACTGGGCTGAAAATGGTATCTTATAACCTTTTATCCGCGATAATATAGTTGTATCACGAATAATAAGTGACCATTGTTTATAAAAGATGTATATACTACCAGCGGACTGTTCCGGTGCAGGTGTTAGCAGTGAGCGCGAGCTGGCGCGGAGCTGGCGGCGAGGGCGGCGGCGGCGCTGGATGTGACGACTGTCTGTAATAGTTTTCGGGCCGCGTGCTGTGAGCAACTGCCTTTATCCTCGATGCCCTTTCTGCCCTTCCGAATTGTGATTCGGGAGAGGAACTTGCCAGTATAAATTCTTTTTGCCCTTTTCTGAGTTTGTTGCGTGCTTGTAGATTGTTTGAAATCTGCGCGAGATTTAGATATGACTTTCGTTGCTTTCAAAGTGTCAGCTAATCCCTGACTGAATAGGTCCACCTTTGTTGCTTGAATTTGTTCTTTTAGATCTTTTATAAGGTTAGGTTATAATTAATACTACGAGTATAATATAGTATGGAATGTTTACGAGGACACATTTAAGTAAATATATTTTGTTTCAGGATAATAAAATATACGTGTTCATTTTAAAGTTTATCATTGCAAACGTACTACAGTTACAATTACATCCGTACACGCCTTTCACTACTTCTTCTATTTTAGGGCCACAATGATGTTTCATATCACGGCTCGGACCAAATCTCCACACCTAACCTTGACGCTCTCGCCACTCGTGGTACAATTTTAAAGCAGTACTACAGCGAAGCAATATGTACACCTGCTAGGACCGCGCTTCTCACAGGAAAATACCCCATGAGAACGGGTATGTTAAATATTAATCATGAAAGCCTACGCATAAAGTCCCTAAAAACCTCACTAGCATATGCGGCAGACTGTCAACGTCTGTTTTAATATCTAAGACGACATCTATGTTTGTCTCAGCTAACTTTTTAACGGGCAGGATCTGATGCTAAGTATATTAATTCAAATAATGATTTTGTTAGAAATTATGTAAATATACACAGCAACAATAATCTACCAGACAATGGCAAGGGTTGTTGAAACCTACAACAACTGTTAAAGAATTTCTTCTTTGCCTTTGTACCTGCTTAACGTAAAATAGTTTATCTGTATCAACAACATAGCAGAATATTATTTTGAAAGCATGTTTCAGGAATGCAGGGTGCTCCTTTGGCAAACTCAGAAGATCGAGGTATTCCACTGACTGAGAAGCTGTTGCCGGCTCATTTGAAGGATACAGGATATGAGACGCATTTGGTTGGGAAATGGCATCTTGGAATGGCGAGCAAACAACTTTTGCCACAGTATCGAGGTTATGACAGCCATTATGGATTGCGCGGAGGAGGCATCGATTATTTGTCATACCATAGTGTGCAGCCGGTGACTAGTCAATATGTTTAATAACTATTCTAATAGTTAGCCATAAATGTCTATTAGTTCACATTCATTATATTTCATTATTCACTATATTATCATTTCAGGGGCCTGACGGTACACTTTTGTCTGGTTTGGATTTCTTCGACAACGATATACCCCAAATAACTGAAGAGCGATATGTTGTGGACGCTCTAACAGATAGAGCTGTTGAAAGTAAGTAAACAAGTTAATAAATCACTAAAATACAATAACGAATTTGTTAACAGCTTTGGAAATAAATTAATAGCGTAGATTTATAATGTAAAATATATAGCAATTATAAAGGCGGCTGTGTACATAATTGATATGTTTGCGATGTCTGACTAAAAGTGTAGAATTTTAATCGTAAATAAATAACTTTAACTTTTAAAAAAAAAAATTGAATATTTTTTTATAATTATTAATGATATTACATCATAATAGTAGTATTAACTGGGTTTAACTTTTTTATATTTCGCCTTATAACACTTACCAGTGTTAAATTCAATTCGTAAACGAGCTTTAAAAAAGCAGTTTAGGATTATTTCTATCGACTTATTGCTCTATTCAGTCTGTAATCTTTAAATATTTATTTAAAAGGAAACAAATCGTATTTGTAATATTATAATTGCATTAAAATATAATGTATTAGTACTTCAAAATTCGCATTTATCAGTGATATTAATATAGTTATAACACTCCGCTCGCTTAACAAACTCCACAATTATGGTATTTTAAATATATTCTATTTCAGTTATATTTGGCCATAATTCGTCCACACCACTCTTTCTTCACTATACTTCGTGTGCGCCACACGCGGGTAATGCTGGCGGAGCTTTGCAACCACCTCTATACAAAAAGCTTGGCAGCAGACACGTTGCTAACTCAGATAGACGACTTTATGCAGGTAAGGCCTATGTTTATCTAACCGTGGAAAGAATTATTCAAATTAGTCCAATAATTTTGAAGCCTATTCAATGGAAACAAACGATAAATCTTTGGTCTTTATAATATTAGTGTAGATAATTATGTTTTTGTATAAAGTACAATCCTAGTATAATCAAGTATGACAACTTCATTCAATGATTACAGTCTGATGACATTTCAGAGGTTGTACGACATCTTGACTACAGTGTGGGACGACTTGTCCGGGCGTTGGCTGATAAAGGCATTCTTCATAATACGCTTATCGTATTCGTGTCTGATAATGGTGCTCCCACTACAGGAATATACAGTAATTGGGGAGTCAATTTGCCCTTTAGGGGCCGGAAACAAACTCCCTGGGAGGGAGGGGTAAGAGTTCCAGCCTTCATTTGGCATGCGGGCTTGAAACCAAACGTTTGGGATGGTCTTATGCATATTTCTGATTGGATGCCAACATTACTCGCAGCTGCTGGCAGAAAGAAGTTCGATGAAAAGATTGACGGAATTAACCAATGGCCTTCAATATTACGAGGACAACAATCTCCAAGAAAAGAAGTGTTGGTTACTGTTGAAGATAGAGATAATGGATACGCAGCTTTACGCATGGGTGATTACAAACTGTTGATTGGCAATTTCACCGGAGTTGCGAACGCTTACTATGGAGCTGAATTCTTGGCAAATAAAGAAACGCCGCCAGATTTTTACGACTCGTTGGCGTCGTCTGAAGTTGCTAAAGTGTTTTCAACTTTAGGAATTACTTTCGACTATGGGGACGTTATCGCTACGAGGAAAGCCGCTGTGGTGAAGCAAATAGACACGGTTAAAGATCAAGTCCCTTGTATACCAACACCAAGTTAGTACTCGTACTTCCTTAGATTTACATAAATCTTTTATTTTATATACCTATTTCTATTAAGAAATTACGATTTTTCTTAAAACGCAGTCCTGTAATCCTCCATTGGGTAAGTTTCTGTAATTTTTCTGGAAATCGAACTCAAGACCCTAGTGCACTCAGTGACTCAGTGCAGTTGACCTACTAAATTACCGAAGCAGTTTCTAAGCAGATGAATGGACAAAATATATTTCATTACAAAAAATAAAACTTCGGACTCCATTTGTTTCCCATTTTGTATAAAAATTCATTAGGTTTAGTTACAATACAAATAATAAATTACGTATTTGACACAAGAGAGAATATATTTTTCAACAGCCGGCAACGCACTCATGAGCCTTCTGGCAATGTCCATGTATCAATTAACATGAGGTGAGCCTCCAGCCCGTTTGCCTCGTGTACATACGACGTAATTATTTATTTATCTATTTTTCTGTATCGTTATCTTATAATAGATGTATAACATTATTTATATCATTATAGCCCGCGGTTGCCTCTACAACCTTAAAAAGGATCCAGCAGAGAGTCACGACTTATGGCTTCGAGGGCAGAAAATCGTTTCCTTGATGACTATGCGCCTGAATTCTCTCTGGTCTCAAATGGTTAGACGAGGCCCAACCAAATTAAACATAGACGCAAATCCAGCTAGTCATAACTATATTTGGTTGACGTGGCTCAACAATGTCACCCAAGAGAGCCCTCTCAACGAGAAAGTTTTTTTTAAGGATGCACCACCGTTCACCGTCGGCTGTTAGTGTGCGAATAACTGACATAATTTCTTGTGTGTCGTACAAATAAGGAGTGTGCTTCAATAGTTCTGTATCGAAATTTTAAAGATGACGAAAATAGTTCATATATTTCTTATTCGTACAAATAAATAGAGGTCATAATAATTGTTATTTTTATATAAAAGTATCATCAGTGTAGCAGGCATTTTTTGTATTATGTAAAATCTGTAGCACTAATCAAAGTTCTTTTAAAAATTATGCCTTAAACGTGAAATGATTTTTAAAATTACGTTTGTTATGCTAGTAACATGACACATTACTTGTATGAATTATACTCAAAATGTATTTTTTTCATGTTTATTGACAAGCTTATGCTCTTAAAGAAAAACTTTTTAACCGGATTAAAGTTATGTATTATTATAAGTTTAAAATTATTTAACATAATTCTAAATTTATCCGATTCGCGTGCTTTACAGCGTGCGTGGTCACGGTGACTGAAGACAAAAGGTGTTGAATGTCAAAAAGTATCACAGCTGTAGAGAAAGTTGCATTATCTATATTTATTGCCCCGGAGTTGGTATCGACTAAAAGATGGAGGGTGTTGGCAAAAATTGCGTTTTTTGATTTCAATGGCTTCGCGTACCAATCTTGGGAAGAATCTTTTCTAGAAAAGAATCGTTACAAATGTATTTGGAACGACAAAATTATCAAAATATAATTTTAAAAGAATAAGTATTTCATATGAAAACTCTTTTTATTATATTAAACAAAATGGTTGAATTAAGTCCAGGCAAAACGGATCATCAGGCGAAGATTTATTACAGAGTATTGTAATTTTAATTGCTATTGATTTGAATAATCATGTAATGTACTTGTAATGTTATATTAAACAAACTATATTTTTTGTATCAATAATAAATATACATATTCTCGTAATCCTCACGTAAACTAGTACATACTCGTTTAAAAAAATTACAGTATATAAAAATCGTCAGGCGTTTGATTTTTCATTGCGTTTCAATATGTTTAAAATAGTATCCGCTCCCAGCACTTTGCAATCTTTTATCGCTGACTCACTGACATAACATTAGGCGTAGACGGCTTGACCTATTTGACATGGTCTGTCTTATTACGTATAACGTGAATTATAGGGTTCATCAACTTTGTCAAATAACAGTCGCACTCATTTAATTACCTACAACACCTACCGGAATTAAAACGACAATTGGTATGCATTTTTCTTAAATTAACTCGAGTACTAAAAATATATTTTTAAACGCCTGCCTTAGGTAATAAAATAACCGGCATTTGAAAGATATTTTTCAAAAACACTAAGTTATTGATAGTGTCATTTCGATATCTTCAACTCGCATTACTCGTTCCTATTCTTTAAATAGTTTAGTTTCAATTTCACCATTTTATTATATATATTATATATTTGCAGCGTCATCCAAATCGAGAAACCTAAAGTAAGCAGAAAGCTAAGTACGATGTAAGAAGTACCATAGAAGCTTGAATATCATGATGTACTTCTTTTCCATTGTCTGAAAGAAAAGATCGCATTCGCATACACCGACACGTAATTCAAGGATTCCTGAAAACACTCTTGATCTAGGATGTCATTCTGCGAATGTTTACCCTACAAGCAAAGCGGTCAAGATGTTACTGCTTTTATAAGATTAAGAAATAAAAGGAGATACTTTTGGCTTTCTTTTAGTAACGTAGTTAGAGAGGTAGGTTATCTATAGTAAAGAAATGATTTTCCACATATTCGATACAGCGTACAAAGCCGAACCAATAATTAGTAATAAATTGTATAGTCGTTTAGTTGTGGTCCATTCCAAAGCGCGGGAATCCTATTTAAAACAAATCATGCTAATTAATAAGACTTCTAGATTCTTTTATAATTAACTTGTATTTTATCACATATCTCATTAAGTAAATTCTACTCTAACTACTTGCAGCGAATGGCATGTTTTTAATTTGTTAGTATATTATAAGGTTGCTAACCTTCAGTACCGTCGATCGGAACCCCTTCACGGGTAAAGGGCTTCTCCAGCTTTTTCCAACTGACTCTGTCCGGCTTTCTTTCTGCATTCGCTTCCCTCTACCGCTTCTATTTCTTCTATCTACCTTTTTTGGGGCGCCCTCTTCTCCTTCTTCCCTTTGGTCCTTCCCATATAGTTTTATTTAAAGTCCACATTTTATCTGTGTATCTTGCTATATGCCCCGCTCTTGCCACTTCTGGCTTCTGCCTTCTGGCATGCCAATAGTTCCGTTTTTATGTTTGTGTTGTATGTCCATGTTTGGCAGCCGTACGTAGATAAGGTAAGATACAAGTGTCCAAACAATTTTCTTTAGGTGAAGTGGAAATTGCCCTTTTAAGATTTCCTTCAGGGACCAAAACTTTTTCCAGGCGAAAACTATCGCCAACTTATTTAAGAATTTATATTTTTATAGAGAGTCTAATAACAATAGCGTATATTAATTTAATCATAATAATTTTGCGATTGTATAGGATCTTTCCTTTCCTTACTGCTTTCCTTATCCATTATTTTGTATCCGTTCAACTGCTGAGCAAGCCGGTCTTGAAATTATCGGCAAAATAAATTGGGTTTTTGTAATTATGTGTCATTATTAGATAAAGGAAACATGTTAATTCAAACATTACTTTGGTGAGTATTCTTGTTTTAATATTAATAATTTTCAAATAACAGGTCGTTTGGAATTATTAATATCTAAATTTTTTAAGCTAAGAAATAAAGTAATAATATACGAAAGTAATACTGACATTGGTGAGATTTAAATTAAATAAAAAAATAAAATAGTTTTTATAGTTTTTCAATTTCATTAAATTAAAAAAATATATTTGAATATAGATAATTCCTTGGGTAAGAGTAACATATCATATCATAGTCATATCTAATTAACAGGGTTTAACTGTATTCAATTACGAAACAGAGAAACAATGGGTTGTAATTTAGTTTCAAAGCCTTGGACTTCATGTAAATGACCACTGAATCCTAGTTAACTGATAACACCTGTTTTAATAATTGTATAAATTAGTAATCCTAGACTTTTTAATATTATTTTATTGGCTTTTTATTTTTATTCTATCCTAATTCAGTGCTCATAAGTAAAGGCCAACGTTTGGACTGGCAGAATACTTGATTGTATTCTGTCAGTCTAAACAAATTTAAATCATGCTTCACTTGTTCTTGTAAACAGTATGTATCAAACCATACAGTTTCAATTATCTATTTAATTAATATGTTAAATACACGAATCTGCAATCGTATTGTATTCCAAAGTAATTTATATGTATGTTAATTAAAGATATCACTCTCACTCTCTTATCCATACACTCTCATTATCTTTAAAAAGAAAGCAATGTGATCTAGTTAAAAAGGTTTTTACTTTAACCGATTAAGATTACGTAGATGTCGTCATCTTCATAATAATTATTACCTACTAAACAAATAACAGTATAGGAAATGTAAATAAAGTTCATACGTCAGACATTACTTGGGTTATGTTTTTTATTAAATAATGTGAGTTTGCAGGCAATGGTGGCTGATTTTGGGGATTATATCGGTGTCAGCGAACGATGTTAGCCCACCACATATACTTTTTATAATGGCTGATGATATGGTAAGTAACATGGGATTTATTTTCTTATTAAACTATTATATCGTGATGAAATATTGCGGCTGGGAAAATATACGGAAGACTGAAGGAAATATTGGTTGTAAATAATATTAATACAACAAACCCAAATATGGGTTGGTCTCAGATTGTAGGAGATCTGGCCTCTGCGATTTTGGTTCTAAAACGTGTTCCTTAACCGTACGAGCAAATTTTTGCGCACATAGATAGAAATTGGTAAAAAAAATTAAATGGTATGGCGAAATTACTACTACTTCTACGAAATATTATCTCGCATAAAAATATTAGGTATTAATTTTATATAATAGCGTGAATAAGCTTACAATAATTTTAAGCCCTTTATAGCTTAATCTTTTACAATATTTTATCAAGATTATAATGCATTTTATTATTTTAATGATATAATAAATTACATAATGTTATTAATTCACGATAATCATTACTTTACATATTTAAAACCACTTTTGTTTAAGAAATAAAAACAAATAGACGACTCTCTTAAGAGTTTTAACTTATTAAATTACCACTTTTGGTACTATCAGCAAAATAGACAATTGTGTAAAACTCGTTCCAGTAGTATTGTCTTAAAACTGACACTCAGTAAAAGAAAAAAAAAGTAGAAATAGTGTTAGTTAATTATAAATGTTGATTGTATAATATATGTATATCTAGTGACGAAACAATAATGATAGGAATTATAGCATAATAGCGTACCTAGTGCCTTTTCTTTATTTCGAAGTATTTTGCAAAATATATGCTAAAACTCGGGTTTTACTTATTGGTAAAACTATTTTTATTAGCAGAACGTCAATTATAGAATGTAATAAAAAATTTAATACATGACAATTGATATTCAAAAAATGCAAAAAAATAATCTTATATGCACGTAAATATTCCGCAAGTTAAATAACAGTCTATGATAAAACTAAAAATTGCTTATAAAATGCAAGTCTTGCAAATATGACTATTGGACCATTTAGGGAAACAAATTAGTTTCAGATCTAAACTTGAAAGTAAAGATATCAGAGGGTATTGTGCTTTGTGATGGATTCTCTATATTCTAATTACCACGAAATTTGATTGTAACATAAGATCGAAGAATTTAAATTTTCAACTCATTTTTTTGTTAAAAAAAAGTCAAGCAGTCATGTTTATACCTGCTTTCTTGATATAGGGCTGAATAAATATTATGTTATATAATAAATAATATTGTATATATAAAAAATAAAATATTCTACGTTCGTTTGTAAGAACCATCCTCGTACTTCAAGGAATATTGTAAAAAAAGAATTGGCCAAATTGGTCCAGGCGTTGTTGAGTTATGCGCTTTAACCAACAAACACATTTTGCGATTAATTTTTATATTATAGATACCTTTGAGTAATTAAAAAAAAAAGGGTGCGTGTACTTTTGTACGCGCGTAAGAAGTTATACTTCTTTTGCATTATTATAATAGTTTTTGATTGCATGCAAATAATTAATTACAATTAAATAATCAAAGACTGGAAAAGGAGTCATTAAAGTCAATAAAGTTCAGTTTACATTTGAAAAATTAAATAAATAAATATTTATTATTATTCTCTTACATTAAGTGTAACATAAATTCTATTAAGTTAAAAGTATATATTATTATATTTAGAACATCTCTTCCAAACACTAAGATGTATGTTGTAGCTTTGTGCAGTATTGCACAATATAGCAATTGATTTAAAAGAGGAACCTATCTCTGATGATGATGAAGAGACCCTGCCCTCACTACCAACAGTGCCCTCATCTCAAAATACACTGCGTGGAGCAGCAGTGAGAGCCATATTTATTGATGAAAAGTTTTAACTTTGATAGTTCTTAATTTAGTTTGTTTTAAAAATTAAGTTATTTAAACAAATAAAACACTATTAATCTTTAAAACATTTTTATTTTATTATACTATTTGTTTTTAAGTGACTCTAATGTCTTCATCAGAATTTCGGTTTGTAATTTTAAATTAATCATTACTTGGTTGTGCATCTACGAGGCTTCTCCAAAACTAAAACTACTACTTGCTTTCTGCAACATATAAGAGAATATTAATCTAAGCTCTGCCCATGCAAAACTTATTTTTTTTTTAAATTCATATTATAAAATTTTTAACACATTTATATTATTATAATTATATAAATGTGTTAATAATATAATTTGTAGCACATGCTACAGACCTGGATAGCAACTTTCTTTTATTCTATTTAGAGATAGAGATAATTTAAATATAATACCGGTGTCTTCCTTGTAGGTTTCTTTGGAGTTGTTTGGGGATTCTTGTTGTTCAGTTCGACATGATTTTCTTTAACCTTTCTTTAATCCTACAAAATAATGAAATTGTTAAGTTATGTTGTCACTATTGTGCACACCTTTGTTTGGCTTTTTTAGTATTCAAGTTATGTCAAAACTGATTTATTACCTTGTCATTGTTGGCTTTATTTGCTTTTGGGATATCAATTGTTTCCGAAATGATTTTATTTGTAATATCCTGAAATATATAAATAACATCTATTAATTTAAGTATCATGGTGAGTGGTTCGCACTGAGGTATTAAGGTGTATTATACCCACTGTCCATTATAAGTGGGAATGGGCTCACTTCTGGCTGGACAGAGTTTCGGTACTACAAGTGCAACATGGATGTTTTGAGGTATTACAATATCTCTAACTACCCTGTAGGGGAATAAAGTACTGTTGTGAGCATATGCCTATGCTTGAAAGGTTGAACCTTGAACATCACCATACATCATATTTATAATTAACATTCCTACCTCGACACCATCACAATCAAATTCATTGAAATCTACTTCAAACCGTTGCGGTATCATCTCTGCCATATCCATTGTGTCTGGAGAAGGTGATGGTGGCTTTGTTCCGCCTCCAGTTTTTGATGTTTCACGGCGATAAGATGACAACTCTTTTTTTTTATTCAATTTAGTGCACTTCCACTGATTCATCAACTGTTTTTTATCTCTTGTCCTTATATTTGCTAGATTAAATCTGAAAAATTACATGTTTTGATTAAATAATGTGGTCATTTTTTTGAGATGCAGGTACTTATTAAAATGTTTACTTCTCTGTTATATCGCTCCAAGCCTTCATTTTCTCCTTATTAGTCGAATGCTTAAATCTTTGTTCTCAATTATTGATATATAGGGTCGTAGAATAATATTAATTAGTATTGATTTAAATATTCAATTTAAATCACTTCTGATTATAATTCAGACGCACATATAAAATTCGCACTTGTATAATGAAAATAACTAGGTATATAATCTATTAATTTGAAACAATAATTAAAACTCCTTTATTTGTTTAAAAGGTAAATGTCATTGTCTGTTTAAAAGGTAAATGTCTTGTTAAGCTGCTAAGCTAAGAAATAGAATATGCGTGAAGTTAGCTTCACGCATATTCTATTTCTTTTTACTTGTAGATTGTCTTATTCCCATCTCGCTCGCGCACGCTATATCACACTCCCAATTTTGTGTCACAGATGCGCGCGCATCGTAAAATTTCACTCTCATCAATTTTTCATAACGCGCCTAAAGAAGTACAACTTCAAAAATTATGAACCAATTAACAAATTACCAATTAATAACTGGTCCCTTTACACATATTAAGGTAAAATGCCTAGTTAGCAAACGCTCTTGCAATGGGCGTACAAACAGCTTGACTCGCATAGACTAAACTAAAAAGTGCATTTTTATATAATTTAAATGGATTATCGTGTTATATCTTATAAAGTTGTTATCTAGCTAATATATATAATATGTGAAAAGTATTTAAATTATTCTTAACGTAGGTACATAGTAATAGTTATCAATTAAATCGTAAATTTGGCTTAGACGTATGTATGTGTTACATTTTATAAAATAAGTTCTGAAAAAAAAAACACATTTAGACTTCAAAACCCACGCCTTAGGAATTATTTTCCTATAATGTCACTTCTGTTGATAATTAGATAGATGTTAATGATAATATTAAAGTATGTATTATAATGTCCTATCCCGAGGGCATTCAAAATAAATATTAATTAAAAATTATTTTCAAATATTTTGGAAATAAATATAGACCACGTTACTCTGTACTACATTATGTTCAAAAGAATTTTTGAAATTAGTCTTGTAGGTAGTTTATTGGTGATAAAATTCAGAAAAAGAAACTTTTCATCTATAATTAATACTATAATATAGTATAGAATGTTTGTGAGGACAAATTCAAGTAAATTTTAAATTAAAATATACTTAGTTTCCGGACTAAATGACGTGTTCAGTTTACATACATTTATTGTTTATCATTGCAAACGTACCACAGTTAACATTGTATCCGTACACGCCTTTCACTACTTCTTCTATTTTAGGGCCACAACGATGTTTCATATCACGGCTCGGACCAAATCTCCACACCTAACCTTGACGCTCTCGCCACTCGTGGTACAATTTTAAAGCAGTACTACAGCGAAGCAATATGTACACCTGCTAGGACCGCGCTACTCACAGGAAAATACCCCATGAGAACTGGTATGTTAAATATTAATCATGAAAGCCTACGCATAAAGTCCCTACAACCTCACATATACGGCAGACTGTCTACGTCTGTTTTAATTTCTAAGACGACATCTGTGTTTGAGTCTTTTTTTATAGTATAGGGGGCAAACGGGCAAGAGGCTCATCTGATGTTAAGTGTATACCACCGCCCATGGACACATACTACCAAAAGGCTCGCAAGTGCGTTGCCGGCATTAAAGTATTTTCCCTAATTCAGGTACTCTTAGGCACAGAGGTAAATAAAAATAAGCCCCAGCGATCAATCGGTTTCTCGCCTGTGCAAAGTCATATTTAATTCAAACATTGAATTTGTTATAAATTATGGAAATATAAAACACAGCAATAATCTACATTTAAAGGGTTATTAAAACATACAACTACGATTAAAGAACTCTGCACCTCCGAAGTAGGATGCTTCAATGTTACATCTGGCCAGTTTTAATGTATGGTTGCGAGGCTTGGACCTTGAAGGAGGCAACCATTAAGAAACTTGACGCCTTTGAAATGTGGTGTTACCGAAGAATGCTGAGGATAAGCTGGGTCCATAGAGTCACGAACGAAGAAGTTCTACGGCGCGTCAAACGATCCCGAGAACTCACGTTGAACATTAAAAAGAAGAAGATAAGTTACTTGGGACATGTGTTTCGACACGAACGGTACCGACTTCTTCAAGTAATCATGATGAGCAAGGTCGAGGGGAAAAGACGCGCTGGCAGAAGGAGGAAGTCGTGGCTCCGCAATATTAGAGAATGGACGGGAGTGGCCAGCGTAGAACAGCTGATGCGCTTGGCGAAAAATAAGAAGGAGTTTGACGAGCTGACCGCCAACCTCCAGTAGTGGAGAGGCACTTTAAGAAGAAGAAGACGATTAAAGAATTTCTTCTTTGCCTTTGTACCTGGTTAACGCTAAATAGTTTATTTTTATCAACAACATAGCAGAAAATTATTTTGAAAGCGTATGTTTCAGGAATGCAGGGTTTTCCTTTGTACAACTCAGAAGATCGAGGTATTCCACTGACTGAAAAGCTGTTGCCGGCTCATTTGAAGGATATAGGTTATAAGACGCATTTGGTTGGGAAATGGCATCTTGGAATGGCGAGCAAACAATTTTTGCCACAGTATCGAGGTTATGATAGCCATTATGGACTGCGCGGAGGATTCATCGATTATTTGACACACCATAATGTGGAGCAGGTGACTAGTCAATATATTTTATAACTTTTAAAGTCGGAATCATTAAAAACTATCTAAAATAATTTCACAACCGTTTATGTTTTAACCCGATGTATTAAAACGTATCGAAAGTATTTATCGCTAACTATTATTTCGTAAAGTAAATATTGCCATATTAACAATATTTCATGAACGTTTTTTATAGTAAATATCATATCTTTTCAGTGGCCTGACGGTACACTTTTGTTTGGTTTGGATTTATTCGACAACGATGTACCTCAAATAACTGAAGAGCGATATGTTGTGGACGCTCTAACAGATAGAGCTGTTGAAAGTAAGTAAACAAGTTAATAAATCACTAAAATACAATAACGAATTTATTAACAGCTTTGGAAATAAATTAATAGCGTAGATTGATAATGTAAAATATATAGCAATTATAAAAGCGGCTGTGTACATAATTGTTATATTTCCGATGTCTGACTAAAAGTGTAGAAAATTAATAGTAAATAAAACTAGAATAAATAACAAATAAGTAAAAAAGTTAATATTTTTTATAATTTTTAATGATAATATATGATAATAGCAGTATTAACTAGGATTAACATTTTAATATTTTGCCTTATAACACTTACCAGTTTTAAATTCAATTCGTAAACGAAAATAAAGCAGTTTAGGATTATTTCTATCGACTTATTGCACTGTTTAGTCTGTAAATTTTAAATATTTATAAAAAAATAAATCGTATTTGTAATATTATCATTGCATTAAATTATAATGTATTAGTACCTACATTAAAATTCGCATTTATCTGTGATATTCATATAGTTATAACACGCCGCTCGCTTAATAAAGTCCACAATTATGGTATTTAAATATATTACAGCGAGGAAATGCTGCCAGCGTTAAAGGTACACTGCCACAGGGACCAAACTTTTTAAATTTGTTTTGATTTTCATTTTACAACTACTTTTAATTATTTCTACTATTACTTTGTAAGTTACGAAAATTGTAAATACTATATACTTGAGTGTAAATAAACAATTATATTCTATTTCAGTTATATTTGGCCATAATTCGTCCACACCACTCTTTCTTCACTATACGTCGTGTGCGCCACACGCGGGTAATGCTGGCGGAGCTTTGCAACCACCTCTATACAAAAAGCTTGGCAGCAGACACGTTGCTAACTCAGATAGACGACTTTATGCAGGTAAGGCCTATGTTTATCTAACCGTGGAAATAATTATTTAAATTAGTCCAATAATTTTGGAGCCCATTCAATGGAAACAAACGATCAAATCTTTGGTCTTTATAATATTAGTGTAGATAATTATGTTTTTGCAGAAAGTCTAATCGTAGTATATTCAAGTATGACAACTTCATTAAATGATTGCAGTCTGATTCTATATGACATTTCAGAGGTTGTGCGACATCTTGACTACAGTGTGGGACGACTTGTCCGGGCGTTGGCTGATAAAGGCATTCTTCATAATACACTTATCGTATTCGTGTCTGATAATGGTGCACCCACTACAGGAATGTACAGTAATTGGGGAGTCAATTTGCCCTTTAGGGGCCGGAAACAAACTCCCAGGGAGGGAGGGGTAAGAGTTCCAGCCTTCATTTGGCATGCCGGCTTGAAACCAAACGTTTGGGATGGTCTTATGCATATTTCTGATTGGATGCCGACATTACTCGCAGCTGCTGGCAGAAAGAAGTTCGATGAAATGATTGACGGAATTAACCAATGGCCTTCAATATTACGAGGACAACTATCTCGAAGAAAAGAAGTGTTGGTTACTGTTGAAGATAGAGATAATGGATACGCAGCTTTACGCATGGGTGATTACAAACTATTAATTGGAAATTTCACCGGAGTTGCGAGCGACTACTATGGAGCTGAATTCTTGGCAAATAAAGAAACGCCGCCAGATTTTTACGACTCGTTGGCGTCGTCTGAAGTTGCTAAGGTGTTTTCAACTTTAGGAATTACTTACGACTATGGGGACGTTATCGCTACGAGGAAAGCGGCTGTGGTGAAGCAAATAGACACGATTAAAGATCAAGTCCCTTGTATACCAACACCAAGTAAGTACTCGTACTTCCTTAGATTTACATAAATCTTTTATTTTATTTACCTATTACTATTAAGAAATTACGATTTTTCTTAAAACGCAGTCCTGTAATCCTCCATTGGGTAAGTTTCTGTTATTTTTCTGGAAATCGAACTCAAGACCCCAGTGCACTCAGTGATTCAGTGTAGTTGACCTACTTTACCGACGCGGTTTTTAAGCAGATGAATGGAAAAGATATATTTCATTAAAAAAAAAAATCTTCCGACTCCATTTGTGTCCCATTTTGTATAACAATTCATTAGGCTAAGTTACAATGACTACAATACACAACAATACATTTTAAGAGAGAGAATATATTTTTCAAAGGCTGGCAACGCACTCACGAGCCTTCTGGCAATGTGTGTTCATGTATCAATTAACAAGTACATATGCCGTAATTATTTATTATTTTTCTGTATCGTTATCTAATTATAGATATTTAACATTAATATTTATATCATTATAGCCCGCGGTTGCCTCTACAACCTTAAAAAAGATCCAGCAGAGAGTCACGACTTATGGCTTCGAGGGCAGAAAATCGTTTCCTTGATGACTATGCGCCTGAATTCTCTCTGGTCTCAAATGGTTAGACGAGGCCCAACCAAATTAAACATAGACGCAGATCCAGCTAGTCATAACTATATTTGGTTGACGTGGCTCAACAATTTCACCCAAGAGAGCCCTCTCAATGAAAAATAATTTTATAAGGATGCACAACCGCTCACCGTCGGCTGTGAATGTTCGAATAACTGACAAAATTTCTTGTGTGTCGTACAAATAAGGAGTGTGTTTCAATAGTTCTGTATCGAAATTTTAAAGATGACATATAATCGCGAAAATAGTTAATATATTTCTTATACGTACAAATAAATAGAGGTCTTAATAATTGTTATTTTTATATAAACTAGTCATCATCAGTGTAGCAGGCATTTTTTGTATTATCTAAAATCTGTAGCACTAATCACAAAGTACTTTTAAAAATCATACCTAGAACGTGAAATTATTTTTAAAATTACGTTTGTTATGCTAGTAACATGTTACATTACTTGTATGCTCAAACATTTTTTTTTTAGATTTATCGACAAGCTTATGCTGCCTTTAATCTTTTAATTGCTTTCTTGGACTAGACCCGTTTTGATAACATGAAAACATACACAAAAAACATATTTCGGAATTGTTACATATTTGGAACGATAATGTTATTAAAATGTAATTTTTAAAGAATAAGTATTGTATAGAAACACTCTTTTTATTATATTAAACAAAGTCCAGGCAAAAAGGATCATCAGGCGAAGATTTATTACAGAGTATTGTAATTTTAATACATAAATTGTTTTGAATAATCATGTATTGTACTTGTTAAATGCAATATTAAACAAACTAATTATTTCGTATCAATAATAAATGTACATATTCTCGAAATCTTCATGTAAACTAGTACATACTCGTATCTATTTGTATAAGACGTATATTATATAATAGGAAGAACGTTTAACAAAAATTACAGTATATAAAAATCGTCAGGCGTTTTGATTTTTCATTGCGTCGAATATTTAGTAAAATAACAGCCGCACTCATTTAGTTAAACCTACTTCGAGGATTAGACAGATATATTTTGTTCACTATAGCAAATCTAATATCTCAAAGCCTATGGAAGCATTACTTTACTACACACAGCTCAAGTATGCATATATAACATTAATCCATCACAAACTGTGTGATTGTTTTGAACCGAGTTTCAAGGGCAATTAAATCAGTTGTTAATCTTATCATAATATGTAATCTCTCTATGTTAATCAGTACATAAGGCACGCGGGGGGAAATAGAGGACTACAAATATTATAGATATAAAAAAACTAAGTCAAAGATTTCATATTCCCACTTTTAAATTGAGATTATTTTATTGATGGCCATATATTAAACGGATTAAAAAGAGCATTTAAAATCACACCAACTCCGACCGGGAGTTAATGTTTAATTAAAAGTCCAATCGGTTGCAATAATTAACATCTGATGCGCAACACTTATTGGTAGCAACTGGCAACTACCGCAATTAAAACGACAATTGGTAAGCATTTTTCTTAAATTAACTCGAGAACTAAAAATGTGTATATATTTTTAAACGCCTGCATTAGGTAATAAAATTAACGGCATTTGAAATAATCGAGAACATTAGAAAAACCACTAAGTTTTATTGTTATTTTGCTTTATATTCATCTAACTTATTTCGATTTCTTCAACACGCATAACTCGTTCCTATTCTTTTAATAGTGGTGACACCGGTGCTTATCTAACATACCATGAAGATTACCCGGCGCATGAATAACGTAGCAGGGAGTGTGGTAGACATAGTTCAGTTTCAATTTCACCATTTTATTATATTAAGTCATTTGCAGTGTCATTCAAATCGAGAAACCTAAAGTAAGCAAAAAGCTAAGTACGATGTAAGAAGTACCATAGACGCTTGATACTTACTTCTTTTCCATTGTCTGAAAGAAAAGGTCGCATTCGCATACACCTACACGTAATTCAAGGATTCCTGAAAACACTCTTGACCGAGGATGTCATTCTGCGAATGTTTACCCTGCAAACAAAGCGGTCAAGATGTTACTGCTTTACTAGACTAGACTTAGAAATAAACGGCGATACTTATGGCTTTCTTCTAGTAATGTAGTTAGAGAGGGAGGGTATCTATAGGAAACAAATGATTTACCTTATATTCAATACAGCCTACAAAACTGAACCAATAATTAGTAATAAATTATATAGCTTATAGTTGTGGTCCTTACCAACATGCGGGAATCCTTATTAAAACAAATCCTGCTTATTAATTCGACATCTAGATTATTTTATAAGTAAAATGTATTTTTATCACATATCTTATTAAGTAAATTCTACTCTAAAAGGTATAAAATAAGGGCAAGCTTCCTATTAACTTCTTGCAGCGAATGGCATGTTTTTAATTTGTTAGTAACAGTACGTAACAGGCAACTGTATCCCGTAAACTAGAATTTCGGGGTTTGATTGTCTTTGATTAAATTCCAACGTTGCCTATGGATTTAGCCTTGATTCAGTAGCGTTTGATAGACTTTTATCACGAACAGATATCTAAGGAATTCTTCATTGATATTTACGTTTTGGACAAATTAATGAATTACACATAAAAAAATACAGTAAAGTAATAGTCGGTGAGTATCACTTTCTATAATTAGTTGCTGAATATTTGTAATAAAAACAATATTGAAATATATTATTATTACATCCATAGAGAAATGTACTCAGGTATAAGCTGAATTAAAACGGTTAATATAGATATGGTAGAAAAATGTACAGCCAACGGACGTAAAATCGTTTTTTCACCAACTCGTTGAAGCATACCAGGGTTTCTAGGCCACGTTTTTATTTTAATTTCATGTGACTATAATATATTTCTGCAACATAATATGAATCTACTTTACTATATGTAGCCGTTCCGCGCGTTAATTTAAGACTCGTGCACATTTGTGCATAATGCTTATATATTATTTAGTTGCGGAGTTTAAAACTATGATTTCGCCGTTGAAATTAAATTATGTCAAGAGTAATTTAAACCTAATTACTTGTGAATAAATACATATGAAGGATTGATATCATGTTTTTAAACGCAACTTTGAAAATGAATTCATCATTTCCGAAGCTGTTTTAATATTTACAGTTTATTTAGTTAATTTCTTTTGAACAAATTTAATTGTGATAAAAAAGTTTACAGCAACCTTCAAAGATGGACGATTGTCGTGTACTTCTGAGAAGTTGAAAGAAAAACAATTCTGTCATTTATCAAAAAAAAAATTTTTTCCCATTTTTGCGATATTTGTATGTATATCTCAGTTCCTATTATTAGTAGCGTGATGTTAGAGTGAAAGCGTTTCTCGATAAATGGACTATTAAGATCAGACATCATACATCACACTAATTTATAATACTAGTACCTATACATTATCTACTCCTACTACTAATAGCTAAATTACTGAATCAGTCATCTATCGTCTCATGGTAAATTGAACAATGTTAATAACGGAGCGGTAATAATAATAACTCACATAGTATTTGCAATATTTATATTACACGTTTTACTGCAAGTGATAAATGGAGTGGTACCAATTGGAGGCTTTAATGTTTCTTTGAAAGTTGGTGAACTAATTAAAAAGTTCAAGCTCTTGTTGCTGGCGCAGAGCCTCAGCGCAAATTAGTTTCAGTTTTCATAATTGAAACATTTGCGTACTGATTTTCTAAATATGTGTACATTATATACAGCTGTGAGAAGTATTAATTAATTGCTGCTTATTCTTCGGCTTCTCTCTTTGAATTTAAATGGGACAGGTGTTAAAATTTTTGGTGATCCAAAAAAAGGTCTTATGATACTTACAGCCTTTAAAATAAATATAAATACTTATACATACTTAAATTTTACTTAAATATTATACTTATAATTAAATTTTAGTATTACATATTATGTAGTCATTTATTTAAAAAAAATACTATACATTTTATGGTTCCAAAATTACGGTACCTGGATATGTTCCTTCTAATATGTGTCAAGTTTTTTTTTGAATACGTATTAACCCTTATAAAAACTATTTTGTAACGAATCTGGTTGCTAAATAAATTTCTCAATTGTGTTTAAAGATTTATAAGCCGTGTGATTTATTATAAAAATGTATAGAGATACAAACCTATAATATTTAAAAAGTGTTTTTAAGTATCATACATACTTATAAAAATAGGAAAAATCGTGGCTAAAAATAGTGGTTTAGGTTTTACTATTTATTATACTTTAGAACATTTAAATGACAACATTTTATTTTTTTCAGTATTTTTTGACTTTGAACAATAGGTACGTATCAAAGGTTTTGCTTTAGATATCGTATTTCAGTGTAAATGTGTTTAGAATTGTTAAAAATATTCAGTTAGCAGCTGTGGCTCGGCATGTTGAATTTATATTCTGGTTGACGGTATGCGCCACACTGTACAAAATATAAAATTTATGTCCCCGGAATTCCAGTAAATAATTGGTGTCGATCTCCCATTTGATGCAAATATAACCTACACAATCAAAAAGTAGATAATTTCACTACTACGTGAAATTATCTGTTCAAATGCCTGTCTAACACAATTTTATATTTCAAACCAGTAATTCCTGACATACTCGCGCTCTTATGCTTATACATGTTACAATATTGTAAAATTTAATAGTAATATAAGAATAGGAATACATTACAGTTTGATTTAGTTCCCATTGGAGTAGAGACTATTGGGCCGTTGGGTTCAAGTGCACATGCGCTTATTAACGATTTATGTTAGCGCCTGGTAGATAGTACCGGTGACCACAGAGCTGGTGCTTTCCTAGTTTCCTAGTTTTAAGGGTAAAAAACGGTTTATCTCGATTTCCGGCAAAACTAAGAGTCCTATCGAAGAAAGTTAAATTGCAAAGTTGTTGGCAATAAAAAGATCTACAACTTTTGTATTTGCAGATTTTTCACATAACCTCAAAATTTAGGTGAAAAATTCAAAAAACCAACTTTTTGGTTTTTTATTTCTATCTTTTACAAAAATTTATTTTTTTAAACGAAATTTGGTGAAAACTTACCTTATTATGTCCCAAATATACTGTAATTTATTTGATTAAAACTATTTATTTTTTCACCTTATTTTGAATTAATATCGAAAAAACACCCTAATTTTCAATCGAAAATTCTGACGTCAAAATTTCAGCTTTTTTCAAAAAGTTGATGTGCTTTCAGTGCGTTGAAATCTCTACTTTCCTATGGTAAAAAAAAATATATATATATTACCATAGTAAATCTTCTCGGAAAATGCAAAAAATCGTATGCAGTAACGCCCAGACCCATCATCCCCTTCCCTACTTCTCTATGAAATACGAAAATTTTAGCCCATCTAAAGGCTTTCTTCGATAGGACTTTTAGTTTTGCCGGAAATCGAGATAAACCGTTTTTTACCCTTTAAACTCCCCCCCCCTACCCCTTCCCGACCTCAGATCGACCGTAATTTATTTTTCCTTTCATTTTGATCATATTCCCCTGCTTTTCTAATGGGTTCCATCCTACTGTATTTTTTTTGGTTTCAAAAATTATCGGCACTGGTCTAATATAGTTTACCAAAATTATGTTGTGTGATTATACAAGTTATGAATGCGAATCTGCTTTCATTTGAATTTTCAAAAGGTACGCCAAATGCAGATTGAGCGCTAACCGCTGTTGAATAACAAATGATTAGGCATTCTGTTTCCATGTAAAATTAAACGAAATAAACGTGTGAATTTGAATTTGTTCTGTATGAATTAATACGATTTTACGTTTAATTACCAATATTGTTAGTAAGCCTTTATGAGTTTTTTTTTGTATAATAAAAGTTTTTATGTTACAGGCCCTTAAGACTTTTGATGAGCAGTGTTGGCCGTAAGGCTTGACCGTGTATCTCTCAACCCTGAAGTCGTACGTTCGAATCACGGGTGTGCACCAATGGACTTTTATGTGAACAGTTAATACTAGCTCGTACGCTTGTAAGGGTATTCAGACTTAAAAACGACGGCGCGGCGTGTGTCAGGCACAGAATGCTAATCACGTTAGTAATAGATATTGCGAGTATTTGACAATTCTGCAAATCTTGCTATCTCTTATAATTTAATAACGATTTAAATATTACGAGTTATTTTGATATCTTAGACGAGATGAAGTTAAGTGGTCGACAATTTGTTGGTTTATTACTAACATAACTGAAACGTATAAAATTCGTTACGTTTATGTTCTTGCAAACTAATTGCGCGGTATTCTCTCAAGCTGCAAAAACCAGATGCTCTTTATTTCTTATGCAAATTGTTTTTATAGTAAAAACTTTTTGTTTTCAATTTCCCTCTTCTACAACCGTACGCTCGCTTTACAGAAATTCTTCATAACAGAACGCAGCCACTTTTAGATAACGTCTTTGATATAAACTTTAATAGTATTTTGCTAACAAAAGACATTCTTAAGGAAAATTTAAATTTGTTTTTTTCAGTAACTTGTAGTATATTTGTTGCGTTCAAACCGGCTTCGGTCCAGACAAATCAATATTTTTTAACGTAAATAAAGCTACAATATAAACAATTATTAGTTTAATTTGTGTAGTAATTGTATTTTAAACAAATAAAGTATTTTTATTTCTGTAACGCACTCGCTCGCGCGGACTTCTCACATGCCACTTTATCTTTAATTTTAATATTTTGTATGATATATAAATACACAGATTTGATGGATGGATAGGATGGATAGATGGATATTTAAGTACTAATAGCAGATATAGATTATCCAAAACTAACCATACCTAATCTGACAAACGTTAATTAAGAAAAGGTCAATAAGTCTGGAAAGGTAACAAAGTTAATTCGCTTGTATAATAAAACTCTATATAGATTAACATATATTAACTCTAATAAGACACTAAAGATTTAATTAACCTGTAACCCAATTCCTGCACGCTGAGATAACAGACCTCATGAAATAATAATTAAAATTTGGATTATTAGCTTTTCAAGGGTTGTTCGTAACTTTAATCATTAATTATAATGTACATGGTAACCTTTTTAAGGTGTTAATATGCTTATAGATAATTCAGATAATAAGATTGAATTTGTGTTTTTTGTTTTTGTATTTATTCTATTCATTTTTTTTTCGTCTTTAGTTTAAGTAATTTAATGTGTGCTGTAGTGGGGCTCAGGAAGCCTTAAGTTATCTTTATATATATATAATTCTTCTGTGAGTGTGTATGTCACTGAACTTCTCTCAAACGACTGGACCGATTTTGATGAAATTTTTTGTGTGTGTTCAAGGGGATCTGGGAATGGTTTAGATTCACAAATCAGCCCGGCAGATGGCGCTGCAGTCGGTACTTTCATACTTTGCTTTACTAATTGCTTGAAATATCATGCAGGACAACGTCTGTCGGGTCCACTAGTATCATTATGAAATAAACGGGTAATTGGAGCCGATTGACACCGGCAGCATCCGAGAATCGATATGGTATGATCAGATACTTTTTGTCTGTATATACGGTTTGGATTTACTCAAAAATTAGCAAGTAATTTTAGATTTATTTAAAGAGGACAGAATATCTCGATATAGAATATATGAAAATGCACATGAAATTAAAAGCTTTGGTTAGTAAAATTTGATATAGGTACTACTCACGATCTTATTCTATTTTCAAATTTAAATAAAACAAAACACACTAATGGCGCCGACGCTACAGCCGTATAAACGTTAAAATAGGCAATTCCATAGGTAAAAAAGGTACACATACAGATGGCGTTTATGATCGTTCGACAACAATTGTTCGAGTTTTCTAAAAAGCATTTTATCGACTTTTAAGTACGACCAAGAAGATTCTAGGTTCATATACTATGTAAGCATTAGTTGTAAAATGTAAATAGTTTCTAAAAACTTAAAATTTTTTTTTAAATATGGCTTGTAACGTGACCTATCAAAAAGGCGAAATAATGTATCCCATTAAGCAGATATGAATTTGTCGCCTCAGCGCTCGTCCTTTGATCACGATGTGCGCTAAAAAGGAAAATTGGTGGATTTTTCGGTAACAATATATATAAAATACCTAAAACTATGATCATTTGTTTTGGTAATAGGTTAGCGGATTTTATACCTGGCTACTCAACATTCTATCTTTATTTATGCACGTAATAAGAAATATTAAAACAAACTGTATATAGGTACAAGATAATTTAACAACACGAAAATTTAAAAAGAGAAGGAAAAATTCCATTTAATTACATTTTATATTGATCTTAAATTGTACAATTGTTGTTATATTATCTAATAGCTACTTATTTGACTATTCGGTATTACCCAGCTACAAAACAATAAATTGTTACATACGCTTGATTTAAGAAAGCATATTAAAAACCTATTTAGTGTCCAATCGGATCTATGATTAACTAATTTAAATCTTTACTAATACGATTAAGCGCGATGTCTTAAATCAAATACTCTGTGAACAACTGGTTAACAAAGAGAATAGAGTTACATTAAACTAGAAAAAAAAACTTGATGAATAAACAAATGAAATAGGGGCCTCATAGCCTAGCGGTCTTATTAAGTGGCAGCTAGGTGAGGGGTACCGGGTTCGATTCCCGGTTCGAGGGCAAATTTTAATTTAATTTAAATTTGTTCTCGGCCTTTGGGAGGGTTGTGCGGTACCGGGCGAGTGCCTAAACCGTACATGGAGGACATGGTCGAATTTCTAAGGCAAAAAGCACGAATTATAAAAAAAATCTTATACTTGACGCTGGCTAATGGACAAACCGTGCCAGAGCCATAAAAAAAACAAATGAAATGAAAAGAGCACAGTTTTAATATTAATATGAAAATTTTCTGGAATATTAAAATTCATTGTTGTTCATTCAAAATGGGTAATGTAGGTAACTAATATGGGTCATTCAGTTATTATTCTAGTAGAGTTTTAAATATTCATTCTATGGAGGAACGTAATTTATTGCTTGTTTCTGTCATTGATCATGTTGTGCTTAGTATTATTAATTGGTACGATTCTCATCTTACACTGTAGCACAGCTAGATAATACTAAGTGCGCTTACCACTAGGACCTAGGTTTGATTTTCGGGAGTAAAACAGAAGTATGTCTGTCCTATACTTGCGGAATTCCCTATTGATCTTTCATTTCGAGATTCAAACACTACAATCCACAATGCAGAAAAAATTGGACGTTTGTAGAAAACTTTCTACATAGTTTTATTGCTAGTATTAAAACGAATACATCTTGTAAATAATATCTCGTATTCTATTGGTGTGCCCACTTACTCTATTCGGAGTTAGTATTGCCTTCATAAATCTTTTGAGCCGTAGATCCGCCTAATCTAACGCTTCAGCTGAACGAAATATATACGACCTTTTAAAAGCTTGTCGTATTTTTACAAAGACCTCAGATTTGCTGAAAGAAATCTCAAGGGACGACAAAAATAAAGATAATGTACTCACTGAGACTTAACTACCAAGCTGGACACGCGACAACACGATGTACTTTGTGATTTTCAATTCGACGTGTAATTTTATTTGTATACTAGCTGACCCGGCAAACGTTGTTTTGCCATGTATATTATTTCTACGAAATATGTTTTTAGTTCAATTAAAATAACTATCTACTATAGTAAAAATAGGGTTTCATCGTAGACGGGTGAAAATTAAGGGTTGTATGTATTTTTGTATACTGTATCATAATAAACAAAAAAAAAAAAGTCTAAAAATAAAAATAAAAATTTAGGGGTGGACCCACCTTTAACATTTAGGGGGATGAAAAATAGACGTTGTCCGATTAGCAGACCTAACTTTGTTTGGCAGCAGTATGGGAGAGTAGGTAAGATACAAGTTTCCAAGACAATTTTCTTTAGGTGAAATTGCCCTTTTAAGATTTCCTTCAGGAACCAAAACCTTTTCTAGCTCATATTAATTCGCCGCTCTAACTCAAGTTCTTTATTTTTATCTTCGAACGCTAATTGTTTACCTAAGTATATATATGTAGTTTTTACATTAATAATAATAATAAAAACTTTATTTATGACAAAAGGGTTCTGACAGAATTCATATATCGCTAGTCCCCACACTAGGGACACAGATTGCTCAGAGGCTTTCCGTTAAGGTATACTGCAGTGTTTGTGGCAACCGCGCAGTTTGTCGTTATTTTAGTTTTGTTATCGTTCATTTAAGGCCTACTTTTTCACTTTCTTCGTTTAAGTTAATTATTATCTTTTCTAGTTCCCTACTTGTTTCAGCGAATAAGATAATATCGTCAGCGATTCTGAGGTATGTAAGTCGATCCTGGTTAACTCTTATCCCTCCGGACTGCCAGTTACGGATTTCGAAAATTTGTTGTAGTATCATTATGAACAGCTTGGTCACACCTCGGCCAATCAGTATAACCGGACTTCGTGTCTCTAGTTTTACTTGGCTTACGGTACTCTCTGAAAATATCCTGAAAAATATCTATTTTTCAGTACTCTTACATAGTTCTTGTTAATGTGGCATTTTTAAGGGCTTCCCAAATAGCCTCGTGATATATTGTGTCAAACGCTGTGGCATAATCGATGAAAGCGATGTAAAGTGGCTTAGTAAACTCCCTGTATATCTCCATTATTTGCAGTACATGTATATGGTTCGTTGTTGAATATCGTATATGTAGGGTTCCGTATAAAAGTTTATTAATTCTCAAGTCGATTGATAAGTGATAAAGTAAAAAAACTAAACCTATCAAACTTCGTAAGCGAATAAAAGAGATAAAATAAATTAAGTTGTACATTGACACAAAGCCGCCTCTGCTCGTAATACTATTTACTGTCGCCGCACACGGGCCACACGCCACAGCCACAAACGCCGCCACGAGAAGCTAGAAGCGGCTACAAAGGTAGCTGAAGCGCGCGACAGCCACTTGTGGCCGGTGGTCGACACTTGCGGTCGGTGGCTGCTACTTTTTTTAACCCTTGCCTGCAGTATCATAATGTACTCTGACGAAGAAGGTTTAATTGCGCTACTTTTGATATAAAGACGTCGTCGTAGAAGGCGAACCCATAGTTATTGGATAAACAGAAAGACATTAAATATCCCCTCACCACGACAGGTCGGTAATCGACTACCATTGAACTATACATGATGAAGCATTTGGCCTCAGTGAAAATATGATGAGGCCATATTCTGGAAAATATTTGGACTTAGACAAAAAAGTTTTCAATTATAGGTTAAGCCGTGCCAGACGTTGCATTGAATGTATCTTCGGCGTACTAGCAAACAAATGGAGAATATTACATCGCCTATTAAACACTTCTGTTCATTTCTCAGAAGACATTGTGAAATCTTGTTGCATTTTGCACAATTTTATTCGCAAAAGGGATGGTTTCAATTTTCGTCACACTTTGAAAATAGTGGGACTCGAAAATATACAAAATACAGGCTGGCCAGTAACACGAGCGAGCAAGAGATACGTTAAAAGATTATTTTATGAATAAAGTAGCAATAGCGTGGCAAGAAAATAGAATATAAATATATGGTTTTATATTATTTTATTAAACTTAACTTCAATGTTCTTTTCTTTGGCAGTTGTATTCGAAAAAATTCCCACAAACAATTAGCAGATTTCTTCCCAGGCCCACAATTTTTCTCCTCTATTACTAAAACTATCACTTTTTGAATCCCAAATCGCAGGACGGGATTGTATCTCTGATATAAATAATTCTATATCCATATTTATCTACCTATATGAAACACAGACTACGTGCGTGCGTTACCGTCGACTTCAGGTTAACTGAGGTAAGGGAGAGAGGGGCGCGGAATCGCGCGAGTGGCGTGTGGCGGCTTTTTGTGTCGGCGTTTAGTGGCCGGTGCGAGCCACAAGAAGCAAGCTGCGACGATTTGTAGCGTGTGGCCGACACCGGCGCCACCGTGTGCGGCGAGTCCATATAAAATGTATGAAAATTACAGGAAATATGCCAGTGGCGGCGTTTTGTGGTTGTGGCCGGTGGCCCATGTGCGGGGACCCTTAGGAATGATTATACTAAGCTATTATTCAAATCACGCATTATCCAATTATTATTTCAGTCTCGATCACAATTAAAAACTTCTCGCAAGGCTGTTAATTGGGTGCGCGTGATGACAGAGCCATCATCTAATGAAAATGTAAAGCCGAAACTTGGCAAGTGAACTGTTGCTTATTTAGGTTAACACGACACCGGGTAATGCATAATAAAGTTGTTAGCCGAGGCTGCTGGGCTGGCGTTCGGCCAAAATGCGTACCGATAACGCTTGAACGATAAACTTTTAAAGAAAATAAATGCGCATCTTCAACTTTGAACGTCGTCTATCGAGTCGTAATATTTGTTGCTGAAGTCATTTTCTAAAAAGAACTTGCTTGGTTGAATGAACTGCACACTCTATTTTTGATGTATTTCTATATAACAAATAATATCTGTGAATAATAATAGTGTCATAATATCGTTTTTACATTAATTTATTAACAGATTAATTGTGAACGGTGAACTAGTAATTTACTGATACAACTGTTTATTGTGTAGATCAAATTTACTTCTATATTCATCAACGATTGTCGTTCATAATGTTATAGTGGGTTTTAAACCTGACATTGACAGTTCAAAATCTAAATATATTATTTATCCGGACATCCGCCGTAATAAGTGAGAAAATGAAGTTTTATAGCTCGAACAAATTTTGCACATTTTCCCTTTACTTTCAAGACACTTTAAAATATCACTAAGTCAAGCCGATTTCAACACACAGGCTTTTTACATACACAAATACACTCCCACACCCTACACGAATTCTCTTTGTATAGGTATTACGAGAATTTTATGTTTAGTCTGTAAACCTTTTAATTAGCGGTTTGATTTAAAATTATAGTAAAGTAAGCTGTAAGTAAGCTGCAAAAAACATTCTAAGGGTATAAAAGTTATAACAATAATATAAGCTTGTGAAATAGAGTTTGTTAATAAATATTATTTTCGTAATATCCTTAGCAAAGATTAGTATTAGTTAAATTAGTTTAATTAGAGAGTTCGATCTATATAAATATTAAAGATTAAAATTATTAACATAAATATGTGGAAAACAACACAATGATGACCAAGTTAATCCTTACCAAACTATAACCAATAGTTGTTATTTAAATATAATACTCCGTGCCGTGGCGTCATCGCCAAATGATGGATAGCAATCTAAATTGAAATTACAACTGATAAACACCCGTATTTTCTAATTTAAATCGTTACAGGCCGACAAGTAGTTAACTCCTACAGAAAATATACTACAAATTATCTTTACGTTTATTTTCTGTTATTGACGTAATTGCGAACGATAGTAATTTTGACTGTGATATATTTTTGATGTAAAGAGTGAGGAAGGATCTGGAAGTCGCCCTCGGAGTTCAACCATAAAGGTTAAATCATGATTGTACGAACAAAGCATATTACCTAGTGGTTTTAGCGGTCTTTTGTGCTTTGAAACCGTACTAATTTCGTAAAGCCAGCAAAACAGTAATGTACAAAACAAATATCCTACCTAGTACCGCTTATTCTCTTCTTCCATTCGCTCCAATCATTGTCTCATTCTTATATTATACAAAATTTAATTATTGCTTTTTCCAACATCTGCAAAATATGTTGATCAACTTCAATTATATACTTCAGAGACACGATGTCTGGTAAAAATTAATAATTATTAATTATTAATAATTAAAAATTAATACAATTGCATAGAATAATGCCTGCCTGTGAATCCGAAATGTGAAATGAAATTTGCCACTCTAAAATTAAATCCAAGCGCCATTTGCTTGTTTGTAGAGTCCACTAAATCTCGTGTACAAACTTGAAATGCAATAATCACACAATACAAGGGTGTAAACTAAAGTGCTTAAGGGAAGATTATAGATAAGGAACAATGGGCCATAGGTATGCTTGTCACGTCCCCTATTCTCGATCGAGCAGGTAAAAACTAATCCAGAGTCTTTTGGTAAAATCTTGAAATCTTGCGGTAAGCGAAGCAAAATTTTCAAAAGATAAATCCATATTTCAAGACCATTTTTTATGTTTGAATATTTACAGTTTCATAGCATTAAAAATGTGTATAATATTTTTGTAGAAGCTAACGCCTTAGTATTAAGTCTCTTTAAATAATAACATAATATTTAATTTAGTGTTAAGTAGTGTATATCAGAATTAAGATATTTTTTTTTACGAGATTTTGAGTAAAGAATTAAATGTACATCATTATCACAATTACAAGTAAACACATATTGCTGAATTAAAACTCGTTTCATCCTTGCATTTTTACGTTTATTTATTTTGAATTCAAATTATAATAAATCAGGACCGTTAAAACAATAATAAAAATATTTTCTTTAAAAAATCTTAAATTAATCTTAATTACCTGTAAGTGTTTAATTATTCATTTAGAATTAATAGTAAACATATCAAAGTACAGATACTTTGAATACTCATATTCTGTTATATCACTTTGTTATTTCTATATAAATTTGTCTTTAAAGGATTTTTTTAGTAACTATGTCTTTTTAAAATGCAAGGACATATGCGGGTAATAAGTAAAATCTAATAAAAATTTAAATTCAAACAAAGATTGTAAATTTAGTTTTGCATGTTATATAATTGGTTAAAATACACGTTTTAAATATTTTATACAAGTTAGTTTATTAATTATTTGTATAAATATAACAACGAATTAACTCTTGAACTATTATATTTATTTATAAATAAAATAAATTTAGTTGCATTTCTGTCAATTTAATTAGCAAAGGGTCACCTATTTAAAGTACGATAAAACCGTTAAAGTGACTAAGCCTTAAGTCGTTACTTTTTGAATGGACCATGGTCACGACGACCAGTGTGACCACATTGTGCGTGAGCGGGAAGGAGGTATGTGCGTCAACGCGTTACCGCCTGCCTTCGCGGCAACCATCCGGCATTTATTCTCGCGTGCCCCATAGCAGCGCGCGTCCTCACTTTGCAGATGAATTCCGCGTGTGTTTAGTGAAACTGTGTATTAGGATGCTTTAAAAATGGGTGGACAAAACGTGTTAATATTAGTGATGTTATTAGGCACCGTCTTAGCCGACAGGAAGCCGACGATAGCAGAAAAACTTAGGGAAGATGCGGACCTCTCACAGGTATTTACTAAAGTTTCTCGCAACTTTCAATTTAAGCAAAACATTTGTCTGCGGTAAGTTTTGACTTCACTAAACTTAAAGTGCTTTTTAAGTTCATATGAGTTTTAAAAATGCATCAACGCATTTAATATGAATTTTACTTTGGGGTGGCATACGAAGGTTTTATTCGGATTAGTGAGCCTAGCGCTCTATAAACATACTTAGACTGAAAAGTCCTAACACTGTTTGCCTTTGATTCTCCTAAGCAACGATGTGTCTCACTAATGGTATTAAAGCTCTTAGTTACGTCGTAGACGCAGAAATTTTGCGTATTGACGTTCTCTACCAAAGGGATAAAAATTATGATTATGGTACTATTCTATATCAGCTGAATTCACTACATTTTTTAGCGTGCGACATCAGTAATTTAATTTACCTATGCAATGAAAAATCCTTGGTTCGTGACAATATTCAATGTAATCCTCTGCAGTGTATTTGCGCTAAAAAGCTGCCCTTGCGGCTCTAATGAGATTAAGTTAATTCTTATCTTGTTAGGAGCAGGTCATGCGCAGACAGTGGACGGTTATAGTGACTCACCTACGGTATGCTAATAGGAGCATTCCTACGCGATTTCTTTGTCCTTTTATACGCTGGTTCAATTAATTGCATTTAGATATATTCAGGCGCCGATAGGCGTTAAAATGCCAAACGATATAGATTACTATATGTAATAAGCTTATTTTACAAAATGAGATGATTATTTTTAGACATTACACAAAAACGTGGTAACTTTTTTGTGTCAATAATTAATCTGTGGTGCTACCATAAAAAATCGTTGTGCATTATGAAAGGTCTCAACATTATATATGTTAAAATATAAAATTATTTACTTAAAATCGCCTAACCTCTAGAAATTTCCTATTTTTGCAAAAATATTGTAAAAGTAAAGAAAGCCAAGGCCGTCCAACCCTTTTTCAGTTGGGTCAAGACAAGCCCTTCCCAATATGCGGGAGTCGGGACATCATGTGGAACATCTATCTTAATTTAAAACCCTTGTCTAACGTAAAACAATACTGAATATTGATGTTAGTTGTACTCTACAACTAACTATATATTTTAGATTTCAGAGTCAGCTCAATTTTTTACTGCGAAAATGGAGGATCGAAATCTTTTTTATGTATGATTCCCTATTACTCGTGTAAAGGTCCCATTCTTGTGTTATAGTTTCTAGGTTAGATATTCTCATGAACATCCAGATTCATTAGATTCGGAAAATGGATATCTGGAGAAACCTGGGACCTTCTCTGGCTATAACGAAATCTTTTTTATGTATGTTTCCCTATTACTCGTGTAAAGGTCCCATTCTTGTGTACAGGTTATAGTTTCTATGTTGAGTATTCTCATGAACATCAAGATTCATCAGATTCGGAAGATGGATATCTGGAGAAACCTTCTCTGGCAATAATTATAGTAATCTGTGTATATAAAACTAAGATCGAATTTAGCAAAGGTTTTATAAAAACCTGAAATATATATCGTCATATGCGTAACAAACTGTACTGAAATATAACTAAAAAATGTTTGGTTAGTATCATATATCTACTATATAAAAATAAGTCGGGTTTTCCTTCCTGACGCTATAACTCCAGAACGCACGAACCGATTTCCACGGTTTTGCATGCGTTGGAAAGGTCTCGGGCTCCATGAGGTATAGCAAAGAAAATTCAGGAAAAATTTCAACAGAAAAGCGGGATCACCAAACGAAGCCATCTGGTGGCGAAACGGAGTTCGCCGAGTTTGCTAGTTATATTCATATATTCATTTCGTTGTATTCTGAAGTCGAGAAGTCGAAATCAACGTATAAATCTGACTCAAACGTAGACAAAGGGGTGACAAACAAAATCTACTGATGCATATTATAGCAAATGTTTCACCCAATCAGGTTAATTAATTTTATACCAACTTCATCGATTGTTCTACTTTAAAACATCTTTCACTACTACGGTACTGGTATGTGCAACTGTATAAATGCCATACTATTTACTAAGAGTTAGATGCTTTAATCGATTTGATTTTAATTAATTTATTATCATCTTTTTTTAAAGATGTGCCTTTATAACCTTTAATGAAATAAAATTTGTGATAACAATTATGAAAATTAGAGAACAATTAAAGTGAAGAGAATTCAAGAAGCTAGTAGCGCTCGGGGCAATCACAAATTTAGACGTAGTCACTCCATAAGAAAACTTATGGGATTCTAAACTTTATACAAGGAAACTTCAAGTAGAATGTGTTTAAGTTTGCAAACAGTTGTTTGTCTATTAAATATGTATGATAATTATTAAAGCGCTTGTCTTTATTGTTTCTACTACGACTGCCAATTAGTAGTATTGTATTATTACTTTGCGTTTAGATTAACTTTACAGTGCACGAAAGTTATATTTGATGACCATTAGTTTTAAGGTAGCTCTATTCATTTCAAAGGTAACATAAGTACAATTAAACGTCTACATCACAAAACATTTGCGTGTTGGTGTACGACAGAAAATTAATTTTACACTTCAAAAGAAATCTCTAGTGTTCCGGGTTTAAAACTAATCCTCATGGTTGAGAACAGCGCACCTAAGCGCTAGGCTATCTATAAAAAGCATGTAATCAAAGAATAATCAGTATAACATTACAATACCCAGTCCACGAACTCAAACAAATATTAACTACAAGGAATAGTGTTTGATAAGAACGGAATTAAAATCAAATCACCCTTTGGACCAAAATGACCAGTGAACACAAGAAAATCTATTTATTTATTACTGGGGTATATCTTATACATAAGCTGTTCTCTGCGCTGTCACCGGCGTTATTTCGGTGGTAAAGTGATGTTATAACCTTAAGTCTTCCTCAGTAAACAGACTGTATATATACTATACATAGTCATAAAGCATTTTTTACTTCGTACTTGAATTTTGAGATTAGCGCGCTCAATCAATCATCAGCTTTATAACTTTATAACCTCGGTAGAGTCTTTGCGGAATGAGAACCGGCCTGGCGGTTATGCAAACTACACTACTAACTTTTTGATTATCATGTCATTCTTTATAAAATTAATTATTGTAAATAAGCAGTGTTATTTAAAAAAACCGTTGGACTAGTGGCTACAGCTTACGACACTCAACCGTGAGGTCGTAGGTTCGAACACCGAATGTGCAACAATCGATATCTGTCGGTGCCCATTTAACATTCGCTCATACGGTGAAGGAAAACATCGTGAAACCGGCACGCCTTAGATACGAAAAGTCGATGGATTGTGTCAGGCATAAAAGGCTGACACAAACAAAATAAAAATATCACCAAACAGATACAGAAGTCTGTGGCCCAGACTGTAAATAGCTGTAGCGCCACTTTTTCTATTCAATATTGTAAAGTATCAAGATTATTACTGTGTTGTCAACATAACGGAAAAAAAAGGTAATTTAGTATAGCGACCGCAAATGCTTCCGCACTTACTATATAGATTTTTATCGTTTGTTATAAATATTTGGTCTGTGTTTATTGTGGTATAGTCTATGTTTTCTAATTTTAAATCTGCAATTTGAGAACATATCATTATATCGCACCACTTATACGCCAAGTTCCCGTTAATTGAGCTGTCTCAAACGGTTGCATCCGCTTATCTTACGGACCTTGTCGCCAAGTGGGATAAAGGGCCAGGTCTAATATAGGGTTTTGTACCTTATAATAAATTGTAATAAGGTTTAAGGTTAAGATAACGGAAACAATATGCTCTGCCCTTGTCTATTATCACGTATAAAAAAAAAAGTCTAAAGAGATCAATTGGCTTCAAATTTCTGCATTCCTTACTGGCATGTACTCATAGGTGAACATTTTTCTAAATATGCTGGTTTCCTTGCGATGTTTTTGTTTCATTGTACGTGCGAGTATGAATTGTTACAAAACAAAAAAGTCTGCTGGTGTTCCGATCACCACAATGTATAAGAATTGTGTGTTTATGGGTAAAATGTTTTTGATATAAGGGATTCATATGTATCTTTAAGTCTAGGTTCTGATTCATATACTGCTGGCTTTAATTTAATATCTAACGATATCTTAATGGTCTAAAACCGAATGAATTCGTTTTATTCATCAACGCTTCTCAAGTTACCGCTTCCTCAAAACTAATTATTATGGACAACCACTCCTTTATAACGGACGCCTTAATGAAGCTTCCAGAATTTTACGATTTATTAGTACCATATAAAAATTAACTTTCAATTACAGAATACCGCCAGAAATGATACAGTTTAATTTGTGTATCATCAATTTCAAAAATAACGGTGAAAAATGTCTAATGAAAATTGTTTTGCGCATTCGCTTTGGTATTCGTAATTAAATTGTAATCCACCGTGGCGTATTGTGCTAAAATTCTCAAAATTTTAATAACCCAAACCGAGGAAACTCCAGACACCGAGAAACTCAAAGGCAGTTAAGTAAACGAAGTTTCAATTGTCAGATATCTTTGTACGCAATTCCCTTTTAGGCTTTTTGTAGGTATTTAAAGTTTGTTATTTTAAGCAATAGGTATGGCAACATTTTTTCATCAATACTTTAATCATTAATATTAAGTTAGAAAAGTTGATGTATCTAGCTGTCCACGGTAAAGCATTCGAGAGAAACAGAAATATTAATAATCAATTATTAGTTTTTAGATTTATCAAACGTTATAGCAAAATCTCTTGCAAACACTTCCAGGAAAAATATTGAGTAACGAAATTACGCCTGCTGAATCTGTTAACACCGACGCCATGCTAATTAAGTAATTCTGGGAGGTGTAAAAAATATCCTGTCTCCATTTCCTGGCTTCCTGTAAATAACAATTGGTGTGGAATTTAATATAGGCATCTGGATGCGGGCTCACCATCTCAGCCTATTTATTATTCCAATCATGAATCATCGTTCGACACTGTCGTAAATCGACGTCTTTTAACATTTAAAAACTAATAAACTTAGACGGCAACTAAGTGATACCAAAAATAATCGTTTGTTACTTTTAGAGGCTTATTAGCTAGGAACAGTTTAATTTTAACTAGTATTATTTGGTCCGAAGAAAAACTGAAATGGCATATGACTTGTATCTAGTTTTAAACC
This sequence comes from Pieris napi, assembly GCF_905475465.1. Classification (NCBI taxonomy): domain Eukaryota; kingdom Metazoa; phylum Arthropoda; class Insecta; order Lepidoptera; family Pieridae; genus Pieris; species Pieris napi. The sequence goes on along the minus strand of NC_062236.1, from coordinate 5,184,140 downwards.
AGATTTTTTTTGTTTAAACATATTTCATAATTATTTATTATCGAGTATACAGTATTTACAATTTTCTTAACCTACAAAGTAATAATAAAAATAATTTAAAAATATTTAAAAGAAAATCAAAACAGATTTAAAAAGTTTGGTCCCTGTGGCAGTGTACCTTTAACGCTGGCAGCATTTCCTCGCTGCGATACTTATTCGTTGAGCAAGGAAAGTGCCAGCTCTGGGGTCACCGGTACTATCTACTAGGCGCCAACTTAAATCTTTAATAAGCGCCTGGGCACTTGAACCCCACGGCCCAAGAGTTTTTACTTCAAAGGGAACAAAATCGAAGTTGGAGGAAAGATCGAGTTTTTTTTATATATATAAAAAAATATTACAACAATTATTGTACCATATTTTACTTTAATATGAAATCAGTCAAAAAACAGATTTTTTCCTTTCTAACTTATACTTCTCTAATACGAAAGAAATTTTATTATCGAATATATTATTATCATGCAATCGATTCGCATTCACGACTATATGACTCGTGAATGTCTTCATATTATGTAATATTTAAGTGCGGTGTGTAGCTTTAGTCAAAACAGAAATACGTATTAAATATCTATTAGAATTGTTTAATTTATTTATTCGTGTGGATATATATCACTGTTTATACATAACCTGCATGCAGCATAATTTACTAGAGGTCTTTGAGTATTAAATGTAATAAAGATAAAACACTAATTTTGAAAATTACACTGAAGTCTTTGAACGTGTATTTCAAAAGATTCCATTTCAGATATTGTAAGCAAAGTTCCCTGAAACAAAGCGCCGTTTCAACGTTTATCATAAAATTGTATACAGCTTCATCAAAGCGTATTTTTGTTACAATAATAATAATTCGTCATATAAATTTGTGGGTTTGTTCGCTCTGTATTTTGAAACAATAAGTTATTGTAAATATCGATATAAGTAGTGACAAAACTATGATACATCATGAATATTGCTTAATAAAACCCAGCTTTTGTTCACTACCGTGATTAAACTGAATAAGTTCGTTATAATGTTATTCGTAATACGAGTGTATCTGTTTTATTTAATGACAGTTGTGTAATCGCTTATCGACCTCAAATACATTTGTGGTGCTTTCAATGAAAATGCAAAATTAAATCCATATTCCTCTTAGGTTGCCAAGACTATATATATAACACAACAGGAATTTACGATTCGCGTTGAAATATATGAGAGATGAGTCAGGAAAAATAGGTGTACGCTGAAATCGTGACATGTTTTGTATATTGATGAATTGACGTGTATCGTGAACGTGACGAAACGCGTACATTCTATTGTCTTTAGTAGCAACAGAGGGCTTATCGCGTTACCTTCGCTTTATATGGCTGCTACACGCTAAACCCCCGCAAAGTGTCCACCTAATCATTTTCTACCCGCAATGACCGGATAATTACATTTAATGATCTAACCCTTTGTTTTGCGGTGAACGCTCTATTGGATAAACAGATGCTAATAATGAAATATACCATTAAACTCTCTCACAGTGAAGTATTTAAAAATGTGTGCGTGTACTAGGTGTACACACGTAAGTAGTGAAACTTCTTTATGACCTTATTTTTCGAAAAATGATCTACTATATGCAACTTTACAGAAATTGGTTAAATAAAGTTAAATTAGATAAAGTTTAACAAAAGGCTTTTATTATCATAGACATGAATACAAATACAATTATTTCATTTTAACTTATTACTGTACTACTATGTAGTACTAAGATTATTACAGAATTTCATTAATTGTAATAGAATTATTAGTATTACTATCATTGTTATCGTTATTATATATTTTTGTTAATGGCTTACTAATGGCTTCGAATCTCTTCGGATCAACCGTGGTAGGGACAAGAAAAAGATGGCGCGTAACCGAAAAATGTGACAAATGTGTGTAAATTTTTTTCCAACGCCGATAAAGAAGTTTGCCTTCAAAAGATGGCGCCGTAACGGAAAAATGTGACGCGTAACGAAAAAATGTTACACAAATTTTTTTCTAACCCCGATAAAGAAGTTTCACTTCAATAATATATTTTTATTGAGAAAAAGCATGTAAAAATAATCTTCTGTTTACGTCATACGATTGAAATAGTAACAAAACTGAAGTGTCATAAATACGAGCTTACTTTGTATTTTTTTATTATTTACATAAACCTTGTTTGTCTATGAATCTGCGCGTTATATTTCACGGAAGATAAGGTTCATAAACCATGTCTAGTGGCATGGTTTATTTAGCGCGAAAACTAAACTCTCTACTCAATCATCTAGGGTAACGAGAGATTTTTGTAAATTTTAAAAGCAAATACGACCACGGAACATTAAATCTGTCATCGTATCTAATTTATCGCTGGTTCTCTTCCCCCAATGAAAGTAGATGAGCCGTGATCTTTATGAGTCTTCACTAATAAGGCTGAATTGATTTTATTGAATATCAAATTCCTACGAATTGAATCAATTCCAGCGTAAAGTCAGAATGTATCCCGAACTGGTTTATTTGATAACATTGGTACAATATTACTCTTTTCCACGAATTTCGACGTTTCACTCAATATTATACTCGGAAATGCGATTATTAATTCCTCTGATGTACCTGTATCCCTGAGTTATTGGATAAAAACTATATTAAATATGTTTCAGTGGACTCAAACGGCTGTACGTCACAAGCAAGGGTTGATGAGATCTGGTACTCACATATTATGTAAAGTAGCGAAACTCGCCGCAGGCTTCCCGGCTCCTTTTCCATTCAACGATGTAAATAGCCTGGCCGATTAGAGAATTTGCAATTTAAATGAATTGCTTGCAACTGCCTTTATGCTCTTTAAGTTTATTTAGCCGTTCGTTTGATGAATAACTCTATGTTATTGCTTTTATCGCGGCTGCTAGCTAGTACTAGCTCTCTTGATATTTATCGGAATTAACAAGTAAAATTATTCTACTCTATACTTATTAAAAGTTTTGATTCATTATTATATTTTTTCTTAAGTGAAGTATGATTAAGATCGGTAATAAATGTTTAAAATATTAGGTTAAAACAAACAAAACAATTTTGTTAAAACAAAATTGTTCAATGAAAAACAATGTTTATTAGTTATACTCGTACTATTTTACGCGCCTACATTTAGTGAAATTATTAATTTAATCGCTTAATTCAATTAACAATACAGTTTTGTGTTTTATTAACACGAGTAATGTATTGAAACAAAATATTCATGGATTAATAACGAAATTCTTGATTCATCGTCATTCAATATTATGGAAATATAACATTTTGAATGTTCGTAGTTTGATCAAATATAAATCAATTAATTTTTTGATATCAGATCAATGTTACTATTATTTATTACCCATAACCAGCCCGATTTTGTCAAATTGAATTATCTGAAAACACATCAAATTTTCGGGGACCGATAAAGGCCAAAGGTCGCATTGAAAAATTGTACTGTTCTTGTAATAGATATTAATTATAAATAATAATTTATGTTTCTATAATAACTGTGGTTAATACGTGACTGACACCTGATTCAGCCTCGATAATAAGTAGGTGAACCATATCACATTTTATGATAATTAATATCTTTAAAGCGTCTTCAAGGCAATTTAGCTCGGTGACTTTTCATTAAAGGAAAATAGTAAAGTACATCTCTTTGGAATGTCTACTGACATAAACAATGCTTCACGCCTCACGTCCCACTTAACGGGACCTTTAAGTATGCTATCGAATAATACAGCGGCGCTATAACCTTTTAGGTCTGGCCCTCAGATTTTTGTATCTATTACGTGATCAATTGTTTTTCAAATAGACAAGGGATCTCTGTACCATACACATGCCGTCGACTCGCGATGTTTTCCTTCGCCGTACGAGCGAGTGTGAAATTCTAAATAAATTGCACTGTTTAGTCTAATTATTTCGGTTAAACTAAATTATTTAATATATATCTCAACTGCTCCACAGACTGAAGCTCAGTCGAAAAACTCATTAACGCCATTATTTTTGGATGTTGGTTGAAAGCAGTAATAATTCAAAGATATTTAATTTAAGTGTATCACATTAATGTTCTTTGGGAGTTAGAAACTTTGTCCATTACACCCTGATACATATTAAAGCATAACGGTGAGGTCACGATCAAAATTAATGAGCTTCCAAGTGAATAAACTCACTTTGAGCAAGATACTATGTTTACAGAACCACGTTATACTCTAGATAAATTATTTATTGTCTGTGTTAATAACTTTCATAACTCGGCAACTCTTCTCTCTTAAATAAAAGTTTTTTTTATATATTTTCGAAATCAACGATATAAATCGAAAACTATTAGTAAGAATGAATATACAAAGAAAATATTTTATTATAGTCTTCGATACGTTAGTATCACTTCATGAGTCTTAAGTAGGTGGAGGGAAAGCCTGACGACGTAAGGATACCAACACGTAGAAATCCATCGACGCTGGCGCAGCCCCCTTGGGACAATAAGTAGGTTTACCATGGTACTTTTATGCACACTAGTACACTTCAAAGTTCTTGTATGTCAAGTTAATGCTGAACATTTTAAAATCACGTAGCATGTTAAACCCATTTCGCTTATATTAACTTTCTCGCTAATGTCATTATAATGACAGTTGTATAGTCAAAGTTTTGGTCAAATATCGGCATTTTTGTACCACGTCAACAATGTACAATATTTTCTAAAGTGGAATAGACAAACTTTGTACGTTTGATGTAACATTCATTGGAATCGCTTTTGCAACATTGTTGAGCGTTAGTTTAACTTTTATGAAGCAATTTTAGTTTGGCCTAGGTATTCGAGCTCTTTCACTGTAATATAGGTGTCACACAATATTAGTGTCAAATAACTTTTCAATTTATTTTTTATTGCGGCGGTTTAAAATTGAATCTCTGTTATTTAAAAACCCTAGAGTAAATTAAAACACAATTAAACTGAATTTGAATTTGGGAATTTCTTAATATTTTGAATTGACATACCCTTATTGAAGGTAGTTAAAATATAAACGACAAAATATGGTTATTGGTGTGTAGCTGAACGTTGTAGGTTCTTGGTTCACTCACAGACTTACAGGGGACTTTACGGAATATTATACCTATAATCTGAATGCTTTTTACGTTTTACCAATACGTAAACTCTAACTAACAATACATAAAGTAAAACTAAGAAAATGCATTGTACACTACTACCTATTTCTAGTTTTATGCTTAAAGTTGGACTGCTCTTAAATATTTGAAAAGCTCAATATAGATTTTGTTTACAGCAAATATTCCATTCTTTTGTAAAAGGTTTGTATTTTGTGTTTAGTAATAGTTTTGTTCCAATTTCTTCGAATACATATAACAAACACCAATAAAATTAAATGTCACAGTTCAAATTCATTTAAATCATCTTTAAAAAATGTTTTAAAGATGTTTTAAATGTTTAAAAATTATTTATACGACTGAAATAGTCGTATATCAGTTTGAAGTTCGTAGTGACAACAACAAAATAATAACAAAACTTTTACTTATACATACTTAATAGATGTTTGTTAAAGTTTTACCGTCTTTGGAGATTTTTTGCCAGTTCTTCCCTTCCGTTCTAGGCCCTTGATTTGAGAACTGGCAGTAAATGTAAAATTAGAAGCATTTAATGTATATTTCTTTTGTGACGTTCATAAGTGTACATTGTGTTACCTAAATAATAAATGATTTTTTACTTTGACTTTGATATGCAATACAATGGAGTTTTTGAATATGTGAATTCTTATAAATATATTTATGAAGCTAATAACATTTACTATTTTTATACATATCACGTCTATTAGACACATGTAACATCAATCCTATTCAGAATCGTCCCCAAATGTTGTCTCGTAAATCATAAAGCTTTCGGTATTAACTTTCGGTGAACCATGATTCGGTGCCATTATATAAAGTACAAACATTGTTACGATAATTGAACAAAAAATAAGCAGGGAAGCGTAATGCAACCTACTTCGCTCGAATTATTTGTCATAGTAAAACGTTTCGCCCTACAGCGGACTTATTTTTTGTTCGCGATGTAAATATAACGCATGTTTAGCAACTAGCGATTGTATGAAGACCCCTGATATATAACAATAGCTCTCCTTTGTTATGCTGGTATTATCAATATTTTGGGACCGAAATCAATTCATGAATGATTTTGTAAAAGGACTAAAATACATGTAGTCTAGTAAGTTAACACTTTATAATACGATAAAATAGTTTATTAAGTGATTAAGAAAGTATTTAATCGTGTGTTTGGTGCATGTGGAAGTCTTCTTCAGACTTCAAAAATCAGGTTATCACTTATCAGTAAATAAATATATGATATTATACCTCCATGTATTTTGTTGGAATTGATCATTGATAAGATGATCTATGTAGGCTTCCAAACTAAGATTTGTGTTATATACGTATGTTCGTTAAAAAATTTATCGGATACTTAATGTTATATCGAGAATATCAATGACTTAATCAAGCTTTTTTGATATATGGGTATCCACACTTTTCTGGACATGTCTATTGTCTAAGTATAATTATATATACAATGTATATTGTGCCAATATGTAATTATAATTACCATATTTTATTTTTAAGTTTCTTTAATTGATTTGAATTATTCATTACTTTACTTTATTTACGTATCTAAGGACTCCTTAACTCCTCAATTAAAGTGGCGAGAACTATATTTTAAAAAACCTCATATGTACTTGTAATTGGCATATCAAAAGAGAAGATGTCAAGGCAAAACCAAAGTCTCTTCGCAGAAACAGACCCATGGATCTTTAGATGCATGATCCATACTGCAGTAACCACTTTATTGGATGAATCCGTGAGGCTTCACAAAAATCTAACTGGTATATATTATTGAACAACTATTTTGAGATTACACTGTGAATTCTTTAAACTGCGTAATTTTTTGCTTATCTACGAATGACTCATACACTTAAATTAGGGGATGCTTTGCAAAGTTTGGGCAAGGACAATGCGAATGCAGTGTTTCATAAAAAGTGGATAAATTGACGGAAGCCTGTTAAGGGCGTGTTCCGGTTTCGAGGCAGCCCGACTACGGCTTCCGCTTAGTGGTTACCTATGGAGACACTCGCTGTTTTAAACCCCTCACTATGCTGTATTGTTTCAACGTAATTATATTGTTTATGGTAGAACTTAAGTAACACTCTTTGTAGATGTGAACTCCCGTATGACACCAGAGTCCCTCACAGATTTGATATAACAGTTTCAAATATAATTATTATAGTATGACAAATACCGATGTAGAGCAGTAAAGGACTACGTGGCTTAGTTCATCGATTCCTGGCGAAAGAATAATTGTTCCGGATCGGAACAGAAGACCCCTTTTTCCAGACACAGAAATGGGTTTGTCTGTTGCCATTATGGGGGACACGGGGGTTGAGGGGGGGGGGCAAATGGAAAGGCCATAAAGGGAAGCTGTCGCAACCCGTGGACGCCCATGTTAGATAAGAGAAACGTAATATTTATAATAGATAAAGTTTGGAGGTCTTTTAGAAGCGGATATGTTCACTCCACTTCATCACACCACCTTCGCTTTAGATAAGTTCACGTAATTCTTTACAACATATAGATTGGAGGACCGAGTTATTATGTCATAATTTGTCTTCTCTATAATTTAAAATGTGATATTTGGGGATATTTAGTCAGATCTCTAACACAATCTTAACAACTGATTAAAATATAACAAATCAAATCAAAATACGTTAATTCAATTTAGATGCTTCTTAGAGCATGCTTATGAATGTCAACAACGTTTACAAAATTCACGAAAGAGCAGGACTACGCCATCCGTTCGCAAAACTACCAGGAGGCCTTGTTCTGAGAAGAACGGGCAAGAAACTCAGCAAGTTTTGCCCTCCCTTTACATTACAATTATTCAAAGGAAAATGTCATAAACCACAACGTCATTAAAGTTACATAAGTAAAAAAAAATAAAAATCTGTTCTGTGATTTACCACATTCACCATTACACACATATTCATACATAATTAGAGCTATTGCCAAGCATTTTTATCTTCCAGGTAGTCATTGACTGTGTAGTAACCTTTACACATTAAGGTTTTTTTGATATGTGTTTTGAATCTGTTTAAAGGCAGTTCCAATATTTCACTAGGAATCATGTTATAGCAGCGTACACTTAGGCCCATAAATGAAGTATTTATTTTCTGCAACCTGTAAGACGGCTGGAAAAGTTTTCCCTTATTTCTTGTATTCCTATTGTGAATGTCGCTGTTCTTTAAAAGAGAACTAACATTACTACGCACAAAAATAATGATGAAACACGTATTTTAGTTGTCTAGCAAAATGTTAGCCTGAAATAAAGATAAAAGCAATCTTTTCGTTTGATAGAGTCGGTTATTGAAAACCACAGTTGTACTTGAAAGCCGAAGGAATTGGATTGAATTGTGTCGCGGTAATAATGAGGTACAGAATGTTTCTATAGCATTTGTTATATCTGTGGAAAATACACAAGATTGGTATAAAAATGTGAATTTCGAATTCTATAATTATAATAAATAAAACTTCATTTAACCTTATTCAATTCTTGCAATATTTTACACATGCTGGTCCCTACATCAGGAAATTTCTGTGTTATGAGTGACTAGACGCTTCCGAAAAAAACGAACAAATATTAAGCACTTACCAGTAAAAAAAACCAAATATACGATTTTCTATACTATCTAGATATCAGATAAATCATATCATAGATATATCCACCACACAGTGAAGGTTACAGATAAGAGTTCAGAAAAGACTTAATGTTTAGAATCTAAAGGTTAAGTATTATTCTATTCTTCTAAAGAATAACTAGAATCTAAACTTTAGGTTGACTCACGTACGTCAAAAATGTATTGGAATGTCATAGTTCGCGCTAAGTTCTGAATCTCACCCTAAGATTCAACCTACGAAGAGAATCGGGTGCCCTATCGTAAGGGTGAGGTACTTAATCAACTACGAATATCTTTAATGCGGCCGCATTGCAGTGCCTTCGAGGTCACTTTGATTTTCGAGGTTTAGAATTTCCCATTATAACTGTATCATGTAAAAAATATATTAATCCTTCAGAAACTCTCCTACTTGCTGGACCAATCAAGTAAAGCCCCTCATAGGTTTTACCATCACCGAATCGCAGAGGCTTGCGAAGACAGGAGAGAGTGAAGAAAGAAGTGCGGCACTACTAGAACACACGCCGTTTAGAAGTGAAGAGCGCGACTGAAGAAGACAAAGCTTTTGTTATGCGTTTAATATTACCGAAGCAAAAGATACATTAGCGCATAACCTAGTTATTTGATAAAAAGCTACAGAAGCGAAGAATGTGAAAAATACAAGAGTTTCTTTGTTTAAGCGGTTCATATTGAATGCAGCCGTGCGCGTCTGATTGATATCGTATCACAGGCCTGCCTTTAACAGCTTGGCGCATGGTGGTCTGACATACCACGCTGTATTAATATTAAATAAACGTTATTATTCAGTGAACATTTGTGTGCAAAAAATAATCCTCTTTATGTCTGGAAGTAGAACAATTATTTATGAATGAATCATATTAACAACTAACATTCGCACATAAATCTAAAGTTTTAGGGTGTATTTTCTATAACAGTAATGTAAATAAATTGTTTGACTTTTGATGAAACGTGGAATTTAAAATGTTGGATTTTACTCCGGCATTATATTTAAATACCAAATTTTGTTAAAATATAGTGTTTATTATTTGATGGCAAGTACATACCTACGTGAATCTTTTTTATTATTGAACTAGCTGTTCCCTGCCACGCTTCGCTGTGGCACATTCGCCACATTGTGATTGAATGGTGGAGAAATGAGAAACAAAACAAAGAAAACATTTCATATAAGTTTAATTTTGCAATACTTGTGGAAAAAAAATGAAAAAAATAGATAGATAAAAACAATCCTTGATGCGGATCATGTTAAAATTTCAGCTCGATCGGTGCAGAACTCTTTGAGTTTTTGAAGCGTACACAATCCAACATAACATTTTATATACATATATATTAATCTTTCGTATAACAAGCAAAAAATCAAAATATATTAATATAGTGTTAAGTGCGCTCTTTACGAGAGATTAGCAGCTTCTTATTCTAGTTCAGTAAATTTCTTACAAAAAATAACTCCCTTTTTTTAAAATAACTTCTTTTTGACTGTTAGGTACTCTAAAATCAAAGGACATAAAAGTAAGTATCTGTTTATAAGACGAAAATGTATCTAAAATTATAATTATATTAGTACAACGATCCGAAACCGCTACGGAACATTATGCTTAGTCACGCTATTCAATATATTTTCATTTTAACCCATATCGTTCAGATTTTACATAATAGACTTAATAAAATCCTTTATGCCACGATCTTATCTTATCTATAAGGAACATGTACCTATAATAAATAAACTTAATTTTTTTTTTACTATTTTCGATTGTTGCGCGATTTTGAAAAACATATCCAGATATAACGACTTAAAAATTTAAGGCTGTTGCTTTTCTACTCAGACATTATTATCTGTGTTACAGAATAATAATAGCGACATCTATGTTCATAGAAATGAATTCTATTTTTGTAGATTTTACATAAATTAGTTATGTAAACTCTTTTTAACTGTGATACGTAAGTTATTTGATAATATAAGAAAACATTCCCTACGATTTGCGCCAGTTTGCCCCTTAGCAAATTCGATTTGTTCCCTAAAACAATCGAATAAAATGATATATTGCCAATTTGTGGAACAATAAAGTTCGTCCCCAACGCTTCTGTATTCATTGTACCTACAAAGGGCATATTGGCGTTGAAAGTCTGCCGACTTATGTTTCATTCAACGTGGAAGCGCAGATCTAGCGAACAATAGCCAGGGACGATTGCTCGTGCAAAATTAATCAGGAGGTACCATATCCATGCTGCAGTTGATTTACGTTCGGGGAATTAGCCAGCGCTATACACTTACTAATCCATAGGTTATTACGTTTAATTAGGGATTTCAGTTTATTTACGATGATAAATTTGCTATACAGATTTTTGTATATATGTATATAATAAAAATGAGAGTATTAGATAATTAAATATTTGTTTCCGATAATATGTTATAGTTACGTTATATAAGATTTTATCTAACTTATGTTTTTGAATATATTATTTTTATGAATACGATAACGCTAAATTTAAAAATAAATCGGGTTTATAAATAAAATAAACGCACTTCAATGGCATGAATTCCATCGATTTCATCCGTACCGTACTTTTACTATACCTAGTACTTTATACTACGAGTATATGGACTACAACAACAAAATTCAAAATTCAAAAATCATTTAATCATATAGGTAACACATTGTACACTTATGACTTGTCAGTAAAGAAATACATATTAATGCTTCTAATTTAACATTTAGTCCCAGTTCTCAAATCAAGGGCGTAGAACGGAAGAGAAGAACTGGCAATAAACTCTCCGCCACTTTTTAATCGCCATGTTTTTTTTTTACACAAACGTTGTGTAAGGAGCTGCAACCATTACACCATGTGAACACTATAACATTCTATGAAAAGTAGATCCTTGATCAGTTTATGACGTAACCCTTATCACGAAATGATTGTCAAAACGTAATGACATTTCAAAGATATTCTGAATTCAAATTTATTTCAACTGTATTTAAGGTTTGAGTGACAACTACGCGTATAAAACAAATTATCGTACTTCCAAGCATTCAGAGTATGTACATAACCATTGTGTAAGATGAAAACTATGTGTGATGAGTACGGCTTCCTATTGTGCCTCAACGTATGTGTAATAACTGTTTTTGTATGTCATCGCGGAAACCGTAACAAAAGTACGGAAATATGTTTTATTGTAAATTTCACGTTACATCACTAGACATGTTATTCAATCAATTTTTAGACATAAGGCCTGAAGATCTTGAATTAGGTTTTGGTTATACATATTTCGGCTTTCAAGGCAAGATAATCACGTTTTTAATTTTAAACGACTTTTTTTTCTAAAGTCCAGCGACTACAGTTGTGAGGGATGTGTTTTACTTGTTATAAATTATAGTACAGTGAACGACCAAAGTAAGATGCGAAGGGATGATGGATGATTAAGTAATGTAAACTTTTTTAGAAACCCGTTTTGCGGCTTACTAAAAATTACATGAAATGTTAGAGTTTGAAAATTCTGTGAAAAAATAAATGCATCAATAACTATCACTATCATAATTATATTTTCAAATGGTTGTCTTGAGATATTTTTAATTAAAATTAAACTAAAATAATGTTCTAATTCTTTTGTAGCATATTCTTAAACTTGACAACTTTGTGTTATGTCACAAAAAAAGACTGTCATATGACACCAGTGCCATTTATCTGTCATTTTGACTTTGACCATTAAGGTTCGTTTGTACTTTATATATTAACTCAAAAATATTTAAACTAAAGTTGTATGTAAGACATATTTGATAGATTTCAGTAATTAATATCTTAGCTTAAGCGATCATAGCTTTAAAGGAATAATTATTATCAAAAACCTGACTGACAAGTGTATATTTTTCTGTTTGTAATGTGCGTTTCTGGTTTATCAACGATTGTTCCAGTAGTTTTAAAAATGTGTACTACATGGAAAAATACTCAAACAAGTTATGGCATGTGTCTTCATCACTATAGTCTAAGCAAGGGTTTAGGTAAGTATAAAACATTATTGTTATATGGATAAATTTAAGTGTTATAACATTTTCGGATGGAATTATAGATTTATAACACAAAACTTTTTTTTATAAACTTAATTTTACTAAGTTAACAAGGTTAGGCAAATTTGACGAACATGAATGTTCATTAATATTTCAAATTCTCTAAATAAATGCTGGATAAAGGAATTCGAATAATTATTGTAATGCGAAACACTGATCAGTGTATTAACTTGTTAAATACTTATTTGAATTTCTACTCTTAATTGAAAATGCCTGCATTTTAGACTGGTTAGCTCTATTGATCTGTTTCTTTTAATTATAGCATAAATACAATAATACCGTAAAAGGTGAATAAATAGTTAAAATTAATAGATTTCCCATTTTAGAAACCGTTATATGTTTAATCGTACTTACGTAAATTACTTTGAAAAAACCTGGTCTATTTGTCTTTAATTTATTTGGGTATCACGTTTCACTTTGATACGAAACGGATAAGGACAGAATAAGAATATGCATAACAGGTAATTTTTTTAAAGTTTTCCAAGTCTTATAACAAATTTTGAAAAAATCCTCCAATAGCAGACCTCTAAGCACTGACTTCTTGCAAAACTCACTAACAATAATCTATAGATGTTTTAATTTATAGACAGCTTAATGATGGACACATTTTTATAAATTGCCTTATTGAAAAGAGTTTTTACCATAGATAATATAACCCACCCTGTTCGAGACTGACAGATAGTATTTTTATACGTATTTAAATTTTACGTACAATGGTGTGTGGCTGTGTGCAAAGTCTTTTGATTTCAATGAAACAAAGCTTCTTCTGACGACAAAGTGAACATCGTGTAATTTGTTTAATTATCGTCCTATGAAAAGATAATCGTAGATGCGTAATTCATGTCATAATGTCACAAGGGTTTTAAGAGATAATAAAGTGCCTTTTGAAATAAGCGTTATGAATAAAGCTATGACAAGTACCTGCCCTTTAATAAAACCTTTGAAGTCCTACGAGAGGCTCTTGAGCTCCGCAAAACGTATTACGGACGCAGATAAAAACAATATTACTTAAGTTAAATTAACCGTTATATTTCGTATGAGGTTTGAATGATAAAGTAATTGTGATATATGAAAAAAAGAAATGTATACATGTTTTGTGTATTTTAAGTACACCAAATTCAATCACGCGTAATTCAACATACAATCTGTAGACAATATACTTAGTTAATTTTAAATAAAATTTAGATAATTTTTATTTTTATTATAAGATTTTCATTAATTTCTTAAAACTATGATCGATACCTATTAATTACAAAAGTAAAAAAAATAAAAAAAATGCCAGAAACAAAAATTCAAAACAAAAAATCAACCCGCCAACTTGTTTTTCCCTTTTAATAAAATGAGTGTTTCTCCTCTATATAATCTGTATTATCCGAGTTCGTAGACCCCATGTAAACAGTCTGAATATTTGGCGACGGGATGGCTCTCTCAGTCGCGACATCCTGGCGCCGTCACTCTTGGAAATACGAAACTGCGGAAATTGGTCGAATAATTAGGCTATGACATTGATCGTGAAACTTTTGATGGACGGGTGTAAAGTTATCCATTAATAGAAGCTCCACCGCTAACGTTCTTTCATATTTCATTTTTTTTTAATATGAGTCAAGTTGGTGTGAAGCCCAGTTGCATTAATTTGTCTATCTGTCAGAGCTTAGGAATATTTTTTAATTATGAAGCTATATTTGAGCGGAATATAGTCGAGATTTATATATAAACTATATATAAAATGTTTATTTTGTTTTACATGTTATGAAATGCTACTGAGTACAACATACATTAATAACATGTCAGACAGCTGTAATATTAAAATATTAAAAGGGGAGATGTAACCATGACCTGTTAGGAAGTTCACATTAGCTGCTCTTGAACTAATTCCTTCTTTTATTAATAAAGAATTGACATTAAAATAAGATTTCGTTTATGATATAATTGTACAAAGTCTCATGTAAACAAACTAGACTTTACAACAATTATTGGATGCGCTTGTTGATTAGCTTCAGGTTAGGTTTTAGTAAAACTAACATTAAAGAATAAATAAAAACAAGGAAAAAATATGACCGTAATGTTATGTGTTAAATTTAAAACGGATTAAAATAAAAGGATTCATGCGGGAGCGCGAAAATCTCCCGTATGTAAAAATCCAGTACATTTACGACGTACGAGAGCCAGTGTTAACGTTAAACAATTGTTTATTAATCTATTTTATATGTATGACGTCCAGTCCATCCATTCCACAATAGAAAATGGCAATTAACCTATTGTAACTTCGTAGCAGATTACAGATTGTACTTATGAAATGACAATACAAAAGCCAAAACAGATTACATAGATAAACAATACATACGAAACAGAAAACAAATAAGTATATTAATAGACAAAACTATATATAGAAAACTGAAATTTAACATTTAAAACAACAAATAATACTTAATATTTCAAATTACTGCTTAAACAAAATCAGAGTCTTCCCGCCTCTTTAAATACTTTCTCACATCTTCTTTGGTGAGGTGGAAAATATCAATATCCTCATAATTGGTGACATAGTTAGATAAAACCCGAAACATCCAAACATCTGATCGAGTCAATTAACCTTAGATTTTTATTGTTGATTTGGTAATTGAGATTCATTCTATTTCTTTTAAGAATCATAATTTAATTTGATTTGTCTTATTATTAGTTGTTTCCAAAATATTAAACTAAGCTGGAAATAGGAATTTCGATCATATAAAAATCTCATACAGTATACGATTCTATCTAATATCGCTAAGGCCTTTATCGTATCAAATATTATTATTCAACCTTCATGTAACTGAAAGCTAACATTATGTTGTGTTGAATTACTTTACATCTTTGGTATGTTATTTCGTGCCAGGCCGCGCGCGTATAATTTGATCAAAATTATATGAAAACCTTTTTGTTAGTCCTAACACAAATATGGATCTGTTTTCGCTGAATTTTGTTACATTCTTTCATTTTTAACGGGATTATTCGAACGCCTATTTAAATAGGCCAATTGGCACTTAATCATTTATTCTGAATAATCTTTAATAGCTTAGTACATTGGCTCAGCAATTGAAATAGTAGCTTATATATGTCACCGGAATATAACAAAATCAGCAAAATAAATTCCTAGGAAATTATAAACTTTTAAAAATGTGGAAGTTATGAGAATGAGAATGAGAATGAGAATTTAGATAAATTTAGATAAATTTAAATAGTTTCGTCTAGAATCCTACGAAAATTCCTAGGAAATTTATAAATTTGCGGATTTTGTTACCTTCCGGTGTCATATATACTAAATCTATCTAATTAGTTAAAAGTATTTATTCGTACTGTATAATTTATATGTTATTGTAAGATTTCTTACCATTTATGTATTAGATGTTGCCTGTCTGTGCTCAAAATAATAAGAAAAAGTATGAATATTTGTCGTGCCAGACTATGGTATATCTCTGCTAAAATTATGAGCTTCGATAGTAAAAGCACTTCAAAGATAATTTTATGAATAAGCAACAGCCTACTCTTATATCTCGCTTCATCACAGCGTAAACACAATTTGACAGTGAGAGATGAAACATTAGTTAAAAAAATTCAATTACACTGATTTCGTCCTTATGAATAAGGATATATTATTTATATTATCTGTGGATCTCATCAGAACACATTCTTGTTCAACGTCTTGATTAAGTAGGTACATTTCTATCTGTAGAGTATTCAGTGCGTACTCACTGAGCGCATGGTTCGGTTCGTAATCTATCTGTTTGAATTGTTAATTAAGCTTCTCTGGTATCGCATACTAAGTCTAACAATATTATTGTGTATTGAACTGAACTCATCTAATGAATACACTCAGAATCATGATAATAATGCCTGAATGTTATTTTTGAAGTAATGAATATGTCTTTTTAATTTTTAAAATGAATACATTTTCCAACGTAAACAAAGGACGATCGCCGGAGTCTATTGACGTTTACTTTAGTTCAATTCGTACGTATATTGAACAGGCTATTTTTCTTGGGTTGGTTTTGGAAAATTAGAATCACGTATATATTTTCTTAAAGAACACGGGCGAACGGCTGAGACTGATGTTAAGTACACTTAGACTTTCGCACTGATTCGCAATTTCGTTGTTTTAAGAACTGGTACGCTCTTTTATTTCGGAACCCTAAATTGAATTATTTTGGAAATACTTCAGTGTGTAGCTGGATCCACATAGAGGTGGTGCGCGGCAAAAAAGATCACCAGTTAAAATGGAAGTTTCTCATCTCTTGTAATGTTTTTGTCCATAAATATTATGCAGATTATATCACAGACTATCTAAGCTTAGCGTTATTCCTATATAATCCAGTTCATTACACATCTCGAAAGCTTCGACACTTCTTGCCTTATATTCCTACAGTTACCTCACAAATATTTATGACTATATATTAGAAAATATATGATATTAATACTCCAATAAAAGATAAAGTAACAATATTCACGAATGCCATATTTTTAATACATTAATGAGATTATCATCGAGATTATACTGTGTTTACTGTTTAGTCTTTGTGCAAACGTCAGCTTGTATCAAAGTTAATCCACGAGGGGTGAATAATATGTATTCTTAACATGGATTTGCATTTAAAACTAGTTTTACTCGAAATCTGTTAGTAAACACACAAGCCCGGGCACAATGTCTTTCTTAGGGCAATTTTAAGGGTCAGCAATTCAATAGATAAAAAAGATAAAATAAATAAGAAATAAAAAAAAAATGTTATACAATTTTTTGTGATACAAACACATCAAAAAGGTTTACAATGTTCTACAACTTATGTTATGGAGTTTTTATTCTAGCGTTTTTTTAAGTAAGAACTTACGCAACATAATCTGTGTTCCACCCAAGCTCTATGATCATTCCATAGTAATAGACTTCATCTAGTATTTGTTTTTTTTACCATCAAAGGGCATACGGGCATTAGGCTCACTTGATGTTAAGTGATACCGCTGCCAGAGGGCTCGGAAGTGCGTCAATCTTATTTTATAAATTTACATATTTCTTATTTGACATAGCTGTAGGCACCATAATGTTATATACATATTTATGTATTCAAATCTGATTAAGCCCAGTGATCCAAATAAATTTAATTCGGTATTTTGTAGTACGTAGAGTGGTTTGACATATGTCAATAACAGACAATCAGGACGCAAATATGAGACTTTAGTCCGATGTGTTTTGGGTTGTTTGACATTTGACTTTTGACAATTGATTCTACCTTTGATTAAGTACGCAATGAAAACGTATCAGAGTAATAAAAAGAAAATTGGTGTTGTGTATTGTAATCTGTGGCGGTGTATGGAATAAATAGAAGTCGTTTTCCAGACAACGACTACGGTGGGAATAATCAGTGATTCACGAGGTTTTGTATTTTAAAAAATATGGGCTCACATTGTCTTGATGGTCCAGATGGATTTAAACTTTATAGACATATATAGGAAATGATTGTTGAGGTATATTTACTTCTTTAAGTTCTATATTTTTGTGTAATGTTTTAGGTGACTGTAGCTAGATACTTTAATTAAGTGACTGTGATTCATGGATATTTAATTAAATTTTATAATAATGGAACATGGGGTAGACATATTTCTGTATTTGATTTGTGGTAGGTCTTTCTACCAAGTATTTAAACTCTGTGGTAAATAACTGTCGCTCAAAATTTCATTAATACTAGGATTTATTTTAGATACATAGATTTATTTTTTTCATTAATTTAAGATATCGTAATTTAAAAATATTTATTATAAATTTAACCAATTGTCAAAATTCAGAAAGCAATTGTACCCGCAAAGTGAAAAGTTCTCGCCGTAATTATTTTACTGCATAAAACGATTCCGCAATTATATACTAGATACAGATAAAATATCTTTGAATATCTTAGTACCAAGTCAGGTTTAATTTTACCTTGATGTGCCTTCAAAGAATTCCGTTCGTTACTAGGAATTTGAAAATGAATTTGTTTTCTAAAGAATATCTTCTTTGAAAGGCGAAGAATATTTCGCTTTGGCATTCACTTCGTCATGAGGTTAATAAATGTATTAAAGACAAAAAAAATATTGGTATCAGTAGTAGACTAAGGATATTTTGATATATCTAATTAAACAAGTATATAGTCGTAACACTTATGTACTTATTTATGTAGATTTTTGAGTTAAGAAGTGCCTGTCGAATGCATGACTTTAGACTTCAGAGTACCACTGCTGAAAGACCAACAAATATTGTGGATTTTTACACGAACGAATTCTGGGTGAGAATTAAAGAATTAAGGATATTCATGGTACAGAATAATACAAATAATAATAACAGACGTCCATTGTTTACTGCTGACGTTTCCACGGAAAATACTTGACAATAAATAACATTTAGAACGTGGCCCGTGGTCCATGGTGAAACTGAACCCAATTTACTGGCGGACACTGGACGTGATCTACAAAATTATTCAATGTGAAGATATATGTATTTAATATGCCACGGGAATTGCTTTTTTATGGTTACATTGCATTATAAATAATAACAAATGAAATTACTTAAAGTGACAAAGAAAATAATAATGTAAAATAAATATAAACTACTTACTACAATGCATGCAAAACAAAAAAATATATATTGTAAAATGTAGACATAAAATGAATATCTACATTTAGAATATATGACGCCTAAAGAATAAGTGCAAGTACATACATTGATAATAAAACACAGTAGAACACTAAGACTGTTAATGAACACAAGATAAAGTAAAGTACAAGTGTTGTAAAAAATTAAGTCATCATAATTTTACTTACCTCTCATTATTATTGTACACGGTAGATTGTTATTCTTAAAAATCACTCTCTCTTTTGTGGGCTAAATATTATATGAATTTTAGTGAAAACTTGAACAACAAGTGGACGGGCGGACCGAGTGGATAGCTTTCTTTAAATGAAATTTTTTATTTATTTTTTCATCGTTCTTGTAAATAATATAAAAGATGATAACTTATATACAGATGAGCCTCATAAATATTTCATCCAGCCTCTCGTTACTTTACGCTAATCATGTTGATGGACGCCGTAATTTTTGGGTGACTTTATGCTAATTACTCATTTAAAATCCAATAGTCTCCTCAGGGAATAACAACGCGGCATCTTTTGAGTATTAAATATGTATTTAATAAGAAAACAGCTATACATTAAGAAAATCTATAACTGAATATGTCCGATTCTGCTTTAGTCTTTTTTATATTGATTCATTATAAGGCATGCCTTCTAGGTTTTTAAAATTGAATTCAGTATAAAATCTTTGGGTAGAATACCCAGAAACTGTTTTGTTTGCCCTGACTGGTAGGAACTAAGGCAGGTAAAAGTTGAACTAAAGCACTAATCTGTCCCTTTTCATCACAGCGTAAACACAATTTGAAAGAAAGAGACGAAAGAGTTTAATTAAAAGAATGCATACTGATTACTTTATAAATAATTGGGATACTTACCAAAAATCCTTACTTTTACTTTTCATCTCAATTTGGAAAATCTATGTATATATATATATATATATATTAATAAAGCAAGCGGTCAAATAATATTATTCACGAATAAACTTGAATCAAATAAATCTTTAGTAAATCAAAACTTTGCTTTTTAAAGTTGACATATTTTGCAGCGATGATTTAATTTAAACTTAAGCGTTTATAAAACGTTTTGGGCAAAATATTGCGCGAATTCCTATTAAAACTAATGTGCATTAAAGTTTTATAAGCTATAGAAAATATTAAAAACTACTCTTAGTTTGCTTGGTCGAGGGATTTTTCTTTGATGTGGTAATAAATACTTTGACGATTGGAGCCGTGTTAGACTTTTGGTAAAGCGTGCGACTTACAGACATAAAACCAGGTAGTGCGTTTGTAACCGCTTTACCAATAGATTTTTATGCGCACAATAAACATTTCTGGTACGATTAAGGAAATCATCGTAAGGAAATTCGTACCAGTCAGGTACAGAAAGCTTTTATTACCTCTTAAGAAAAATTATGAATGAAATCGACGCAATAATTTGTCTGCGCTATTTTTTTGCGGTGTCCACGATCTCATACAATATTTAGATTATAGTTTATATAATTAAAATAACAATAAAAACTGCATACGTAAATAAATAGCACCTTATATGTTATATTTATTTAACAGACACCCAGCTAAGGTCTAATAATACTGCATTTATCACCCGCTGAGTTTAAATCAGATTAACACTTAGCCTTTGAAAACGATTTGTGAAAGCATTGTTATCAAGATTAGGGTATAACAATACAATTTTAACGTTTGAATACAAAACTGTCAACAAAAGCGAATTGAAAAGTACAACATAGGGGTGCGAACTGATTTTATCGCTACTGTATTGGGGTAGTTGCAGCAAGTTGACCGCCGTTTATAAACTTAATTTTTGACACATGGCGAAGTAAACGTTACCCTAATGTTAACATGCACACGTAATAGAAAAGTCTGCCTAGCATAATAATTATATATTCACACACCTTCAACTAACTTATAAGAGAAATTACATAAAAGAGAATCCGTTCTATTGTTTAGTGATAGGACTGTACCTATAACTCCGAGATAAGGTGTGTAAATAACCACGAGTGAGAGAAAATTTGTGATTTATTATGTAAATTAACAATTACATACAATTTATCACAAATTTTTATTTCGAAAAGAAGTCCGTAATCTTTTTTGAGAGAGGTTTTCTAGTCTATCATTGTCCAAAGAATTTTAAAAAACAATAGACACATACAGACCTGTGTATGTACCTATGTATACACATGATATGTGTGTATATAAACACTTCAAATTATAGAGCATCGCATGTTGCCGAGCAAGATACTATTTCTTCAACTTTAAATTACTGAGGGGACCAATTTGCTTTTATTCAATTCCAAGCTTTGATTTTATTCAATCTAACGAGAATTTTTCAAAGGACCGATTTTTTAAAAATTATCTAGAGATTCAAATTATCTGGAGTTGACTCTACCACAAAAATATATGATATGTAAAAAGTAAACTCTCATTCATTTATTTTTTTTATTTAATGTCCTGTACAATGACAAAATAGAGCCTCCATTAGGATTCCAAGATTGGGAAAACAAGTCGACTCGATTGACGCATCTGCAATTTGCATTTTATTATTATATAGATTATCACTTCCTCCAAAATGTCGCGTCAAATCTTTCATATAAGATTAATTAGATTAGGAAGAGGACGAAGAGAAACTCACCCAATGGAACAAATATGATATGATCGGTGAATCATTTATTTAAAATTATAATTCTCCGATTGGGCGGTATATTTTACCCGAAAACTGATTTTAAATGTTTTAATGAAATCCAATGGGGGTGCTACTTAGAGAAGTTTGCATCCATTGCGGTGCCTTATTAGAAGCTAACCATTGTTCATTACAAGCGAAGGACAACTCTGCGGTTACCATCGCCGGCCACACGTCGCATAGCCTCGTGTTTTCTAATTAGAAGGCTCTCTGTTTATGCCTTACGGCTTCGCGAACAAAGCTATCGTTATATTATGAGTAACTCTTGAACAAAGAATTATATTGTATTTTCCTGATTGTACGTGATAAAAGTTATAGAAATGCTTTTATGAAATAAAACAATTCTTGTTTGCACTTTATAGTTAACAACAATTTTTACTACGCATTGCAAAAGCGAAAATGCAAGCAACTTCGGTCAACTTTCAAAACCATATTTTCTGTATGTAATTTTTAGGTCCTATGAGACGGTCTAACGTGATTTGGTAAAAAAAAATGTAACCTATTTAGTTGGTAACGCATGGTAAAATATCATCAATCCGCTCTATAGACCAAATGTTAAATGGATGTTGGATATATGGAATAATGAAGCTTTCGGCTATTGAAAGATTTGTAATAATTACTCGCCTCCAATTATTCATGGTCATTGAAAGAAATAGTTCCAAACATTATCAATGGACAAAAGTTTCTAGTTAAGTTAGCTGATTGTTCTAACCCAATCTGTCTAGTCAAACGAATTCGGCGCCATGCCGTCGCCGTACAAACCAGCTTCCCTTGTTTCTACAGCGTTCTATTTTCGTTGCCAAAATCTGGATTTATAGAGGTCATGCTCCCCTGGTATTATTGAGTTTACGACTATCATTTGGGGTACATTTTCAGGTCATTAAAAGACATTATTTCTCCGCTGAAAGTTGGATTAGGCCAAATTTATTTTATACCTATGTTAAATTGACAGAGATAGATATAATAAATAAGCTTATCCAGTCTTACCTTGTTGGTACTAATGTGATAAAAAAATAATACTAGGCCTATACTATAATAATACTATTTTGTGTGAATAGGCAAATTGGTAATCAACCCTTCTGTGCCTCACACTTGCCGACTTTTTGAGTCTAAGTATGGCGGTTTCCAAACGATGTTTTCCACCGTACGAGCGAATGTTGAATGCGCACATAGAAATTGCACAGCCGGGGTTCGACCCTACAACCTCAGGGATGGGAATCGCACGCTTAAGCCAGGTCAACACTACCTTGATAGATCCATAATATTGTCTAGTTAGTCCTAAAAATAAAAGATTGATAAACCAAGTCAACTATATACATTTTTTGTTTGTAGATTACAAAATAAAAACAGGGCATTATATTCACATTATTGTTTCACAGAATTCGTTACTGCTTATTTGAATATGTGGAGTAAGAATATTTTAGTAGTCTGTCTATTATTCTGAAGAAACAACTCAAATATGAGTTGAATATTAAATAATATTATGCATATATATTGCAAATGCTATTTAATTCAATATATGACAGTTATTTATGTGTCATGAATATTTTTTTAAATAAAGCAACATATTACCCTAATGCAACTTTGTAAATTTGTAAAATTGTATTACAATAATAGAGACAAAACATCACATTCCAAGTGAAAGAATGTAAAATGTATCACGTATAAGTCCCGAAATAAAAAATTAACACACTACTCAGTCGGTCGTATCGCCGAATAATAAATGAGCCTTAAATTTCTTTCAGAACATTATTTCCCTCTATATTATTCCCGAAACGCTAGCCGGAATGAGGATCCACGGCGCGGTCTTCGGCGTCCATAATTAATGAGGTTTTTAATAGACAGGCTACGATTAATTTTAAAGTCTATCCGAGGAAAGTTATATTTTCAATCAATAGAACTTATCGCCCGAGTTATATGAGTAAAGTCAAGAGAACTCGTATGAATAATTTACTAATGTTTAGTGCACAAATATATGCTTAGGGTGAGATCTATAGTCCGCACTTGGACTTTGCTCAGACTTACCTTACGAAAAACTTTGCTTAGTGTACCCTAAGGTTAAACTATGATTTCGTATTTATAGACATTTTAACGGTGAGATTAAGCTAAGCCCAAGCTAAGACAGCAAATGTCAAAATACAAATTGATGTTTCAGTTCATGCAATACTTTGTTTATTATCCTTTAAAAAAGTAAACAATAACAAATATTTAAACATCTAAAACGGTACACATATATCTTCAATTTATTGTTATTTATGTATTCATTTATTTTATTATTGCAATAACTAGAAATTTACGAGTAACCTTTAGAAAATGTATTAATTATTTAAAGATGACAATAATTTTGTTACGTAGAACGGATCGCATTGTTTTGACAACAGCAACAGAGCACTTGTATCAAATATCAACAATTGAAAATTTTGCCTAAAGTGTTGTATATGTTCGGAACGAATACAACCAAAATCCTTCCATCCTGTACGGTGAGAATGAATTCAAAAGAAGGAACCGTATTTTGAAACACACGGTATTAAATGTGATCCTGCCACTGATCATTACAAACTTGCAACCTTATAACAACAGAGGATCGCCAAACCTACCGCAATTACAAATACTTTTTGCATTAAGGCATAAAAATGCAACTGGATGTTTTCAGGTAATATTGTGTTCATAAATATGTATGGTTTTTCGATTTGAATATTATAGGTACCTATGTATTCTCAAATGATTTTAAATACATTATATGTTGAAGACATTTGTCTTCTGACTTTCAGAAACATAACATATATGTAACTAATAATAATTCATTGACATTACAGATGGTGTGTGGTGATCTGAACAGAATAAGCCAATCTACAGTCTGTTTAATTATAAATAAAGTCTCTGCAGAGTTGAGTAAATTACTTCCTAGATTTGTAAATTTTCCAAGAAATATGAACACAGCCAAAAGGAAGTTTGAAGAATTAATAAGATCTAATACTCACCATGACCTTAACAGTATAATCAGAGCTATTGACTGCACCCATATAAAAATTAATAGACCCAAAGGTATCGCTCACTCTGAAGCATACAGAAATAAAAAAGGGTAATTTTCTGTAAATGTGCAAGCAATAATAGGGCCTGATATGGAAATATTTGATATAGTGACCAGGTGGCCTGGCAGTTCACACGACAGCAGGATATTTAGAAACTGCCAGGCGTATGCAAGGCTGCTAAATGGTGAACTAGAAGGAGTTTTAGAAGGTGACAGCGGTTATCCGGCACTTAACTTCATGTTAACAACACTTTTATATCCAACGACAAGAGCTGACAATAATTATAATTATTCTCAAATAAGAACTAGGCATATTGTTGAAAGGGTTTTTGGAGTGTAGAAAAGGAAATTTCCATGTTTACAGCTAGGACTACAGTCAAAATTGACAAAATATACTAGTTATATATAATTATAGCTTGTGCTGTATTGCATAATATAGGTATATAGAGTCATAAGCATCCCCTATGCTTATGATGATGGTGATCTTGCTGACAGCAGAAGTTGAGTAACACAGAAACAATGAAAGATCTCCTACAGGTCTAGCATTCCGGCAATCTGTGATTGCACAATTTAACTAGGTAATTTGTTCGGTAATAAAGAATATCAAAACAAAACTTGTTTCATTTTAAACATTTATTTTCTGATTCTTTTTTTGAGTGTAATACATATTTCTAATACTAATTTATATTTTTGTTGAAGAAATTCTATTTCTAACAGATTTTTTAATTTTATATGTTCCATTCCTATCTCAAATTTTTTAGGGTAGTCAGGTAATAAATGGTAGAAGATTCAGGGAAACGAAAATAACAGATGTGAAGCGAGAGTCATCGGTTAGGTTATAGTTTGAATTTCGTTGTCACTATAATATGCCAGGGCTGCCAGGTGACAGATACGATATCACACCAGTTATTTATAAGATCTCTCAAAAATGGGGTTGAACACTTATATAAATAATGTAAATAAACAACAATAGATACCATAATAATGTATAATTATTTTATTTCATGCATTTCATAGGTATTTATCAAGATCATTTAAAATTTCTTTGAATTCAAATTCTATTTTTCCCAAAGTCTATGGAACTCTGATACCAAATGGCAACACCGTTCATTAAAAACCGACAAAAATAAAAAGTCCAGTAAAAGATATGATGGTAGAGCAAATTTTAGGCCATTATTTTTGTTAGGCTTATAGTCAAAGTTTTTGGTAAGTCGTCGATTTCGTGGACTTGAGATTAAGCTAAGCCAACACTAGGGAGGGATTCGCAGTTTGCTCTATAAATACCGACTGTGTCTTAGCTCGATAGTTAAGTCAGAGTAAAGTCCAAGTGCGGACTATAGATCTCACCCTTAGACAAATTACTGATATAATTATTTGTTCGTGAATCTACACAAATCGCTTTTTATCTACTAATGGCAATTTATTATTTTTATCTCACTATACATTTATTTGTTCGATACAATAAAACGCAATGTGTTTCTTACTTATTTGTCGTATATTACTACTAGCAGTAGTATTACACGGTCGGTACTAGGCTTTCAATTACTCAGTGGTGAAGTCATATGTGTTTATTATAAGCTATTCTAAGTTTATTAAAACAATTTTACACCTGTGACTTAGAAACTATAAGCTATTGAACTAATTAAATCTCATGATATAATTGTTGAAGTAGTACAAAAATATTAATTAAGTTACTTACGGTATTGTTAATATCAGTAAAACGTTTTTTGAAGATAAAACTTTAAATAAAATTTCAATAATTGATTTAATTTTAAAAAATAACACGAGTTGCGATTTCCTTCTATTTTTTACACGTTATTATATAAATATTCATACGATTTAATTGCATTTAAATTACTTTATTTACTTAATGAATTAAACAATTGATGTACGGAATTAAATTTCTTAGTAAATTGCGCGTTAAATATGCATCCTTGCCATAAATGTGGTAGTAAATGGTTAGTTATACTTGTATATGTTCCCAATGCCTAACATTTAAACGTCTTTTTCAGTTCCTGGCGTTATTAGAGAGCAATGTGGTGGCAAACACAAGCCTGCAGTATCGTCAAATGACGTTATTCGCGCCCACTAACGCCGCATTCCAGAAATACAACCGAGAGATGGATGACTTTCTAGTCCTATATCACATATGTAAGTACATTTTAATGCTAAACTATTGTCCATGTCTGGTATACGTTTGGGTGGAAGTAATAACGCCTTCAAAATCGTACAATTTACCTCAAGTAGTGATTCATTGTTTAATGCTTATTTTTATAACGGGACAAAACATATTTAACAAATAAAGAATGTAATTCATAACATTATAGTTATGAAGAGTGTATTATATATTTTTTATCAAGGATTGTTTAAAATGTTCTGTATTGTAGAAACAATGTCTTCAATACCGAAGAATACATTTAAAAAGGAAAATTTGAAAGATAAAATAGTAGCTTTATTTGAACCAAACCTTTCGGAATCTGCATAATTAATTAATTCAGCGAGTGAATAAAATATGAGATTGTGTTCGACGATGCGTCGTCTATAGACTATAGCAAAAAACGTAACCTGCCAATATTGACGTATATCTTATATAGTCTGTGACAAAATATTATCTTTTAATATATTTTAAAATTAAGAAGAGGATTTAACAATTAAATTACTACCTCTTCCTAACAATATTTCTTTACTTCTTCGAGATTTAAATCCCCTTGTATATAGTATTATAATTATGTTTATTGTAAATAATAATATTAAACTATAATTTTGATTTATGTTACCCCTTATGTAATTATTCTGATATTTTTATAAATTTAATGCTTTTTCAATCATTTATGTAATGACGCGATTAGTTTATTTCGTTTTTTAATTATTCATAAACTGTAAATGACGCTGGCTAATTCACAAACCGTGCCCGAGCCAAAAGGAATTTTTTTTTACTACCTCTGCATAAAACCAAATAAATCCAAAGTGAAATGAAATGTTCAAAGTTTAATATTTTCCCAGCAAATCTAGCCACAACCCTGTCAAATTTGGACTACTCAATATCGTCGGAACTCGACGGCAACCCTCCCTTGTGGGTAACGAGACGTCGGGATCGACTTCATGATGACATTTACGTCAATAACGCTAAAGTAGACGTGTCGAGATCGTATCAAGCCACTAATAGAAACGGCAAGAGACAGGTAATATTCACGTCATATTTGCTTTTATTCATTTCACATTGTCAAGGGGCTCAGTCACTTGTCAGTCAAACTTTCTTTTTAGGCTATATATATATTTTTGGGATATCGTTTAATATACAAAGTTGCACTATAACCGAAATATCGAACCACTTCAAAATTGTTTTGTTATTGAAACTTTCTTGTTAGGAATTTTAGAACATCGTTTACTATGGTAAAAACAGTTTATGTAAATTAAAAACGCAAAAAACTGATTTTGCTTCTACGATTAAATTGCGATAGTAAAAAAAAGTAAGACAATTTTGAAACAAAAACACGAAACTGTTCATTATGAAATGATTACTTCATGATTTTGCTCAGTAACAAAAATATATGAAAATTGAAAATTTGTAACAATTAAGCTATTTATTCCCGTCTCTATGAGAATAAGATTTATAAAATGAATTTAATTTTTACAAATTAAAAACATTTTATTTCAATATTTACTGCTTTTATTAAGGTTAATTTTTTTTTAGAGAATCTTTCAAAACAAATTGACAATCAAATTATAAATACAAAATAAGTGAGAAATGTATAAAGTGTTTGTACATTTTGTTTTTCTTTAGCACTTTGACCTTAACCTGACTTATTGTCTCTGGAATGCAAGCAACATCAAGGCTTAAATTTATATATAATATATATAATATAGATTTAATATTGTATATTATAAAGTTATAACGTCATGACAAAGTAATTCAGGTCAGGTGAATTGTGTCATACAGAGAATTGTTCGCTCTTTCTAAATAAATATTTTGCAAACACAGTTTAGTAAGTTAATCCGACTGTCGTAGGATCAACCTAGCATACACGTATTGTGGATTAAGTTAGTTTTATTGCATACTGCCGCTGCCCAGATTTAAAAAGAGATATTAAATTAGATTAAAAAAGATATTTTAAAAGTTTATCTATTTATTCTAAAATCAAATAGATTTAACAGCTAATGAGCGCCCGACAACTTAAATTTGCCTATATTTATCTGTAATTTCTGAAGAGATTCTCTTATGTCGGTAGCTGATGTCTAAGCGTCAGGGTCAGCAATGTAGCATGGAGTAGTCTATCTGTTTCTATAATTTTCTATCCAGCATATTCACACTTATTCGGTCCTTCTAGTTATTGAACGGCTGTGCGATTTTTTGTGAGTAATAATGTATTGTAAAAGCGGTTTTTGTAGAAACGTGACATTGAAAAAGATCACAGACTATTTATCTAGTTAGAAAGGAATTAGGTTTATGACGATATTTCAATATTCACAAAGGAACTAGAAGTCAATTAGCTATTATATAGTTTTTACAATCATAGCTTTTCAATTTAATTTAATACATTCAAGTAGGTTATATAAATCAAGCCGATGCCCTATTTATAGGGAATATCGCGCGTTGTTAAATGGAGATATATCATTCAGTCGATTTTAATCATTATAAATAGGCCAGATAACGATAATTTATAAAGCATATACCTTAAAAAACATTACGTTTGTGATGAAATTGTGAATGTGAAAAATAATATATTTAATAGTAGTAGTTTTTTATTTTTTAGTTCATTACACTATTAGGACATTTTGCGTAAAGTTATAAAGCTCCCTAGTAAAATCTAAACTTACAAATATGTAATATATAAATTTATTTTATCTTAATTTGTTTGTTTGTAAATCAAAGGAAATGTACACACACCGTTAATATTTGAGTTAAAAGTATGCTGGCGATTTTATTTTCATACTGATAGCAAAGATGCATTTGAGCGCACTGTTAACAATGACGTAACACTATTCTCTAACCTCCTCGAAAAAGGTGAATAGAAAATATAAAAGCATATGCAGAGGGCGAATGGAGATAGAAAGCTAAAGAATCTTTACCCGTTTAATATAACAAATTTAAATTGATATTGCTAACAACTGTAAACATTCGAAATTATAACACTGTTCTCTTCAAATTACAGATAAATAAAGCAAAGAATTTTATTCCAATCAAAGCGAGACTCAAACATCTAATTAGGTGCTTGTTCGTACCGAGATAACGAATAAAGTTATTTAATTACATTTCTAGAGGCACAAATTGTTGCTTTGTACCTTTGAGTGTGATTTGCACACGGGCTCATTACGCTTAATATGCACCGCACGTAACTCTATAAACTTTCAACTAGCAATTTTCCAACTCTCACA
Source organism: Pieris napi (assembly GCF_905475465.1). Classification (NCBI taxonomy): domain Eukaryota; kingdom Metazoa; phylum Arthropoda; class Insecta; order Lepidoptera; family Pieridae; genus Pieris; species Pieris napi. The sequence goes on along the minus strand of NC_062236.1, from coordinate 5,153,583 downwards.
TACATTGCAACTAATAAAATCTTATTAGCCGTGCCGTTAAACTTTTATTCAGAACGAATACATTAACAGGTCTTTGTCAAAAGGTAATATCCGATTCCAGAGCTTACTGTGACTCTTAGATCTTTGTTTTGGACCACAAAGCATGTTGTGGAGGAAGGATGGTGTAGTTCCTCTAGTGTAGTAACTATAAGCCGACCCGAAAGACTCAGTGGCTATGGACTAGAAGTTGTATATGACATTTGGTCAAACAGTGGACGGGGCGAGACGGTGACGCGACGCTGGCCGGACGGTGATGCGGCGTGGATGTCACACTGCGGAAGTGATGATCCTGCAAGCGTCGCGTCGACCGACCCGCCGCACTCGGCGTGATTTCTCGAGCATTTTGCAACAAGCTCTTTGAGATTTCTTCCTATTAATTCCCAATCGCTGATTTCAAGCTCGCAATTTTGTATTGGGAAAGGCCCAAATCATAGAAAAACAGTGCTCGAACAGGCTCGATTAGTTTTCCACTCTTCCATGTCCATTTTTGTAGTCGAGTACCTACACGCGGGCGCGACGCGTCGCGTCCAGCTATCTGTTTGACTAACTACAACGAATACCCATATAACACAACCATCACCATACCATCGGTCGCGACGGTGACGCGACGCCGTCCCGCCCCGTCCGCTGTTTGACCAAACCTTTAAGGGTCTTACGGCATCGCAGCGATTTGTTAGCGCAGATTGTGGATGTCGCTACAACGTTTAAAACAAAACAGACTCGTTAATTACATGAAAAGTAAATAAATAGCATAATAATGATATAGTATATATGTTTCCGCGCATAAAAAGTAATCTGCGATACATTACTTTTTATTGCCTTTAGGTCTTGTAAACCTTCATAAATCACGTTGAACAAACAAAGCCACAGATACCGAAATTGATATAAATAGGTTAATGTTGTATTTTTTTAGGTTCTTCATGTCATTGATCAAGTACTGCGACCGCTATTACCGCATGGACCCAGCTCTATTGGTTCACCTGTTTACAATCCTAATGCATACCAGTTCCTGGAACACTCAGATGTCTTTGATATAAGTCAACATCGTCTAAGGTAAACATTGCAATTTTTACTAAAACGTTGAATTTTTAAAGGTATATGATATGTTTCTGGTTATGAAAACATATTTAATTTGAATTCATTGAGAGATTTGGACAATCTAACGGGAATCATAAGAATAAATTATTTTATGATAAAGAGATATTTTTAACCATTTACAAAACATCTCACTAATTATCAAATAATCTTAGTGCAAATAAATAAAATAATAAATTCATTAAAAATGAACTATAGCACGATGACGGAATATAGAGAAATTATATTTAAATTGAAAGTGTTATTTATTTATTTGTTTTTCACTTATAATACCACATAATTTTGAAGCTCGTGTGGTATTCGGGGGATTATTTTTCCGACCCAAATGTCGGCCAATAGAATTGCACCATGAGACGAAATGTACAGTTAACAAATAAGAATTTCATAATGAATAAAACAACTACTTAATACTTTTCTTGAAGCAACGACCAGAGAAAATTTTCACAAAAAATTTTCAGTATAATACCATGTAGGTTGTACCACGTGACGTCGAATGGTGCAATTCTATTGGCCGATATTTGGGTCGGAAAAATAATCAACTTTATTCGTAGACAAAAAACCCTCTCAAAATCTAAACCGCGAAAACGCAACGAAATAAAGAATGAACTATGGTTCATTCCGATCCTAATCCTCTGATTCTGGAAACATAAACATTGTTTCGTTAAAAAATGTACTAGACGGTAAGTTCGATACTACCATTTGGTCAAATAGTAAAAAGTGAACGTAACCAGTCGAACGAGTACTAAGATTCATTTACAAGTATTTTTATAATTAATTAGTTCTTGCGAACCAAGAATTCGAACCTAAATAACTTGGTATGCAGACAAAAAGCTTTCCATTATTTCATTCATAACTGTATAAAACTTTTACTTTAAGTTAACTACACTACGTACCAACTTTTCACTACTCTGATTAGATTTAGACTGCAGTCAAGCGAGTTAGAAGTTTATTTGCCGTGTTCGTATTAGTGAAATGAACATTAATGTATCATTGCAATATACATTATACAAACTGAAAACTAAATTTAAATACTTTTTTCTGTATAATTTAAAAACTACTGAAATTTTTATGCAAAAAATCGTGTAACAACAACTGAAAACGCTCGACGCAAGAATGCGTGCGAAAATGCCTCTTTAAGTGTTTTGTTACAATATATAATATAGTATAGTATAATTCTCCGCGTATGGGGTGAACACATTATGTAGAATCGTCGCATATATCAAGATGATGTTACTGGGGAGAAGTAAATACGAAATACATGTTACGTTATAAATAATTGAATTGTTTTGATCCATTATTTATTATTACCGATGCCGTGTTTGATTTAATTGTGATTGGTCAATAGCATCTATAGTCTTGTCTTTTATTGACATACCTTTTACACATTTAATAAAACAATTTTTAACCGGATTTAAGTTATTATATATTAGTTAGTTAAGTCACCGTGACCACGCACGCTGTAAAGCACGCGAAACGTCGGTTAAATGTAAAATTATGTAAAAAAATTGTAAATACATAACTTCAATCCGGTTAAAAATTGTTTTATTAAAAGCATCTATAGTCGTACATAAGGAAAAGGCCATCGATTTGGCTTACCCTCGTACCGTCTCACCCGAAATACGTCTCTATATTTTTCCTTAGAATCGAATACGACACCACAAACATGACTAAAACCCATTGCACCCGCTATAACCAAACAATGGAATGAGCAACGAAAGAGGTTGTTTTACAGTAATATTATTAATCAATCTGTACGTGGCACTACGCGTAAATGCGTTAGCATAATTACACGCTCTTGTATATTTCAATTACTCGAAACTTCACAATAAACCAATTTAAAATTTCCAACTGAATAATATTTTACGCGGAATAATAAACAGGTAAATCAAGCATCGCTTTCCGTGTACAATTAAGTTTGGCATCTTTTAGTGAATTTACGGCAATTATTTTTAATTCCATTTTAATACGGTTATTCATACTTTCAAGGGAATCGAGGTTATTAATGTCTAATTTGGGAAATATTAAAGAGCTATGGTCCGATTAGGGAGATTAAACAGACTCGCTTTTGTTAAACCAACGCCGACGGAACTTATAATGTAAATCTGTTTTTCAACAGCTTCTGTATGGAAGTTAAAAAATAACACGCTTTTAATTTAAGGCAAAATTATATGATGTTAGTTTTCTTGTTAATTATTCTGTACCTTAAACACTATTTTTAAACTATCGTGATCTTCAATACAGCTAACATCCACTGCCTATTATTGTATTCCGATTTTCGGAATGTTGAGCCAATGAGAATATAACCCAATGTTAGTCTATTAGGCAGGTGTCTTCGCGATGCTTTCCTACTACCTACCTACCTACCTATCTACTACCCCCATAGAATCTGGCTAATGAAAGAAGATAATTGAATTATTTGAAAACTTTCGGATGGCAACACAGAATGTCATTGAATTTATTAGGTTAGTATGATTTATTGTCTTCAGGCAATTACTCATTTTTAGTTCTATTATATATTTTTTCCGAAAAGTTAACAGGTATAATAGTCTAAACTTTGTTTTATTTGATAGAATATTTCGTTTCTTTCGCAGAATTTGATTATTCCGAATAAAGTTGTGTTTTATAATAAATTTAGTTTTAGTTTTCCATGCAATGCAAATAATCAAATTTTAAGTATCAATAGTAAAAGACTAAATACGTATAGTATTTAATTTCATAGAAATACAGTTACTATCAATGTAAAAAATAATAAAATAAAATCAAGTATCAAGTAAGTTTAATCCACAAAATATATCAAACTTTTAGGGATACCATACAATTTTTTTTTAATTTGCCGCGCTGTTTCGTTATCTTCTTTCATTAGCCAGACTCTCAGAGCAGTGTAGCAGCACACGGAAAGACATATCACTTTATGCATGCGGGTTCGAACGCACGACGAACGACTTCTTAGTTGATAATGAAACTCTTTTCAAAGCTCTTTATATTTGCTATAATATAAAGATATTCGAATTCTATTTTATCACAATAAACTAAATCTAAATACAGTGTATGAACAAAAGCGTATTTATGAATATTTATGTTAAATTGTTCATTTAACCTAGGTCGTTCCGGCAAAAAGTTAATCAACTGCAAAAGAAAGACGTTTTCAACGCCGACGGACGACACACTTTCTTTATTCCCGTAGATGAAGGATTTAAGGTAATATTTTAGCATTTTAAACTAGATTGTGAAAAACTAAAGTGTATATGAAACTCGTAGAATAACTTTTGTTTGAGAAGAGGAAAATCTATGCTTATGTTATTATTGTATGATTCTTGTGTTTAAACGCTCCATCATTGCTAAAATGGTTATCCAGAAGTATCCTCTTTAATATCTTATCAACAATCCTAGGAATTTACCCGAGGGAGATCCCGTGAGCATATTCCATCAAAATAAAGATTGAAACTATCGTAAAATATTCCCTGAAATGTACTTACACATTATGATTTATATATAGTTTGCTATAATATAGTATTCATAGTGACCCGTAACATAATTACACATACACATAATTTAACTGAAATTATATATGAATCCTCGGGTTAAGAGTTAATTAGAAGAATAATATTTATATTCATTTATGTGGAAACCGTAATTGAAACCCAGCCTATAACTATAGTGCTTCTTGTTTATATTGTAAACTATTATAATAGGATAGTTCCTATTTACCACAGTTTAAAATCCTAATACTAATTGTAACTCTTATAAATGAAAGCAAAACATTCCCTTGTAAAGGAATATCAAAAAAATGTTCACGGGTTGCTCTAATATATTAAAGGTTTCTGTTTGTTTTAGAAAAATCTCAATTTTTATTGAAATAGTAGTTATGTAAACGTTAACTACATTATTCAGAGACATTTCACAATCTAGTTTTGACACTAATTACCAAAATGTTTCAAGAATTTCATGTTTTAGTGTACCACCCAAAAGCATACATACCATTTTGGGACGTCACACGCTGAAAATTTATTCCACATTTCTGTTTAGAAAAATATGCATAATAATTATGACAATGTTAATACAAACATGATAAAATATTTCTTACTTTTTGTTTTAAAGCCTACCACGCGTTCGGACCTAATAGATGCGAAAGTGGTCGACGGCCACGTGATACCGCAACAAGTACTGTTCACACATGCGACCCCCGACAGCAAGGATTTCGAAAGCATGGCGTTTAGCGACAATGTCAAGGTCATCATATCCTTCAGCACTGCGATGAATGGCAAAGAGGAGTTGAGTAAGTGTTTTTGATACTTTTACGAACAGTCTTGGGGTAGGGGCTTGATCGAGCGACTCTCATCCCTGACCAAGCACGTTTATGCATCAATTGATTGTATTTGTTACGGTGAAGGAAAACACCGCAAGAACCGACTTGCCTTAGACCAAAAAATGGAGTGTGTCCGACACAGCAGAAGAAAAGGAAAATGAGCACAAAACAAACTTACAGAAATCAGAGACCAAGAGAGAGAGATTGTAGCGCCGCTGGATGTCTTTATTTATTTACACTTCATTGCCATAATACACATAGATATACATATAGAAAAAAAAACAAAAAGTAAGTAGGTTACACAAGTTATTAGGCAAAGGGCAGCCTTATCGCTAACAAGCGATTTCTTCCAGGCAACCCTAAAACGGAACAATATAAAAAAAAGAAACACCTACAGAGGGTAAAGTACAAGAGATGCCTAATTAATTAACAAAAAGATACTAAAAATAACATGCAACTATAACTAAAATTAAATAAAATAAAATCTAAAGAAATTGTATAAATAATAGTATGTATAAACAGACATGTAAAAGCTCAGCTTAAGGTTAATTGAGTCACAATAATTAATATACAAAAGTAGTAGCTAATCACGAAGCAGAAAAAAGATGATCAAATAGGAGATTTTTAAATAAATTTAAAGATTGAGCTCGTCTGATATGAATAGGTAAGAAATTCCATAGCAGAATAATTAATACTTTTAAATGGAGTAAAAATAAGTCGTAATCGATTATGTTTGGTCAAACTGACCTGTGGCTTGTTAATTCGGCCATAGCGGCACGTATAAATTAAATATCTGATAGGTATGGAAATAATTTTACAATTCGAATCAGTTTTTAATGCAAACAAAATGTCAACTATATTATATTAAGACGTTTAACTAAACAGACAATGAAACCAACTAAACAAATAATTCTAAAAATACATACTACAAACCAAGATTACTGTTTTATTGCAAGCATTATGTTACTGTAAATTTCGTTGAAAATAAGGGGCGAAGAAACGCCCCTCTTTAAACATTAATAACCCAATGCCAGTTTCGTAATACAAAGAACTTAGTGTTTACGGTGGCGCTGTAAATAAAGTTCTTAAGTTCAGGACTCATTAGCTAATGAATTTGTTTTGTAATTAAAAGTTACTTTGAAATGTAATTATGAATGAGCTAATTCGACACCTCGTTCTCAGGAAAAATCAATGTAATAGAACATATTTTAGATAAATAATCTGTATTACTCACTAAAAAAAAATTATTTTGCGTATATTTTTCCAGTTATATTTAAGATTTTCATAATAATTCATAGTCTTTCTCTATTAATATAAAGAAAGATACAATAGTTTGTATCTTACAACACTGTTTCTTCGAACATTTAATTTACTAATTTATGAGCTACATATAAATCAATATACAAAACAGAATAAAACTGAAGATTTCTATTCAAGTTATATTCGAATTTCAAAATATATGGCCATGTATTAGGTGTATCGTTGACTCTGACACCTAATTTGTATGTAAATACAAATATAAGCACGCACGAGAGTGCTTATATTGTAAGCACTTCACGCCATATCATAATGCTTTAGAAATGTACGGTTATTTTGCTAATAATATTTAGAATATACCAAAGTAAAGGCTAATGTTATAGCTTATACGTTTCGTTACGAAACATAACATTTTATCTATAATGTCTGTACTTTACTACAAAAAGATATATTCATCATTATACGATTATTTGACAATACACCCCTCTAATTTTTGATCAAAGCGTTAAATACATAATTCGTAGCTTAAATAACCTAAAGTAAACCATTTGTCTTTTAGACGTTATTAAAAGCATTGACTACGTCCCGCTTTTTCGCCTGCCTTACTTTGGTCGTAGCGTGTAACCTTCCTCAGTAAATTGACTATTTTTTTTATTATAGAGCGCATCGAGCAGATTAGTTGTAGGATGATTTGCGGGTGGAAATATTCCTCATTAGGAATATCTACCATAGTAATATTAGCTCAGTCAATGCTGCTCAGCTCGAAGGTTCTTCGTCTTTTGAATCGGTTTATATACTCCTCCGGTAGAGTGAGTTGAACAGCTAGATGGTTAGGATGATTTTCCAGCCTAGTCTTGTACTTCTAGGCGTATACTTTTATTTCCTTCTTGACTGTTATTAATAAATTGACTATTAACACACAAAACAAGTTTTTCAATTCAATGCAGTTATTACGATTAGCACGTTCAACTTAAACAAGTCGTTTTATAATATAATTATGCATAAGTTAGATTGATATATTTGAAAAAAAGTCTCAACTATGAATTTTATTTTCGTGGAAATTTAGACATATCCAAACATTATTTACGTAGTACCAACATACGAGGGAAAGCACACTTGGAGAGTAAAAAAATTGTGAGTTATTTCAGTTGTTGTAATTTCCATCGCGCGCGGAAATGCAAAGCTAAGGATTTGAATAAATAATATCACTCGAGAAGAAAAAATAACACTTTGGATTTTAAAATTTAAATGTGAAATATATGTTTGAAGTAATTTTTCTGTGGGAAATGAGAACTGTGAGATGATTGGAATAAGCTGCTTGTGAATTTGGTGTTATTGCATACTATTACTTAGTGTTGGCTTCAGTGGCGTACCGTGTAATAGGCTATTTAACAGAATTTAAATAAGGCAAAGCTGAATGTCACGCATTTTTTTTTTTTAAGTTAAAGCATAACTGTCTGTGGGCCCATTTAAGGACACCTTATTATAGCAATACATCATATTTACACACAGATTCTTGTATTATACTGTCTCCGCTGGCTCTGTGAACCTAAATGTTCCCTTGATCGTATGGGCCAAGATCGGCCAGTGAAGGAAGCATACATAAGCTGCAGCTGGCCCGTGCTGCTGAAAGCCAGCAAATGGCGGGAAGTGGTACAGAACAGAGAGCAGTGAAAGTTTAATTATATTTTACCTTGGAATCGGTTTTTTGTAAAATAATTTATACTTATTAACGACATCCTTAATGAGATTGGAAGAACATATCCAATAAAAAGCAATCAATGAATACAAAGAGAAATAGAGGATGAATAAAACCAATAATAAACCTTTATTATCTAGAACAAGATACGTTACGCGTCTGAGTTTGTGTTGAAGTTTGAACACAGTGACAGAAACAATCTATAATATGCGTTTCTCTTCGACGAAACAGTTTCAAGTCATTATTTGACTTACTAACCTAACCAACGCCAGGTTGAACGTGGCGTTGATATAAAACTCGAGATTAGTCTTTGATGTATAAAATAAATAAGATTTATTAAAATGTTAATTAAATTTCATTTACGAATTATATTGGATTTTCTTCGTTACACCGGTGTTATTAAATTAATTATATTAACGTTGGCTGTGAAAAAGGCTTCACTTGAGATTAATATGGCTTATAGTCTGATATTAAGTATAGGTTTTTACGGGCCAACAACATAAGTGAATTGAACATTTGTTTTCGAACATCAGCTCTACAATACCTTTTCGAGTCTAAGTTAAATGTCATAATCTCTGCAAACATTATTTTGTATGATATACCTACCTATGCGTCGTTTTAATTGGAATAAATTTTTACAGCTTACGTAAAGTCAAACACAGTAGCAGGAGATACGAAACACACCCGTGGCGTGGTTTTAGCTGAGATTGTGAGAGCTAACATCCCAGTGAAGAATGGAGTCGTACACCTCATTCAGAGACCACTTATGGTCGTCGACACTACAGTTGTTGATTTCTTGAAGGTGAGTTTATTATATTACTAATAACCGCAACATGTATTGATTATATGGATACCAAACCAAAAGAGAACTTGCCTGAGGCTGTTTTGTTGATTAATCTGTGTTTTCTGACCCGTAATGTTTAATGGGCATTCGAACCCAGGGCTTACCCTACACTAGCCAAGTGTGAAGCGATATGGTGCATAAAATATACATTACAAACAGAAGTTTTTCCTTCAAAGGAGTAGCAAACATCTGTCTCAATATAATAACACTTTTCAAAAATTTATTATGAATACGCAACTGTGCGTTTAACGTATGTTTGTAAGGTTGAGTTAATTATTCTTTGGAACATCTAACTATAAGTTAGTAATATTAAACAAGCAATCAACTTCGAATACATTAAGTAGGTAATATCGTAATTATTAAGCGTTATATTGTAGCCGTCAATGAGTATATTTAGTTCAAAGTCCAACTCAATTGTTTCCATCTTTGCAAAGTTTTTCGTTAAATTTTCAAGATCTTATTACTTTGTTCTTTATTCAATTCTTGTTTTAAAACGATCGGTCTTCGGCACGTAATTGAATAACAAAGTTTTTGAATCTTTCGTTACCTTTTGGCTCCATTATTCGGAAACCAGGCTATGAAGGTAAAATAAAATATTTTTTTTCTCCCTTGTTATGCTCTATTTTATTTCAGCACGTACCAATTATGTAATTTGTATTTTATTCGTAAGAACGATCAATCCTTTAGTATAAGATTCTGCATTTGAAAAGTTATACTTTTTAGTCTGCATGTGATTCTGAAGAACAAAATGAAACATTGGTAAGCGGTAACTGCTAAAACCCAGTAGTTACCTTGAAACCCATGAAAAATTATTATACATTAAAATCCTTAGTATCTAAGTATTTATTATAATTTAAAAAAAACACGTTCATGTTAACACTTTTATCTTTTACTTTTATAATGGCATAAGGTAAGGCTTGTTATTCCTATTAATTATTTAATTAAGGCACTGCCGAATGTCACTAAAACATAGGAGATGTTACATCGGTATATAGGGAACCTCTTCACTGCATCCTGCAATTGTCAGACACACTCATATTATGTAATCACTCATAGAATGCGCCCGACTCGTCGTCATTCATCAAACGTGACATGTTTGCTTGAACTGTGGGGCGCGCCTTGAGAGCCTTCGGGGCATAACTGATTCCTTTTTTAAACATGACAACTCCACGTTTTCCATTAATATTCTAGAATGTTCCTATCGTCATTGTCATATCATTAATATAGCTAACGCAATTTAAACGCAATAACACAATATCACTAACGATCAGTGTTAATTTACATTGTTGTACAAATGTTGGTCGCTAGGGAGGAATACAAATTGTAACAGTATTAAAATATAAATTCGTCTGATGGCATTAATTACCATAACGCTTTAAGCCTATAATGCCAGATTTTCATGTCATAAAATCTCGACCGGCGTTTTAAATTCACTTGTACGACTCGCTAGACAGACGTGAGACTGATAAATCCTGATAGAGCACGCCCTTGCTTTAAAGGTAGGGTTGCCATCCTTTTAAAGTAAGCTCTCGAATAGAACCCGCCTCGATAGTGCTCGGACTCAACGAGGTTTAAGTGCTTTCCGAGCATTTAAATGCACGCGCGAAAATAAATTCATGCCGGGATTTTCTTTTTTCTTCGTTTTCCAGAACTAGGTTTTAATTTCGCATGAATTTCAATTTCACATATGAAATGGTTATATTTACTCAACAATCCAATATAGTTTGAATCGTTCTTAAATACGATTTATGGCAGCCCTATTGAAGTGCTAGGATCTGATGCATATGCTACCCTGGGTGTATACGCTAATATACACGCGTTTTACCATTCTCATATAGTAACTTTGTATGTGTATTATATGAATTTCATATTATGTTTGTGCAAACTCTTGGATCCTGCATGAATTACCAACTTTAGGGCATTGTGAGTATATTTTGCATGACTTTGCAGTAGCTTTTAACTTTTTTGAGAATTATGAAACACTCCAGGTTAGAGGTTAACTGACACTACTTTTATTCAAGCATCAATTTAAACTACAGTATACTCGTTTAAAAATAGTATGTTAAATTAATTTAAAAGTATAAAATAGTTTGATGAACCTGTTAAAAAAAATATAACTTTAAATGTTGCTAAATCGTTTGTATATTTTCAGGATATGAGTCTAAAACTCATTAATACATTTCGTCATATTTAAACATAGATGTATCACATGTATTTTAATTATCTTTCTATACTCAGGAAAAGGAAGATGGTCCGCTATGTAAATTTTACGAAGTAATAATGGATTTGGGGGAAAAGAATCAGTTCCTCAACGAACTCAACCTGGCGAAAGATATAACTCTGTTCGCTCCCTCCAACGATGCTTGGAATGAAAACAGTGTTCAGAATATACTCAGGTAACACAAACATTTGTTTCCACCCCTTTCCTTCCCTATATTGAAACTGCATCAATTTTCCTGGAATTTTAAAATACAACGTAATTTCAGTAATTGATTTTGTCGGAAATAAAATTAAAAAGGCACTACGTACGCACACATGTACTAGGTGGGGTGGCCGGTAGTATAATAAATAATAGTTTAAAAAAACTAGAACACACGCTTTTAAAGCACATTAAACTAAAAAGTGAAAAATAATTCCTAATTTAGGCTGAAAATGGTAATGAACAAAAAATACTGGTATTATTGTGAAAAAGCGTGGGTTGCTCGATAGACGAAAAATATGGCACAGAGTAGTATTTTTTAGTTTATTATTTTTTATTTTTTTTTCGGATTATTGCATTGTCATCGATCTTTGACAGGTGCGCAAAGTTTGAATTAAATCTGTCAGTTAAAAGTGGGTCAAAATCGAGTCCGAAGGAGTCGGTTACATACATACATACATACACACATACAGGTGAAGCTAATATAAAGCGTGTAATAAAAGCTATAACTTCTTATTAGTGTTCTAAACAGTGACAGCCCCATGCCCACCTTTTGCTTTTGGTAATTGATTAAATAATATACTTTACGTATTATTACGTTAACTTAAAGAAAGCGTGAAATTTGAATGAAATACCAACATTAAAAATACATTTCCATAACAATTTAATTTAGAAGGCTAACATTGCCGTTGTACTGTGTAAACTTTCTGAACGCAATCGGAAAGAAAACTTTCAGTCTTGCAATCATCGTTACGATAAAATTGGACGAAAACTCGAACAAAATTTTTAAGTAATAAATTCTTTATTTTCACGAGAATTCACCAACTTAAACAAAAGGTTATCGATAATTTTTTGTAATAAAGCTTAAACGATTCCTTTTCTGCAGAGTAAGTTTTTTTTTAAATTACTAGCTCTTATCTGCGTGAATGATAACACATATATATCCCATTTTAATACGTGATTATATAACCTCAATGCAACCATTAGTGTCAAAAGGTGCGGCCCGGAAGAAACTTGTATCAAGCAAGGCATCATCGCTTAATTACAGGGGGAATATTTTCGCACTTGTTTGAGACATTTCCACATTTCCTATTCTATTTACTTAAATTGTATGAAATCTATAAACACACAAATCACAAGTCATTTTTAATTATTATTAAACAGTCGGTGGTCAAAGTGTGAATATTTATATTCACTATATATTGATTTATATATTTTATCGACTTCTAAAAACTATTATAATGTATGCGTTACCTGTTAAAATTGTAGTTCTTTAAGTGTAAAAATTAAGTGACTTAATTAAAATTATAAGATTTTTTTTATGGCTCTGGCACGATTTGTGCATTAGCCAGCGTCAAGTATAGGATTTTTTATAATTCGTGCTTGTCTTTAAAAATTCGACCGTGTCCTCCATGTACGGTTTAGGCACTCGCCCGGTACCGCACAACCCTCCCAAAGGCCGAGAAGAAATTTAAATTAAATTAAAACTTGCCCTCGAACCGGGAATCGAACCCGGTACCCCTCACCATAAGATTTATTTAATAACAATTTCTATATCATTAGGGACCATCAAAAGCTGCGAGAAATTTTGAGCCTACATTTGGTACGAGAGAGATTGCCGCTCGACGTTATTATACAGAATAACATGAATCAGGTCAGTGAATTTAATCTAATTATATTTTAAACATCATTAACGTGGACACGCATATACAAATTGCGAGTATTCAATTTGTGTATTTTATAATATTATATTTTCGAATTATTGCTGCTCGGAACAGCTTCCAGAAAATGTATGTTCAAACTAAGCAGATACTATGTGTTTAATAAAGCTTTTAGACATCGGTTGTCCCTGTATCCAATACCAAATAATTCAAAAAAATTTGACCATTGGCTAGATATTAATAAATAATCTTAATATAACCTATAGTCAATATAGTCGTTTACAGAGAGTTTGACTGTAATTTAAAGAGTTGAATATCTAGCGTTTGGTTCGACAATTTCGAATAGCTTGCCTAAAGACCGGACGATATAGATTTTGAGCATGTCAACGTTGTTAATTTAGACGTATTGTCTGTGCATGCTCCATGTTTCCTTGCATATTGACGCGGGCTCTACGTCGTAGCTCTTGCCCGTAGCCGGTCGGCTGTAGCATGAAATTTGTAGCTATTCGATGTGAAAATTCCTTACATGAAGTTACTCAAGCGGAAAATAACAGTGAACGGAACAATACTTATCATATTTAATCTATGTTTAAAGCACAAAAAAAGTTATAATCAAAACCATATATCATACATTACGTATTTAAATAGCAAAATGTTATTTTCATAGATATATCAAGCCCCGACAGCTTTTCCAAGAAAGTACCTATACTTTAACGTACTGAACGCTGGGAACAATCAGACCTTGACTGTAGAGGGTGGTGGTGTGAATGCTACAGTGACGCAACCGAATATAGCAGCTACCAATGGCTTCGTACATATCATAGACCGCGTGCTGGGAGTCCCATATACTACGGTGTTTGAGAAAATGAAGACTGATCCCATGCTAAAGTAAGTAATAATAATGCGATTAGTATTCTACACATTTTTTTATGAATGATGGTTACTGCAAGATAAAGGTAATTTAAACCAAATTTACACAAAGGTAAATTAAATACAATATTACAAATCAATTTAATTGAATTTTTACTTCTGTATTAATTAATAATTCTAAAAATTCGTGAGCTATTTTGAATGTTGAATAAAAATATAGTGGTCACATTTTTATTTACGTAAACCTTAGTGATTTAATGAAGAATGTCCTTTGTTTTACAAGCAAACAACAGAAATGAGAATACAAACGAAAATAGAACAATAAACGTATTTCCTTAATTACAGTCTTTTTATTGTATTTATTCTCTCAAACTTGACAACTTTGTAATGTTTATTTGATAGTACAGCTATGATAATTAATATCTTTCTCAGTATATTAAAGCAAACCGTTCTTGGGTAAGTTTCAAGTTTGTCAAGCTGTAATTTACTGCACACCGTACTGTTTGATTTCTATTCCGTGTTCGGTGATATTTGAAATGTTCCAGATTGATTCCATTGTTATACTTACAATATCTACTGAATCGTGTTACTATTCAAATTCATGTATGGCGAAAACTTCATACAATTCCATTTTAGAGCTCACATTGTATTATTTCCAAATACAATGACTTTTCGTTCCATTTCCAAAATTATTAAATTGATTATAAAACCTTTTAGTGTAACCTACAAGCTCGGCAAACGGCAGATGTTTAACCACCAATTAAATGACCTGGAGCATCGATACACATACTTCGTACCACGAGACCACGCATGGCTCAAATTCCAAATAAAACATCCCTCAGCATACAACGCATTATTTAAAGAAGATTTTGGGTACTATGTAAGTATGGGTACAACTTTTTCCTATTTGCATGTCAACACTAAAATACTAAAGAGATGAATAAAAGCAGTTAGTTGGGATTTTTTACTAAAATATAAAGTTAAATATTAATGAAATGTTACAGGAATGCTATAAGTTTGTATGTGAATGTATATATGTATGTTGCTTCGAAGTTTTAAAATTGAGGGGTTTAATTTTTACTTGGAAGAAGAGAAACTATTTTTTTTTATTTTATTTAAGTCGCGTCAACGTTAAAATATTAAATGTTTTTTAGTTATTAAAAACTAATTTAAGAGAAAATAATACCCAGACTTATAAACTGTATGTCTTAGCTATCTCAGACAATTTTTTTCTTAAATACTTTTATTTTATAAAGTAAAATTACATGGTTCCTATTTGTACAGATGATCGTATTCATATTAATACACTTAAGATAATACTACTATAATGAAATATTTTGTATGAGACAGTTTTTTGTATGATGCAACAAAAACTTTAAAAAATCATATGTAAAAGAAGATAAATAATTAGCTTACTCGTATAACACATTTACATCTATGCTTCTTGAATTCGTTGCTTAAATCTCTTTCCAAATTTTTAAATTCGGTTTTATTTTAAAAGTATTTACGTAAAAGCTCTCAGCGATTTGTCAAACAATAATGTGACGGTGCAAAAATGCTACGCGTGAGTAAAATGTACAACATGGTCTGCATTTTATGTCTGCTACATTTTCAGCTTTTACATAAACATTCATATTTCACTTTTTATTTACATTGTCGAATATATTAATAATTTGAAAGACAGACTCACTTGGTAGCGGTTATGGCTAAAACTGAGACAGCATTTGTTTTTATTTATACCGACAACTTTGATAAGATAATTTATGAGTAACTACGAAATAAATCTATTTCGTGTCCTAGTCGTACGTCCATTTTATTTACATAACATTTTATGACAAACACGAACATAGAGACGTACATGATATATAAACATTAAAACGGTTCCTTCCCTATAATATTTAGTCACAACGAGGAATAAATTAATTAACAAAAAATACGGTACTTCTAAGAATAAAATGATTTAGTTTTTAATTACTTTAAGTATAGATTTATAATTTACATCAGCCGCACCGTTCCAACTTTGCATCAACTATTAATTCTAAACCGCAATGTTCTGTAAAGTGAATTTATTTTTTGGTCGCTTTTCATGCATTTTTAGCTATGTAGCAACCGGATTATCTTGATATCCATAAAATCTAAATTATGTTATACGAAATAAATGTGCTTTTGTATAACAGTAACTATAGACTACTTACTACGAGTATACTTAGCGATAGATTACACATCTTGCAATATAATTATCGAGAAGGAAATAAAACTTAACTGGCTAAATAATTTTTGGAATTCTAAATTTAAATTGAGAATTCTAAATTTAAATTGAAAATCGAAATACTAATACGTGTATATTTTTTTTATTTAGACCAAACAGATATTGGAGAGACATCTAATTCGTGCGGGTCGGGCATACACAATTTCGGACCTCAAAGTACTAGCGAATGAAACGCATCCCTTTGTTCTGCCTACAGCGCGGGACCCACTCAGACTACGAGTCAAGGAGTCGGACAAAAGTAAGTAGCTTTGGACTTCCATTTACATTTTTTAGACACCTTTTACTAGTAATTTTTATTTAGAGTAAATAAAAATTACTTTTTTACGTTTAGTCCAAGAGTTTAAAAAAATCTATCTATAGACGCTGAAATAAATTTTACATGGCTTTCGTTTTAGTTTGTTCATAGTTTAAATAAAATATTTGATTGCTATATTGCTTTTAAATCTTTCAATATTATTTATGGTTAAAATTGTAAAAAAATTCGTTTTTCGAAACTTGATTGCCGCATTGAATTGAAGCCTTGATTTAAAACTAATTTTTAGGCAATATTTGATGTATAGTATAATTCTCGTAAAGTAAAGCTAAATCTTGATCAATTTATAAGATATGTGTCATACGCATATTAGTTTAATTTGTTTCACTTGATTGAAATGATATAATTGGAACAGATTACTACGTGGAATGGAACGGGCATTGGATACACGTGTTCCGCCCGGACGTGGAGTGCACTAATGGTATCATTCACGTTCTCGATGAGCCCTTCGTCCTTGAAAGTGATATAAGGGCTACAGGCGACGCACGCGCATTGACACACAGCCTCGCTGTTCTACTGATGTCCTTCCTTTTCGTTAGAATCATTGAAGAATAAATTTCAATTTAATACCGGTTTGTGATTTTAGTTTTTTTTTCGTTATTGTAATCTGGGGATATATACTTCTTTGACACATGACGTTTAATCCAAGAAGTTATTCGTGTGTTTTGTAATACTTGTAAACTTTTAACGCTCCCTTTATCTTAGTAAAATTTGAAATGATTGTAATGTTAGGGGTATATGTAAATTTTTGAGAAACTTATTTAACACTAGAACGTAGGTATATGAAAAAAAACTCGGTAATGAAACTGTATAGCGAATTTATCAATTATTATGTGTGTATTCGTAATACAGCATTTGATATTAATCCTATTATAATGAATCTCGTCTACATGTCTAGAAAGTAAGCATTTTATAGTTATTGTTCCGTATTTGGCAAGTATTTCTATAAACACACTGCCAGATTTGTTAAAAACTCTTTACTCAGTAAAGAAAAAGCTTATTGTTCGAAATGGTTCCATATATTGGTATTCTGTTGGCTTGGGACCCTTACTTTAATGAGGTCGTAGTTAAAATTATACCCAATACAAGTTTAGGTAAAGTTTTCTCCCTAAGTGCTTGTTAGGTTACAACTACAAGTCACCATGCCCATACTTTCAGTGAAGGGGCTACAAAAGCAATTTCGAGTTGGACGTAGGTCGGGAAATGTCAAGTCATGACATTCCCTAGTTTCACCTTACTGTTAAATGTATGTAGGTTATGATTTAGGTTATAGTAGCGCCCACGGAGTATCATAACTAAAGAGCTCTGAGCCGCTTTCAATAATAGCTTTCTTCATTTTCCTGGATTCTTTATTATAGTCGCATTCTATTATTAGGTAGATATTTTTTTGTGTTCATACATTATAATAGTTTCCAGGTCCTCAGATTCTAGAAAAAAAGAATTTTTATCAAATATAACTGTTTTTTAATATAAATTCTCTAATATAACTTGTTCGTATTGCGTGCCTTGTAAAGAATTATTTATGAAATTATATTTCTAAATCAATTATTTATTTAGGTTTATTTCTCATATAGATTTAATCATATTAGACATTCCATATTATCTTCAATTATAGACTTAATTTAGTAACCATAGAAAGGGAAATTAATATTTATATAAAATATATGTATTATATTCATATGTTGGTAACATTAAACTTATCGTTTTCCATAAATATTTCTATCGTTAATACCCTTTTCGGTAATTCATTTTTACATGTAAATATATGAGTGTGCTTAAAATAATTTACGGTGCATCGACTGTCTTAATACCTACATAAGTGTACATAATTTTTGTAAGTTATTATAGTTTAAAATAATATAATATCCACCATTTATAGTATTGTCACCTCATCATTCATAAGCTTTTATCAACAGATCAATTAGGTAAATTGTTTGAATTATGTAAAATTACATTCTAAGTAATAAAATACCAAATCTATTGGAAGCTTGAAATAATCGTTGAAATTGTGAATTAGATTTTAAAGAATAATGGCTTCAACCTACGTTTATGTGGCTAATAAGAATGTATGACAATATAATTTAACCAAATGTTTAAACCAAATATTTGGAATCGGAATCAAATTGTAATTACAAGTTGTGTAATCTCAGTATTGTAAGAGTTGAATGAGTAAAACGTGTTTATTGAATAAAGAATTTATCAATGAAATTTTTTAATTATTCCTACTACCACTGTATTTGATTGCGAGCTGAATTTGCTTTACGCGAAATTCGCGAACTTTAAACAGAGGACTGCTCAGAGTTTAAGCCCTAACATACCTCTCTGGTGGGGACAGGGCTAGCTCTTTCCTACGGGGCATAGGCATACCACCGTCAAAGAAACTCTCTTTGAACATACTTATAGATAAATTTTAGCATAACCCACCAAACGGTGGAAACTTAACGGAAATCGCAACGGCGCAACGACTCGATTAGGAGACCTCTGGACCGTCCTCGGTCTAGTCATAGAGGATAAAAGATTAGAGATATATAGAGTTTAATCAGCTTAAAGCCCGCCCGACTAAACTAATTGGCACAGAGAAGGAACTCAATTTATAAACTTTTAAGTTAGTGTCTATTATTAAACCTGACATGACAAAATAATTGCAACATATTGTATACACATTAATCTAGTAATTATATTATATGCACTTGATGTACAAGAAAATCGTGAAAAATCAAGTTAAAGTTTGTTCTAGGTATAAAATTCTCGTGTCAGAGTTTTCGTTGCCATACTCCTCCGAAACGGCTCAACCGATTCTCATGAAATTTTGTGTGCTTATTGGGTATGTCTGAGAATCGGACAACATCTATTTTTCATCCCCCTAAATGTTTAGGGTAGTCCACCCCTAAATTTTTATTTTTTATTTTTAGATATTTTTTTCTGTTTTTATTTTTTTATGATTATGTATTTTTATTTACGTTAAAAAATACATACAACCCCTAATTTTCACTCCTCTACGATCAACCCATATTTTTTTACTTTAAATGATATACATGGCAAAACGACGTTTGCCGGATCAGCTAGTATATATATATATATATACACGATATTTTTGGTTTAATATATAATATAAAACAGATAAGAGATTTTTTATATAGGTCAACTTCGGAAGATTTATAGTAATCATTTTCCTGTAGTAAACAGGTTTGTAAGCCTTGAAATTTTTATTAGAAATGTTGCCTATAACCTGAATATAAAACTACAATATTTGACATAAACAAGCAACCTGGCATTTCAAAGCGGAATCCTGAATTGCCAATTATTTTCTCACATAGCTTTGTAAATAAATACACCTAGGTAGACGCTTTGATTTGAATGTACCAGCATGTCTATATGAGTTTGACAACGTAAATTTTTTTCATCAAAGCCACTCTTCGTTGTACACCTTTGAAATAAACACCCTTCACTCGTTAGCCTGTGTTGATTGTTTCTGTGCATTCACTTGCACAGCAAACAGCTTACACGAGACGTTTTCAATGCAGGCTTTTCGGATTTCGCTTTATAATTTAGGCTTTTAAAACATTTGCCTTAGTGGAAGATGTACTTACAACAACAATGTTAGTTTATTTAGTATATATCTTATTAAATTATTACAAATATATACAACGCAAAATGTTTGAGATAATGTCATAATGTCATAATGTCGTTTAATATTTTAGGGTTTGTTCACAATGTATGGATAAAGTACCAAATAGCTATGCAACACATTAGTTATGGAAGGTAAATTGTGCTATTTGACACTTCATCGACTCATAACTTATAATGGACTTAATGTGACGAATAGCGCTATCCGACAGTCATGAAACGCAATAATAGTGTTTATCCTACCAATAAGTAATAAATAGCTAATTTGGAACTTATGCAGAACTTATCCGTACATTGTGAAACAGACCCTAAGTGGTACGATTTATATGTTTTTCGAGTATTAGAATAAGGCTAATATTTCAATTAAATAAAATATAATAATAAATTAAACATATTTACAACATTAAAGAATAATACTTAAATTTTACTACATACTATTATACCTCTATTTTGATTCCATTTGTGTGCTGACGTCTCGAGTGAATAAGAGAATATGGGTAGGTACTTGGCAGTCTGGCGTGAACAAATACAAGCTGTGATAACGAGCCTTCGGAGTCTCATGAGAATTTGAAAGCTGGCATTGTTTCCGAGTTTTGAGACCATTTTGTTGGCGGTAAAAGTGTTTTAGATGACCTTTATGTTGAAGTGTGAACTTGGACTTTGGACCTTTGTTAGTATAAGGAAAAAATAGAATTAAATTGTACTATGTTGGCATAATATTGTGCTATGAAATTATATAAATACAGCAACTGTTTCTGTTTAGATATTAATTATTTATGAGTCTCCAGTTAGTTTATCTAGAAAGCAAAAATTAGAGGGATTCGTTGTTCCAGGTCCTGAGAAAGACTCAACCCACTAACGCCAATTTTTTTTTAGACCAACCGTAGAATCTTTTTCATTATTAATGTAAGCGAGTGTGGAGAGGTCGTAAACATTTGGTTTACATGTACATACCACATGCAAGAGAATATTCCGAATAAATAATCAAAGGAAATTCAATAAACGTAGGCGGGTGCAGGTTCTAAATAGAATTGTTGGTAAATTTAGTTTACTAGGGAAAGCTCCATCCTGTATGTGCACGCCGCAACATCCGGTACCGCCAATATATCTATCAAATCTCACCGCCGTGACACCGGCTTGAGACGGATGCATTTCAAATATATTTTGCAGGCAAATGTTTATCAAAGGAATATTAAATAGACTATTGTTCCTAACCGTCTTTAACCGTTACAGACAAAAGACACTATTTTATCATGCGTATTCTTTCATATTTAGAAAACGAACATCTTCGATAACAATATTTTTGAATTTTCTAAGATATATTGTTCATATCATCAGTATGTTAAGATAAAATAGGAAATGACTGTTACATTAAAATGTGTGTAGTGCCCTGATATCCTCATGGATATTTTCTCTTATATAGATATATAATCATAATTTCCATTGAAAGCCATTATTGTATCAATAATTTACTGAACAACAAAGCGATCCAAATAATACACAAAGTTATTATTGTTTAAGGTCATTTAGAAATTAATCTGCGATTAACATAGATATTGTAATTTTCATCGTAATAAAAAATTGATACATTAATGTTATTGTGAAATAAATAATCTTTTAAGCCATCCGATTGTTATCGTGGTTTTGTCGTCTATATTCCCCTAATTGTTCTTGCTTTGTTTATTAATACATAACACAAGTAAGAGAAACATCATAAACAACTCGACAACTACTTGCCACCTGATTGAATTCTATTGCTATCCTGTCAATAACCGTCGCCTTAAAAAGATATTGATAATAATTATGAAAAATAATCACACAGACTAAAACTTATGGTACAGTTACTGGACCATCAAAGACATAAATCGAATGCGCGTTTGCACGTTTCGACTTGATGGTCACGATGCAGCTAATATTCAATATCAAAACGGGCCACATAATTTGGACACGTGCTTTGATTGATCTTAGAATATTATTATAGATCTTAGAATATAATTAGGGCTGATCAACTGTCCTCCTATGACAGTTGATCAGCCCTAGTTTTTTTAAAATATTTATTAGTTCAGTTTTTAGTATTCTATACGTTATGGTCTAATTATATTCCAAATATTACGAATATGGTTAGGATACTTTTTATGCCGCTTGTAACGTTATTTTGTTTTAAAAAAACATTGTATGCTGCCAAGTTTTTCTTGAATACAATTCAATAAACGTTACAAAATCATAGAGCATAAATATGAGTTCATAAGAGTGCTATCTACACTTTTGGCACGTTTTTGTGCTCCGTAAACATTTTCACTCAGTTACATCGAAGAAAAATGGTTTTCAGACAACAAGAACCGACCTCGGAAACGAGTTCACTCATACATTTTGCAATCGGCACTGGTATTCCCCTTTTAAAGTGAATAAAATCACTGAGATTTTATTCGTGTTTCCATTTGTTTATCTGAACTATGAATATTTTGATGCTTGTGGTTTTACATAGATATCAAATACAGGCATTTTTTTTTATATTTAAAAATTCGAAGAATGAGAGAAGAAACGTATATTTATGTAAGTGTTCTGAAGAGTTGTTTGAATTGATCCCTCCTGCCTTGTTACATCACCGTACGAGCCGTATTAACTCAAAATTTCATCCGCATCATCTTGATGGATTTAAGTTTTCCACGGTCCACTTTACAAGACATTTTTTTTGCGAACTGTTATATCGACTTCCAGTTGGGGGTCTTCCCTTGGAGATACGACCTCCAACTGTTTAAAAAAAGGCATACTCATCCCTCAAAGGCCGGCAACGCACCTACTAAAATGGGTGTCCATGGGTGCTCTTTTTGGGCGTCGTTAGGCTTGTTTGCCGCCCTGTGTAAAAAAATATAGTAAAATGAAGAAAACGAATTTCAGGATGATTTGGTGTAGCTGTGTGCTGTAATATAGAAGTCAACGGTATTATCATAATAACAACTTATAACCAAACCAATTAAAATCAGTAAAAGAATAAAAAATCCTTCATTCGTACCTACTTGTGAAATTGAGAAGAATCCAAATACATCAAATAAATCGTTTCGTCAAATTAATTATTACTCAAATATAGTAAAGAAGATACCATCACTATTTCGAAAGATAAAGACAAATTAATACGAATAATATTAGGTATATTAAGCAAATAATTTGTCCAAATCGTATGTATCTTATGTAAAGCATTTTAATCCATTTGATTTAGGATTCAATCTGCCTCAGATATTATGCTAAGCCAGTTACGTAGCATAAACACATTGCATTGAGCACACGATACTAGAATATTCATTTACGCTAGGCAAATGCCTAACAGACTATATGTAATTATAGTAATAATTATTTAATTAAAAATATCTCACATACTGTATGTAATAATTTAAAAAACTATGTTTGTCTATAGTTTATTTTATTAAATACAGATAAAAATACAAGTCTACAGAAGCGAAAATATATCATGAAAATCTGAATAGTGGAGACACAGCTGCCAAATTTGAATTTAGAATTTCGTTTTACTTTTGTCGTTACTCTATTTTACGTTTAGTTGTATTTTATGTTATAGTTATTTGTAATGAGAGGTTCAAAAGTTTGCAAATTTAATTAATTAAATGGTTGTTTTAGTTTAGTGTTTAATTTACTCGTAGTTCTAGTTGTAATTGCATTGTCTTGTTGCAGAATAATACTTTATGTTATCTCTATTATCTATGGCTGTGCAGGAGTGTGCCTGAATAGAATAGAGGAACAAGCAAGTTGTTAATCATACATAATTGGAAAATGACAATTAGTAGGCTACATTGGTTTAGATTGTAATAAATAGACATATATATATATATATATAAATATATAGAATATTTTATTTTTATCCTGGTGAAGAACTTCCGATGTACAATGCAATGAAAAACCCTGTAAGATTGACATAGCTGGATTAATATATACTTTTCTTACTTTACGTATAAACACATCGGCTTTAAAAAAATGTGTTTGATAATATCAATATATCAATGAGAAGTCCTGTATCAATTTCAGGAAGATTAAAACTGTTTCGAGTTAGAAGGCACCTTTTTTACCCTGAGGAAATGCTGTTCCGCTTACCCTACACGATTGCAGGTGAAGAGGGTTATGTGGCATTCAATCACTGAAAGCTACTAAAACCTGACGATGCCATCTCGTCGGCGAAGCTTTGTCGCCGCACCCCGTCCAGGGACTGTCGCGTCTCACGCAACTAGGTCTCAATCTTATAAAACAACCTACACTTATAAAAATATTAAATAAAATACAGTACTGTAGTTGTCTTACGTTTCACGACAGTTACGTGTAAATTTACTACCTAGATAAATAAATCTTATTAAATGATTAGGTAAATATATAATAAATTATGTTATTTATGTAGCTTGAGCATGTAATACGTAATACTACTACTGTAATTTATTGAGTTATTAATTATATTAACCGTTCTGTTATTCTTGCCGTGTAGATACCATAGAGTTTCAGTCAACATTTAGTGCAATAATAAAATGTTGTTTGAAGCCCCGTAGTGCTCAATGGAGGCAAGACTTTGTTTTTATTTTCTTATTAAGATGTCATGTGGAACATAGTGTAATAGTTGCAGCTCGTCACAAACTTTGTTTAAAACAAAAAACTTGGCGATTAAAAAGAGTGGCGGAGAGTTTATTACCATTTCTTCTCGTCCGTTCTACGCCCTTGATTTGAGAACTGGCAGTAAATCTAAAATTAGAAGCATTTAATATGTATTTATTTATTGACATTTATAAGTGTACATTGTGTTACCTAAATGAATAAATGATTTTGACTTTGCCTTTGGAACTTTGAGCATACACGTGTTTTTATTTGTTTCATTTATAATATATTTTATAGCATTGTTTTCTGTGCCTATTCTCATTCACCAACGTTTGTAGAACTCATTTTCGAACTGGTTCTAACAACAATTACAAGAATAATATAAATGCTTTTCCCAAAAAACTACATTTTAAAATCCGTGTACTTTTGTAATTTATAGTTATTTCATTCAAGTATAAATTGGATTAATGTTTGTATTACGAAAAATGTACGCGAATATTAACAAAACGGATATTAATGATAAAAGGATTGTTCATTTTCATTTAAAGCTGTTCGCTTTGGTCGCTGCATATATTTATAACGGAATATATAAATAACGTTGGAAAGGCCTGTGGTCAAATTGTGTACTAGAAACAGTTTCGCCGCTTTGATTCCCATTTTACACATTAATAATGAATAAACCGCATTATCATTTACATTAATGACTACATAATTATTCCACTTAGAAACTCTAGTCCAAAATAAAGTCGACACGACTCTGGAGCCAACGGGTGGGCCAATGAGTATGATATGCATACGTAAAGATAAGACAAAAAGCTCTGAGTTGCGAAAACCACACACACAGACACACAAATACAGCATATACAACATTCTCACCAACATAGGTAGCAATCACAAAGTTGTAACTTAAAACTATACGGTCATGACGTCTTAGAAAAGATTCTTCTGCGTCACGGAAGAGTAATTAAAGATCTTCAATTTAGTTAAGGTCAGTTCGACATATATTAATACATAATAAAGTATAACTATTGGAGTAACGAGAACATAATTATAACATTTTATTAACCACATTATTTTAAATACAATTGCAATTTGTCAGTTTCAACTCCCAATACAATAATATATTATAACAACTGTGGGGCCGTTCAAGTAGTACGTAAGCAGATTTACTGCAATTTTTCCCCTCCCCCCCCCCCCCCTCTCTCTCTTGTCAGAAAAGTAAGCAAAAATAATAGTACCTAAACGTTTTCATTTTTTGTAGGAATCCTCGAAAATGCATTTCGTTTTCAAGCATAGACAATGTGTGGGTAATATGTGTAAAAAAGTAAATAATTACTGTTGACGTAATCACCAAATAAGAAAATCAAAGACCCGCCGGCCCCTATAGTGCTTAATAATACGTAATAGTTGAACCGCCCCTGTGTTAACGACTCACCATTTTGCAACAAATTAGCGAATAAAAATGTTATGTATAAAGCTTCCAATTGCTGAGCATTAAAAACAATTTTAAAGGCCTGCCTTTATAAATATGCAAATCGCCGGTCGATTTGACGCGTCACGGCGGCAACCGTAACTACCAGTCAATAAATTAAATTCCTGAAAAAGTTACCTGAATAATGGATTTATGAAAAATGCTTGTGAATTTTTGCTTCAATTATAGGAATTGTTTTAGTTACAAATCCTAACAGATAGGGCACTTGGAAAGAATGCTAGTACAACCAAAAAATGAGCACTGAACCTGATATCCAAGAAATTTAGAACTTTATTATACAAAATAAAAAAGGATATTAAGTTAAAAAGAAAGTGCATTAGCCCCTACACATTCCCTGTGTCGTGGGCAGCTAGTCTCTTCCTTTTGACATGCTGACGTAATAATTTCTACATAACACTTACATTTTATATTTAAAGGTTGACAAGAAGTGTGGCAAGTGGATTTTTTTCCGCTGAAAGAACCATTGACCAAAGACGCAATTTGCAGGCAGACTACATCCACAAAAAATTTAATGGTTGCCTAAATTCTTCTCGCTGTAAATCTCGGCTGTAAAAAAGCTCGGATGTAAAAAAACGGTTAAAGAACTGGCATCAGAATATACCTTACGCAGAGTTGGAGATACTACTAAGACCTAACATGTAGTAGATTCATACACATTACATTCACTCATATGCACCTACACAGTACACACTCACTCATGCACTCACACGAACTACGCGTCGCGTATGCTATTAAAAATTAGGAGAAGGAATTTGTTCTAAACAACTTTAAAAAAAATTTTAATTAATATACGAGATAACTTTTTTGGAAGAGCTGGGAAATTCACAGCATTTATTTTTTATTTAAAAGGGTTCCCAATTCTTCTCTATGTAAAGAATATCTACTTATATTTTATTCATAAACACATTTATATTACTTTATTAAACGGCTCAAGCGGCTACAGGCTTATAGTCGTAAATAAAAATTAATATGCGTTATTACCAAGTTCACTATGATATCGCGGACACCACTACACAATAGCCGCTTAATCCGAGTTGAAGAGACGGCATTGTTCGACTTCAATATTTTTGTATATCAAACAAATATTAATAAATATAAAACTGATCGCAAAAGTATAAGAACAAATCGTTTCAAATCAATCCATGCGACAGGCACTTTTTTCTTAAACACTGGCAATTCGTCGAACAAAAAGGCAGGGTCGAGATCTTGTTAAGAGTTTTACATTGTTTGTAACTTACACAAAGCGTTTATGGATTTGCGAACAGATTTCTCTTTCTTCGATTCTTGAATTAAAAAGAACTTTCCTCCATTATTTAATATTTTTTCTTTGTCAGCTAACTTGAAATAAGAACTGCGTCAAGAATTAATTTTAATTTCATGAACTCACGTCTATGAGAACAGGTGATTTCAATAGTTATTAATTTCGTGTGGTTTTAATTGACGTTTTAGGATATTTGTGTTCCATTGATACAATATTGCTAACATCTAAAGCTATTGTTCTGAATTAGTGACTTTAGGTGTATTAATTACATTTTTTTTAGTTTTTTTACATACAATGAAATCCGGTTATATACAATAAAGTATACTTAAACTTCTATATTTTATATACTAATAAACAGTATACATATAACATTCCATAAGGTATTAAAAATTCCCTCCGACCGCTATCTGGTAGTTTATAATTACAGCTAAACGTAAACAGACGTCATAATAAAACCTTACGATATCAAAGTTTAAAAACTTACATTGCAATGAACTCCATGAAACTCCAGTACAACTTTGCTCTACTTCGTACATAATGATGTTATAAGGATCAGGAATTGCTAGAAGCAATGGAATATATGAGAGACTCAAGAGACAATTATCAAATACCATTAGAGAGTTTATGCAAGCAACGAAACTCTGAACGATAGCTTTCAGCAATTCTCTTCATGTAAATTGTCATAACAGCTGCAGCTCACATACCTAATTGAAAATTTGAGTACGTAGCCAAACATCGTAACTTTGGGTACAAAGTTCATAGATAGTTGAACTTTCTTTGGAACTTTCATACGATGATAATATAAACATTTTCACGTATACATCAGAATATTTAATATTCTGTAAATAGTCAATTTGGTATGTTTGGTAGATCTTATCGGGTATGTATGTCAGCGAAAAGATAATTACATGTATTTAGCTTTTTATAATTGCTCAATTTACGTCTAAACACAATTTATTTTTTAAGTTCGGTATCGTCAGGTGAGACTTTTGTAAAAACAAGCTAATTTAACTGCGTTTCTCATATAAAAAAAGCGAAAAAAAATGCAATCTGAAGCCAGGACACCTACTTTATGGCCACAAGATTTATTAATATATTTAAAAATTACTAAATAAATTCGGCTAGTGAAATAGCAATCGTTTCTAGGTTTGAAATCCATTGAGTTAAGTCCGGCTCCATTTAGCGATCGGCCAGCACAGCTCTCGCTTGATACAAGCGCACCGCACCCTAAATGGAAGCTTAGCCGTTGATTCCAAATGCTTGGTGTATTGCTGGAATTCAACAGTACTCACTCTGAATTTACGGATCGTTAACGAGTGACTTCTAATTCTCCAAACTCGGAAATGAAATTAAAGAGGAATGCGTAGCCATTTCAAATATTGATCTAAAATTGTGTTATATTTCTATTCATCATTGTTTATTTTTATAATGATATTGCTTATTACAACTGTACATTTTTCTATTTGATTTGCTAAATCCATAAATATCGAATGTAATCTATGTGATAGTTAACATACACGTATTTGTATTGTATAAATTGTGAATTACTTCTTTGACATGGCGCAGATTTGTGATTGTAAAACGTCACGTGGCCAGAAATAAATAACCGACTCTAAAACGTACTATGATAGATACATTATTTAACACTTCAATCCACAGATGCAGAGGTAATATATTCCTGTTTTTTTATTCTAACCTAATGAAACAACCTAATGACAAAGTTAAAATTATTCTTTCATGCAAATGGTTAAGTTGATATCAGAAAGCATAACTTAAGTATTCCTTAACTATTCATTTTCCGAGAAGTAACAATAATTGAATTTTAAGTTCCCCTTTAATTCCAAAGCGCAATTCATGAGTAACATAATTTATACAACTGTAGGGTGTATTAAGTATTTTTCCTTATTTTTTGTACTTTAGTGGCAATGTGAGAAAACTATAATAAATAAAAAATATTTTGTCGACATTTTACTTGACATTTTATGGTTTCGTATTTTTAATTAAGTTCAAAGACTATTTAAAATTAAAGTTCTATTCTCGTGAAAGTCGCCCACGATGAAGAAATATTATTTCACGTATGAAATTTTGCAATGTTGTTTCTTAATGAGAAGGCTATTAAATATCTGATACGCATACTAAAATAAACTTTCTGCTGCTTGGGATTATATTTATATGATATATACAGTGATAATGTGTTATCTCTATACTAAATAGATAAAATATGTGGATCAGTTAAATGTATATAAATCTACATTATATTATAATATTTTAAAACGCCTGGTAGGACTCCTTTTAGTAAAACCAAGTAAAAATATTGATTTCGTTTATACAGATAGGATTGAAGGTGATATTAGGCTTTATTTTTGAGATACTAACCATATTCTATTATTTATTGTTTATTGCTTTGTCATGTTGAAAAACCTACCTTGTATATCGTTGTTCCCTATATTTTTATAATAAATAAAACATGGAAAACATTCAATTAAAGAACATTCTATATAACCTTGTCCTTTCAAAACATTTTTCCAACAAGTACCGAGTGTGTAATTATTTATCGAACGTTGCAAATTGCTACCCATTTGCTAACTAAATTAACTATTCCGTTTCTTTCACAAGGAATACGGTTATGTTGCACTCGCAATTTTTCTATGTTTCCATTTTATGGCTCGTGAAATGATTTCGATGCCAAATTCAAATAAAAAATTATACGCTATTTCTTATTGTCATTTGTTTCTATTCTAACTTTCTTCTAGCTAATTTTAACTTTGCGTCCATCATAAAGTTCTGAATGATTTTATTTTTAAAGAGGTTTTACTAAATGTAGGAACTTTATAATCTATTATGCGATAATTGTATATACCCATAATAGCCAGTGCTAGTATTCGATTCCTGGTGAATTTATAGTCGTTTAAAATTTTGCCACACCAAAAGATCTATGTAACGAATGTAATTATATCTGTCCCTAGTTATATTTGAGAGTACAAATAGTAGATACTCAACTGAGCTCTGTTTAAGGCATTTTTGCCGTGCACCACCAGTGTATATTAATTATAGTTATATTTGGTTCGATATCCTTTTTGATAAGCATTTTTGTTAGTTGCGTATTCTTTGGGACATAAACTAAGGATCGTAGAATTTAATTTTATGCTACCTAACCTGGACTGGCAATTATGTTTTTTTTTAGTTTTTTTTAAAGAACAGGCTTTCAGGCAGGAGGCTCATCTGATGTTACGTGACCCTACTTTATTATTATATATCCCTATATCATATATATATATATATATATAGATGGATGAGCCTCCTGCCCGTTTGCCTGTTCTTTAAAAAAAAACTAAAAAAAATCCATAATTAATAATAAGTTCCTGATGAGGTGAAGAGAGCCGGAAGACTAAGAACGACGGGAAGGAGGATTACTGCCATTGTGGGTAAGTGAAAACAGACACAGAAGTATGTCTATCATCTACGCGATTATTATCACACATGACATTATCTTCACTAGCAAATTATAGATTTAGACTTTTGAAGCGAATTTAAACTTCGAACATGCTTGTGATGAGTATAACAGTGACAAGGGTCAACGTGACCCTGATATCAATCTAATTCCCAAACCCCGTACGTCAACCGTCTATTACATATGGGAAAATGTGATATGTTATTACATAGCATTTACAAGTATCATGTATAACATATATATAATGTATATAGAAATATACTTCTTTTTATTTAAATAAAAAATTGGTGATAAGGTAATCAACCTCCACTATTCACAAAATGTAAACCAGTATGATTGTACTGTGTAAATTACTCTTTCTTCTCATTCTGTCGAATAGTGTTTACGCTGTGATATGAGAAGAAACAAATGAGTAATTAGTGAAAACTGTGAGGATAGAATGAAGTCCAGAATGAAGTTGTGTATATGAACGTAATAAACTCTTAAAGTACAGTGCGGACTTTTGAACAGTTTTCACTAATAGATATTGTGATTCTTTGGAAGATTTAAGTATATACGTCATGGAAATTAACTAAAATATAACCATTACTACATGGCATCAAAATACACGAAATCGATGCGCGCGGTGGCAGAGGCTAATCTATGATATTTTATGTACTCATATATACATAACGCTGACAAGCTTTGGCTTTGTATGTTGTTATATTTTATATTTCTTCATTCTTCACTTTAATGACAGTCGATTCGTAACTACCATAATGCTACTAATCAGCTATTGTGCGCAATATTAATTGAAAGAAAGAAAAAAAAGCTTTATTATACACAATATACAAGATATTTAGATAAAGTAAAGTGCACTGACCCCACACACTAGGATTCCCTGTGTTGTGGGCAGCCAGTCTCATCCTTTTGACATGTAAACAGTATTTTAAAAATTATATTAATGATTTCTACACATTTATATTGTAGAATATTTTCAGTGTCAGAATAGGACAGGTTAACAAGATATTGTTTGACATGTTGAGATGATTTTTGAAATGTTAGTGATAATTTTGTTTTTAATGAAGTGGTTAAAGATGAAAGGGCCTCGGAAGGAGAAAAAGCGAGAAAAATTGGAGTCAGTATGTGTGAAGTGAGTTTAATGAGTTAATAAAAGACTTAAAATCTTTATTTACAAATTAAACTTGCATCCCACAATTAAAACATATATTTTTAACTCTTAACCTTTGCGTTTTGTTAATATTGCCGTCGATGACCTATACAATGGATACAATATAGTATTTGGGTGGGGTTACTGGAGCAACAAAAACATTTTATAAGAAGAAACAATATAAATCTCTTCGCCTTACCCGCCATTACAAAAACCGCCCGACAAATAGTTGGGACTTTTCGTTCAATTACCTAAATCGTATTTTATCGACGAGCTCACTCTAACGAATTACCCTTTAAAGTTACCTAATGACGCGAGAATTTGATACAACCTTCGGTTGATATTGAAATATTTATCAGGCTTTTATTTCACACCTTAAACTCATAAATAATCAACAAAAAAAATCAACGTGACAATACGTTCTTTGTTTTATATTTAAACTCTTTGGTCGATTTAAAATTTATCTTATGTATAAAAACGTTCCTTTTTCTCTTTTTTGTTATTTTTTTCCTTACAAATTTTAAATACCTTATAAACTAAAGAATTTAAAATGTGTAACGCCTAAAGCATGCCGGTTTCCTCTCGATCTTTCCTTATCCTTTATCGTAGGAACGAGTATGTGGTAAATAAATAAAATAAAGTCTATTAGTGCACCTACGACCTCGGGGAAGGGAGTCGCAATAGTAACTTGTTTTGAATGTCAGAAATTTATGGATAGACATACATATAAGATGGTTGGCTATTCATCCACTTTCAACAATATTACGTATATATACAAGTCAAACTGATCCTGATGAACCGATTATTTTACTTTCGGCTTAAAAGCGTTTCCGATCTACTCAATTTCTATTTGTTGAAACTAGTGCTAACTTAATGTGCCACAATATAATTTAATTATGTCGGCCGCAATACTAGCTTCGTTAGTTATCAACACGACTTTGTACTTGAAACTTAGAAACAATTCGTCTACAACTGCTCATTTGCTCAGTTCCTGTGTCGCGGCGGTTCTATTACCAGCGAAATGATAAAATGGAAAAGAAAGGCCACTAAAATGGGTGTTCATGGTTTTTTTTTAATTGAATCTCGCTGTTGGCCTTAAGGGCCTTTACAGCTTAGCTCGGGCTGTTTTGGCGAGCGTAGCTCGGCCTGAATGGGAGAATGTCCATGGGTTGCGATGACTTTGTCGGCGTCCCGAACGCTCGTTTCTAACCTATATAAAAAAAATGTCTTCATAGATAGAACGCTGATAAAAAGTCTCACATGTAGAAAATCGATGCACAAAAGTCTTATGCACTATTGGACTTCTTAATTTTAGTGCCACATAATTTATGGTACGAAAACTAATTATTGTGATTACGCGGAAAACCTTATCTTGGCCATAGGCAGCAAGTAGACTCAGCCTTCAGACTGACACACGCCGTCGATTTTTCTGTCTTGGACGAGCTAGTTTCCTTTTCCGCATAAACATATTGTTACGAAGACAATATATTCAATATATTCGTTGCACGCCTGACCTCAAGTCCAGTTACATGCCTAGCCACTAGCGGGGCTAACAAAGCGAGCGTCTTTAGAGATACTTAATTTGATATTTTCATTTCGTAAACACAGGAATAGTACAAATCGTATCTTTTACGGTCCTTAATTTTGATCTATGTTCGAGTATAGACAAACCTGTGGATTAGTCTGTTTGTGTGTTCAATTAACACTGTCTCTTAACAATTCGAAATCGTAGTGTCAAGCAAACAGAATCTACTTTGCACACAAAAATGAAGTTGAAGAAATTTGAGGCTAAGCACCTGTATTGTAAAGTTTGCATCATATTAATATATGAAATAGGAAATCATGCGAAAGAAGTTATGGAAAAACTTGTAGCAAACTATTTAAATAAGATACGGTGATTACCCGCATTTGTTAAAATGTATTCTACTATAAATACTTTAAAAATATTTTTTTAAGCCATTTCTTATAGTTTATTATTAGCGACAATATACTTTATTACTATGTTTACAACATTCTAGAAGAACAAGATGTTAATACATTTTTATATTTATGTCATACATCGTAATAATTTCCAAATAATGTTGACAAGAAATACTGAGGTATGTATAAAAATTAATAAAAAATGTGATGTATTTTAGCATTTATTATTATGTTTACAAACAATAAAAACTATATTTCTACGTATATGTTTTAATTATCTATTACGAACAATCTTATACATTTTAACGATTTTGACTATAAAAAGTTTCTGTAGTCAAACAGCTATATGTCGTTGTTTTGTGACTGCGTAGCTTCTTTGTTTTGTTATTTTCCTTAAACTAAATATCAATTTTAATAGTAGAGATTCCAGTTTTTCTAGTACAGTTCCAGTCAGTCATGACAAATTTAATTAATATTATAATGTTTTTATAATAATAGGAATATTATTTTTTCTTTTATATGTATATAATATATATTACGATATTCGATTTATATTTTTAATATTTTACAAATCAATATTATTATACAAATAACACCTGTCGAATGGTTTATTCGAGCAGAAAATTATGAAATCTTATTGAGTATTATATAAACCATCCTTTTAACGTTTGAACCAAATTAATTTATAAAATACACCGGCAAACGCACCTCCTATAAGTGGACCAACCCAGTACACCCAGTGCGTATTCCAATTGTTAGTCCATACGGAGGGACCTAATGATCTCGCTGGATTCATACTTGCACCTGTCAAAGGTCCTCCAGCAATTGAAAACGCAGCAATGGTCAAGCCAAATTTCAAGGAATTCGCCTCATCTTTATCCACATTTACCGGATCCCATACGGCACAGTTAATGAAACCCAAAGCCGATGATAAAATTATCTCAACGATAAGTGCCTGGTACGGATTCATGTCTACACGAGGCTGAGTGGTACAGATTGCTCCCGGTATTAAATCAAAGGGCGATACTATAATTAATAGCCCGTACCCTACGATCGCACCGACACATTGAGCAATAACGTATCCGATTCCGAGGCCAATAGACGTTTTACCCCAAATCACGGATGTTAGGGTAACCGATGGATTCATATGCGCTCCAGATATGTGGCCGAAAGCAGTGATATTGAATAGAACTATCAGTCCGAATCCAATAGACACATAGAGCGGCGACTGAGTTGCTAATCCGTCTAGGGGGATGCATGTCATACAGCCAAGGAAAACGAGTAAAAACGTTGATACGAACTCGGCAAGAATTGGCTTCCATTGCACGTTCCACCACTTCACTTCTGAGGAATCGTTAAGTTTTTCGTCTGTAATATTGCCAACGGCAGTAATAACATGTGTTCCGTAAGTCATTGTTCGTTGACACTTGTAATTATAATATGAATACGTTTTATCCTTTGTAATTTAATATGTACATAGTTGTTTCATGTTTAAGGCACTTCACGGTAATTAAGTAACAATATTAATAATATTATTTTTCCTCATGCACGCGTCCGCCTCTTAGCGCGAAACGTTAAAATAGACACTACTATAGCCTTTCAAAGTACTAGAAATAAAAAAGATATTATACAGATATAACATCTGTTATCAACACAAACTGTTGGAGGTATGCATTGTTTGACAAAATAATTTATTACCTGTACAATAATTTGTTTGGATATAAATAATTTATCTATAATGAATAAGTATTTAAAATGCTACGAATCATAACAATTACCATTACACACGCGTAACATTAAATAGAGAGAACTCTGATTTATTATTCGATGATATTATATTTATTATTCATAAATATTTACTAATATATACAAGTAAGACATTACACATTTATTTAAATAATTCAATAAAGAAGAAAGAAAAATGTGACACTTCTACATTATATCTAATCCATTTTTGTTTAAAATATTTATTTTTAAAAAGGTATTTCTTATTCTAGAGATTTTTCAGATGAACTTGACTTTTCTGTTATATTATTAACGTGTACAAAGTACTTGGTGTTACGATTTTTTTTATATATTTTAATAACACCAATAAAATTTATCAAATTTAAATAATGTAATAAAAATATTAGCTACGCGATAAAGTTTTATAATGTTTTAAGGAATGTAATCATTTACATTTATACACGCACAAAAGTTTTTCTGATAGACTTAACAAGGATCAAATTTCTTTATATAAATTATTATAACTACTAAATAGGTACTCGTATATGAGATAAAAATGATAAAGTTTGGTGGTATTGATAATGTATATTAGCATTTTATTGTCATGCCCATCACTATTATCAAAGTGATAAGAATTTGTTTTTGTCAAAAAGATTAGGGACATTTAAGTAGTGACGTAAATGTAGAGAATAGTATGCGCTGTGCACCGCTGGGGGATTTTAAAACTTCTTAGATGAATACATAGTGATGTTATTCATGTACATGTAATATTATATAAAAAAGGGTGCGTGCGTTATACTTCTTTGGCATTATTAATAATACATACGGATAG
Organism: Pieris napi; assembly: GCF_905475465.1. NCBI lineage: Eukaryota > Metazoa > Arthropoda > Insecta > Lepidoptera > Pieridae > Pieris > Pieris napi. The sequence goes on along the minus strand of NC_062236.1, from coordinate 5,116,766 downwards.
TTAACCTCAATTGTATTGAAGAACTTAGGAAGGTTGATGAGCACAGTTTTTTCACAAATATTTTCTAATATTAATTAGTATTGATTTAAATATTCAATTTAAATCAATTCTGGTTATAATTCAGACGCACATATAAAATTCGCACTTGTAATGAAAACACGTGTTTTAAATGTAGAAACTCAAGGCATGTGGATAAATATTATATATATAAATACACAGTGAACAGAGGCGGCGTACGTGCCAACATGCGCCACTAACTTCATACTGATAATTTTGTGTAACGGTGCGCGCGCATCGTAAAATTTCACTCTCATCAATTTTTCATAACGCGCCTAAAGCAACATCAAAATCAACTTCAAAAAGCAAACATATTGTAAAGAATAAATCTAATTTGTGAAGTGGTTGAAAGGTCCACACCTTAGGTTAAAGAGGGTTAAATCAGTAATGTTTACTCGGTGTCTTCAATCATAGTCATGTCCATGAAAAAACCAAACAACTACATATATTATGTATACATATAAACGTGTACTGCATTTCAAATCTATTTGATTAGTATTCGGAGATATAAAACCCGAATTTGATGGATGAAGATTTCACACTCTCAGGTGATCCGTCACCCGCCTATAGGCAGATAGTTTCGCCTATTTCGTTTTTATTATTTATCAACGCCAAAATCTTTCCGTGCCTTTAAAAATAATAATCATTGGAATCGATCCACAGATACTGATCTCTCGGTATTAATATTTTTTCCTGAAATGTATTAGAACAATAAACGGCGAACGAATTATATGAAAAGTTTTTAATTTAATCTAAGCCTAATTGTATTACTGGTTACCTAGCTAATTAAAGGAAATCTACAAAAACTATTTCACACTAATTGCATTACGAGCGAAGGGATCTAACAAAACTCGCATTATCTATAATCGAAGTCAAGAGAACTTGGTTTGATTAATAGTGAACCGAGGTTCTATGCGGTTTCTCATTTATTCTGCTAGTCAATTTCCTCAGAAAAGCTCTGGAATAATGTGTCTTTTTAAACAAATAGGTAAGGTAAATTTACTTCTAAAAAACAAACAAACTCCACTTTAAAATGCAATGCGGTTAGTTCGGATAGCAAATTTTTCGTTATTCAAAAAATGGAAAAAATCAGCTTCGTGAAGTAAATCTCTTACCCATCGTATTTATTTAAAGTAGAAGTTATTAATTGTAGTAGCCCCATGCTTGGTTATGGGATTTCAGAATCTTACTTCTTTCCATTTTATTTTTATAAGCTTGATGAAGCATAAATCAAGTATAAACGATTTGTTATTTATGGCAGCTAAACCAATAACTCGCGAGTTCTAAGTTAAAATAACTTCCACTAAGTTCTGTTTATTTTGCTTGTGTACGGAAAAACTTTGAAACGTTGTTAGTCTACAACTAGTAGCAACGTTCAGATGCGAAAAAGTGAACAAGTAGTTTACCTAACGAGTGTAAAAATTTAAAATAAATTCTCTCCACGTACGATACGGGCATCCTGAGCACATATTATGCCCAACTTAAAGTCCAAACTATTAAATGAGCCAGGCCTTTGTGTGCCCAAACATTCTGAAATTTTAGCATGTCTCTGAAAAAAGCCTTTGAGTTACAAAGCACCCTCTAATGCTTTGTATGTTTGAAGGATTATAAACCTGAGTTTCTTGTCTTTTGTTAATGGTTTTCAATAGGAAATTTTGTGATTTTCGCATGTGTTATTTATTAAGGATTTGTGTGACTGAAATATGACGATACCAGTTAAAGATGTCGGAAATGTGAACTGGGAGCTTAAGTGGCATACACCGGTTAAGCCAATAGACTATAGAGCTATATGCTTTTACCCGTAAGAAGGATTGTAAATAAAATATGCTGGTGATTGAATCAGAGTAGGTATGACTCCTACGCGTATTTGCCATTCGACGTAAACTATTAAATAAGTCTTCTTGATGTACATGCAGTTATATTACGGTATTGAGAAATGCTAGTAGTAAATACCGTATAAAAAGTATTAGCTTAAAGTTTAAAATTTATTAACCAATAATTAACTTACAATCTTAAAGCTTACAGGCCTTACAGGCTGGATCTAAATCGCATCTACATACTTTAAACGGTAGTGAACCGTCAAAAGATTTATTGTAATCCCACAAGACTGCAACACTGCCTTCAATCGAAGGATCTTCTGTGTCGTTTGTGAACTCCATTACTTCGCAATATACTTTATCCCCAATGAGCACCGCGGGCACAATTTTCTCTTTACCCCTCAAAGTAATTTTGCATTTCCAAGGTGTAAACGCCATATACAGATAAATCTGTGTAATTTTCACAGCTAATATTTCCTTTGTCCCGCTTTTGATAGTGACTGGCTTTGATTCATCAACTCTGGGGCAAAAATCCGGGCCAGACATGAGAGCTGGGACGTCGCTCGGATAAATTACATTGTCGTTGCCACAAGCTTGCTGGGTACATCGACTTTTTGTCACACACCAGGTGCACGATTTCTTTGTGATGCATGTCGCACAAGATAAGTTTACCCTACAGGCGTCTTTGTTGGAATCTAAAATAATATCTCCGGCCAGACATAAACTTGATAAGGAGAAAAATATTACTACAAGGGTATTGGGTGCCATTTTTCCAAGAGAATATGTCTTTAACGAAAATGTTAGGTCACTTTTCTTAGCTTTATACGATACTTTATAACTCAGTTCAGCTGGAGCAGAAGTGGATATTAATGTGCACTGAAAGATTATCGAAGTAATTTATATTATATGTACAATCGTTATAGCTACAGTGTAACGTGGAAACATAGGAAAGTTCCCCGTAACCTTAGATGACCCGTAACTGTTACGCTTGTTATCTGTTTGACCGTATATAAGGTCATTTTATGTCTTTGCCAGGAATAGATATGATTAAACAATGCACTACTAAGTGAACATCCACCAAGATTGTATGACAAACTAGCTGACCCGGCAAACGTTGCCATGTATATTATTTCTAAGAAACATTTTTTTAGTTCAATAAAAATAACTATCTACTATAATAATAAAAAAAGTGAAAATTAAGGATTGTATGTATTTTTGTATGCTGTATTGTATGCTGTATCATAAAAAAATATCAACAAAAAGATTTGTCTAAAAAATAAAATCAAAAATTTTAGTTGGAAATGGTGTGGCATTTAGGGGGATGAAAAATATGTTAAATGAGGATTTATTAAATTCAACTTTGTTACAAGTAGCGAAAACTAAGTAGCAGTAAAATTTGTTAAAATAAGTTGCAACCAGTCGTAAAATAATTCAGAAAATCACATCTTACATTATCATGATAGCCATCATGTTATTGCCACGGGCAATTGTATCTTCGCAATATAGCACAAAGTCAAGATAATAATATGTTATATGTATAATAAATCTCAGATATTTATATAGTTAATTATTCAATACTGTGTATTTGTTAAAACCATGGAATCCTAGGATTTGGTGTAAAATATCTAAATTCTTTGGAGAGATATTCGACTACAAACCATCACATAACTTGATTTTTGGAGAAATAAATTAATTATTTTTATTTATACATATAACTTATTGTCTTTATACAGAACCCGAATAGGTACGTTTGGCCACAATCCCACTTGATGTTCAGTGTGATGCGGCCTATTATTTCTAAAGTAAAATAAATAGAGTGTCGCCACATATAAAAAATCTAAATATATTGCGCTGCCCTTGCTCTTGACCTCTACTGTCTATATTATACAGGTATAAGTAGGTGATTAGCGTTCTGTGCGTGTCACCGTTTGTGTTTTAAATGCGCTGGTTTCCTGACGATGTCTTCCTTCACCGTATGGGCAGGCATTAATTGTGCACCTAGAAAAACTGCCATTTAACTAAGGATTGGGTTGAAAGTTGCACCTAGCTACTAAGCTTCAAAGTGGCTATAAAGCAAGACTGATTTAGTTTTTATAACGATAGAGGTTAGTTTTGTTTATCGATCTAGGAAAATTAAAGTTCAACCACACTATCTCCTCACATATAACTTGGTACTTAAAAGGGTTAAGTTATTGACATTATAAATGGTAGCGTGATTTGATAAGAAATATTAATAGAATTCCATATGAATAAGTGATGCATATAGGATAATTTTTTTTTTAATAAATCAAATATAAGACGCTTTAATGTAATAATAATTTTAGAATAGAAATTAAAAGAAAATGAAAGACATTTAGTTTCTTACAAGAATGTTATCGGATATGGTTTTATAAAACAGGAATATAATGCGAAAAATGACACCGGAATACTAATTTAATAATACGTTATCGAGATTTTAATGTCCCAAATATTTGATTGAAGCTACGTGATAATTATTGTCATAATTTAATTAATAACTGCAATCATGAGCGTTTCTGTTGCTAATAATTATAATTATTGATTCTAATTATCATAATCCACTTAATGAGACTTACAAAAATAGTTAATACAGTTTTATTGTTGCTGTGTTTGGCACTAGTAGCTCTTGCAGCCGACTCTCAACTTGAGGTACGTGCGTTTAAATCCCGGTATACCAATGCATTTGTTTTCTAGACGCGGAATTAATGCTTACTCGTACGGTAAAAGTAATAATCGCATTGCTAGGAAACTGGCATGGCAGATCACCGCAAATCAACGGCATCTGTCAGGCACATATGATTTACTTTTTTATACAAAAAAGCGATCACAGAAAAAGTAACTCCACTAAATTATTACTTTTCTAATATATTCAATACGCTTATTCTCACATTTTACGTCCATTTGTGTATAAATATCTGTGGAGACCGTAAGCTTTTTTGCCATAATTCATTCTAATTTAAAATAGATAATTATTATCAAATACACAATCTTTCTGAGTTTCGTTTATTTATTTACATTTTGTTGCATTAATAGTACATATACAATCAGATATTAATTAGCCAATGGGTAACCTCTTCCAGGCAACTCTAGTAAATAAAAAGAAAAAAGGAATACTAAGGGAATATAAAGTACATAAGTAAATTAACAAGACTTATAACAATTACAAAACTGAAATCTAATTTTTGCAAATGCAATTTCCATCTTTAAGTCAAACAGTTATCTAAAAAATTATAAATATTTTCGTATTTAATACCTTGAGAATCATAACTACGTCCTTGCCTAAATGCAAGGTGGTTATGCTATTTAGTAAATTATAACTAAAACTTTCAGAACTGCGACAATGTATTACGTCACAGTTGGATCTGAACACTAACAGTAATTACTAAGAACCTACATCCGCCGTTAACTATTTCCTTAGCACAAGCTTGTCGGAAACAATTCTACAAACAAGTAAGAACATACAACACAGCTTGCTATTCTAACATCTTAGGAAAGATGTTAGAATGCTATTCTAACTATCTAGCTATTCTAAAGCTTTTTTCATCATAGATTTTTACAGCTTTAAAACCTGCAATAGAATGTTATTTTGGTCTTTTTCATACTTTCCGTTGTTAAATCGTTACATCACAACCACAGATATATGCATATATATTCGTTATATAGTATATATGTATATATATATATATTTACTGTAGGCCAAATACATTTTTGTCTAATTAAACTGTAATGAAATAATATTTAAAAGGATTTCAGCTTAGTGATTAAGCATGCGACCCCCAACGTTATATTTTTTTTTTGTATGTACAATGAAGGAAAAATTGTGTGAGATAACAGGCATGTTTTAGACTGTTAGGCACAGCAGGCCGATAACTAACGTACCTTTAATGAAAACTATTATCAATGAAACGTGTCCCATACTCTATTCGTTCGTATATACATAATAAAACTAATTCTTAAACAAGATAACAATAAACATGTTGGTAGTCGTTTAAGTTAAATGAGAATATGGCAACGGAAAATCTTCCTACGTATAACCCACGCAATAGGACAGAAATAAAGAGAGCAATCTGTAGACAATTATATTGCTATCTTTGAGGAGAAGCAATACTGATAGTACCGAATTACGCTTTAGCCTTGGAATTTTATTACGAGTTCTTAGATTAAATGTTTATATAAAGGGATATAATTACCAGGTGTTTTAGTATGTGGCATCAGATGACAATTTAGTAATCAGTTGTTATTATCTTGATCTTGATTTATGAGTTTAATTTATATGTAAGGGGCCGTTCAAGTATTACGTAAGCCATGTGGAACCAGCTGCCCACTGAAGTATTTCCGAACTAATTCGACTTAGGGTCTTTCAAGAAAAGAGCGTACCAATTCTTGAAAGGCCGGCAACGCACTTGCGAGCCTTCTGGCATTGTGAATGTCGATGGGCGGCGGTATCACTTAACATCAGGTGAGCCTCCTGCCCGTTTGCCTCCTATTAGATTTAAAAAAAAAGCAATATAGGGGTAGGGGGGTCTTTGATTTTCTTATTTGGTGATTACGTCAATAGTAATTATTTACTTTTTACACATATTACCCACAGATTGTCTGTGCTTAAAAAGGAAATGCATTTTCGAGGATTCCTACAAAAATTTAATGTATTTTGAGAGGTTTACTTACTTTTGCTGACAAGAGGAGCGGGGGAGGGGGATAAATAAATCTGCTTACGTAACACTTGAACGGCCCCTAAGCAGATATTTTTTTATGTAGAAATTAATAAAATAATCAGACAGCTAAAGCATGTTAAATCCTAATCAAATATTATGTTTATACCATTATAGTTACTTATCTATAATGGTATATACATAATATTTATACAGTGAAAGGCACGAGACCCCGAGGCGAATCCCGACTGCCTGGACCGACCAAGTTCAGTATCTTACAGGCCTTAATATTACACAGGCGCTAAGGCATGCCGAAGACAGGAAGATATACAATAACAACACGACCTTCAGTAACGAAGAACGCGACTAAAGAAAAAGAAGTCACGTATCTATCTTTCTGGTTGAAGCAAACATTTAACAAAGGGAACTCTTTAAGAAATAAACCACAAAATTATTTCCTATCGGCCCTCAATTATCTAGGAATAAGAACTCTATAATCTAACCAGTCTAAATAAATAATGATTGAAAATTAGCTAACGTCATATGATACGTCCAACGATGCCCCATGGGACTACGGGTAATAGTTTATAACGAAAGCTAAACAAATAGCTCGCAATCCCACGATAGGGAGAAAACATATTTACCGATGCAGTACAGTAAAAGCAAAGGGAAAAGGATTTTTGCTTTTGTAATTATAAAATATTTACTAATGTATACGTTTATGCAAATACTTTTAAGCTTTGAGTTCCCGTTGGTTCTCTTTAGCAACGCTTTTATCATAAAAAAATTATGTAATTTACACAACACATTATTACAAGTATTTGCGTACTTAGCAGTGTACGTGTAGCTTTTTTATTTGTCTTTCATATGTATGACATGTCGTTGTACGTTAAAGTTTCAGTAAAATTAGAAGCCAATTTTTGAATGCTAAGAACGCCGGCATTTTGTCGTAGTTACCGGTAATAACATGTGAAAAAAAGGGTGCGTGTACTTATGTACGCGCGTAAGAAGTTATACTTCTTTGGCATTATTAAAAATAGTTTTTGATTGCATGCAAATATTTAATTACAATTAAATAATCAAAGACTGGAAAAGGAGTCATTATAGTCAATAAAGTTCAGTTTACATTTGAAAAATTAAATAAATAAATATTTATTATTAATTTATTATTCTCTTACATTAAGTGTAACATAAATTCTATTATTATTCGAATGTTGTTTTTAAATTATGTCCAATGCCGTAGCATCTTCCGTGGGCAACTTCATTCTGTTTATTTTGGTCACGGTGCGCGCGCATCGCAAAATTTCACTCTCATCAATTTTTCATAACGCGCCTAAAGAAGTATAACTTCAAAAATTTATGTAATTTATACAAAACATTATTACAAGTATTTGCGTACTTAGCAGTGTCCGTGCAGCCTTTTTTATTTGTATTTCATATGTATGACGTGTCGACAGTGTACGTTAAAGTTCTAGGAAAATTAGAAGGCAATTTTTGAATGCCGGCATTTTATCGTAGTTACCGGTAATAACACGTGGATACCTGGAAAACAATACATTGTCTAAGGGATGACTTTGACTTGGTTGTACTTAACAGCTGTTTATAAATTATAAAGTCTTGTATTTGTAACTCTAATTTTAGTTTGAAGCTCCATATAAGGCGTGCTCCAGACCCATATCAGCTTTTGTTTCATGGGTTATTTTCAAGGCGTTCTAATTTCTAGCATTCTGTATCTGCTAGCTAATTTTTCTCCTGTAAATGAACCAAGGATATCCAGTTATGCGCTGTGTCGGCAACATGGCAACTTCGTGCAGTACAAATATTGCATAAGATTTTTTATAGATATTTTTTTATAATGGTGTAGAAAATCCTATTATTATTACTTAATTAGAAAGGCTTCTCAGTTCCAGTAACAGTGAACTGCAATACCGTGTTCAGTCCAGAATCGAATTAGAAACGTTAAGTCAGACACCGGCCAGCGTCGATTACACATTCCGTAACCAATTCCGTCGAGAACTGTTTTAATAGTATCTATTTCCCTTTTCCATTTTTATTGTTTCCGTTGCCAAAGTTTAAATATAGATTATTTATTTATTTATTGTCATAGGGAAGACATTTAGATATGATATTTTTCTATAGCAGAGAAAAATTTTACGCTTACATTTAAGCTTTACAACGATTTGTTTTTGGTAAATCGAGTTTCTGTGAGGTGAATTTTTTCGAACAGGATGGCTATTAGTAAGTATTTTTTACTTCGATTCCTCGAGTAAAAAATACTCTAAAAATATATTTGAAAAAAGCAGAGAGATTGTTAAACTATTATGTATGTAATTCATAAACATCTTTTTAACCTAGGCGCAACAGTCAGCAGTGCAGAGGCTGTTTCAGCGCAGAGGAATCAGTCACCCACGTAGTCCTGGAATGCGAGGCTGTGGCTAATAAACGTGCAGAAATCCTCGGAACAGTGAGGTCGCTCCGTGAAGCTCCGTGAAGTACCGAGACTTCTGTGCTTCTGGAAGGAGCTGGGCTGGCTAAATTAGCCAGAACTTTACGTACAACGGACCAATTATGAGTGGGGAAAATGAGTCCACCAACCTATAACCTATGTATGTAATTGTAATACACAAAGTATAAAAGTAAATATATTTTCTTAACCTATACCTTTAAAAGATTTCAGTACCTTTTAATCTTTTTAAAAAGTCCATAAAATAGTTGTAAAATAACGTTATACGTACATAAGAAATGGAGATAGTAGCGAACATTTCGAGTCAACGCTTTGTTCAAAGCAATTATTGCGACTTTCTCGGAGATCTCATTTTGACTTGAGTAATCAGACTTATCTTGAGATTTACTCGTCAGGCTTGTGTTTAAGATTCTTTTGACTTTATGTAAGTCGCTTTGAAAGGTATTTGCACGTACGAGTATAATACTAGACAAAGATAATACGAGATATAGATACGCTACTTTTAATTAAGGATTTGTGTTACATCAATGTCAGATATAAATCCAATTACATAGCAATTATAAACCAATGACAACAGATGTAATGGCAGGCAATGAGATGACTTTCTAAAAGTAGTTCAATCTATAAAATCCTATGGTTGTAACGTTTAAAACACACTTTTATTTGCTGCTGTTTAGAAAAATAGAAGAGATTATTTTCAAATTGGCGAAGATAACCAAAGCAAACAGCCATAACATATTCATTGTAGTATTGTTTATACAGTCGACTCTCGATAATTTGAAACTCAAGGGACCATAGATAAATTTCAAATTATCAAGAGTTCAAAATAACAAGTGTTTGAATAAGCACGAGGGGGAGGGGCGACTGAAGGAAATAAGAATTTGATCAAAATTTGTTACTTATTATTTCTATATACTTATTATGTACTAACAATTATTATTACATATAACAATTATTCACAAATTTTTATTTCAAAAAGAAGTCTGTAATCTTTTTTTGAGTGAGTGACTTCAGTTTATCATTGTCCAAAGAATTTTTGATAGTGGTAAGAGCTGCAAAGTAATCGTCACTTGTGTCGGCAACAATTGACAAGTCTGTGCATGTATGTAAACAAACGACAGGTACGTCCATGATAAACGCTTCAAATTATAGAGAGTAGGGAAGACTGGATTTCAAATTATAGAGAGTAGGGAAGACTGGATTTCAAATTATCGCAGCAAGATAATACTTTTTCAACTTCAAATTACCGAAGGGACCAATTACTATTGATTTTATTCAATTTATCGAGTGTTTTTCAAGGGACCGGATTTTTTTTCAAATTATCGAGAGATTCAAATTAACGAGTGTCAAATTATCGAGAGTCGACTGTACATAAATCGATCAAAAAGAATCCAAGCTTCATTTTGTTATATGTTGTAATTATATGAATAAGTATCTAGTAAATATATTAAAAAATATGTTTAAACGTTTACTTTGTTAGTTTTCGTTTTTACGCTACAATGTACCTACGTGACATATTGTTAAACTTTGTATTCTAAAGCGTATCAAAAGTTTTAAACGAATATTTGCAGTTATTTTAACTTTTTACCTATTACAGCCCTCACGGTGTTTGCATTGAAATACTTTTTGGTAATTAACAAAGTTAGTAAATAAACTAACCGAATTTAACACAAACTAAAATTTCATTTCATTTTTTTTAAATGACATATGCCAACGAATACACCACTATATGGGACCAGCTGCCCACTGAAGTATTACAAAACACAAATTCTTAAAAGGCCGCAACGCATTTTAACGCATGGCTCGCTAGCACATTGAGAGTGGCACATGGGTGGCTATCACTGAACATCAGATGAGCCTCCTACTCGTTTGGCGCCTATTCTATTTAAAAAAAAAGTAGTTTATTCATTCCGTGAACTGAATGTCATGAAATGGTTGACCAATGATGCGAAATTACTAATTAAAAATTGTCTTGCAATTGTTAGAAATATTATCAGTTGGTGAATTTAATAGTATAAATATCAATTTAAAAAAAACACGTTTTGAAAGTAAGTTCCGGGCAAACTCCTTCGGTTGTTTAGAAACCGTAATACGCAAAATTTAGTAGTATCATAAAAATAAACTTTTTACCTTATATACGTATATTATGCAGGAGCGCATTAGCGGACACAAAAACCTTTATAATACAAACTCAGGTGTTCTGTAATATACTAAAACGCCTTAAAAATGTCACGAAATTTCGCTTTGTGTAGTGTTTATTCAGGTCCGCTGGCTGAACTTTTGTAACAGCTTTGTCTAATTATTCCGTGTGTTTACGAAACTTTAATTATTTAAAAAAGAGGATTAACAGCGCCCATGTGGACTGAATTTTGTATATAGAAACTCTTTCAAGCACTGAGAACGACGGTATAATATGTGTATTGTAATGTCTCACACGCTTTTCAAGTATGCGCATTATTACAACAACTATATGGTTTACAAATCCTACATATTTGTCATACGATTTGTGCCGAGTAAAGTTATCAAGTTTCAATCGAGCGAGGTCTATTTATCGACTGAGAATTTATTCAAAAGCTTTGTACCTACCATAAAGGATTTAACACTAGTTTTATCTAGATATTTAAATTAAAAATGTTAAAAATTTACGCGGCAGTACCTACCAGAGGTAATTAAAAGTGTGAGCTCTTAACAATTTCACAGTCATATATTTCATATAGCTTTATTGGTCTAGATAACGTAAGAAGATATCCAAGTATCTCTCTTTTCATTTAGGATATTCCAACCCCAAATGTCATAAAGATGCAATTACACATAACATGAAATACTAGAATCCACTTTTTATATAAAGAATTCCAGTTTAATAGATAGGATTTAACAGAGCGTAAAGCGTTCATGTGCCACCCTCGCGTCGAATTTTTCCAAGTACATATTTCTATCCTGGAGATGACACTTCAATGGGTTTATGTAATAATAGGGATAAAGAACAAAGAAATTTATGCGAAAGGATATATTTTTTGGGTAAATCAGGGCTTTTTATACAGTTCCAGAACCTCAGTTCGATTCTCAAAGGAACAGTAATTAGTTATATTTCAAGGCTCATAATAATTCAAGTGTTAAGTGAAACATATTTACGCCCCATTCCTCACGATGATATATGAAATTCATAATATACTAAGCGCTTTTACTAATATTCTATACAGAATGTTGTTTTTTTTTTTATATACAACGGGGGGCAAACGGGCAGGAGGCTCACCTGATGTTAAATGATACCGCCGCCCATGGACACTCTCAATGCCAGAGGGCTCGCGAGTGCGTTGCCGGCCTTTTAAGAAATGGTACGCTCTTTTCTTGAAGGATGTTTGTGACCAATAAACTCAAAACCTACTGGGCTGATATCGAAAAACTCACAATAACAATGCTACATTATCGCTGAGTAATGTATGCTATACTTATTTCCAAAATCTTTAAAAAATTAATGTACAGCGCTACGAGCTAAAATAGCCTTATTATTTATTATCATTAAGTCATACATCAGAGTAGCTCCAGGTAGTGTTTACACTGGACAGAAATGTATTTGTCAATGATCCATAGACCCATACGGAGTTGTATTATTACTTTGGTTATATGTATAAATGATCTTACAGTTGTTAAAACCGAAACCTTTTGATTTGCACACTCTTTCAAAATGACTCATTGACAAACAATTTTATGTTATAGAGGTTGTGGAAACATTTCTTTAAGTTAATGAGGGGCTGAGGGCCAATTCAGAGATTAATTATTTAAGTTACAGGGGTTGCGTATTTTAAGTTATGGAGGTTTTTTGGCTCTGATGGGAAGGGAACGTATTATTTTTTGAAGTTATAAAGGTTTTTAAGTTACCGAGGTTTGAGTTATCGAGGTTCTACTGTCTTACACCATCAGTTATTCAGTAACCTTTAACAGAAGAAAAATATTTCACCTTTTGTTCCGATTCATTTCATTCCACATTTCTCAGCACCTTCAACTCTAGTTTGACGATAACGCGATTTCAAAAGCCAATAAAACCACGTCGACTTTGAAAGGTATTAAAACACGATTGCAGGAAATACTGAAGCCTGATTTCTTGTATCGGAAACACGTTAAAGGAATAACCAAGTATGAATTTTTAAAATCAACTTACAAGTACATTTTTCAAATTAGACATAGATAATATTAATATTAGGTAGAATTGTGTAACATGGACCACATTTACGTGTATTTAGACAACAAGACAACAATTATACCTCAATAACTAAACTGTTCTTATTAAGACATTATGATAATTAATATGACATTTGCATACAACTTTTTATATGGCTGATTGCGCGGTTTTTGTACCACTTTCTTTGAAAATAAAAGATTTCTATATATATTATTATTAATCTAATCTAATTCGATTTATTAGGATCTGACTTAGTTATTTATAAAATGCGAAAACTTTCAGTAATTTGTTTATTCGGAAGTGAACTTTTAAAAAGTACGGAAATGCGTAGTCCCTCGTACGTGATAGATAAATTATATTGAAAAAGCTACAGTAGCGACACAGATAAATGATAGCATGACAGTTACTTCCTATGCTGAACTTGTGTGTAGAAATCAATTCAGTATCTTTTTTCTGCACAAAATTGTAAAATATTTACCTCTAATGAAATAGACCTCCGTTTTAGGTTCTATGTTTATATTGTTTCACATTTATCCGGCAACGAATTTAACTTTAAAGCAGAATTAGCAACGGAGTGAGCTACATTGTGTTATCCATTCTGGTATAATTTTTCATTTTTCATTCTGGGACGTTTTCTAAATTTAACGCAAAAGTTTTATCGTGTATTTTAAGATACGTTATTTATCCGATATCCGGATATTTTACTTATCCGTAAATTTAGTTATTTCAAGTCTCAATACTTTACTTAATACCATTTCTTAAAGATTCTTAAATATTAGGATCCAATGAGAACAATTTGCTTTAAAAAGTTGTCTCATATCCGAAGGTTAGTGTTCTTACAATGTCACTTCGTAATTTTAGTTACCAATGCGACATTAGCGCATATTTCTAAATTAGAGCCTGAATTGAAAAATGTCAATTACATTTATCCATTTTTAAAATAACATGACAGAAATTAAACAGCAATTTGAGCTACATGAATAGAGGTGTTAAAAATGTGTAGCATTGAGCTGTTGCTTTGTTTTGTTTGTTTGTTTGAGGCTTGTGACGAAATTATAATATTCTCATATATTACGACCTGTTATTTTTAACTAACTTCAAAAAAAGGGGCTTGGCATGATGATCCACTTAGGCTTCCAAGGACTCCTCCTTATTTAATAAATGTTTTTATGTTTGTTCGTAATTTTTTTGGAATCTAAAGCGGGCCATAGACGGACCGCATGTTGCAGTCAAGACCGACTGCAATATGTGGTTTTCTGAGGAACTGCTCGAGCTGTCCTTGTATTGCGAATATGAATTTAGTATGGACACTGCAGATCGCCGTGCGGCGACCGCATATTCGTCTGCAATATGCGGTCCGTCTATGGCCCGCTTAAGTCTACTAAGTTGAGATATTGGTACGTATTTCTGTACCTTGGTGTATTAATGTCGACAGGTATTTGAAGTCAATTAAATTTATTATTGATTATGTACCTCAAACTCTTCAAATTTTCATCAAAATTCATTAAATTCCACCGTGAAATATCACCACGACGTCTGTCGTTCCACAACTGAGCGTTTTTTAGCCACTTTTTAAGTCCGTGGAATAATGTGGGAACGCACATGCGAGCCTTCTGGCCGTGTGAGAGTCCATGGGCGGCGATATCGTGTATTCTGCTCTATACAACACTTAAAAAAAAGTACAAGGTGACTTATAATAGACATGAGATTCAACAACTCGTAACTATAACTGATTGTTCTGTTCGAATAACTTTGCAACAAAGAAAACTTTCGGGCCCAAGATTTAGTAGCTCCTTTCATCAAGTATCAACACAGTGAGCTCGCAACCTACTTTGTAATTGTGGCCCAACTTGTTAGCAAGCTTTATACGACTCTATATTATACTAAGCTCAAAGTGCAAGCTTCTTGAAAATGTTCCTGAATTATTTTGAAAATGTATGTCTTAGGCACTTCACAAAGGAAACCCATTTGAGGACCGCGGTCATAAAATATTCTTTTATCTACACTTATAATATACTTAGAGGAGAGATTTTAGTATATAGAGCGGATATTAGGAAATTACGATCTCTGATCCTATTTCCATGTGGCGATAGTATTTTTAGACAGTGAACGAATATAATTTAATTGTTTGAACTAGAATATAACTATTTTATTTAGGCTTTGCTTTATTGGGTATAATTCTATTCTTCATACTATAAAGCTCTCTTTGTTAGGAAAGATTTCAAGAATTACCGATTTTGAAAACTAATTAAATTAAAAAAAACAAAACACGACTCTTAATATATTTTATTTGACACAGAACACAATGTAAAATGTTGTCGCAATTTTTATTAACACTTATAAATTACAAATGAGAAATAACTAGAAGTTGCTAAATTTTAGTAAGATATACGGCATGCGATACTACGAAACGATGATACAACGACAATCCAATACAAAATGGTTTTACAATGTTCCGTCCGCGGCCTGGCTCTATAAGTATATCGCATACAAAAAAGTATAGCAAACTGCTATAAATGAACGAACACGTAAATTACAAACAGAATATATTTTCAGAACATAATTCCATAATACGATGCAAAAAAATATAGAATAGAATAATAGCCTATTTTGTCACTCCCTTTCATTCTTAGTAATCCATTCTAATTGTTATCTTCCAAGTCCTGCAATTCAAATTAATAACTGTCAATACATATATCTTACGACATTTATATTTCTCCTTTTTTTGTGTTTAGACGCCTTCTTACATAATATGTTTTTTGTTTTAAAAACAATTGCTATAATTTATATTAAAAAGAAATATACATATGTAATACTTACAGTGGGATCGCAATCGGCACAGTGCCAAGAGTATCCGCGCTTTTTAGGGTTCTTGTTCAAGGGCGGCTCCAGACAGGTGAAGTGATACCGCTTCTGACACTCATCACACCTGTACACACAGATACAAATTTTTTACCGAGCTTCATTTGTTTTTTCCCATAGTAACTAAAATACTGTATTAAATTGAGATTTGTTACCACATTTTTTTTAAGATGCACCTTCTTAAGCAATGTACTCAATTGAAGACAATTTGACAGTAGAAACGAACGACTATTCTAGTTTTAAAAAAAAACAAAATTTTATTTAAAAAAAATTGTGGTAATAAAACTAATTTAATTCAGTATTTTAGTTAATGTATTCGCGTGCCAACCTAACCAAAGACATTTTTAACATCTACTACGTGATCACAGGTAGTCAATTAAAATGCAATTTAATCCTGTTGTGTTTTAAATGCTTTATAAAATAGACAATTTTCACAAAATATTATTTCCATTAATTTAATTACATTAAATTGCTTGACTTAACCTACATTGCGTAGATACAATATTTAAGTGTTTATTGGTAATTGTTAGTTTTATAATTTAAAACACTATCCGTTTGGATTATTGTATACAAATTAATTATAACAGCCTTATTTTTCCACAGATATATAATTCTTTACGAACACTAGGCATTTGGAAATAGAACCCGGACGTAAAAATAGAACTAGGCAAAATAAAGCTTTTGTTACAAGGATGAATATTCAACGCAATTCGCTGAAAAATCTGTGTGGGACCCGTCGGTCAAATACGTAAAAATTTCGCCTCGAGAAAAAACCCTTTAAAACAGCCTTTTTCTATTACAAATTATAATTTCGCATTGCATAAGCTAAACCAATGCAGTCTGTTAGGGAAAGTTTAGAGCGCCTCTTATGACCCAATATTATGCCCAACATTGATAACAGTTCCTCGGTATGATAACCAGCGATAATTGCTTCAGGTTGATAATATAAAAGCCTATTAACCTATATTGCAACGAAATAGACAAAAAAGTGTTACACATGTTCTATACAAATTTTTCGCATAAGTAGCGCGAGTTCGTCAAAACTTTATTTTTTTTAATAGTTTCCTTCAATGTTCTTTAGGAATTTTAACTAAACAGCCTTGACATAATACAGGCCTACAAAGCAAATACATAAACATTAAAAGATTATAAATAAAAACAAGTGTTAAGATAAGTAGCAAAGTAACGCGGTTAACGCACGTGACTGTTTCAATATACACATAATAGAATGTCAAAGTGCATAGTGTTGACAAAATTTATTTTCAGTGTCAAATAGAGAAGTGAAGAAGCGGAACAACAAAAATAATATTACAGATGGAAGATGACTGAGAATGAACTGGGTAAAGAGATCAAAGAAACAAGGACATACGCGGACATAATATAGAGCGATACGGCGAAGCGATGGCTGGCAAAAATTTGATATTGACAGCTAAAGATATAAATTTAGACGAGACCATCTTTCGGTAGGGTCGCATCTTAGAATAACAAAATTGTCTATTTTTATATCGTATATTGCATTTGGATAAATAAATGCATATTATTATGTTAACCACGTGTTAAATTGTAAATTTGTTCCAACATTTGAGCAATATCACAAACGATACGTAGAATCGATTTGCTATCGTAAAAGGAAAACAATAGATGTATTAATAGAAAATTTCAAAGCGATTTGCGGGCTTATTTGGAACCAAATAACGTATAAAACTATACAAATTATATGAAAAGTCGAACTGTCTAAATCTGAATTGTAACATAATATACAGCACGACTTTAGTAAAATTCTTGCTAAGGCCTCAGTGCGCACATTTTTATGTGTGTAAATTTAATGTAATAAATTTAGACACCAACCTTACGAGATCCGTGTTATCCCCGGCCTGTTGGCATACGTCGCACTGAGTCAGCGGCGTAAGAGCTGCTGCGGGCACGGGCGCGTTACCGCCGCTCCGACGCACGCGGCTTTCACGAGACCGCTGTTGGACAGGGGTCATGGTTAATAGTAACATATTCAGTAATTAAACTGACATTGAATACATCACACTACAAATGGTGTACCATATCTCAAACTACGGAGCCGATTCTTATGAAACCTGGACGGACTGTTTCGTAAGCTTAAATCTTCACTTTTGACTTTTGATTCCGAGATTTTTTCGGACAAAGATACATATATCATAGTCAAATATTATGAAAACAAACAATATCACATGCCGTACGTCAAACTGAGAACCTCAAAAAATAATTTAAAAATAAAAATACACTTAAGCTCTTGTAAAACAGTTTAAAACAAATTAACAATAATAACCATTAAGAACGTTAAATTAAGAAAAATTGTATAGTTAAATGGCAAGTATTACGTTCCATGTGGATTAACATATTTCTTACTGTTTAAGTTTTTTGAGTCTAATTAATATCAAACTTCTTTAACAGATATAAACACAAATTTATTATATTATTTGCAGTGCGAGTGCGTATCGTATGTAGTTGACTACATCCTCCGCAGAATTAATTAATTTTGAATTTAAAATGCTTGATTTTTTTTTTTTTTAATTATTCAAGTAAACCAAGATTCTTAAACTAAAATATTGGAAAAATACTTTACCATCCATAGAATTTGCAAAATACAGCAAATATTTAATTTCTGAATAATTTACAGTTTTCGGTTTATTGAAATCCCTTTACTTTAGCTTGAGATTCTTTCTTAGAATCATTTAAAATTTAATATGTATTTTTTAGCAATCCGACATTTTACCTACTTCTACTGCAATGCAAATCACTTCAGTAAAGCATTACCTTTGGTTTTGTACTGGCAACACTCGTCGCTCCCACTGTTTCCTCCGGTTTGTTTGGCAGCTTGCATATATTTCAAAATTTCAAATACTACATACATCTTTCAACTTTGCATTCCCTAACTAATTTTTCCCCTCGAGAAAACTCCCTGCGACATTATCTCAAGTCGAATGCTAATGTTTGGAAGGTTTTTGCTATTTATTTGATTAGATGAATGTTTTCAATATATGGAAAACATTTATCACAGCCTAGATTACACTCTATAAATAAAAGGGCTATAAATAGTACATTAACTGAATATTAATTTTTACCGCCGTATTTTAAATGGAACCGTTTAAAAAAACTGTATTTTATTCCATCGTCAAAAGCAAATAATTGGTTAACAAACATGATACGAATTTTTTCCCTTAAATGTATTAAAATAAATTTTAAATTGAACAAAAAAATATATTTTTAAAATCATTTATTTCTTAATCAAATACTATCTTCAGATAAAACTCCACCAGATATAGGAAGCCAACAATTAACTTACAGGTGTCGCTAAAGGATCTGGCAAAACGACTGTAGGCGGTATTGGAGCTTCAGGTGTCTCTGGTTCAGCTTGCTGCAATACATTTATTTTGTTAATATGCGCATACGCATACGCAAACGGTTTTTATTTACAATATTTTTTTAATAGAACAGGGGGCTAACGGGCAGAAGGCTCATCTGATATTAAGTGATATGGCCGCCCATGTACATTCTCAATGCCAGAGGGCTTGCGAGTGCGGTGCCGGCCTTTTAGGAAAATTGGCACGCTTTTTTTCTGAAGGACCCTAAGTGGAATTGAAATGGAAATACTTCAGTGGGCAGCTGGTTCCACATACTGATAGTGGGCGGCAAAAACTGCCTCAATTTTACATTGTATATATATAGGTTCCGTTGACCCACTTCAAAATAAAGAATCTCAACAAACTGCCGTACTTTGTATATATAAAACCAGTGTTCCAACCCACTTCAAAATGCAGAATCTAAAAGAGGGTTATTAGCATTGAATATTTTAATTATTGAAATATTAATCATAATACCTTGGAGTGTTTTTTCACAGGTGGTGGCGGCGGACCATCATTGCTGTCCGTGGGGACGTAGAACATTTGAGTGTCCAAGGAACCATCTGGCTTTGGGATCGGCTTAATCTGAAAACAAATTATTATTAATATATTTAACATATACTGTTATATAAACAACAGTTTGAGGCATATTCTATAACAAGATTTTTTGGCCGGAAATAAATGATTAAATATAATACGAGTATGTACGATGATGGTTTTTTGGCTTTAATGTTGAAGTTCGCCTAAAGGTATACCAACCACAACTAAATAAACAAACATATATACACGTATTAGATAATATGTAGTCTAATTTTATGCCCCAAATCTAAGTCATAAAAACTTCAGAATGCAATTTAGAGTAACTTTAAACCTAGTGTTAAAGCTCGTACACACGGCCCTAAAATCAGAGGCAATATCGGGGAAGTGGTGGGAAGCACCCTAGATCGCTCCCTAGATCACCTCGTGTGTATGCAAATCGTATACTAATTTTATTATCAACCCTAACTCTACTGCCCATTCGAACCACGAGCCGATTTCGTCCCCACCACCACTGTCCCGATAACGACAAAACGTCCTTTCTTTAACTTTTATGTTTTAAAAAAAAATGTTTTACCTGCAAAAAGGTAAATCTAAATATTTACTTACTCAAGTAACCTAATACAAAAATAACAAATATTTAAATATCATGGAACAATATATCGAATTAACTTTAATTACTTTATTTTATTCTTTAGCTGGCATCACTACTAATTCGAGGTTAAGAAAACCTTTAAAAAAAATGTTATCTTAACTTGTGCGTTTTTTACTGTGGATCACCGCACTTAATAAATGAATACATTACATACATACATAACAAATAAAATATGCCCGGCCAAAAAGGTTTGCCATCTCTGACATGTCAAAAAATGATAGCTGTCAGAATTCTACGGAATTAAAAATCTGAGTATAGACTTTTAATTCCCTAGAATATACTTTGAACAATACTTTTGAATGGAACGAAATATTTACCTTAATTGTAATCCTCGGATGCGGTTGTTCAGGATTTTCCATATCTTGAGTCTTCTTCTTCCGCTTGTGTTTATGTGACTTAGAAGGAGAGCGTAAGAGATCTGGCGAATATCTCGACCTGTGCTTTTCCTTTCTCCGTTTCCTATTCGCTTTGAAATTAGCTATATCCGACGATAAATTGGCGAGCGTACTCTCAATAGAACTTTCAATGGCCTTAGAGTCTCTCTCTTTCGAATCGTTGAGTAAAGCTGAGAAAGAGAGATTCTGGTACGTGTCGTCTTTTTTTGGTGGCGGCAAATTCGCTGACTCGTTTGATTGCTCATTGTGGGAATCGTACGGGCTGTCCGCTACGAGTGGCGTGATCGACATTAAGGGCGTGTTCGTTAGTATGGGCGATGTGAAACTACGCTTATGAATTTTCTTGATATCTTCGGAATATTCCTTTTTGGAATTTCTCTTCTTTTTGCTTTTCACTTCTTCGTTTCCATCACTACTGAATTCGAAAGGTTTTATGGTAACTTTAATAGGCGATATATTTTCGGTTTTTGGTTTTTCTTTGTGTTTTTCAGATTTTTGTTTGGGTGATGGTGAACTAGGTTTGGAGTTGGGACTGTGTGGTTCCGTTATAATTGCCCCGTCTTTGCTGTACCGAATACGTGATCTACGAGGTACTTTCTTTTCTAATACCTCAGGTTCCGAATCAGATGTTTTGTCGCATTCTGAGCATTGCCTAAAAGGGTAGATGAAGATTATAATCTAAATATTTATGAAGTTATTAATTATTACTATCAAATTATCTATAATAATAATATGTGATAGGTTTATGAATTTGATAGTTAGCCTCTCGTATGTAACATGTAAGGAAAACATAATATATTTTCCTATACAAACTCTTGTCTATATTGTATTTAATATAAACTCTTTTGTAATGTTGTCTTTGCCGTCTGATCGACGATGTTTAATTTATGTCACTTGACATAATATATGTAAGATTTTTTATTTTTTGTTTTACTTTATAAAACCAAGAATATAGGCATTAAATGTTGTTTCTTTTGTATTCACAGAGAAACGCAGTTACGCCTCATTTATTCCCAGTATAAGCGATTGATACTATTAAATACATATATGTTAGCATCCAAATCTTTACTTATATTTAAAGCATTTAAGACTTTTCTTATATGATCAGCCTCATTATGTTCCAAATAAAATAATATGTCGTTAGTAAGAGAGGAAGGACAACAAGTTTCTGGATGGTGGTCATTGGTGATGTATTATTATGCTAACCATCCATAAAGCTTGCTCTTCTTGGGCGGTCGCTGCAGCGGCGGCCTCAAGCAGTGCAAGTGGTAATGGTGATGGCAGGTATCGCAGGCAGCCATCAGGTGTTGCTCGCTGCTGCGCGCGCACACCGCGCACTCGCGGGCCGCCACGCCTGTGTCGGACATGCAGGAAGCTACGCATTACATACATATTTTAATAAAAAATCGTATCTTTCCCTTTATAAATAAAAAGCCTACATTGCTGACCATTTTCATTCATAGATGACTAAATCTTTTATGTTTGCTGATGCTAGCTTTTTTTTTAAACCAGTCACGTGACTGTATACTATAATGTACGCGAAACAGCTCTCAACTTTTATACGTAAATAAATATTTATAAAATTGTTTAAAAACCTAGTAAAACTCAGTGAAATAATAATTCATTTTCAATTATTTTTTTCTTGCTAAATATTTCATAAACATTATCATCATTATCGTATAATCGAAGAGTATTAAACGTAATTATATAATAAAATAACGATAAAAAATCTAAATAATTAGCTGTTTTATAATATAAAAATATAATATAATAAAGCTTTTATGAGTGAAAGCTATACCTTGTAGCGACGTCGAAAGAACTTTCCCATGGCGAGCGTCCGGATTGTCGCTAAGAGGAAAACCAACGCCCATCTTAAGTGCAGCCGCAGTTGGCACAGACATTGACCTGCTACCCAACCTTGTTTACAGTAAGGAGAATGTCTATGGTCACCCCCTCTTATATTAACCATTCATGCGGAACATTTATTTATTTAACATTGTGCGTAATTTTATTTAAAAGTATATTCTACGGTAAGCGATAAGTTTTTTATTTTATTATATCAGAATTTCACTTATTACATTTAGAATAGTACTTCTAAATAGAATTGCTTTTTGAAGTGAAAACTTCTTTAGCGGCGTTGTACACTTTTTTTGTAATGGGTAATAAATGTTAAACTCGCGTCAGAACACGTGACCTAATCGAAAATTCGTAAGACGGATGGAGACAGCTGTCGCGGCGTATTTAATGTAATATAAATTGTCATGTTTGTGTACTATAGCGCAATAAATAAATATTCTACCACATAAATGATAGTACTTTTATACTGATAATTAAAGCAATTCGTGCAAAAATATTCCCTAACCATTCCAAAATATCAAAAATGCACAACGTTAATATTCAAGTTTTCACTTCTGCCGGCACTCCCGGGGTGCAACCCGTCGTTTTTTTATACCATATAGTAACTAGAATTATATACAATATGCAAAAGTAAATACAAATTACTTGGGCTTACGTAACTATATGGTTACGAAATGTCTAACATAACACACGCACGTATTCATTACGTGTGTTATGTTAGACTATGTGTGTGTGTGAGTGTGTCGGGAGTGAAGAGAATCTCCCGTCTAAGCATTCTAAGCTATCCAAAAAATTTTCAGCAAAACATTATTTTTTTAAAGCCAAAGATGGCGCTTGCCACTAACGGAAATTTGCCACTCTTTTCAAAGTAATGTTTAAATATTATCTCTCTCGCAGTAAACAGTCTAACTATCGTTAATTAATGGAATAGTTTAGTGCGCTCACTCGATACCTTCAACAGTATTCGAAATCTTGACTAAGTTTTTGTACCATGTCCAAGCTATTGAAATTTCTAATCCACTTTTATTCTAAATATTGTCACTTTTTTAGAGTGCCTATAGCAAATCGGTTTACAGAGTAACCCTGCTGGCCTTAATAATCATTTGCATAGACATTTTTAAACATATATCATACCGTTTCTGCAACTGTTGTGGTGTGACCTTAGGCGTGGAGCGATGTATTATAGGCGGAATTAACGGCTTATTTTCCAAGAAACTGGTAGTAGATGGCGGTATCTTTATGTTCGGGCAGATTACTGATAACGAGTCGTATAGCCTTTGCAGGCTTTGACGGGTACTGTAGAGGCTTTCGAGGGTTTCCGTGTTCTCATTTGTTGTCTGGAAATTTAGTGAAATATTTAAAATTTATTTGCTACTCTTTTTTGAATTGGCTCGTATCGATGCCATGCCGGTTTCCTCACGATGTTTTCCTTCACCGTACGAGCGTTAAATGCGCATATAGAAAAAATTCATTGATGCCGGGATTTGAACCTACGACCTTTGGAATAAGCTAAAGCTAACACTGCATAATCTTCATAAATGTAGAAACAGACATTTTTAATAAAATAAAATGTATGACAAGAAATAGCAGTGATAATACTGATTTAACAATTATTTAAAAATATGTTAATTTATTAATTATTTAAAAAAAAATACCTCATCATAATCCGTCCGAAGCGTTTCATTATTAGCGAGAAGCGTTTCGTTCTCCTTCGTGAGCCTCTCCAAAGATCGTCTTAGAGATGATACTCTCGTATTCCTTTCTAAATAGTAGCCGACAAACTCCACAGAAAATGCTGGAGGCACATGCCAGCGACGGGACACATCTTTCAGCGCTGCCATCTAGAAAATAGTTTAAATTAATCTCCAATAGCTATTGAATGTTAGGGTTAGGGTGCGTCCACATCTGGCGAATGCGCCGCGAATGTGCAGCTCGCGAGCAGTTTGCGAGCTACGCACCCTTAGGACTGTATTTTTAATTGGTTTTTAATTTTTTTTTGTTTTTTTTTTTTAAATTATTAATTAACTATTAATTACTTAGTGGTCACGTGGTTACAGCTCCTTACAAACATTGTGTAAAACAAAAATCTTGGCGATTAAAAAGAGTGACGGAGAGATTATCGCCAGTTCTTCTCATCCGATCTATGCCCTTGAGAACTGGCAGTAAATGTAAAATTAGAAGCATTTAATACGTACTTTTTTTTAGCGTTAATAAGTGTACATTGTGTTACCTCGTAGATAGAGTATATAACTAGATGAGATTCTAAAATAACAATAATAACTAAAGAGAGAAGGCATTAACGTGAAATACTTAAGTTTTTCTGTCTCTATTTGCGTATCGGGTTATATTTGTTTACCACCGAGCCCTTGGTGGTAAACAAGTTTTCACCGCCTACTGATAAATCTGTGAAACCCAAGTCAAATCCACATTTTAAGACTTTATCCTAATAAGGGGTGTATTTAAAGTGTCAGTCATGGTGAATTGTTGCATAATAGGCTGTAAAAGCTATAGTGAACGTAAAGAACCAAACATAACCTTTCATCGGTAAGTAGCTTATTTTGTCACGACTTACTGAGTCGTGACAAAATAAGCTTTGTTCAAGAATTATTCATTCGAATATGTATTTTGGTCAAAAATAAGTAATCTTCAATGAATTAAAACTGTAAATACGACATATGTCGATCATTCGCTATCTCACACGCTGTACGCTGATCCCTGGTCTATACCATAGTCCGTCTACGTGTTACCTAAATGAATAAATGATTTTGACTTTTGACAATTCAAGAACGTCACACTTAAATCTAATCTTAGGAGCTGTCAAGGCATTATTTCTATATGAAGTTTGACATATTTGACAGCGCTCAAAACGAGATTGTGACATGAGACACTAATTAGAATATGAACCTAAGTCTCGAATATAACCCTTAGAGCGCAGAATAAGAAACCGCGAGCTAATTATGCGGACTAATATACTTCTTATTTGCTACGTGATTTAATTTATTCATCTTCATCAATGGCTGTACAGTGTACAGCCCCATAATGGCCTTAGCCTCTGCAAATATCTCGTGCTTTTGTCCGTCGAACTTCGAACACCAAGATCTTTCTAACGCATCGGTATTGGGTTTTCTCTTTCCACCAGGTTGTATTTCAGTACCTTTGGATTCTGACATCCCCCATTCGGCGCACATGTGTTGCATTTTATGAATTGGGCAATGATGGCGTCGTCCAGGATGTTATTATGTTCCTCATTGAAGCCCAACTCCAAATAATGTAGTCACACTTAATATTGATTAATAATTTTTTTCAAACTAATTATCCTAATTATTATGAAAAAGTTTTGAATAAATCGAACTAACCTGCGCATCTTGGAACTCGAGAGCATGCGTATCAATGCCCATACATTCGGCTTTGCGTTTGAACTTCCTCATGGCGGATGCACTACTGTACAACATACGAGCCATTTTCTGAGTTGGTACTGAAATATAACATGTATATTTTAATCAACGCAATTGTAGTATCTAGAAACTCTATGCGTTCTTGAAAGTTACACTATGGAATAGTTTATTAAAGATAAGGATTATTGGAAAAAAAATCACCTACAATAAATTTAATAAATTAAATTATTAGGGAAATTTGAACAAAATGATATTGACACCCTATGAACACCTGAAACGCCGGGGGCTAGCGGGTGTGCTGTCGACCTTTGCGTATCATTCCCTGAAAGGTACTAAATTTACATTTAATGTCAGTTAAAAATCAGGGGCGTAAAGAACAGGCAATCTACTATACTAATTTAATTAATAATAATAAATTTATATTACACGTGATAAAAATAACGCTAAATTGTGCATGTTTTAGAGTTCAAAACGTTTCACAACGAAATTTAAAACACGATTATGTTTTAGTTCGTTTAACACACGTACATTTATTGCTTTATAGTTCTTACAATGGACAACAATTATATGTCCAATGGAGAAAAATGTCGCTCTATAATTGATGGTATTTAAAGGACATAAACTATAAAAGCCATAATACTAACCCCAGGGTGGATGTCTATTCTCCTTTTGTTGTGCATACTTCCTTCTATACTTAACGAGTTTTCTTTGAATCCTTAATTTAGCCTCAGTACTCAATTTCTGTTGTAACTCCAACCTCCTAAAAACGGGAGAGTTATATTATTTTAGACTTTCGTTAAAAAGTCGAAGAAACAACACAAATACTAATGCACATAGTCAAAAACTTAATAAATTTTAACTCATAAAACTAAACCTTCCGTCTCCTTCTATCAAATTGTGTTAACACTATGATGAAAAGAGACAGATAAGTACTATTAAGATAAAACGGTGGGATTAGATTGATCGATGTATTTTAATAGAGATAACTTAGACACTATATGAAATCAGATCCTTAGACTCACTCTACTCGATATCGATATTAAACAATTTATCAATTGTTACACTATACATTGATATAATATGTGTTTTAATGTTATTTTTGTTCTGTTACATAATGAAAATATTCAAATATTAAATATACCTTTTCTCAGTTCTCAACTGCAAAGCCAGCCAATTGCGCTTTCTCTTCTTGACCAACGTTTTATCGGAATGTAGACGACAATGTGCGTAGAACGGATCTGCTTGTTCCACTTCTTCTGAATGTGCCTCGGCCAGTAAGCCGGCGCGTTGACCGCTAAAAATTTCACAATGTATACTTTATTTACATCCCAAACAAAATCAGGAAATTAGTATAAAGACAAAGGATGAAAATGTGCGGTAATACTAAGAGCAGCGCCCGTTTTCTGTAACTTCCAATAGCGACTCCGACATTTTTGCATGCAAGTTCGATGTAGTTCTCTCAATATCCGGAGCGCTAATGTCGCAAACTTGGAAACGCGCAGAACAAAACCTCATTTTTGGGATAGGGCTATTGCTATTGGAATAAGAATAGAATTGGTTCGTTCCAGAAACCCCAGACAAATAAATATGGTTTAACGTTAGTCAATAATTTATTTGGGGAAAATAATTGACATGACTTCGATGATTTTAACAATTTAATTACAAAAATTATTGTAAATAATTTCCACACAAAAACAAAATCTGTTGTAAATTGAAAAAAATGAGTGAATCGGGCGGCCTTTTGTTTATAAGCGAAGCATCTCTACTAAGCAATCCCGTAATACACGAGAGCTATAACATATTGTTATTACGCAAAAAACATGTTTCTTAAATAAAAAGCCTTCGTAAAAAATATTTTCACTTACCAAGTGACATGAAAGAATGTCTTACAAAGTCCGGCATCACATTCTACGCACACGCCCGTTCTAGCGAGCGTCGAGTCGTCACATAAGGCGCAACTACGTGCACCCCAACGAGAGTATGCCATTTCAAATAACGTCACCCCAGATAATTTTTCCACCTGAAAATAATATTAGAACTTTAAGTGGTCTTGAACTACCAAAATGAGGCAGTAAATACTTAGGTAAGCAGCTTACTCCACTCCCAACATTAATATTATTTTTTACCACACAAAACAAGCGCAGTTATAATAAATTTTGATTTGATTAAAAATAACATCTTATTTACACACAAAATTGTATACATATAAACAGATTAAATAATACCTCCGAAAATGCTACTCCAGGAACATATAAAGCACACACCAGATGGACCCAGGCACCTACTTCAGTTTCTTTGAATATTCCACCTGAAATATTAGTTTGATGTTTATGTCTTATAGACTACAAGCCCATGGAAAAAAATACCTGTGTGTACCAACGTGAATAACGCTTAGAAGGCTGTTACTATATCAGAAAATAACTCTGAGCACTATGCCGTCATTTCTGAGCAGTACATGTGAGTACGTGAATGAATGGAATTTCTCAGGTACAAATGAGGAATTACGACTAATTATTAATGTACGGCTTTTTTATAGTATATAGATGATTAAATATAAATGTCGAAAAACCTAGTGCCGTACTAAAGTGGTGGTGCCGGAAGTCAGAGCAAATTTTTAATTCGACGATAATTGCAGAAGCAATATAGGTCATTTATTATTGTATGGCATTTGTGTAATTCCTTTTGTACACATATACAGATACTTTACCCGTAAACGCCGTACATATCTCTGATTAGAATATAGGTGATGATGATATAGAACAACATAAAATGAAATGATCTTGAGAGTACTTCACAAATAGATAATATTTTCCAGCATGCCGTATGGGCTAGTCTATTAGTCACTTTACTGAGTACATAATTACAGTCCTCATAAATATATTCAAAACTCAGAAAAAACATTATTAAAATGTAGTGACAAAAATAGATAATTACCTTTATTTGGGCATAGTTCACAACTAGGATCGGTCACTCCAGCTTTACATGCCTCACAAAACCAGGGCTCAGTTGATGCTGAACTCACAGTACTTGATTCACTTGTCACATCGGAAACACCATAGCAACCTATCAATTAATAAATAAATGTCTATTTAAAAAAAATATGTCAAGCTTTAAGGATATAAATATTTTGTTTTAGTATATTATTAAGTAATCATTAAAGCTTTTTAAATATAAACGACATGTATAAATGACATGTAAACTTAAATTAACACCGAAAATAAAGAGTCTTTTCTTATTAAATCAAAGATAGATATATCAAGTAGTAGTAACTATGTCTAATTTCATGACAAAAATAGTCCTATCTTTTACAATAGACCACAAAAGAAGTATCAGTCTCTATAGAGACTCTCTTCTCTTCTATAGAAGAGACCTCATTTATTTTAAAATCTTATCACCTTCATGCACAGTAACACCACAGCCATCACATTCAACTATTTCATTGAAATCATCACTTCTTGACCCCAAGCAACCTGCACATATCATCATGCTGGCCAAATCAGGAATCTGAAAATTGTGTACATCATTATTGACAAATAGGTAAAATAGTGATGCAATTTAAAACATTTATACTAGGTAGAATATAGACTCTAACAGCAATAAACTGCTAAGTCTAGATGCCCTAAGCTATATATACTTATATATAGCTTAGCTATATTATACTTATATATACTTACATTAAATTCTTTCTTAGCTTTCTCAAGCAAATCTGTAACAGAGACTTCTTCACCCAACTTAGGTACTGGGTTTTTAAATTCATTTTCAATATCTGATCCCGATTCTTCATCTGAACTACTACTGTTTGCACCATTTTCTAAAAATATAAACGCCTTGTATTTTTTTTCTGTAACTTACTAATAAAAGGAGAAAAAAGATAATTACTTCTTCCATCGTCGTCAGAGTTTATGGAATAATCGTCGCTGTCCTCAGGGTGGTCTTCTATTCGAAAATCAGAATCATCTGAACTTTCACCTTCCCCAAGATCAAAATCTAACAAGGATTGCGGCTCCGCCGGCTTAACCTTACGTTTTGCAAGAACTCTGCCTTCTGTAAAACAATAAGGACCTTTAAAAATTTTAATGATCATAACTTAACTTTGTAAATTACTGTGATAACTTACGATTATTCATAATGACATATTAATTATTCTAAGTTAATATAGATAATGTACTTATAATCTGATGAAATTCATAATAAATCGATTAATTATATTATTTATAAAAAAATATTTTCTATGATGCTTTCAAGTTTCAAGTTTAATTTGACATTTCTGACAATGACTATTGACATTTGAAAGTTGACACCAAGTCATAGAACTAAAAAAAGGTTTTTAATTTATATTTTCAATCCTTTCAATAATATGTGAAAACATAGAATCCAGGCTTTTTATTGAAATAATATATTGACCGGTTTAACAGAATAATTACTTTTCACTTATGCTTCATGTTGTGTATATGTTTGATTTTATCATTACATGACATACAAACGTATAAACTTGTAATTATAGATATAGGGTAAAAAATATGATAGTCGGACTAATATGGATTTATTTATGGATTAGGAAAATAAAAACAAACCATTTTTATTTAATAACTCATTGCCTTTAAACATAAAGCCGCTGTATACTAGCCTGTATATTTTGTTTGTAATCCATTATTTTGACACAGAATTTATATATTCTAACGGTGTAATCTATAAGTAAAAAGTAAATGGATAACTTAGCACTTGAAATATAATATTTGTACAGTGTGACATAAAAGAGTAAAAATTGATTATTTTTTTATTATTTAAATAATTTATTTTCTTGTTAACACTCAAACAAGTAATTTATCTGTCTATTTTTCTTCCCATTTGTGAAATCGCAAGGTTTTGTAACATAATAAACACGTAGTCTATAGTGAAACTAAAATGCCATTGGTTATGTACTTCAACTTATAGAACTTGTTAAGTAACACAAACCTGGCAGATGCCTTAGCAACAAAGATTAATATAAGTACAGGGGAGCTTGCTAAAGAGGAGCTGTACAAGAAGTAGCACAGATATTATGTTTTAAGTAGAGGTAATAATATAAATTAAAGCCATATATCCATAGATTTATATCGTTTAGGCCCTTACCGCAGTGAGACCGCGCCGTGTTGACGCACAGTCGAAGTGAGTGAGCTCACTAACCAGGGATCAGTGCACCCCTAAACACAGTGTTAGCCGGACGTGTTGTAAAGGACGTTTGCGAGCAGTTTAGTGTCACAAAATGCCATCGTGTGCCTTTCTAAAGTGCAACAACAATTCTAGAAACACAAATAAAGCCAGAGGTGTAACATTTCACTCGTCAAATCGCAATAATTTGATTTAAAAACTTTTATTTTTCCTTCCGCACTGTCTAAAATAACAAATTTAAATGGTGAGTGCACGAAAGAGAAAGTAGTGTTTGCAACTAATGTAGGAGAAAAAGAGATGTCACTATTTTCTCAGTAAGTACAATGCCAGAAACACGATTTTTTAACTACTCGTTAGTGAGCGTGTGTCGGCATTTTGTTAACGCACACATTCAAAATTTAAATGGCGAGTGCACGAAAGAGAAAGTAGTGTTTGCAACTAATGTAGGATAAAAAGAGATGTCACTATTTTCTCAGTAAGTACAATGGCAGAAACACGATTTCCTAACTACTCGTTAGTGTGCGTGTGTCGGCATTTTGTTAACGCACACATGCAAAAACAATGCCACAGTTTTTGGTGTCGGGGCCTATCTACCGATATAAATCCATGCATATATCCAGTCAGAACGACGTTCCGTTTAGCGGTATTTTTAGAAGAAAAGCCTATATGTATTAGCCCCCAAGAAGCTAGTCGAGACGATAGTTAACTTCAGGCCATCATACATCGCTTGCTACTCTATAAAGTATAAATTCAGCCCCACATAGAGCACTGTTCACATCTCTGTGTGGTCTCGATATTCATTATTTTCAAACCAAATTTAATTAAAGCTTAATACGAAGTTCTATTTATCATATACATTACTAGATTAGTACTTATAAAAAAAATTATAAAGATAATGATTATTTCTGATTTACTATTTTTCTATTTTAAAATAATGTTTTTTAAATACTTTGTTAATCTATATTGGAACAATTAAATCTTGTAATTCTTTTAATAGATATTTATGATGTTTATGTGTGTGATGTGTGGATGCGTACGATGCATGTGATCGTGTAAGTGCCATTCATGTTTATGAAGTATGAGCTCTATTGTCTTATTTATTTTACCTGAATAAAAGACCTTTTTAAAAAATATTTATTTACTTAGTCCCATGAATTTACGAAAACGGTAATAATTTTGGAGATTATTTTAAAAGTATATCAAGATCACAAATTTGTGTACTTTTGACTCAATAAAAACAAGTAAAAAAATCTATATTTTTTATATAAATCATAAGAAGGTCTGTTAAAGCATGTAGATTTAAACTTTAGTTTGCCCGATGAGTACGCCAGGACAAAAGTTACTATTTATGCCTATATTTAATATTTTCTTTATAAATATACTTTATATTATTCCTGACGTAATGTTTGTTTGTTTATCTCGCATGATAATTTTAATATTGATGTAAACTTCTTTGTTGTAAACTTCTTACATGATACTATTATAAACTGATGACATTGTCAATCTGTTTAGACACTAACTTTTGTCAATGTATCAAAATGTAACCAAAATATTTTACTGTTAATTTAGCTTATTAAAACCTTATATTCTTTAAAGGTTTTGTCTTATTTCAATTTAATAAGCTAAATAAAAAGCAACATGGATAAATATCTTCGCCCTGAAAGATTTGATATCGACCCGTCAAATAGCTCTGGTACGAAAGCTTGGATACACTGGCATAAGACTTTCGAAAGCTTCATTTTCGTGCAGAAACCGACCGCTCCAGAAACAGATGCACAGTCGGTTCCTCCGCCAGAAAAATGGGACAGTATAAAGTTTCAGCTTTTGATAAATCATATATCACCAAATATCTACACATATATAAGCGAAGCCACGAACTACGAAGAAGCGATCACAATACTGCAAAAACTGTATGTAAAACCAAAAAATCTGATTTTTGCTAGACACATGTTAGCAACAAGGAAACAACGACCAGACGAAAGTATCGACATATATTTACAAGCTTTGAAACTACTTTCTAAAGATTGTGACTTTGCGGCTGTTGATGCAGAATCAAACAAAAACGATAGCGTGCGTGATGCTTTCATATCCGGTATATCATCGCATAAAATCAGACAAAGGCTTTTAGAAAACTTAAATCTAACACTTGATCAAGCTTACAACCAAGCACTCTAGAAACTGCAGAGATCAACTCTCAAAGTTTCCATACTGTGTCTTTAAATGCCGTTGAAGAAGAACCTAAATTAGTCTGTCCCAAATCACAAACTGTGCACGACGAGACCTGCTCTTCTGTTAATAATCCTCGACGACGAAAATGTTTCTTTTGTGGGGGACAAATACATCCTCGTAAAAACTGCCCTGCATTTGAAAAGTCTTGTCAGCTCTGCAACAAGAAGGGGCACTTTGCCACTGTTTGCAGAAGCTCTGCTAAACCTACAAATTGTATGGTAGTAGGTACTGAAAATCTTTCTTGTATCACAGCAGCGGCACCTAATTCATTACGCAAAGCAACTGTACCCGCGTATATTCGAGGAATGAGAGCAGAGGCACTTCTCGACACCGGCAGCTCCATCAGTTTTATAAATGACAGTTTTGCAAGACTATGCGGGTTAAAAAGAAAAACCTGCAATCAGATTATTTCTATGGCCTCTCTTAATCATAATTCACAAGTAGAAGGTCAAACTTTGCAAAGCCTGAAAATTGGAAATCATAAATATGATAATGTGAATCTTCTTATCGTGAAAAATCTTTGTGCTGATATAATTATCGGCCATGACGTCCTCAAAGAACATTCATCGCTAGAGTTCTCTTTCGGTGGGCCAAAACATCCACTTCAAGTATGTAGCCGTAGCCGAAGCATCAGTACCAGCTGTACCGCTTTTTGCAAATGTATCTCCCAACTGCAAACCTATTGCTATTAAGTCTCGAAGGCACAGCAAAGAGGATAGTGAATTTATTAAAGAGGAAATCAGAAACCTTACAGAAGAAGGCGTGATTGAAGAAAGTAAATCACCGTGGAGGGCCCAAGTACTAATAACAAAAACCGAAACTCATAGAAAACGTCTTGTGATTGATTACTCTCAAACAATTAACCGTTACACAGAACTCGACGCGTACCCTTTACCAAACATTGAGGATTTAGTTTCGAAAGTGGCAAAGAATATATTTTTCAGCCTAATAGACTTGAAAAGCGCGTACCATCAAGTACCTATACTACCCGAAGAAAGAAAATTTACCGCTTTTGAAGCGCTCGGAAATTTGTACCAGTTCAGGCGTATCCCTTTTGGAGTAACAAATGGTGTTTCGAGTTTCCAACGAACAATCGATTGGATTATAAGGAAAGAAAAGCTTCAAAACACATATGCGTATCTTGATGATATAACTATTTGTGGCCGTACTCTTCAAGAACACGATCATAACTTAGAAAGTTTTATGAATGCCGCAAAGAAATACGGTTTAACACTAAGTATGCTAAAATGCAAATTTTCTCAAGAGTCAATTAATATTCTAGGCTATAATATTCAAAACCACATAATTAAACCTGACAGTGAGCGACTCAAGCCACTGATTAATTTACCTGCACCAAGCGATTTACCGACCTTAAGAAGGACACTCGGCATGTTCGCACATTATTCTAAATGGATTCCAAACTTTTCTGAACGGATCCACTAATTTGCTAATACGACTACTTTTCCACTCACAAGCGAGCAAATTAAATGTTTTGAAGGCCTGAAAAATGATATCGCAAAGTCTTCTAGACATGCAATTGATGTAAATATACCTTTTACAGTCGAAACTGACGTTTCCGATCATTCCATTGCAGCAGTACTTACGCAAAATTCTAGACCAGTGGCGTTTTTCTCAAGAACTTTGAATTCAAGCGAACAAAACCATTCCGCCATTGAAAAAGAAGCTTACGCCATTGTTGAATCATTGAAGAAATGGAGAAATTTCCTTATCGGTAGACACTTTAAGTTGGTAACTGACCAACGCTCGGTTTCTTTTATGTTTAATATGAAACATACAAGTAAGATAAAGAATGAAAAGATTCAAAGATGATAATTAAGAGAAATTTGATATTATATACAGACCGGGGAAAGAGAACTATGCTGCTGATGCACTATCCCGAGTTTGTGCCACTGTAGAAACACGTACTGCAAAAACTTTTCTCGCTGCATGAGGCTCTTTGTCATCCAGGCATAACGAGAATGTTTCACTGGGTTCGCTCTAAAAACCTTCCCTATTCCATTGAAGAAGTCAGAACAATGACAAAATATTGTCAAACCTGCTCTGAAGTAAAACCTAGGTTCTTCCGAAATACTTTTGATGACCAGAGGAAACTTGTTAAAGCGACGGCTGCTTTTGAACGCCTTAGCTTAGATTTTAAAGGACCCGTTCCAACAAACAATAATAACAAATTCATACTTACCGTGATTGACGAATTTTCACGTTTCCCGTTTGCTTTCCCATGCTCGGATGTGAGCTCGAAAACAGTGATTAAACACCTCAACAACTTGTTTATGATATTCGACATGCCTTCTTACGTTCATTCAGATCGCGGAACAGCATTTCTCTCTGCCGAAGTACAGGAATTTTTACATGTTCGAGGTATTGCCACTAGTAGAACTACAGCTTATAACCCTCAAGGTAATGGTCAAATAGAAAATTTGAATTCTACTCTTTGGAGAACGATTCTTTTGGCGCTGAAGACGAAGAATCTTTCGGTAGAAAATTGGGAGCAAGTATTACCACAAGCCTTACATTCAATTCGATCTTTACTTTGTACAGCCATAAATTGCACTCCACATGAAAGAATGTTTAGACACCCAAGACGATCTACTAACGGCACTTCTGTTCTATCGTGGCTTACAAATTCTGGACAAGTCTTGATGAAGAAATTTAATCGTATAAATAAATATCAGCCATTAGTAGAAGAGGTTGAATTGATACACAGCAATCCTGATTATTCATACATTCGGTTCCCAGATGGCCGAGAAACAACGGTGTCAAATCGTCATTTAGCACCATTGGGTTCAGAAGGGGTAGATCTGCGAATAAATAATGACTATCATAACGTCACAGAACCACATACGGAAACAGAAGACCAAAACTTGGAAATTCCTTCATCTAATGAGACGGGACCTGTGGTACTTGATAATAGCAGAGAGCTAGAGACTGATCTACCATCATCACCAACGCCGGAGTCAACACTTCGTAGATCTAGCACGGAGTTACCATCATCATCACCGCCGGAGCCAACACTTCGTCGATCTGGCCGCGTCCGTAAAATACCAGAATTATTAAAAGATTATATTTTAAAATAGTGCGGGAAAATGATGTAAACTTCTTTGTTGTAAACTTCTTACATGATACTATTATAAACTGATGACATTGTCAATCTGTTTAGACACTAACTTTTGTCAATGTATCAAAATGTAACCAAAATATTTTACTGTTAATTTAGCTTATTAAAACCTTATATTCTTTAAAGGTTTTGTCTTATTTCAAATATTTAATTTATTGTTGCCTCTATAAACAAAATATTATTATTTATAAATCAATAAACTGTGTTGTTACAAAAATGAGCTTTGTTTATTTTCTACAGTTTTAATTATTTTGCACTGTATAAACGTTCTTTTTGGTGTAAGTATACGTTGGTATATCTATGGTCTATCATTTTTATCTATCAAGTTTAAGTGTCAACTATCAATAGTTAAAACTGTGGTTTAATAGAAATTAAAAAAAAATACAGTTGATTTGTTGTTGTTTTACTTTTCTTTTTTCTGAGTGATCGTTAGTAATTTTGAGGTTGAAAAAAACTTTAAAACTCATAATAACTATCTTTAACAGCTAAAACCTAGAACCCATATAATTTCACACTAAACAAATTTTGAAATATATCTTAATATAATATATATACATCATCCAAAATGGTTGGGCTCGACGCTGATATGAATAGAGACGAAGACTGTGACAATATTGGTCTAGGATGTGCTTTAGAGCACTTTTCAGAAGTTGAAGAAGTACTCAATATGATAGACAATGTGAAAAATATATATGACACTCCAGCAATATACGAAGGAGAGTACGATAAACTCTACAATATTCTTAAACAGTATTATGAGCAGCGGCATCTTTTGGATCCTCATTTAGACAAGATATTAGCAAAGTTTATGACTATTATTAAGGATAAAAGTTCTTCACCTGAATTAAAGCATGCGACTTTCAATTACATGTATCAAATAATAAGAGTACGGGGGTATAAAGTGGTTGTAAGACATCTTCCTCATGAGGTGTGTAGTGTGTTGTAGTTTTTCTTTATACTTTTAATATGATAGAACACTAATAGGATTAAATGATACAGATTTAATGTTATCTTGATGTAAATACAATTTTCAGGTAACAGATCTGTTGACTATACTTACATTCCTTGAAGCTCAAAATCCCAATGATAAAGAAACATGGAGAAGCAGATTTGTGCTATTACTGTGGCTTTCAATTGTTGTCATTATTCCTTTCCACATGAGCCGCTTAGACGGGTTTGCTCCAGAACAACCTGGTGTGTATTAATGTTTCCTATCTTTTTCTTACTAACTAAAAGGGCTGCAAAATGAAATTTTATAAAAATAATAATTTAGACCAATCACACATATTATTCTACCATTCTGTTTAGTATAATAGTCTTAATATCTGAAAAGGATTTAATTTAACCAATACAGGGGGTGCAACTTCAAAAATATATAGTATTTTTATCTCTACAATATCAACATATATCAATACAGTGCCAATTTTCTAAACACAATGTTCTCAGTAAGATGCATAAATACATGTGGACATTCGTTTTTAATACAATAGGCTAATAAAATGGTTTAATGCTAAATTTTAGGTGCAGCTTCTTCAAAAAAATTAACTGTAATGGAAAGAATATTTAACATCTGCAAAACTTATGCTTTAAGTAAGGATACTTGTGCTGAAGCTAGTGCGTACTTGGCTTCAAAATTCCTGATAAGGTAAAAATGATTTTATTATTTTAATTATCTCCAATAAATGAACTTAAACAAATGATCCTGCCTATTGACATATATAGTGCCCTTTTATATTTACAACTCATTAATGTGTCTTATAAGCTAACCTGTAGTGTACCTGTAATTTTACTTGATGGAATATTCCCAAGAATGTAAATATTACATGATGAATGTTATAAATGTAGTTAGTTGTATGATAAAATTAAATTGTTTTAACTAATTTTATATTATCTGCAATTATTTTATGGGCATAAAAAATGTTTACCAATAAGTACCTTTTCAATTTCCTATTTAAAAATTTATAGTAGAACCTGAATTTTTGTTTTTTATTAGATCTGATGTTAAGGAATTATACATGAGTCCATTTTTCAATTGGGCCTGTGATATACATTCTAATATTCAAGAGGAGGACACAATCCACTATGGTGTTTTAGCTGCTGTAGCGGCTGTGTTAAAACATGGAAAAAGAGATGATTTGCTTCCATTTGCGGCCAAACTCCTTGAATGGGTCACAAAGCAAAACTATAAGAACCATAAGGCTATGCTTGTGCGAAAGTATGGCGTAAAAATAGTACAGAGAATTGGTACATATAATTTATTTTTATTTATGTGATCTATATGTACTGAAGTCTTTTTGATCGATTAAAGCTTTGCACTTGGCTTGGTCCCGATGACGACCTAGGGTTGGTCCGATCAATCAATAATTGTCAAAACAAATTGATAACTTGTCTTGAATAATCTCAATAAAATAGTCGTAGTGTGTCTACCTATTGTCATAGGACTTAGTAGTAACTGGTCCTGTAATGCATCAAAAAGGCTAAAATTTTTTGTATCTATGTACTAATAAAAGTATTAACATAGAGTACATTAGATGTCTGCTTTTATAATTAATTAAAATTAATCATAATAACCCGATACTGTTTTACCAAACAATCAATAAAACTTAATATATTGAAACACCAAAAAAATCGAAAGTAATGTACGACAATATTTACAGGTTTAACTTTTCTCCGTCCTCGTGTCGCTGCGTGGAGGTATACTCGTGGATCCCGTTCACTGGCGATGACCTTAGGTGGTGTTGCAGCTGCTGGAGATACAGAGCCTATCACTTCACCACCCGATGAAGATGATCAGGATATACCTCAAGAGGTTTGTTTTTAATAATTGTTTGGGACATTACATTTCGATAAAAAATTAATAAAGTTAAAAGTTACGGAAATATATACAAATAATAAATAAGAAAAATATTTTTAAAAATATTAGAATATAATACATTTGTCTAAATCTTTTTGGTTAGTGAAGATTCCCTACTTCACCGTTCTATCGATTTCTATTCGTAATGTTGTATCAAGAATTTAAGAAAGTTTTACACTTAAAGATTATTGTGACTTTATCAAACGTAAACTTCAGGTTGAAGATGTTGTGGAACTTCTTCTTTGTTCCCTACGCGATGATGACACAGTAGTGCGGTGGTCAGCCGCGAAGGGCGTAGGCCGTATTGGGGCGCGTCTACCCGCCTTAGCTGCGGCTGACGTCTGTGAAAGCGTGCTTACATTGTTCGCGGAACACGAAAGGGACACCGCATGGCACGGTGGATGTATGGCGCTTGCTGAATTAGGTGAGGATCCTATAAGTAGATCTAGATTTAACTCCAATAAAATTAGATTGAAAACGTTTTTTTATTCATTACTAACGTCCATTGTAATTATAATTTTTTAAGAAAAAAAAATACCATGATCAAATAGAAACATTATAGAATATTTAAATCTTTAATATTGTCTACTAAACACCTCATTAATTTTTTTCTAATTTGTAGACGCTAAACTAATGCCTCAAGACCAGTGATTCCCAACCTTTTTTGTACTATGCCCCACCCTTCTAAAATTCTTAGGCCCCTCGAATCTAACAAAATATTTAATATTTAAAAAATTTAATTGTTCACTTAAGTAACTCAAATGATAGGGTTTAGGAAGAAATTACTAGGAAATTGTTTACGAGTAAGTAAATTTTAAAAATTCCAAATAATTTTAATAAGTTTTCGTGTAGCCCCCCTTAACAATCAAATTGCCCACCTGTGGGGCGTAGGCACGACGTTGGGAAACAATGCTCTAGACTCTTTCATGGTACTTATATTATGGTGATAAGAACGAAGAAAAATCTCAAATCATATAACAAATAATTCTGAACGTTTCAGCACGACGCGGGCTCTTATCCCCGTCCCAACTATGTGAGGGTGTACGTTGTGCAGTGCGTGCTTTGTCACGTGATGAAGTGCGAGCAGTGGGCGCTCGCGCAGCACGTGACTCGGCGTGTCACGCTGCCTGGGCCTTCGCAAGAGCATATGATGCGCAGGCGTTGGCCCCACACGCGGTGGCCTTGGCTAATGCTCTTATTGCCACTGCCTGCTTTGATAGAGAGGTATTTTTTTTTATAGTAAACGATGAGCCTTAGATACAGTTCAAGAAAAAAAAAAATATTACATAGAAATATATTTAATAACCGTATTATATAACGAACGCACACGTATTTGAGACGCAGAAGTGGGTCTTCTGGCACAAGTAATTTGTCTTTACTTAAAAGGTGTCCACACATTTTCTATGTGTGTTTAGTTACTATATGGTATAAAATAAGAAATATTTTGTTATAATTTGAATTCGTAATGTATGTACTGCCTAAAAACTATCTTAAAATAACCTTTTTCATAATAATGAGAATTAAATTAAAATGAAGCCTTTTGATTTGTTTCAACACCCGTAAATGTTGTAAAGCATATTTTCACGAATCTTCTTTCTATCAAAAGTATTTACGGTAAATGGAATAGATAGAGACATATTAATGTTTTAGTTAATCATTGCAATTAGACTAATTCGGATATTTATAAGACGTTAAAAGAGAGTTAAGATTGTGTTACCATGGTTACCCTATTTTATAGATAAACTGCCGTCGCGCAGCCGCAGCTGCCTACCAAGAGAACGTAGGCCGTCACGGCATGTTCCCTCACGGGATATCTGTACTCACTACAGCGGACTTCCACTCAGTTGGTCCAAGGAGTAACGCCTACTTAAACGTGGCTCCACAAATTGCTGCCTTTCCCGAGTATACACAACCCCTAATTGACCACCTTGTAGACCTTAAGGCGGGACATTGGGACTTCGCTGTTAGGGAGTTGGCCGCTAAAGCGCTGAATAAACTTACCGATAAGGTGAGTGTAAAGCATTGATATACAAAAAACCCAAGATGCACAGTCTCGAATAAAAGTAACGCTCGAAAGTGTCCCGAAACACTATTTCTGTCCCTTTCTATAACAGTATGTCTATAACAGTATATGTTACAAGCATATATTATTGCAAAATCAACCTTACGCGAATTGCATAAAGTTGTTATTACAACGCAGTGTATACGTACTTAAAGCAATAAAATTTTACGACCGACCGTGGTCGGTAGGACAAGCTATTGACTGGAGTCGAACATGACTTTTTTATTTACAACTATTTAACATAATTTTAAATTTATCCGACTTTTCGGGTGCTTTACAGCGTGCGTGGTCACGGTGACTAAAGACAAAAAGTGTTGGATGTTAAATAGTTGTAAATTTATAATAATACATAACTTTAATCCGGTTAAAAAGTTTTTTCTTTAAATTAAAAAAAAAATTAAATTGGCCTGACCTCCTGACCTACACTTTATATAGCGTAAATATATTTGTCAAAAACTACACACAAAAAAGTTAAAAGTACATAAATTTATTTATTAAAAAAAAACACAAATAAATAACATCGACTCCACTTATTAGACGCGAGACTATTTGAAATAAGCGCACAATTTAGAATGTTGCGCTCATTTTTTGAGGACGTTTTTTAAACGTTGAGTGTGCATCTTGGGTTTTTGGTATATCAATGGTGTAAAGATTTTTTTATAAATACCCTCAAAATAACTGTTCTTAATTTTAAAATTTAAACTCATTGGCTGTCATTGGGCGATTGTATATATGTCGCAGCCAACATTATTAATATCACTACACTCTATCATTGTACTTGTTGTTTTTCATGAAACTTTGGAAAACACCATCAAAATTGTGTTTTGCCGACGCCATATTGACAGTTTGAAGAGTTTCTCTCGAAATGAGTGACAGAAAGTGGAATTAAATTTAAATTAACAGTCAATAGGCTAGGCAAGTAATGAAGTGTCATTGATTGCCTAGCTGTTTAATCAACTGGCTGAACATCTTTCAGGCCGTTAGTTGAACGGCGCCGTTTAGTTAAAAGGCTAGGTTATTAATTGAACGGCTAATTAAGCTAGGCTGCGACATATACATTTCTTTTAATAAAGTGAAGTTGACTCAGTTTTTGTATGTATTTATAATATTTCTCATTTCTGTTCAAATATATATTTGTCAACCTTTATGCAACCTCAGTAGTGAACGCACATAGCAAATAAGCGCGATCTTCAAGACCCGGCAAAACAATAATCGTTACGAGTATCAAAAATTCTCATTGAATCACACACATTGTATCCACTTGTCATCTCTAGGGATTAAGGGACTTCAAATAACATATAAGGGATATCACGTGAACAACATTCATTTCAAAAAAATTCACGTTAAATTTAAAACCTCCATTTCATTTTCATTTTAAAATGCATAAGACCTTCATACAAAATGATTTTTATTGTTTTAATTTCAGAATAATTTTCTTTGTCACTTTTTGTCACTTGTGACTTTAGATAAGTTAGGCTTACGTAGTTTTTTATATAGGTTTATTTAGTTATAATTTATTTATTAATACGTAATAATTTCCTCGATTGGATAATCAAGAGCCATGTCTGATGTTAGTATTTATAAACATTTACTCCTAAGACAAATCATACCTTCTAATCATACATTGCTCTTAACTTAATAGATTTTTCAGGCACTAACTTTTGGTGTTTCTGTACATATAATGTACAGCTTACAAATTACAGCAAATTACAGCTGTACATTATAAGGAAACTTAGCGCCAAGCCTAATTGTTTTACGTCAAAAAGTGTTGAGTCTTGTTTCTGATCTCACCCTTACTACCTCGGGGAGAATTGCGCAGTTTACTTCTAGGCTAACACTGTTCTGCTATAAACTAACGCTATAATATACCTACTAAGCCAATAACAATAGCAAACATAATATTAACGATAAATTCCTTTGAAAGTTGAGTTCTATCGCTACAAAAACACGTCTCAAACTATTTTTTTTGCGCGTAAATTTTGTTCTTTATGGACTAAAATCAGCCTTTTTGTTCGTCTAACCTCTATTATAAAATATATAATAAGTAAGCTCTTCAAAGCAAATAAATTATAATCGTAAGCATGCTCGTAAAAATAATTCGTCATCTTCCATTGAGTATGCAAGTGACTTAGGACTTTTAATCTTATTTATAAAAAATATTGATTACAGATTCCAGATTACATGGCCACCATAGTTTTACCCAAGCTAGTACAAAAAACAGAGTCGATGGATTTGAACTTACGTCATGGTGCCATACTCGCTATTGGAGAAATTATCAACGCACTCTCCGAAGCTAAGTTACCTAACGGTAAGTTCCTATATAATAAAATATGGTTCAAGTTTAGCGAATTATAATATTTTATTTAATATATTTACAGTCAGACGAGACACAAATAACACGAGAACTAAAAATACACTCAACCACAACAGCGATTTACGAAATACATAAAATACACATAAAAATAGCAAGAATGTACCGATTAACCCCCGAACCCAATAATCAATCCACATTCTCAGATTGAAAACAATCTAAGATCAGACTGTGACAGTCGATCGATCTCCTATCTGCAAACCAATAACCAAACCCTACGAAGACAATCCATTTTTGGCGACGGATAAAATTCTCTTTGTCGTCCCATTTTAACGAGTTTTCACTCATATTTGATAATCAATGTAAGCCAAATAAAGTAAATAAAACCGTACAAATAACATTAATATATACATGTGTATGTTTAAAACATAACAAACAGTTTTTTTTTATTATTTACAAAAACTGGTGTAAGTTAAAATCTCTTAAAATAATTAACTGTTGAAATCTAGCTTTCGTCAACTGTCATTTTCATACAAAGGTCTATACACAGACACCGATACGACCTCCCATGGATAGCATGTATCGACAGATGGCTATTACATTCCGTCGATTGGTTATTGGCACACTTATTACAACATTTGGATTACTATCTCAGATGGTGGATTATGGATTGCATTATGGGTTCGGGCGTTACTATACTAAAACAATATGAGAAAAAAAAAACCAAAATATTTGTAAGAATATAAACTTCCTAAGTGCCTCGACACAGTTTTCATACTAAAGACACTAATGCGTATTTTTCTATATATCGAACATCATTTGTTTAAATAATAATAATTAAAGTGTTTTTTATCCCACTAAATTATACATAGCATTATAAATTATACATGGTATGCTCCTCTCCTGCGCTGCGCTCATCTCTGCGCTGGATATTAATGATTTAAACATTTTTAAATAGTCTAAAAAGAAGAGAAATAAG
This sequence comes from Pieris napi, assembly GCF_905475465.1. Lineage (NCBI taxonomy): Eukaryota > Metazoa > Arthropoda > Insecta > Lepidoptera > Pieridae > Pieris > Pieris napi. The sequence continues at coordinate 5,071,781 of NC_062236.1, read as the reverse complement.
TATTTATTTTTAAAATGCAGGTTCTAAAGCGGATTCGTTAATTCCCGAGGAGGTGACCACGTGTATTCGGTCCCTGGTTGGGCGTTTGTCTTCTCGACAGCAGTTTCGAGGATTGGGCGGGGAATTGATGCGACAGGCGTGTTGTCATTGCATCTCCAAGCTTTGTCTTGCGCATGCGCCGGTGTACGAGCTTGATACTATCGGTGAGTGTGTATAAATAATAGACCGTTATGGTCCAATACGGTATAAATAAGAGGTTTGGTTGTTCTTTAGAAGTTTTATTACAATTATAGTTGCCTGGTTTTTTTTTTAATTTTAACAGTTAATCTCTTAGCCGCTTTAATTACTAGATGTATGGCTTACAAAATAAATAAGATTAAAAAAACAGTTAATCTCTTGTCTCGATATTTGTGAGGTATTCCTGTTATTTTGTGTTACCGTGTGGTAATAGACGCCTTGTCGTTTATAATGGACTATAACGACTTCTAAATAAGCAGGTTGTAAAATGTCATTGTGTCAATTGTCAAAGTCAAGTAGTCAGTAGTGCGTAGAATGGGTCGTGACTCGTGAAGTACTTGTGTTGCCGATCGGCGCCTGCGCCGGACGTGCGCACTGACTGTGTTTAAATATTACCACCATCACTAACGTCGTTCGACATTATTACTATTAAGTAATAATGTCGAACTTTGTAATTATTATTCGCGTTGAATCTGCGACATAATATGTTTAAAAATCGGAAAAGCTAAAACCGGTGGATAGGAGTTACTATTAAAGAAATTTTAAAGATTCCTGGGGGCACAGCGTATAAGAAATTTGTAAATTTTCAGACGAATGGCTGAACCTCATAGAAGAATGTCTGCCCCACGAAGTACAAGTGATTCGGGAGAAGGCAATCGAAGCTTTGCCTTTAGTATTCGAAGAGTATTTGCAAAACGACGAGTTCGTTTACGATGGCGTCAATGCGAAGGAGAAACGCGCGCAACTGATGAAGAAGTATTGTCAACAACTGTCCAATACTGGGGTTAATGGACTGTTGTTTAGAATGGGGTATGCCAGGGCTGTAGGTAAGTTATCATTAATTATAATTATATTAATAAATATATCTTCATCGTCGTTCTGATGCATTTTGTATTGGAAGAGTTAAATAAAATTATTGGTCTAACATTGTTATTGCATCAAAATAGAAGCCAGAATTTTTACCGCATCTGAAAGTATACGTTCATACTGTTATTTCCATTTAAAAAGTTTGTAATTTTTAATATAAACAAATATAGTTCAATGATTTAGTATTTATTTGTCAGAACCACCAGCACCCTTTTTAGTGGTAGTGTTATATCCGGATATTTAACCAAATTATTTTAATGCTTAAAATAATAATACTAGTGTTTTTTTATGACGTTCCCATTTGTATTTCATATTTAACATTTTCTTTCTTTTCTCTTTTAAATAAAAATAAAAATGTGGTTATTCATTATAAGCACATACGCATTACAATGTGTAAGATTTGGGAATCCTTTTAAGTAAAAAAATACCTGTGTCAGGGTTCCCAAAAAAGCTATACTTTTAACGTCTCGACACCCCTGCAAGTTTATATATCTCCTCTGTTCTGGTCTAACCATATTATCCTATATAACCTTTACTTAAGTTGACCAAGAATTTAAGACGGCATTGAAATAACAACACAATTTTTCCAGGATCTCTCCCAAAATTCGTTTTATCCGAACACCTACCACTAGTAATCCGTTCCCTCATAGAGTGTACTAAAGTTACCGAAAGTACCGCAAAATGGGCAGAAGCCCGCCGTGATGCTGTAGTGGGTCTCACTGATGTGTGTCAGACTCTGGGAATTGTGGGTGTTCAAGAACACGTATCGGATGTGACGAAGGCTTTATTAGATTGCCTCGCAGAATACACGATTGACATGAGGGGAGATATTGGTGCTTGGGTACGCGAGGCTAGTATGACCGGTAGGTATTACGACTTAAGTGTGTTTAATAAATCTTTTTAAGGGATGGTCGCAAAAATATAACCTACTAGCTGGCCTGGCGAACATCGTACCGCCTAACAGTCGATTCTTTATTTTTTTTAATACTTATTCTGCTATTCGGGACACCGGTCTAGCTAGTAAGATAAAAAAAAGAAAGTTGATAATACAACAAATACATTAGGTCAAAAAAATAAAAATTAACCTTCCCGGAACCCCTCCACTAACACTTGAACTTTATGATATGGTATTAAAGTTCAAATTGCCTTTAAATATTATTACGAATATTTTGTATGGGAATATAGAAAAGTGTTGTTTTACGAGTTTTTCACTCATTTTTTTTTTAATTTTTGTCTCCGTAAGAACCATCCTAGTACTTCAAGGAATATTATAAAAAAAGAATCAGACAAATCGGTCAAATTGTTTTCGTGTTATGTCGTGACAACGGAAAACGGGTTTCATTTTATATATATATAGATGTCGTAGGAATTATTTACAACAGCTTGCCTATATTACACTGATTTAATTCGTACTTACAATTGTTTTATCTTTTTTTGTCTTCCACTAGATGGCGGGCTTTCCGTTTAAGTTAATAAAACGCGAAATTATTAGTATATTATATAGTCATTATTATTTTTTGTATAAGTTTTTAGCTATATCGAAACATTATCTAGACCACCGGAACCTTGAAAATTGATTTTCTTCACTATTTACTGATGATTTATATATTAATAATAATAATATATATTATTTTTTTATTTTCATACTATTTATCTTTACAGACAAGTCATAAGTGTACAAAGTGTTACCAATATGATTAAATGATTTATTTTATTTATTTTATTTATTGTTGTTTTCTGGTTTTCAGGTTTATTATCAATTTGCCGTCAAAGCGCATCAGATGCACCCCACCTCAACAGCCCTGAAGTGATAACCGCAGTGATGTGTGGTGTCGCGCAACAAGCTGTAGAAAAGATCGATAGGACGCGTGCGCACGCTGGAAGGATATTTACTGCGTTGATTTATAAGTAATTATTTAAAAAAAAAATTAATATGTATAAAAAAACAACAGTGGCGCTACAACCTTTTTAGGTCTGGGCCTCAGATTTCTGTATCTGTTTCATGATCACTTGTCAGTCTAATAGGCAAGTAGGTGATCAACCTCTTGTGCCTGACACACACCGCCGACTTGTTGGGTCTAAGGCAAACCGGTTTCGTCACGGTTGAATGAGTACATAAACGGAAAGTCTATTGGTACACGCACAGTAGGGGATCGAACCTCAGTTGCACGCTGATGCCACTAGGCCAACACTGCTAGCATATTAAACATCTACCACTAAAAGCACTATGTAGTAAGTATATTGGCTTCGATATGCCAGTTACTATGTCCTTCATAAACCTGAAACAAAAATCGGTAGAGTTCCTTTGTTCTTCATACTAACTTTTGCGTATAAGATGTACGTAAAACAAAACAAAAATGTATATATTAAAAGTAATAATGAAATAATCTATTGTAATTACAGGGATGCGTTCTAAAACATGCCAATTAATTAGTTTCTATGTTACGATCACACAATGTATATGTAACCGAAATAATAGGTTGGGGAAAAAGTTTCTTCGCATTTTTTAAGAAAATTCAAAACATTTTTAAACATACTTTATTTACATTTAACTAAAGTATGTAGGTACCATTTTGTTCGATAACTTTTTGCCATTATTTAGGCAGGGACATGATCCCATTGCTATAGAAATTTTGGGGCTTCTGATCAAAATACCGCGATAATTGGTTTTGGCAGTCCTCTCGTGATGATAACCTGACACTGCCTAAAGAATTCTGAAGAGACTGAAACAGGTGGAAATCTGAAGGTGCAAGGTCAGGACTACACGTTGGATGCATTATCACCTCCCAGCCAAGCTCTCTCAGTTTTTGCTGAGTGGCCAAAGATGTGTGAGGTCTAGCGTTATCATAATGAAAAACCACACCCCTTCTGGTGATTAATTCCGGCCGCTTTCTCTCAACTTCTTGCTTTAATCTCATCAGTTGTTAGCAGTAGAGTTCAGAATCGATGGTCCTGCCTGGTAGTAACAGCTCATAATGAATAATGCCCTTCCAATCCCACCACACACACAGCATCACCTTGTTGCGAGTTATCCCGGGTTTCGCCACAGTCTGTGAAGCCTGACCGGCCTTTGACCACGACCTTTTTCGCACGTTCTTGTCGTACGTGATCCACTTTTCATCATCAGTTATCAGCTTCTTCAAAAATGGATCGGTTTCATTAAGTCGTAATAAAGAATCAAAAACGTGTAAAACTGTGTACTCAAGTTCATTAAGTTTCTTACAGTGAGCTCGTGAGGTACCCAAGTATTGAGCTTTTTTGTGTACCCAGTTTTTTCAAATGCGCCAAAACTGTTTTGTGGTCAATTCCCCGTTCTTCAGCTACGTCGTAACTACTGATATGCCGATCTTGCTCCACTTTTTCAAAAATTGCATCCATTTTATCTGTCACAGGGCGACCAGAGCGACTTGGATCTTTGACATCAAAATTTCCGGATTGAAAACGCTTAAACCAAATTTGTGCTACTCTCACAGACACTGCCCTAGGTCCATAAACATCGCAAAAAAATTTCGCGGCTTGTGTTGCATTTTGACCTTTTTTGTAGTAAAATTTTAAAATGTATCGAATTTCTTCATTCGATTCACTCATCTTGACGGTACGAAAAATAAATAAAAAACAGTCATTATCCTAATTTGATTTTGGAATTATCTTCTTTAAAATCTCAACTTTCCTTGATAACAAAACCAGCCAGATACATATAGTATAGCCAAAGAGATTTTATTACAAGTTCATACATACTATAATGCGAAAAGACTTTTTCCCCAACCTAATATAACAAAATCCGCTAGTTAGTTAAGTATAAACTTTATAAAGGATTCTAAACGAGAGATAAATTGTATTATTTTACGTCCACATTTTCGCAAATTGATAAAGTTACCGAACTCACGCGTAATATAGTAAGTAAGCGATAACCAAACGGCATGTGCGCTCTGATTGGTTGAATAAGTCACTAATCTAGCCTAACCGTTTAGAATCATGAATAGATATTCGTTAGTTTATACATTTAACACGAGACGTCGCAAATTTATTAAAATGTGGGCGTAAAATAATACAATTTATCTCTCGTTTAGAATCCTAGGAAATTGATGAACTTGCGGATTCCGGTGCCATATATATTTTTAAAATAACAACTGATTGATATGTTTAATAAATCTCATAAATGTATGGTTCCACTCATTCTTTATTTTTCTTTCAGCGATCCGCCAGTCGCAAATATCCCTCAGCACGATGCTTTAAAACGCATATTTCCTTCTGAAGAAGTAGAAGTAAAGCCCCAACGTCAAGAGGAAGAACATAATTTAACTAGCGAGAACTCGAATGTCGTACTTTGGCTGTTCCCGGGACATACGATGCCAAGATTCGTCCAACTATTGAACTATCCGGCATACAGGTATCATGTCATCAAGGGCCTGATTGTGAGCGCTGGAGAATTAACTGAGAGCCTGGTAAGTTCTTAACGTATTTCAAGTAACAATCTCGTCCTTGAGCACTGTCATATATAACATATCAATCAAGTATATATATATATATATATCAATCAAGTAAGCTATAGTAATCAATAAAGCTTTTTATATATTTGACGAATACTTAAATCCTAATCCTTGGGATTGATATGCTCCAGTTCAAACAATTTGTATGACTCAATACTTGGCTATTAAAAAGAGTGGCGAAAGTTTTTTGCCAGTTCTTCTTATCTTATCTTATCTAACTGGTAGTAAATGTAAATTTACAATTAATTTAACTTCTTTTTGACGTTCATAAGTTGATTACCTATATGAATAAAAATATTTTGAGTGTGAGTTTGAACTATAAAAATAACCACTGAAACTTGATTTATGTTTGTGGCTTAGAAAAAAATGCCTTTTTTATTTTTTTCAAAACGCAATACATTTTCTAATTAAACACCAGAAATTTGTAGTCTTTAAGGATAATTAATAAACGGAACAACTACTTTGCCGGGAATTCATTCAGAACCTGACCCATTTAATTGAGGGTTACAACACTAATCTTTGTAATTTCAGGTGAAACACACTACACAGTCCCTATTCTCATACTTGAACTCGCTTCACGACGATCTCGATACGTTGAAGAGCATCTGTGATACTATAATACAAGTGTTCGCTGATAATCTTCACGTGAAACGAATCACTGGACCAATTTTCAATTTCCTCGACAGACTCCTGAGTTCAGGTATCTTAATTATGGCTTATCTTATTCCACTTATATTTGAATTATGCCAGCTTACATACATCAACCAATAGCTAACCACTTAGTTGGTTTCATCATCTGCACTGTTCGACTCTCCGTAATCAAGTTGCCATGATTGGAAAGTAGTCTTTTAATCTTAATCGCGACCTTTACAAGCATCATTTACACTACTGAAAATATTGCCGACGGTACTGCAACAATATTGCCAACGCTACTGCAACAATATTGCCGACGCTACTGCAACAATATTACCGACGCTAGTGCAACAATATTGCCGACGCTTAGTGCAACAATATTGCCGACGCTACTGCAACAATATTGCCGACGCTACTGCAACAATATTGCCGACGCTAGTGCAACAATATTGCCGACGCTTAGTGCAACAATATTGCCGCCGCTAGTGCAACAATATTGCCGCCGCTAGTGCAACAATATTGCCGACGCTAGTGTTGTTGTAGTTGGTAATATTATTTTCCAATTATTCTTTGAATATAGAGTGGCGGTACTAATAAATCCTCTAAATTCTTACTAAAATGAACTACAATGAGTGATTAATTATTGTGATTTATACAAAACATACAAATATTTTTACACTTATTACGTAAAATATGATTTGATGTTTATAATTATTAGATGCGTAATTAGATCAAATGGTTTCAGAACTAGTCCTAAGGAATTTCATTTTTCACCTTATTAAATTGTAAAATAAACGTGACAAAATTATAAATCTTAGTGTGTATGAAAAACATTTTGATATATATTTTTCATTTTTTTCTCGAAAGCCTTATGTGCCTGAAAATTTAATAATTTTTGTCGCACGTTTATTGCACCCTTCATCTACAAGTATAAATAACGAATAAAAATGTTGTTTGCAGGTTCCATATCTCCCATACTCGAAGACAAGGAGTCTACGTTCGCTAAAAATGTATTGAAGCATTTGCAATTGGAGCTTCGAGGAGGCAAAAACATCTACAAATTATTGGATTCTATTAATGTGTTGTGCCAACTTATTCAGGTATGTTTTTGGATTATGGACTTGTTGTAAAGGTAGTTGACGAACTTTTCTAAATCTCATATATTAATAATATGGTTTTATGGGTTTATGGGATTCTATCACAAAGAGTTGAAAAATTTTTTTAATAAATATAAAATATATATATGTATCGGCAATATTATTGCAGAGTAGCGTTGGCAATATTGTTGCAGAAGCGTCGGCAATATTGTTGCAGTAGCATTGGCAATATTTTTAATTATATATTTTTTTATTAATGTATCTTTTTCGTCAGGTGGGAGGTGCTGTATGCGCGAGTTCGCTGGGTATGCTCGTGATATATTTGTGTTACGGCGAACGCTATGTTCGTCGATGTGCGGCTGCCCGCCTATATGAGGCGCTCACACTCTATGGGGACGTCTGTGACCTACCCGGGGAGAACCTTGATCAGGTAATACTTTATAAGTAATTTGACAAGTAAACCAACTCATGGGAACGCCTAGAGTATTAATTCTATGAAATATTGTTTTATCTCTTTCTGTCAAAACTGCGTATACGCTGTGTTGGAAAGAGACAAAGTAGGTACTTATGTTATACGCACCGTAGTGCAATTAGAGATATGTCTCTAAAGGTTTTTAAATGACAACTTTTGTTATTTTAGATAGACAAACTTTGACTTCGAAGTCAATTGTGTCATATTACCCAATTGTCTTTGGTAAATGACGTCAAATGATTTAAGAAATTCCATAAATATTGTAAATTATGTTTGATTTAAACCGTTCGCTTAGACTTCTTGAAGTACTAGGCTTGTACGTTTTTTAATATTTCTCGTACTGTGTTGTATTGCAGTAGTATATTGTTCTTTTAAATATTATTTGGTGAGTCGCAAGACAAGTATAACAAAAACACATATTTTCCGATTTTTTTTTTAATTTACACCAAAATTTCACACTTTCAGGTAATGTCAATTTTGGCGGACACAGACTGGGAAAAGGACGTGAACGAATTGAGGCCCATAAGAAATGAGATTTGCGATCTCATGGGAATAAAAAGACCGGTTATAAAAGCTAAGAAGCCTTAAAACCGGTTCTTACTCCTTGATATTAATTTGCTTATGGCAACTTTGCCAGTTGCTACTATTATTACCGTTTTCTTATCGATTAATAAGATTTGGTCAGGTCTATGTTTTAAATTATCATTTTTGTCTTACTAAGACTAACTGGCCGTATTAACAGTGAACACAGTTAACATATGATGTAATAATTTCTAAATTATTAACTTAAACAACTTATCTTCCATACATTTTAAACTAAAAATAGTCTACCATATAATTGGTTTTCCATAAATGTTGTGCTCTCTGTTTCCCTCACATTATGAAATATATAGCCATCCCGTTTCTGGGGAAATCGATAACAAAACGGAATATATATGTAAGCCTTTAAATAACCCCATGCTAAGCGCATGATAGTGCTTATAATAAATTGCTTCGTACGTTATTCACAATTATGTTACGGATCGTAGCAATATTTTTTTTACTTTTGTTAACAAGTGATTGTTTTATTTAAATGCTATGAAATAATATTCTCATCTCATTAAAGTATTTATTATTACATGTGTTTTATTGGTAACCTAAATATACATTTCACAGCTTAATAAGAATACGAACTCTTAATTATGTTTTACCCAATGATTTGCAAGTCGGCAGGGTCTTGAGGTGCATCGGCAATTAGGTTGGACCAAAATGTTCCATAGTTCTTTAGAATTGTTCCCCTGTAATAAATGTATGATTATTCATTTGGTGTAGTTCTGTTATAAAATCTACATAAATTTTCCAGAAACCGACCAAAATAGGATCGAAGTTATTCATAAAAGATCGAAATCACGTTTTCTAACGGCCAAAACCAATATGCAATCTCAATCCAATTTTAGCTGTCATAGACTGACAATTCAATCCATTTCTAAAGAAAAGCATGCCAATATTCAATACATGGACTGAGATACCAATCTAATTATTCAACCAATCGTTCAGAGGGCGGATAAGAGATTGAAGATTGCCCTCTGTATGAAAATGAATGTTTACTCATGCCAACAACCTATCTGTCCATTTTGACAGTGCTTCGATTGGCCAAATCAATCTCGGATTGCTATCGGTGAAACTCGTATGATTTGGGTTTGGGATTGCGACCTAACTTAATATTCATTGGGAAAATTTATTCATCTTCGTCATCTTCCAGTTCTAGTGATAGTGATTTGGAAGTTTAAATGCAATTATCCGATTGGGATAGTAATTCTGAAGCTGGAAGAAGACAACGTACTTCTGTGCGAAGACATAAGAAGACAAGAATTTATTATATCCAGGGCCTGAATGACGCCGAATTCACATTTAACAAAAGAAGCTTTGGAGACACTTTTACACAAAGTGATGTCTATCATATATGACTTCTTGCAGGTTTCATCTTTTCATCAACTTTTGTAAAAAAAATTTAAATATTAGCTACAACCAAAAATATTTGTTACTATAGATACTACCTACTAACTCCACTTCAAAACCTCAAGACTCCAGCAGAACATCTTTATAACGAATCTCAAATACGAAGCAGAAATGTGGTGGAAAGGACATAATATGGTGTTTGGAAAAAATCGGTTTGTCAAAAAAGGTTTTGCTTCAAGTATCTCGTGTACAAGCCGTGATAGTGGCATGTGCAGTGTTGCACAATATTGCTATTGATATGCGAGATGAACATTTTGAACTACTGCAACAAGTAGATGAACAAGCTGATGATATTGATCAAAGCGCAATTGACAACGTGGGAAATGCAAGTGTGCGAAGTAATCTTATAAGTGATTATTTTGCTTTATTACTATAATATTTTATAAATTACAACATTTTTGAGATAAATTAAATAAAAATTCAATGCTTTTATTTAAATAAAAATACAAATTTTTAATACAATACATCCTCGCTCCAGGCACAAAATCTATTATTTTTCTAATTTATTTAACAATATATTTTTTTCTATGGCCCATAATTATCTTTTATGCTCTCTTTCTTCCTCTTCAAATGCCCATTGCTTTCTCTTATTTAGAAGCTTTTCCTTTCAATTGACTTTCATTTCCTTCGACAGACAACAATATCATGTCTTTGACTTTTTCCTCGATAGAGATCGGGGTAAGAGGAGTAGCAGCACTAGGGCCACCTCCTGTACGATATGTTTCAGCATGTATCAAGGCAGACTTTTTTCTTGTAGCCCTCTTTAAGCTTTAGCACTGCGAAAGTTTACCCCACTTGTGCTATTAAACAGCGCCTCCAGCGTCTTCCAGCACTGCTCTTTCTCCTGCCAGGTGACTGAGTCACTCTTTTTATTTTCTAATATATTTTTATGGTCAGCAACAAGCGAAGTTAGAAGGTCAACTTCTTCCCGGCTGAAATTGACGCTTCTTTCACGTTTTTGCGTAGACATTTTTTTAAGTTAAAGAACCAACCTCGAATCACAAAAACAAGATACACAAACTACTCAGAGAAAATTTATATTTGTAATAATATGTACTAAAATACTCAATAACCTAACAAACAAAAATACCATATGAAAATGACAGCCCGTTTCGTTACAAGTAATATTAAATGACCAACAAAAAGGTTGAGGTTCTATGTTTTTCTATAGAATTCTGTAACTTTATTTGTTCGTAACAAAAAAACAAACAAAACGTTGCATAGCTATTTGCTACTTTATCCATACATTGTGAAACAGACCCTATTAGTCTTACTTATTTTATTTCGTTCCAAAAACAGCAAACTTTTGGTATGCTTGACCACAACATATTGCATTGAACGAAACGCGGTCGAGAGGCAAGGATCACGCAAAAGATTGCTGTCAATCTTTTGTCAAATAAACAATCGGATAGCAGAAATGTTTATTGGCATGCAGATTGGAGATCGGTCTTTAAGGTGGCCATTCACGGTCAATCCATATGGCTTTCGCGCCACTGGCTCGATACTCGACGTCGTGCCGAGCCAAATTGATGCCATTCACGAACGCGCCAGCGAGCCGTTCCATTTGATCATTTTGAGTGTAGGCGTCGATAGCACCGGACGTGTTCATAATGAACTTCAATTCAGAAGATGAGTTTTATTTATCGGCCATAGCGATTTGTATAGTTTTAAAAAAAAGGAAGCCAAAAATAAAGTGGTGTAAGGATTGGTTGCTAAAAAGATCGCGACTCAGTCACATAAATTTAATAAAGGAATTGACTTTGGAGCCAACTGACTGGAGAAATTATATGCGAATAGATGAACCTATCTATTTTAAACTTTTGGAACTGAATAGAATATAGAAAAATAACAATAAATCTATTTTCTCACTATTAAAATCATAATTTGGTCAAATAAAACATAAAATTAGTAAAAAGTATGTATCCTGAAGAGTGCTAGTTGATTAAAAAAATACTGTTTTTATTTTCTATGGTACTCAAAATACTTGTCAATTGAATTAAGCCACTATGGTTCTCATGGCCTGAAATAATAAACAGCAAGGTTATAATTATAAGTACTTTCTTTATTAAACTCTTTCCTGAATGAGGCTCTTAGTTCCTGAAGTTTCTTTTTTATTGTGTCAATATTGGCGTTAGGCGATTTGGTTTTATAAATACTTAGCAAAACCTCTAATGCTGCATCGCGTTTTTGTTTGTTGTGGTAATTTATATCTGTCACATCCCACAAACACGTCAGGTCTCTAATCTTATAAATCAATTGAATAACAAAGTCACGGTTTGAACTCATTGCGAAAACGATTTATATTAACAATGCGTCACGTGTTTCTCGTCCAACGGCTAAACGCAAACTAAAATCAAAATGGCGAGTTTGGCTCGCGAGTAACACCATTCACGAGCGAGCAAACCGTACGGCACGATGGCTCAGACCGACCGGACCGTTGGTTTTCCGCATTCACGAGCGCGCCGCCTGCGTATGCGCGCCGCACCAATTGACTCGGCGCGATGGACTTTCGCGCAGTTGGAATTCCATCGCGCCGAGCCAATCCATTTGGACCGACAGTGTTTTCACATTCATGGACGAGTTTTGGAACGACAGCGTGCCAAATGTATCGATGGATCGCCCGTGAATGGCCACCTTTAGATATGAATCAGTCCAAGATTGGTTATAATCATAGATTGAGGATACATTATTAATTTTGGCCGTAAAACACCAGTAGTTATATCGTTAGATCAGAGTTTCTTAACGCATATTTCTGTCTATCATAGCGATCATATATACAGAAATAAATTGTAGAACACAATAGTATACATCTTAGGTATTTCTTTATTGAATAAACTTGATTACACACCAAATCGGTGTTATCCTAATTCCAGTGTCATTTCGAAAATCAAACTATTTGTCTGTTATGAATACAACTAAACCATAAGTTTTAAATTGGAGCGACGTCGATAATTAATATTTGTGATAGCTTGTCACTACTAATCAGTAATGTTGCTACATTATTGATACTCGACCATAAAATTAATTCATAGAAGCGCACATCACATGAGGTCAACATCTTGGATGTGAAAGGCCGTAGCCATATACAGATAATTTAGTTCTAGAAAACCGTAAATGGCATAATCGTAGATTTAAATAGTTACAGAAGATTTTACTGTAAATAAGATTCGTAAATAGTTTGTAACAGTTGAGCAATGAATAATGTGAGACCATGAACCAAGATTAAAGATCAACGCGAATTATAATATCTATTTTCTACGAGCTTCTACGATTGTTATCGTAGGTATAATATAAAACTGAAATTCAATAAATACACATTCAGAACTATATTTGTAGAAATAATACTTATTCGTTATACTCATTATCTCAACACGATAAGTGTATATTTATACGATAAATTTAATATTGGTTATTATATTTACTTGAAAACTTACGTAAAATACACTCTGCCGTGAGTATGCTGCGGCGAACGCCATACAAGTGTAGCCCTAGATTTGTCTCGTGGATCCGCGTGTGTCACGGACGAGCATTCAGGGTGCACAGTCGTGTTGGGTGTCTTCTCCCAAGCCCCAATCCAGTCGTTTGTTTCCACTGAACGTGCTTGAATGAAGAAACCCTTGAAGGTATCTACTCCTTCAATTGATACTGGAAATCATGTTTTTTATTTAGCATAAGTGCTCGCTAATATTTGTTTGCACATGTCAGAAGTGAAACTTCTTTGTAAATTAATTATTGGGTAATTAAGCTGCCCAAATCCCATAATTTAATTTTGCCAGTCTTTCTATATTAATGAATAAGGCTAATTAAAAACAGAACTAAAATTAGCTGTTGTTATGTTTATAGAAATACCACCATAAATATGGTAACAATTACCAAATAATATAACAAATTCATTAGTATCATAATTGATAACTTATATCCACTTTTTCTAAAATAGCCAACTGGGTCTTAGCAAAAAAGGTCTTGGTTCTTTGCCCTTATAAAAATACAAAACCAACAAAAAATTTTTTAATTTAGTTACTTAATAAATAATAATGATATTGATATATATTAAAAACACCATCGGTGTTCAAGCCTCAATCGCTCTCTCCCTTTTCTTCGACAAAAACGCTGCACATCTTCGTGACGTTCCGTAATAATGTTACCCTCATGCGCCCTAAGAAGTTTCACTTCAAAAACATTGTTAACCAGATATTTAATTGGGAGCCGGTGATTCCTGTTTCACCCTAAAGTAATGACAGCTGTTCAGGAGTTCATTTAAACAGCTGTTGCTGATCTGAACATGTTTTAGTCCTTTCCTGTATCATGAAGACTTATGCCAACGCATTCTATGAATTTACTAGCTAAATCGGCAAACGATTTTTTGCCATAAAAAGAGTATTATAATACTAATGTTTATGTTATTTAAATGAAATGTGTGTTTCTAATGGCAAATTATATCAATTTTGCGGTTGATTTACTTAACCTAACGTTATCCCATAGACAGTAAGAAAACAGCTAACGACCTTATCTCAGACCTACCTACCTATAAAAATGGTCAAGTCGTTTCCGGAGAGTGGATAGAATCACTGACACGAGTTAGAAATTTTATTTATTTAGATATGATGTTTTGAAGTTGATAATTATGTCCCGGTATTAATGAATATATTTTATTACATCAAAACTTTATACAGTACGCGAGATATAGATAAATAGTCATTAGCACTAATTAAGAATTTTAAGAGCATAGGTCAGATGAATGATCATACCGTGGCAGAAGCGACATCATTTTCGTTATGATCAACGTAATATAATGACTTGAACGTGTAAGTACCTAAGCAAGTTTGCCATAAGTGTGTGACCTACAATAACAACGTTCTTGCGTAATATTATCGAGTGGGTTACGGACTCGTACGCAGTTTTATCAATGAAATATTTTTAATGTTAGATAAACTGTCAAGCAATTAAAGCGGAAAACTGATTACTGTTAATAAGAATTATTTAAATAGTGTAGAATTCTTGCGCGAGCGAGTCATCCTATCTACGCAAAATTGTTATTGCGCTGTTAATATTATCAATATCAGTAAACATTTTCGACATTATTTTTCACAATTACTTATTATCAATGATTTATGTTATAATATCATAACACAAACTATGCTACTTGAATTTATTTATCATTTTCAGGATTCTGGAATACATATTATTTTCTAGATTCACTAAGTTAAGGTTTATCTGTTTATTTCTTTGCTCAACAGTATTACTATAGCTACTCACTAAACAATATCCAAAAATTAACATTGTACACAAAAGCCAAAAACGGAATACACATTCAAACATAAACAAAGCACAGTTTCACCTATATATACAAAAAATATAGAATAGTATATAATATGTATTTATAATTAATTCTAAGTTCTAAGATTCATTCATCATTAATATATATTTAATATAAAGGAAGAATAACAAAGCCATTATTAATAAAAGATACCAGAGTTTTTTAAATTATTTTTAAAATTTTTTTAGTGACATTAAATATATCTATTTGCTGGTAATTTGTGTTATAATCTGAAGGTAAATGCAATAATAAAAGAAACGGAATATTAATTACCAGTGATGCGCATTCCAGGACGATAAATAGCTGAAGATGCCACAAATCTGTAGGGTATCGTTGACAATGGCTGTGTCCTATGCTGGCCGTGATTAGGTTGATTTGCACGATCCTTGACGCATGCGTCTATCGGCGCCCCATCAGGGAATCCCCCTACCCTCCAATATAACAAAAATAAAACCACTAGTCTCGATATCATATCGAAATCTTAATTTTTGGTAGCCGCCAAAAGGTCCGACGTTCGACTGTGCACGCGCAGCATTTTGCGTTCACTTTTGTAACTTTGAAAGGATCTAGATTTTGAACAAGTTAAATGATTTGCTTTTACATATGTGACATGACGTGTATCCGCCCCGTTTATGTGTTGGGCAACTTATATCGATTATCTAGTTGCTTTACTTAACGTGTTTCGTATTGCTATAGTTGCAGCAGTCTGTATACTACCTATTAATTCTTTGTATGAACATTTTTTTATAAAATATTTAATAGTGAAAATATATAGAGGAACGAATGAATGAAGAAAAGGAATCTGTAATGCTGCTATAATTCTACTATGCTCTACTAAAACTTCTAATATGAATTCAGTAATGTCGAAATTGGTAGCCGCAAAAACAACAGTGCTGATATTCTATAGAATCGGCAATAGAGTATTAAATCCAGATAAAATAATCTATAATAGTCATTACATATAGTATGGCCAGCTAAAGAATAAAACAAGATGCAAATTAAATACAATACAACAGATGTTAATTAAATAAAAAATAGTCTTCAACATTTTATTATGAGGAAAATATAAATTCTTAATTAGCTCGAATAATGAAATAACAATTAATCATATTCTACAATAACAATTTTTTCGTTTTCTTTCCTATTAGGTGAAAGTAGTTCTGATTTCAGGACGAGGTTGTCGTTAGTTTCCATGTATTGTATTATTTCTTCTAACATATCACTATTTTCGTATTCCTTCAAGTTATCGTTGTCTTCCCCAACATTCTGATATGTACTTTGTTTTGGCTCTTTCTCTACTTTTGCTTTTGTATCATTTTCCATATCTTTAGCTGCCTTAGTTAGATCTTTCACTGAATTGTTGTAAATGCTACTATCAGGTGACGTGCATTTCAACCAATCCGGGCAATTAATGGATACACTTGATGCGTTAGTGAAGTTATAGTCGTTATCCAAATCGGGTCTATCTAGATAATCATATCCACCGTTCACCAGACCATTATCACCAATTGTTTCATAGACTGGGTCCAGAATTTCTGCCAATCGTTCTGTAGCTTGTATTGATATGATTTCGGCGACATGTAGTCTTTGTCTCATGTATGTGTAGGGGTCTTTTTCTTCCATATTAGATGGTAGAGCAGTACTGTAAGTGAATCGGCGTTCGGAGTTAGCATCTATACTTGTGTGGTAGTTCGAACCTCTTACACGCGATACTACAGCACTTTCTGTTTTCTTGTATGTCGCTCTTATAAGTCCGTGAACCTAAAAAAGTAATGTGTTAATAATCAGAATTGCGACGAGAGCAGTGTTAGCTTATTTATTTGCGGTCGTACGTTTGTGCCGTCAAATTTTATTTCTAGGTGCGCAAAACATTCTTGTACGATGAAGGTGTCTTTAGAAGACAATGCAAAGATACAGGCACATCTTAGATAGAAAAATCGAGGAGACAAAACTGGCTCAGACATAGAAGGCTACTATACAAGTAAAATCAGAAAAGAAGCTAAATTAATTTTCATTTACATTTACTACTAGTTCGCAAGGCAAGGGCGTAGAGCAGGCAAGAAGAACTAGCAAGAAACTTTCCGCCACTCTTTTTAATCGCTAAGTTTTGAATCGTACAAATTGATCTGCAGAAAATCAATCCTAAGGATTAGGATCATTCAAATATTTGTCAAATTTATAAAAACCTTTATTGGTTAATTCACGTTTAACGAAAGCTTTGAATTTATTTAGTGATAATTATCTAATTTCGTTTGAGAGTTTGTTATAAAAACGACTACAATTTGGGGAGTGGTTTGTCTTCTGGAGCCTGGCTGGTCGTACGCTTAAATTAGTTCTGTTTCAAGGATTATACTGGTGAAAGTCACCATTTGTTTTTTTGCTTTGCAGTCAAAGAAGCGGATGCTGTAATCCGAGGCCAAGACCTATAAGATTGTTACTCTACTGGATTTAATACCTAAGTAAGATAAACTGAAAATTTGGAAGAATTTACATGACGACATTTTAATTATCACACAGTAATTAATGAATGAGAATAAGTAGAAGAATTTTACCTCTTTGTTAACATAGCAATAGAGTAAAGCCACGATGAATCCTTGCAAGCCTTCTATCGTGTAGGCAATGAAATAGTAAGTTTGTTCCCATACACAGTCATCAGTGCTTGGTCTGACTGCGGTAAATATGAACTGAGTACCAAATAGCGGCATCAGAAAAAGTGTCGCCTTTGCTGTGCTCCTATAATATTATTGAAATAAGCCTTTATTTCGCTTCATAACATAGGATTATGTATCATAAACTGATTAATATTTAGCAATATCGCGATAGAGACTAAGATTGTCGTTTAGGTTTGGATGTTTTTGAATAAATTAAATGTTTTAAAATTTACGAAATATCTCCATGGCTCCATTATCACTCGGCACTCACTAATAATAATAATAATTAGTTTAATAGAGTAATAATAATAATTATTATTAGTTTAACTTGGAGGTTCTTGGTTTTCATCCAAAGAACAGGCTTTGAGTTGAAGGTTACAAACGCTTATTCCATTAGGCGATGTACAAAATGATTCGTTAAACTTCTATACTCCACGTTTTATAAAATATTAATGCAATAATTACTTAAAAAATTAAAAAAAATTAAAAATAATAACTTAAAAAATTTGTGCAATATATTTGACTCACAACTGATTTGCATTTTCCGAATTCCGTATCTTAGTTAGCAATACCCTCAAGACGTCAATAAATAGTACTGTATTCAGAAAAAGGATTAAAATTCTGGGAGCATCAATGATCCACTGGATATGATCGACAGTGTAGACAATCCAACAAGAGTGGTCATTTTGCAGTGCCATTACCACTGACCATGCAGCTACTGGTATTATTGCGATCACTGAAAAAGTAGTTATAATTAAACAAGTTATACGTTTTTAAGAAAGCAACCCTACACTAAAGGCCGGCAACGCATCCTTTAATATGGTATCCGTGGGCTGCGGTAGTCACCTTTATGACCGATATGTGAACTTAGTTTACGTAAATTTAATTTAATTTGATTTTAATTGTACAGAAATAAAATATCCACATAATATGAATTTTTATATTACACTTTCACTTATCAAGTAACTTTTAGTTAAAAAATTGTGAAAATAGATAAGGATACTTACGTAAAAGTATTTAAAAAAGTTTCAGAATACATAATTTAAATATATATTTTACTAAAATTAAAATTATTTATTCTCACCGAAAACCCAACGCCTTTTAAATGTTTTGTCTCTATTTAGTGATAACTAAAAACAATTTCACGCTTATGGCATAAGACTACATATTATTATAATAAAAATATAATGTTTTATATTACATACTAAAGACTTACCTGCTCCGATCCCATATAACCATGCAATTTGCAATTTTCTCCTAAACACGGCAACTATAAGCCGATGCAGATATATGCCCTCCACTAACATACATATAAACACAGCGTTACCCGCTACACGTTCCGCTACAGCCAACGCTCTACACGCTACGCCATTCAGGGACAAAACAGTGTCTCCAGCGGTTGTTAGCTCATCTACATAGACCTTACACCGAAAAAATATTTATAAGCGTTAAGAATGGAGTCACATTAAAGATATTTATATAAAATAACTAGCTGACCCGGCAAACGTTGTATTGCCATGTATATTATTTCTAGGAAATATTTTCTTAGATCAATAAAAATAACTATACCTAATAAAAAATGGGGTTCATCTTAGAGGGGTGAAAATTAAGTGTTGTAAGTATATTTTTATATGCTGTATCATACAAAAATAAAAACAAAAAAAATTGTCTAAAAAGTAAAAAATTTTTTTAGGGGAATGAAAAATACGCAGACCTAACCGATATGCGCACAAAATTAAACGAAAATCGGTCGAGCCATTTCGGAGGTGTTCAATTACAATCACTTGACACGAGAATTTTATATATTAGAAGATAAGATGAACTTGGATATATTTGTATTTCACTTTAGAAAGAAAATACATTTTATAAAACCCACATAATAACTGTTTGTTCGAATGGGTGTCGTTGTTCTACAAAATATTTGATATTGTGGATTTGAAGGCATTAAATCTTGCGTGGTTTTCGTAGTGGCTTCAGTATTAATAAAGAAAACGCACTATTGAGTTTTTCAGATTTATGGACGGCATCACCTTGTATGTATGAATCTTCATGTCCGTTAACTCCTCTTATAAAACAGTAGATATAAGTAAAAAGCAGTGTTGGCCTAGTGGCTTGAGCGTGGGCCTCACCCTGAGGTCATGCGTTTGAATCACAGTCGTGATTATATTGCTATGTGCGCAGTTAACACTCGTTCGTAAGGTGAAATAAAAAAAAAATATCATAAGAACTTATTTTATATGTACTTACCTCACTCCTGCTGACTATGACCAGAACGTTCCGCAACACAATGGCTATCAAAAGATTCCTATGCAACGCCACTCTTGTTATTCTAAGTCTCTTGTAGAAGAAGAAAATAAATATGGCCGGTATACAGCAGGCAATCGAAAACGATAGCATAGCGATATAAAAACGATATCTTCGCAAAAGGCGCGGTGTTATGCTACACGTTGTGTAGTCCGTTTGAAGCTCCCATGTTCCATTTTCAAAGCATCTCTTACTGCTGAAGTCTATAAAATACCAATTGTCTTATTATGAAACGTGAATTAGTGTGTTACCATGGTTACGGTAGCATTAGTCCAACTTTTATTATAGGATTGTGAAAAGTTCGTTGCTGTTGGAAAAGTAAATCATATTAAATGGAAATACAATAAAAAAAATCTATTTGCAGAATCTTAAAAGATATTGTTTTACTTATGTATTAAGCTTATTATATTAAATTGCGGCCCTTGAGGGCCGGGAAACATTTTATAAGGACAATACATACTGAATTATATTGTAGCACAAAATTACATGTAATGTGAAGTTTATAGTATCTTATTAGAATAAACATTAAACACGCGCCATGGCTACTGAACTAATTGTGAAGAACGTTTATATGAAAAATGGAAATACCAAGGCTGCTTTATAGCTCACAGTTCACAATTTAAAAAAAAAAGGTTAAAGCCTAAAGGACTGGCTTCTGAACACCTCTTACGCAGAGTTAGAGATGCTACTAAGATCGAACATGTAGTTGATTCATACACATTACACTCCCTCATTCACTCACGAGTGTTACGCGTCGCATAATTTAAATAGCTTATATTAAATTATGTTCCCAAATCTTACACACTGTAATGCATATTATGACGTCTTGATAAATAAACAATTTTTATTTTATTTCTATGCAATGTCAGCCAGTGTGTTAACTTACGGTTGCAAGATGGACCCGAACTGGAGTAAGCAAATTCAGAGCAAACAGCACTTGCCACTGTACCATTTTGAGCTGAGTCCCAACACGTCCACCCGTCAAAGGTCGTTTCGCAAACATTGTTTTCTGTTTGGATAGGATTAAAATTATTTTTCGGCTTAATTATCTGCACACGAAAATTTAAACAATTAAATAAATAAAATAAATAATAAAAAAAATAAAAAAATAAAGGCGTTCTTACATATAATATTATAGTGATTTATACATACAAGTGAAAACATACGATTTTAAATAGAAATAAATCAGTTTTTACGTATATAGTCGTTACGGATGAAAAGCACTTCAAACGTTGCATTATAAAATTAATGTTTCATAAAGTCTTGATTAGACCGAAATTTAAAAATAAGACTTTTTGTATATGTTTTGACCCTATAAATCTTCTTATATAAAAGTAAATTCAAATTTCATTATAAATGAGATTTTATTTAAATGTATAGTATACCAAAGATAAATTACGAGATAAATAGATAAGCTTATTATTTCTATGCAGTTAGATTAAGTTTTAGAAACACATTTAGAGCGAACTGTCTCTTCGATTTTCGAAATCTAATACTTTTATATTGGAAAGTTAGTTCGCACTAATGCGATACTAAATTTCAGATTCTATACTAATTGAGCAAAGTTTGACCGCGTTAATATTTTTAAATCAAATTAATAGATTCAACTTGCGATGTACTTAAAAAAATTACATGGCAAGAACAGAAATTCGGCGATACTACAGTGCCTTAGCTTCAACGTGCCTGATGGGTACGTCAGAATGCAACATCGTCCGCTATCGTACCTTCTAAAATGGGCACATATGATTCGCTGTATTACAATAGTCAACGAATTACATTGTTCAACGGACCTTTTTATTGTCCATTGAGTGATCACAGAAGTTCTAGTATTTGTTAGTGCATATATAATAATTGGTAATGTTTGACGTGACAACGTCTTATAATTCGATGGAGCCGGCTGGTTACCTCGCTCTGAGGCGATCCTTAAGGCTTGAAGTGCAAGCGAGAGCGCGGAACGAGCGACAAAGAGGCACAATCGGCGTCCGCGTTCGGCAGCGTTCGTTCGTTAAAAAATTTACATAATTGTATTAATTATGCGTACAAATAAATGTAATTTGATCAATTCAATTGTAATTTCCATTTTCCTCCTTCTCTATATCCATACAAAATATCTATCAAACAAATAAAATTTTCTTTTGAAAAATGCAACCAGTATCAGTATTTCCTTATGACGTTGGCACGTTCAACTATCGTCAGTAAACCGACTTTACAGACAACCGATTTTTTAATTATGTTATTCTTTAGCTGGTTTTTCTACTTAATTTCTTGTGTTTGTTTTATATTTTGAGTGTGATGTTTTATTGGTTATGCATTCTTGTTGATTTAGGGTCACTTGTTAGGACAGAATTTTTGTAAATAAATAAATAGAAATAATCTTTATAACAGATAACTAAAATTAAAAATTATAATCTTTAACGCCTATGCCAAAAGAATTGCACGTCCGTGGAGTGGCTAAAAGTGATAGTATCAAATATGTACTATAGAAATCATAGATTTATAATCAATATTAGATCTTTATATTGAAATCTATCATTTTAAAATTTATAAATATTTCGTTTATATTCTCAAGGTATAAAATTTATTAACAAACCAGTTCGTTCTCCCATGAAATTGCTACAACAATCCATAGCTTGATGAAAACATCTCTCCCACCGACCGTGAACTGATGGTATCAAGGCATCTCGTACTGCTATTGCTACCTCTTCGAGGGCAGGATCAAATGGATAGCAGCCACACGAGCCGTCCTCCTTAACCTTAGAGTGAAGGACAGGAAGAGAAACGTTTACTTCGGTTTCACTGAATTTTTGTACTCTATTTGATAAAATTTGTATTAAAGTTTATTTGACTTTCATTATTAAAATCAACATATTGAGCTATAAACCAAGCAAAAGGTTTAAAATAATTAAGTTACGTGGAATTTTAGAGTCCTTTCTGTGCCTAAAAAGATTTTATCTAAGACACGGCAGTTTCCTCACGATGTTTACCTTTATCGTACGAATGTTAAAAGAAAGAAAAATCTATTGTCACACAGCCAATAACACGCTTAAACTACGAGGCCAACACTATTAAGTATATTAAAAGGAAACAAAGACTTACTACTTCTAAGCACGGAGCGAAGAGGTTACCATAAACACACCCAGCATTGAGGTTCAAAGGATTAGAACCATTGACATATAGGAAATCTGGGGTGAACAGTAGGCACCCTCGTCCGGCAACCCATCGGTACACTTGTTCGTGGTATCTGACATTACGGAAATTACACGTCTTACCAGCCTCTGAGGGAACTGTGTCGGGGGGTTCCTGGAAATTCAATGACAATGGACATTTAAAAGAACAATATATTTATTCCTAAGCTAAATTATACGTCTTACGTTCGCTAATTTTTACACAAATCTCAATTATTTATAAAGAAATTCTTTGCATTGGATCGAATTCGAGGGTATTGGTAAGTATGGCGTCTACCTTCTCGTTGCTTGATGTTAGTATTTTTTTTTAATTTGGTATACCTTTATTACAGAACATAAATATTTAATCAGCAAATAATAAAAATGTGGACTGGAAAAAACTCGTGCAATGTAAATCAAAGCAGTAAAAACCGTATTATTTACCCCCCGAGTATGCATACATACACTACATAATCTAAAAATAGTGAATGAAGTTTTACCTCACATATATAAATATTGGGCTTTTCACAAGCGAGCTGTGCATTAGTGCGCAGTGCCACTCGAGGGCTACGTTGGTGCCAAACACTTAAGTCCACACTCACGGGGTTGAGGCCGTCGTAAGCGTCACCCTAGAGAGCAAGAATAAACTTATATTTTTAGAAAACAAAACACATTTCATATACCTGTTGTAGCTTCATTGCGTGCTTTGCAAGAAACATGAGATTCTGTAAACATTTTTAAATTCCGAGACAGTACACCACAACATAACAAAGACGAATTTGATAAAATATACAAACAGACCTACCAACGGCATATCCGAGTTCTCAATTGTTGGAATTTGATTCGAAAGAATACACATTTTATACTCTTGAATTTTTGTCCAGCGCGATCATGTTCGAAATGTCAAACAACGTTTAAATATCTATATATATAGTCTATAAATGAATCAATAGATTCTACAAGATAACTATATAATTAACAGGAAATACGTTAGAGCAGGATTTTTTGATTGAACTCAAATCAAGCACCATAAGTTGTATAAAGCAGGTGCTCTTACTATATATTAACTGCTACCCTAAATATATATTTCTAATTAAAATTTGTTAGTTTTTCTAAATACATTACCATACCTGTTGAATAAGCCACAATAAAATGAATATCCCAGATTTATAAGATCCGAACATTATGTATCACGAAATTCTTACACAGAAAATCCATAATGACGTAGAAACACTTTTTGTTCACAAATAATTAGTAAATCACTGCTTATGTAGCTAAGGCGAGTAATACACATAGCACGAGACAAAATCATAACAGCCTTTGTTGATTGTGGACTGAAAATTATTTTCTCTTCGACCACGTCAATTGTGCTAAACAGTGTTTACAAATTATCTAGAGGACAATCAATTGTTATCAGAAATTAATCACTAAATATGCTGTGATTCAAATAGCGACTAAAAAGTCTTATCATTTGAATGTCAACTTTTAATAATCTAATTAGTGAAATATTCATACATTAATTTGAAATTTAAAGTGTTCATACAGTTTCGTTATGTACATTTACTTATGATACATATATACCTCGTATGTTTTTAATTGTTGATTTTTTACTAATAGTTTAGTAGAAAATCGTATTTCACTCAATCATATGAATTGTTGAAAAGGCTTAATTTTAGCGAAACTAATTGGGTCCTTTTGTAAAAATAATATACATTAATCATAAATTAATATATTATCTTAACCTAAACTGTAATTAATAATAATTAATTGTAATTACTATTTTTCTATTTAACCATAATGGTGTAGTCTTCTAGTAAATTACAACGTTATTTAGAAATTCATACTTATAATTCAAAAGCCAAATGGGTTTAATTAAATAAAAAAAGTGGCTACACAAAAAACTAATATAGTTTTGAAATTCTACACACATTTTCCGTCTATGCGCACTCATATCAGATTTAGTTTCGGATGATTAAGTTACAAAATGGGACAGCAGAATATGTAATAATCTGAACAGGAAGTGTTGTTTGGAGTAATCATTACTTGTTATAACATAATAAAATCGGAATATCGACATTTTGAAATCAGAAATAAAAACATTTGCAACACGTGTTGAGCGAGTGTCGCGACTCCATAGCACAAATCAGTAATAATCATTAGTAAGATAAAGTCATTTTCCTTTATCACTCATGCATAATATTTACAATACTAGACCACTATCTAAGGGAAAGTATGCACGTTTTAATGACATCTATCACGAGAATAATATAATAAAGAGGATCTAACATAAAATGATAAGTGGATATTTCTAGATTAAATTTGATTTTTGACCTCATCGTCTTCAAGGTTTGAATGATTTAATGTTTCTATAACATTTTTAACATTGGATTTGTATTCATTAAAATTGATGTATTAAATATATATAGGTACTCTTACTTAAAAACAATTAGTATCTACCATAGAAAGACTCTGTATTCTATAGTACACCATTTACCTTATTATTATTACCGTTATCAATTTTTAGCGCCATTTTTATTACCTACCGAATTTTTTAAATATTTATCGTAAATATTCGTAATATTTGCTAAATAACTAATTTATTTAAAAAAATTCTACTCCACGTACCGAAAGCGAAAATGTGTCATCTGAATAAAATTTTGTTTAAATAGTACAACTATTGTTAAAACTTTTATAATACACTCTTTATAAATTCGATTCGTCGATTTTGATGATCCTAATTGGATATTCATATAATAAGGCAAGTTTTTATAAAAAGGAATTTAATTATTTGATACCTAATTTTTTACACTCATAATCATCCTATACTAGTTTATCATACATAATAAAATAAACTAGCCTCGGAAAGGATGAACCAAACTATATAAAAAATACATGTAACTCAGTAGTTTCCTTGGAAAAAATGCACGCGCCATTAATTAACGTGCGTGCGCAAACGTTGCCACAGGTGAGCAAGAAAAAACAAAAATGCCATTCATATGACAGAACTCATACAAATAAGGGGCTGTCTATTAATCACGTGATGTTTTTTTAATTAAGGACCATGATAAAAATATCTAGACAGAAAGGTTGCAGGTTGTTTTTGACTGGCATAAAAATAATATTAAAGGAATGGTGTAATCATGCGTAATCATCAAAAACATATATTGTATTAGTACATGAACATATTTAATGTACATTGTTCTCAGACCTTCTTCAACAATAACAACTGGATAAGCATCTTGCAAGTTGTTGGCACTGTACTTTGTTAAAGATCAACGTCGGTTTCATCAAGTCACTCGGCGTCATCGACGAAAAAATAAGTACCCGTGATATATTATTATACCCCCCCCCCCGTGATATTTCGTATTTTTGCCGACCCCCCCCCCTTTCGAACCTCACGTGATTCATGGACAGCCCCTAAGTAGTCATCTGTGAACTCGTCTATTGCTCTCAATAATTGTTGGAACATACATTCTAATTTCTTACCCTGCGACATACTGAAATAGAATTATAGCATCGGGATAGTATGTAATTGTTTTTTTTTAAAAGAATTTGTTAGAAACTGAAAATGTCAACATATTACGCAATCTATATAAAAAATTTGGTCATTGATTATTTTCTTAAATGGCTTTGTTTTTTCTTAATTTTTGATTAAATAAATTATCAGTATTATTGTTTTATGATTGCCTTTTTAATCTGAGGTCACGGCCTGGATACTGGTATATTATCTATTTTTCCTGATATTATTGCAGTTTCATAACATAAACAATTTTTTTTCGTTTATAAGATATATGGAGCCTTTTCAAATACACATGTATAAATTGAGGATCAAATAGATATAAAGAAAGTAAAAAGAAAAAGCTCTATTATTCACAACAAGGCTATTATATAGGTAAAATAAAGTGCACTAGCCCCCACACTAGGATTCCCCGTGTTTTGTAGTTTATTGTTTATCAGAATGCCAAATCATAAAATGACTGCTTCACGACTGATTTGAGAGCAACCGCCGATGCGAAAACCGCTGTGTGAGTTCGAAAAGTGAGTTACAGAATCGCAAGGCTGAGAGCCTACCATGAACTCTTATTGTGAGCCTATCGACAACCTACAACTGAGATGCATCGCTAGTCGCTACTTCGTACCATAAAAACGAGACCGTTTATGTTCCCACGTGACCTTAGCGGTTATCAGATTTCGTTCGTTCAATTTGCATGATAATTGCTCGGCTGAACCGAAAAAAAATACTTTTTGTTCAACTTTTTTGTGTCGAACGTGTCCAAATAATACATAGTTTAGATCATACAAAATTCAATATGTATCTACATAGTAGATGCCTAATATAGGAAAATAAAATGTAATTTTTATATTTCGGATATTTTGAGTTTAGAAAGTGTGATTGTAAATAAATTATTAAAATATCGACGGAGATGATAAATAAGACGGCAATGCCCTTTTACCTACTTCGTAGATATCGAGTTTATAATTTGCTATAGATTAACGACTTTGAATCATCGAATATTTTAGTGCACCTACAAATAATTGCACTAACTGTTCAAAAATATTCAATTAATTATTTAGCCATGTCTAACATAAACATAATTCCCCAATATATCATATTTTATAATAAATAAGAATGCCATATCACTAGTTAATATTTATTATAATTAAATTTTTCCTTATTATGTTCATGAATTGTATTATTCTCCTCCGCTTTTTGTTGTATAAAAAAAAACATAGACATTTTTCAAATTTATAATGTGTAAATTAATTGTAATTAATAAAGCCATTTGAAAATATTATAATAACAGTTTTTATTTAGTTAGGATGACTCCATCAAGATAGAAAAAGATGTCTTCAGGCAAAGTTCAATTGGATATAAACATAATATTCGTATATTTCAATCTCTCAATTCAGCGAGTTTTAGCTGTAAAAAAAAAAAAATATTTTATATGAATTATTTAACGTATTAAAACTGAATTTGTACAATTTGAAGGAATTAATTTTTATTATGATTTTCGAGTAATAAGTAGATTTGTAATATCTTTTGCAAAGGGTTATATCAGGAATTCACTTAGATATAGGTATTTATTTTTAATAAACAAATTTGTGTACAATACTTACCCCATCATATTATTTTATAAGTTAAACAATTTGTAAAATGTTATGTGTATATTTATAAAACTGAAATTTTGTAAACACCAAACAAAATATTGAAAGCTCCTATGAAAATGTGACGGAAACGTTTAAAAAGAGCAAGGACGGCTTCGCAGTCTATTTTAGAATTATTGAGCCGGCTAACACTTGTGAAGTCCACTGGGAGTGTTGAAAGGGGTGTCTCAGCATGATGCTGAGCCAGGGCCAATTACAGCCGCAGCAGAAACGAACCGAATGGGAAAAGGAAAAAAAAATATTTTTATATATCTCTCATTAGATCTTTTATTTAATTTATTCTCTTTGATTATTGTTATTTTGTGTGTTTATGTGTGTGTGTTTTTGTTTGTAATAAATGATATGTCTATGTCTATATAGAATAGAAATATATTATATGTGTACTTGTGTAGGGTATGTACATTGTACACTGTACTGTACTGTTTTGAAATCGTCAAGTAACTTAAAAATCATCCACAAACTTTGCAAACCGTAAGCAATCTAAAGGTTTTATTGCTAATTAATATTAAATATTTTAAGATACTGGCCTGAGTTATGTAACCTAACATTAGTTAAGTTACAAATATATATTTTAGTTAATAATTATTAGCGTAAAATGTTAGCAATCATCGCATACTTGAAGCCAAAATGAGCCCTTTAGTTTTTCCACTCATAAATTGTAATATAACATTCTCGTTTCCGATAATGTCCAATAGGTTTAAAAACACTTATACGTATTGAAGTGTCAATTAGATTTAAGAACCCTTTACTAAACCAAGTTAGTTTTTTGTTAATTCAGCGTCGCAACCCCACTAACCCCTAACTTTATGTTAGTTATAAGCTCATGTTTTAAAAGATTAAAGCTGCTGACACCGAGCTTCAAACAAAGAGTTTCATTCCCTCCAACTACAACCGAACTTAACTCCGGGCAAAACATTTGATCAAATAGCAATTCAGCCACAAGAATCTCCATACAATGTGAAAATAATAAGTTGAATTTTGGAATAAAACATACATTACTTATTTTACAAAAATATAATAATGCCTAAAAACCTACGAAAACAGAATTTCAATTAGTTTCAATTTCCTGTAACATAGATACATAATAATTATACATGAGGTGTCTGCGTAATACGTCAGACAATAACAAATTTATTATTTTAAAAAAATAATTTAAATTAAAAAATTCCTATAGAGACGACTCTTGCTATCTTTTCAGTAGTGCCTATTTTACCAAAATAATAATTCTAAAGACTATTTTTAAAGGTTTATTTAAACCACGTATTCAGTCACGCATAATCCTTTATATATCAGACAAAATATCTTATGCAACCATTTCGTCATGTTAGACAAGGTCATTATAATGTTAAAGTTTATCAATAAAGTTTCGACTACAAATTGTAACATGATATTGTGTTAAGAAAATGTGTCTTAAACATGCTTTCCTCACGATAATTTCCCTAACAAAAATCCATGCTCAACCGTGATATGAACCCACCTACCAACCAGGGCCGCGCCGACCCCCGGCAGCGCCTGTGTGCGAAACCCATGAAGCGCCTCCTTTTTTTTATAGGGGGCAAACGAGCCTGAGCGACGGACAAAAATGGCAGTCATCGCAGCCCATAGACATTTTCAGCGGGTGTGTTGCAGGCCTTTGAGGGAACTATTTATATTTTTCGGCCTATTTTTTACGAATCTTCAAGTTTCAATATATTTTTTATTATTTTTTTTAAATTACCGAAAGAAAAAATTTTTTTAGTTTAATATCCCTACTTAAATATAATTTTTTTAAATAGGTAAAACGTCCGCTTGCCAATTGCCGTGAAAAATAAAACGCGAATTAAATTGTTACATAGTTTATTTACGATGTTATATCTAACCGTTTTTAAGGTCAGATTTATGATATATCTTTGTAATAAATCCCATCTTTTAGTAGAGGACGAAAAATATTTATATAATTGCACAATATTAAAAAATCCATTCGTGTATGAGATTGGCGTCGTTTACTATTAAATTTAAACTATGGCTAGCGCACGGTACATAAAAAGCGCGGAGATTTAGATCCCGCAATATTCTTACCGCGGATATTTGAGCCATTATCATAGCCTTGTCCCCTTAAGTTGTTTATGTCCAAATTAATGTCGTTTAGTTTTTCTATTATAAATGACCTTACTCCAGCGCCAGTTGTATCTATGATTGACAGAAAGCTAGGAAATGCTCTCTTATTTCCAACTTTCTAGTTTCCATGTTAAAGTTGACAAATATTATTATCATACTAATTTGCTCTTCGTGT
This sequence comes from Pieris napi, assembly GCF_905475465.1. Classification (NCBI taxonomy): domain Eukaryota; kingdom Metazoa; phylum Arthropoda; class Insecta; order Lepidoptera; family Pieridae; genus Pieris; species Pieris napi. The sequence goes on along the minus strand of NC_062236.1, from coordinate 5,041,113 downwards.
GAAACGTCAGGAGTACAATCCAGTATTATTGAAAAATATTTATTAATTAGACATAAATTTAAAATAAAATGTTGAATTTCGTTACCGAGTATAAAAATTAGTTCAATTTGGATTCTATCAAGGTATGTCGGCATATTATTGAAATCATTAGACATAAACACACTCAATCACGGCGCAGCGGCCTTTCTTTTGATTCGCTAAGCTCTGAGTAATTAATGTAAACTAAAACCCAAAGCGTAAAATGAAACTTCAATTGTACGTAAGAATATTGTAGTATAAATAATTTCGGTGGCGGCGCCCTTATTGTCTTAGCGCCTGTGTGCATCGCACACTTCGCACACATGGGCGGCGCGGCCCTGCTACCAACTGGGATAACAATTATCTTATATTAGCTCAACTTTCTATTATATAGTATTCAGAAATGTGACTTAAAACTTTCCTTCCTGACACTAAAATATAACATGTATAATTTATAAAAATAACTGATTTTCCTGACTAAATTAACTGTATGATGAATATTGAATTGAATTTGAAATGGTAGCATGACCGTGTACTTTGTTATTTTCAATAAACAAGTTAAATAAGCCTCACATATGTAACTAATTGATTGATTGATTATGATACAGTTTCAATAAAAAGCGTACGTAAGCATGAAATATTTTAATAAATAATTGGAGTAAGCATGATAGGTAAGTCACAAGCAAATGACTCATCGTATCATCAAGGTCAATCCTGAAGGTTTACTCGTGAAAATGAAAATAATACGCGTTAATTACACACTGCGTGGTATTTAAAAAAAAAAGAGAAATTATCTTATTTATCTTATCTTTTATGCCAATTTCGACGAATAAATATCATAGTAAAAGTAAACCAACATAAAAGTAAACAACACAAAAAAATAAGTAAAACATATAGGTAGGAATAAAAAAATATTTTTAGTGCTTCTGCTGTCTATCCTATTAAGTAACGTGTTTTTCATATTTAACTCTTTAAAGCGATATGAACTTTAAATTTTTCAATACTTCTGGCTTGTTTTCAAGCAAATAATCGCGTACGTAATATCAACAAATTCTATAAAGTTATCGATGAACTCTCACACCGAAATTACGTCATTAGTTCATCTGCTAACGGTTTAAGAGATAAGTTGAATATCTATTTAGTTTTTTTTAATTTTGCGATGATTGACGACAAAAGCGAATATTTAAACTTTCGTTTAAACCGTCATTTTGTGTTTGGAGATCTATGATTTTATTCCCAAAGTTTGTCGTGATGTCAGGTTGGAATCCTGCGTAGGTACCTAATACGTCACCGCAGCCTCACACTTGATTAAATGACACAAATATCTTAGAAAAATACTTTTTGTTTGGCAGGTATAAAAACAGAAAAATAAATTAATACGTATAATTAAAACTGTGGATAATTCCCACCTAACAATAGGTATACTAGGTAATTACTTATTGTTCAATATGCAAGTACCTATTAACATTTTTTTGGGTTATTTAATATAATTAAATGAAAACAGTACTTTCTTATTAAATTCGTTTTTTTATATAAAATAATTTAGTAAATTTTTTATATATAATTCCCCTGTTTCCATTTCGAAAGTTGAAATTTACTGTTTCTAAATTTATAATATAATATAACCTATATTTATAGGTTATAGGTTATAAAATTATAACTTATATATAATACGTGTATAACGTATATCGTTTTCGGAAATAAAAATCTCAACACACATCTTTTTCTGAAATTCAACTTACAGTGATTCACCAAATATAAATTTCGATATTCAAGCGGCAGCTCTTCGACTAAAATGAATAAATACATATTTAACTCTTTGTGTGAACTAATCTTTAAGTTTATGGACTTGCGAGTTTTGGAGTCAGTTTGCGTATGTCTCCAGTCGGGAAACGTTCTTACTAGTGAGTGTTCAGTGATTATCTAACTACTTGTGTCCACCTTGTGTTTTTAGCAAATATGATACCTTTATGATATCATTTAGTAAAATTTGTCAAAGTTTATTAAATATGTAGTTAAAATTATTTTCAGCTATACTTATTTCAGCTAATTTATTATTTTTCTTATCTTAATTAATTTAGTATAATTATATATTTTAATATTTCTTTAACAATAAAAATTAGTAGGTATTCAATATTTCATTTAAATGGTTTAACTACTGGAAAGCAACCTCTAATAACACAACCATGCAGTCTGATACGAAAAATAAAACAGCTACAGTTTTTATATGTATAAAGTGTTAAATAATTTCACCACCGAGATCTTTTTTAAACTTTATAATTATGGATATCTTGGTTGCTTAGGAGTTATGATAATTGCTAATAACATAAACTTTATTTTTACTAGAATACGCGCCAGTTTTCATATCATCACAGATTACACATGGGATCTTTTTTTTAGGTTATACCGAATGAAAACAAAATAAAACTGCCAATAGCAGCCCAGATTTTGACGAGCAGTGTCAAATACGACGATTGTGATTGGCTTATATTTTGAATACTATAGCGCCACCCCAACGTTATAAATATCAGTGTGAGCGCGCGCCGGGCCTCTTTTCCACAGTATTATTACGAGAGGTTTTATCGTGTTATTTTAGTGAGCTAACTCTAAATTCAGAATGCCGGAAACCTCGAAAATGAATGGCTTTGCAAAAACAAATGGCCACAGTTATGATATGGAAGATGGATCATTGTTTCTATTTACTTCAGAATCAGTGGGCGAGGGTCATCCAGGTTAGTTCTTCAGAATAATATGGGAATAACGAAAATATTAAAAAAATGGCCGACTTAATACATGTGCGCAGATATTACATTTATGTACGACCACTTTGTTTTGTTTTTGTATGATAATGTACTTGTACACTTCACCGATTTTAATGTGGTGTAAAATGTAAATTCAATTACATCACATTTTCTGGGTCATGTTATGCTTTGCAATAATCAAAACACGTGGTTGGACCAATCGCGAACAATTAAATTATTTTTATGTATTAACTGTGAAATATCAATATTTTATTTCAGACAAGATGTGTGATCAAATAAGTGATGCAATATTAGATGCTCATTTAGCTCAAGACCCGGACGCAAAAGTAGCATGTGGTAAGTTCTCGCGCAATCTTCCCATGTATTGATATTTGATACCAATAAATGTTCGCTATTAGTAATTATATTGTGTTTATTTATAGAAACAGTCACAAAGACGGGCATGGTACTGCTGTGTGGTGAAATAACATCAAAGGCTTTTGTTGACTATCAAAAGGTTGTGAGAGAAACTGTTAAACATATCGGCTATGATGATTCTTCCAAAGGTTTGTGGAAAGTTTAATAATATTAGTAAACAAACATAATTATTATCCATTGGCAACAGTCCAGACAGTGATATTGAACACGGATCAAAATTGTCTCTTGACCTCCAATTAAAAGTAGTCTAAATTGTGTTTCATGCACTAGGTTTTGATTGGAGAACACTAAATTTGTTAGTGGCAATTGAAGAACAAAGTCCCAACATTGCCGAAGGGGTATATCAGGACAGAGATGAATCTGAATTTGGGGCTGGAGATCAGGTATACTTCTCGGCTCTGCACGAATTGGGATATCATGGTCAATATAGGGAAATGCATGCTTTCTAGGACTTAAGTCATTTGTCACTGTATCATACTTAAATGGTGTAAACAACAATCTTAAGTGAAACAATTCAAAGGAGATAGATTTTGGATATATTGTAACATCATAAATAAACATTTAATTGATAATGCATGTTGGGTCAGGGTTTGATTACAAGACATGCAGTGTGATGCTGGCACTGGACCAGCAGTCACCAAACATTGCTGCAGGGGTGCATGAGAACAGAAATGATGAAGAAGTTGGGGCGGGTGATCAGGTATGTCACTAGTTAGGTATTTTTAAAAACAGGAGATAAAATAATTCCAGAAACATGATACATACATTACAAAGGACTACAAATCAGATTGTATCTGTTTTGTGTGGTCATTTATATTTTCTAATAGGCAAGTAGGTGATCAGCCTTCTACCTAAAATATAAAGATTTAGTAAATCAGATAAATATAAAAAACAAGTTAAGAGAACTTGATAGGAAAAACAATATTTATATTGATTACTATTGAATATTACAACTTCTACTAATCAGATTAAGTACATATTACATTAGACACAATAACAGCAGTTTCTATTAAAGCATAAAATAGTATTTAAACTAAATTTTTATGTAAATGATGAAGGTGCCTGCAGGTGACCTTTTTTGTATTTGGATTTTGTTGCTAATTAAATTGTATGAGTTTTGTCATTTATATATGCACATAACAATTATTGTTACTTTTACCGAGCGTCATTGTAAAACTAAAACTAAGTTAACGTAAATCTGGGGTACAAATATGAACTAGTTTTACATAAAAGGTATAGGTTTCTATAGAGCTTGAATAATATCATTAGAATGTTTAATTCATTTTATCTTGAATTTCTGACCATTAATAACATCAAAGCAATCAATTCTCATTGTGCACATTTTCTGGGCTTTCAAAAATCATTAGCCATTCGGGTGATATTCAGAGTCAAGACTTAGTGCTAAGTGTGACTCTTATGAGTGAGACACATTAGGTTTACTCTCTTCAGTCTCGACTATGAGTCTACCCTTAGTGACTTGTATATAACACTTACTCAATTTGTTAGATGATTATTAATAATAATACATTTTTCAACTGAATCTATGTATAATTTCAAATATACCCAAAATATTTATTGTAATTGTTGCATTCTGTAGATCTTTATTACTGTATTTGACTGAAATTCTCTAATATATATACATAATATTTTAATAAAATATTGTGTTTAAAAAATTATCATTGAGAAGGCTCAAGAATTCTAACCTTTTATTTTAAAAAATGATTATCTGTATGTTCTATTTTTCTGTACTTTGGTTTCCATATTGAAATTATTACCATGATTACTGTTCAACAGGGATTAATGTTTGGATATGCTACTGATGAAACTGAAGAATGTATGCCCTTAACTGTGGTGCTGGCTCACAGACTTAACCAGAAAATTGCTGAGCTCCGGCGAAATGGAGAGTTTTGGTGGGCGCGACCTGACTCCAAGACACAAGTAATAATCTTTATTCAAATAACTCAAGCTTTCAATATTTAAATTTAGAATTAAAATTTAATTACATGTTAGTGAATATCTCAGCACAGAAATATCCATATCAGCCCCAGATATTTTTTAAGACAAGTAGCTCTTAGGAGTAATGCTACATAATATGTACATGTAATAATTACTAACACCAAGTATTGATTCGCCGGGAATCAAAACCGGGTTCTTCAGGTTATAAGGCCATTAGCTAAGTAAGGAAATCACCGAAACGGCAACTTAAAATTGAATGTTTAAATTACATTAAAGTGAACTAGTTTCTAATATAACAATCTTCATTGTTATGTTAATTGTATAATAACAATAATATCAAAAGTTTGGGGTTACATTTTATCAGTGAAGGTTCTTAAAATATGTTTTTAAAAACACGAATCTGTTGAGAACAAACAACACGTCATTCTCAAAACTACTGGAAGGAATTGTTTATAAATTTTTATTATTACGTCCTTCATCAATGTTTGTAGAATATGAATAGTATTATCTAGTAATAAGATAATGCATATCTGTCAAAGAATTTATCAAATTTGTTAGGTTTAAATTTCTCTAATGAAATTTTCTAAACTAATTCAGAATGTAGAAAGAAGCTCAGGACAGTTTAGAATGGTCAAAAGTAGGGGTATGTCAGTTGACAACTGGACCATACACGGTCATGATAAGAAAAGCCTTATTAGGATATAATGGTTGCCTGAAGGAGGAGTTCCTTGAAGGCAATATGGCTGCAAGGAAGTGTATAAATAAATATTGTTTCAGGTTACATGCGAGTACATATTTGCTGGTGGTGCAACTGTTCCCCAAAGAGTTCATACTGTTGTTGTTTCTCTGCAACATTCGGAGAAGGTAAATTTCCTTATACTTTGAAAGTTTTTCCTTGCATTTGCCTAAACTTTGCAGCATAAATTCCCAGGAAAACACTATTTTGTTTTGAAGGTTTAGAATTACTTGTACTTCTGCACAAGGACAAATTCCTATTTTCTATTAATATTCAAACAGAAGGATGAGCCAGAAAAATATGTAATTTTGTGAATAATATAAAATTGCCGTGTCTGAAAAAGAATCATACAATTATATATTACCTGAATATATTAACTTTAATTACCTGTTTAATCTATATATTAACATTTTAATTGTTTTCACATATGATTGATTAATTATTAAAAACATACAAGAAGGTTACGTCATACAAACGATGTAACGAAAAGCGTTAAAACGTTTAGTGATAAGTGATAACATTTGACAGATGATGGCAATTTGCCTTCTTGTTCATATCAAATATTTTATCAGTAGGGTTACCAAAAATATGTTTGGTTTAACAGACACGAATTTGATAATTTTAAGTGTCTCGATTCCATAAGTAGGTTATCTATTTATCAGTCAAGGCTATTGGAATTATAACTGAAATTTTTAAATCACTTTGTAATAATTGGCTGTTAAAAGATAAATCTTATTAAATGTATAGAATGTTTGTAGTGAAACCTTTCAACAATTTGTGTATTTTAGTGTAATTAGACGTCTTTGAAATAGATTTTAATTATTAAACCTTCAAAGCTAAAATGACTAGTCTGTTATATGTAAAAGTTGTTCCATGGATACAATTCTTTCTATTAAACTTTTTTATTGCAAATAGGTGATTGGTCTTCTGTGAATATCAACTTGGATTACTGTTTCACCCAGACTTGCGTGAATTCTGAACAGATTTTTTATTACACTATTTATGTTGATATCAATTTTAACTAGTTCAAGAAGATAGGAATGTTTTTGTCCGCTTCACCATGTTTAAAGAACTTTCATAGCTATCTTTAACTTATGGCTTTATATATTAATTCTAGATAAGCCTGGAAACTCTACGTGAAGAAATAAAAGATAAGGTGATCAATGAGGTGATTCCATCTCAGTACCTGGATGAAAGAACTGTTATACACATCAATCCGTGTGGCCTGTTCATCATTGGGGGACCTCAGGTGAGGCAAAAAGCCTTAATATATTTATTTTTCATATAACACTAATTGAATAAATAATAGTTTAAAAAAACTGAAAAACACGCTTTTAAAGCACATCAAACTAAAAAGTGAAAAATAATTCCTAATTTAGGCTGAAAATGGTAATGAACAAAAAATACTGGTATAATTGTGAAAAAGCGTGGGTTGCTCGATATTTTTTAGTTAATTTTTTTTTCTGATTATTGCATTGTCATCGCATCGATCTTTGACAGGTGCGCAAAATTTGAATTAAATCTGTCCGTTAAAAGTGGGTCAAAATCGAGTCGGAAGGAGTCGGTTACATACATACATACAGGTGAAGCTAATATAAAGCGTGTAAAAATAAAATTTAACATATGACCGTATCTTGTATATTTTTGTTTGCACAATGTATAATTTTCAAATCCAAATAAATTTTGTGATAAATAAACTTAAAATGAATAATTAATTTTTCAGTCTGATGCTGGTCTTACCGGTCGCAAGATAATAGTGGACACATATGGCGGTTGGGGTGCCCATGGCGGAGGTGCTTTCTCCGGCAAAGACTTTACTAAAGTGGACAGATCTGCTGCTTACGCTGCCCGCTGGGTCGCCAAATCTCTAGTTAAGGCCGGCCTTTGCAGGCGATGCATGGTTCAGGTGAGTCACCCATTATAAATAGCAAAAGGCCCAAAACGAGTAGTTATTTACATTTTAAATTAAAAGTTTAGGTTAGTAACAAAGCAAATCAAATTTGATAAGAATTAATGTCAAAATTTCTAGCAGGAAATTATCACAATACTATTTAATAAAATGATAATTTCTTGGCTTTCAACAATTATTGAATAATTCTTACAAATAAAACGTACTTCAGCGTAATTTCAGTTATAACTGTAATTTTCAATCAAATTATGTTTATTTTGAGATGAAAAGAGGTATATCTCTATATTATATTGCCTCTTCGCGGTATTTTGTCATAAACCTTTTCTTAGTGCTATCAAAAATTTTGTTTTAAAATTATGGTTTGTGTAAGTTCTACACATTACCTTCGTACCGAAACCTAACCAAAGGGCAGTTAAATACATTATTCAGATCACTTAACGTCTATGGATCTTCAAATAAAGTGAGTCTTCTGAAAAACTACTTATCACTTAAAGTCAAAGCTTATGTTGCGTGGGTTTCCAATGAAAATATTGCCACATTTAGTATTAAAAAAATCTTATAATATTCGCAGGTCGCTTATGCCATCGGAGTAGCGAAGCCGCTGTCGATCACAGTGTTTGACTATGGCACCTCGCACAAGACACAGCAAGAGCTGCTCTCCATCATTCTTAAGAACTTTGACCTGAGACCGGGCAAGATTGTCAAGTAAGTAGTTTTAATAATGAATGAATATTATTAATTATACCTTATACATATGTATTTCAAATATAGGGAGCGTTCAAGTATTACGTAACGCAATTTTTGGAGATTATTGACCCTCCCCCCCATGTTACTCGCCGTAACGTTTTTCAGTACCCAAGTATAGTAAAAGTTTTCGTGACCACCTAGTGACTCTTTAGTTACTATTATGTGGAGTAAGTTGAAAAAAATATTAACAATAACGCGTAATTTAATATAAAAAAGGTTTTTTCAAAGACATTTAATGAATGTTGAATGACCATCATGATTTGTTTTCTTAGGGTATCTCATATATCTATGAGATATTTATTTTGTTGTATTTTAAAATAGTTTTAATTTAGTTATGGTACTTTAACCTGTTCGTTGCTTACTTCACGATCTCAACCAATTGACTTTTGCAGGGACCTGAACCTCAAGGCGCCGATATATCAAAGAACCTCGACGTACGGCCACTTCGGTCGGGAGGGCTTCCCCTGGGAGACGCCGAAGCCCCTCATCGTAGATTGACTTGCGACGAAATCCTAGATTATTGTAAATATTTCAGTATATTTGAACACTTGTGTGTTTCGTAGCGAGAGCGAACACTAACTTCTCTCTATAGTTTATTTGTAACGGAGCTAACGCTCGCACCTATTCGATAAGTATTCGTTAGTAGTGTAGTAGGCGTAACGTCATTTCTGAATTTGAGTTAGTTCGGGGACGCTCGCAGTTCTACCATTTGAGCTAATTTTAAGCACCGCAGGCCGCGTTTATGCTTGAATTCAGTGTTATTTTTCAATTATGTTATTTAAGCCCTAAAATGGTGAACTGCCAATCTCGAATTTGAGCTTTGTTATTTTAAGCGCTACTAATCGGTAACACCGGTTACTTCCTTGAGCGAGTCACAGCGCCTACTCCGGCCCGACTCTCCCAATTACCTGAGCCATAAGTGATATTATATTTAAATTGACATTTAAAATTAAAGCATTACATACCCCCGTCTATCGGCCGGAAGTGATGGCGCTGCAAAACAGTAGTGCGCGCGATGTGCCACATTATCACAGTTGTATATTATTTCCCCGACTCTCGCGCACTGCGATTTGTGTTGTGTTTCCGAAAAGGATCGAAAATGGAAAAGAGCCATTTCGAAAGCACACCGACTCGTTCAGGGCAGTAGCGTCCCGTGCATTTACGATGCTGCCGATATTTAGATGAAGTTATTTGAATTTTATGAAATTAGTGTAATTAGAACTTTGATCGTCGGTAGTCGGGTAGTGACTAATGTATTTTTCGATCTGTTTCCCCCGTTAAAACTTTTGATTATTGTGGAAATTTGTCACGTTTGTGAATTTGAAATAAATTGTATTCTTGACACGATCGGGAATTCGAATATATATTTTTTTTATTTCGCCTTACCTTTTTTCACTGTTAATGGATTTAATGTATTTTTATTCAAAATTAAAATAAGCTAGAATGGTTATAGAGTTATTTTATTACTAATACCTAAGTTATCCTTGAATTTAATATACATATTTCACAATGAACTTAAAAAAGAAGAAAAGGCATAGGAATTACAAAACCCGGTATTTTTATCGAAGCCAACTGGCGATAAGTCTTCGCGCTGCTTGTTGCGCGTTAGTCATACGTATGGTGTCTGTTACAAGCCAGCTTTGCAAGTCGAAGCAGTGAGAGGCTCTGAAAATAACGATTTGATTTGGTTTATTACGTTTAAAATAATGAATATGGGCTTATTGGTAAAGTGCAAATTCTTTACAGTCTCGTTTTTTCTCTATTTTGGATTAATTTTCTACATTCATTAACTCAGGCCCTTATAGCCTTCTTAAATGTTATAAATTTACAAATATAATATCAGATACGGTATATTGTTGAAGTGGTTTCCTATGAATCCGATGTACAATGAAATAAAATTATACTAAAAGCGAATTTTAGCAGTCATGACAGTTTTTGTTTAATATAATACCTATTTAAAAATAACCTGCGATTATGGCCAAAATGCTCAATGGTTCTTAACAGGTTACACTAGAAAATTGTAAAGAGCGCCCTCTATGGGTATGATTAAGACATTAAAATTACCTCGTTACGGTGTAGGTAGGCGATGTTTCCGACAAATCGCGATCATAAACTCCAAGGTCGTGCCAGGGATCAATAACACCATGGATGTTTATTGTGTTGTTCACTTGAGGATTTAAACCACCAAAGACTCTGTTGCTGCGGTCTGCTGCTGCATTTACGAAGGCTTCATCAAATCTGTAATATTCGAGTATAAATTAGAATAAAAGTTACTTATAGAAATGAGTAATTTCGTTGTTTGCTGAGTACGCATTTTAATGAAAATGGACGAAAAAATTGTATACAAATTAAGGTAGTAAATTAAAGAAAAAAAGAGATTTTTTATTATGTATGGGCAAGTTGTTTTTTCCTCACAAGGTGCCCTTGCAATACCTTAGAAGAATAATTATTAGTTTTAAAAGAAGACATACGAGGTACTTTTATAAATAGTGATAATGCTATATGTTATCATATTGCTTAAGTACTTATAATTTCGAAAATATTCTATAGCGTATGTTCATCAGGGATAAAAAAAATGTTTATTATGTAACATAAGATACAGGTATGACTTATTCCACGTCATTAAATTTGAAACGGTAGACATCCCTACTCATCGGCAAAGAAGACAGTGTAGGCCGAGAGAAAAAGCCGACGTAAAAACTCTCGGTACTCTTTTAAAATAGCAAATCATCAAACAACACTTATTTTAAAACAAATATCACAAATTAATTAGAAGTAGTAATTAACATGTCTAGTCTAGCACTAGTCACAGGCCCTTTTATGAACTAGATAATAACATAGGGTGAAATACACATACAGGTGAAAGAATTTTACATCAGTACTGTAGTTTTGGAGCCTATTCAATGTAAACAAACAATGAAATCTTTCCTCTTTATGGTCTAAGATCCCGCTGCAGGATTGGTGCGCTCATCGACTATTTGTTTAAAACCAAATTTTTATGTTTATTTATAATTAAGAGAATATATATTTACTAGGGTGCCTATCAAAATTTGGCCGCCATTATTTTTAATTAAATTATTTTTAATTGATTTTTGGTAAAAAATTTCGTTCATTTATTATTTAAATAAAATAACGTCTACATCACGGTAATTAATATGAAGATTCTAAAAAATCACGGGTGCCGTTGCGCACCTGGCCGCACCTCTCTGCAGCCAGGTGTAAACAGGTATGATTTCGATAAATTTATACGTTTATAACCTATTTTTATTAATTATATGTCAAATTGAAGCTAATTTTTTTCTATTAATTATCATATAAAGTTGCTTAGTTAAATCTGGCCGCAAATAAGGGCTACTGGCTGTTAAACATAATAAATATTTAAGGTAGAGTGAAAGAGAGTTAGCGCGTAGCATCATTTGTCAGACGAGGACAGCGATTGTCGGCTGTGCGACGCTTTTAAGCCATTGCGCATCCGTCGAACGTTAGTGTTCTCAAACACCGGGGACTAATAGAGACGACTTATAACAAATACTCCAAAAAATATGTAATTTTTTTCAAAATGACAAATTTAAAAATTGCAACAAAAAATTGATTTGATATATCGACGGTCTAGTTAGCAATTTGTCTAACTCCTTATTTTTTAGATGGTGATTTTTTTTACATTTTGATGAAGCAATAATCCAATTACAAATTATTTGAATGATTCAAACTTAAATATTATATCTCTATTAGATATTAATGATATTCAATGGTTTTTTAAAATGATAATACATTTTGAAGTCATTGTTTTTTTCGTACAAATAAAAGATTCTCTAAAATGGAGTTAGATAATTTGCTAATTAGAACGTCGATATTTAATATTAATTTAAAAAATAAAAAAATAAAACCAAGGTGAAGGAAAAGAAAATTTTATTGCGAAAGTATTATTGAAAAATTTTATTAGATTATATTCAAGTAATTAATTGTCTATTACATATTAATTAAACATTTAAGCAAATAAAAAAATAAATCTTATAGCACACTATTAACTTGCGTTGGAGTTAAGTCTCCCAGGAACCATGTTGGTTTTAAAAAACCATCTAGTACCAGCCAGTCATTATTTTCTGGGCTGAATTTGTTGCAATTTTTAAATTTGTCATTTTGAAAAAAATTACATATTTTTTGGAGTATTTATTATAAGTCGTCTCTATTACTCCTCGGTGGTTGAGAACACTAACGTTCGACGCATGCACAATGGCTTAAAAGCGCCGCACAGCCGACAATCGCTGTCCTCGTCTGACAAATGATGTTACGCGCTAACTCTCTTTCACTCTACCTTAAATATTTATTATGTTTAACAACCAGTAGCCCTTATTTGCGGCCAGATTTAACTAAGCAACTTTATATGATAATTAATAGAAAAAAATTAGCTTCAATTTGACATATAATTAATAAAAATAGGTTATAAACGTATAAATTTATCGAAATCATACCTGTTTACACCTGGCTGCAGAGAGGTGCGGCCAGGTGCGCAACGGTACCCGTGATTTTTTAGAATCTTCATATTAATTACCGTGATGTAGACGTTATTTTATTTAAATAATAAATGAACGAAATTTTTTACCAAAAATCAATTAAAAATAATTTAATTAAAAATAATGGCGGCCAAATTTTGATAGGCACCCTAGTAAATATATATTCTCTTAATTATAAATAAACATAAAAATTTGGTTTTAAACAAATAGTCGATGAGCGCACCAATCCTGCAGCGGGATCTCGTACTATTATAATATTAGTTCAGTGATAAAACTAACAATCCATTCTCTTGTAGTTTCTAAAAAATAACTCTTATTTTTTGCTTCGAGACGGAACGTGTTCTTAAAAATGGATAAATTTGAAGTTTGAAGCGCCAACTAGTAGTAAAATATCCGCTTTACTATGGAGCTGGTAAATCAAAATAGGAGGGGTGCATGCTCCTCCATATTCTATAATTGCTCGTTGATGCGCTGAGTTCAAGCGAGGAAGAACTTCGATTAACGAGGAGCCCCGCCCGAGACGCCCTTCATCGTGAGTCCTGATCTGATGCGACTGATCAAATTATTAAAAACTGTATTACTGTCTTATAGTAGAAGAATTGATGAGTCCATAATATTATACACACAACCATATAAGTATGAAAAAGTGTAAGCGTGCTAGGTGACGAGAATGCTTACCGACTCGTGGAAATAAACGAGACTGAGAATTTCACAAAGCTGTTTTGGATTGTTACAAATAGATCTTAACTGATTTTTGGCTCGATTCATGTCTATGGACGAAACATAGCTTCAACATTATGAACCGAAAACAAAAAAACAGTCCATGAGAGTTTTGGATTTGGAGTTTTAAGGGTAAAAAACGGTTTTACTACTTACTTACCTACCTACTTTTCTAATGGGTTTCATCCTACTGTAATTTTTTTTGGTTTCAGAAATTATCGACCCTGGTCTAAATAGAAAAAAAATGTTTAAAGTGTGTATACCTAAAAACTTTTTATTACTGACCTTTGATCGAATGCCTGTTTACATAAATCAACGTAGAATGGTACTGAGAGCCATCGCAATTGGTCGAAAACTGTGCCGCTTCGTGGGGCTGTTTGGTAATAACCATATTCGGTACATGTCTGGTAATACCATGCTCGACCTAAAAAATAAAACTTGATGGAATGTGTCACTAAACGTCGAAAATATGTGACATCGAGTGTGTTCTTGAACTGTATTAATGCTAACGAAAACTGCCACTTCGTGGAGCTGTTTGGTAATTTAACCATATTCCGGTACATTTCTGGTAATACCATGGTAATAACTTTTGCACACATGCTTTTAAGCCTAAATATCAGTTTTTATTATTCAATTTAAACAATATCAAATGCAGATGATAATATAATAATAGTCAATACCCTAATTTCTCTGAACACCGAAAAAACTGCATAAAAAGGTCAATACTTACCATTATCATTTGTATACCTGTAGCGGTTCACATAGCTTTCATAAGAAATATTAGTACAATTTACGATTCCACGCATGGCTGCAATATAACCACCGATCTTTTCCATTGGTGTCGTTCCTGAAATTATATTTTTTCAAGTTAGAATTTAGGAATTTAATCCAGAAGAACGCACCCCATTTTAATTTAATCTTTTATCAACTCCTTCGTGCTAAGACTAATAGTTTGTCTAATTTACCTAAATAAAATTGGTAAAGAAATATTATCTATGGCTGGTTCTAGAAAAGCAATATCCCGTTAATTTTCTAAATGCATATTTCGCACTTCTACTTTATTGGATTAAAAAGACTACTAACTTGATATTAGTTTCACCTTACAGTTCTACTAAATAGATTCTCAAATTTTGCAGTCAGGTGATATTATTAATATGTTTAAATAAGCTTTTGCAATAACTAAATTACCTACTACATTTTAAATAGATTCATAGTCTATTAAAAAAAATTCTGTTGTCGTACCAAAAGTACCTAATAGAAATCAGACTTCGTTTGACAAGTTCAATATTTATGGGTACGAGTATGTATTTGGCTTGGTCGCAACTTGGTTTAGCCCTGAAAACAGACTCTGAGGTAATGTCTTAGCGGTAAGTTTTGTTTCCGAATATCACCAGTTACCCACCTTAAAGTGTATAGATGAAAACATGTTTTACGATAGAAGAAACTTTAAAGAGGGTCAAATTGTGTTATTTGTTCCTAATTCTTGGATCAAAATCACTTATGAATTCTGATTTTCAGATTTACTGCCTGTTTTAAAATCAAGGGCGTAGAACCATCGCTAACAAACTACCGCTACAGTAGGTAAATAACATTTTTGTTATTACTACTTAAAATAATAATACTAATAAAAATGTTGAATAGTGTGATCAGAAACGTGGTCGTTTCATGCGAGGAGATCATCATTATTGGCACAAAGGCAATTATTTAAATAATTAACTGACTGCCTTGAGTATTTACAATAACATAAAATATCATACCGTAAGAATCAAAATTATTGCAAATTGACCGAAGAGTTCCCGGGCGCGCTTGTTGTACGGATCCGGAAAATGTCCAACTTATAAACCCTGAAAAATATCCCAGCTCGAATTCATTGTCATAGTTTAGCGGTCTGCACAATCTGTAAAAAAGATAATTTAAATATAACAGCTAAACTAAACAAATGTTAGAACAGTCAGGGTAAGGGTACAGATGCGAAGAGTATATAAAATGTAATAGACACAGTAGGCTGTAGTTGCAATCTGATGCCAAAACCTATATTGTAGCATCACTGTATTATTATTTTTTAATAGTTAACGAAGTAGAATAAAATTTTTGAATTGAAGTAAGCTGTGCGCAGTACTAAACAAAACCGAATCATAAACATACATTATATTATATATAATTTATAATGAATACAAATTGTATGAAAAATCCTTAAGGAGAAACGAAACCGTATGACGTATATTCTTGACAAAATTATCGTAAATAAGGTTAACATACATTATACAACTATGTTACTTATTATTTATTTATTTATTTATGCTTTATTTCCTTATTCACAAATATACACAGAACAAAAAAAAAAACATGTTACAAAAGTTATAAGGCAACGGGCGTTAGAATCAATATGTTAGAGTAGTGGGGAGCCGATCTATGCTGTGAAATATCTCTATCTACTTTTAACCACATAATAAAATAATTCACCGAAGACGCAAAATGAAATTTAAATAAATTTCACCTGTATGCCCTTTCCAAATTTCGTCTACCTTCCTCAGTGGACATGGAAGCCACAGTGTCAATTATACCCTGTCTGATTGTCGCTATCATTTGATCACCGCATTCCGATTGAAACGCTCGATGAACCACCTCTAAATATCCTGGAAAAATAAAGGAAATATATATCTGTGAAATAACTTTTGCTCAAAAACTGAAATGGCATTGGGCTGGCCATGTAGCAAGAATGTCTAGCAGAAAGTGGACCAAACGAGTTACCCTAATGGTAAGGACCACCAGGCAAGAGGCGGAAGGGGAGACCCTTAGGCCGCTGGGAAAATGATCTGAAAAGATCAGCTGGCAAAAACTGGCACTCCATAGCACAGGACCGACAAAAATGGGCATCTTTAGAGGAGGCCTTTACCCAAACCGGGGTTCCTGTTAATTCATAAGTAAATAATATATATATATATATATATATATTACTATCATAATCTAAGCTAATAAATAAAATCAATATTTTTGGTGACTGTAATATAATAATAATAAAGCTATTAATCAGATAGAAAATATGTAATTACATAATTTTTAACTTAAACTAATAACACTAGTGAGTCGGTGACACCGACAACCCATCTGTTTGCCCAACTTTGGCAAAGGCCTCCTCCATTTCTCTCCCCTCTGCTCTGTTCTGAGCTTTTCTGGTCTGTAATATAGCAACTACTAACTATTGTAAAACAGGAAATAAAAAGGCTTATTATTATTATTATATCTGTGAAACAGGCTTGGCTAGGAGCACCGAATAAAATTACGCAAACCTCGAATATTAGTTTTACAATACACAATACACATATTAAAATTTGTATCAATTTGAAAAAAAACTGTTACCTGTAAAATCTACTTTGGCTAAAATTGGACCACTTGATCCGACACCGCCTTCGACCAAATGTGGATACCTCTGTTTGAACCAAATAACCATGTTAGCTGCGTATGACCCACCGAATAAAATCACTTTACTTTCAGCGAACCGTGGATGACTTTTCATTTCACGAATAAAATATGCCAAGTCAGCCAATGCTTGGTCTACATTTAGAAAGCGTAAGTTCTCAATTGTGAAATTTCTGAAAAACCCAAATAATTACAATTAACTATTCTACTGGTGGGTTTACAATTTTTTTTTAAAGTTCAGAGATATGAACCAGACGCTTGGAAGATCGCTATCTTTATTTATCAAAATCCTAAACCGAATCTAGGTACTTTCGATTAATTTTAATTGCCCCAGCGACATCAAATTAACTTTCTGAGGGGCGTCCTGCCATTTAAGAACATATATGTTCACTATGTTCATAACAAAGCACAGAGGGCTGAGATTTGTTTCGTTGGTAATATGTCTTCGTAGACAAGCACATGATCAGCTTCCATTGCCATAGATTAAATCCACCAAGTGAGTTGGCAATCGGCGCACGTCATAGTCTAAGAAATGCCGGTTGTCTGTTGTTTGTAACCAACGAACTTAGGTCAGATTTTTAGGGCACGACCTTAGGACCAATTAGCTCACACCACCCTTACACGACGAGATACAACACCCTGTACAATAACTTCAAACAGATACATACTGGTATGGAAGCGACTCTCCATAATATCTATGTTCTGTATAGAACATGTAACCTTTGTTTTCCTGCGCTGTAAGATACATGTTCCCAGCTCGTAACCAGCCTTCAACGATGTCCCATTCCCCTCCCACAAGAATGAAAAGCGGTGAGCCATCGCCGCCAAAAAATTCATCATTGAACATAAAGCGCTAAAATAAAAAAATATATACACATGAGAGAAAACTCAAAGCTCGCCAGTAGATTAGAATAAATTTTGGTAGAGCAATTTCTGACATCACTTTCCTACTGGTGAACTAGTTTAAAAATTAGAGTAATGAGCAAAGTATTATATAAACCGTACCATTCTATAAGTGTCAGTATTCTGTGGATCAAAGTGGTCTATAGGCATGTCGATCCATTCAGTCTTCACGTTCGATGGTGTTAAGAACTGAACATCTGCAGGAGATGAAAGATCTACCCGGAGTGGTGGGTCTAGTATCATTTCCTCGGCCCATGTGGACGATATTACGCATAATATGGGTATAAAGAGAATCTGAAACTAGAAAATTTTTGTGCGCCATCAAAAATTTGGATTTTGTTACTTTATTTACCCCGTATTGCAATTTAATATTAAAAAAACTTTAATGTTTGAACCAACCTCAGCCTATATATATTCATATCTATTTAAATTCGTTTCTTACGTTAGAAATATAAATAGGATCACTAGAAAACCTCATTGGAATATCACTTAAGTTTACAGTCTGATCAACTATATTTAATTGCAAAGTAAAACACAAAATTAAACTTACCATTTCAATTATTGTCAAAGAACTATAAAGCCTAAATAATTATGACACGTTATCTGATATTGATATCGTATAATTGAGATTATGATAATACGATTAACGTCATGATAAAGTACATTCGAAATACACGTATACCTAAATCTTGTAAAAACTAAATATTTAACGCGTTTTTGTCCATCTTGCAAAATAAACTTGGAAATTATAAAATTCCTTAAAACCTTCCTTGATTTATATACTTAACTTAAATATGATAAAATGTGACGGTAGATATCAAATGAAAGAAAGTAATTAAGCCTTGATTTTGATATATCTACCATTAGTTTGACAACGTAGTTTTGTTAAAAGATTGTCATAAGAATATTCAACAAAGGTACGAAGTTGAATACTTCCTCCTTTACTTATACAATTTTATTTTACACTATAAATCTTAACGCAGAATTATATCGCATACGGAATAATTAAAAAAATATAGAATTAGGAATAAATATAATTGAAACCAATAGCATACATTAAATTAAAATAGATTGCTACACTTGTACCCGTAGAATCTACTGCAATCGTTGGCACATACGAGCTGGCCACTCGGCCTTCCGGCGGGATAGGGGGTCCAACCCATGTTATTTCCACTGTAAACAAAACAATTACAAACAGGTGTATTTAATTTATGCTAAGTGAGAAAATTAGATTGTAAAAACTACCTTATATTAGTGACAAAACTAATTTGCTATTTTTAGAAATTTTTGATTAACGAAAATAAATGTAGACTAAACCAGAAACAAAAAATTAAATAAAACCTCTTCAGCCGATATAAACGTAAATTTAAGACATTAAAAAACTCGTTATTCGGCGATCGCAAAAGACTGCAACGTCAATTTATACTCCAGTCAGTCAAGACAATTAATTCATTATAATTCCAAAAGTTTTCAAATTTTGATGTAAGGTCGGGAGTGGTATTAAAACAAACTATAAAATTTTGCAACCTGCTCTGCGGTCCGGAACATTGTTAAAAATAAGTTTTGGTCGTGAAAAAAATTCCAAAAGTTCTGCAAACTTGGGGAAGTTTTCGATATAATATTTCATATCAAGTATAAAATTTGCAACCAACCTAAGTGTACGGAACATTTTTTGTTATTAAAAATTAAAGTTTTTCTTTATTAAACTGAAGGAAAACGTTCCAAAAGTTCTGCAAATTTGACAGATATATCGAAAATAAAATTAATTTAATTGCAATTTTAACAATGTTCCGGACTGCGGACAAGGTTGCAAAATGAGATTTATTGTCGTCCCAATGTACCATTCACTTGACCGAAGTTTGAAAACTTTTGGAATTATTATCAAATTTTCGATTTCGAATGTCTATAATGACTGGTCTATTAACAGAATACCATAGTTGCCATATTAACGCGGTCAAGTTAACTTCTGCAAAATTTTGTTGGATGCAAAGATCCATATCCTCTTGTTTTTTATCTGTCTTATGAAGTTATGAAATGCCGCGTCAGTCAAAGAGAAGTCAAAAATATTAACTTGTAAATAATATCGATTTCACACACATGTTAATTACACTCCCGAAAATCATTTGAACGCGCGAGTATATTCTAGTTATTTAAAATATAATATAAAATCTGTACTGTCTACGCTTTAAATATACAGCATATAAATATAAGATCGTAGTTATAAATGTAATACAAAAATTAGCTCCGTGGCTTAGTGTTTAATGCACATGACATATCAACCGGAGTTGTTGGGTCATTATGAACTCACAACTCAACATAATGTATTCATTGGTTTTGGCGAGTCCAACACAATTATATAAAGCTTTATTAACGGATTCAATCGCGAATTAACTATCTTAGTTACTCAGCTGTCAGTTCAGTCACCACTTTATCGCCAAACGCTATATTCGGGGCGTCGAATTAGGTTAAATTCGTGTTTATATCATATCATTTAGTTTTTAGTATTTTTAGTTTTTATCGTATCATTTAAATCAGTTTAAAAGGGTTTAAACATTTTTTTGGCTACTTACGTCGGTCCATAGTTGCATACAACGGTGTAAGAAACCCATCCATTTCTATATGCTTTAGAGACCCCACAGCCTAAATAAATTGAGTCGGACCATGCCACCTGAAATAAAAATAAAATTGAGTGCATTTTAGTGCATAAATAAAAATAAAATTAATTATGCACTAACATACAATTCAATCTCGTACGCGATGTGGTTATTACTTATTATTACTAACCGACTTAAAAAGTTGAGATTATGAGTTTGATCTGTAGGTATTGAAATTGAATAAAAAATTCAAAATTTCGTATTAGTGTATATACTTTGTATTGTTTGTTCACTTTTATGAAACTTAGTCATATTGATAATTTTAACTTTATCTAACAGGATCAAGTTTCATTAAAAGAAGAGATTTATGTATTTCGAGGGTGCCATGTATAGGTAAATATTGGAGACAGTTATTGGGTATAATTTTTCATATTAATTATCACTATAGCACCAAAACCATTCCAAAAGGAAGAAATGATTATCCAATCTTCACTCACCTGTGTGTAATGACCAATCTTCTTAGCAAAAGGGTGAAATTGCCAAGATTGCAAAGGTCCATAGTTGAAGTCTTTGTGTTCACTGAACCAGGAATCCACTGCACTTCTCGGTTCAAATTTGTATGACTGATCCGTGGTTTCTGGCGAGAATATATTTTCACCGGTAGTAAAGCGATATGAACCTAGAACATTAAATTATACCTATGGTGAGAAATTGTCGAAGGTTTAAATCAACAGTCTTTATTTAAATGTGTTACTTAATACATAATGAAAAAAACATATTTTAGATATATTGCTTTGGTATAGACGTAACATCTTCAATATTAATTCATTTTAAAAATCCTATTAAAATCTCTGTGGGCAACAAATACTGCATATTTATCTATCTCTCTTCATACGCATATCTAAGGAATTTATACAAACATATAAGTTTCGTTATTCCTAAACAAAACTTATATGTTACGTAAGACAAAGTCTTGACTGTATCTTAGATCCAAAAATCGCCTTCTTTCCAGGCTAACGTTTATAAAGAAAAGTTATCAAGGAAACAGATACAGTAGTCCAATGTATTAATATATTAGGTATTTAAATACATTAGTCTGTGAAATTAAATGCATTGCTCTAACATTACATCAGTATATATCTTAATACAATTTAAAAGAACATCTTGGGAACTATCCCAAAATTAAAAACGGGAAAAATACGCTTATTAAAGCGGCGCATTTGGCTTGATTGCAATTTACTATTATGTATTAAGTACATGAAAAACTACCGTCTCATTATTTTATTTTAGGTCTTTTGCCTTCAGATTTATGTATATGCTTCGTGATCATTTGTTTTTTATAATTAAAAAATAGGTAACCAGCCTTCTGTGCCAGACATACACCGTCGACTTTTTTGGGTCTAAGGCATGCCTGTTTCCTATCGATGTTTTCTTTTACCGGGGTTTGAACCTACGATGTGAGGCATGAAAGTCACATGTTGAAACCACTATGCCTACACACAGTTATTATATTATCCAAAAGCTATGTAGGCCTTGCACATAAAATAACTCACCGACAGTTCTATCCGGGTTATGGGTATATTGATTATTGGAGGCCCATTCATCTGCTTTTGCTGCCAACTCCTCGTCCCAAATCTAGAAAAAATATTGACTGTTACATATTTATTTTCACTGTTATTATGATTACGTTTACTTAAGATAAAACTTACAATATACTTCATTTCCGATGCCGCCGGTTGATTAGGTATTTCACCCTTCGCCAATTTCAACCTCCAATAATTATGTCTATCCACGAATTCGCGAATATGTCTACATGACAGCTCAGCTAAAACAGAACAAGTGTTTAGAATTCAAAATTTGAATATCGCCCAAAAAACATCATTTTAGTACATTCCATATGGACAGTACTATTTTTTTATTCAAAGTTTGATACTAACACTTCGACGCTGCGTAGGAAAACAAACTTAAGAAAAGCACAAACCGATACATTTTTAACGACTAATGTTCTGCCGCTAATGCAACAAGACTGAGGTTTGTTGACTGAGGTCTCACTTAACATTACTTATATATATAGTTTCTAAACGCTGATAGTAATGTAGGTACAACGAGGAACAGTCGAAACAGCTTACGTAAAAGTGACTAAAACTGTTTTTGGGAAAATTTAATTCATTTAAGGTAACGTATTTCCCATAATTTTTCCTTCCTTTTCAATTGTATTATTTTACGTATTTAGTGAAAATTGTACCTACCAAAATCGGGTTGGTAATTCTTGAATTAATCTGGTTCATACAGACAGATAGATACGAGTGAGGAACTTCATTTTATTTCATGTAAAGTAAATAACCTTTATGATATAGTTTCTTAGAGTAAATTACTGTAGTAAGTAACAATATTGAAACTTTCCTTTTTGCACGGGGCCCGTTGAAAATAATCTACCTTTATATCAGACGAGGATAAATAATGCCAATACATTGTGTTTTACGCGAGTGCCACACATCTAAACAAACCTTAATCACCCGTTAGATATCACAGCAAAACAATTATGAGCATTATAAAGATGCCAAATACTTAGAGCGACATGTGCGAGAAATAATTTGGTTAATGACAAATAGTTCAGTCTTACAAATATACCAGTTATATTTCAAAGTGTGTCTATCAAAAGTGTGAAACGTATTTGTAACCGACTTGAAGAAGAATGCTATCAGTTCGACGAGAATATTTTAGATACTGCCTCAATTAAAAAACCCCCTTTTTGAAACCGAATAAAATAAATTTACTAATCACTCAAGTACTTTTTTTTGGACACCCCTGATATCTTGACCAGAGTAAACATTTCTGTTCCTAAAAAGCTGCAACGATTTGCAAAGCCTCCATTCAGAATTAAGTTTGCAAAATCACATCTGGGTCAGAATGCTCCATTAAATAGATCTTTAAGGAGTTATAATTTAATTCATAGCGTTGAAATTGATGGTATTGGATCGCAATGGGGGGGTCGTGAATTCCCCCAAATAGATATGTTTTCAAACTCCCCATCAATTTTCAAAAAGTTAGCAGCTCAGCTGATTACTCATTAAGATTTTATCGGGGTTATTCAATTAATTCAATTAATTTTGTAATTTTGGTTTATCTTAACTTAATTTTTTCTGCTTTTATTGTACTTATAAAAATTTAGAATGTGGTATGCGCCTATAATTGGGGTAGCATTTTGGCTTGTGTTAGTGTTTGTGTTACATTACTTGTATTAGTGACTACTTTGTTGGTGCATAAAATAAATAAATACTCATCAAATTCCTGGACATGGGAAATTAAATTAAATTTATTATCCTTAGGTGGAGCGTTGTGAATCGTAACATGCTGACGACCTCTGGCACTCTTTGTAAAATTATTTTGCTAGCAGATAAGAACACTGAGATATGTCATTTGTTTACATTATTCAAAGAATATGACGGTGTTAGGTGTACTTTAAATTACATTCAGTATAGTTGTAAAATGGTTGAAAAGGCTGCAAATTTGGTAAATAATTATCTAAAAGATCAAAGTCACTCAGATAAAATTTAAATTATTTTATATACTTTATTAACTTAAAATTTGCACAAAGATTGGCTAATGTGTAAATGTGAAGAACATTACGCAGTAAATATTGAAACAATTATAAAAGTACATTGTTATATGTTTAAAAAGATTTTGTAAAATAAAAAAATATAAATTTATGGAAGAAGCGTCCACAAAATCATGGAAGTGTTTGTATAAATATATTGAAAAACATTTAATATTAAGGTGTGATGATGTATGTAAAAGTGTAAATCGATAAATATTTAATCATTTCATTAAATTGTAAAAAATGTATTAATTTTATTGCAACTTAATATATAAATATACTTATTAACAAATAAATACTTTGTTAATAAGAATATACAATAAGACTTTTTGTTTTTAATTATTGTATTTCAATATAAATGTTACCCATGTACCCTCCTTGTTTTATTTCTCTGCATGAAATTATTTCTTAAAATTCTCCTTAAAATTTTAAATTCTCGCGCCATACGATAGTACTATGAAGTTGTTGTTCTTCTTCGCTAGAAGTAATAGTGTTCTGTGATCCTTGTCAGTTTTCGTGCGTGAACAGACGTATCGCGAGTCGCGACGTAAACATTACGAATATTTTTTCCT
The DNA here is from genome assembly GCF_905475465.1 of Pieris napi. Taxonomy (NCBI): domain Eukaryota; kingdom Metazoa; phylum Arthropoda; class Insecta; order Lepidoptera; family Pieridae; genus Pieris; species Pieris napi. The sequence goes on along the minus strand of NC_062236.1, from coordinate 5,016,247 downwards.
ATTAATTTTTTTGAGAGAAGGTCAAACAGTGAAAACAGTGTTTACTAAACTTTATCAAGCCATGTTGTGGTAATCAACTCAATTTTTGGACAGCAGACACAAAGGTGCCATCTAAACGTAAGCTATTTTAACAATTGGTGCTGTGTATAATTTAATTCGAACAAAAAAGGTTTTACTGTAATAAGAATTGCGCCGCATCCACGTTCGATAGGCTATTCAAAAAAAGAAATTATTTTTTTACAAGAAGATATGAAGTAAAATTAAAACAGTTTCGGAACGTACTTAGGCCCTTTCTCCACTGCTCCAGTCCGGCAAACGTTAATTACCGATCCGATTTAGAAACTCACAACAGTCCTTACGTACTTCTCCACTACTCCGGCATCCGGTTTTTAACGATCCGATAATTTGCTAGATCGGAACGCAGTGTTTTATCGATCCAAGTATCCAAGAGGTTATAAATGATTATTCACAGGTTTATTTATAGTTTCTTTAATTTGAAAGAATCTGGATAACCTGGACCAAATCAAATTATATTGCTATTTATTTATATTTTTATACCATAGTATTAGTGAACTATTTATTAAGTAGATTATCATATTTTAAGATAAAAAAGCGTAATAAATTTGCCAGGGAAATAAAATATTCAGAAATTAGAACGTTTTATTAATAAATATACAGTATATGGGTTTTAGTTAATATACGTGTTGCATGATAAATATACAAGTATCTAGGTAGATTTGTTGTTTTCATATATCTACAACAATTACTTGTTACAAGAACATAATTTATACTAAAGGACTCAGTAAAAATACTATTTTTTTCCTGGACTAGTTATGACGTATAGTATAAATAAAATAGACTTTTAAAAATTCTTTAATAATTATAAACAATAATGATTTACAGTTAATTGACATAAAACACAGTTACAGATAACATTACAATGTTGAAAACTAAAGTTACATTATAATACAGTATAAATACGTATATTATAATATTTATAATTAATTTTAATAAGTTGATTTTATCACAGAAATTATTAGCAAGTAGCTTTTTAGTGTAAAATATTTAGTTTTACAACACTGGAAAACAATTTTGGCACTCATGAATACTAATGTTTCCAGTTACTATTCTCCTAGATATAATAGTACATTCTTTTACTTGGACATACTTCCATATAGCTAAAAGTTGTTGGCGATAAAAGGCAGGACTCATTGTGAATCGTAAAGCCAAGAAATTTTACTTTTCCTCATCGATTATTGTCGGATAAAGTGGAGAAGCGCAATCCGGCCTTCCGATATTTTTCTCATGACTGATTCCCGGACCGGAGTAGTGGAGAAAGGGCCTTAGTGTACCAAATTTTTTTGTATGATAACCAAGTCTGGAAAAAAAAGGGCGGGGAGTGTTGAAATAGGCGGGCTCCTTTTTTTTGGCTAAGCTTTTGAAAATTTAATATAAAAGGATCAGTTGTAAAGTGTATATAAGTATATTAGTAGTTATTGTTGATTATTTATATTTTTAGTTTGTTTTCTTCGCCTGGTAAGTAATTTCATTGGATTATATGTAGATAGGACTTTTCTCTTGGCGTCCATGTTGGAGCCCGAAGACCCTGGAGGGACATCCCTTCGTTGTCTCATGTAGTCACAATCGATGCGTCGGGAACGGAAACGGAAGGTTGCATTATAGATACAGACTGTTCGGAAAGCACGAAATCCGTTAAAAGAAAGAGAATTTCAGTTAAAAACCAAATAATTGCCAAATTTCCCCTAATAATTTAAAAGACAATGTTATTCCTAAAGTGCTTGAGTCTGATGATAAAGGCACTGAAATCCAACTTAACGAGACTGCTCACTCTAATAATATTTCAAGTACCCTCGCGCTGCTAGGTCGCCTTATGTTGTGCATGTCCAAATTTTTTTACAAACGGATCAAACCGGATCTATTCACCCAGTACAATTTGAATTTTTCATTAAAAAAAGTATTGTAGACGGAAGCATCAAAAAACTTGGAAGGAACATGTTGTCCCTACAATTTGAAACATTTCAGGATGCCAACACATTTTTAACCACGAAACCAGTCTCTGGTGATTTAATGGAATTGCCGGAGCATTAATAGTAAAAAAGTGACCTAATTTTTTTATTGAATAATTACAAACCATTTGTCGTCTCTCTTCAAGAGTCCCGGATTCAATTTTAGAATTCCAGGACATAGACATAGAGAAGACATAACAGATGGGTATGGTGGAGTTGCACTAATTCTTAGAGGTGTGCCCTTTGTTCACATACCCATCAATAATCACAGTGATAAATTTTCCATTATTGCTGCTAGTGTAAATAATATTTGCATTGTAATTTTATGTATATACCTCACGATGAGTGTCACCGTAACGTCAAATAGCGGTGCTGTCATTTGCATGACGGCCGTCATAGCGGTGATAAATTCGATTAATTTAACGATTTATTTTCAGATGAGTAAACAGAAAGAGTTTAAGTTTCATGTGATTGAGTTATTGGAACCTCCATACAAGGATCCTGAAAAATATGTTTGCGTGCCGAATTCTTGGATAAGGTTACGTGAAACATCAGATGGTCCAACTCTTGTTAAATTTCCCGTTGAAGTACTATCAGAAGTAAAAAAACGTGTTAAGAAACAAGAATTCTCAGAAAACTGGACAGATTTTTTGGCTAACATAAAATACAGTACAAGTAAGTAAGTTGTAACGATTATCGTTTTACGTGTTCACTGTAAGGCCTCTTTTTTGGGTAGGGAGCAGATAGTATCTGATAAAATTTTGCAAACAGTTTAACCTCCGCTAACTTTGCAAAAAACTATTTGCTGCGATTGACTTTAAGGCTAAGTTCAGATGACCGCGCGGTACCGCGCGGAACTACGAACCGCGCGGTACAAGTTCAATATAAACGGTAATTATCGTCTACATTCACGCGCGGTACCGCGCGTCAACGCGCGGCGCGCTCCGACCCGCGCGCAAGATCTTGAACCGCGCGCTTCCGCGCGGCCGCGCGCGTCACAAGTTTTGCAAACCTGTATCGACCTGTTCAGTAGATCCGCGCGGCTTGAGACGGAACGACACATAGATCGATGCAAAATTAGTACCGAAGATATGGTATTAAGTATTTGGTGATATGCAATATCTTATAGCATCTTCACTGGATTTTAAATCATTTTCAATAGAATCGTATAAAAAATCAAAGGATGCAACTGACATCCGGAAATAGTTAAAAAATTATCTTCGTGTAACCTCAAGTCGGGATACAAAGTGACAAACAGGCTGGATGAAAGTCTGTCACTTAAAATTTGATGCACCCAGTATCGTCTTTGTCTTCTTCTACGACGTCTCAGTCTTCTATATAAAATCCATAAGCAAATTGCCTCCTCCACGTCCATTGTCAATCAATGTTGAAGCCACGCTGCCGCGCGTACATTTACCATCATGTGAATGCTCCAACCGCGCGGCGACGCGCGGTCATCTGAACTTAGCCTAAGTCTCTATTCTAATTCTGAACTGGTGATACTTCTCTGTCAATAATACCAGTCTAAAAGGGTAATTCGACGTGGCTTCGGTGCTTGAAATTATTAATCAACTTCCCGCTAAGAAAATTAAAAATTTTGAAAATCGAGAAGTTATTGTTTTTGCCCCGTTTTTCGAAAATCGACTTTTGAAAAATTTTGCTATGTTCCGACTGAACTTGGCGAGCTGAGTCAGAAAAAACATATTGTTCAAAAAACATATTGTTTATATATGCATGCATGTATATTTACATAATATATAGTTTTATTTTTAGAAGATTTTATAGTTTTTTTTTTGTACAATCCTAGTACTTATGTTTTTATTAATTCTGAAATTTACTTCCATTTCGGCTGCCAAATTGTCTTTTCTTTTTATAGAGTCCTATAAAGACGCAAGAAACTACATCAAGATACTGAATAAAATATGCGATCAAGAGCAGAGCAGCACGAAAATAGTCGAAGGTATATAGTATTCTGTTGACATTAAAAAGGATTTCTTTAATAATGATAATTAAAAATTGCATTCCAGATGTACCATCAACATCGGACAAGAAAGAACTCGAATCACAATCAAACTCAAAAACAAACAAAGTCCGTACAACTTCAACTCTAAACAGTGATGCAGAACCAGTGAGTAAAGAAATACCAAAGCAACTTGACTTGACTAATGCCGAAGGAAGAATAGGCCGAAAGGAAAGCAAAGTTGGAACTGCCGATGCTTCCCCCCAAGCCAGAAGATATTTAACAAGACAGTCACTCAGAATATCTTTATCAGGCAATAAAACCGTTAGTTTGCCAGATCAAGCCACAAAAGAGAGTCTTCCGAAAACTAGCCAATGTGTTGAAGAAAGCGATAAAACTAACAACAACCAAGAAAATAAACCATCAGAAAATAACCTTATGAAGAAATGGACAATTATATTGGCTCTACGATCAGTCTTTGGTGATAATTTCAAAGAAACATTGGAAGAACTTCATAGTAAGTATGAAAAAAACCAATTAATGTTAGAGAAAATGCATCTTGCGTTTGCGGAAAATTGTAAGATCATAAAACAGTTTATTGAGCTAACGAATGAAGTCTGTGCTGGTCCTGATATTGGTGATCTAGAGCCTGCAGTCAAAGAATTAGAAAATAATATGATGAAAGTAAATATAAATGAAAATAATTCAAATAAAGCAACCGGATCAAAAGTACAAAATGATGCTCGAAAAAAGGAAGAGAAAAAACACAATAGTGACGGTACAGAAGTTAAAAATAATAATCCACTAAATAAGATCCGTGGCCTAGCGCGCAAGTTTACTTTACCACCAGAGTACGATCCGAATGATTCAAGATGGACCCTAAAGCATCGGGAAAAGAAAAGTGGTGTCGATGAACTCCTACCACATTCACGGGTGTACATAGACGCCATTCAACTAAGCAACATTAAAATAACGTCGAGAGACAGCAAAATCCTTGCGCGATCGTTGTTACTGGAAATTTTTACCGAGAACGCATTAAGTATATGTTCTGTATTTGGAAAAAAACCCAATGCATTTGACTTGGAGGGAACAAGGGTAAGGCCCGGTCTAGATGAACATGCAAGAACAGTTTTATTGGATTATGTTAAAAAACATGCGGCTGAACAACATTGGGTTGAATTTGATTCGCAGCTGATTTTGAACACTATTCGTAACAAAATGCAAGAAATGAGAGGCAAACATCAAAAAATTATTGAAAAATAATTAGGCTGTAGGGAAATATTGCTGGCGTGATCATTTAATTAATGAGCTTATTGACGTATTAGTAGAATCTGGTGGTCTCGAATTTTCTCGAAATCGATTTTTTTTCTTCGACATTTAAAAAGTATTATCTTTTAAGACTCTACTATTAAATTTTTGCCATGATATTAAAGATACATATTTCAAGTTCTGCAGGTCAGTGCAAAAGCAGATACAAAAGTAAATAATACTTACTTCAAACTTAAAGCTCATTTATCACGAAACGACTTTTTTCTACACGTCACAAGACAGAATTGAAACTCATCAATTTTACAGGCTCTAGGCCACCGGATCTCTTTATTATTATTATCAAGTTTATATCATTAAATACATTACATTAATAGTTTTGTAAAATACTTGTTACTATACTACACAATGCGTACACACTATGTTCTTATTATTGTTATTAAAATATACGTATAATGATACAATAAGTTTAATTTTCCGTCTTTACTTTCCCATCTACCAATGAAAATTGCAGTTCAGCCAGATCGTGGATAAAAAGTTCCCTTTCTCTAGACGAAATAGCACGGTGCGTAATGCTGGGCAGAGGTACCTTTTACCCGCGATCTGGCCGCACTGGGGAATAGGATATATACAGACCAAATAATTACCAACTGAACTATTGATAATTTTCTGTCAAAAAATTGTAGAAACTTTTTCAATTATGCCTAATTTTAAGGTCCACTATGTAGAAGTTGAGTAGAGGGCAAAAAGTCCCATATTCTCGTAATAGTTAAACAGACTGATAGTGAACGAACATGAGTAAGCTGAGGCCAATACTGACATCTGCAAAACATAATTGATTACGTCATATGCTCTATTTATATCATTAGACATTCGTAAACTCGTCTTACAAAAATTTGCAATATACAAGGACCAATTTTGCTATGAATGTATTGAAGTATTTTTAGAAACGTATGGAACAATTGTGACCTTACTTAGTACTCAAAAAGTTACTATCGTAATGAAAATATAGCTCAGCCCAATACAAAACTCATGATCATGAGTTTTGTATTGGGCTGAGTGAATATTTGAAAAAGGTTTTAAATTGAAAAGTTTTTTCACATTATTTTTACAATATCCATTTGATATATTTTGATACAGTTAATTAAAGACACCTTCAAATTTTCGTTCCTATATTAAACATTTTGTATTGGAACAAAACAGTCAACATTTCGTTTAATCTATAGGTGAAAGGTCAAAAACAATACTGAGGCACTACATTCCCGCTTTTAGTTTTTCAGTAGAAAAAGACCAAATGATTTTGATCATAAAAAGTCAATTTCCACCAGACTTTCAATAATGACCTGAGAAATAGATGAATAACAATTAGTACTTTTATAGATAACTAAAAGGTACATTTTTTATTATTTTTCAGGATCAGCCAATAATCAAATAAATGTATTCTTTTGGATGTTGTAGTAACAAACTTGCAAGGGAATCAAATTAAATATGGCACCACTGCTAAGATCATCATTATCATCTAAAAGGAAAGAACCATTTTTTAAATCGGTTTGGCCTATAAGAAAAAAATCGATGAACAAAATGTCCCGATAAAAAGGTCCATATGTCTACTCGTTAAGTGTGATATTACATTACCTCAGACAAACATCGCAGATTTGTTTCTTCTGTGTATAATTGTAGTGTTCTCTAATTCTATTTTACAATATCAGGGTACTATTAATATATAATAATAGTTTTGTGCATATGCAATAAGTGCATACCGGAGAGGAGATAAGACTGAACTAGATGTAATAAGATATGAATGTATAACTTGCTAAAAATGCAGAATAAACTGTCACGGTATTTACATATATGTTTTTAGCTTACGTAAATTGAATATTAATGACTATCATAATTTCTTACGCTTTGAATTATAATAAGTTTTCAATTATGTATAAGACATGTGTAGAGTTAATTAGTTGTTAATGAATTTTTTAAAGTGATAACTTTTGAACAATATGTTGAATACCCTAATCTGAAACCATTCCAATAATAACTGTACAATAGGATCAATTTATGGACTACAATAGTAAATGTCCTTTAGATTTCGATTTCAACAGCTTTCCTGGATAACCATATTCTGTACATGTCTGGTAATACCATGCCCGACCTAATAAATTAAACTTGGTGGAATATGTCACTACTCGTCGAAAATATATTTAAGACATCGAGTGTGTTCTTGAACTGTATTAATGTTAACGAAAACTGTGCCGCTTCGTGGGGCTGTTTAGTAATAACCATATTCCGGTAGATGTTTGGTAATACCATGGTAATAACTTTTGCACACATGCTATTAAGACTTAATACCAGTTCTTATTATCCAATTCAAACAATATCAAATACAGATGATAAAATAATAATAGTAAATTTCCCTAATTACTCGGACCACCGAAATAAACTACATAAAAAGGTAAATACTTACTATTATCATTTACCTCTAGCGGTTTACATAGCTTTCATAAGAATGTTAGTAAAATTTACTATCCCACGTATGGCTGCAATATAACCACCGATCTTTTCCATTGGTGTTGTTCCTGAAATTATATTTTTAAGTTACAATTTAGGAATTTCATCCATAAGAACGCGCTCCTTTTTAATTTCATCTTTTATTAACTCTAACTAACATCTAACTCTCTTTGTGCTAAGCCTAATTATTTCTCTAATTTTACGGAAATAAATATTATTGCTGGTTTAGAAAAGCATCTCCCGTTAATTTTATAAATACTTAACTTCCACGAGGCGTAGTGCTTTCAGCAAAGACCGGCTGTTCCAATTAGCTTTCTGAATTAAGTATTCACAAAAAGCAATGACAACCGGTATTTAACATATAGAATGTCGATTCACACTTTACTGTATGACACATACGCGTCACCAAAACGAAAAATCATGTAACAAAATAAAATTAATAATGAATGCCATTTAGCATATTAAACTTGAAATTATACACTTCGCTAAACAATTAAAATTTCTCACTTCTACGTTATTGGATTAAAAAAACTACTAACTTAATATTATTTTCACCTTACTACATAGATTATCAAATTTTGCACAGTCAGGTGATATTATTAATATGTTTAAATAAGAAAAATATTCTGTAACCGTACCAAAAGTACCTAATAGAAATCAGACTTCGCTAAGTTTGACAAGAACAATGTTTCTGGATACGAGTATGTACTTGGCTTGGTTGCAACTTAGTTTAGCCCTGACAACAGTATCTGAGGTAACGTCTTAGCGGTAGGTACGTTTTGTTTCTGAATATCACCAGTTACCCACCAAAAAGTGTATAGATGAAAACATGTTTTACGATAGAAGAAACGTGTTATTTGTTCTAAACTCTTGGAATAATCACAAATAAGAAAAATATGAATCAAATCAAAATCACTTATGAATTCTGATTTTCATATTTACTGCCAGTTTTCAAATCAAGGGCGTAGAACCATTTACTCATTATTCTTTTTCTGTGAAATGAGGTGTGAGGAATCTAAAAAAAATTTATTGACGTCACTAGTTGGACCTTCCTGTATAAATAGGATCACTAGATACCTCATTGGAATATCACTAAAGTTTACATCTGTGTAACAATATTTTATTACAAAGTAAATCACTAAATGAAACTTACCATTTCAATTATTTTCAAAGAACTATAACTAAATAATTATGCCACTTTACCTGATATTGCTGTCGTATAATTATTTGTCAATAATTATACGACAGCAATATCAGGTAAACGATAATACGATTAACGTAATGATAAAGTACATTCAAGATACAATTACCTGAATCTTGTGAAAACGAAATATTTTACGTGTTTTTGTCCATCTTAGCAAAACAAACTTGGAAATTATTAAAATTTCTTAAAACTGTAGGTATGTATAACTTAAATATGATAAAATGTGACAGTAGATATAAAATGAAAGAAAGTAATTAAGCCTTGATTTTAGTATATCTACCATTATTTTGACAAAGTAGTTTTATTAAAAGATTGTCATACAAATATTCAACAAAGCTACGAAGTTGAATACTTCATCCTTTACTTATACAATTTTATTTTACACTATAAATCTCAACGCAGAATTATATTGCATACGGAATAATTAAAAAAAATATAGAATTAGGAATAAGTATAATTGAAACCAATAGCATAAATTAAATTAAAATAGATTGCTACACTTGTCCCCGTAGAATCTACTGCAATCGTTGGCACATACGAGCTGGCCACTCGGCCTTCCGGCGGGATAGGGGGTCCAACCAAAGTTATTTCCACTGTAAACAAAACAATTACAAAGAGGTGTATTTAATTTATGCTAAGTGAGAAAATCAGATTGTAAAAGCTACCTTATATTAGTGACAAAATTAATTTGCTATTTTTAGAAATTATTGATTAACGAAAATAAATGTAGACCAGAGACAAAAAATTAAATAAAACCTCTTCAGCCGATATAAACGTAAATTTAAGACATTAAAAATCTCGTTATTCAGCAATCGCAAAAGACTGCAACGTCAATTTAACAGAATACCATAGTTGCCATATTAACGCGGTCAAGTTAACTTCTGCAAAATTTTGTTGGATGCAAAGATCCAGATCTTCTTGTTTTTTATCTGTCTTATGAAATGCCGCGTAAGTCAAAAAGAAGTCAAAAATATTAACTTGTAAATAATGTCGATTTCACACACATGTTAATTACACTCCCGAAAATTATTTGAACGCGCGAGTATATTCTAGTTATTTAAAATATAATACAAAATCTGTACTGTCTACGCTTTAAATATACAGCATAAGATCGTAGTTATAAATGTAATACAAAAATTAGCTCCGTGGCATAGTGTTTAATGCACATGACATATAAACCGGAGTTGTTGGGTCATTATGAACTCATAACTCAAGATAATGCATTTGTTAACGTAAAATTGTAAAAACCGTTAGATTGTAATCTATCGGTTATCGGTATTCGGTAGATTGTACTACACTAACTTAGTTATCATTCAAACTTCTTTGGTCAATTACAGATTAATTTTACTTCCCAACAATTTCATATAACTACCGAATAATAATACGTTAATTTGTAAGCAGTTCGTTGAGGTTCACAATCTTTCGCAAGTTTACAATCTCGCGAGATAGATTACAATCTAACGGTTTTTACAATTTTACGGTGACATATTCATTGGTTTTGGCGAGTACAACACAATTAAATAAAGCTTTATTAACGGATTCAATCGCGAATAATTAACTACCTTAGTTACTCAGCAGTCAGTTCAGTCACCACTTTATCGCCAACCGTTCTATATTCGGGGCGTCCAAATAGGTTAAATTCGTGTTTATATCATATAATTTAGTTTTTAGTAATTTTAGTTTTTATCGTATCATTTAAATCAGTTAAAAGGGTTTAAACATTTTTATGGCTACTTACGTCGGTCCATAGTTGCATACAACGGTGTAAGAAACCCATCCATTTCTATATGCTTTAGAGACCCCACAGCCTAAATAAATTGAGTCGGACCATGCCACCTGAAATAAAAATAAAATTTAGTGCATTTTAGTGCATAAATAAAAATAAAATAAATTATGCACTAACATACAATTCAATCTCGTACGCGATGTGGTTAATTCTTATTATTACTAACCGACTTAAAAAGTTGAGATTATGAGTTTGATCTGTAGGTATTGAAATTGAATAAAAAAATCAAAATTTCGTATTAGTGTATATACTTTGTATTGTTTGTTCACTTTTATGAAACTTAGTCATATTGATAATTTTAACTTTATCTAACAGGAACAAGTTTCATTAAAGATTTATGTATTTCGAGGGTGCCATGTATAGGTAAATATTGGAGACAGTTATTGGGTATAATTTTTCATATTAATTATCACTATAGCACCAAAACCATTCCAAAAGGAAGAAATGATTATCCAATCTTCACTCACCTGTGTGTAATGACCAATCTTCTTAGCAAAAGGCAGAAATTGCCAAGATTGCACAGGTCCATAGTTGAAGTCTTTGTGTTCACTGAACCAGGAATCCACTGCACTTCTCGGTTCAAATTTGTATGACTGATCCGTGGATTCTGGCCAGAATATATTTTCACCGGTAGTAAAGCGATATGAACCTAGAACATTAAATTATATGGTGAGAAATTGTCGTTGATTCAATAAGGTTTAAATCAACAGTCTTTATTTAAATGTGTTACTTAATACATAACGAAAAAAACATATTTTAGATATATTGCTTTGGTATAGACGTAATATCTTCGATATTTCATTTTAAAATCCTGATAAAATCTCTGTGGGCAACAAATACTGCATATTTATCTATCTCTCTTCATACGCATGTCTAAGGAATTTATACAAATATAATATGTTCATATAAACATAATATGTTAGGAATAACGAAACTTATATTATAAGTTAGTAAGCTAAACAAAACTTATATATTGCGTAAGACAAAGCCTTGACCGTATCTTAGATCCAAAAATCGCCTTCTTTCCAGGCTAACGTTAATAAAGAAAAGTTATCAAGGAAACAGATACAGTAGTCCAATGTATTAATATATTAGGTATTTAGATACATTAGTCTGTGAAACTAAATGCATTGCTCTAACATTTCATGCACATTACATCAGTATATTTCTTAATGCAATTTAAAAGAACATCTTGGGAACTATCCCAAAATTAAAAACGGGAAAAACACGCTAATTAAAGCGGCGCATTTGGCTTTATTGCAATTGACTATTATGTATTAGGTACATGAAAAACTACCGTTTAATTATTTTATTTTAGGTCTTTTGCCTTCAGATTTATGTATATGCTTCGTGATCATTTGTTTTTTCTAATTAAAAAATAGGTAACCAGCCTTCTGTGCCAGACATACACCGTCGACTTTTTTGGGTCTAAGGCATGCCTGTTTCCTATCGATTGTTTCTTTCACCGGGGTTTGAACCTACGATGTCAGGCATGAAAGTCACATGTTAAAACCGCTATGCCTACACACAGTTATTATATTATCCAAAAGCTATGTTCCACATAAAATAACTCACCGACAGTTTTATCCGGGTTATGGGTATATTGATTATTGGAGGCCCATTCAGCTGCTTTTGCTGCCAACTCCTCGTCCCAAATCTAGAAAAAATATTGACTGTTACATATTTATTTTCACTGTTATTATGATTACGTTTACTTAAGATAAAACTTACAATATACTTCATTTCCGATGCCGCCGGTTGATTAGGTATTTCACCCTTCGCCAATTTCAACCTCCAATAATTATGTCTATCCACGAATTCGCGAATATGTCTACATGACAGCTCAGCTAAAACAGAACAAGTGTTTAGAATTCAAAATTTGAATATCACCCAAAAAACATCATTTTAGTACATTCCATATGGACAGTACTATTTTTTTATTCAAAGTTTGATACTAACACTTCGACGCTGCGTAGGAAAACAAACTTAAGAAAAGCAAAAACCGATACATTTTTAACGACTAATGTTCTGCCGCTAATGCAACAGGACTGAGGTTTGTTGACTGAGGTCTCACTTAACATTACTTATATATATAGTTTCTAAACGCTGATAGTAATGTAGGTACAACGAGGAACAATCGAAACCGCTTACGTAAAAGTGACTAAAACTGTTTTTGGGAAAATGTAATTTATTTAAGGTAACGTATTTACAATAATTTTTCCTTCTTTTTCAATTGTATTATTTTACGTATTTAGTGAAAATCGTACCTACCAAAATCGGGTTGGTAATTCTTGAATTAATCTGGGTCATACAGGCAGATAGATACGAGTGAGGAACTTCATTTTATTTAATGTAAAGATAACCTTTATGATATACTTTCTTAGAGTAAATTACTGTAGTAAGTAACAACATTGAAACTTTCCTTTTTGCACGGGGCCCGTTGAAAATAATCTACCTTCATATCAGACGAGGATAAATAATGCCAATACATTGTGTTTTACGCGAGTGCCACACATCTAAACAAACCATAATCACCGGTTAGATATCACAGCAAAACAATTATGAGCATTATAAAGATGCCAAATACTTAGAGCGACATGTGCGAGAAATGAATCTTGGCTAATTTTTAATGACAAATAGTTCAGTCTTACGAATATACTAGTTATATTTCAAAGTGTGTCTATCAAAAGTGTGAAACGTATTTGTAACCGACTTGAAGAAGAATGCTATCAGTTCGACGAGAATATTTTAGATACTACCTCAATTAAAAAACCCCCTTTTTGAAACCGAATAAAATAAATTTACTAATCACTCAAGTACTTTTTTTTGGACACCCCTGATATCTTGACCAGAGTAAACATTTCTGTTCCTAAAAAGCTGCAACGATTTGCAAAGCCTCCTTTCAGAATTAAGTTTGCAAAATCAAATCTGGGTCAGAATGCTCCATTAAATATATCTTTAAGGAGTTATAATTTAATTCATAGCGTTGAAATTGATGGTATCGGATCGCAATGGGGGGGTCGTGAATTCCCCCAAATAGATATGTTTTCAAACTCCCCATCAATTTTCAAAAAGTTAGCAGCTCAGCTGATTACTCATCAAGATTTTATCGGGGTTATTCAATTAATTCAATTAATTTTGTAATTTTGGTTTATCTTAACTTAATTTTTTCTGCTTTTATTGTACTTATAAAAATTTAGAATGTGGTATGCGCCTATAATTGGGGTAGCACTTTGGCTTGTGTTAGTGTTTGTGTTACATTACTTGTATTAGTGACTACTTTGTTGGTGCATAAAATAAATAAATACTCATCAAATTCCTGGACATGGGAAATTAAATTAAATTTATTATCCTTAGGTGGAGCGTTGTGAATCATAACATGCTGACGACCTCTGGCACTGTACTCTTTGTAAAATTATTATGCTAGCAGATCAGAACACTGAGATATGTCATTTGTTTACATTATTCAAAGAATATGACGGTGTTAGGTGTACTTTAAATTACATTCAGTACAGTTGTAAAATGGTTGAAAAGGCTGCAAATTTGGTAAATAATTATCTAAAAGATCACAGTCACTCAGATAGAATTTAAATGAATTTATATACTTTTAAACTTAAAATTTGCACAAAGATTGGCTAATGTGTAAATGTGAAGAACTTTACGCAGTAAATATTGAAACAATTATAAAAGTACATTGTTATATGTTTAAAAAGATTTTGTAAAATAAAAAATTATAAATTTATGGAAGAAGCGTCCACAAAATCATGGAAGAGAAAAATAAATATATTGAAAAACATTTAATATTAAGTTGTGATGATGTATGTAAAAGTGTAAATCGATAAATATTCAATCATTTCATTAAATTATAAAAAATGCATTAATTTTATTGCAACTTAATATATAAATATACTTATTAACAAATAAATACTTTGTTAATAAGAATATACAATAAGAATTTTGTTTTTAATTATTGTATTTCAATAAAAATGTTACCCATGTACCCTCCTTGTTTTATTTCTCTGCATGAAATTATTCCTTAAAATTCTGTACTTGCGTACCATTTTAAATTCTCGCGCCATACGATAGTACTATGAAGTTGTTGTTCTTCTTATCGACGTATCGCGAGTCGCGACGTAAACATTACGAATATTTTTTTCCTATCAATTTTTTTGAGAGAAGGTCAAACAGTGAAAACAGTGTTTACTAAACTTTATCAAGCCATATTGTGGGAATCAACTAAATTTTTGGACAGCAGACACAAAGGTGGCATCTAAACGTAAGCTATTTTAACAATTGGTGCTGTGTATAATTTAATTCGAACAAAAAAGGTTTTACTGTAATAAGAATTGCGCAGCGTCCACGTTCGATAGGCTATTCAAAAAAAGAAATTATTTTTTTACAAGAAGATATTATAAAGTAAAATAAAAACAAATAATCGTTGTGATTTTTAATGATCAAAAAATATTTTGTTCAAAATTTAAAAATTAATGTAAACAGTTTCTGAACGTACTTAGGCCCTTTCTCCACTGCTCCAGTCCGGCAAACGTTAATTACCGATCCGCTTTAGAAACTCACAAGTGTCCTTACGTACTTCTCCACTACTCCGGCATCCGGTTTTTAACGATCCGATAATTTGCTAGATCGGAACGCAGTGTTTTATCGATCCAAGTATCCAAGAGGTTATAAATGATTATTCACAGGTTTATTTATAGTTTCTTTAATTTGAAAGAATCTGGATAACCTGGACCAAATCAAATTATATTGCTATTTATTTATATTTTTATACCATAGTATTAGTGAACTATTTATTAAGTAGATTATCATATTTTAAGATAAAAAAGCGTAATAAATTTGCCAGGGAAATAAAATATTCAGAATTTAGAATGTTTTATTAATAAATATACAGTATATGGGTTTTAGTTAATATACGTGTTGCATGATCAATATACAAGTATCTAGGTAGATTTGTTGTTTTCATATATCTACAACTATTACTTGTTACAAGAACATTAGTTACTTGTTACAACAGTATAAATTACTAAAGGACTCAGTAAAAATACTATTTTTTTCCTGGACTAGTTATGACGTATAGTATAAATAAAATAGACTTTTAAAAAATTCTTTAATAATTATAAACAATAATGATTTACAGTTAATTGACATAAAACACAGTTACAGATAACATTACAATATTGAAAACTAAACTTACATTTTAATACAGTATAAAAACGTATATTATAATATTTATAATTAATTTTAATAAGTTGATTTTATCACAGAAATTATTAGCAAGTAGCTTTTTAATGTAAAATATTTAGTTTTACAACACTGGAAAAAAATTTTGGCACTCATGAATACTAATGTTTCCAGTTACTATTCTTCTAGATAATAGTACATTCTTTTACTTGGACCTACTTCCATATAGCTAAAAGTTGTTGGCGATAAAATGCAGGACTCATTGTGAATTGTAAAGCCAAGGAATTTTACTTTTCCTCATCGATTATTGTCGGATAAAGTGGAGAAGCGCAATCCGGCCTTCCGATATTTTTCTCATGACTGATTCCCGGACCGGAATAGTGGAGAAAGGGCCTTAGTGTACCAAATTTTTTCGTATGATAACCAAGTCTGAAAAAAAGGGCGGGAAGTGTTGAAATAGGTGGGCTCCTTTTTTTGGCTAAACTTTTGAAAATTTAATATTACAGGATCAGTTAAGTTGTAAAGTAATATATATATAAGTATATTAGTAGTTATTGTTGATTATTTATATTTTTAGTTTGTTTTCTTCGCCTGGTAAGTAATTTAATTGGATTATATGTAGATAGGACTTTTCTCTTGGCGTCCATGTTGGAGCCCGAAGACCCTGGAGGGACATCCCTTCGTTGTCTCATGTAGTCACAATCGATGCGTCGGGAACGGAAACGGAAGGTTGCATTATAGATACAGACTGTTCGGAAAGCACGAAATCCGTTAAAAGAAAGAGAATTTCAGTTAAAAACCAAATAATTGCCAAATTTCCCCTAATAATTTAAAAGACAATGTTATTCCTAAAGTGCTTGAGTCTGATGATAAAGGCACTGAAATCCAACATAACGAGACTGCTCACTCTTATAATATTTCAAGTACCCTCGCGCTGCTAGGTCGCCTTATGTTGTGCATGTCCAAATTTTTTTACAAACGGATCAAACCGGATCTATTCACCCAGTACAATTTGGATTTTTCATTAAAAAAAGTATTGTAGACGGAAGCATCAAAAAAATTGGAAGGAACATGTTGTCCCTATAATTTGAAACATTTCAGGATGCCAACACATTTTTAACCACGAAACCAGTCTCTGGTGATTTAATGGAATTGCCGGAGTATAGTAAAAAAGTGACCTAATTTTTTTATTGAATAATTACAAACCATTTGTCGTCTCTCTTCAAGAGTCCGGGATTCAATTTTAGAATTCCAGGACATAGACATAGAGAAGACAGAACAGATGGGTATGGTGGAGTTGCATTAATTCTTAGAGGAGGTGTGCCCTTTGTTCACATAGCCATCAATAATCACAGTGATAAATTTTCCATTATTGCTGCTAGTGTAAATAATATAATATTTGCATTGTAAATATGTATATACCTCACGATGGGTGTCACCGTAACGTCAAATAGCGGTGCTGTCATTTGCATGACGGCCGTCATAGCGGTGATAAATTCGATTAATTTAACGATTTATTTTCAGATGAGTAAACAGAAAGAGTTTAAGTTTCATGTGATTGAGTTATTGGAACCACCATACAAGGATCCTGAAAAATATGTTTGCGTTCCGAATTCTTGGATAAGGTTACGTGAAACATCAGATGGTCCAACTCTTGTTAAATTTCCCGTTGAAGTACTATCAGAAGTAAAAAAACGTGTTAAGAAACAAGAATTCTCAGAAAACTGGACAGATTTTTTGGCTAACATAAAATACAGTACAAGTAAGTAAGTTGTAACGATTATCGTTTTACGTGTTCACTGTAAGGCCTCTTTTTTGGGTAGCGAGCAGATAGTATCTGATAAAATTTTGCAAACAGTTTAACCTCCGCTAAGTTTGCAAAAAACTATTTGCTGCGATTGACTTTAAGTCTCTATTCTAATTCTGAACTGGTGATACTTCTCTGTCAATAATACCAGTCTAAAATAGTAGGAGAGCTGGCACCAATTTTTGGGCAGGTATTTGAGGCAAGCTGAAAACTTGTCACATACCTCTCCTATTATATTCCAACACGGAATTGCAGACCTGGCTGGTGAGTAGCGGGGCTAAATCAACCCCTACATTTTTTTAAATATTATTTTTTTTTCTCCAAAAATATATTTGAGGCAATACGCAATTTATATATGTTGCAGTGTAATACTTAATAAATACGAAAAAAAATAAGCCAGACAATTTAATCGGGGCTTTAACATTACCAGACGCGTGCAAAAATTTTTTGCAAAAAATTATAAAAAATGTTTTTGAGGCAGCTTGAAATTTTAATGGAGTGTTATTTATAACTATAAAATAAGATTCCCAAAAAGACAGATCATTTCGGTAGGGCTTTCTACCTGCCAGGCGATCAAACAAATAATGGATGGGTACGGGCCTGTACTACTATAGACAAGCTGTAGTGTGAGAGAGAGAGCGCATATCGACAGCTGTCTTCGTTCTGGCTTGCCGCGTTACTATTGGCTCTAGTGAGGCCACGTGACTTACAATAACCCATGAGGTTTTTAGTCAGAATTTCGGAGTCGTTATTTTCAGTCGTATTATTCTACTAATGGTATTACACGTTTTAAAACTCAAATAATTAGAAAATGTCTAGTGAAAAGTTAGTTTGTGTTATTTGTAAAAAAAATGATGCTAAAGTGATTGCTTTTGTGGAGAAAACTCTCAAAAAAAGTCAGGAGATGTTAAAGATCCGTAAACATCATGGGTTAAAATATAATGATATTGTTTTGCCAGTGATTCCTAACCTTTCAGATGGTTATCACACAAGTTGTTATAAGAATTTTATAGCTTTGATGAAAAAATATATTGAAAATAATACTGTGATTGAATCCAATGTTTATACTCTTACAAAAGGTATTGTATTAATTTAATTATTTTTCAAGCATTACATACTGATAAATAAAATTAAGCATTTACAGCACTAAGTTTATCAGTTTTCTTACTGACATAATAAAATGTTCAGTATATTTTTATCATTATTCTATCTTTTACCTGTATAGTTCAATACAATAACTCTGACATACTGACATAATAACAATAACTACCTGCTCGTATTCTAAGGGTCACTCAAAAACTGTTGGAAGTTATTTTAAAATAGAATTTTTCAACTTACTTATATTTCATATATAACTAAAGGTACTTCTTCCTTAAGTAAAAATAAATTTCTTGTGATAGGCATAAAATTAATAAATTTTAATAGTTTATTTTTTCCCAATGAATAAAGAACATTTTTATTTCGTTTTTTTGGCCTAATGAACATCTCATTTAATTACTATCATAAATCTAATGATTTTTAGTATTAACAAAAATTTAAATAATATTTTTAAATTTTTTTTTATTACAGACAATTTATTATCCGACAATTCATACACAGCAGAACCATCTACAACACTCCAGCCATCTACATCTACAGTTGAACCAGCAACATCAGAACCCCAGCCATCGACATCTCTACTTCAGCCATGTACATCCATACCAGAAGCTTATGTTAGTGATAATAATGAAGACAACGTCACTGATAAATCAAATACACTTGTAGATATCAATTTTGATAATAATTCCGAGCTCAATAAAAAAAATTGTATTTTTTGTGACAAAAACTCTAAGAAATATCAAGTACAACGACAACCGCTTTCTGAATTGGATAAAGATGGCTTAATTAAATCCTTAGAAAAGTATAAAACATTTATCCAAGAGACAGAAACCTTACGAAAAATACGAAATTCGAAAACGGTATATAATCATCGCATATATCAAATATTTAAACAATTCATTACGTTTAAATTCGCATTAAAATTGGCAAAATAACTAATTTTTTAAGATAAAAAAGAAATCACAAAAATATGTCCCTTTAACGTCCATATTACATACAATCACTTTTATGCTAAATGTATTTAGTACAAATTCAGAAAATTTTATATTTTTTACTCCGAAATTCTAACTAGAAACCTCTTGGGTTATTGTAAGTCACGTGGCCTCGCTAGAGCCAATAGTAACGCGGCAAGCAAGAACGAAGACAGCTGTCGATATGCGCTCTCTCTCACACTACAGCTTGTCTATAGTAGTACAGGCCCGTACCCATCCATTATTTGTTTGATCGCCTGGCAGGTAGAAAGCCCTACCGAAATGATCTGTCTTTTTGGGAATCTTATTTTATAGTTATAAATAACACTCCATTAAAATTTCAAGCTGCCTCAAAAACATTTTTATAATTTTTTGCAAAAAATTTTTGCACGCGTCTGGTAATGTTAAAGCCCGATTAAATTGTCTGGCTTATTTTTTTTCGTATTTATTAAGTATTACACTGCAACATTATATAAATTGCGTATTGCCTCAAATATATTTTTGGGGAAAAAAAATTAACATTTTTAAAAATGTAGGGGTTGATTTAGCCCCGCTACTCACCAGCCAGGTCTGCAATTCCGTGTTGGAATATAATAGGAGAGGTATGTGACAAGTTTTCAGCTTGCCTCAAATACCTGCCCAAAAATTGGTGCCAGCTCTCGGACCAAAAGGGTAATTCGACGTGGCTTGGGTACTTGAAATTATTAATCAACTTCCCGCTAAGAAAATTAAAAATTTTGAAAATCGAGAATTGATTTTACCCCCGTTTTTCGAAAATCGAGTTTTGATCGAACTTTAAAATTTTTTTGCTATATTTCGACTGGACTTGACGAGCTTAGTCAGAAAAAACATATTGTTCAAAAAACATATTGTTGATATATGCATGCATGTATATTTACATAATATATAGTTTTATTTTTAGAAGATTTTATAGTTTTTTTTTTGTACAATCCTGGTACTTATTTTTTTATTAATTCTGAAATTTACTTCCATTTCGGCTGCCAAATTGTCTTTTCTTTTTATAGAGTCCTATAAAGACGCAAGAAACTACATCAAGATACTGAATAAAATATGCGATCAAGAGCAGAGCAGCACGAAAATAGTCGAAGGTATATAGTATTCTGTTGACATTTAAAAGGATTTCTTTCGATTGGGTCGCTAATAATTAAAAATTGCATTCCAGATGTACCATCAACATCGTACAAGAAAGAACTCGAATCACAATCGAGCTCAAAAACAAACAAAGTCCGTACAACTTCAACTCTAAACAGTGATGCAGAACCAGTGAGTAAAGAAATACCAAAGCAACTTGACTTGACTAATGCCGAAGGAAGAATAGGCCGAAAGGAAAGCAAAGTTGGAACTGCCGATGCTTCCCCCCAAGCCAGAAGATATTTAACAAGACAGTCACTCAGAATATCTTTATCAGGCAATAAAACCGTTAGTTTGCCAGATCAAGCCACAA
Organism: Pieris napi; assembly: GCF_905475465.1. Taxonomy (NCBI): domain Eukaryota; kingdom Metazoa; phylum Arthropoda; class Insecta; order Lepidoptera; family Pieridae; genus Pieris; species Pieris napi. The sequence goes on along the minus strand of NC_062236.1, from coordinate 4,994,962 downwards.
AAGAGAGTCTTCCGAAAACTAGCCAATGTGTTGAAGAAAGCGATAAAACTAACAACAACCAAGAAAATAAACCATCACAAAATAACCTTATGAAGAAATGGACAATTATATTGGCTCTACGATCAGTCTTTGGTGATAATTTCAAAGAAACATTGGAAGAACTTCATAGTAAGTATGAAAAAAACCAATTAATGTTAGAGAAAATGCAATTTGCGTTTGCGGAAAATTGTAAGATCATAAAACAGTTTATTGAGCTAACGAATGAAGTCTGTGCTGGTCCTGATATTGGTGAGCTAGAGCCTGCAGTCAAAGAATTAGAAAATATTATGATGAAAGTAAATATAAATGAAAATAATTCAGATAAAGCAACCGGATCAAAAGTACAAAATGATGCTCGAAAAAAGGAAGAGAAAAAACACAATAGTGACGGTACAGAAGTTAAAAATAATAATCCACTAAATAAGATCCGTGGCCTAGCGCGCAAGTTTACTTTACCACCTGAGTACGATCCGAATGACTCAAGATGGACCCTAAAGCATCGGGAAAAGAAAAGTGGTGTCGATGAACTCCTACCACATTCACGGGTGTACATAGACGCCATTCAACTAAGCAACATTAAAATAACGTCGAAAGACAGCAAAATCCTTGCGCGATCGTTGTTACTGGAAATTTTTACCGAGAACGCATTAAGTATATGTTCTGTATTTGGAAAAAAACCCAATGCATTTGACTTGGAGGGAACAAGGGTAAGGCCCGGTCTAGATGAACATGCAAGAACAGTTTTATTGGATTATGTTAAAAAACATGCGGCTGAACAAAATTGGGTTGAATTTGATTCGCAGCTGATTTTAAACACTATTCGTAACAAAATGCAAGAAATGAGAGGCAAACATCAAAAAATTATTGAAAAATAATTAGGCTGTAAGGAAATATTGCTGGCGTGATCATTTAATTAATGAGCTTATTGACGTATTAGTAGAATCTGGTGGTCTCGAATTTTCTCGAAATCGATTTTTTTTCTTCGACATTTAAAAAGTATGATCTTTTAAGACTACTATTAAATTTTTGCCATGATATTAAAGATATTTCAAGTTCTACAGATCAGTGCAAAAGCAGATACAAAAGTAAATAATACTTACTTCAAACTTAAAGCTCATTTATTTCGAAACGACTTTTTTCTACACGTCACATGACAGAATTGAAACTCATCAATTTTACAGGCTCTAGGCCACCGGATCTCTTTATTATTATTATCAAGTTTATATCATTAAATACATTAGATTAATAGTTTTGTAAAATATTTGTTACTATACTACACAATGCGTACACACTCTATTTTCTTATTATTGTTATGAAAATATACGTATAATGATACTTACAATGAGTTTCATTTTTCGTCTTTACTTTCCCATCTACCAATGAAAATTGCAGTTCAACCAGATCGTGGATAAAAAGTTCCCTTTCTCTAGACGAAATAGCACGGTGCGTAATGCTGGGCAGAGGTACCTTTTACCCACGATCTGGCCGCACTGGGGAATAGGATATATACAGACCAAATAATTACCAACTATACTATATATTAATTAAAATTATCAATAATTATACTATTGATAATTTTCTGTCAAAAAATTGTAGAAACTTTTTCAATTATGTCTAATTTTAAGGTCCACTATGTAAAAGTTGAGTAGAGGGCAAAAAGTCCCATATTCTCGTAATAGTTAAACAGACTGATAGTGAACGAACATGAGTAAGCTGAGGCCAATACTGACATCTGCAAAACATAATTGATTACGTGATATGCTCTATTTATATCATTAGACATTCGTAAACTCGTCTTACAAAAATTTCGCATATACAAGGACCAGTTTTACTATGAATGTATTGAAGTATTTTTAGAAACGTACGGAACAATTGTGACCTTACTTAGTACTCAAAAAGTTACTATCGTAATGAAAATATAGTATCTAAAACTAATGGTTTTATGTAATCACATAAAATAAATCCTCAAAAATTATCAACCTTGAAAGCTACGATTTTACTCTGCGATTGTGAACATCTCTGAGAACCACAATTCAAGACATAGTTTTGTATTTTATCGTTCTGGCTTATAATTAACTAAATAACACTATGACTAAAATCGAAGTAAGCGAAAGTTGACATGATTTTGAATAAAAGGCATTATTATAATGATGCCAATAATAATGGTCCATATGAGTTTAAATTTAGAACAAAGGCAAAAAAATACATTCGAAATTGTTACCACTTCTACAAAGGGATAATGACTATGCTGATCTATCAAATTTTATTATCTATATACATTTTTCTTAACATCATGTGAATATCTCTTGTAGAAAAATGGCAATAATTTTTTCGTGTACAGTAATAAAAAATATACATGATGCGCATCATTTGAAAGTAGTAACTATCAATGGGAAATTCTTAATGAATAATAGCTATACCTGTCAACTCGAAAACAATAATCGGTGTTTTTAATCGGTGAAAAGTGTAGTGCTTAGTTCCACTATAGTTTCGTGAACCTCACAGGGTGACATCATTAGCATACATTATCGACTAAAGGTCAGCTTATCAAAAGAAATAACAGACAATTATATCAATGCTAGGATCGTTCCGATAGTGTTCAGACGTTTATTGAGTGAAAATGATCATGATTTTTGTATTGGGCCGAGTAAATATTTACAAATAGGTTCGTACATAGATTTTTTATATAAAAATAAGTAATCCGTACGTTTTAAATTTAAAAGCTTTTTCACATTATTTTTACAATATCCATTTGATATATTTTGATACAGTTAATTAAAGACACCTTCAAATTTTCGTTTCAGAATCAGCCAATAATCAAAAAAATGTATTATTTTGGATGTTGTAGTAACAGACTTGCAAGGGAATCAAATTAAATATGGCACCACTGCTAAGATCATCATTATCATCGAAAAGGAAAGAACCATAGTTTAAATGGGTTTGGCCTATAAGAAAAAAATCGATGAACAAAATGTCCCGATAAAAAAGGTCCATATGTCTACTCGTTAAGTGTGATATTACATTACCTCAGAAAAACATCGCAGATTTGTTTCTTCTGTGTATAATTATATAACAAAATAAAAGTTATTGTAACAATTATAGGCTTATTTAGAAATTGAAAAGAAAATTAAACTCACGCTCATAATATGTAACGTCCCTAAATTTTAAAGAACAATAATATAGTTATTTATTTACGATTTAATCTTTAGTCAATAGTAGTGTTCTCTAATTCTATTTTATAATATCAGGGTACTATTAATATATAAGAATAGATTTTAAGTGCATACCGGAGAGGAGATAAGACTGAACTCAATGTAATAAGATATGAATGTATAACTTGCAAAAAAATGCAGAATAAACTGCCATGGTATTTACATATATGTTTTTAGCGTACGTAAATTGAATATTAATGACTTTCATAATTTCTTACGCATTGAATTATAATAAGTTTTCAATTATGTATAAGACATGTGTAGAGTTAATTAGTTGTTAATGATTTTTTTAAAGTAATAACTTTTGAACAATATGTTGAATACCCTAATCTGAAACCATTCCAACAATAACTGTACAATAGGATCAATTTATGGACTACAATAGCTGTTAACGTCCAATAGATTTCGATTTCAACAGCTTTCCTGGATAACCATATTCTGTACATGTCTGGTACCTAATACCATGCCCGACCTAAAAAATTAAAACTTAGTGGAATGTGTCACTAATCGTCGAAAATATGTTTAATACATCGAGTGTGTTCTTGAACTGTATTAATGTTTACGAAAACTGTGCCGCTTCGTGGGGCGGTTTGGTAATAACCATATTCCGGTAGACGTTTGGTAATACCATGGTAATAACTTTTGCACACATGCTTTTAAGCCTAAATACCAGTCCTTATCATCCAATTCAAACAATATCAAATACAGATGATAAAATAATAATAGTAAATTTCCCTAATTACTCGGACCACCGAAACAAACTACATAAAAAGTTAAATACTTACTATTATCATTTACCTGTAGCGGTTTACATAACTTTCATAAGAATGTTAGTAAAATTTACTATCCCACTATCCCACGCATGGCTACAATATAACCACCGTCAAAATCTTTTCCATTGGTGTTGTTACTGAAATTATATTTTTAAGTTAAAATTTAGGAATTTCATCCATAAAAACGCGCTCTTTTTTAATTTCATCTTTTATCAACTCTAACTAACATCTAACTCTCTATTATTGCTGGTTTAGAAAAGCATCTCCCGTTAATTTTCTAAATAGTTAACTTCCACGAGGCGTAGTGTTTTCAGCAAAGACCAGCTGTTCCAATTAGCTTTCTGAATACTTAACAACAAGCAATGACAACCGGTATTTAACATATAGAATGTCGATTCACACTTTACTGTATGACACATACGCGTCACCAAAACGGAAAATCATGTAACAAAATAAAATTAATAATGAATGCCATTTAGCATATTAAACTTGAAATTATTCACTTCGCTAAACAATTAAAATTTCTCACTTCTACTTTATTGGATTAAAAAAACTACTAACTTAATATTATTTTCACCTTACGGTTCTACTACATAGATTATCAAATTTTGCACAGTAAGGTGATATTATTAATATGTTTAAATAAGAAAAATATTCTGTAATCGTACCAAAAGTACCTAATAGAAATCAGACTTCGCCAAGTTTGACAAGAACAATGTTTCTGGATACGAGTATGTACTTAGCTTGGTCGCGACAACAGTATCTGAGGTAACGTCTTAGCGGTAGGTACGTTTTGTTTCTGAATATCACCAGTTACCCACCAAAAAGTGTATAGATGAAAACATGTTTTACGATAGAAGAAACGTGTTATTTGTTCTAAAATCTTGGAATAATCACAAATAAGAAAAATATGAATCAAATCAAAATCACTTATGAATTCTGATTTTCATATTTACTGCCAGTTTTCAAATCAAGGGCGTAGAACCATTTACTCATTATTCTTTTTCTGTGAAATGAGGTGTGAGGAATCTAAACAAAAATTATTGACGTCACTAGTTGGACCACCCTGTATAAATAGGATCACTAGATACCTCATTGGAATATCACTAAAGTCACGTCTGTGTATCAATATTTTATTACAAAGTAAATCACAAAATTAAACTTACCATTTCAATTATTGTCAAAGAACTATAACTAAATAATTATGCCACTTTACCTGATATTGCTGTCGTATAATTATTGACATAACGATAATACGATTAACGTAATGATAAAGTACATTCAAGATACAATTACCTGAATCTTGTGAAAACGAAATATTTTACGTGTTTTTGTCCATCTTAGCAAAACAAACTTGGAAATTATTAAAATTTCTTAAAACTGTAGGTATGTATAACTTAAATATGATAAAATGTGACGTTAGATATAAAATGAAAGAAAGTAATTAAGCCTCTTGATTTTAGTATATCTACCAATAGTTTGACAAAGTAGTTTTGTTAAAAGATTGTCATACAAATATTCAACAAAGGTACGAAGTTGAATACTTCATGTTTTACTTATACAATTTTATTTTACACTATAAATCTTAACGCAGAATTATATCGCATACGGAATAATTAAAAAAATATAGAATTAGGAATAAATATAATTGAAAACAATAGCATACATTAAATTAAAATAGATTGCTACACTTGTACCCGTAGAATCTACTGCAATCGTTGGCACATACGAGCTGGCCACTCGGCCTTCCGGCGGGATAGGGGGTCCAACCCATGTTATTTCCACTGTAAACAAAACAATTACAAAGAGGTGTATTTAATTTATGCTAAGTGAGAAAATCAGATTGTAAAAGCTACCTTATATTAGTGACAAAACTAATTTGCTATTTTTAGAAATTTTTGATTAACGAATATAAATGTAGACTAAACCAGAGACAAAAAATTAAATAAAACCTCTTCACCCGATATAAGTAAACGTAAATTTAAGACATTAAAAAAACTCGTTATTCAGCGATCGCAAAAGACTGCAACGTCAATTTAACAGAATACCATAGTTGCCATATTAACGCGGTCAAGTAAACTTCTGCAAAATTTTGTTGGATGCAAAGATCCAGATCTTCTTGTTTTTTATCTGTCTTATGAAATGCCGCGTAAGTCAAAGAGAAGTCAAAAATATTAACTTGTAAATAATGTCGATTTCACACACATGTTAATTACACTCCCAAAAATTATTTGAACGCGCGAGTATATTCTAGTTATTTAAAAAATAATATAAAATCTGTACTGTCTACGCTTTAAATATACAGCATATAAATATAAGACCGTAGTTATAAATGTAATGCAAAAATTAGCTCCGTGGATAAGTGTTTAATGCACATGACATATCAACCGGAGTTGTTGGGTCATTATGAACTCATAACTCAACATAATGTATTCATTGGTTTTGGCGAGTACAACACAATTAAATAAAGCTTTATTAACGGATTCAATCGCGAATTAACTATCTTAGTTACTCAGCTGTCAGTTCAGTCACCACTTTATCGCCAAACGCTATATTCGGGGCGTCGAATTAGGTTAAATTCGTGTTTATATCATATCATTTAGTTTTTAGTATTTTTAGTTTTTATCGTATCATTTAAATCAGTTTAAAAGGGTTTAAACATTTTTTTGGCTACTTACGTCGGTCCATAGTTGCATACAACGGTGTAAGAAACCCATCCATTTCTATATGCTTTAGAGACCCCACAGCCTAAATAAATTGAGTCGGACCATGCCACCTGAAATAAAAATAAAATTTAGTGCATTTTAGTGCATAAATAAAAATAAAATAAATTATGCACTAACATACAATTCAATCTCGTACGCGATGTGGTTATTACTAACCGACTTAAAAAGTTGAGATTATGAGTTTGATCTGTAGGTATTGAAATTGAATAAAAAATTCAAAATTTCGTATTAGTGTATATACTTTGTTTTGTTTGTTCACTTTTATGAAACTTAGTCATATTGATAATTTTAACTTTAACAGGAACATGTTTCATTAAAAGAAGAGCTTTACGTATTTCGAGGGTGTATGTATAGGTAAATATTAGAGACAGTTATTGGGGATAATTTTTCATATTAATTATCACCAGTTCGGCTTCATTAAACCATTCCAAAAGGAAGAAATGATTATCCAATCTTCAATCACCTGTGTGTAATGACCAATCTTCTTAGCAAAAGGGTGAAATTGCCAAGATTGCAAAGGTCCATAGTTGAAGTCTTTGTGTTCACTGAACCAGGAATCCACTGCACTTCTCGGTTCAAATTTGTATGACTGATCCGTGGTTTCTGGCGAGAATATATTTTCACCGGTAGTAAAGCGATATGAACCTAGAACATTAAATTATACCTATGGTGAGAAATTGTCGAAGGTTTAAATCAACAGTCTTTATTTAAATGTGTTACTTAATACATAATAAAAAAAACATATTTTAGATATATTGCTTTGGTATAGAAAAAAAATAATAATCCTATTAAAATCTCTGTGGGCAACAAATACTGCATATTTATCTATCTCTCTTCATACGCATATCTAAGGAATTTATACAAACATATAAGTTTCGTTATTCCTAAACAAAACTTATATGTTACGTAAGACAAAGTCTTGACTGTATCTTAGATCCAAAAATCGCCTTCTTTCCAGGCTAACGTTTATAAAGAAAAGTTATCAAGGAAACAGATACAGTAGTCCAATGTATTAATATATTAGGTATTTAAATACATTAGTCTGTGAAATTAAATGCATTGCTCTAACATTACATCAGTATATATCTTAATACAATTTAAAAGAACATCTTGGGAACTATCCCAAAATTTAAAACGGGAAAAATACGCTTATTAAAGCGGCGCATTTGGCTTGATTGCAATTTACTATTATGTATTAAGTACATGAAAAACTACCGTCTAATTATTTTATTTTAGGTCTTTTGCCTTCAGATTTATGTATATGCTTCGTGATCATTTGTTTTTTATAATTAAAAAATAGGTAACCAGCCTTCTGTGCCAGACATACACCGTTGACTTTTTTGGGTCTAAGGCATGCCTGTTTCCTATCGATGTTTTCTTTCACCGGGGTTTGAACCTACGATGTCAGGCATGAAAGTCACATGTTGAAACCACTATGCCTACACACAGTTATTATATTATCCAAAAGCTATGTAGGCCTTCCACATAAAATAACTCACCGACAGTTCTATCCGGGTTATGGGTATATTGATTATTGGAGGCCCATTCAGCTGCTTTTGCTGCCAACTCCTCGTCCCAAATCTAGAAAAAATATTGACTGTTACATATTTATTTTCACTGTTATTATGATTACATTTACTTAAGATAAAACTTACAATATACTTCATTTCCGATGCCGCCGGTTGATTAGGTATTTCACCCTTCGCCAATTTCAACCTCCAATAATTATGTCTATCCACGAATTCGCGAATATGTCTACATGACAGCTCAGCTAAAACAGAACA